>NC_064434.1:80491742-81880075 GCF_023343835.1 Lagopus muta
GAGTGAAAGAACTGGTACACTGCCTGAGATTGCCCCAGGACAAGAATAACAGGGAAGGCACCTGGTAATGTTGAAGGACAACTGTGTGGAGGTTGCTACGTGCAGAACTGTGACAGAAGCATTAAGAGTGGTATCAGAGGAGAACGAATAGGAAGGTGTAGGCATGGACACACACAGCACTATAACAGATGGTACCAAGAAGAGTGGGTCACCAGGATCACAATGCATCTACGTGTTGTTCTCAAGATGCCCAGAAGAATAGTAGGAAAATTAAGAAAATCTAAAACAGAGCATAAGATTTTATTTGTTCGTTAGTTTTGGTCAGCCCTGATGTCACTGTAGGTGCTGAAATACCATTAACCTCTCTGTACCATGCAGACCTTGATATATTCCTTCTCCCTTCATTTTGCTCTGTAAAAAGGAGGTTCCCAGAAATGTTCTTATTTTCACCAAGAGGCCAAAGAATGTTTGTCTATAGAACTCAATGAGCCAAGCAACCAGTGTCTTTTGAGAAGGCCAAAGAGAAACATAGAGTTTTATTGGCTGATTCTCTCCATTTCAGAGGTCAAGAAAACTGAAAAGAGGGCTAAAAATCAGGGTGGGGAGTGGTGAAGCTTTCTGCTGGTCAGACCAGTTTGGGAAGACTGACAGAGGACTCTTCAGTGAAGCGAGATTTAGACACTATTGGAAGAGAATGAGAAGAGCTGAGTGTTTTTTTAGCAAGCAGAATGGAAGTACCTCTCATGAGTAGAGGATGGAAAAGCTGAGCTGGTTTTGTGGTACCTTGTCTCAACAATTTTGAGGGCAAAGTCTCTGTGGACTACCAGCAACGTGGTGGATACCAATCTTAAGAGACACTGTGATGAAATCACTGAGAGTCAGACGAGGATCCTTAACATCTTCTGTAGTATGTATGGGCCAGGAGGGCTTGCTGTGCAAATGCTGACATCCTGTCTTGGGCCATCTGGCCCTGGAGTCAGATGCTCCCATCAGCAGTCCTGCTGCTGGCAAGACAAGAGAACTACTGCACAGCACTTGGCATTTTATTACTTTCTCCTTTACACTGTGTATAATTGATGGTTGTGCTGCTAAAGAAAGACAAATACGATAAATAATCATGTAAAATAAATCTATGGAGATGGATATTCTACCATAAACCATATGTCTCTGTCCAACTACATAGTTATCCCTGAAAACAGCTGGATAATAAAAAACAAGATTTCCTACATTTTCAGTAATGTTTTCTGACCTCCTGAAATTTCAAGTCTTTGAGAGATTGGCCAGAAATTTCAGCCCTGGAGGCTTGACAGAAAATTCTCATGTCACACCTTCTGGGACCTTTTGCTATGAGGAGGAGACCATTGCTGTCAGCCAGCTTTTGCCTGGCACCATGCCCTCCTCCTCCTGCTGGTGAAGAATCTGTACCTCCAAAAGAAGACAATATTCACTGCAATTCTTATGATCATAAAGCGAAATGTATTTGCCCTAAGCAATAGCTGTGTGAGGAAGGAAAACTTACTTGGAGAATACTCACGTAAACAGAGGAATATATAGAATAGTAGTACCAGCAAAGAGTTAAATCCCCAATTTCCCAGGAGCTCTGATGACATTCAACCCATTACATTCCTTTCTCACTCACTGATGAGGACATCTTATGAGCAATAGTTTCTGAACACCCATCTACAAAACTCCCCTCATGGCTAGATGTATCACTTCAGGTATTCCTTTGCAGATCTGCCTCTAATTCCCACAGAAGAACCTGCATTCTGTCTCTTACTACAGCTGATTATTCACTTCAATTAGCATGCAAACAGGGAGGACTCATCAGAGGCCCTTCTGCTCTAACAACATCCTGACCATCATCTTTCACCCCAAAGTCTTCCCCAACAGCTGTCGTTGCCAAGCTTTCAGACTTTGTCGGCTCCCTGAATACCTTGATTTATGTATTCTGCAGCAGATCCTTACAGGATGAAAGCTGAAAGCACTTAGCAAAGCAAGGACCAAGATCAATGAAATGTAGCGTTTGGTACTCCCAGGTGAGCAGCAGTACATGAGTAAACAAAATATGCTCCAACTTAGGAGCAGTGGCGTCTCTTTACCTGCATCCAGGGAGACATGAGGAGTGGACAGTTAATTAATTGGTGCCAAACAAGAATTTCTGAAACTGAAATTAGTTTTAATCTTACAAATCCAAAATCCAATGTTATCATGTTATAGTAATTATTGCTCTGTCACACAAAGCTCTGTAGGTAGGTAACCTATGCAGATAGAGATAGACAAGTAGTCTTTTTCTCTTCTACCTGAGCAGGCAGAGTAAAGAGTCCTTTCTCTATTGGAGCTCTGGCTCTTGGGCCTTGGTAAGCTGGGAAGTTTACATTTTACTAGCAACTAAGAGGTAGTACAGATTTTCAGTTGGATTTCTGCCTCAGTGGGTTCATAGAAATGAAGCACTAAAAAAGAGGGAAGCATGTGCAACTCCTCCTTCCATGTCTTATCATCTTCTTCTAGCTGCTAAGTGGAGCTGAAGGATTTGTTCCCCTACCTATCTTTCCCAAGCTGTTTTTCATAGTGGACAGAGAAGAGTTTAAATGATACAGATGGCTGAAAATCTTGTGGCATCAGCATGGAATGCCTGTTTCTGTTCATGCTAATAGCCCAAAATGAGCAGCAGCAGCAGCAGCAACATGCCATTATGAGCTTTCCTCTGGTCCCACTAGTGTCAATCAACTGAAAAAAATGAACCGACATACCTGATGTCAAGTAGAGTCCAAGGCCTTTCTGGTCCAAATGTCCAACTGTTACTAAGACTGCTTTGGCTCCCTCAGTGGTAGCAACAGGAAGTGATGAGGCTCATCCAGATAGCTGCCAGCATTGTTAATGTGCTGGTTAACAAAGCTGGACGTGGCTATACAGGATATTTGTGTGTTATGTGTACCAATGGAAGTTTCAAAGCCTGTTGTTGCATTTGAGGCCATTTGGCTACCAGGTCCCATCAACTCAGCTCTCTACAACAGTGGTAGCCAGCAGGTCAGTGTCACACAGCCTCTTCTGCACTGTGTAGTTTTGGAGCAGCATTAAAGGCTGTCAAAATGGTCTTTGTCTGTTAGCCAAAGCAGTGGATGAGTGTGCAGTACTCTATTCATGCGAGTTTTTGGTTGGAAGGCCTCTCAATCTGTCCTTGTGCAAGTCCTTCTACATATCCAGTTTCCTCAGGCCCTGCCTCCTTTCTTTCTTATGCATTCCTTTTGTTACAGATGGAATTTGTTAGAATTAGCTGCCTGCTAGGATGGGAAATCAGCTACATTTTGTGTCTGCACAATAACCTGATCATTTCCATTCTCACGTCAAGTAAATGCAGATGCTTGGTGCAAGTGTGCCTGCAACTGAAACCCCTCGCCAGAGTCTTGGAGCCCTCCACTCCCTATCGTCCTCCCTGCAAGATGGGTATTTGCCCACATACATTTGCATGTATGTCACGTGTCACCTTTACAGCCCTTTCTGTAACAAAGCGTATAAGTGTGCATTGAGCCAGGCTGGTGTTTGAACTGTTCATCTTACAGCTGAAAGAGTGCTCCTTTTAAAAACATTATTGGCAGGTGTATTAGTAGTTCAAAAGGCACGTTTGTCGGAAACAGATTCTAAGGTGCTCCTGAGCAGCTGAGCTCAGCTTGTATTAAGTGACAGGGCCTAAATCTCAGTTTCCGTGTTTTTCTGCAGATACATTTTAACACAAAGCATGAATATGCCTTGGACTGGCATCCCAGGAAAGCAGATGGGTTTTCCTGGCATTGGGTTCCCTGGGCTTTTGGCTGTTGGAGGCTACTGCATCCTGTTGTGAAGAGAATATATTTTCCAGTGTCCTAACAGGATTCTATCTATTTCCAAATATAATGGTTCCCTGCTAATTCTCAGGCACGAGGAAATGCCAGACATGGCTCAGCCTAACACCGTTTTACTACAGTGCACATGTGAAAATAGCCTGATTTCTGCATTAAGTTTCCAAGCCAGGAATTAATTGAGCCAAGAACAAATAAATAATTCCTTGTTTGTTCCTCAGTTAAGCTTCTCTTCTGTTGTCAGACCACAACAGGTCAAGGAGGAGAACTACTCCCTGTGCAGTTCTCAAATAAAATATTTCTCACTATCACAGAAAATTAATTAATAGCAGCACTTCAGAGTGAGAAAAGGATTTGTCCTTCTTCTCTAGAATTTGCACTGGTTTTTAGTAATCTCTGCCCTTAACTAGGAGTGACTGCAGTCTCCCTGTGACTCTTCAAAACAGTGGAAAATTTCAAGCCAGAAAGTGCAGAGAGATGCAGATCTTTCTTTGAGCTTTCTCCCATCTGAAACATCAGGGAGGTTCCCCCACTGGGAAGCTGTAGAGGTCATGCTTAGCTTTAAGTGCAAACCCAGGGACAAGAGGAAGCACTGGAATTGTGAGCTAAATCCATATAGGTTTTCATGTAGAAGAACCTGGGAGATGGTGTTCAATAGAAAGTCATTGCCTCAGTAAATCCACGGGATCTGAACCACAACCTCCTTGTAAAGCTCTCCATCCTGAAAAGCCACAGCTAGAGGCAGCAGGAATTGCTGGTACCTGTGACCCAATAAGTTTGCTTCCTTTGTAGGTGCTCAAAAGCTCATTGGGTTGTGATTCTGTTTTGGTCACCAAACAGTTTAGTTCTGGCTTTATATCTCAAGCAGAAGCAAGTCAAGCTAGAAGGAAGCCCATATGAACACAGCAAAGGTCATTTCCAGGCTGTCTCTCCCTGCAAGGGGCTGGTAAGGCTGCTCCTCTCCTTATCTGAGATAAGGGACTGCACTTAGACTCTGCTCCATTCTGCCAGCCCTCCCTCACCATGGCATGTGCCTACAGTTGTGGCTATGCTTTTACTTTAAAATTTCACATTTCTCTTCTGCTTTTAGTTTTAATGTTGTTTGATGAGCAACGGGCCCCTTTCAGAGTTGTGTTAAGCACCAGTGAAATAATTTTCTGGTAGAGTCCTGGTTCTCTTGATGTAAGACATAACTTTCCTCTAGCCTTGAGATGAATAACCTCTGGAGAAGAACAAAGTGAATGTTTTAGTGGTGTCCAGTAAAATTTTGTAAAAGTATAGGGCAAAAAGCAAAGTGAAAACCTGCACTTATCAAAAGTACTAGGGGGAATTAAAGAGTAGGACTGTAAGTAACCAGGCAGAAATTTGGCCAGAAAATCTAGTTTAGAGCCTCACTCTTTTCAGGAAACAATTTTTTTTCTATGTGCTCCAAAGAAGAGTATCCAGAATATCAACAATACTACCATTCCTATATAATGTAGCATCCTTGATTCAAATACATAGGTACTGCTTGTCTCTCACGACCTATTGCAATTGTTGAAGACCCCAGGCACTTTGCATTTTGCCAGCCATTTGGAATATATATACTAGCTATAAAATGATACTTAAAGAGTTCCTGCACTTTGTACAAATGGCTATTTATGACCTGCCATCAATGTTGTACTACAGAGAGGAATGGGGGGGGGGGGGGGGGGGGGGGAGGGGGGATTGATGGAGCACTGAGCCTAATCCATCAGTCACTTTGCTACAAACTCTAAACAGATTTTAATTGTAAGGCCAGATTTACTCCAGCCATCTGTATAGCATACATGTCTCTCCACTGAAATAGAGGAATACTTATTCAGAATGCTCTTTTGCAATGTATATATTGTATCAGTGTCAATAAAATATTTGTCACAGCAAAAATGTATGCCTGTCTGCTGCATAACAGAGAGCCCCAGTGGAAGGCAACACTACCAGATTTAATGCTGACTAAACTTCTCAGTTTCAAGGGAAATTAATGGGGCTAGGGAAGAGCCTTGCAATTAGAGAAGCAGGGCTACAAATTCTTGCCTTGCTGTTGGCTTTCTTTATTGGAAAGATCTCAGTTCTCTGAGCAGGACTTGGCTGACAGCTGGAATTGCTGGGAGCTTTTATTTCTCCTCAGAGCAAGAAAAATAAAGCCACTGGCATTAAAAGCATGCCTAAGCCTCTGTCCCTCACTCTGACAATGCACCACAGGTTGCTCCCCACCCAGAGAAGTGGATTTATTCCCCACAACTCATTTAAACCATGGTATCACTGCTGAGACTGCCAACATGGGATCCAATTAGGTGGTGCCGCAAAGATGTTGATGCCTGTGGTCTGAGATCTATCAGCTCATCTCAAATATCCCCACAACAGTCACGAAGTGATAGCAGCTTTTAATCACTGCTGAGCTTGACTCCATTCAGACTATTTCCTTGAGCTATCCAGTCCTTTTGTCCATCTCACTTCCAGGGTGATTAAAACTCTGTTTGCTGCAAGGAAACACTTTCTTTAGATGCTATTCCATTCCTCAAATCTAGCTATAACTGAATTGCTCTTGAAGATCTTTTTTTTTTTTTTTCAAATGTAATTTCCACCTAAAATACCCCTCTCATAGTAGACCCAGCCAGTTATTGTGGATCTCCAACCAACAGGTTGGAGTTACCATTCTGCAGACCTGGTTCCCAGCCTGGCTACAGCACAGCTCTCTCCAACTCTTAGAGGGAACCTAATTTGTAGTCACAGAATCACGGAACAGTTAGAAGGGACTATAACAATCACCTAGTTCAAACCCTCCTGCCGTAGACAAGGACACCTTCCACTAGATCAGGTTGCTCAAAGTCCCATTACTCCTGGCCTTGAACATCTCCAGGGACCAGGCATCCACAGCTTTTCCGGGCAGCGGATTCCAGTGCTTCACCACTTTCACCGTGGAGAATTTCTTGTGAATATCTATGTAATTTCACCATGCTCTCTGCCATTCTCAGATCTGTTTTAAATAAGGTAGAAAAGCTTTTACTTGCAATTCCTGAGGCACTTGCTAGTAAAATGTAGCTCAGACTAAAATGTCTAATCTGAGAGCTTGTTTGCTCAGAAGAGTTCTGTCTCTGGGATCCCTAGGAGCCTGATCCTGCAAACCTAGTATGTGTAGATGTCATTGCTTTTCTCTGTGAATGTTCAAGTGCTACCAAATCCCATTGCTTCCACATTTACGTTTTTTTCCCTTGATTTTATGGATGCCACTTGCTTATCTGTTGGGACTTTTGGTTAATCACACAGCTAATTGCACAAGACTTTAGTCTAGTGGACAGTAGTAATTAACTTGAATGGATGCTGGCATGCTAAACATTGCATATTTTGGTTTACAGAGGATACCTCAACACTTATTCTTGCAAGGATTTTTCAGAATCTTACATGCTTTTCACTTTCTGCTCTTTGCTTGTTCCTTGACGTTTCTCTCTGTTGACAATGAAAACAGATACATGGCTTTCACTTCAGTTTCCAGTCAAGTCTACTTCCTAAATTTTGTGCATTAGCAGAGTAATGTGTGTTGCAAGGCCCACAAGACAGGTTTTTTTTTTTCTTGTTTTTAACAATATTTCTTTCACAATTTGGGGTTTTTTTTTTTTTTTTTTTTTTTTTTTGGTTGTTGTTGTTTTTAATTCTTAGATGAATTGCTGTGCAATGATTTTATTGGTCTGTGACATTTTGTGGGCAGGCTTTTTTCCAGAAAAAGCTGTACTGGGGTTCAGACTTGGTGCTTCCCTTAAAATGGTAGCCCCTGGGCAATAGTCACATGAATCTAAAATGCTCATCACAGGCTTCCTGTGCGCATAAGAGAAGAGCAGGTATTGACAGCCTCCTATCTCTATTTCTGGCCAGCCCTGCTAGGTGTCAGGGCAGCTAGCTCTCCAATTGCCAGATGAACCAAGACGTCTGCACTGTGTGACTCAGAGAGGTGTGCCAAAAGAAGAAAATAGTAGGTCAGCATTGGTCCTTCGGCACTGACCTGGTGATGTTTGCTGCTTAGGCATCAGCCTCATCTCCCAGGTGATACTGAACTGTCCAGAATGATTCCAAACTCCTCAGGCTTTGCACTCTCTGGGCTGGTGGTGCATTTCTCCCTTCTCCCATAAGTGGTGAAGTGAGACACAGAATGCATGGATGTGAAGTTGAGAAGGGATCCCAGTGAGGCAGGCAACAGTTTGGCAGTTAAATTTACCATCAAAAACACTCTAATGTATTCTAGAGGTATTTTAAATGCACTGCATTAAACATGACCAGTAATACAAAAAACAGTGTGGATATATGCCTTTGATTTCACTGCTTGTGTTCTGCTGCTCCACTGTGTGCTCTCTAAACCACGTGAGCATTTACATTCAGGCTAAGGCATTAGGTGACAGTGCAGTTCAGTGGGCAATGCTTTTACCCCTAGGCAGGAAGGTCAGCAGTTCAGATTTTCCTTCAGGCTCACACCTTCTGGTAGGGTAGAAGCAAAGAGCTGGAGGGATATGTTGCTTTTTGGACCAAGAACTAAACGCAGGAACAATGTGAGATGCAACAGGGTGAAAATGAGGATGCACATCATTCATCTCAGAAACATTATAGCATGGTATGTACATCTGATACATAACAAAACTTATTAAAATGACAGTACAAAGTCAAGTAATGAAAAATTAGGAAACCACAGGCATCTTCAGGCAACCATTTATTTGCTCTCATATGCATTAACTACGTGGCTGCAGTGTTTCCCCTGCAGGGCTTTATTCATTGCACAAGGTAGGCAGCACTAATTTAATATATAGTATGTATTTTCCTCTCTCCATGGTGCTTGTTCTGCTGCCTGCCTGCTTGGGTTTCTTGCCTTCTCTGCCCCTCACCCCTTTGCTGGTGCCTGTGCTCCCAGCCATGCTTCCTGTCTCCTGCTGGCTCCTTTCCTCAGACTCATCTCTGAGTCGTGTTTCCAGTTCTCATTAGCACTTCCAAGCACTCTGTCCTGTTAGTCTCAGCTTCCCTACATCCATCTTGTCTCCTCTCTTGCAGTCACCCCACTAATCTCCCTAGTCCTTGACCCACACCCAAGGTGTCTATGTCCCCATAAGGTCCCACCATTATCTCCCTGTGCACCTAACCTCAGGACTGAGGACCCAGCCAGCTATGATCACAGGAAGAAATGGGGGTAAGGACTGAGGAATCAGCAATAGGGCCAGTGGCTGAGGGTTAAGAATGTGACATGGAAAGATGTCCTTTAGGGGGTTTGCGTGTTATCGTGGCACTGGGACTCTGTGATGCAGGCAGATGCCCAGTTCTCATCAGCTTCTGAAAGCTGAAAACACCCAGGGGATTTGTCAGCTGATGTGCAGGCTGTGAGGCAGGGCCCCATCTGATCCTACAGAGGTGTCCATCTGAGCTCATCATCTGATGAGCTTTTGTAGTCAAGGCAGAGAAATCAGCAGTCCTGGGGCATGATTCATCCTAAACAGACACTTAATATAGGTCAGCTGAATTGTTCCTCATGACTGCCACTGACTGTAAATGGAAACAGAGAATATGAAGCTATGCAAGATGAATGTCACAGTGGTGGCCAGGAGAGGGAGATCACCATCACCAAGATACTGCTCCTTTATCTCCACAATCCATGTCTCATTCCCACATTCCCCTTCTCTCACTCAAGCCATTTTCCAAGCCAAGAGTCTTTGCTCACCATATCCCAGACTTCACTCTTTCACCCTTCTCCACATCCCAGTCCACTTCCTTCTCTCTCTTGCTCTCACTAGCTCCCAGGTAAAGCTTCAAACCCTGTCATGCTTCTATGCAAATCTGCTCCCCCAGCATCAGTGAAAAGCTGATTCCATTCAACTACAGACTGCAATCCTCCTTGTACAGGAAATGCTGCCCAGCTGAGGGCATCAAATATGCCCAGTACAGGCACACTTCTACAATCAAAGTGATTTCTAATAGGCATGTGCAAATTGCTATTTTTGGAGGACAGTTTCAGGCCAGGTTCATAAGGAGACATATGATGTGTTCCTAACTCATAAACTACTCAAGTGTTCAATTTCAAGTCTTATTTCCACAGCACATAGGATACACAACATTTGTAGTAAAAGGTCACCTTTATTTTTAACATGGTCAAATCTGCTTTTTTTCTTTCTGTCTTCATTCTTGAAAATTGCTACGTTTTGGTTGAAACAAACACAAATGCACATACTCCCAAAAGAAAGACTGATCAATCATGAAAAATTTATGCCCAGGAACAGTCTTACATAACTAAATCCAAGATCTTATGATGGGAAATGCTGGACAATGTTAACTGTAGATCAGGCTAACAACCTTCAGATTAAGATAAGACAGGGTCAGAAATTGATGTATCAAAGAAAAGATGCTAGAATAAATGGATTATATTAAAGTGTTGTAAATCACCAGTCTCTGATGGCCTGGGTTAAAAAATTCTGAAGACGCTTAAGAAAGAAACCTTGACAGAAAATACACAATCTCTTGATAAAATTAGACATCTGCAAGATAGCAAATACCAAGTGTATCATTTTCAGAGGTGCTAGGGTTAGTCACCCCAGGAAATACAAATCAATGCATATTACACTGACAACCAAATTTTCTAACGAAAATTTAAAACATAATTACAGCATCACTGATTAAGATAATGTAACAGGCAATTTTTCAACACAACAAAATCATGTCTCATTGGTCTATAGGACTTCTTTGGATAAAGAGGCAGTAGAGAATTGGTTGCTATAGGTTACTGGATTCCTACACAACTTTTGACAAAGTCTGCCTGAAGATAGAAATGCATAAACTAAGTAGCCAGAGGCAAAGCAACATCATAAATTACAGCAAAAGAAAACGAAGAGGAACAAATGACCTATTTTCATTACAGTAAAGCACCGTTAGTGAGTTACAACAAGATTTAGTACCAGGAGATCATATTATTTAATATAGTCATCAGCCTGAATGATCTTGAAATGGAAACAAGCAATGTTACAGCAAAATGGGACAGTGAGGTCCATTTACTCAGCAAAGATCTTTTGAGGAGGGGGGAGCTGATCTGGGTGTCTGGCCACGCAGACCTCCAGTGGGGCCATCACCAGCAGCAGGCTGGGCTTTGGGCCTAAAAGTCCTACTGAAGCCTACACTGCTTTGCCAAGACTACAGCTGCTATGTTGCATTTTTTCCCATTGTAATCTAAAGCACAGCTGGTCTTCAGGTAGAAGCTTTCTTAAAATCAATGGCATTTTCTTAAGAAGTGCAGTCCCTGAACCCACTGCTCCACACCAGTACAACTGGCTCCCGAGGCCAGTATCTGTTGTGTAAGGTTCCCTAATGGGAAGACATTGCACACAACTCTTACTGCTCTGTCAGGAAACCTTTGCTTCAACTCTGTAGAACTTCCACCACATATTAAATAGCACAGCATCATGTATATTTATAGTATTATAAAAATTAAAATAGCCCTTTTACTACAACCAGTGCACTCTACTGGGGGTCAAGCCAGTCCAGGTCCTTCGTCCTGGCCCTTTTCAATATGAGGCTCCTTAACTGCCTGCAGGGTAGCCAAGTTGAAGTCAATTGCTCTGGAGGATGACTGCTTTAGTGTCTCACATATCTCTGCTTTTGAACTCTCTGCTTAAAGTTGCAGAGGACAAGGCATCTCAAATCCCAGCAGCTGGGCGTGCATCCATACATCACAGTTCCCATGCTCTTGGGCCTGACTCCACCGTTTGCTGATGTGGTGGGTGTGCTGATGTGCTGATTGTGCCACAGCACAAATCACTCAGACTGTGCATGCAGCAGGTAATAAACACGCCTAGCACTTCCAGGTACGCATCACTGCTGAGTGTGAGGAGTAGACAAGATGCTATTTCCCTTCTCTGTTAGGATCATAGAATCATAAAGGTTGGAAAAGACCACTAAGATCATATAGTCCAACTGTCAAACCATCACCATCATCCTCTCTGCCCTGCTAAGTGGGAACTGCAACAACTTTCAAAAGCTCTCCACCCGCAGCAGCTCCCCACAGCATTGTGAAGAGACATACAGAGAGGAGTTGGAGGAAGAAAAGGAGAGAAATAAACTCATCGGAAAGTAGACTCAGAAATGGGGAATGTTTCCAAGCCCTCACCTCCAATGCACCATTCACAGCAGTCAAGTTGGTTAAGAGTCTGTAGTTCTGTGAAAAGGTTTGGAGAGCACTCTGCAAAGAGCTGGACAGCTCTTAGCTTGGTCCCTGAAGTATGGCAGCAATATGCTCTGCAATCATTTATCCACAACAGTGCCAGCCACTGGGTCACTGCTGCTTTTGCTCTCAGATGGGGCTGCATGCTGGGGAGGTGCTGCTTTCTCCTTTCTGTGCAGTCCCTTCCTTCTTTGCACACAGTGACAAGGCAGTGACTGTGGCTCAGCTGGGGATCTTGATAATGTCTGCTCATAATCATAATGCAGGAGTTGGACTCGATGATCTTTATAGGTCCCTTCCAAATCAGGATATTCTAAATTCTATGATCAACTGTACAAAACACTGTGCAACTACAACCACCTCCTTTCCCCTCTCCAAACCTTCTTAGCATATAAACCACCAGTTTTTCCTCCTGTATGTATATTCTCTCTGTATGCTACAACTCCCACTTGGAATTTTTCATTTTTCATGTTATATTCCTACAATGGGCCTTCCCAGACACCACCCTCTTAAGAAAACATCATATCAGGTTTCTTTTTTTTTTTTTTTTCCTCTCTTTTCTCAGCTAGGCAGGAAAAAAAGAAAATGAAAAAAAAAGAAAAAGAAAAAGATGTGCTGTTCCTCCCTTTATTAAGGGTAGGCTCTGCCAATGAATAAATGTGAGATGCAGTGAAAGCCACCCTCCAGGGCTCCTAAAGAAGAGCAGATCCCCAGGGAGGATGAATCAGATCACACTGAGATGAATTCCAGTGAAGCTCCTTGCACCCCCCTTCGCCTTTTCACTCCTTCCTCTACATCTCCAGATGCACAGAAGAGGAGCAGCACATCATCAAAGGTCAAATGCTGTGTTGGCTTGCTGAAGTGATGGAGCTTGGCATCTGACTTGTGGTGCATTGGTCATTTTCCCTAGTGCTCAGGGCTCAATAACACAGTTTTTCAAGAATGTCACCTCAGAAACAAGATGGATACATGGGGTCTGAGTTAGATGACAGCTGTCTAACAATGAAAAGAAGTGTAAGAGGATGGTTGTGCAGATTTGGTGGAAAGGGACCAGCTCCTTGATTAATAACATCACACAAGGGCTGGAAAGAGCTTTTCCCTCCTGTCCTCCTATCTGACTGCTTCAGAGATGAGGGAAGCATTTTCTGGTGCTCCGCTGTCAGAATAGCATCCCTTGCAGCAAGGAGATAATGGTCAAAAGCAGGGCAACTCTAGGATACAATGCACACAGGTCTCCCTGGAGCAGTGTGCAGAGGGCACTGGCCTGAATGTGAACAGCAGAACAAAAAAGCTCAGCTGCCTAAGAGATAGTGCAAAGAAAATAATGAAGCTTGTATGTCTGTGCAACGTATTTTGTGCAAGAGAGGATATTTCTGGGATCACACATGCCTGTGACTTTGCGCCTTCTGTAAATTTGAGGTATAGGAGAGGAGATGCATAGCTGAAGATTTTGCTAGGTAAACTTCCACTGGAGTTTGCAGGTGAGGGGAGGTGACAGGGAATATTGTAGTTTTTCATGCTACGGCTTTCCATGCTGACTTGTTCAGCTGCAGTGATGTGGGTCACACAGCTCACAGAGCACACCAGGCTACCTGCAGTCTCCTTAGAGCAAAGTGTGAGGAGAGCATGTGCACCCTCCTGCACTTGACTCAGGGTGGTGCTGTGTCTGGCCATCAGCATATATGCCTGCTGGTGGTTTTATTCCCTGCATTGATCATCCCTAGGGAAGGCAGGCATTTAAAAAAAAATCCCTGGCCTCAGACAGCCAACTGGGGCCACCAAGCCCACACCTCAGCCTGGGAAAAGGGGGCTCACAAGGTGAGAAAATGCCTCAACAACTCATGGGAAAATGGAGGAGAAGAAGCCAGAGACAACAGAGAGAGAGATCCCTCCCCTCAGTGGTTAATTAAGGTTCTTTGAATCCACTTACTCGGGCTTACTTTCTGGAGGGGGGTGCTTTTAAATTAATGCATTTGATGGTACAAGTAATTTGGATTATTAGAAACTGAGAGCAATTCCTGCAGATTTTTTTCCAGACTTTCCATTGAAAATAACGAGAACTAAATATGTATTTTTTAGATCTTTCTGCATTAAGTTTATACATTTGTGGGAAAACCCAAAAGCAAGCTGCACACAGCACAAACACTGGAGCTGCACACATGGTCAGGTAAGGATCACGAGCAGCGACAGAGTGATTTTCTTGACATTGTCCTGAATCCAGAATAGCAACCTCAGGCATCTTTGTAAAGCAGCACTGCCTCTTTTCTTTTAGGGGTCAGGCTGCCTTTTCATCCTGCTCTAAGTAATATCCCGGGGGAACTGAAATAAAGTTCCCAGATAGGCTCTGTCAGGCTGTCTTCCCTCCAGCTCAGCTGAGACTTTCAGCCCCACTCTTTAGCCATATACTGCAGTCTTAGCTGGGCAAAATGTTCCAAACGAGAAAATGGGATGTTTATCCCTTTTCAAACCATTTTGTCAATTGTTTTCTCTATTGGACTTCTTCTTCAACAGGAATTGTTTCAATTTATACCTCTAGGGATGGTCTATGCATAGTTTTTCATATCGACTTAACTACATTAGCTTCAAAGCCAATGTAATTAAAATAGTATTCCCTTCTCCTCCGCAGTCACACTTTAACTGATATAAAGGGACTCCTAATGGCACCGCTTACATGAAAATGAACTGCATTAATTCTTCCAACTCTGCACACCTGTATTACCATCTGGACAGTTGCAATATCGCCAGAGGATGGACAGGGGATGAAATACTGAGACCCTTCTGACAAAGTTAAATGGATCCAAACGTAGGCAGGCAATACTAACAAGAGAGAATATCTTACACTCTGGTGTAAGTTACGTGTAATGGAATGGACTGAGAATCAGCATCTATGGATTTGAGGAGAAGGTTGGAGCTTGATGATCTTTAAGGTCCCTTTCAGCCATTCTATGATTTCTAGAAAAGCTTGGTTTCTGACATTGCAATAACAAAGCCCCAGAATTGGAAGTTACAGCTTCTGGTTTCGCACTAGGATCAGAATCTCTGCTTGTGACAGTAGAAGATGATGTGAGGGGTTCAGCTACTGCACTTGACTGTTCAGCCTTACAGACAGCTCCTCCAAGTCTCACAACTCCTTGTTTCGATGCTGTAGCTGACAGCCATCCCTCCAGTCCCCCCCCCCCCCCCCCCCCCCCCCCCGTCCTGCTTTTCCATCTCCCAGACTCCAAGTCTCCTCCTGCAGCAATGAGCTGCACCTCTGAGCCACCACAGCCATCTTCCCTGCACAGACGCCAAACAAAGTGCAACATCATTTCATATTTGTCACTTCCCAGGCTCCTTCCCAGTCTCCCTGATTTGTGATTTCTATTTCAGGAGCTCTGCAAAGGCGCTCTACTGATTAATCTTCTCTTTATAAACTAAAAGTAGCTGTAATCCTAGGGCATGGGGGAGGGACCCTTAAACATCCCCAGTGGAAAGAGGCAGTATTAATTCTGGCATGGGAACAGCACTTAGCTTGCCTGCAGAATGACTTAATTTGTTTCTTAATGGACACGATGCTTTCCTGATAAAAGCCCTAAAGTGCCCTTAAAAAAAAATTAAGAAAGTGATTGTTCATTCTTTACCCATTGGAGATTTCATTTGTAATGTTTATACTCCGGCCCAGAAAGCAGAAAGGGTCATGCTCCGGATGGAAACTTAACACATGCACAGGCTCTGGTACTTTGTTAACTTTGAAGAAGTAGATCACTGTAGGAATAACTGTCCAAATCACAGAATCACAGAATCACAGAATTGTAGGGGTTGGAAGGGACCTCCAGAGATCATCGAGTCCAACCCCCCTGCCAAAGCAGGTTCCCTACAGTAGGACTCCAGAGCAAGTCAGGAGGAATGCCTATGATCCAGGGAAATTTTTTACCTCTGAGCTTGTGTGCCATGAGAAATAGAGATGGGATATTAAACCCTGCATCTAGATTTCCCTAAGTTGTAAGGAACCTGATTCCATCAAGAGTCAAGCCAAAAGCTATCACCAAACACTGTTCCCTGTGCAGAAGGTGCTACTGACCACTTGGCTCTTCCTTCTGATGAAGGCACTGGTATTTCTCCATTGCTGTGATATCTCAGAGTAATGGAGAAGGGGATTCTGGAGATGGGAGGAGGGAAGGGCTTTTTACATAATGTACTACATCAGAATATTGACCAAATGTTCAGAAACTGAAAATCAGATCATTGCCTGGCTATGGATTGCGGTCCAGCGCTTTGTTTCAGTTGTTTCTAGAGACTGAATTTGTGCTGCTGACCACTGCCAGGGACACAGCATTGAGCTAAAAAAACCACTTGTTTAATCTAACATGACAGTTCCCGTGCTCTGTAATGCACAATGACTATTATCTTCTAGAGATCTCAGGCTTTCACATTAGTCTCAAAATTCAGGTTTTGATACACAGCCTCAAGCATAGAGACTGCTGCTAACACTCCTTGATGCACTTGCCTGGAGATGCCATACAAGTGCCCTTCCCAACACTTCTATTTCTGCCCACCTCCATGGCAGAATTTCTGACATCCCCTTGTATGCGCCGTGTGCCAGGAACGTTTCCTGGCAATGTTAGTAGGCAACCTCATTCCACCCCAATTTTTCTAGGACCCCCTGTTTGGACTCACATTGGGCTTGCTGGAGATTCATAGCTGGTAGAACATCATCTCTTATTTCTAGTAGCATCTTCTAATAGGATTACAAAGAAGGAGAAGAAACCCTTTATCAGACCTTCGCCTCTCTCTCCACAGAGGATTGTCCCTATAGCAGAGAGCCACCTCTCTGCCCTGGAGATGACAACAGAGCAGTGGAGCTTCCAGGTTTGAGACTAGTTGGTGAGAGCCAATGTAAAACACCTCAGCTCACAGAGAGAACCTGATGATCCAGAGTATCAGGAGGATGAGGGAAGATCTTGCAGAGATCAGAGCTATAAAGGATAATAATGCCAAAGAATGTGACTAGCAACTAAAAATACTGGTTCTTGAGTCATGCTCTATTAGTCTATTGATTCTAGTAGGAAAAAAAAATACCATAAGAAAAGTACAGAGCAACTAGGTATGGGAATCCAGTAACAGAGACAAAGCTGAAAGAGAGAGTAGGTGCACAGGATTCTCTGGTTTAGTGTCTCCCTCTCATGAGTGCTCACTAAAGTTCAAACAATGGTGAAAACTGCATTTCCTCCCAGCCCAGAAAGCAGAAAGGGCGCTCTTCTGCCTGAATAGCAGGAAGGATGAGTATGAGAGAGATGCAGGGATTTGGCACCAGGCAAAGTGACGTTCTCTTGGTACTGGTCAAATTCAGGCTGAAATTGGCATGGGAAACCCTGTGCTTTCTTGGGCTTCCATCCATCTAGCCCAGCAGGGTTCAGTTATACCCTTATTTATCCTACAGGGGAAACCAAGGAAATTCTATTTCCTACATGAGCTGCTCGCGGGCACTGAGCATCCAGCCCAAATCTTGACCTTACTTTCACTGGCAGCATCACCGCCATCTGAGCAACCTCAGGCTTAGAGCAGTATTTCACCATCATCAGAATCAAAATCAGCCCTTTTAGTCACTCTTTGCACAAGACTGTTTCTTTCCTGCTCTTCCTCCCTATAGTTTCTGTGGCCTGTAATATCACTTGCTGAAAATAATGCAATTTGCAATTTACTTCTTCAGGACCTTCCTGTGCCTTCGTCTCTTCCCCAACCCTGCTTCCCACCTCTGTGGGAATCTCTCAAATCGCTGCAGGCTGCAGCCCCCAAACATGGGGATATGCATCACCTAAATACCCTGTCCACAAACTGCCTTTGCCCTCAAGGACAGTAAAAGGAGATGCTCCTACAGACTGCTCCCCTTATCGCCTCACAGACGATGTGTGAGAAAAAACTCCAGACACAGCAGTATATTGATCTAAATTAAGCACACACACACAATCTAATTGAACTGACAGGAAACTGGTGTTTAAAGGCAGAAAATTAAAGCTGTTAATATAATAATGAACAGTTGTGCTTACTGTCTGTGCCTCTGACATTTCATATTGTCATCTCACAAGCTAATCACCGCCTCTCCCCCTTTTGTGGGAGTTAATGTGTTTTCATCCATTCACCCAACAAGGTAGCTCTCCAATTGCTTGACAGTTACTAATATATCCAACCTGCTAATGAGCCATGGAGCTGGTGCTGTGCAGGTGATGCCATAATAACAGCTGTGCATTGCTCAGGGCTGAGATATAAACCTCTGAACTTGGATGTGGCCAGCTGCCCTGCCTGGGGGATGACTGTGCATCCCTGAAGCACACAGCTGTGGCTCCACAGGGCACTAGGCTGTGCTGCTCTTTCCCAGAAGGAGCCCTGGAGGTTTGGAACACATGTGAAAAACAGTGATCCTGCTCTAGCCAGCAATTTGGTTCACCTAATAGCCATGTGAGTGTTGAATGGACTTCAGCCTGCAGATGGTCCAGGTGGCATGGCTGGGCCATTTCAAACGGTCTCTATGAGTTTACTGGGCAGCTGCCACCTGCCTGCTCACACTACCACTCAATAGCATTTTTTTGCTGGTGAGTAAATATCTCTGCTCCACAGATGGGAAACCCAAGAGAAGGAGGCTAGGACAAGCTTGTGAAATGGACCATTACCTCGGCCCCCAGTTCTGCCAGTTTCCAGCTTCTTCTCTTGAAGAGAGAGAAGAAGAATGAGTCTTATTCACCTTTCAAGAAGACCTGAAAGCTGATCTCCTCCACTGATTTTCCAATAAACTTGACTAAATTGCTTGAGTGCGTTCTTGACAGCTTCAGCATAACAGAAAGGGCACTGTGCTCCCCCCCAGGGTAACCCCCATGAGGGCTATGCAAAACTCAAAACCAAAGGAATAAAATGCACATTATTCAGGCCAAATCCTACTTTGTGCTGCCCACCAGTCATGCTATGGGTGAGGAGTAATTAACTCATTAATAGTAGAGAGATGAGCATGGAGGTACTAAAGTGTTTGCACCTGTGGTTGTTTGTCAGCATGACCAGGAGACAACTGCTTCTGCTTGCACAGCGTGTGCAGAGTCCTCTGTCCCTCTGGAACAGAGGAAATCCAAAGGAAAGAATGAAAAGCCACTATTCTCCTCATCTGTCACTGTAACAGACCAAGGAAAAACACTTGACAGACACTCAACATGACAGTCACCATGGAGAAAGGAGACTGTGTGGTGTTAAAGAGCAAGCTATGCAGACTCACACTTAGGCTTTTGGCTTGAAACAAAGGGCTGGGCAGGACCCAGAACTGTTCCTGTGGTGACACCCTTACTGAGACTTGCAGAGGACAAGAGGAAAATCTCTGCAGTGTACATTTATAAAAGCATGTGTCCCTTGGGGAAGTTTTCTTCACTACTCATCTCATAGATACTGGCTTCTGCCTGGAAGCGTGGGGATTTATAGTTCATCGTATAAATGTGAGGGAATTTCCATTATCCATATTCATGCCTAATTTTTTATCCTGGCTCTATTCTGGTTAATTTCTGACAGCAAGGAGTCCCACAGACCTGTAAGTATGTATTGCATAAAAACAATTTCCTAGCTTTTTATGTGCAGTTTTTCAATTTAATGTCTCATCTCCATGAAAGAAAGTAATTAAGAGGATCCAGTATAACTTCTCTAACCAATCTATTGTCTTACACTTGACAACCTTGTCCCGTTATTTACCTGCTTTGTTTGATAAAGACATCCAGTATTTTCCACACCCTTCTGAAGCCCTTTCTGTCTGGTTATCAGTTCCTGAACCACTTTTACTTCTCTTGCACCTCTCCTGGACAGACCTCTAAAACTGAGAACAGAACTGAAGGTAAAGGCTAGCAATATTACAAATTACCACATATTTGTTCATCACATTTCCAGCTGTTCTTTGTATTGCTTTACCATCTTCCCATATGCTAGAGGGTTTTCAAGGAGCTGTCTGTACTGGAAAGCTCACTTTTTTTTTTTTTTTCCCTGAAGTGAAGGCAAAGCAGTGTCATTGAATGGCTTAAATGATCTCTCCCCACTCCTCATTCATGACAACAGTAGCATCTTTAGGAAATCTTTAGGAAAGAGATTATTGGCTTTGTTCAGGTTAGCAGTTTCCTATCTTCCGTATCTCTGTTTGTCTGTCACATCCTCTTTCAGCTCCCTCTGTGCATGGGTCTGCATAAACTGCTATGTCCCTAAGATATCCCCAAGTATCAGACTTCAGAGCAGGCACTGGTGGAGATAAAGAGACCTTTTGCCCCTACCAGTTCTCCCAGTTTACACAAATCATGCCCTCAAGGCTGGAGCTTCTGGAATCATGTCTGAGAAATGAAGAGCAGAACGAATCTCAGTCCCCCATTGAGGGGAGCAGTGTTCTAAGGTGATATTCAGGCTCCTGCAGTGAGCCTGCAGAGCAGGGCTGACTGCTCAGCCACCAAACCACTAGGGATTGCAGCTGGTCACAGGGGTGCTCGATGGAGATGTTCCATCTCTGAGCAGCCTTGGCCTCTGGCATCACATGCTGCATGGTAGTCAATGGGGAAGGGGCAGCTCTTGCCTTGGTCTAGTCCTCCTTGCCTGTGGGGAATGGCCAAATACAGGCCTTGTATGTGGCTGCTATGATTGCCTTTCCTATCATGACTGAGCCCAGCAACATTCTGTTGCAGGCAGCTACTCACAGGTAGCATCCAGACTTGCCCTACAATTTACAACTCAGATGCCTCTCTGGGGGCACTGTACTTCTTCACTCAGCCAACATTGCAACAGACAGGAACACAATATCAAGTAGCCCAGAAAAATGTGTAATTTCCCATTGCCCAGACAGTAAAACAAACTTTCCTGTTTTATAGACACCTGCTGAGAGCCTTTAAAATAGGGGACACAATTTCCATTTTCATGGTGTTCCCTTATATAATATAAAGGAGTATTAAATTTGAGTGATCTATATTCATCTCGTGGCTTCTTTTCGTTACCAAACCAATGTAAAATTTGTTGTAGCAGTGTAAATGAAAATCAAGTCTGAAATGTTCCTCCGTGGCACAGACTGGTGCTGGCCCCTCCAAGGCTTTGAGTAAGGCACTGGGGAAGGAAGGGATTTCAGTGTTTTAAAGAGGCCAGGTAGAAGTGGATTGGCATGGGCCTAAAACAAGCACCATGCAGGTAACACCTTCTATTACACCATATATGTGTATGTGTATAACTGAATGCATGGATAACCTCAAGTGTGGGCAAATCTTTAAAAATTTGTTTCAAAGGCTGCAGAGATCCAGTGGATTACTGATAATTTAGAGTTATCCTTCCTGTACATGATAACCAGTTTCATATGCAGTGTAAGCAAATATATCAAGCAATTTCTTGGTTCGCTCATCTGTAGCTGCCAGTTATGCTAGGATTTATGTATTAACAGTGTTGGATCAAACGTCAGCTCAAATGTTGGATAATTTGAGGGGGATGCCAGTGTTCTTCCAACTGAAAAGTGAATGTGCTGGATGATGAACAGGACTGTGAGCAGTGGTGTAGCTGCACTTTTTTAACTCCTGACAAACACTTCAGAGAACAAGCCTGATCACCTCCCCTGTAAAATGTGGGAAGATGACTGTGGTTTTGGTGCATAACCAAGTTACACCGGAGTGGCCACCACCATGGATAGCACTCCTCTCTGACCTCCTCTGCCAGTCATGGGGGTGCAGAGTGACAGCTGTGACTGCCAGGCTTGGATGGGGAGGTAGCACAGTTGCCAATAGTCAGAGAGCCTCAACTGCTCAGTAACAGGTTTCTGTAACAACTGTCATACTCAAACAAACAAACAAACAAACAAACAAATACCCCCCATCTTTTTCTTTCAGGGTGTCTGCTGCTTCTCTCACCTCTCCTGGATGGACTGGCACAGCTAGGAAGCATTTTTGTTTTTATGACCAAGGTCCACTAAGGTTCCCAAGACTCTCAATGCATTTAACCTCCAAAGGAGTTGGTACACAGAAAGGACAGCAGTGCACCAATCCTTGGACCAGCACTGAGCTGAAGAGACACCTTCCATCTTGAAGAACTTGTGCTGCATGAAACTCTGGATGAGACCAGTGACAGAATGCTGGCATGTCCCAAAAACCCTACAGAGATGCTCGAGGGGCTGCAGGAGTGAAGACAGGACAACCTCCCTGGCCTTTCTACCTTTTCTCTGCGTTTGGCACTTCCGGCCCACCCAGATCCCTGGGAAAATCAGGTGGGCAAAGGAGAATCAGCTTTTACTAAACTACTTCTGCAATGGAGCACCAGGGGAAAGTTAGGTAAGGATTTCTGGGTTGCTGAAAGGAGGAGGAAAAAGGGAGTTTCCCAACCCAGCAATGGTGAAAGGACATAAGGTTTAAAGGAGGGAGCCTCCAGGCAAAAGAAGGCTTTATCTAAGGTCTTCACTGCATTTAAGATATATGCAGCCTGCAAACACACTGGCTCCTACTTTGCAGTGGTATACTCCCATCACAGTTAGTGTGACTGAGTGACACAACATTTGAGCTGAAAGAAAGATTCACATGAATGTCAGTGGTGTGGAACCAGAAGCACTCTCTCCTCTCCTGAATTCCTGTTTCAAAACAAGCTGATCATCGGCTTCAGGCACCAGTCACTGAAAGCAGCTTCCTGTATTCTGCTGGTGGTTGTCCCATTCTGCAAACACCCATTGCTCCTCGCTATCACACACTGCCCTTCAAAAACGTAGTTAAGCAGCTATTCAAGAACAGCACAACTTCCAGACAGAAAACGTAATAACAGCTGAATGAAGCAAGTGGGTTAGAATTGGTCTAGGACGTTGGTACCCTCTGTTATAGGGAGAAAGGCTATGGCATTTGCCAGGGGTTAAAAAAATCACTAGCTGTGCAATTTCTCCAGATCTTGCTGACGATTTTGTTTAGTGTAGATTCAAAGGGCAGAGAGAACTGTCTCCTACAATTGCAAACATGCCAAAATGCCAGTGCCATTACCTGCAGCAGCTGTTTCCCATCATGGAATTCTAACAGAGATTGCTATTGATTCCTTTGCAGGACAGGCCAGAAGCAGAGCTCTGAATTATGCCATGTCCTTGGCCTCTTCCTCTACCTTCTTCTGGCTGAGATCGGTCACATCTCCCTCCAGCAGCCGTAGCCTACATACCCCAAGCAGGGAGACTGCTGTTGCCAGCTGCAGTAGATGAGACAAAAATAAATCACAGCACTGGTCTCTTCCAGAGCAAGACCTGTCCACAGCCATGCAAGAGATGAACAATAGTCAGGAAGAACTCTTCTTGAGCTCCCAGGCACAGAGCTGCTCATGTCAGGTTGTGCTTCCCACAGGACTGCTCTGGATGGGAACATTCCTCCAAGGCTTGCTTTGTTCTCACTGTTTCCTAGCTCATATTTGACTAGTTAAAAGTTTTATCAGCCAGGGCCATAAATTACCATGACAGCTTCTAGGGAAACTCAGCCTTTTCGTCTTCTGCTCATTTCCTCTCTGTCCCTCGCCATTGATCAAACCTGCAGTTTTAGGCTTTCCAAAAGCAGAAACAAAGAGAACTCCAACCCTGTCTAATTGAGACGTGGCAAAATTAAAAAGCAGCCACCAAGCATGTATTTGCCACAATTAAATTGGTTCCTTGATACTTCTGATAATCCCTTTTTCTTGTTTCCCTACTTTTTTAAAGCAGCTTTATGATTAATGGCCGCTGCGATGTGCTGACATTTCAGCTTTTCACATATCCCACGCCCCTGTTAAATGGCGGAGGCTCAAGCCCCTATTTGCAAGGAGTGAGACACCACAAGTTGTACTATTAATCAATGTGGTAATGCAGCCAGAGAGCTCAGAGCGTGGCTTCTGGAAAACACAATACCCCCTTGGAACCTTGTAAGTGTTCGTATCAGATGAGCTTTGTACCTGAGAGCAAAGCAGGCTGGCTGAGCAGAGGGCTCGAGGCAGTATCAGAGTACCGTTTGAAGGTCATTAATTTGTGTCTGATGAGGAAGAAAAAAAAAGCAGTGAAAGCCAATGCTTTTCCAATGTGTGGATTGAGGGCTCTAACAGGCCATGAAGAGCTGATGCTGGAGAACAGGAGTTGTGTTTCAAGCCATTAAGTCCTGGCCTGACTTCCAATGTCAAAAAGGAGATGGATGATGGTGCTGAGAGCACAGTTTCCTCACATAAGAATTTGGAGGCCACACTGTAAACTTTGAACTGGAAGGAGTGTGAGGAATGTCAGGTTTTGCTGGGGGCTTTCTATGTAATAACAAGTTTCAGACACTGTAAACACTTCTGATCCTAAAGAGACCAAGTGACAAACTTGGACACAGGGTTTGCTGCATTGAGAATGGACAGATAGATGCTCCTGGAGGATTCAGTCCCAGCAGTGTCAGACAGGACTGCATGCAGGGCTGAAGCCTGGGTCTGGAAGGTGGGACTAGTCCCTCCATTTAAAGAAAGGGTCAGGAGTCAGAAAGCAAGGCACTTAGGTAACGTTTAATCACATTGCTCAGAGAACACCCTAAGTTGCATGAGAACCATGATTTCTTGCCAGAAAACCTCAAATTTCCATGGATGGGTTTCCTGGTCAGGTCTCTACCAGGTCAGTTATTCTGTGGTTGGAGAGAACAGATAGGGTTGAGGTGGGAGAGATCTGCTTTTGTGCACAGGCAGTGGAAAACACACCTGAGGGGTTTGTGATCAGAATCCTCCCCTTGGCTCAGCATTTGTGCCTGCCCAGCATTTAGCACACGAAGAAGTGGCCTGCTTTAATAAAGCACTGAGCCCCTTTCAACTGAAAGGGGCAGTTACATGCTATGGAGTGCACAGCAGCAAACAGAAAGACACAGGTTAAAAATAACCCTTTCAGAAATGGCTGGAGAAGCTCAGCTTGATCTTCGGAACACAAAGCACACCCCTACAAACAGTGGTAACAGGACAACTGAGTGGGCCTCAAGATGTGGTATGAGTGCAGAAATTTTTTAAGTCTGCTTTTTAAGCAAGGGAAAACTATTGCATGATTACACTCTGTCAATAAGCACAGTAACAGCAGGTCTCAGTGCCTCCAGGTTTCTGTTAATCCTTCAATGGGTGTAGTTATAAGTAAAAGGAATACAGGCAACCCCAACTACTGCATGCAAAGCAGGCACACAGATGAAAGCTTTGTCTGCCATGGCAATACCTGTCTTGCAGATGATGCTCCCAATATTAGGAACAAAAGGTCAGGACACCTACATAGTCACTGTGATGCCTAACTAGCATGGAGATGGGAAAATGTTGTGCTTACTCCTTGGGAAGGCTTGTAGAACAGCAGCCCTTGTTGCAAGCAGCAGTGCTGGGAACTAGCTACTACAGAGAGCACTGTGGTTTGGCACCACAACGATTATCCCACACTGGCTGGGCAGGGAGCAAATGGCAACAAAGCAAAGACGAGAAACCCACAGCCTATTCTGCTTTGCTTTCTCTTTCTGAAGCTCCTGCAGAGACACAAAGAAGCCTAAGAGCCCTTTATCAGGCAAATTGGGTCGAATTCCCCTGCGTTTCCTGTTGTCTTGTCAAACCCAATGCTGAGATGGATGAAACAAGCAATCTTCAAGCTATATGGAAAGAGGGATGAGCAACAGGTGTTGGTTCTGAACCAGACAGAGAAGGTCCCAAAACAGCCGCAGAGCTCAGAAGGTACATCAAAAAGGACTTAAGGAAGCTTTGGCAAAGGGTTCAGGGCCAGGAGCATCAGAAGGGATGCTCCGAAGGAACACAGTGGCACAGCTTACTTGGCTAGGAGTATTTGTGCCGTGGATGGGCTTGAATGCATTGGTCATGTGTCTGCCAGGAGAGAACAACTGCTACCTCTGCTGCAGTAGGAAGGTAGATCAGCAGATCTCATGATGTCCTTTTAACCCCATTATTTTTGCTACTGCTATGGAAGGGGCCTCTTTGTGAATAAAAAAATTTCCTCACCTTAGTTCTTCCATAACCAGAAAAAAAGCTTAAACAGAGCAAATAGATTCAGATATAAAACCCAAAGGACTGGCAGCTCCATTGCAGGCTTTACCCAGAAACTCCAGCCACTTCCTCCCCTGCTGAATAATTCAGAACTTCATTTTCTTATCTGCTCTAATCTGGGCTTGTACAAACCAGCCTTGCTGTTAAGTAACATGAACAAGATAAAGAACAACAAGACATCTTCGTGCAGGGGAAGCCTCAGCAGGCAGCATATACTTCTTGTGCTACTACACTCTGCAGGAGAGGAATTGACATCTCCCTCCACTCTGGCCCATTTGCTTCCATTTGTCTTTTCTCCTTTCTCTTCAAGGATTTAATAGGTAACTAGGCTTCTACCTGAAGCTGGGAAAGCCAAAAAAAAAAAAAAAAAAAAAAAAAGAAAGCCCAAGCTCAAGTAATAGACTTTTCATGACATTTACTAAATCTTTTAGAAGTTTTCCTTCTTTCTGCACTAAATATCAGTTGCTTAAGATAATCTGCGAACCTGTAGAATGGCCATTAGGGGCTCCCTGGTGACTGGGTTAATTCACAGTAAATTACAGTCACTGCCAAGGAGATTCCAGGGAGGTTACAAGGAGATTAGAAGTGGTAGGCAGTAAAGTACTGTAGAATTTAAAAAATAAAATTAGAAAAAAAAATAAATCAAAACTCTCCTTTTTAAGGAAAAAAGGAATCCCAACACTGTATTACATACGTTGGCTTATGGTTGTTTCCATGCTCTGAGAGATGCTGCTAGATACTGAGATCAAAAGCGCACAAATTGTCTGAGTAACCAAGTGACAGGCCAGCAGTAGCCATGCCTGAGAAATGTGAGGAACAGCTACCACAAGACTACTTATTTCCTGACCTTTTTTCTCTTTTCTTTTAATGTGATGGCACCCACGAGTGCCACGCAAGAGCCAGAACCTCAGCTGCACTGTACACATGAGATGTTCTTCACATAGACAGCTGCCTATTTCACCTTGCTTTCTTTTCCTCTTTTCCTGTGCATTCTTTCCATTCTTCTGCTTTTCACTGTTAAAATGATGGCACTGACTTTTCTCCAGCCTCATCACTGGTGTTGCTGTGAGTATGAGAGTTATTTAATAGCTCAATAATCACAGCTCAGAGGCAGGTTCTGTGTGTGCCTGGTTCTGGTTTTTGGGATTATCAGGTATTTTTAAGCATAAAATGGGGAATAGGTTCCCTATGTAAGCCACGTCTCACAGAGAACACTTCACCTTCTAACCAAGTTCACAGCCCAACTCTCTCTTCCTCATTTGGCTAGTGTAATGTTGACAATAAATACTTTTCCATAATCACATTTAGAGGAGAAAAACCCATGATCCAGGCTGTATTACAGAAAAAGTCATCTGAGGCACTTGCAACTCCTAAGATTTGTGACAAAAATTGTGCCTGGAGGGCTTTTTGGAAGATGCTAAACAGATGACTCCACTGTAGGACCATCCCCAACTAAGAAGGAATTATGACTGTTCCCACTGCAAACCTTCTCAGAGCTCCCAAAACAAATACATAATGCACCAAAATACTGCCAGAATTTTCTTGCTACAACTGCTAGAGATGAAAGACTCCATCAACTCACTTGTGTAGCATCTGCATCAATTCAAGAAACCAATGAAGCAAGGACTAATCTGGCACAAAGCACTGGTGTGGCCCAAGACCAAAAGGGGATGTGGCAACACCGCTATCCTATCCTGTCCTGTCCTGTCCTATCCTACCCTACCCTACTCTACTGTGGTTTTTCAGCCTCCCACTCAAGATCCATTTCCCTTCCATTTCCAAGATCTCTTGCTCCAGCTTATGCTCTGGTTGCCAATCAACATTCATATTCCTCCATTACTCTGCCTATGGCTGCCTTGCTTACAAAACCCCAGCATTCAGAATGATCCCTGGAAGTAGGCAGTAGGTCATCCTCCAAAGTGCTGTGTTCTCCTGCACAATTCAGCTGGATCCATACCTCCACCATCTATTCCAGGAAGGTGCACAGGGCAGCTGTTTTAGAAAGGCAATGCTTTGACTACTGATAACAACCTATTCCCTACAATGGACAATGGGCAACAGGGTGTAGAGACTCCTGGAAATTTGGATATCCACTGTCCACCCCCTTCCTCCCTTTCTAAAGGGAAATTCTAAGGCCTCCAAATGATTATGAATATTCATTTCTGCTGCTAGTAAAATTTAACAGTAGCAAAAACTAATTTGTGCCTTTTTGTTTTCTTCCTGAATATATACATATTAACCTAACAGAAAGGCTTCCTTTCTGCTGCCAACTGGTAGCAACAGTCAATCGGATTCTGTCAACATAGCAATTTTATCGTCTCAAGCTCTGGTAGCAATGCAGTCGTCATGGGAACAAAAATAGTAACTATGGAATAGCTACCTTAGTAACAACAACAACAACAAATGTGTTGGCATAAAATTGCATTTGTAGTAAATTTCAGTTAACACTTCAGAAATTAAACAGTCACTGTGTGAATCCTGGAGATTGTAAATCCAAGGGCCCTCTCCAGGGAAATGGTGGCTTTCAGAGTTCTGTGAGATCTAATCTTGCTGTTGGCCCGTTGTGCTACAAGTTGAAAAAGGAGGAACAGAGAGAAACTGGTCTTTATTTTGATACGAGCTTCTGTGCAACATGAGATTAAGGATGCAACAGCTTTATTCTGCTTGAAGAGGCAACCTGCATCTCTTCTGTATAAAGTGAAACTTGTAGTGATGTGGAGAACAACTAACTACAGAGACTTTAAGGGCAGCTTGCTTTAGTCTGAGAAGATGCAAAAGAACATGACCACATAGAAGGAAGAGAAACATGGAAACTGATGTACTGGAACGGACCTGTGGCCTAGTACTCTGGGGTGTATCAACTTTTGAAAGGGAAAATGCATATTTTCAAAATGCTTTTGGTCACACATGCACAGATATTCAGCTTTGCAGGACAATGGGTCACTCTCTTAGTCCATTTGATGCTCATGCTCTATTCCCAAAAGCAAGAGAATAAAGAGGCAGGTTATGCCTAAGAAGGGCACTTGTTGAGCTTTTCTTTTTAGAGCCTATGATTCAATACACTCCATGCTTTTATCCCCTACAGAACTTTCAGACCTCTAGTTTCTGTTCTGTAACATCTTTGGAAATGGAAAAAGTCAATCATAGCTCTACTTTGTACATGACTTCTGAAGATTCTGCCAGATCTCTTTGCATGGCACAGATAACCATGACTCTTTTAACAGCAAAGGTGAGCAGCTAATTTCCAGGAATGCTTTTTAAATTTTTTGTCAAAGAGATGACCTACAGATGAACATCAAGACCACCCACAACAGCAGGTTAAACTCCCAACCCTGCCTTCTCTTCCCTGCTCTGATTATGGAAAATAAATAATATTCTCTATCACAGAAGTCAATACCACACTCCAGACAGTTGAAGGAGGGAAGTCATGAGTCAGTACGTTTCTTACAAAAGGTTTTAGAGTTCTTTTTAAATGAGAGCATCACTTAATGCAGTTTGCCTAAAATATGGAAACCACATCTGGTACTAGAAACGTTGAGCCACAGGAGACTGAAGGGAAATATCACTAGTTGCTTACACTGATTTTATGTTCTTCCTGAAAGGTCCAATTTTTGTTTCTTGACAGAGAAAAGATACTGTGCTATATCAATCTTCAGACGGGCAGAGCTTAGGATTTTTAATATTCTTGCATACACATACCTAGTTTGTTATTGGCCTCCATCCAAGGAACAGTTTCGTGGAATTGATGCTGTATTAAAATTGTAAAACCATTCCAATAAAAATGGGATGGATAGGTAGTTAATATTAATGTTTGTCTTTTGAGAATAAGAGGTCATTTAGAAGTTTGTATAATTGATGCATCGTAAGATTATCATCCATTCACTTTACCTCCAAGACACCTCTTTTTGGAAATTGAGATTGTCAACTTGTGATAAAGGCCAGTGACCCAAATATTAAACTCCTGTTCCAGCAGATGATGTCCCCAAATAAAGTACAATCAATAAATGGCACTAAAGGAGTACACAACTTAAGTGACCTTTTATCCAGATGAGTCTTTCCTAGTTACTCGTTACCTAGAGAGAGCACATCCTGAGGAGTGCGATGGTCAGAAAGGTCAAGAAAACTTTCCACTCTACTCTGTTCTGAAATCCTTCTGAAACCTGAAGATGTGAGTGTGCCTTGAGAGGCTCAGGAGAAATCAATAAGAAAATCTGCTGGAAAAGTAACAAAATCTGTGTCATGTAAAGTGAGTTTAGACCTAAGGTTTAATGTCATTATCTTAAAAGGGCATCTTTCTACATTCTTCCCAGCACGGTGATAGTACACTGAAGAATGGTCTGAAAAAGTGTTTCTCGAGAGGAGATCTGAGTGCTGGAGGGTTTGGAGGATTAACCTTTCAGTTCTGGACACCAGAGCTCAAATATAAGCTTTGGCATTAGAAGTGGCTATGGGTAAGTGAGGGCTGCAACACTACCAGCCTGGACAGAGTTGACAAGGTTACAAAGCAGATTGTGTGATTAGCCAGCAGCCATGGCAGAATCAGCAACATAAGTGAAAACAGATTAGAAACGCTGCAGCTTTGATGACAGGACCCAGGACATTGGCTAGCAAATAAGGTTAGTTTGCTCAGAGGTGTTCCTGTGTAAATAAACAGGTGCCAGGGGATGGGGAGGGAGGCAGTAAAGCTGATCCAAAAGCAGAGCTGAAGGTGGGAAAGGGATTGACATGCAAGGCATTAGTAGGTTATCACAGTGAAGGTTATTGCTATTATTTCTTTACTCCATGTTTGTATCAGCCTCTGTCACTTGCCCCTTCTCCATTTCATCCTCGCATACACAACCACTTTTCCAACCACTTTATCATTCTCATTTCCAAAACAGACAACTCCTTGTTGTGTCAGGGAGTTATGAGTTGTTTGCAGTGTCAAAGGTTCCTGTCTACTGCCTACACTGCTCACATCTAATCCTCAAAAGGTTTCTGTAACTCTTATATGCCACAATTAAAATGTTTTACAGATAGATTTAACCCCAAGCAAAAAGAATAGGGAATACTCCATAAACCCATACCAATCTATGAGGATGAGGAAGGTTTCAGAAAGAAAATAAAACTATTTTAGGAAACAAATAGGGCACAGCATACGTCGTGAGAGCCAGTTTGTCACTGCTCCTCGGTGCCACCTCTGTCTCAGGAGGTCCCGTAACTGCAGAACAGAGGCAGCTGAGGAGAGAGCACCAAGGAAGAATCATCACCTGACTGCTTATTTCTGATACTCTTAGGCATCAGCTGATGCCAGATACTGGATTCTGAGTGAAGTCCCACTCAGAGCAGCTGTTTAGATGGTTGTGTTCCTACAAGACAGTTCTGACTACATGAGCTGGAAAGGAAATACCTCAGCCCAAGATGAAATATAATGAGCAGCTCACAGCGACTGCTCTCTGAAAGTGCATTTACCTTTGACTTTTCCTAGAAAATATTGCTGAAGGTTTGCAACTTCTGACCTACTTTTTCAGTTATAGATCATGTGATTTTTTTGAAGAAACATGACCAATTGGTGATCATTTTCCCTTATCTCAAAATAAGAACCCAAATTGGGAAGGCATTTCCAGCACACCCTGCACAGCTATGAGCAATAATCTTTGTGCTGCAGCAACACTCAGGTGAGGGGGGAGGGTATAGAGCCCTGTCTCAACCATGCATGCATTCCACAAAGGCACTGAGCCCAGCTCCACTTGGGTGACAAGCTGTCTGAATGGCACAGCAAGAGGAAACCCAGGCCTGAAATGATCTCCCTGCCTAGCTTTGTGCAGCACCATACTTATCATTTGATGCAATTATGTCATTAACTAATTTGCAAATTTGCATAGAACCATTAATTTAATCTTTAAATAAATAGTATGGATTTAGTGCTGGTGAAAGCGCTCCAGATTAACTGCTTGGTGAATGAAGCTCTCCGCTTATCTGTGAGACAGCAGCAGGACGAGCTTTATCCACACACTGCCCTGCCAACACATTGCAGTGTTGATTTGACAGATATACGCACAGCTTCATCTGAGAACTTTGAGGCAGGAGCTCAGTTCCATGGCTCACGCACCTCGTAATCTCTTGGGCCAATTAGTGCACATAAGGGCAGAAAGTCTCGCAATGAGGGTGGCTGGAACCAAGCCTCCCTGAAGTTACTGCACTTGAATTTCAAGATCATCAGAATTAAATTGATGAGCAACTTGTCACAGGAAGCCAGAAACATCCCCCCTGCAAAATGAGCATTACACAGCTGTGAGCAGCCCCAGCAGAATAATGCCTTCACACATTCTCCTGCTGTCTTATTGTCCTATGCCACCCACCTCTGCAAAACTATTTATACCATGCTCTACACAAGATGCTCAGACCTCCTTAGAGATGGGGAAGACAAACGAGGCATCCGGTGGGTGCACTGTGACAGTGCAACCAATTGGATTTACTAGGGAGCTACCCTCACAGAAACTGCTCTCTTTCCAGCTGCTCTGAAAGGCAGCGGTTGGGTTGAGGAGGAGTGGGAGATCCATCGATCCACCTGCTGGTGGATGGAGCTGGATCCTCTCATCTACATGTAATAGCTGGGTGGATTGGCAGATAACAGCCCTTCTCTGTTCAGCTGGAAAATACACAGGGCCCACACCACGCAAGGAGGAGGATCCACGCTTTGTGAAATTCCAGGGCAGTGACATAACCATGACAACTGCTGTTCTGCAATCACGGCCCTGAGGACTAGGAGACAGCTGTGGCCAGCCATGGGGGATGGCAACAAAACCAGAGGCAGAAAATTAACAGGAAAGGAGTGAATTCACAGAATGGGATATGAAGACAGACCTTGCTTCCTCAGGGTTGCACGGGCAGCAGGGCACACCTGGACCAGGCACTTGCTTTTCAGCAACTCTTGTTATTCTCTGCAACCTTTCAACATGACTCTTGACAGAAAAATTACCAAATGTAATGCACTTGTGACTCGGTTAATTTGCACCTGTATCTAATTTCAGACTTGCTAGAATAACAGAGCAGTTCCCTAATCAGAACAAGAGGGGAAAAGAAGTCATGTCTGCTATTCACAAGCATTTGTAGAGGAAATTGCCCCTGCTATAAGCAGAGCCTTTTCACTGCTGGTGGATATGGCATAGAAGAGGCAAACTGGGAACCCACATCTGGCCTTGGATGTGAGCCCCTGGATTTCCACAGTGGTTGCCAATAGTGGCCTTCTCCTTCCTGCTTTCTGAGGGATGATGCCTCTGAATTTTCATTTTGGGACACTTTTGTGAGTGGTTTACTAAGGCAAGAATGTCAAAGCCACTTTGCTTCTGGCAGCTCTCCCAGGATAATCATGCAGCCTAGTGTCAGAGCACTCAATCAGGTCCCTAAGTACTAGCCCCCTCTTTGCTGGTCCCAAAGGGTCTTGGTCTGGACTCAGCCCAATGGCCACAGCTAGCTTCTCCTTCAGTGCCCGGTGTAAAAATGTGGGGGCTGAAATGCTCTTTCTGAAGAAAGCCAACAAGGATGAGCTTTTATTCTCCCTTGTCCAGATTCTGTTCCCAGCCCTCCTCAAAGTGGTCCTACCCACCTCAGACACTGCAGCCTCCTCTCTGCAAGGACCTCCTTGCAGTATTTCCAGACACCCCTCACATCCCAAAGCCCCCAAATGCATGGCCACGCTGCCCAGAGGCTATGACACGTGCCACTGACATACTACATCCTCTCTACCTCTACTCAGCCTTCTTCCTGCAGTCCACCTTCCCTCAGTAGCTTCTGTCATTCCTCCATTGCAGCCCCCACAGAGCTGTGAGTATCCCCAGCCACCTCCTCCCTGCAAGGAGCTGGAGGTCATAGAGATCGTACAAAAATGCAGCACAGAGCAGCCTTTTCACCTCTGAATGACCACTGGCTTACAACAGAGTAGCACAGGGATAGCAAATCAGGACACAAAAGAATTTGAGATCTTCCGATGAAAGCGAACATCAATTAACATCAATTTCTTTGCCTGAGACACAAGTTAAGCACAGGATTGGGAATATGTAAGTCTGATGTTTCAACCTTGGCTTTCTCACTGACGTCTCATCTCTAACCCTGGTCATGCATTTTAATACTATTGCCTCAATTTCTCGTCTAAAGTAGGCTGATCCTCGATGCCCTGCCGTAGGCTGTTGTGATTCTGTAATTAGGCATGGCCTGTGGGTCACCGCAAATGTGAAGAGAAATATGTAAGCATTATCTATTTATAACAGCTTCAAAACTCAGTGTCCCGTGGCAGGAGGTGTACCACTGCAATGTACTCCAAGAGGAAATCAATCGGTCCTTCCACCTCGTGGCCTCTCTTCTCTCCACATGAAAGTGCTCATTTTGGCAGTCTGTGCAAGGGATAGGCACCCATTGCACCTGAAGCAAGCAAGAAGAAGAAATTTCCAACACTGCCTCACACCACAAAGGCATTTATTATGCTGTTATCCAAAGGGCTCTTTCTGCACTAGAATCCCAGGAGGCATTTGCTCACTCACTGAGGGAGAGCTGTACACAGCATAACCATTGACCCACGCTGATCTTCCCATTGCTGCTGAAATCTCCTCCCAGTGATAACTGGCAGCAACAGAGCTTGGAGTCTTCCAAGAAGCGATTGAAGCAGACCAAGCCTAGATCTCACACCAGAACCAGAAGAGATGAAGACTACAGGGAGCAAGGCAAACTCGAACTACACGTTGTGAACTGTAGACTTTCTTCATTTTGCAATAGGCTCCAGCAGACCTTCCACTTTGGTCAGCTGAAGAACTGTTTCACATTCACAGTACATGTGCACCAATTCTTTCTTTCTGTGGTTTCTGTGCCAAATAGCCTTCATGTGACACTCTTTTGGCACGTTTAGAACAGCCAGCACAGAAATACTGAAGCCTTCTCAGGCCACCATGACTTCTGCCACAGGAATGCAGACCTGCACTTGCGAGATGAACACCTACATATCACTTTGCATCTGTCAGTCCTCTCTCAGTCTTAGCAGAGGCCAGGCCCTGCATATACCAGGGAAACCAAACATCTAATCCCCAGAGGTGGTGCCTCCAGGGTAAGGTTGGAGGCGTATTGGTGATACAGTGTGGGAGAGCTTTCGTTTATCTCAGGTTCCAGAGCTATCAATCCAGCGCTGCGGTTGTGAGATGCAAAATCTTTAATTAACTTTTCCGTGCTTGCTACCAGTGCTGACGGAGGTGGGTGGATGTGATTGTCGCTCAAGGGAGGATTCTCCCCTCCCCCTTCTTTTGAATTCCCAGGCAATTAGTGCTCTGTATAGAGCAACATAAATAGAGTTCCTCAGACCTGGAGGGTTTCATTTGGTTTGGTTTTGTTTGGGGTGGTTTTGCCCTCCTACCCGTTCTCTCAAATACCAAGCAATTTATAGGCCACTTTGCATTTATTTCCACACTCTTTTGCATCTTAACTGACAACCTACACGCTTTTTTAATTAAAACTTTATTGGCTTTTCCATAAGTGATATACCTATTGTAAGTGAGCACAGTTGAGTACAGATAACATGTGGTTTGTTTAGCTATCTTGCAGGAGATTATTTCTGTTATCATTGTAAGTTGATTATTGTAATTATTGAAAGAGAGAGGGCTGAGAGAGTGAGCATACAGAAGGAAAATGGGGGGAATTAAAAGATAATAATAAAAGATAATAAGAGTCTCATTTGTTCTTATTTCTTTCTCTCGATAATGTACTGTACATGCTAAATTCCAGTTTAATGTTAGAGTCAATCCCTCCTGTTGCTAGCACACCCCCATCAATAACACAAGGTCTTTAAACCCTAGATGCCTGCAATTAACTTCAATAGCAAAGAATGCCTGGGATTGTCTCTCCCCTTAGTACTGCCAGCTTTGCCAAAGCCACAGAATGCTTCTTTTCATCTCTCTATTCTGAATTTAGTTGAGTTTTTTAACACTCCTTTCTAGAAGTGTATGGCTTAAACATACATAACATTGAAGATAAGAATTACATAGAGGGGGGAGAAGAGAAAGATTATGCACTGCACCAGTAACCACACCATCCTGTCAGCCACTCTGAGGCCAGCATGTGGGATGGGAAGGCTGAAAACCCTTAAGGCCAGTTGCAACACAGAGGGTGAAAAACGGTGCTACCTTGCTCCAGTCACAAGGGACCTATTTTCCAGAGGCACTGAACATCCCCCACTCCTGAGAAGTACAAAGCAATCTGAAGATGCTGGGCATCTCTGAAAGGCAAGTTCTAGCTATCCCAGATGAGGAGTCTTTTTTGCACACTTTAGATTGCAGCTGACCAATGCTTACACCGAGTGCTGGAGAAGGATACCAGAGAGCTGCCTTTTCCCCATCTTACCTTTTGCTGCAGTGGGACATGGAGAGACTCTCTCATAATTCAGAAAGTGCTGATAAGGTGATGTCTTAAAGATACTTTGGTCAAGACTACTAAAACTTTCGCAGACTAGAAATTTGAATTTGACTATGTGTCCTCTTAAAGCTTGAGGAGAGAGTATGGCACAATGAGATTATGCTCTTGAAGTGGTTGGGGAAAATCACTGTTTCCCACACCTTAGAATCACACAATCATTAAGGTTGGAAAAGACTTCTAAGATCATTTCATCCAACCATCAATCCACCCCCACCACGCCCACTATGTCCCTCAGTGCCACATCCACACAGCTCTGGAACACTTTCAGGGACAGTGACTTTGTGCCCAGGTAGGTCAGCAGAAAAGAGAAAAGCATTGGTCCCTGTGGGACAGCACCACAATTAGCCATGGGGCATATGTCCACATCGCTCCAAACCAGCTTTGTCCCACCAAATCATTCACGCCAGATGGCAGCCCCTCTCCTCATGGGGCCCAGCAAGGATTCACGGTCAACAGAGTCAAATGCTGCAGAGTGATCAGTATCTCTTTGCAGGAGATCTGTCCTCTTGCCCTCAAAATCAGCTTTGTTTAATGTCCTGGCCTGACTCCAGCAGGAGCTCCTGTGTCATTCCAGGAATACTGCGAGCAGCAAACCTTGCTCAGGTCGGGGGTCAGCACTGTAGGTCTTCAGCCATTCAAATGCTTCTCAGAAAATCCCCCCAGCAGACCAAGCCCCGTGAAAGTGACCTGAAAAATAAAACCCAAGAAATCAATGCTGTGCTCTTTACAATTTCTTTGCAGTAAATAAATACTGCGTTACCTACACCATGCTCACATTAAAGGATTTTCTTCACTGCGGGCAAGTTACTCGCATCAGAATATTCAGTGCTTGCTTCCCCTCTTTGCCAGAGGACCTGATCTGTGATGTCTCATGAAACTTCAGAACGCACTGTAGCTCTCAGCTCCCCCACACAGAAAGGGAGAAGTAACAAGCTGTGTACCCTTGCCCACCTCTCAGGGAGAGGGAGAGCTACAGCCCGTGTTATTGCTTTGTAATGACACCTCTATTTATGATCACAAAACTTCTTGCCAAGGTTCCGATAGTGAGGAGAAACAGGCAGGGCAGTACTTTGAAGGTCAAAACAAAATGGGCAGACTGAGACAGTGTTTGCTGTGGGGGCATAAGCCCCTTGAGAGCGTCTGTGAGCCACAAAAAGCAATAGGGATCAAAACACAGGTTTCATTTGAGGGGTAGAAATCTGGAGATCACACTGAAAATAAGGTAAAAAATGACCAATTTTGCCATACTTTTTATAGCAGTACCCCGTCCTGATGTGCGTGTGGGAGGCAAAGAAGCTGAAGGGAAAATATTTTTAAAGGGAAAATACTTTTAAATTAACTCAGCTTTCTCAAACCATTCCTAATACACAAACAAGCAAAGAGGAAAGCCGAACCGTCACTCAGTTTCTGGATGCCGGCTCACATCAACTTTTATTTTTCAGAATTGATTTGCTTGTTTGCATTGTTTGCCATTTTTATGTTTTTGCCCCTGAAAATACTGTAAAAACCAACTAATGGGGGTACAAAATGGGAAGTTTTATGTTCATTGCAGAAACTTGTATATGATGCAATTTGTTAAGATCTTCGCCGCTCCCACAGCAGCGTGTCAGGATTGTCTAACACCCAGCCCTTGAGTTACAGTTTTACGGCGCCGATTTACAGCGTTATAAGTTTAATATAGTGGTGCATTGTAAAAGGGTTATTTTTTTTAATTAATATTTTAGACCCCAAGGAAAATACCACGAAGGCGCATGGCAGGAGGAACGGTATGATTTACACAGCGCCTGGAGCACGGCCACGGAAAATCACTTCCTAGTGATGGATAAGGATGAGTCCCAGGCACTGCTCGGCTCTGCACGGCTCCATTCGACCCGGCTCGGCTCGGCTCGGCCCGGCTCGAGTGCCCGGAGCAGCGCTGCCCCCTGCCGGCCCGGCTCGGTGCCGCGGCTCCCGCTTCCAGCCCCGTGGGTCCCATGCGCAGGGCTTGGCCGCATCGGGGGCCCGATGGCCGTGGGCAAATACACGCGAGTGGGGCTGCACGCGGGTGGGGGGATGTAAGCAGCTCCTCCTCCCCCACGTGCCTTCGGGGTACTGAGCGAACGTCATTAGGAAGTAATAATTCAAAACAAGATTGCTCTCTCTCGCTAATGAAAGAAATTTCTGCCTCCCACCCGAGACTATGGCAAGGAGAGAATAGCAAAAAAATTCCAGAGACAGACCATTAATTCCCTTTGCTAGTGTTAGCATCAAACTATAAACAAGTGCACAATTTAAGATGTGCCATCCTTCATGCAGGGGGCATATGACAAAAACCTCAGGCTCAAGAGTTCTCTCTAGTATGGCTGATGCTCCTGGGAAGAAGCTCTGCCACACACCTGGGCCACTTCTATGAAACCTTCACCTCCCCAGTGGAATCGTAGAATCATTAAAGTTAGAAAAGATCTCTAAGGTCACTTCATCCAACCATCTTCACCACTAACCATATCCCTCAGGGCTACATCCACATGGTTCTTGAACACCTCCAGGGACGATGACTCCCTCACCTCCCTGGGCAGCCTGTTCCAATGCTTTATTACACTTTCTGATAAAAAAAAAATTCCCAGTATTCAACCTGAACTTCCTGAGCCTGACAGCTCTTCTCTGAGATACCTGGGAAAAACTGTGCGACTCCAGGACAAGCAGCAGCAATGCCTTTGAATCTGCCATTCTCCAGTGAGCCATTTTCCCATCAGACTGCAGGAAGTTAACAGAATTGCCTGCAAAACTGAGCTGTTATCTTACAGCAGAGGTGGCAATGCCAAAGTAAATTGCAAATGCAAATTTCCAACAAAGGAAAGAGACTTTGGTTCTCACTGCAGCCCTCTCCCATTGAATGCCCTATAGCCCCATCATCAGCACTGTCTGTTGTTGGAATCAGCTCCAGCTCTTTTCTCTTTGTCACCCTTCTCTATTACCCTAGAACATCAATTTGTTTAATTGTTTGTAATTAACTACTGATTATTGTGCACAGAAGTCCAAAGAGGATAATTAAAGACAGTTCTACCAACAGCAGTGGAAAGAAAGAGCCTGCTGTTGAAGAAGAGAGTGCAGTGCACAACAAGCTCCTCTGCATGCAAGTAGGTCCAGGGCAGCAGCCTCGAAGCCCCAAGCAATTTCCTCAATAACTCCACCAAACGAGTTGGAGAAACCCTGCCTTCTGCCTTCTTCAGCAGCATCTCTTTTTAGACAGATTGTCAGTGGAAAACCTTTCAAGAAAATGTCTTGCTGTGAAATACATTTTTGTTGCTTGAAATAAAGGACATGGGCAAGTGCCGGAGCTGATAATACAAAGTGCCCACTCAGTCCTGTGTCAACACAGATCATTTTTAAACACAGTAATAGACAACATGGAGCCTGGAGGAAAAGCCTGAACAGAAGAAATGTACACGTGATAAATATAAACCTTGGAGGACAAAATGCTGAAAGTGGAGTTTTATTGAGGTAGAGGGTTTTTACCTCCTCGGTTACATCAAAAAGAATTGCGGGTCAATTAGAATGAAGAAAAGTCTTTCCAGTTGTATGTGCTAAGCTGGCTCTAAACTCAGAGCCTCTCTCTTATGCCACCCATGAACAGGAACAGCCTGCAGCTGTGCAAAGGGAAAGAGAGTGAAGGAGTAGAGAAGGAAGTGTCTGGAGGGAGGACTGCTGTTTGTCTCTACAAACTTGTCAGATAGATAAAAATAGATAAAAGATAAAATATCTTTTCCACTTCCTAAATGAACCACGTGTTCAGGAGGGGCTGATGAACTTGCTCCACCATGGGCAAGTTCGGGGCTCGGTACAGGGGCAGCTCAGGCAAACGTAGTTGTTTCTGCTGAAAAGAAGGGATATCCTGCCTTACCAAATTTGAATTTGTTCTCTCTCCTCTTCTCCCAGCCCTGTGGGCCTCTCTTTTTCCTTGAGACAATTCCTATAGCTCAACAAATCCTACAGTGAACTATGCGAGTCATTCACCCAGCAGGATATGATCCAATTTTCTGGGTTGTTTTTCTGCTATCTTGGGGATTTAAGGCCACTCAAGGTAAGACACTGGTAAGGCAAGAAATAAAAAGTCTTTCTCCAAAGGGTTGCCAAAGCTATGCCCAAACCCAGTAAGATCAGTATTTTGCTAGAAACAGACCTTGAATAAATCCTAACCTTGACCTGTATTTGGGTGCCCATCTCATTTCCCTGATAAAACCAGCAATGCAGAAGTGAGCAAAAGAGAAGAATAAGAATAATAATTGAACTGCTTTGATTTTCAAAGAGAGGTTCAGGACAGCCCAGCTGTGAATATAATGAGCATTTTTTGCTTCCTCCATAGGAGATCTGTAGGGGTCCCATTGATATAAAGATACGAGCTCAACAAACTGATAAGGCATGATTAGAGGAATGCTGCTATGGCAAAGTAAATTTTGAGGCACAGATAGAAGGTTCTCCCTGGAAAAGGTAGAGCAAATTGCAAATTCTCTTGGTTTTGCTGAAATTTGTTTCTTGGCTTCATTTCATAAAGCTGAAGCCAAGGAACTGTGAACAGCTGGGATACCGGGGGCAGAGTGGAAGGGAGAGGGAATTCTGTGCAGGAGAAAATGCAAAAATTGAAATAGAATGAAGCTTAATACATCAAGGATGAACCCTGCTTTGACATTTTTAAAAATAATATCTCACACCCTTTAGACGTGATGCTAGATGCTGTAAGAAAATAGCTTTCCTCTGAAGCTCAGCATTTTAAAAGAAGTACTGCTTATAATCCTATTGAATGTTTAAGGACTAACATGTTTAGCAGCTGTAAAAACCTAACTATAATGTATGGCTGTTTGTCCATTAAATCACATTATAGCGGGATGTATATTCTGCTTTACTCTCATGCCTGTCCTCAAAATCAGTATTTTCTCACTGAATGAGCCACTAGCACTGCACACATCTTGTTCAAGACCATGTATTTAGGGCTGGTCAAAAAGGATGTAAGAGACATCTTTGAAAGATCTGACCTCCTACCAGGCAGTTCAGCAAGACTTGAGCTGAGCTAAAAAAGAAACAGTTTTTCTTTTGTTAGAATTCAGGAAGCTAAGGGCAACTCCTGAAATACGCAGCTGTGGGACTCTCATCCGTGCCAGTGATGCAGCGCTTTCCCCATTGGTTACTGCTTGATGCGTCACGGTGCGATGGAAGGAGGGCTCTGGTCGTGGCTGGCAATGTTCTGAAGCCAAGCAGGGTGCCCAGGTTTCATTTACAAGCAATTTCTCCCTACTGAACTCAACTTGCTTTGTTCACAGAAGCATAGTATCATAGAGTATCCCGAGTTGGAAGGGACCTACAAGGATCACTGAGTCCAACTCCATCCAAAACCAATGTCTGAGAGCATTGTCCAAATGCTCCCTGAACTCCACCAGTTTGGGGCCATGCCCGCTGCCCAGGGCAGCCTGTCCCATGCCTAACCACTCTCTGGTGCAGACACTGTCCTTAACCTTGCCTGATGCTCCCTTGACACAGCTCCATGCCGTTCCCTGGGTCCTGTCTGTCACACAGAGCAGAGCTCAGCACTGCCCTTCTGCTCTCCTTGTGAGGAGCTGTACCCTGCCATGAGGCCTCCCCTCAGCCTCCTCTTCCAGTGAAGACTAATGCATGTTTCACCAAAGTTCAGCTACTCACTGAGCCCATTCTTGCATGGACTGCTAAGCCCTGGCACCCCAGTATTTGGGATGCTAAAAAGCAGCTGCTTGAAGGCTCAAATCTTCAGGTCAAGCTTTTCATTTACCCTGATCACTGACAGGCTTTCATCTCATCCAGAAAAGCTGTTCTTGGTGCTTAGAAAGTCATCATCCCAGCCCAGTCTTCAGCCTCTCTGCTAAGCTTCATAGCTGGTTGACACTTTTATAGCTCTTTTCCCTGTGCCAGACTCATAACTGACAGTTCTCAATATTCAAATCAATAAATGCTGCCCCAAAGTCGTGAGTTTTGTCCAAAAGTTGAAGACTCAAATAGACTACTTTGGGATGATTTCAATTTGCCTCAAACCCTATCTCCCTACAAGCAGTTGGCCAGAGATTTGCTTTTTTAGACAGAACAAAAGTATAAAGGCATTAATTCCTTGTAATCACCTGGCTCCAGGAGACAGACCTGAAAGTCGACAGAGATCCAGTGAAATCCTGACCTGGCAGCACCCCAGCTATGGGGCCTCTGAAGTGCTGCTGGGTGGAACCAGGCTTCATGGCTCATCAGGATGGAGGAAATACAAACTTTAGTATGCAGTCATTGTAACGGAAGAATTATCTATTCTTTATCTCACTAAGAGTGAAAGAGATTAAGCTTGGAAGCCTATTAGCTACCACTGAAACACCGTTGTTATCATTCACAGTTAATCGTCACGCCCGGCTCTAACACACTTCATCCGAGCAGCTGACACTTGGGCTCTCAATGAAAGTTGGCCAAGTAGGAGAGAGGAGGAAATCGCCCATGTCTGCCACACGGGTCTGGCATCTTCTGCTCAGGGCAGTTTTCATTTCAAACAAACACCCCAATAGCAGGGTGGGAACTCCTGGTAGACTTTTCCAGATCCCTGCCTGATCACAGCTGGTCTTGGCAGTATCTTTAAATGGGTACCATTTAAATGGGTACCATCCAACATGGGACTAACAGACACGTTTAGGAAACCAGCCCCTGGTCAGAGATAATGCTTTTTAGGGTCTTTTTGGAAACTCCTGCCTGCCAGCTGTTAATGGATGGGGTTGAATTGCAGTCTGAATGTTAATGAGCTCATTATGAAGAGCATTTTATCTTGTGACAAAGGTGGATTTAATCGAGTTGAAAGGTTTCCCAGAGCAAATTTTGAAATGTCCTAATAATGCAATGAAAAGTCCATTAATGTATTTATTAATTACAATGCAGACACATTTCAGCAAGGCTGCTTCAGCAACCCACACGTGAATCTCCCAGCAGAGGAAGCTCATGAAGAAGTACCCTTCAAACTAAAGATGGGCATGTGAGCATTCAAATCGGAGCACAAAAGAGTTCCTCATGGTTCTGGGCCTTACTGTTGGTCCACTACAGGAAAAAATCTCCAAATATACCTTCAAACATTTCACTTGAACAGAGCGAAGCAGAGGGTGGAAAAGCCCTGCACCAACATGTGGAATCCAAGGCCAGCAAAAACTATTAGACAGCACAGTATGACCTTCTAGAAACCCTTAATGAAATGTTTCTTATCTCTTCTTCCAACTCTACTTCCACTCTGCTTTGTTTTGTGATGATTCTAGCTTTGATGTCCGTTTTGAGCTCCTGGTGCTTATCATCCAAATGTTTCAAAGCACCTGCTCAGCTGATCTGTCACCGATAAAGAACCAGAGCTGGACAAGTCCCTGTCTCATTTAGTTTTGCAGGTTAGGTCCAAATCTCACAGCTCCATAAGCATACCCATAGTTCCTCTGAGCTATTTTGTCAAGGCCTTTGCCTCTACCATGAATCCTCCAGCAAAAAGTGACAGTGAGGCCAATCTTTCTAGTGCCTGCTTTTAAGAACTAACACAACACAGATCACTTCTTATTTTCCACAGACCTTGGCTCAGATTCTTTAAGGTTCAGGTCAATCTCAAGGCTAAGAAGAATTCCTTGGTCTCAGGATTGATGCTGTCCTTTTGACCCTGACGGTCAGAGGCCTCTTCTGTCTTAGATTCTCTTGCCTGGTTTCCATTAAAGTTGTCCAAAGGATGTAGGGAGCATATTCATTGTTTTACAGCACTGTCAGGTAGAGGACATCTCTCTCTGTCTTTCAGCTTATGGTTTGGTTTAATAGTTGAGAGTGAATGACTGCAGGCTTTCTGAGAGTTTGCTGGAGTCAAGCTTTTGAACTCTTTCCTCTCCTAGGAACTAGCACTCTCAGAGGTGAGAAAAACAAGGCATGCAATTAACATAAAATTCTGGCACAATATCATGATTCACAGTATCACCCGGGTTTTCTTTTGTCCTCATCACCTCTGTCTCTTATTGAATGCTTATGTGCACAGAACTATGTTGTCAAGCTGTAATCCGCATCTCATTCAGCAAACACAGACCAGTTAAAAACAGCAACAAGAACAAAGCCAACAAACAAACAAGCAAAAAACATTTTCAACTCAGCTTTTTCACTGGCAGGAAAAATGTGATCTATCTCACTTCAACCAAAATCTCCAGTTAAACAACTCTACTTGCTGTTAAAGGAGTTGCACTGAACTATAGGAGGCACACTCCTTCATGTCAAATGGCTCATTAGTCACTTCAAAGTAGGGGTTTTAAAGGCTATTGCAGTTGAAAAAGGGAAGTAAATAGTCTTCTTCAACCCAGTTTCACTCCAAGCTCTCAGCTGCTTTGTAATTACCTTCACTATCTCCAGCAATCAAAGGGCATCTTTTGTCAAAATAAGAAATAATACTTTTTCTGTCTGAGACTGCTAATAACCCTGAATTATTTCTCATAGCATCTTAGTAGCTATTGCTTTCCTTTTGGAATTGGAAGAGCTGATTGAAGGTGCTGCTGAGCAGCTTGTATCCGCTGATAAGAAACTGTGGTGGGGCAGTCAGAATCCACATCACTGGCCCTGACTTGCTTCCCATTCCTGCACACTCTGTCTCACCCGAAGGTACCATGAAGAGGTCATGCACTGCAAACCCATTTTGTGGCAATTTTCCAGATCTTATCAGGGACCTAGCAAGTATTAATGTTGTAACCAGAAGAAAAACAGCTGCATTTTGCTTCACCAACAGGAAAATCAGGAATATTGGTGGACTCATTTCATCCTTTCTCTACACTAAACAAATTGCTCTGAACATGAAAAGGACTGTTCAGACAGTCTGACATGTCATCACATAGGCAGGTAAGAGTGAACTTCAACATCATTACAGAAGGATACAATTAGAGGAGGTGACCCTGTTTAACACAAGTGTCCACAAACCTGTGAGAAGCAAAAGGGCTATGACAGATCTAGGAATGTCTTTTACACTGCTCCAGGCATAAATCACAGGAGCATTGGCAGATTTCATGAGGGAAAATAAAAGCACCTTGTTGTTTGTCATATGTGGTCAGAGAAGCACATAAAACCACAGAGTCATTTGCATTACTAACTGAATCCTGAACATGGTGGGTTTTTTCTAGAAAACGCAAATAATAGAAATTAATTTGTCAGACCAAGTTTAGGGCCCAGCCTGTTCCACAGCAAAGCATGAAAAAATGTGGTTGAAATAATTATTCTTGATTTATGCAATCATTCTTTTCATTTCTGAAGGCTAATGGAGTGAAAACATACTTTCCAGACCTTTGCTAATGACAGAGTCAGAAATAATGATCAGGGACCCTTATGTTCTTTTCATAATGAGGAAAGCAACATGAAATGATAGGGATGCAAGTCCTCAACAATAATTTGTTCTTTATTTAAAAGGCAAATGGAGCATTCAGACAAGTTCCTTAGGTTAATGGAGCCACAAATAAGCTTTGGGGCAAACATTTTTCATAGGTAGTGCAACACGAACAATGTCTTCTCTGGAGGACAGAAATATTTATAGATGTCGAGGTTTCATCAACACGGAGAGACAAAGCAGCCCCTCAGGGTGTGGAAGCACTGTGTGCCCAGTCTGGGTATCAGGACCAGCCTACACCAGATCCCTGTCAAGAAGAAACAACCCAGTGACTCCCACCTTGCTGATGGTGGCAGGATGGACTCATTGTGCCCAAGAGGCGCCTCCAGAGGAGACCCAAGTAGCAGCTCAGGCTACTACTACCAAAACTATTACTACCCCAAAACTATTGGAAAACACAGGGTGTCATCCACAATACATTCAGCTGGTGATCAGTTAGCTGATGATCAGATTGGATATGTATGACATCTGCTACAAAAAAAGTAAAATAAAATAAAACAAAACATAATAAAACAAAGCAAAACAAAGCAAAACAAAGCAAAACAAAGCAAAACAAAACAAAACAAAACAAAATAAAATAAAATAAAATAAAATAAAATAAAATAAAATAAAATAAAATAATAGAAAAGGAAGGAGAATCAAGAGTCTGGGAAGACTGGCTTGTGCCTTGCAAGGTACTTTTTGCTAAAGGAGACTTGTACCTGTTGCCTTCCTACAAGCTGGTGACGACAGCAGCAGAATGGAAACCCCCTAACCTTAGGATGGTAGTTCAGATCCAGGTCTCCAGAGGGATTTATTTTTTCACTACATCACAGCATGTAGCAGGTTCATGTTTTCCTCCTGATTCTTTTCATACTCATCAGTTCTGTAAAAAGATCTGGCACAACAACCACATGCTGGGGACTTTTAGACAGAGAGACTTCAACTCTTTTGCCACTACCACGTAGATTTACACCACTGCTTTTACTTCTGGTGTTACAGTCAGACTTAGGTATGATGTCTGTCACACCGTCCTGAGTCACTGCTCTCTAAGGAAACACAGGAGAAAATACAATTGCTTCCTCCTCTCTTACCAAAGCCTATCCCATGGGAATTGTCACAGTCCCTCCCAGGCTGCTGGTTCGGATAGCTAAAAATCCAAATGCTGGTACATAGATATCACTAATTACTCAGAAGTAGGAAGCAGTTCATAATCCACCAAATAAGTTCTAAAAGATCCGTGTACATCCGTGTACAACTAGTACACTTAACAGTACTTCATTCCTTTCAATATGAGATCACCACAGGCAAAAAAAAAAAAAAAAAAAAAAATAAAATCAACAACCACTAAGATATTTATATTACTGTATGTAATTTGAAGCAGTTTTCTGGAAGGAAACAGACAACAATTCACATATGCATTGGTTGCTTTCTCAAAGTCTGTGCAACATCTATGCATTTTTAAGAAATTCAAATGCATTAACAAATTTCAGAAATTGGTTTGATTCTCAGTCTTTATTTTAATAAAGCTAACTGATTTCTTAGGCTGCAGTCTCACCAGCTGACACAAACCCAAGGGCCGGAGCTTTGTCAGTGTATTCATGTGCTGGGAAGAACCTTATAATGATGGAGGAAAAGTGCCTCGTCCTGCAAACCAGGACTGGAGCCCAGCACCTGAGTGATATTTGCCTGGTACAGTCATCCATCAAAATAGATGTGAAAACAATGTCCTAAAAATCTGAGACCGTAAAAGATTCCATAAGGCTTGTCTGGACAAGTGCTGTTTGTTTATAATGGGGAAAAAAAAAAAAATCCCTACAAAAACTGAGTATTCTATCAATAGATCCAATCTCCAAATGTACAACTTCTCCCTCCCTTGACAGTTTTTCTGGTTATTTTTCTTCCATTGGAAAATCAAGGTATTCCTAGTATTCAACAGATTCTTTACCTTTTTCATTTACCTTTTCAACAGATTCTATTACCTTTACATTGTTCTGTAGAAATGTGAGTCTTTGATACTGCAGAACTAACACCTGCTGGAGAAATTCTGATACTATGTCTTTCTCTCCCTCTGGCCAAGAGGGTATGAGATGCTAATCATCCTTCAAACCTCACAGCATGAAGATGGACTCCTGAGAGTCTATTAACGAAGACCCAGCTGCAGTAAGCTGGACTTGTCGTTTGGACAGATGGTATAAGAATGCCCAAATAATGAACTGGGAAGGGCAGTTGTCCAAGAAAGTACTTCAAGAAACTTCAACTGCACATCTGACTATGTGTAATTTATCAGCCAAAACATGAATCTTTAGTCACGAGCAGAGCTTGGTGAAGATATAAGTCACTTAGATTAGCTTGCCCCTGGGCAGAAAAAGCACATAAGGAAAAGGGTATCAGTAGCAGAGTGACAAATGACGAGCATGCAGTAGGTCTCAACAGTCACCTACACCCCCCTTAAGTCTGATTCACTGGTACAACACTGTCAGCCTCACCTGTAAGAGACTAGCACTGACATACACAACCAGTGAAAACCTGGCAACCTGGCAAAGACCGCTGGCAAAACCATCCGTGGTAAGATCCAAACGTATCACCCTCATGTAACATATTTCAAGGGAAAGAAAAAAAAAAAAAGAAAGGAAAAAGTTATGTTAGGGTTGTAATGAGTAAGAGTTGCCCGTATAAGAACAGCTCCTTGTTCCAGGAATTCAGGTAGATGACTCGGCATTTGGCAATTAAACATTAAAAAGTGTTTCACTGAGACAGGCACTGTGCCATCCTATCACTCTGTGCAACCACTCTGTTCCCATCTTTATTCACTACTCCATTAGTTTGTGTGTCATTCTCAGATTCTATCAGCAGCAGTTTTATATTTATTTCCAGATCATGGATAGAGAAATTGAAATAACACTGGACACAGGCTATTTTACAAAAACCTTGCCCCCATCACTCAGCATGCTCTCCCTCTTTTGACTCAAGCCAATACGTTGTGCTGGGCTACACATTGCTGAACACATTGCGAAAGCATATTACCTCTCAGCAGTCGCTGTTGATAGCCAAATTTATAAACAGAAAAAATTGAAGTTGTTCTTTTTAGTAAGCCCTACCTTCTTGAAAGCTACGTTACCTGGTATTAATTGTATTTCTAGCTAGCAGCCAAGTCTCATACTCTCCTGTGCATTATTTTGATAGGCATTGACATCAAGTTGCTCAGCATATAATTATCCTAAAAACCGTCACACTCTTCTGTAATACTGGCAAAACCTAAGACCTTTGTGGTCCTCTGTAGTAACACCAGCAATTCCATGTTCATTAAAGCCAGACGTTTCCTGAGCCAACTCTCTTAAGACTCTTAGGTTTATGTTATCCTAATAGATGATGTTTAACAGACTCTTTAGTTAACTCTTCATGGAAGTAATGACCCTTATCCAGGTCCATATGCTGTAGCTTTTAAAATACAGAGTGGAAATCATGACATAATGCTCTTGATTCCCTGGCTTCATTATAATATCTTTAATTATTGCTACCTGACAAAGCCAGAGTTCCTACTGTTCCCAAGCCTATGAAAGCCCTCATTGCCTTTACTTATCTTGCATTTCTGTGCTGTGTTTTGCTGTCACCCTCTCCAGCAATCCCTTTTCATGCGTGTAGTGGACAAGGAGCACAAAGAACATCATAGAATCATAGAATCACAAGGTTGGAAAGGACCTGCAAGATCATCTAGTCCAATCATCCTGCCATTACCCTTGCTACCACAAGCACTAAACCAGATCTTGTAGCTCCTCATCCAGACGCCTCTTGAACACTGCCAGGGACGGTGACTCCACCACCTGCCTGGGCAGCCATTCCAGTGCCTGACCACCCTCTGAGAGAAAAAGTTCTTCCTTGTGTCTATCCTGAACCTCCTCTGGTACAACTTGTGGCCATTTCCTCGGGTCCCATAGGAGGATCCAGGTCTCCTAATAACTACCTAGAGATCTGGAGGCTTTCACATAATTCACCTAAAGGTTAACAGGGCCAAAAGCACTGCCTGCTATTAGGGGAAAACTGCATAAGGAATAAAATTTGTTCCCCTCCTAAAAGTCCCCAGCCTGCTGTACAGTACTCATTTTCCTGACCTTTTCGTGAAAGGGAAGGCAAGAGTTGGCACAGAGCCTATAACAAAGGTAGGGGCAGAAGTCATGTCTCTAAACTACTAATTTTGTGTATTTTCCCCATTTTACTCCATCTTTTTTTCCACATTACCTGCCCCATGTTGTCTGCGTTGCCACACACACAACTGAAGTAAAAGCCTCACACTCAGAAAAAATACCTACTATGAGGAGAAGCTTGTTATAGTAATAACACATTCACTGCACACACACCACATTCTAATAACTATGGTTGTGCAGAGAAATCCTCTTAAACCAAAGAAATACCACAACGAATAATGAGAATGTTCAACAAAACTCTCTGAAGCAAACAGAGAATGAAGGGACTGTTTGACCTTTTAATACTGTAAATATATCCGTAGTGCCCAAGGAATGGCTGCATCCCACAGCCTCCTGAACAAACCCTGGCCCTCCTAATAACACTGTTTTCGGGCACGTCTCTGAAACAGCTACATGACTCCTCTTAGAAGCAGGGCTATACAGAGCAGCACTTTTCCAAGTGCAGGTTTGTTGGGATTGTTTGTTTTGGTTTGTTTGGCTTTTTTTGTCCTGCTGGAATTCTTCCCATTGAATAAGCCAGGCCATCACTTTTGGGTGGTGCTCTGTGGAGCCCAAAGTTGGACTCAATGATACTTATGGGACCATTCCAACTTGGAACGTTCTGTTATTCTATGATGAGGTGGAGCACCTATTTCCCTTCTGAGCCTGCCTTTCTTCCCAGCTGCCCGCAGAGGCTGAGCTTCTTCAGAGCTACACCAGCAGTTAGTGTTGAACTCAATAACAGATCAATAGAGTTAGGTAGTAGCAGGATCCCGGCTATCCACATGTGCAGCCAAAGTCTGCTTTGTTGGTCACAACATCCTGAAGAACCAGTTGCAATGAAACACATTCCACCAGACAAGCCATACTCCACTGGGAGAAGCAGGATTAATGGCCTGATCTGAGAGGTCTCACATTCCTGAAGGTGACAGAAGCTGTGAGAGGCAGGAAGAATTTTGATGAGTGCCTGGGGCACTCAGCACCTCGGTTTGCTGACAAGGGAAGCTATCCATGTGGGGGTTTAATCCATGCAGAAGAGGTTGCAGAAAGAAGGCTTCTCATTGCCTGATATTGGGGGTGAGCTTGTACACCCCCAAAAGCACTTTCTCTGAGCTTCCAGATGGCAAAAATAGGCATAAAGCATAAAGTTACCTGCTTCATGAAACCATGAACAGGGCAAAGATCATGCAGTTAATTCTGTTCCAGCTATCCCCCAGATTGCAAGGAGAATAGCAGTGAAGCTGCCTTACTCTGCAGCAGGGCTAATTTGCTGGGTCCAGAAAGATCTATCGGATCTCTGGGAGCTGAGTGTTATCTGCATAGGGCCACACTGTGCCATGAAGACTCACCAGCTTGTTAAGAGGTGTCACTGCACAGACCTGGGTCAGATTTCCAAACAGGTTTGTGAGCCTCTACTCCCAGATACGAGTACTGATCTGTTTGGCAAATCAGCCCCTAAGCTCTTGAAATCTGCCCTTTCTCATGTTCTTTCAATTACTACCGATCTCATTTAAAAGCCTGGTAGTGCTAAGGGATGGCGTGATCAGCACTGTAATAGGAATAGGTTTTTGGAGTCTGCAGAGCTACCTCTGGTCAGAATATATTACCTGTTCTTCCCTGAAAATAACATTAAGAACAGGAAGAAAATAGAGTTTAGCATGATGCCCACAGAAAACAAAATTGTTTCACTGATCTCTCAGAATTTGCTGTGTTAAGAGGAAAGTCATGACTTGTTCAGACTGATAAAATGCTTTTGAGCAAACATGGCACAGAGAAAATACAGAAATTAAGACATCACTAGGGAAGGGGTAAAATATATTTTGGATGAGACATTACAGAAGAGGAAAGTCCAAAGAAATGCATTATCAAACAGCCTAATTTTCACCTTAGCAAACATCATAAGCCTCAAGGCTTCACCCGGGATCCCACACTGTTTAATTTACTTGTGTTTGTGAATGGTCTCAAAAGGGATTCAGCTGAAGTAACAAAAACAGCACCAGACCAATTTTGTAGATGGGTGAGATCAGGAAGATCTTAGACAAAGAGATGACTGGTCAGTGCAAAACAGCAATGCTGAAACACTGGGTGAGAGATGGGAATTTCAGATGCCGTCAAAGGGCTGTGCATTATGGTGTATCTGCCTTGGCCTCAGCCCTGCAGCATGCTCCTCCTATACCTGTGAAAAGCATCTCACAATCAGTGCTCCTAAATTGTTGTACAGCTCATCTCCATGGCAGGACGTGCCCAGTGTCTCTAGTGCAGAATGCCACCATAGTGCCCCTACAGCAGGGCAACACCTCCCTTGCCCACCTCCCTCTTCCCCATGGCTCACAGTGCGGGTTCATGCTGGAAGGTCCTCCTTTGCATTTCACACATATACACACAGGTCTCTTGGGTGCTCCTTAGCCCCTGTCCCAGCCCAGAGCACCAAGAAGGAGAGAGGAGAAGAAAAGAGGGAATAGGAGGAAAGAGAAAGATAGCAATTTTATAAGAAGGAGAAGAAGAAAGGACATAGAGCAAGGCGGAGGAGTGGTAAACAGATGGGACTAGGGAGAGGATGCTGTACAACAGGTGGTATGGAGATATAATGTAGGTAACGCTACAACATAGTTCAGGACATCACCATAGATATATTCATATACACTGTGTGTACAAATGATAGTGGAGAGCCAAACTGAGTTAGAAATAAAAAAAAAAAAAGTGTTTGAGCTGTGCTATGTAAGCACCGCAGACCAAGCTGAACTGACACACATAACATCTCTTCATAGGCTCTAAAGTGTTCCTAAGATGTTCCTTAGAGTTACTGCATGAGATAAATAGGGTTATGACTAGCAAAAAAAAAAAAAAAAAAAAAAAAAAAAGTCATATTCAAGGAAGATGCTAAGAAGGCATTCTAGGAAATGAGCAGGAGATGAGAAAAACAGCCAGGGTTTCAGCTAACAATAGAAGATTTGTAGATAAAGGGGAGCCAAAGGAGATGCCAAACAAAGAGGGAGACTGCAAATGCATTTTCCACTGACAATCTTTACATGTCCAAAATGTCTTTGGGGAGGCTGTGCTAACAAACAGGGCAAGGGGAAGGGTTAGGTGTTGGGAGAGAGGCAAGAGCTACTGCATGTAGTTGGATGGGTGCTGGAAAGAGGCTGGCAAGGGACAGACTGCAAAAATAGCTCTGCTGTGAGAACTTGTTCATCCTAACTATGACTAGAAAAGCTGAAACAAAAGCAGCTGAGGTCTGCAGCCTGGATTAAGGTCTGGGGTAGGGTTAGGAGCGGTGCAAAGCCTCTCTCTGTTTTTAAGATAACAAAGTGATGCTAAGGCTGCAGAAAGAACATATCCCTGAGACGTTTTTTTCCACACTGTGATGGAAGAAATGTGTCATCTTTAGAGTATACTGTTTATTCCCACTCCTTTCTTCAAAAGGTTTGTAACAGGAACACACAGCGAAGAATAATCACAGGGAAATAACCACAGATATAAAGGAACATTAAATACTTTCTGCAAAGAGGCATTTAAACCTATGTATGCATTGCTGTAGCAGACCAAGGACATAGAAAGATTCAAAATGAAAATGTATTTGTGTGGGAATAACATTAGTTTCCAGAGTCATGGGAGTTAATGATAACACCAATTTTCAGAGTGTATTAAATACTGTACTGCAAGGTTTAATCCAAGCTCGAACTATTTAGGGATCAGGATGAGATCTAATGGGGCTTGAGAACAAGGCTGAAAGGATTGATTACCCAGCATCTGCCTGCTGTGAGGTTCTTACATCTTCCTCTGAAGCAGGTGGTGCGGTCCAGGGTCAGAGGCAGGATGCAGGACTGGAAGGCACCCTGGATTAGCTTGTTTGTTCTCCCTCTGCCTGGGCTGTGAGCTATGCAAAGGTTTTATGCCTGTAATCCACAGCTCTCCTTGAGGAGCACAGAGGGCCTCTGAAATGCTAAACAATCCGGGGAAAGAAGCTTACCTGAAGCTATGAGTAAACCCAGCAGTCAAACCTCTGGCACAGATTTTGGCTTCTTCCTCTTCTATTTAGCTCAAGGTTTGAACGTCTTTGTTTTCAGCCCTGTATCTGAAAGATAAAGGAATTAGCGGGATTTCTTTAATCTTTGTGTTCTCCCAGATAAGTGTATTAAAGGAATTCTGTAGGCTACGGAAATATTTATTTTGAATTAAAATTAAAGCTGCACCATGCTGTGTTTTATTGTATGCCAGTGTAGGACACAGCTGAGTCATGCAGTCTCCTATACCCTGGCTGCAGCAACATCATTCCTCTTGCCCAGACCCAGATAAAGAAAATAAAAATGCTTTCTGTTCAGCAAAATCCAGTTTATATCTGTTGTGGCAAAGAAAACACGAGGTCCAAGAAGTCTCCTTAAATTTGTATTTTTGTTTTCAAAATCTCATGGGAAAATTGATTTTGGCTTTCGAACAGCAAAGAACCAGAAGTGTAACCTAGGGCACTGTGGAGCCACATGCCCAGTTATTGACAGAGGAGAGCAATAATTGTATTTCTCTGTAAACTTCTTATAGAGAACATAAAAATATCTCAATTGTTTTTATCCATGTTCTCTAGCTATGGTTTCCTCCGATTTAACTGGAGGGAAGGTTGCTGTTACCTTCTACCTAAAATAAAGAAGAAAATAGAAGAGGTGATGGTTTAAATTCAATTACCAGACAGATTCTTCCTCACTGCAATCAGAGCTGGTGCTAGTGTCTGCAACTTCCACAGAATCACAGAACAGCCCAGGTTAGAAAAGGCCTCAGAAGTTCATCGTGTCAAAACTTTTGCAGAAAAAGCGAGCTTGGATGAGATCATTTCCTTCAAAGAACATAGTGCTCAGAAAAGATCCAGCCCACAGCATGCTCTAAACCTCAGAAGCAAAGATTTGTGAATGGATTGGATGCATTTCTCAGGGACGAGGGTCCTGTTCAGAGGGACAAAGGGGAATGTGGGAGCTCTTCCTGAGCACAGTTGCCCAATGAACAGCATAACTCCAGCACCAGCTAAACTACTTACTTACACCCAAGCAACACTATCATAGCTTTCAATAGACCTCCTTTATTCCTAGCCCAGGCTCACCTGGTCAACGCTCAGGGAAATGCATTTCCATTAAATCTTTCTCACAAGAACGGCATTCAAGTACAGCACCCTGATACTGACTCAGGTCCTTTTGCACAATATCTCTACTCTCTTTATGCCTCAGTTTCTCCTACCCCATTTGTTTTTCCCCTCTCTTCCTTCTGCCTTCACTAAGCTCTCTGGATTCAAGCACTTACCTCAGGCCAATTTTTTTTTTTTATTATTTCAAAGCTGGATTACTGCATTAACTCCCTCTTCCCATTTTTCTACCACTTATCTCAATGCTGTCTGACTGTGAGGATGTAACACAGCAACAAAGAAACAGGAAAAAGACAAGGGATTAAAGTATAAATGGACCTAAATACTTAATAGCTGCAAGGAAGAAAAGTGTGACCTACATTAATCAGAGGCAAAATAACAATAGGCTTCAGCTGGTTGTGTACCTAACTTCTTTTTTTTTTTTAAACTTTTTTTTCCTCTAAGAGGCCACATAGCAAGAAAAATGCTTGAATGTTTCATTTGAATTTGAATTCAGACGTAATTTGGAACTTTTCTACACTTTGGAAACAATCCGACAGCATTTGAGGTTAAAAAAAAAAAAAAAAAAAAAGTAGAATTCAGTTATCACTTTTATGACTGGCCTTTCAGGTAGGAGACAGCAAAGAGTTGCAGATTTAATCCTTCTCTGTGAAAATTACTGGGATTTCTGTTTAATTCCACTATGAGAACCTTTGTTGCCAGTTCTTGCAACTTTCCCCATGTGCCTCTCAAACTGCAGCTTCAAGCTTCAAGCTCTGCAGTCAAGAGATGGTATGAGTCTTTTCTTCCATGTAAGAGAGGCTCAGAAATCAGGGAAAACAACAACAAAAAACCCCAAAACCCTCTTTCATCTTTTTTGACTTCCAGTTCTTAAGACCACAGGCCAAAGGGATGGCATACCAAATTTCGTCTTGACACACAAAGCTACTGTAAGTATTCAGATCTCAAGGATGTTGGCTGCATCCTCGCATTTCCCATTGCAGCTCCTTCTGGGAAGAAAGAGAAAACACAGACGTCCAGTGCAGAGAGCTGGGCATGTGCCATCCATTCCCTTATGGAAAGACTCTCTCTGCTGATGCTTCTTGCCCAGCCCAAAACAGTGCATCTTTTTAGGGTCCCTAAGCCTGAAGCAGTGAACAGTTGGAATGATGCATTGATATCTTTAGCCTAAACCGTATTTGCTTCCCCCTTGGAAACATTATGACTTAACTCGCTGACTGTACTCTTGCCCCAGCAGCCTCTCAAGCACTGAGCTGGATTGGGTTTCCTTTAACAAATCAGCCTCCTAGCTCCCATTTTAACATTAATTGATTGGAGATGCTTTTAACTGTTCCTTCTGGGTGTATTAATTTTTTACAGATTGAATTTGGTTTGATGAGGCAGGAAACATGAAACTATTCCTGGCATCTCCTGCATACTCAGAATAGCCACTCTAATGCATTCAGAGAAGCAAACAGCAGCAGGGTGGTAACAGAGTGGGGAGGGGAGCGAGGTAGGGGGGTTAGGTAGTCACCTATCCATTTCCAAAAGACATCAGTAAGTGATTGCTTACCCGTGTCATTTTTTATATTAAACATTTTCCCAGCAATGCAGGTATTTCGATCAGGCTGGGGCTGCTGACATTAACAGATATTAAATACACTCAGGAGAAATATGATCAAATGTTTGAAGTGTCTAGTAAATGTGCTGTTAGCTGCCCTCCCAGGGAGGCTTAGTGCAAGCTATTGTGTTTTGCTGAGAGAGAGAAAGGCTGGAATATTAGACAAGGAATCCAAAGGCAATTTTATCAGCAGTGTTATGCAGCTCTGGAACACACTGCTAAAGGACTGGAAGCTTTTCTATTACAGCCATCAAATTACTTGCTATTCTTAAACATTGAAATGCCATTTTGCATTTTAAACCCTTCCAGTTGGCACCTGTAAAGAATTACCATGCCCAGCAACAACAAAACCTCCTTATTCTGATTCTATGACAAGGCTCTGGGTAGGGCTGGACTTAAACACCCTATTAGACCAGGCAATGGCTTCATCCTCCCCAGACAGGAATGGAAGATAAACTTGGCCTAGCTTTGCTCTCTTGTAACTGCTCAGTAAAGCACATTTAGCCCATGGATAAGGTTGAAAAATTCCATTTGTACCCAGATTTCCTGAATCATCCAACAGGCCTTTTCCATCTTAGAGAGCTTTCATTTCTTCCTCCAACAAAATTAGCTATCACTTCACTTCCAGAGATGTCATACCACCAAGCCCCATTGTCACAGCTCAACTGTTCTTCACCTGGAGCAGAGTAAATATCAGATGGGAGAGCAATTCGCAGAGGAGAACAGGGGTTGGTCACACTGAAAATTATGTGAAAGAACATCAGGAAAAAAGGACTGTGAGCACAACCTCTCTGAATGTATCTCACTATATTGTGGCTATTTTTCTTCTACTCTTCAGATTTTGGTTTCATGAGAAGGAGCTTTAGGTTGCTCTTTCCTTTCAGCAAACTGGAGATGCCATAGCTGAAACCAAACAAAAGTAAAAGGCCACTTTCTTTGGTGAAAGGCCATGTTCCCCAGGTGAAAAATGGTTGTGGCTTACTGAACAGATGCCATTTATTACTATTAAATATGATGTATATTAGTGACATACACAGTATTTTTTTACCCTGGAAGAATCATCATTCCTTTAAAACTTTTCAGTATATGAGAATCCATTAACCCAAATACAGCTGTGTTTCAAACAGACAGAGCATATCAGAACCCTCCTCTCCAGCCAAAAAGGGCTTCCATTTCAATTCAGTCAAATTAAAGTATCAACTTCTTTTTTAGTAAAGAAATTGAGTGACATGTTTCTGGTATGACACATTCACAACTTACCATAGGTAAGCATCCTGATCCCAGGAGTATTCCTGAGACCCAGTGCTACATATTTAAACACTCTTGCACATCATTTGACTACAGCCTGAACTCATGCTGCATACAAATGCTAGCCACCCTTCTAGCAGGCAATGTTAGCGACCTGCTGGAAAGGACTTGGACAATCCCATCTGCCTAGTCCCTTATGTGATGCTGTCACAAGGCAAAAGAGATACAGGAGGACAGCAGGACCACAATGGGTTCTCCAGGACTACTCACCCTTTAGCACACATGTCATGTTGCCTTTTCCCTCACTCCTACAGACCCGGAATAAACAGGAGTTACCTCAGGAGTACTCCAGGGTAACAATTCAATTGGCTAAACAGTCAAGATTTCCATCAAGCTTCCATCAGCGTTTTGAAACAAGTCACTAATCAGCCATGATGGTCAAAAAGTAATCGGCCAATGCACTGCAGAAGATTTTAGCCTACTGTTGAAGCACAGAGTGTCAACTGCTGCTGGCCTCAGTGAACCAGAGGTGTCATCTAGCAAAGCAAGCCCTAGGCCCTCCTCTTTGTTAGAGTATCATGGTTATTTTAAATTCAAAGTTGCTATCTTTTTCCACCCTTCTTTTTCTATTGCTAAAAATGGTTTTATGGCAGATCTTGATGGATATGAATTGTCTGCCATATGTTGTTTCCTTTCCTGACTGTTATCTCCATATGTCAAATGTACTTGCATCTGATGATCTTCGTACAAACGATAGCAAAACAAACAGACAAGAAGAGGCCAGACTGGAGGGGAAGCAGAATCCCAATCAGAGAGCTGAAATACCAGCAGACAGCAGAGAATGAATGGTTTACATGCTGTCACTCAAACACAGTGATGAGCTACTCCTTCCAGGCATTCTTGCGTGTTAGCTGCTCTCTCTGCCTGCTGAGAAGGAATTTGTATGAGGGGGAATTCCCCAGGGATCTACCATCCTGAAAAGGACATACACAGTCTAGAAAGAGACCTTCTAAATAAGGGCTGTTTTGCCTACAGCCAAATGAGTGCCAAGCTTTTTATAAAGTGTTGTTTTGGGTTTTTTTTCCTTGTAAATTGGGTAAATTATGAGAATCACCCCAAGTGCCTTCAACCTACAAGAGAGTTGATTTCATAAGACCCTTAGACATTTAAGAAAATTGGCTCCCATCTCTATTACAGTGATTGCCTTTCTCTTTCATTTTCTCCTTACTTGCTTCACATTTTTCTCAGTCTCTTTGGGGCTTCTTTCGTACTCAAAGAGATCCAAAATTGTAGAATATTTAGAAAGCAGAGATTCATAAATATCTGATAATCCAAAGTCACTTTTTCTGTATTGGCTCCAGTTTTGTATTTTCAAACCAGACACAGCAATTGCTGCTCACACTTCAGGCTGCTCCCTCCTGCATCTGTGAACATGGGAGCACGTGGTGGGGCCAAAGGCTCTTTTTCAAGTCTGTTGGAAGGAGGTTGTTCCCAGGAAGGCTGGTGACAATGAGGACAGGTGAAGCCATTCTCTACTGAATTCTCACCTATCAAAAGAAAACTTACTCTGATGCAATGAAGATCCCAAGTCACACTATGCAGCCCACACGATAGTATATCCTTGGAAAAGAAACATCTTTCAGGTGAGAAGTAAATTTGCAGCCCAACCTCCTCATCCTCTGTCCCCTTCTGTATAAGAGCAAAGCTCAGTGGCATTGATCCTAGCTGAATTCACTAGTGAAGTTCTTCATTACTGGCAAAGATAAATCTGCACAGTTCCTGAGAATGAACTCACCAGCAAAGTAAATATTAAAACATCACATATTTAGTAATATAGTTTCTTGCTTTCTTAGTTTCTCCTTCTCTGAATTCGTCCTTCTTCCATCCTATGTCCAAGAAAAAAAGCACTTTTCTTCCTTCCCTTCATAGCCCTGCTAAACTGCTCAAAAAATGAAGCAAAGCATTGCAGCAGAGATCTCTGCAAGGTTAAAGAAGACACCTTTTACTTTAACAAATGATGGTCTCTATCTGCTTAGTATCCCTCTCATGTGTCTGTAACAGATACAGGCAGAATTGATTATCTTTACTTCAGGTGTACTAATTAAAGCCCTTCTCTGATGTAGTAGTACTACTAAAATTTCCACTTGGGTCATCTGTGTTCTTCTGTAGATCTTATTATCTTCTCTACACTCAAAAATATATATATTTAAGGGGATGCATTTTTTTAGATCACTCAGAGAAGAAATAAAAGGAGCTCACGAGTCAAAATAATCAAAACAGAAAATAAGTTCCAAGATTTAGAAAAATTCAGGCATTTCAAAATCCAATCTAATCTGTGCACAAGGTCAAAGTCAGCTTCAGAAGTAGACTATGTCATTCAGGCCTCATCTACAAGAGTTCTGAAAGCCTCCACAGATGGAAATGCCCCGGCTTCTCTGTACACATGTTCCAGCAAGGCAAAACACTGAAAGTGGGTTGGGTGTTATCAGTACTTGCTTGGAGCTCAGCATTTACCCAAGGAAACTGAGGCCTGCAAAGAAGCCAGTAATGTGTTATTTCAAGCCCTTGTTCAACTGCAGAATGCTCAGGATGACAGCTCCAGGGAATTATTAGTCAGCCAGTACCAGCATTTGGTGAGCAGTACTGGGAGAAAAAGATCTTTAACAAAATTTGCATTGTGAGTCTGACACTTCCCAGAGCATCCCTCACTGGGGACTGGCCACACTGCACCTCAAAGCCAAGAGGATTTGGGGATTTCTTTATTCCCATATCCCTGATGCTATGGAATTTTCTGTTACTCTTACAGCATCACACACACTCACTTTGCCAATGAAAACACCTGAAGATTTCCCAGCATCTCCCTCGTTATCTTATCAGGATTTTACTGAGAAGTTCAGGGCCACGATACAACCAAGGAGGCAGTCAGCTTCCATACGGAGAACATCAGCCACTCTCTGTGGAAGGCAAGGAGAGAGGGCACAGCCTGCAGCAGACCTTTAAATACCCAGGGAAAACAGGAATTTTTCTAAGAAGCTGCAGTACCTGTGTTTTCTTTGTCAATGCAGTAACCCCTGAGATAACAAAGAGTTTGTTGTTTTCTAATGAAATCAAACTTTAGCTGCTGGCTTAGACCAACACTACAGCAGTCTGCTTCAATTGGCAATGAACAGTACTACAGAATGCACATTTAGAATATTTTTTTAAAATGAACATGATTCACTCTTTTGATCTAACTGAAACAATGACTCGAGCCAGAGTGATTAGTCAGAATAGCACCCTTGCACACACTGGAGTTTTCTTTTGTCTTAGTAATTCTAGTACCAACCAAGCCTAAGATTCCAGGTTTCAGCAGTAACACTCTCACTTTTTAAAATTCAAATCTTCTAGGTCACTTGATCATTAGACACAAAAGTGCTCTGCTCAGAAATGCAGTATAAATAAATAAATGGTAATGCAAGCAATTCAATTTCAGCTCAAGAAAAATGAATCTGAAGAGAAAGTCTTTCAGCTTTCCAAGACTCTTGTCTTCTGTCCATGCTTTAACAACTGCAGTTAAAGAAACAAATAGCTTAGCAAAAGACATTGGGATAAGGGAAGGACTGAGGGGAAGCGATCCATTTTGGGGAGCTATGACCATTTCAGCATTAGCACTGAAAGAAAACAGCAATTTCAAACCCTCCTCCACCACAACTCCAGCTGCAAGAAGCCTGTCTGTTAGGATTTATGTAGTAAATAACTCCTAGTTTTGTCTCTTGTACATCTCTGACCATTAAGAACCAGTGTTATTGCCCTTGGGGAGCACTTAATGTCTCCATCTATTTTAATTTCATATCATTTTGCACTGGTTCTTTAGAAATGCAATTGTATGCATTGCTTTGTTTCAGTCAATATCACCTAGACAGCTTGAAGTCAGTGCACAAACTCCTTAAAGATAATAATGCCCTGAGATGAGAAGAAAATATTTCACTGCTTCATACGCTTGAATAGGAAGGAATTGAAAGGATCTCTACCAACAGCAGACAAGCTCACCAGTTAATGTTATATTTTAACAATCTGATTCTATGTTGTTGTCTCTTGTAGTTCAGTACAATTTTTCCCGACATACAGTGTACTCAAAGCAGCTAGTGCAATTGTTGCTAGTTAGATGATGCTCTTTAATTAACATAAGATTTAGCATTACAGACAGCATGTATGTAGAACTCATAGAAAATCAGAGCGCGTGATCTTCTGCAATCCCTGAAACAATAAGCCTATTTGCAACTGGCAAATAATAGAAATCATAAAGCCTCCCTAATTAGTGCATTCAGTTTTGGTGCCATCTAAAGACTGAAGCATGTAAGTCTCCTCGTTGAGACTTAATTCCACAAGACAGAGAGAAATCACAGTGGCGCACAATGCAGAATCAGAAAAGATGAGGGAGGAGGAACTTGACCAGCAAAATGGCCATTACAATGGTGATTATGGCTAATGACAAGATGTCACAATACTTGAATTGTCCAGAGTGAGTGAATGGGGTGTGTGTGTGTATGTGAGTGCATGGAGATAGGAAAAAAAAAAAAATAAGAGGTAGACAGCCAAATCTCAGGGGAGTAAAGCAAATCATTTATTGTACATAACTTCCTGAATTAGGTTTATCTCTTAGTCTATTTATTCTTCATGAAGTGTGTGTTCGCTGATTTGAGATTTTTTTTTAATTAATTCATCATTTAAAATTGTATCTGTAAACCTTTTAATTAATTCAAATGATTCGTAGTTCATTCACAAACTGTTGCAAGAATTCTGTTGCTGAAATTGTGCTGGCTTCATTTAGATTTCTGAAGGTCTTAATATTCTTGTCTACCCATAATTCCTGCCCCTTGTTATCTGTGAATGCAGGCTTTCAAAGTCTAATTCTACTACAAATTCAAAATTCATACTCTTTAGAATATTCACACAGCAGTAAAAGTGGTTGGTAAAAGATATCCAAGGAAATTCTTCTATTCACCAAGCTTTCTTCACATGTGCTCCTGGGAACTGTTGCTTCTAGCTTCCCTCAGGAGAACATGGTAAGAACAATGACAACTAAGTCCTGTACTGAGGAAGAGCTCTCAAACAGCACAGCTAAGGACTAGGGAAATCAAAATGAAGAGTACACTTGAGAGGAGAGCAAATGTTTGAGTTTACAGTGAGTGATGTCTCTGGAAATGGGAGACATTTAGATGGGAGACAGATAGATGTTTTAGATACCCAAAGAGACATTCCAGAGCAAAGACAATCTCAGTAAACTGATTTGAAACTACAAAAGTTGACCAGAAGTTGATTAAAAGGATCCCTTAAATTGTTGATTTTGCTCCTGCAGTAATGACTGGACTCATAGTGATACAACTACCTTGAGTTTAGTTTGTACATTTCTCTTGTACGAGAGAAGGATGATCAGATCCTATTCACCCAAAGCAATAAATCTCTGGATGATATTCTATCTGGGATAATTACATCAATAGAGATACTTCAGCAAGTGGCCACAACTCTGCTGATGTTGAGGTTTTTTTTAACTGATACTGAAGGAGACCAAAATAACTGCCTGCATGTATCTGAAGATCATTTATAGCATAGTTGAAAAGGGACAGTATAAAAGGTACCTAAATATAATATATGTGTGTTGTGTTAAGCCAAATAAGTTGATGAATCCAGTTGTGACCCAACGAGGACTCATGCATGCCATATGTTCTAGAAGCTTTACGGATGAGCTCCCTGACTCAGCTGCTTAGATGGGCTGTAAAACTAAAGTATGAAAATCCTACAGAGGCTATGTAAAATGAGGTATTGGGAAAGAAAGAGCTTCTAACAATGAGATCTGCCAAGGGACAGAATCACAAAAGAAGGAGTAGGGACCACATTTTTTGAGATACAGGCACTGAGTTTGATAGCTGCTCTGCACAGAGGTGCCTGGAAGGATGCTGAGCTGGTCTTTTCCACGTACAGCTGTGATTTTGTTTCTAGCAGCCAGCATGAATGAAAAATAAACTTGTTTTTCCTCAGAGTGAAGCAATTAACCATTTCAAATTCCTTCTCTATGGTAACATTAGGGATTCCCAGTGAATAGGTGGGATGTATTTCCCCACCTGTCGGTGTCCCTTCATTAGGCAATGCTTCCAATGCTGGCCATCTAGTTTTGGTACTTATTGCTCAACTGCTCCTCGTCAATTATAAACGTAAATCCTTTGCTGCTACAGCTGGATACATCAGATATCAGGCTGGACTCTCAATATGAGAGCTAACACATGGAGGCATGACTGACAACAGGCAAAAATTTGAATTAATTGAGATTCCCTTCCTCATTTGGAAACAACTCAGTAAAAATATAAACCTTGTCATATTGAAGGACGGCTTAATACTGCACTCCTAAATGAGACATGACTGAGTCTTAATCCCTCTGAGTGAAACTTGACTAGTTCCTATTAATAGTTCATTATTATCTCTGATTGTTTCCCCCCCACTTCAAATCCTTTGTGTATCATTTACACGGGATTTTTAAACGGCAAAGCAAAACCCATTTGGAGAGACTTTTTCCCATTTTAATAACACTCACACACATCAGCTAAGTCAGTACTGTTTCAAACTCAGCCTCCCTCTTCTGCAGTGATCAAAATTAAATGCCAGCTGATCCCCAGGGAGGCTACAGGCTGAGCCAGGCACAGCAAGCTCCTCTAGTAGATACTGATGCCTTCAGTGAACCCACTCACTACTTATTTATGTGTTTAGTAGTAGTTCAACACTGCATTTTTACACAAATCACAGGATTTCCAGCCCAGCATCTTGAGCTGAGACAGTTTCTCTAAACTCTCAGACTCATCCTCAGACTGCCTCCACCCAAATTTGTTATTTCTCAGAGCAAAGCTCTGCTCTGCTAGTGTTTATTTCTGCTTACTAACAGAAGAGATGAGAGCAAAAATCTCCCTTTATTTTACCTTCCTAAAGAACTGCCTTCTGGCTGCCTCTGCTAGGAGGAACTGAAAAAAAAAAAAAAAAAAGAATGAACATCCCTAATAGCCACTACCAAAACTATGTGGGATAATTAACCACAGCTGACATGGGCTCATCCAATAAAGCTCTGGAGGCTGTTAGCACCAGCTGTGTCTTTGTGCAGGTGAAGTCTTTCTTCTTAGGGGCTAATACAGATCACACTCATTTTCCTAAGGATGATGACCCAGGACACCAAAAGATTCAAGAACCTGTGATTTCAGGAACTTTAAACTTGTACTGGCAGGCAGTGTGCACTTGTCCCTCCGAGGACACCAGAGGGAGATCACCTCACTTGTAGAAGGAGGAAATGCACTCATTCCAAGGGTTCTTCTTTATAGCTTGAGCCCAGCCCCTGTGCTGCTATAACAAAGAGCGATCACCATGAAAGCAGTTCTTAAGGGAGGGAATACTGTTGTCAGCACTGCCATCACCCAGAACGCTATCAGCTAGTCAGGAGAAAAATCTAATGGGACTAGAGAATAACCAAAACCCTTAGTTCCCTTTTGGGTATGAAGTGAATTGGTTGTAGAGGATATTTAATGTTAAGTGCATCATTTGCTGTTCATTTTGTGCTGCAGTTACAGGTGATCACAGGACACCTGAAAGTTATTGAGGAAATAAATTGGCAATGCTATAATTCCCATGAGCCCAGCTTTTAAAAAGAATAATTTTATTTCCAGTTTGCAAGTGAGCAAGACAGCAGGTAGTGCGGTTTTGTACTTAGCGTTCTGATTTTGTGCCAGCTTTATAGGGTGAGGATTATGCCCAGATTCAGTGATCCTGTTTTCAGACAAGAGGCAGAAGAGCCAAGGAAATGTGCTGCCCTGTTTTAGCATTTGCTAATAACATTCTCTGATTGGGACTACTGTGGTATTTGAGCTAGTCTTACTTTGCACCTTGCACAGGCATTCATGCCTGAACAAAGAACATACAAAATGCTGCTCTCCAGATTTGGCAGCACGTTTTAAGCATTTGGCACCACCATACATTTCAGCATAAAGTGCAAGAAAACAAAGAATCCAATCCCATTCACTTCAAAAAGAGGAAATAAATAAATAAATAAGTGAAAAGAGTATTTTGCACTTACCTAATGACAAAATTTGCCAGGTCTGACAAGTCCCTTTTTTTAATGTCCCTGTCAGCCCTGCTTTTAAAACAGGAAGAATGGCAGCTGAGGGCAACTAATAGCTTACGGGGTCAATCTCAGTAGTAGGATTTGAATGAAGAGATGAAAGAGGTCTAAAGGGAGTGAAATCTCCGGCCACAGAACTATGATCCTTTTGGGAATTGTTCCCATGGGGCCACTTAGCAACAGGCCACCATCCAAGCAAAGAGCCCCATGAGCAGAGGAAAAACTTTCTTCTTTCTATTTTGCCCTCTCTGCTGAAGATTCTGTTTCAGACTCATTCCCTGGGGAGTCCGTGCCTCATCAAGAAGAAATAAAGCTGGCCCGTCTAAGAGTGATTGTGTCTCCTGCTCTGCAAAGGCACACATTTCTCTTATCCCCAGGAAGAAAATTGTCTCATTTTATATTCAGAATCAAATGTACTGAAATTATAAGCGGTGGAATAATTGCGTTCAACACGACACACTGCATCTGACCTTAATAAGACAGCCTGGTGGCCTTAACGGTTATGGGACTGGCTGCTTCTATTCGTAGACCTGGGGATCATTTCTGTATCCTCCCCACAGTAAAAATAAGTTATCTGCTTCTTGCATTATGTCCGTGCGCTCCATATGACCCTGGGGGCTCCGGCAATAACTCGTTTCATCCTGCTGCAACTCAGAGTTTATTTGGTCACTGCCACTGACATAGAAACAAAGAAAGTAAACATTTACCTAGAGAGAGGAATAGACACGGATGTGGAGTCACTATTAACCTTAATTTTTTGAGCCGAGTTTTAGCAACTCTGGAAGAAACTTTAGCTTTTCTGACACAATGAAGTTACCCTGAGTATTGGTGAGTCCAATGCAGGAAGGACATGCTTCTTTTATAAAGGCATTTGGATAAAAATCTGACACAAACCAAAATCTGTTAGCAGCCCTCACTTCTGACCTTCAGGTCACACTGCTACTCAGATTCTGCCCCCACACATCTCTGCTGATGCTTGTCGGTCATAACCTACACCCCCTACTATTAGAGCACCGAGCTAACCGTGCCATCCAGAAAGCAAAATTTTCTGATGGGATAACTATATCACAAACCCATCACACAAGTTAGAGTTATTTGTCTTTGCTTGGAAATGTCCCTCCACTTTGATGATGGAAATCCACAGGATGGGAGGGGGTGATCAGCCCCATTCAGGACATACCCTTGGGAGCCTCCAGATATGGATATCCCTCTTTTCCTTGAGGATCAGTTAATCAAAAGCACTGAGATAAGAGATGAAAAGAAACATCCCACCTTTCTGCTGAGTAACAGCAGCAGCTGGAGAGAAATGTGTGGATATAACTGAGATCTAACAACTGTGTGCAAATTCTATTCTCCAGAGAAGTGCAAACATGAAAGTTGGGTGAGTACTTTGCCTCCCTTCCCTGGAAGAGGATGAAATAAGGTTTCTGCATTTAAATATCCAATATTAAGTTATAACAGTGCTTTCTTTCAGGACTTGTGCATCCTTATTTGTTCTAGTTCAGCTTTCTCCATAATCTTGGGTTTCTTCAAACCAAAGGCAATGGCACACACTTTAACCCCTTGCACTGCTGTTCCTTAAGCGTTAAAGAGACTTTCTAGTATTTCCTTCACAGGGATTTTGGAAAGATAGTGCTCCAAATGCTTGAAAAGGTGTTCAGGGGCTGTGGACATAGACGTTGTACAATATATTGACATGAAAAAATAACTGATATGTGTCTTTATCAGAAAATAGCAAGGAAATCGAAAATAGACCAGGAGACTTCAAGAAAAGGCCTTATTTTCCCAGGTCTTTCCTTGGTCTGCTAGGTGACCCTGTCCATTTCCCCAGTTACGATATGGGAACAGTAATACTTACCTCCCAGGTCCAGAAACTGGGAGAACTGAATTCACCTGCAGAATGCTTCATAATTTTCATCACAGATTGTGTCTGAGATTAGTAATGCCCTTGTCCTCATGCAACCCTGATGCAGCTGTTTCTGAGTCTCTCACATTCCAGAGCTAAAGCAAAGAAAGCAGAAGTCATTATTGCTTTAACTACCCCTGTGCAGACCTGATGCACTCTCTGAAACACATCTTGGATGACACAACACGTTGTAGCCCATGTGTTGAGGGCAATCACACAATGTCTCTGTAGCTACATTAAGCCACAGCACGTAGCACGAAGCCCCATCCTTGTTCAATGAGCTTTGCAAAACAAATCATAAGCAAAACCAAAGGCTTTAAGAGAAACTGAAAACTCCATCTTACCTCTGTGCCCCTGAGCTGCCTCCACTGGCTCACCATGCAGAGGTGAGCCCCTGAGCTGCCTTGGAGAACATGGCAGCATAGCAGACACCTTGTGGCAGTTTGTCACTCTGTTGCACATCAGGGACATCCGTTCACTTCTCTGCAGAATGCCTCTGGCAGGAACTTTCCAAGCTGAAGCATGTCCTTTGTCTCTGAGGAAGATCCATAATCTGAAGTCAGAGAGGATCTCCAAATGGCAGGAACTGGTCAGTGCCACTTAGCAGTGACAGGGTTTTTGCTCTTGGTGTTACGTAGCATGGTTGCATCATTTATGGTCCATAGCCTACTCTACAGCCCCCTCTTTGCAGTGCCACCGTGGAAATGTCTGTGTAAATATGAATTTCAATAGCCATTATAGTCCCAGCAGTAGCAATCCGCGTTTGGTACCTCAGAGCCTGCTGATCTGTCATAGTCATAAGGCTACTTATCTCCTGCTCTTTTCAAATACCTCAGCAGTGGATACAAAAGGGAAATGGCAGAAGCTATTCTTACGTGCAGTCTGAGAGGGTTTTTTCTTCTTTTCCTTTTTTTAATTTCCTTTATGCTCTACCGTTGCTACATTACTAAATGTCACATTCAAAACTGATGACAAAGTTTGATGAGAGATAAGGGATAACAATCTTCCCAATTTCTGCTCATGTAAGACTCCTGGCCTAGAAGAGCAGTTAGTTGCAGGATGAGGTTGTGAGGGTACAGAGCTTTCTTGTCTGCTCGCTAATCAAAGCATCATGGTCTGAAAGCTTTGAAAGATTTAGTTCAGATCACCTTTGTGCTCATTTTTAGCTCCGCTATCTATTTGGTAGTGAATCCTCAGCTCCAGTCTACAGATGTTGAGTTACTAAAGGATGGTGGGAGAGGAGAGCTTGTACACCGTGGACATAGGCATTGTTCATAAGACAAAGAGAGGTAAGGTTTCAGAGGGAGTTCCAGTGAGGATAACAAGAATGAAATCTGTAATATTTATTGCCCTCACCCACTCTTCCCTCTGCTAGCCTATTCATCACAAAGTGTTAGTGAAAATTGCTGGTTCTCTGACCACAGTGGAAAAAGATTTCAGAAACATAAGGTAAGAGCACCAACACAAACAGGGACCATTGCAACTTTCTGCTTGGAGCTGCAGGAACATGTCAGCACTGGATACCACCTTCAAACTTTTTATGCTCCTTTACCTTAGAAATAAATTTGTCTTTCTTCACTTGCATGTTTTTTTTCTAATTGTCACGAAGGTAAATGGATCCCTTCACCACCAGCTGACAAGACTGACTACTTGTACAGCTGTGATTGGAAATCTCCAGGACTTCATTGCTTGGAATTTGCTGTGGCAGAGAAAAAGAAGGGGCCAAGGCCAGTCAGTTGGTAGTGCAGCAGCAGGCAGCCTTCCTGCCCTGCCTGATATAAACAAGACATTGCTCAAATGCTCCCATTTTCTCTGCTTCTCACAGTGTTACACATAATTGAAAATCTTCCTCATTCTGCAGCTTTTGCTGGAAGGTTCAGTCTTAGAAATAAATCCTAGATTAGCAAAACAGGAAGCTTTTCAAGCACTGATTGCTAGAGGCTGGGGAGGAGAACCAGGCAAGGCATGGACAGTCTGTTCTGACATTTACACTGACGCATTCACCACTGCCACTCTGCTACCAGCTGCTGGGCTGAGTGGACTTGTGAGCTGATGCAGTGTGGCTGTCTCCTCTGCTCCTCTTTATGGAAGGGGTCAATAAGTAAATTTATCTGTTAAAAGTTAATAGCTTGAAATTTCATTCCAATTTCCCTTGCCAAGACAGCTAATGATAAATTTAGCTTTTAAGAAAGAGAGCAGACATATAAACCTCTCCTAATCAGAGGAATGGCAAGGCACACTGTTGCTTCCACTTAATCCAATCTGCAAATCTAAACTAATACTCTGCCTTTCACAAGTGAGGGTCCATATGGACCAATATATTCACAGAGCTTCAATGTTTTTCATATTTTTAAAATGTCCTTCACTGCTGTCACCTCTGCAATCCTTCCAATAGCATCAGCAGTGGCGGGGCTATCATAGACCAGCAGTGCTGTTGATGTCCTATTACCACACTGTTTAGGCCCTCACAAATCAAATTTGGGTGATATTGCAGTGCAAATGTCAGCAGCCAGGGCTGTAGTGTTGGGAAGCTTTAGAGAGAAAGCACGGGTTTCTGCTGAACTGGACTAGTATTTTACATCAGGGATAATAAACAACAGGATCATAGAATCATAATCATTAAGGTTAGAAAAAACCTCTAAGATCATCTGGTCCAACCACCACCCATCCCCACCATGCCCACTGACCATGTCCCTCCGTACCACATCCACACATTGGACACCTTCAGGAACGGTGACTGCACCACCTTCCCAGGCAGCATGTTCCAATGCCTCACCACTTACTTTCCGAGAAGAAATTCTTCCTAATATCCAAATTGAACCTCCTCCAGTGCAACTTGAGGCTATCACCTTTCATTCTAGCATTAGTTATGTGGGACAAGAGGTCAACCCAAACCTTGCCACATCCTCCTCTCAGAGCTCATGCTCCAGACCCTTCCTCCCTCTTTATCTTCTGCCCCAGGTGCAAGAATATTCAGTAAAGGATGAGACAGGGTTCCTTGACATGTATCTCTAATTCCTATTGAATTTTTTTCAGGCACAGCAATATATAACAATAGTCAGGACAAAATAAAAGCCAAGAGCAAGGCCTAAAAACCTCAGATATTCAGGTTTTCTTGATATTGATTATCTTGACTCAGTGTTTTTCTTCCTACTCAAATCTGACGATAGCATTGGAGAGAGAAACAACTCCAAGGTTTCTGAGAAAACAGGACAAGTGCTGTATGCCTGGGGAAAAAAAAAAAAAAGAAGAAGAAAAAGACCAAGAGCAAAAAAATAAGGTTGAATCAGAATTTGGCTTTCTTCAAACATACCCACTCTCCTCCCATTGCACCACTGAGCTGGAAGCTTACAGCATCATCTGGTTGCGGAAGGGCGAAGGCTATGCACACCCTCCATATTCTGTGCTCAATCATTGCGATTGCATGAGCAACCACCAGCTTAGGACAAAGTCTGATACTGTCTCCATCGAGTTGGCCTCTTTGTATGTGCTGGAAGAAGTGTCATTTTGGTGCCTTTCCACATACATTCACATGCAAGGCACACTGTGACTTTGCTGCCATTTGCCCTTCCTGCCCCACAGGGACAGACTTTCAGGAGGAAGTGGGAAAGTGCCGACGGCACTTTAGAACATGTTTAATTTGCCTTTTGTATGACTGCTGCCAGAAGCTGAGGAGCATTTCACCTCAGAGTTTGTCTCAGAAGGCCAGAAAATCCATTTGGTTTAAGATTTTCCACAAGCCTGTCATTGTGGGTACAGTTTATCCAAAGGAGAGATCAATCATAGAATCATAGAATCACTTGAGTTGGAAGGGATCCTTACAGGTCATCTAGTCCAACTGCTGTAATGCACAGGGATGAGATGTTCTTCTTTGGTTTGGGGCAGCCACATAAAAGCAAGACAAGCTTTTATAGAAAACAGGAATTAGAGTGAATGAGCCCAGATTTGCATTCAAACCTAAGCTGCCATCATCAAAACGAGAGAAATTCAAGGTGATCTTTTCAGCATGTTTCCTGTTGGCAGTTTACATGCATAAGTGTAATTCTGTGGTGCATGTATAGATTTGTATATATCTGCTGATTATTTATGTGAATTCTGGCGTATGTGTTTATGCGTATTCTCGAGGCTTACTCCTATCCATTAAGCAATACTAAGTAGGTTAGTTAACCTACTTTCCAGTGTTTACCTATGCAAAGTAATAATCGAATTGTACTTACAGCACTTTGCAGCCAGGACACTTGGGGCACTGTAGAACAACAATAGAAACAATTCAGAGCACGATACAAACATCGTAGTAAAATCATCTTATAATTCAAACAAAGCATGCTGAGTTCCTAAGAGGCAGAGCAATGGAGATGTCAGAAAGGAATAAGTGTGTGGTTACAATGGCTTTGTTCCAAAGCACACCAAGAGAAAAGTGTGTCTTAGATGGATTTAGCACTGACCTGACAGTGGAGTGAGCTCCCAGTGCCAAAGCCCTTTCTGACAAAGACTGACTCTAAAAGATGAGCTGTGTCTGGGCACCATGCACAGTCACATTAAGCTTGAGGAAAGCAAGACCGAACTATTGCAGGGATCAGTGTCATGAAGGGCTTTCCAGCTGCAGCAAGTGACAGTCACTCTGCCTTTGGGAAGCTGCCACTGCACTGAGCACAGGGCATGGGGAGTTTCATGCACCAGTGGGGACAGGGGGAGTGACCTCCTAATGAACAGTGAGGGTTGTTCCACCAAACAGCAAATCAAGTGGCCTGTTGTGGGCACAGAGGAGAAGCCCACCCTTCTTTTTTTTACGTCACATCTGCATGTCCCCATAGCTTTGCCAATGGGAATGCCAGCTGCTTAGCTTGCTTGCCAAGGTGTCCCCAGAGAATGCTGTGGGAACTGTTGTTGTTCCTCATGAGGTTCCGGGAACAGAGATACCAAGCCAGCGGGAGCCGTGCAGATGAGAGTCCTGTGATTTGTTGAGTGCCTACTCCAAGGCTAGCGCTATGCAGAGGGAGCTGTGACTGGTGATAAGCGCCTAGCTCCAAGGCTACCAAGAGCTAAACAAACCTGTGCCAGTTTTGCAGCAAGCAGAGCTGATAGCCATCCTCCTGCTGCATGCTGCCCTGTGCCTTCTCTGTGTAAATCAGGGATTTCCTGCTCAGATGCCCAATGCTAGAGCTGCCTTTAAGTGCCCCAGGTTGATTGCAATGGGATACAATCGGTACAAGTTGGCTCTTGCCTGAATAAAATGAAAGTCCTAAGCAAAGTCATGTCTGACAGAGCTGAATGTGGTATAGCCAGAGGAAGGCTGAACACTGCCCTCTGCCTTTTCAGCTCTGTGCAATAGGCATTTTCACCCTGAAGTCTCCCATAGCATCTACAGTGGTATTTCAGGAAAAATTCCAGGACAGTCACAAGGATCTGGGGTGAGGCATGAGTCCTGCTGGTGGTATGCAGAGAACTAGGAGCAATGATGGGAAGAAAGAGTACTGAAGAGGGAAAAAGCACCAGGATATAGATGCTTATGCTGGTTTACTCTGGGAGGCACCAGGAAGCTGTGGATCATGCTGACTTGTCTGACAGGAGTCCCAGTACAATCATAGCAAAAGATCCCATAGCGACCTATCTGGCTGTGTCGACAACTGTGTCTGAGAGTCCCACAGCATGTGAGACTTCATGTAGTCTAAAAATAAAGCCAATAATTTAATATAATCTCACCGACATAAATGCAATCATGGATTTCTTGTACCCATTCAATCATGAATGCAGCATACATATTTTCCCTCTAATTTAAGGAATATCAGATGATCTTGGTCCAAACTTTAATTTAATATAATGAAATAGGGAAAGAGCCTTCAGTGTATAAATAAAATTACTTGTTTGCTAAATCAGAGTAGCACAGAATACAAATTAGTTACCAATATTTGTACAGTGCTTAGACAAGTAAGTCCTTGAGTAAAAGTCCTCTTGGAGTATCCGCTTGAGAAAAGGAGTCAAAAGATACTATTCTACTATCTTTGTGTTCTCTCCAGCAGCTGTGCGGGTGTGATGGGTAGGAAGTGGATCTGGCTGGCAGGGGTTATAACACAATCTCTTTTCTTCCACAACTGTTCCCCAAAATGCATAAATGTTATAGGGAGGAGCACTGTCCAGAACTGGTACTCCCAGTGAAGTAATTGGTGATTGAGAGAATGAGACCTTATGGTGATATTGAGACAGAAACCAGAATGTCTTAAAATTTGCAGTATTGGAGTCATTACTGAGTTTCTCCAGACAGTGCTTTAGCTGGAAAAGTTGCTGTGGCAGTAAAAACAGCATCCCTAGAAGACAGCCTGAAACTCCAAGCTGCCAACCCTAATCTAAGTTTATTATGCAGGGCCATACAAGAACAGCAACAGCAACACTGTCCTTTCAAGGTTAAATGTTTGAAATGACCTAGTATATCAAAGGAAGTGATATATCAGGATAAATTGGGCCAATTGTTAGAATTAACCCTCAGAGGAGGACTGTCCAGAATCTCTTAAGTGCTGCTTTTCTTCCCAAAAACCTCCTGTTATGCTGCCTCATGTATTATTAGTGACATTAGACCTATATCTATGGCTTCTCTGTCACAATCCTTACACATCACTCACTGACATTGGCCTTTCCTCACAGCTTTCATAAAGAATGACATTTTTGACATCACCCTATGAGGAAGAAGTAAAGAAACAGAAGAAACAAAGAAGCATGCTATTTCAGTATGAAAACATAGAGATTCCACTAGTTAGTGATCTGAGAGTTCAGAAGACAGGTGATGTCTCCTGTAGATTCCTTCTTGTAATGGAAGGAAAAAGATATGTGAAGGATTGCCTCTCACTGTTCTGAGCACCTGATGAGAAAGTGATTGAGAACTTCCAAAGTTTGTTTCATTCATGTGGGGCACATTTATATTTTGGGGATATTTGAATTAAACAACCTCCTGTGGCTTCCTTGCACAGTTTGAGAACGTCCTTTCTTCTTCTTCTTCCGGTATTTAGGAATGAGGAACTGTGGAAAATGTGCAACATGGGAGAGAAGACCAGAGCTCTTCTAGGAAGAAGTTTGATGGTGCTGGAACAGACCACTTATATCCCAGTATGGACACTTCTGCCTTTCTTTTTTTTTTTTTTTCTCCTTTTTGCTCTTTTTTTTTCTCAAGAGGAAAAAGGGAAAGGGGACAGGGAAGGTGAAAGAAAGAGAAGAGGAGGAGGAGGAGGAGGAGGAAGAGGAGGAGGGGGAAAGGTGGGGGAAAGGGGGGGGAAAGGGGGGGGGGAAGGGGGGGGAAGGGGAAGGGGGGGGAAGGGGAGGGGGGGGGAGGGGAGAGAAGAAGGGAAGGGGAGAGGAGGGGAGGGGAGGAGAGGGGAAAGGAGAGAAGAAGGGGAGGGGAGGGGAGGGGAAAGGAGAGAAGAAGGGGAGGGGAGGGGAGGGGAGGGGAGGGGAGGGGAGGGGAGGGGAGGGGAGGGGAGGGGAGGGGAGGGGAGGGGAGGGGAGGGGAGGGGAGAAAGAAAACACCTTAAAGATAATGATCCGCAATAACACAAATAGCACAAGATGATGATATCCAGAAACTAATAGAGGAAACACTCTTCTGGGACTGATCTGCAGTCCATGGCAGTGTTGGAATTCATTGACAGAAAACCTGACTGCTATATTGTTCAAAACTCTTGATGTCTCATTCTCGCCTTATTTTTCCTTGGTGTCAGCACTATACCTGCATGACAGCATTATGTGTAAATGAACAAACAGAGCATTTAGTGCTGCACAAATTTCTGGGGTCATAACTCAGTTTTTACTCAGTCTTTTCTCAGCCTCCTTCTGGAGAAAAAGCTGAATTATGTAAATACGGAGCATGTAAATAGCAAATGGATAAACAGATTATGAAATTTCTCCTAAAACTTTGTTAATTCTTCAGTCATTATTCACTATCTATATACAAACAGGTATAAGCATAGGTGCAATTATCTTCCAGGCTAGACTAATGAAGACTACAGATGCCAGGGAAAAGGAGAGCTCTGAAGGTCCAAAGGAAACTCATTGACAAACCTATTCAAACGATCATGGCTGCATGGGAAAACAGATCTCAGGTGAACTCAGAAGTGTTTTTCTGTACTTGGGAAGTCTAGGTCAAAAGAGACATAACTGGACAAGGGATGCAGTTTATTATAATGACATCTTCTACAACTGGTGTTTCAGAGCACTCCAGCTTAATGATGTTCATCTCTCATAGTTACACCAGTGATACAGCGTTAACACCTCAGTAGCAGAGATTTACCTATAAATGCAGAATCCCACTGACAAAGGAGACATTTGACTCTACTAGTCAGTGAATAACAATTAGGATATGTTATGGTCCTGGTGACTATAAATCTGGAATAAATATACAGAATTCCTTTAGCTTGCTGCAGATTTTCAATAGCATAAACTGTTTTCACATATTCAGTTGTAGTACTGCAGATTTATATGGATATCATCATACAACTTATGTCCATTTCATTTGGAAAGAGAAGGTAACAAGCAACTAGAGTCAGCATTCTCATCACCTCCCTAGACGTGCATAAAAGCTATAGAACAAGCCTGACTTTTCTGGTGAAGGTGAAGCAAACAATGCTCTTTGCATTATTATTCTGAAGGATGCTTTGCCTCATGGTACTGAGCCATATTGATGCAGACAGTGGCAATAATGTCTTACATTTCTGTAGCACCTTTCATCCCTAAGGAATCTGTGAGGGATCCAGTTTAGAGGTTTCAGTGAAACACTTTGACTCTCCTTTGCTGCGTGGAAGCTTATTAATTAAAGATTTCCAAATTGGCATTTGCAACCTTGCCTGGGGCCTACACGGCTCAGTCTGAAGCTCTTGACAAAGTCAGCATCAACTGACCACCCAGCCAATAGCTTCAAAAAGAGTTCTAAATAAATGTCAAGGACTCTCAGAGAAGAGCCACACTTTGTAAGTAAAGTCCTAATCTCAGAATAATCCCACTGCTAGAACTTCACTGTGAAGTATGAGGTTGGTGACGAATCTCCAGGCAATGGATACGTAGCCTGGCCTGTCAGAAACAAAATTCAAAGAAGCACATTCAGACACCCAGTCTGAGAGGGAATCTAGGTCAGATGGAGGCCAGGCAAAAGTTATGCATAGAATCATTAAGGTTGGCAAGACCACCAAGACCATCTAGTCCAACCACCAACCTATGCCTGTGACTGCTCTAGACCATGTTACTCAGTGCCACATCCACATGCTTCTTCAACACCTCCAGGGAGGTGACTCCACCACCTCCTGGGCAACTGCTCCTCACCATGGAAAATCTTTCATACATAAATCTGGCTGTCCTCTGGCTCCATTTTTGGTAATCATTCTCATGGCAGTGAAGGCAGACTAACAAACAAGAGAATTTAGTATCAAGCTCCGGAAATAAGAGAATTAGAGCCACTAGTAAATATTTCCACCTCAGAACTTATACAAACAAGATGAAATTGCTAACTGATGTAATCTAATTGAATTCTGTGGATTTACAATCAGAGACAAATTTAGCCAATAAAGAGAAGAATATAAATGTTTTATTCGACATTTGTGACATCATAAAGTTAATATAGCTGTGCAATGAAAGGAAGGTTTTCTGAGCAAATTTCTCTAATTTAGGTATTTTTTATAACAGAAATTAATTAAATACATTCCATGAAATTGGAGAAAGCAGAAGAGAATGCTAAAGAATGTCACTTCAGTCTTGGGACAGAGACATACTTTGTAATTTCCTGCTGTTTATCTCTCACTTTGCAAGCAGGAGTTCCCATTTACATTCAGCTATCAGCTGCCAAACCAGAGCCCACAACAAGATGCATGTCTTTTCCAGAAGGATCTTAATAAACACCACCAGTAGAGAGACATTTCACACTTGGCAGTTTATATGTCAGAGCAAGAAATAACTTCAAATGATTTTTATAACCATTCTGCAAGTATTTGTGGAAGAAGGCTGACAAGATAATAGTTTTGGAAGATGCAGGTTAAGAAGAACTCATTGGCTTGATTAGGAAGGAGCACAATTCAGCAAACTCAAGGGTGTTGCTCATCTCCACCACAGATTTAACTGCACCAAGTTCATCAGACTAATAAAGAAAATGGAAATAACAGAACAGTGCTACTAACAGTATCCCAGAGCCTTTGAGTACCACTGCCCAATGTCCCTTAACAAAGAGCTGAACCACATCAGAGAGCAGAGCATCTGTAGAAGGTAGGACTCAGACAAGCACTTGTGTTGCTCTAGAAAGCAAATGAGAAATGTAGCTCATACTCCAACAGCACTTCGACAGTGAGGATGTTTTGTATTTCTTCTGCCCCAGGAAAATGATCTTCCCACCATCTCGCCCAGCTCATTCCATTTTTTTCTGGGCACTTCTATGAGACCTATTCCATTCTACCAAGAGTGAAATGAATGAGTACAAAATATATAGACATGGGAGGCTGACAAACCTGGAGGCTCTGGAGCAATATCTGCTCCTGTGAAATAGGAATCTTCTGTACTTTTTGCCCCATAGCTAATTCTTGTCCTGAAGACTCAGAGATTGGTGGAAAGGAGAAGCGCAGGGTCTTTGAATGTGTTAAGGTCAGCAAACTGCAACAGATGACGGCTCAAAGGGGAGGGCGGTTTTGTGTTCCTTCTTTAAAGGCAGTGCTGAAATGCAGTGTTATTATACAGCCTGGCAGGATTTCAGTGATTTTATTGACAGGGTATTTTGTTATGTTTATTAGATTTGTCGAAAAGGCATTTTACCATGTTTATGAGATAGAATATAAATTTATAGAGCTTTAATACTTTTGTCAAAAATAGCCTTTACTGAAAATCAAATAATGCAAATAGTGAAAACTCCTACCAGACAAATCCAGGAAAAATTTCCACCAGCCAAGCCACGGGCTCATCCACAAAACAAACTGCAAAATACTGTCAGCAAAACCTGTACTGCCAATCACTGGAATAGCTGCTGGGTGTGCCCAGCAATGCTGTAAGGCTTCCAGGTGGGTGCTCGAGCACTTCTTCAAGATGTGGCAGCTCTATCTCATGTCTTTGCCTGAATAGAATCGTTGGAGTCACAGCGCATTGGCTGGTTTTGTCGCTGTAGCCTTTGCAGGAGGAATTAAAAAAGCTTCTGGATTACATTTTGGGAAGGGTACTGCTGCTCTCAATAACAGCTTGTCCCTATGGACTCTAGAGCATAACAGGGCTTGGCTGATGTACTGCACAGGATGGAGGCACAGGCACATCCTTCTCTGGCTCTCCGTTTCTGTCGCCACTCGAGGCCTCTCCTGCAGGATTGTTTCATTGTTGTTGTTGCTTTTAATTTTCTGTTGTTTGTTTCTGTCTTCCCCACCTTTCTAGCAAGAAAAGAAAAAAAAAAGAAAAAAAAAAAGTGTTATATTTCTGCTCAGAGAGCTTCCCTCTGATTCTTTCCTTTTTCTTTTGTTCATCCTCTACAAAATTGTCAAGAGGACGTGAACAGTGGCTCTCTTCCCCATCTCTTCATACTTAGGAGATTAATCTGGCAGTTGATACTTTCTCCATTCTTGGGAATGTGATGCAGCAGCAAGAAAGGCTGAAGAACTGTGTCATTACTAAGTCAGTTGCGATTTCTGCAGCAGCTGTGATGACATCTCCAAGATAATTCTGGAATGCGACCTCCAAGTCTCTTCCCCAGTCTTACTGGGGTAATTAAATTCTTTCTAAGTCGCTTCCTTTTGCAAAGGAATCCTAAAAGGATGGAAAGGTGAAGGGGATGAGAGGCATTGGGAAGTTAGGTAGGAGAAACCTGGGAAGTAAAGGGCTGGAAGAAGAGTGTGCATTATAGCAGGTTGTCCTTATGCTGGAGGAGTTCACTCTGGCATGAAAGGCCCTGAAGGACAGAGAAGAGATCTATTCAAAAAAAACCAGGACAGGTGAGGGAGATGTGGTGACTTCATTTGGCAGAACAGCCTTCCCCATATGTGTAGCACCACTGTATCAACAACCTTCCTGGCCATGCTTCATCTTGTGCCTCTGGTGAGATGCAGCAGCACTGCCCTGGTTTGCTGCTCTCCCTTATTGTACAAGGGGACATGTTCAAAGCACAGTGATAAGCAGGGTGCTGCAACAACCTTGTTAGACATAAGCTCTGATGATAGCAAGAGTGTGACTGTGACCAGCCAAGGGGCATTTCTCCTTCCATTTTCACATATCTTGTTTTGGGAAACATATCTCATAGAACGCTGTGGGAGCTGAAAGCTGATAAAGCCCATCAGATAGCAAAGTGTGTTCTTTATTGCCCAAATTGCCCTAACTGAAGTATCAGTAGACTTGGATGCCTCTCTTAAGCATTTATCTGCAAGTGCTGCGCTGTCGTTAGTTTAATTGGGGTGGAGGCATGTGCTGCGGTGATTGACTTGGATAGCACAAAAATGAAAAAGGCTGGGAGAATGGAGATGGTGCGCAATTACTATGCAAATTTCAAGGGAATAATCATCACCAAACAAAAATTTCCATTGTGTGGATGCTACTTGCAACAAATATAGAAACAAAATTGGAGATACAAGCTGCATTGAAGAAACGTCCTGACACTTGTTGATCTAAAATGACATCAACTTCAGGGCTTGCAGAAGCCATTTAAGTGCCTTCTGTCTATATCTCCAAAACGCACCCTTGCACAACGCCTGCTACCACATTCTTGGGAACTCTTTCTCTCCAGTGCTATTGCAAGTTTATGTTGTATTCATGGAGTACCACTTTGTCTAGGTCTGCCCTGGCCTAATTACAACAATTCTCCCCTTTACCATGAGCACAGGCCACAGCCCATACACCCCATTCTGAAGCAAATACCAGATCCAAAGCCTTGGAGAAGGAATTAGTATATGGAGCATTGCCAGAGACTTTGTATGTAGCCTTGAGGTTTTTCTCCCATTTATGCGATAGTTTTGTTCCTTTACTGTTGCAATAAGCTATATCTTAAGGGGATTTTTCTCCACTCATTCATTTTGGTATATACTCCTATATCTCCAGATCACAGGGATTAAGATTAAGGCAAGTCTGAGCTGCCTGCTCCTCTCCCTGGGCGTAGGATGACCTATGACTTCTAGACAGAACTTCATGTATGTTGGGCAGTGAGAGTGTAAGGCACAATACAATATGTAAGAGTATATATTCATATCCTGCTAGCACATACCAATAACTGAATCCCATTAGCTTCACCCTTGATCTGGAGAGACCCTACAGGTAAGCAGATGAATCAGCCTTAGTATGAATCAGTATCATATGAGACATCTGCAAGATGTCATATGGAAGAGTTCAAGTATAGATATATCCATACAGACCTTAATACTCTGTAGATCACTCAAAGATTTTCACATAAGCCATTTTGTTATTGAATCCAATCTATGAAAAATGAACATTGACTTTCTGTAGTTCACTGTGAGAAATCAAAGTGATTCAGGTTTGTAAGAAGAGGGTAGTACAAAAACATAAATAGGATAAACTGGCCATTAGGTAGCATTTGTCATGTGCCTGTGAATAACTGAAGAAAGCATGTGAGCAGCATGGTTATCCAAGATAACCATGTAACAGAGGATTTGGGAGAAAGATCAGAAAAAAATGCTAGAGCTTATTCCTCTTACAAATTTATTTAACCCACTGAATGCTTGTTTTTTAAATCAAAATAAAAGAATCCCTGATTTTTGGATGATGTACTCAGGATACCTCAATCAGCCCACTGTGTGCTGGATCCCTTGGACTGAATGTAGTCTTCATAAAATCATAGCCCCACTTCCCTATTCCTTCCCCATATGCTGCCCCAGATATCTGTGCATCCCTTCCCTGAGTCTGCTAAATCCTCTTTCTGTATAAAACACAGCCCTTGGTATTCCTGTAAATTATGCAGAATGAGTATGCAAGAGACTGGAAAGGCTCCTAACTACTCCCTGGGCTGGCAGCTTGAAGCAGAGCAGCTTGCATGGGAACAGACGGCAGTGTTCAGAATGCTTGGGCTCCCCAGAGCCAGAGGTTTGAGTCCTCATAGGGTGAATACAGCTACTTGTTCCCAGTTGCTTTACTGCAGTCCACATATCTTCCTGTACCTAATGGTCCAGATAAGACCTTCAAATCCCGAGACTGCCTAGTTTGTGTGCCTGCAATACATTTTGTAGTACTCTTGGTGAAGGCTGGGGTTTCCCCGGTGTTTTTGGGTAACGTTTGCACCAGAAAGGATCCAAAAATCTAATTGGCAGGAATCCTAGACCTTCTGGGCAATGCGTTTCCTGGGAAGGCGTTCAATAGATAAGATGCTCTGCAATGCATATATCAATATTTACAATTTCTAGGACCGCATCTGGAGTCTCTTCCCGCATAATTAGAAATCACACATATTTTGACAGTCCTAAGTAAGCACTTTGGGCCTCAGCTACAATTTATAATGCGCTTTGGGATTAAAGGTGTCCTATAAATGTAAGATTATTATTAATAATAATATCATTTCAAATCCCAGAACAGTGAGCTGGGAGCAGATATAAGGTATTTTGCATGCTTGTTAAACCAAATAGAACCACTACAGGAGACCGAATTATTCTCACCTTTTATTATACTGAAGCAGAGAAGCAGTGTGAACAAATATGATTAAAGAGACCCACTGGATTAAATGTACCCTTGATTGCTCTTGCAAGCCAGATATCAAATTTTGCGATGTTTTCTAGTGGTTTGTTTTATGCTACAGTCTTCAGCTGATTTTACAGTCAGCATTACTTTAAGCTTATTGCATTTGTAACAGGATACAAATAAAGCACCATTAATTTAATTTTATTTACATGTCAGGTTTATTCAGACAGAATAAATTGAACTGGATTTGATTGAAACTGTCCTGCAGGACTGACTTTAAGCATATTCAACAGGAGTGCTTTGTAAATAATGGCAGCATTTAGTACACAAAAGACACCCCCACGGACTGCAAGAGTCATTAACAGATGAGAGAAAAGAAACATTGCCAAGAACAGAGCTAAGTTGAAAGCTTTCATTCTGAAGTCCAGTTTGCAATGCAGCCATCTTTGGATGAGATCTCTACATATATATGACCTTCCACATATAGCTCCTTCTGTGACCTGTATAAAAGCAGTTGCTAACTTTGGTATTTCACTAGCACAACGCAACAGTACTCAGGAATACTCACAGAATCACAGAATCATAGGGTTGGAAGGGACCTCCAGAGATCATCGAGTGCAACCCCCCCGCCAAAGCAGGTTCAAGTGAACACTGATACAAAATGAGTGAGAAATATCAGTGTTTGTTCTGCAGTGACTCTTGGGAATCCTAGTCAGCGATGAAGCTGTTGTATAGACATTTGTCAGAACCAAAACACATTCCTGACCCACTCAAGATGTATTCAGGATCCCTCAATCAGCCCACTTGCAGATTGATTCTGCAAGAATCAAAGGAGCGATGGATGAGTCTGGGCAGACAGGGAAGTGGAAAGGAAGAATGGGCTCCGTTTTGTCAGCATGGTGAGGAGTGGCCAAACTGCTGCCAAGCACTTCATAGGCAGTGTGGTAAAGATAGGGCTTTAGCAGAGGTTTGGAAAGAGATAACGAGGGGATTTCACAGCTCTTTACCAAGATTCCTGCCAATAGCACCAAGGACTAGAGCACAGAACTGTTTCTATAAAAATGTTAACAAGTGAGAAATAGACACTGACAGAATGATGAGAAGGGAAACGACATTGTCATAGCAAAGGAGAGCTCTTTGGCAGGATGGGAAGTGCTTTGACAGGAAAGATAAATAGGTTGTGTTTGACTGGGTAAAGAAGAGGAATGTAGTAGAAGAGCAAAGAATGTGTAAAATCCTCGAGCTGATGGATTAGGAGGATGATCTTTACAGCAGTATTTTGCAGGGATGTGCACCGACTGAAACTGCACTTGGCAAGAACAAAGAGAAGAATGTTTCAGTAATCAAGATGCAAGACAGTTTAGTTTTACCCAGGTTAGATAAGGCCTTCTGATGCATTTCAACAGGATGATTAGGCTACTGCCAGAGTATTTCCTATCTTGCCTGGAAGTTGAAGGCAGAGTTTTGAGTATTTTTTTCTTCTGATTATGACTGTTTTATTTTTATATGAATAGGTTTTGTTTCAGTTCCTGACAGCCTGTAGCATCCGTGGGATAATCCCAGTCACATGTGTGGGAGAAAGATACATTCTCAAGATCTGTAGGCTGTGGAGTCTTTGATGCCAGCCACCCCCTCTAACTGATCTCATGTAAACCCTGTAGGAGAGTTCGACTGTCATAGGTAGTATAGATACGTGAGATTTGTTAGTGACTATTTGGTAGTGCTTAATAGGTGGGCACTCCGAGGTCAACTCTCTTGTAGAGCTAGCAACAAAATAAAGCATTCTGTTGCAGACTGCTGAGACTTTTGCGATCTGTCACAGTGGGACGTCTGGTTATGAAGAAACAGAATTGCCTTGACATACAAACAAATGGCCCATACCGTTAAATAATTCCTCTGTGAAAGTGCCCTGTGGAACTGCTCATATTAAACATACGAAAAGTAGCAGAGGATGAGTAGGGAATGATTTGCCAGGAAGGGAAGTTTCTTTCTAATTCTTATCAGTTAGTAACTGGCCTAGGCCCTGAAGCCAGAGGGTTTATACCCTTTCATAACAAAAGAAAATATGTATTCTATTTAATAAGAACATCCCCAATTACATTATCCGCACAAATGTCTAATCCTTTTTTTGAATCCTACTAATCTCTTAGGCTTAATGTTATCTTATGGGAATGAGCTAATTAGGCATTGTATAAAATGTATTTCCTTTTAACAGTTTTATATGCGCTGCCTTTTATTTCCTCATCCTTGTATTCCGGGAATGTCTGTGTTTCTTTATTTCTACCACCTACATTTTCCACATCCCAACTGGGACCAACTTCCTGATTTAGAATTTTCAGTGTTTTCTGACCTTTCCCTTCCAAACGCTGCATTGATTCACATCCCTTAGCAATCTCTACTCCTTCTATCCGAGAGCCTTTTTCAGTACACTTACTGAAACAGGAAAAAAAAGCAGGACAAGATGATTTCACCATTGACTTCAGCAAGAGTGTTACCATGATCGCATGCTGTCTTGCCCCATGCTCTATATTTACTTTATTCATATATCTGATCACACCATTATGCCCCAGGCAAGTGAATTCGCTAAGCTCTCCATACTGTCAATTTGCTCCCTATGGCATTACAGCTCAAGCAAAACTTGGTGGCATGCCTGGGTGGTTTCAACAACCCATCCTGGAGGCACTGCCTCATGCCTGCCGGTGTGGGAACTGCTCACCACCACTGCTTGCTCCTGGGGCTGCCTCTGCCACTCCTCCATTCCCTCCAGGGTAGAGGAGCAGTGCCAGATCCATCTCTCATATCTCATGTTCCCCTCCCCTTTCCAAACCAGTTAAGCAGTGGCCGCAGCAGGGATTCAGAAGGTGTCCTGCTGTGAATCATTGCCAATTTAAAAACTGATCATTCGTTCCTATGCTTCGCTTCCAGCTCTTTTGAAGGTGCCTGGCGGCTCCTCCTTTCACCTTTCACATACCTTGCTTTTTTATTAGTGTCATGGTAGGGGTTTTGAAATGTATTTTTAAACATCCAAATAAAATCTGACAATTTGTTCACATCCTATAACTCTGCAGTGTTGCTGGAGTCATGATAGCAAAGCTTAGTTCTCACTAAAATATAAAGAGACTGTATGGAGCAGAATACAGAAATAGTGAAAGCTTTCTATATTCTGGATTGACTGCAGCAATTCTGGCTTTCATCCAAGCATCCTCACATCGATTTTTTTTTCTTTTTTTTTTTCCCAAAGCTTATACAGGATGCCAAACAACCTTTCCATTGAACCTAGGAGTAAACTGATGGCAAGCCAAAGATGAGTCCTTCTCTCTGCAGTTATCTGAACCATTACAGCAGCATTTGTTGAGTGTGCCTTTATTTTTCTGGTTTTAATCTGCAGTGTGCTGACAGCCCCAGAAAGATCCTTCTTAATGGACTTTAATAGCAATGCGTCACTAAATGTATACAGCAACTGCCACACCAAAGCATCCCAGTAGACTTCTCAAATAATAGAGTTTAACGCTCCTGCTTTCATGAGCCAAATGCAAGGCTCAAGAGAACAAAATTAACTTTGGGTTTTAAAATATTGACAAGCTTGCCATTATTAATTTCAAGAGGAGAATTCATCACTGGTGGAGTGGATTGCAGGGGAGGAACCAGAGTAGCATCAGCAAAGACAAGTGACAAGAATCTGAAGCTGTCCTCATTGTATGTCATTTTCAGCTTTAATGCAATACCTTCTGTGTCATGGAAGCATTCTACAACATAGAGGTTATGCTCCTCTAGTAGCAAAAGAATTATAGCTATTGAAAACCAAGACAGATAAAAATCAAATGATTTGTGCAAATTAATTCATAGCAGTACCATTAGTGAAAACCTGGGAGCTCTGGTTCTATTTCCTTAACTGCCCATTAGATGATAAAGCTTTCTGAAACTCCAAGAGGCGAAAGTGACACACGCATGACTTCTCTTTCACTTTGATCCCAATCCTAGGAAAGGTTCAGTTGAGGCTATTATAACATAAATAATGGTGTAAAATAACATTCATACTTTCATCACTAGAATCTTGTGGTTTTAAAGCCAAAGAAGCAGAAGGATCAAAAATTGTGCTTCCCTGATCTGCATGATCCTTCAGCAATAAATTAAAAAATGTTGGAAATATCTTGCAGACTACCTGAAACAAGAACGTAAGGGGATGCTGAAACATTTGAAGCATTTATGAAAACAATTTAACAAATCCTGGTAAGAGATTTTACCCTTTTCAATGGAATAGGCAATCTATTTCTTAGCCATCTGCATGAGCTGATGAAAGCTGCTTCTGAACTATGGCTGCAAAATTTAAGACATGTTACCCTTTCCAATGGGAAATCGGGCATATTCTTTCTGAACATTACAGTGAATAGATACCTTTTGGTTCCATATTTTTAAAAGTTAAATGCATCTTCAAATGATTACAGCTATCTTCTTATTCTCAAGCTGCTTATCACATGTCTAATAAATCTGTGAGCACCAATCTGTGCATCAAGCTACAAGTTCCAATTTGAAACTCCTAAAATATATGTATTTTTATAATGGCAATAAATGATTTTGATTCAGGCAGCGTAACTGCAACTTATAGATAGTATGCAGAACTGAGCTTGGAAAAAGGCATTTTTATTTCTCTGCTGTAAGATTGCCCGCCTTGATTTTCAAACCATTCTGAGATATTTTGCTGCCAGGCAAAAAGTGACATGTAAAATAAGTTACTGAAGGGAAGGGTATGATTGAGCAAAAAGCATGCACAGGAAAGGCAAAAAGATCTTTTCTCTGAAAAAGAAAGTTTATAACTAAACTCAAGCAGTGCAAAAAACAACTGTTCTGCAGATTCAAGTTTTCACCCAATAGATAAACTTCACCCTTCATCAAGGTCATTGTCTTCTTCAGTCTCCTCAGAAACACATTCACAATCCTTTTTTTCAGCCACTTAGTAGTTCTTGTGAGGAACAACATAGCTCTGACTGAGCTGTCTGGCTAGAAACCAGTTAGTGCCCTGCACCTTATGCACAAATCTACAACATGACTTCCTTTCTCCTGGAGAACATTTGACTCTGGAAAGCAAAATGCAGTATAGGTGCCCTTGTGCTCTGCTACAGTTGTTTAGTGTCAGGAGAATCCAGCTGGGTAAATCAGGTAATGGTAATCAAGGACTCACACCTAGACCTTTGAGTTGGAAGGAGATGATTTTGGAGATCCCTTCCAATTCAAGCCATTCTGTGATTCTCTGATTCTGTGATCAGTCATCCTCACTTCAAGAAAATACAGTACTGTCAGTGCTGTTCAAAGAAGAAAGTACTTCTTTGAGCTAAATGGACACAAAATAGGATGTGTTAGTGTTAATTCTTTCCAGCATTCAGACAAGAAAATGATGATGGGACATGTGTTTCTCTGAATACCTTAGCACCACAGAGGTGCAGCACAAAACACGAGGCACACTGCATGGCAGAGCTCCCTTGGTTCACGCACCAACCAAAACAGCCAGAAGCTGCAGACTGCCCTTTCTGTCACCACCACATTCATAGGTGGAGCAGTCACTGAGAGCAGCTGGTGATGACACTCAGCAAAGAAGGAAATCAGTCTGGGATGGATTGCAGACAACCTGGGATTAGACAGCAGAAGGGACAAAGAAAACTCATAGGTATTACATTGGAGTAACATGTCTGGTTGGCTTGCCCTTCCCGAGTGATGCGGGCCTTTGGGCAGGTGGTTCAGCAGAGGATTGAGAAGCAGCTTTTGCACCTTGAGAGAGGAAAAGGGATGCTTACTGCTTCACTGGGGAAGAGTTGAGCTTTTTGTTATGTTTTTTCCATGGCTAGCATGGCATGGGAGGGGAAGAGCAGGAAGGGTGAGTTTAATAAGTGGGTGCTTTATCCTCTTTTCTTTGATGGCTTTATACATGTAGAGGATTGTGTGTGATTCATTCAGCAGCCCAGTACTGCTGAGCGCTGTCAAAACATAAAACACCAAGGCAGTTCTGCCTTGATAAAGTTACCAGACAGCAACAGGGAGCACAGAACAGATCAATATATAATGTGGGAGTCATTGGCAAACCACCTGGTTAACTAGCATCTGGCAGCCTGTCTCCAGAAATAGACTACACGGGTGTGAGAAATTCTACAGCAAATAACTTTGGATGAAGCTAGAGCTGCCTACTGAGAGTTTGTCCCTCACCCTTTTTTCTACTGCCTCACCTATGACTGTAGTCCTTACACATTTTGCTTCCAACTTTGTTCTCATCCTCATGAAAAAAGTGTGACATTTTTCAGGAGTATAAATTAGCTGAACTCAAACTGGACACAACTGAGACTCAGAGAGCAGAATTTAATTTCAGTCATCCTTCAGTGCCACCACACAGGTCATAAGCCTGTATTTTGCCCTCTATGGGCACTGCTTCTGCACACTAAAAGCCACCTGCTAGTTTCTAGTTTGGGCTCTTCTTTGAACCCAAAATATCATAACCTGCTCCATTTCTTCACTGCTCAGCTCTCTACAACAGCCTAGAAGGATGGCCCTGAATGGGTTATTTGCTAAGCTGAATGCTCAGCTCTGGGCAACTGACTGGTGAGAGAAGGGGAAATAGCATGGCTGGGGAAGTGCTGTGACACCTGCACAAAATCAGCAATGGGAGGCTGGCAAAAAGAAAGTCCCAGCGGATTGATGTACCACATGGAGTAGGTTAAATACAGTAAGACCACCCCACTATCTACTTTTGTAGCAGCGAAGGAGAGCAGCAGGCTGTCCCACAGCAAGAGGCTGGCAAGGGGTACAGTCAGGTGCTGGTATGGGATCAAAGACAAGAGAAAGCAGACTACCTTGAGAGAGACCTTGGCAACAGGGGGACCAAAAAAGCAGGAACAGACCTTGGGACAGATTGTGTGATTAAGTGGAGCTGCAGATAATTGTATTTTAAAGATCTCCTGGGGAATGGGCTTAGAATAGAAGCAGCAGCAGGGCTAGATCTGTAGCTACATAAATAGCTATAGCCACATTTGTTAGCATGGAGAAGGAAACAGTGAGCTGGGGTCTACACGGGGACATTTGTTTTTAACAGGTCAGTGCGCTGTTAGACAGATGTGCCAATAGCAGTGGTGTAACGCTGTCCCACTCAGGCTGTTATAAGTCCCGCAGCTATACTCCATGAAATCACTGACAGAAATACTGGTCTCTAGGGCTTATTTGTTCATAGCCTCACAGTTTGGGAATAATGCAGGAAGCTGGAGAAGACATAATTTCGTAACCATCTTCTGGTATATCAGCTCAGCGCCATCTGGACATTCATGCCAGCTTTTCCCTATTCTTGACTGGATGCTTCAGATTTTTTTTTTTTTTTGCAGAGGAGAGATTTGCTGTGAGCTATGATATTCAAGCAGCTGCCAGCAAGCTCTCCCAGTTCATTCACTCAACAGGTGCCAAAATCTCCCTCTGGAATAAGTAGGTGGTTTTCTGTCAAATGCCCAAGATAAGTCATAGAATAGCAGTCGGACAGGATTTTAAGCCCTCCTAGTTCCAACCCCTTATCATGGCCATGGCTGCCAATCACCAGATAAGGCTGCTCAAGGCCCCATTCAACCTGGCCTTGAATACCTCCTGTTTCTTCTTCAGGGTTCTACGTGAAAAAGAACCCTACATCCTGTAGGGTTTCCCTAGGCAGGAGAAGCATTTGAGAAGCAGTGGTAATAAGCCTTACATCTTATTTCCAACTGTTTCCCTTTCTGGTTTTCCTAAATTTTTTAAGGAAACCATTTGTAACCATGACAGTAGCATATATGTAACTAGGTTACTAGTATCTTTTGAACAGGCTAAGCAATTAAATGAAGGCATGCCTAGCAGGCAGAAACACAAAATAGTATTCAATCCATGCTGCAGGACTTAAAATAGGCATTCAGTATTTCTTCAGACAAAAAATAGTATGTCCTGTCAGTGTTTCTGATAGGACTTGTCACCTCAAGAAGGCAGAAGTCCTCACTCAGTGCCCTGTCACTTTCTTCCACCACAGGAGCAGGCCCTGCCAGCCCACCCTGCAAGCTCAATGAAACACCACTTAGTGTCACAGAGGCTTTCACACCAGGAGAACTCTTCTGCTCTTTTCGTGGGTGTTCACACTTCTTACTTTCGGATTTAAAGATTTTCAGTATCACACCCATGTGTGCAAACCAGCAGGGTTCTGAGCCGCTTGCTTGAGGGCCCTCCTGATCTCACAGATGTTGCACAGATGCAGTGTGCAGCAGCAAACATGGGCTGCACGCAGCAGGCTCTGCAGGCAGCATGGCCATGCCTTCAGTGCACCAGATGTGTGCTTCAGTGCTGGCCCAGCACATATGCTCTGACTTCTCCTGAGTGCCTTGATTCAGAGTTAAACCTCTTGAACCACAGCAGCACAGTCCAAAGGAGGCAGGTGATGTGCCCACTGCTGAGCACTGTAATGGCTATCATGGCCTACTCAAAATCTGAAGGACTCGTCTGACCTCCTGATCAGGGCAGTGAATGAGCTCAAGGCAAGGAGACCCTTCTACTAATTGCAGGTAATGACAGCACTTTACTAATTAGCACAGTTGGGTCTGCCTCAGTGCTGTTGTCTATACATGTCCTCCAAAAGCCAGCATAAATTCCTGGCTAGGGTTTTTTAAGTTCTCTTTAAAACTAAGAAAGCAGAGTACTTTCTTGCTTGCTGGAAAACTGATTAGAAATAGGCAGTAGAAAAGGAAAAAGCTGTTTGACCCAAATCCCGTCTCAGGGTGTTAAAGAGAAACTGTTGCATCAGTTCAGAAATACACGCTATTACAGACAAAGCCAATGTTCCAGCTTTTCCCTTGGCCTCCCTGTGCCTCTCACATCCCTGCTAACCCTTCTGAGGGGGGTTAATAAAGGAATGAGTAAATACAGCAGCAGGCAGCGTGACAGTCCCAGATGTGCAGATCAGCGTCAGGAGGCTAATTGCAACAGCAAGGGCTTGAGGATCCCTGCTCAGAAGTCTCTCAATTTCTGCATTGCTTACCAAGCCCTCACTGATGCCTACTCCTACATCTCCTCTTTTCTTATCCTCCTGTGACTCTTCCCCATTGCTGTTGTTTCTGCCTGTGGTATTTCACCAAACTGTTTTCAGCTTGTTAACCACTGACCTGTCCCTATGGAGCACCTCCTCCTGTCTCCTCTCTTCAAGATTTAGCCTGTAACCTGTTCCTCTGTTTAAAAGTTGCCTGTAAAATATCAGAAATCTCCCTTGAAATCCACTAACCTACACAAACAGTGACTCATTTTCCCTGCTAGACATACATAACCTTCCAATTTCTCATTCCTGTGCCAGCCCTCAGCTCCAGATCTAAGTGAGGGTATTTTCACCAGTCTCCTGGCAAAATGTAAAGCGCTACCCTCCTCATATCTCATCTGTCCTATGAATTTACACAGCTGTAGTCCACACAGCCTGGAGTCAATGGCCTGAAGTCAAAGAAGTCTTCTAAAGCCAAAGAATGGCTTGGGAAGCCAAAGGCTTGAGTGTATGTTCAGCAGGAGACATTAAGAATTTGCAGAGTCCATTTCTGCCTCCTCTCTCACTCCAGGACCTTTATAGAACCATGTGCAATCACTTACAGCCCCTTTCTCTTCCACCTGCTTATAAACAATCCCTTCAATTGCTGGAGCTGACATTAGAATCGCAGAATCATGGAATTTTTTTAGTTGGAGGAGACCCTAAAGGTCAGCTGTCCAATTCCCCTGCAATGAACAGGGATAGCTACAGAAATGTCAGAGTGCTCAGAGACGTGTCCAGCTGGAACTTGAATGTCTCTGGGGATGGGGTTTCCACCACTTCTCTGAACAACCCTTGCTAGTGACTCATTGCCCTTTTACAATTGCCCTTGCCTACTGTAAAAGACTTCTTACATCCAGCCTAAATCTTCCTTTTTTCAGTTTGAAACCATTTCCTCTGTCATACCACAACAGACCCTGCTAAAGAGTGCGTCCGCTTCCTTCTTATAGCCCCCCTCTAGATACTGAAAGGCTACTCTCAGGTCTCCCCAGAGCCTTCTCTTCTCCAGGCAGAACAGCCCCAGCTCTCAGCCTGTCCTCATCCTCCCTCTTCAGCCCCTGCCCATGGCAGCCTTCAGGAGTGCCCATAGCTTGCCCAGCTGTTTGCAGCCAGCATCTGCTTGGATGTTCCTTGGAGGTGACCCAAAGGACAAGGGGGCAGAACACAAATGTAGCTGCTTGGTCATATGACATAAGGGAAAACTTTAAGCATGCACACAGCAGAGGAAGCCCTGTCATGGGTACAACTGTTAACACTTTAGAGTTGTTTTATAACAGAGTCAAACAAATTTGAAACAGCTGCTCTATATGCTATTCATTTCCAGAGGCAATGTCTGTTTTTTTTTAACTTGCTATAAAAGAAATTGGTGCTGCTGTTGTTTACAAAATTACCCAGGCTGCACTTATGACTTCTAACTACCGATCTTGCTGTGCTCACATGGACACCAGAAATGACAAGATCAGGATTTTCTCAGCTAATGTTGGTGCCACGGCTCCGAAAAAGCTACATGTTGAACATGTGGAGGGGAGCGAGCAGGGGCAGAAAGGGAGAGCAGTAGACTCCCGGTCCTCATTTTCCTCAGACCTTTTGTCATTGAACCAGCGAGCACTTTCTCATGCCGCTAAGCAATTAAGCCTCCCTGACAGTGCGGTGTTTATGAGGGAATTACTGCTCGCCTCAGCTGTGCTCAGAAAGCAGCGGGTCAGGAGTCAGAGAACTGACAAACCCACTGAGGTGCCTGGAAATGCGTTTAGATGCAGATTCCCCCATCCGACATCTTCAGAGTAGCTGAGGAAAGAACAGAGAGAGCTCATCTCCAAATAGATTGCCAGGGGCAGGCACCTTCTATTTAATGAAGACTGTGTTGATCTATATGCTTTATTATGCTTGTTTGTCTCTGCTAGCATTAGACCTCAAAGACCATGGTGCTGATAAGGATCCTTTGGTCTGGTATTATGAGAATGCTGGAGAGAAGCCAGGTAAAGGAAACAAAATATATAAATATCATGAATCTTTCACCTTTCCATTTAATTATATTCTTTTACCTTCAGCTCCATTTTAAAATGGATGTTTATAGTATTTTTAACCCTTTAATTTATAAATCAAGGAGATGGTTTGGGATGCCACTTCTAAGTGATCCTGTACCCAGAGCAGAGGAAGGAGGTCATGGGGGCTGCAAAGGCAGCACCCATGACACAAGCTCTGAAAGAAGACTTAGACCCCACATGAGCTGCTACGCTGGGAGCTCAGTGATGTGATTGCTATTACTAGATCTGCAGGTGACTTCTTGCGTGACCCCAGGCAGTTTGTTTCACTTTCCAAGGCTGCTTTTCTCCCGGTACAATTGCTGTGACTATGCTTACCTTTAAAAAAAAAAAAATGCTTGGAGATCATTTGCTGAAAGGAGCTCTCAAAGGCTAAGAATGGCCTTTGCTGAGTCTGCCGTCCATCACCAGGAAATGCCTAGCACTATGTGATCATCGTTACACATTCATGAGTCTCACAGTTTATAATAATAAGAAAATAGCTTATACAGAACATCTGCAGATTTATTTTTCTGTGAATGGTTTCAGTCTTAGTCACTGTCACATCTGTGTGGGGTTACTATTCCATTTTTGTCCGAGGCATCCCCTCTCCCTTTATTAAGTGATGCCAAATGTTTTTGTTGTTTAGTTTTTAATATTTTGTCTGGCATTTTTTAGATTAGCCTAGAAAGTTTTGTTTAACAGCACTGTAGTTTTTGCATCTGTGCTTTTCTCACAGTACCCTAGATTACATAAAGGGCAGGAAGTGGAAGTAACACACAATGTGAAATAAATAAAAGTATTATTAATAATAATTGCCTCTGGGTTAGTCATATCCTTGCAAAGTGCAACTGGCTGTGTTAAGAGTTATCGCTTTCACCTTGGACCTTCCATCCAGCCATTACTTGCAAAGAAATGCCACTCTTTTAGTTACAGTAATAATAACAACAGCAATTTCTCATTTCTAAAAATGCCACCCAAAAAAGATTCTATTTCCAGGCTGTCCATGAGATGTACAAGTGTTTCCATTCCAGAAAGCAAAACTGAGTCGTGGAGAGATTTAAAACATCTGAAAAGAATGTCAAAGTCTTGACTCCAAACTCTGTTCTACAACTATTTACACTTCTTCTGTAGTGATTAAATCTTTGTCCTATGTTTTAAAAAGATGTGCCAATGAAAAGATTCTAATCTACATTACTCATAAGTTGATAATTCACAGATGATTCTATTCCTTCTGCTTTGTCAACACAACCAGTATCAAGAGCCAAGATGAACTCAGCTTGCCTTCCTTAATTTGGAGGCCTTTGGAGCAGCAAAGAAACCCAGAGTCAGATTCCTTGAAGCCCACGCCTTAGGATAGGGCGTGGGCATTTCTGCCTACAGATTGCTTGCACTGACACCTAATTCAAACTAAATGAATATGCAAATCTTGAGGCATTCAGCTGGATCACACTTTGCTATGCCAGCTGCACACAAGGATAAGATTTTCAAATGTAGAAAATGAGGTGAACTAAGCACTGAAGAGCAGGCATTTGAAAGGCTGACAGCCCTGGTTCTCACTCAGCGAGAAGAAAGTGTGCCATTCTTGAGCAGGGTTCAGTTGCCTTGTTCTGGGATCCCAGATGCTGACTTGCTGCAGGTTAGTTTTTTCACGGACTACAGCCTATATTCCTAGGCTATAGGGAATCATCATAACTTTTCACCTTTATAACTAGGTACGATTGCAGCTCAGATGTCCTTTCCATTGCCCTCTTCCACACACCCATTTTATTTCTGAATCTCAGTAGAGAGTTTAATAAGAATGATCTTACAAATGAAAAAATTTAACTATGAAGAAGATCAACCTACTGGAGAGAAATAAAAAGTGGTGATTATTTCAATCAACTGAAGAGTCTCTCTGACAGATTGGCACCACATGAGTCACTTTGATCATTTTATCATCTCAAGATGAGAAGGAAGATGTACAACACTTGTGACACTCTCCACCTGCTCCACTCCATGGTTGTGCACGTGTATCTCAACCAGCCAATCATGTTTATAACAAAATAAGCAACCCAAAACGTTCTGATTAGACACAGGTACAACTCTTTCTAGTATATATGAAGAAAGGGAACACTTGAAAAACAATGGTGCTTAACTGTCACTTCTAAATCTGGTAGGATTTTGCCTCTCAATCTTGTGAAGTTACCTCATCTAATCCTTTAGTGTGGCCCTGCTGAGAATGAGCATGAAGCACCTCAGTGAGAGGTAAAAAATCAGACTTCACTGTGAGAACATTCTCCTTATTTGACTTGTGTGTCACTTTCCTTAGAAACATCTCTCTTACATCTTTAACTAAACTCAATATCTTGCTGGAAAACCTCCTACTTTTGTTTACAATTTTAAATATGAATAAATGGTTATGCCTCTTCCCAAATGCAACCGTTCACTTGCTGAACTATAAGCATTACACTTTCAAAGGTTTTCATTCTCTGCAGACTGTATGTTGCTCTCCTCTGGATTCCTTCTGATTTTTCTGCAAAAGTTTTTCTGCCCAGAGAAAAACTGCAGGATCACTAGCTCCTCATTAAGGATTACCATCCTCTCATCCATGCTCCTTCTGCCCATAGAATTCAAGTACAGTTGAATTGTAAAGATTTTCTCTTCTTCAGATTATTCCTCCATAGGTCATCAGTACTGAACAGAGCCGAAGTTATTCAGATGCCTTCAATGCAATGTTAAATATGCATAGACTTCTTGTAATAAAAAAAGAAAAGCATAGTCTGGAGATAACGTTGTTTAACTTTGAAGTGAATTACCACATCAGCATAGGCTTTCAATGTTCATTTTTAAAGGTGAACATCAAAACCCACTCCACGTATAACAGCACCTCAAGAACCTGCTCCAACTCCACCTACCCTCATTGCCACACCAGCATTTTTCCACATACCATTTTTCACTCAGATCTCAGAAGGCAGTTTCTAGCAGGGGCTCAATACTCTCACTTCATAGATGAAGGTACAGTAAGCATGTTTGTTAAACTGGCTGAGAGCCATTTGCTAAACCCACAGCAGAAGCACAATCCCCATTGCTCAGCTCTCAAGGCAAGACGCTGGAAATTCCCTTCTCCTTTCCTGTCTAAAAAGCAGCGGCCTTTAGGCCTGCGTGAGGGCCCTGCTGCAGGCCTCCCTGCTCGCCAGATCTGAATCCTCACATCTCCCCTTCTACAGGGCCCAAAACGTGAGGCGTGGGCCTCAGTCAGCCCTCAGCACCGCTTTGTCAGCAGCGAGCGGTGCTCAGCACAGACATAACGCCCCAAAGAAGAAAAGAAAACCCAGCGCATTTCAGAAAAACAACCGATTTTATTTCACACTGAAGAAGGCAGAAGACCAACGCCTATAAAACAAGACCCAGCCGGCAAAGCCCACAGAGCCCCCCGTGCCGACCCGTCCCAGCACGGCCTGGCGGGGCGGCACAGGGGAGATCCCAGGGGAACCCCTCCGCCGCCGACCCACTTCCGCGTCCGCAGCCTACCGCGCGTGCGCCGCCACAACCGACAACCACCCTCCGCCGGCTGTCCCGCGGCCGTACCAACGTGTGTGTAACGCGCGGGTAGGGGCGAACGAGGGCGGCGGGCGCAGGTGGCTCTGCCGGAGCCCCGACACCCTGCCGCCTCCCCGCAGGGTTACTTGTTACCTTCTCGAGTCTGTAGGCGCCTTCTAAACTTGTTTCTCTCCGAGTACCAGCCCCTTCTCAATCCTGTGTCCCCCCCCCCGCGGCTGGGCTTTGGTACAAGCCGCTCCCAGCTGATCCGGCGGCTCGGTGAAACCATTCCGCTCAGGACGGGGGGAGGCGAGGTGCCGGCGCAGCGGGGGGGCGCATTGTTGAGTCACGGGCCGAGCGGCGCGGGAGGGCGGGTGCGCCTCGCAGCCTCAGTTGGGTCGCCACAGGAGGTGGCGGGCGGGAGGGGCCGCCGCAGACAGCACCGCCTCGGAGCGGGCCCGGACGGTAGGGCGCGGCCGTCCCCCCGCCGCGGCCTCCCCTGCGCTGCCGCCCCGGTGGTCGCGCCCGGCTCCAGCTGACCGGCCTGGAATCCCGGCTCGAAGCCCCGCGCCCCCCCCCCCCCGCCCTCCTGCCCGCCCGCAGCCGCCGCCGCCCCGCGCCCCAGCCCCGGCCCCGCCATGGGAGACGCCGGCAGCGAGCGCAGCAAGGCGCCCAGCCTGCCGCCGCGCTGCCCCTGCGGCTTCTGGGGGTAAGCGGGGCCCTCGAGGGGGAGGGGGCCGGGCAGCGGGTGACGAGGCGGCGGGGGCCGGGGGCAGGGCCCGAGCCCGGGGCTGCCCTTGGGGGAGAAGGGTGGCCTCGTCCCCGCAGCCGGGCGAGGGGGGAGGTGGCGGCGGCGCTGGGGTTGCGTTGTTCTCCCCCGGGAAGCGGGGGTGCGGGGGGCCGCACGGCCTGGGCCTCCCTCGGGCTCAGCTGGGCGGGCCCTGCCGCCACCTCGAGCGCGGGGCTCTCCCGAGGCAGTTGCCGGGGCCGAACGCCGCGCTCCGGGCCTTCGGCTCCGCGGGGCAGCGGCGAAAGGGGCGCGTCCCGGAGTGGGGTAGGGGCGGCGGGGCCTCCCGCTGTGCCTCGGGCGGGAGGGCGGCTCCGTGCGGGGTCGGGGAGCGCGCGGAGAGAAAATGGTGCTTTTGTCACCTTGTGGGGTGGGGGGGGGGTGGGGGGGGGTGGGGGGGTCGCGCTGGGTGAGGTCCTCGCTTTTCCTGAGCCTCTTCTGGAGACTAGGGGGTGGGGTCATCCCCGTTTGCTAAGAGGTGTGTGTGTTTGGGGGAGGTGTGGGGGGGAGAAATCGGCCCGTCCCCTGCTGAACTTCTGTCATCCCCAGGCTTGTGTCTGCTGTCTGGATTTCCTTTTCTCAAGAATCAGATGTATCATGGCAGATGGTGTGCTGGCAGGCACACGTGATCACAGAATGCCTGCAATGTATATAGCAAAAAAAAAAATCAGTTCCTAACCTTCGTGTTTATGAGATGTTCCAAGAATGTGTGAGTCAGTAGGCTTCTGAGGGTCCACCTAAGCTCTGTGTTGTTTGAGACAGTACCTTCTTGAGATATTGGTGTCACACAGCTTATGGTGCCCTGGGGGAGTGGAGTCTGAGCGGAAGGAGATGCAATAACAGAGATTGATGTGCCTGAACATTGGGGTGTTTTATTGAGTGGCAGGGTTTTAAATGAAAACCCATTTTTGAGTTATGGTGGAAACCTGAACTGCAATATGTGCAGTGGCACCGTTGGGAGTGATTAAGCAAAATACAGCTTACTGTATACTGGTTCTATTTTGCTGATATTTGTTTTGTTAGGCTCCCATATTTGGTCCTGTTGCTTCCCACAACACAGTGGCAAACAAGTTGCTGTTATCTGTAAGGCGGTGCACTGGCTGTGTAATGTGACGCTGACATGAAAGTCACAAAGCACTGAAAGAAAACTTTTTCTCTGGGCTGAACTTTTCGGCTGGTTCAGCATATTGTGCTAATGAAAAGGAAAGCTGGTGCCTCGTGTTTGAGGAGGTGCTTCGTGGTGACGGGAGACTCTCCAGAAAACCATCTGCCTTTAAAGACTCCACTTCTTTCCTAGGACATACATTTCCTTGTACAAACAACCATCAAAATAAAAAAAAGTGCACTGTCAGCTTCCACGGTCTGAAGGCTTGTTACGCTTCTCTGTCCTGAAGAAACTATTGTCTTGTCATGACTTACTTGGGTCCTGCCAGTGCTTGAAGAGATATGCAGGTAAATGTGCATGGACATGTCCTTGTAGTGAAGCTGCCCTGGCATGAATTCTCACGGAGTCACAGTTTTATAGCAGCTTTTTGAAGAAAGCAAAAAGTGCTAGGAAAAAGATTGGTGTGCATGTGAAGCTGGAATTCTGCCCTAGATGTCAGTTAGGGTTATGCCAGCAGTGTGTCTTACAGAGGATATAGTTTTCTTAGTGACTTTTGTTTTGCTTTCACAGCTTAGAGGCTGTATTTGCCCTTTATCTTCAGGCTTATAACATTCAAGTTCGGAAACCAGTAATGTAACGTAGTAATTTGTATGAAATTTCTAAATAAAGGTATGTAGAGGAATAGTTTTTCTTTATGTATCGTATCAGTGCAGTGATTGGGAGTTCTTGAATGCCTGCTCTTGGGTTCCCTGAACCATGTAGGCCTCAGAAGAATTCTTTGTCACTGGGTCAAACAGAAAGGCCTAGATTAGACCTAGTAGGTCTTGGCCAGCTATAAAAGATAATCTTGGGGTTTGTTATTGTTTTTTGTTTGTTTGTTTTGGCTTGATTTTTTTTTTTTTTTAAAGGCACCATTTGCAGTGAGATGAATACTTTGTGCAGTAATCCACAATAATAGACAACATTCTGGTAGATACTCAGGGAAACATTAAAATTGAAGTGAGCTGTGAATCTGCGGGCTGAAATTTACCTACTGGTGCGTAGTCACAACGTAGCTCCTGAAATGCACGCTGGTATAGTGCTGGAGTTCAAAGAGTTTACAAGAGAGGACTGTATGTACTATTGCATTAAAGTTGGAGGGATTCTTCTCTTAAAACACTGAGGTTTGTATTAGAAATTCAGACCCTGTCAGTTGCAGGAATCTCTAGTGACTGGAAAACTACTAAACTCTTGATGTTTCAAGATCTGAGAGACTGAAAAATGAACAACTGAAAGAAGGGACTTGAGTGAAACTGTTCAGAACTTCAGAAACGTCTCCTTAAGGTCAACAACTGACGTTTTCTTACCTTTTGTGGGAGATCATAGAAGCCATCTTTAAACTTCTGCAGACTTCCCTTTCTCTTCAGAATGTCCAGCCTGCTGTTTCTGCTCTAGTCAAGTTCAAATGGAGCACTGAATCTCTACATTTTACAAAAACTTCTTTCACAGATATTGATTTATTTATGAGAAATTCACAGAACTTACCGTGTGGAAATGTTTTATTCCTCACCCCATCCCCTCTCTTTTTATTTTTGTGTTTTAAACTTCAGTCACTTGCAACTATCTCAGTTTTTATTGGAACAGTCTTTGTGTACAAAGGTTGGAAAGGGCGCAGTATGCAAGCTGTTATTTTAGGTTACTTCATTTAGAGTTTATGCTGTGCTCGTCATTCTTATGATCTAGAAAAAATCTTTCTTCTCTCCTGATTAACAGACCATGTAATTTTTTTTCTTAGATGAGTGGATTTTAGAAACCCATTTTACTTTATAGCATATATAAAATCTTCAGCTCTAAGTTAATAAAAACATGAAAATATTGCAGTATGCACGTATTCCAGTTAAGCCACTTTGCTTATTAGAGATGAGGCATAATCCTTTAATGAATTTCATTTTGGCAGTTCCCCATTGGCTTTTGGAGCACTCCACAAAGGTTTCATTTCTGTACAGCTCATGAGAGGGCTGAGGTTTTACTATTACACGGTTATATGCATAGGTGAGAGTGGTAAGGTAAAATACTTCTTGGCTGGTAGACTGTGGAGGGGTAAATCAGAGAAGGGTAACTTCTGCAGTGCTAGTGAATGCTTTTTGGATTTGGTTTTCTTTTTTTTTTTTTTTTTTTTTTTTTTTTTTTTTTTTTTGATAGCAACCATTGCATTCAGTGACTTAGAACTAAAAAAAAAAAAACAACAACAACAAGGAAATATGTTAATGGACATAAAAACAAATGAATTCCAGTCTTGAAATGGTGGCAGCCAGCAGGAAGTTGATTGAAAACACAGTATGATTAGTTTCATCTCATCTTATTTCTGGCAACTCTAAGGTACTGTAGTCAGCTAAAACTGATGGCAGTATTGTTTGAGAACATGCCAGCAGGGTTTTGCAGGGTGATGCCATTTGTTCTGCCTTTCTCTGACACTGCATACATCACAAACGTGGTGAGACATGGTGCCTCAAGCACTGACTACTGGCCTAATCCTAAATTTATTTCTGAGTCTGGATTTTCCAGTTACTTATGTATCACCAGGTCCCTGCCATGCCAATCTGACTCTTCCCTCAGTTTTGTTTACTAAAATTATACACTTGATCAAATGGTGAATCACTTAATGCAAGTGCGATTAGTTTGTGACTGTATATCACCAAAGCTTGCTTCTAGCTTGTAAACAAATACTGACTAATATCTTTGTGCCATTAGCAAACCTCTTCTTTGGCTAGTCTTTTTCTTCTTCTTGGTGATTGCAGCTGGTTGTTCCATATGAACTGTCAGTGTCTGCCTCTGTAATAAATACTTTATATTCTCATAGGCTGTGTATACTGTCCTGAATGAATAATGCCTTCATAAATCTAATTTTGCTGTTGAAACAGTACTTAGATGTTTCTAAGTAACATCTCCAAAGAGGCTTGAGAACACTGTAGGAATACATGATACCTTTCCCTCTGAGAATCAGTTGTTTGCTTGGATCATGCACTTACTTAGCCAGGGTTTCATTTACAGGAGCTTTGGAGCAAGTTCTAGAAGAAGCAGTGAAATTGTCAGTTTGTGCAAGACAATATATTTGCTACCAAATGGGTTTTTGTGGATTAGAGACCTCCGCGTTCACTAATGTCCTTGAATGAATAGTGAGATGCAATGAGGTAGAAATAAGGTGCCTTGCGATAGCGCTGTGTGAGGGAGGGGCAGGGCTTCTGTGTTGATGGCAACAAATGTCAAGTTTTCACAGAAACACCAAGGCTGAAAAGACCTACAAGATCATCCAGACCAACCACCTCATCTTTTCCCCCTACAAATTCTACTTTGATTTAAATCAATAATGTAATGATGCTGATGTTTTAGAAGGGTAATTCTTATGGCGCCGTACAAGGCATACAACATTTTTAAGTATAAAAACTTCATGGCTTTTGTTACTTTCAAATGTTCTGTAATACAGTAAAACTAACTAACTGTTGTAGAATTACACAGATGTTTATGGGTCACCTCTCCAAGTAAAGTCTAGTGGGTTTAAATCAAGAATTAAATTTGCCTTTGTGGTCCTTATTTTGTGTTTTGGTTTTAGGCCAAGACTAAACTACTTGAATATTTTATTATTTATATATTATGCACAAACTTATTTAATGTTATGTTAAATCCATGGGTAAAAGAGCGTGAAGCAGCTTGTAGCAAAAGCCATCATTAGCTGCTGTGAGGCAGGTGTACTGCAGAAGAAGGAAGGAGAAATTAATGAATTGGCAGAAACAAAAAGCCTAACAGATTGATTTACTCCCAGGTTTCCCTAGGAAATGCTATGGAGAACTACAAGAGAATTGGAATTCTTTCCTTGGATTGAAATTCTGGAAGATTTTGAGAATTGTGAGACATGGAGTAGCTTCCATCTGAGGGAAGAGGGGGGAGAGAAATTGGGCTTTGTTTTGTTTGCTGCTTGGATAAGAATATGCGGAATAACGAAAAATAAACTGGGAAGTTCTTGGGATTTCCTTTGGTCATAATACAAGCAGCAATGCTTCTCAACTGCAGTCAAAAAGTAGACTTCTTTTGTTTCTGAACTTTTCTGTACAGTGGGCAAGGAAGGTTGCACAGTTGCAAGGAAGGTACTGCATTTGGGAGCAGGGCTAAGCTTTCTATTTGCTGCAAAAGCTGACCTTTAGGAATAGGGGTTATTGGCACTTGGAGTAAAAGCAGATGAATTGGATTTAATATTTTAACAGTAATAAACTCTTTTCTAGGAATGTAAAAACAATGCTTTCTTTTGTGGTACTTAATAGATAGGCAAGACAGAAAGGAGGTTTTGTTATTTAATAAAAAACGGCTGTTCTGGACCATACCAGGGATGCATTCAGCCCTGTCTTTGATTTGTGTGATAAGCAGCGCTAAGGGAGGAAGCGTAGGAACAGAGCAAGCATGCAGCGCTGCTTATCTCCATATACCTCTTTTGCTTCTGGCAATCAGACATAAGGTTGTCCTCTGTTTTATAGATTTATGCTTAGCAGATCTTAATTAATTTTTTTACAGATTTGTGTAATGATTTATCGAATCCATATGCACAGCTGACCCTCACAACATCCCGCAACAAGTGGTTCCATAATTTAGCTGTGCTGCTTATGAAAAAAATAATTGGTTTTGTTTCCTTTAATCTTGCAGTGTGATAATTTTAAGGAATGAATAAATTCAAGCAGCTGGTGTGTGAGGGTGTTTTGTTTAAGAAGATCCAAAAATAGGCCTGCTTGATTAAAACTGTCTGTTTACTTCTGCGGGGAAGCCGGAATTTGGGAAAACAAACACTTGCTTAAACCCTTGAATTTATCCAAAATCTTCATATAAAATATTGTAGAAATACTTTCTAATTATAGACAGATGCAGTGCCAATTATAGGCAGCTGTACCCAGCACCTTTTAATCTGACTGTACGTTCCATACTGATCAGAATGAAATTCAGTTTCATAGCTGCTCCTACTGGAACTAAGAAGAACAGAGTGGATGTTGTGTGCTGCTTTTTGAAGCTTGCAGGAGTTGAGTAAAAAGTGATGTGTGTGGGTCACCGCCCAGATTTCCTTCTGTCTTCTTGTCTGTCAGTACTTCTGCATTTCTTTCGTAAACTGTGATTAGAGGAGGTAGTGCAGTTTGGTCACTGCTAATGATTATTCCAGTTAGTGCTCCAGAATAGCTCTCAGACTACTGAAGTATTCAACTGCTGTGCTGCAGCACAATTGCAGTGCATTTTGTGTACTGCTGTGTTAGACTGAAAAAGTGCTTTGGTTCCTTCTAAATTTGTAATACATGTCTTGTCTGTTAAAAGGGTATAACAGAGGTATCAGTTTTAAGGAACTACTGCTATTGTTTTTAATTGCGTTTCAACCATTTCAACATCAGGCTTCCACAGAAACATTAATGTTGTTGCTCTGTGAGCCTAATGCGTAACACTGAAGTCTCAAGGTGATGGAAGCATTATAACTCAGTACTTCCTTTAGGATGTTGACATCACAGTGAGGCAAAGCATTAACTCCATGATGGATATATTCATAGAATGGCTTGGGTTGAAAAGGACAATGATCATGTGGTTTCAACCCCCCTGCTATTTGCAGGGTCACCAACCACCAGACCAGGCTGCCCAGAGCCACATCCAGCCTGGCCTTGAATGCCTCCAGGGATGGGGCATCCACAGCCTCTTCCAGTGGGTCACTACATATTTTCATTGACATGCTATGCCAATTATTAGTGGACTTTAAAATTATTTTAATAGAGGAGTTTGTCAATAAGCGTAGGCTTCTTCAGAAGCAGTTGGTGGACTTTATCAATGTGATATGTTTTCACAGCAAGACAGCGCTTATATTCTTTGAAGTTTAAAATGTCACAGTGTCTCCTCAAATAGACCACCTTTAGAGGCATGTTTGGGATCTTTAAGTCTTGGTTGTGGACGGTATTTGATCTTGACTATGGTGAAACACTTATTTGGATTTCAGAGAAGGATGTCCAGCTTAGCAGGCAAATCAGATCAATGTGTTCTTCCTCCCCTATTGCTCAAATGGCACTTGATATTTGAAGCAGTTCCTGGCTGTTCAGTGATGGCAGAGCTCACCAGCATGGAATCCCTTCTTTGTATTTAGAATTAAAAATCAGGCATATTTGCAACGTGAATTTACTTTTTTAGATGCGAGATTTGTGAAGGAACTTAGGTTTAAACTGGGGTATAAACTTTTTTTTCTTCTTTACCGATACTCGGGAAAATGTATTGGGTTTGCAATTCATGGAATATTAAAATCATTTCAGGCAACTGCTCTTCAGTTTGTCTTCTGATGGCATCTGAGAAGTAGCACTGTGGCGATTGAGGTAATACCTGTACAGAAATGTTGTTAGGAAATAATTGATGAGTTTTTTCATCTGGTTTGCTCTGTGGGCTCTTGCAAATATGTGCAGCAGGGACCACTTTGCTGTATGTCTTGTGCCAGGATCGGAGGTGTCCTGTTTGTTTCCTGCTGCTCAGTCTGCCCATCATATAGATGCTGTGAACTTCAACCTGGTAGGTCAGTGTGAGAAAGATGAATTTCAGTTTCTTAATGACGTAAAATTTTTATTTGTGTTGTAGGGAAATTTATTTTTAAAATGACTTCTACTGATGTTATGTCATTTAATAAATATACTTTGGCTGGTGTTAGATTTACAGTGTTTATTTGGTGCAGTTTAGGGAGTAACTAATGAGAAATTTTGGCAGGAGATAAAAACTGGTTCTTCTAAAATTCTAATAAGCAGTCGGACAAACAGTGAGGAAAGGAGGTTGTGTGGTGATTGCCATCTTTAGTTCTTAGCTTCAGTGTGTGCATTACATGCTACTGGGTGAGTTGTTTAATTTGAGGGCCTAGTTCTGTAATGTATATATTTAACTTCTGTCTGTTTGAATGTAGAAGTTCTATTTAATTTCCAAACACTTAAGAGATAGGGAGAAGGGAACAAAAATACCAGATTAGAAGCAGTGTTAGTGTTGTGGGTTTGTTTTTTTTTTTTTTCTTTTTACCCCATGATAGCTTCCCGACTCCTTTGAAAAGCAGAATCCAAAGCCATGCCCTCATGGACATTCTTTGGCTGTGTCTGAGATCAGCCCTGTCGCCAGAACAGCAGCATGTTGATCTTTAATTATATGTTGCTGAGGCAGTGTCAGAGGAAGTTGTGTGTATATAAGGTAGGTAAAATGCTGCTTTTTAGAAAGGATCTTTCAGCACTGGAAGCTTTATTGTCCTTCCAGCTGTAGGTTAGATTGTTTTCGGTCAAAGATGCTATCAGTACTATTCTAGATTGTTGGTAACTCATTTACTACAAAATTTTTCTTTACAAATATCTGGTACTGCTCTATAAAATACATTTTTAGCTGGAGAAGGGTAAATCTTAGGTCAGGTATTGCTGACAGCATGTACAAGAGCAGGTAATGATGTCAGATCCTTGCAGTAGTGCTTGGCAGTAACGCTTGCCTGTTGTTTTGTATCCTAGTGTCATTTTTTCTTAAATCTCCCAGTAAACTAGTAGATATTAGTGACTTCTAAATTGTCTAAGCGTTGTCAAATGTTTGCTTATTCATGCAGGTAGGTTTCTAGTGTTCTCTTGAATTGCTGGCATATTAAGAAATTAGAAATCTAATAATTTCTCTTTTTAGAATCAGCTTTTGACTGTGTGTGTCTTTGAAGGATTAAAACTTGTTTTTAACATTGTGTGATTCAGGAGTTAGGGTTCTCTCCAGTTTTAATTTTAATAAGCGTGTAAGCCTGATTTAACATTTAATAGCAACATTATTGTGGAAAGTAGTGTGATTTCATTTAAAAAAATGCTCAAAATGTTAAAAAATCGAAAATAGAGTCACGAAATGAGCCATCAATTGTGCTGTAATTGATAAAGTGCTTTCAGGAATAATCCACATGTACCCATAACTTACCTAACTAACCTAGGCGTTAATTCATTTCTGAGCTTTCAAAAGAAAGCAATTAACAATAGTATCTGAACACTTCAGATATCTCTTCTTGGCACTGGGTCTTTGGGATTAATACTTCATTGCAAAGTAATTGAAATTAAAGTTGCCTTGCAAATAATAATTAACTGAAGATGGAGCAAATTGACTCCTCATTTGATTTAAGGAAATGACTGACTCTGCTCGTAACTCCTAATGTTGTCAAGTGCATGAAGTATTTGTGAGACTTATAGTGTACGTATGTTAGAGTATATTTCTTCTCTAGATTAGATACTATAAATGAGAGTGGAATATTGCTATGTACCCTCTTTTGCCTGTGGTTTGCTAATGTAACAGGTTAGTTGGCGTTATTTTAGGCACTGGACATATTGCTATTTTAACGTTCTGCTTGTGTGTGCTGACTCCAAGTACATAGATGTTGTGTCCCTTTTGCTGAATGCTGTTCCCTTTTTTAACATTTTATCCCCTTTTTGTAATACAGTATGTGTTCTCTTTGCGTTCAAGTTTGGAAAAGATCTATTATTAGCTCTGTAAGCATATGTGACTGTGTCAGTTGGACCATGCTTTCTCACCTGGATATTTTCCATCATTAATGAACCATATTGCTCTATTTAATTCCACAGTTGTTTAAGATTCCTGAATGCAAGACCTGACAGCAAAGAGTGTTTGCAAGTTCCCAAGCTCTGTTCTTCATGGAGAGATGTTTGTTTTAAATCAGAACCTGCTGTAAAACAGTGTTGAGCCATTGACATGTTGTTTCCAAGGATATTCATGTCTAAGGAAGTGCTTGTGGTGGGTGGAGGAAGTTTCTTTCAATCATAAGGGTTGCTATGCAATTAGCAGAGCAAGAACCGCCTGCATTACACATCTGGAAGTCTCAGGTGGTTTTGTAGCACTCTCTTGATGAAGATAGGAGCCCATTATTATCCATTATTCTGCGACACAGTATTTCCTTTTATTATTAATGTTCTCCTGTGACTAATTCAAACAAGACCAGAAATCTTTCTGGTGAATAATGAAGGCTTCCTGTCCTGCTCAAGCGGTTTGTAAAGACAGGTTCAAGTGGTAAAAACACAATGTACATATCATTGCACAGTGTATAGAATTATATAGTAAATTAACAAATGTGTTGCATCATTCTTTCAAAATCAAGTAAAATACTGGGGATTTCATCACTTACTGATGTAACAAGAGCTTTTAGTATTACAGATCAGAATTCAGTTGCCTGAGCTAACTTGTTCTCTGACACGTGTCCAAAATGCAGATAACTAAAATACTGGTTGCTTTTCAAACTACTGCAATTGGAAACTCTAAATAGCATTAGTCCAGGGCTGTAAGAAATGTAAGTCTACACCTTTCAGACAGCAGAGCAGGTGTTGCTGTAATTGTTGTTTTTTCTTGGTGTGTGTCCTTGGATCAGTTTGCCAGCACATTGCTGAGTTCTAGATGCTTTTGAGACAAATAGTGATTTAGTTGTTTTTTTGTCCACGTTATTTCTGTCATTATTTCCATTATCCGAGTGGGTGATGAATTTCTGGCTTCTGTCAGTGTTTGTTGCACACTTTTACAGAAGTGCTGCTAAAACACAGAATACTGCTGAGGTGCGTCTGTCAATTTTGAGAGTGAAGACAGCTCTAGCATAAGTTCCTTTTGTCAGCTTTGAATACCTATTCTAATAGTATTTTTTCCTGATACGAATAGCATAAACATTATAAGTGGAGCTTTGAGAGTTATTTTAGTTTTTTGTGGGCAAAATGAGGGCCTCTCAACCAGTAACTACCACAGTGAATTTATGCTTTATACACATTTGAGCTGCTGAGGTTTCTGTAAGGTGGTGATGCAGACAGGGTTGCTCTAAAAGCTCGTGTTGTCTGGGTGGCTGTGAGGGCAGATGGTGAAGAAGGTAGGGGGAATGGTGTAGATGATCTTCCTCTTGGGTTTTATTGCTATCTGATTAATGAACAGCGCCTTGCCTTCTCCTGCGTAGCTTTCTTGTGCCTCATCATCTGTGCAGGATAACTCTGAAGGCAGACTGTGCATTTTTATTGCATTGACTGAACACCTAGCTTGGAAAAAGTAGGCCAGCTTTTGGATGCACAGGCTTTCCTTCAGTGTGCAGGGGAACTTCTCGGCTTTTTAAAAGTATATACCTAAGTATTATCTCTGTCTCCAAAATCAGTCCTATGTGTATGCCTATCTCCTCATGGCTAGCAGGAATCAGAAGATGTCTGTCTTCTACCACATGTCTGGACATATTAACATTTGTATGTTGGTTTTCTGTTGTTTAGTTGTAGGTATGGTTCAGAAACTCTTGTTTCTGCTAAAGTCACGTAGCAAGTGCTAAGTATGGCATAATCTTTATCACAAAATGTATTAGCTGGTAGCTATCTTTAGGTGGTACATATTCAGTACGGGCTTGTTTAATTTGCTTAGATTCTGGCTGAATTGTCAAATGTAAATGTTTTCTATGGATGCGTAGGAAGCCTTTTCCCTTCCTGTAATGAAGAGAAAACATCTCCTTACATTGTCTCAAGGAAAATTGGTGCTTAGATAGTTAGAAGATCCAAACTGTTCATTTGCCAGTCTGCTGTACAAGCAGTGGGAAGTAAAATGAGGAAAGAAAATCATGTCCATGGAGGTCACAGTCCATGTCTGCTGTTATTAATGTTTCCTAGTTGATAGAGGCCAAACAAAGCTATCTCTGGTTCCTCAGACTACTGTGGTGAAAGAGGGAGGATTGTGCAGTCTCTTTACAGAAGGGGCCCTCTGTGAGTAAAGAATGCAGCTGAAGAAGGTGCAAGGATATATGATTAAAAGCTTTTATTGAGTCAAGCATGATCATGAAGACATTCTTTTTTCTTTTGGATTTTATCTTTCTCAGGGATTTGGAATGACTAAGGAGTTGGGTCAGTACTTCTGCTTGCTTGTTTAAATTTTTAGAATGCCTTTTAATTTCTGCTTCTGTGTAGAATTCAACATTGGTATAGTTGATGAAGCAGTAGTTATTTCTTTGAAAGGATAGATAATAGCAGGACAAGGGAAAATGGTTTTAAGTTGAAAGAGGGAAGATTTAGGCTGAGTGTCAGGGGGAAGTTGTTTACTATGAGAATGGTGAGGTGCTGGAACAGGCTGCACAGAGAGGTTGTGGATGCCCCATCCCTGAAGGTGTTCAAGGCCAGGTCGGAAGGGGCCCTGAGCAGTCTGGTCTGGTATTGAATGGGGAGGTTGGTGGCCCTGCCTGCGGCAGGAGGGGGGGTTGGAGCTTCATGATCCTTGAGGTCCCTTCCAACCTGGACCATTCTGTGATTCAGTAGGCTTGCAGTGTACAGCAGTGTCACAGCGGTTAGGTGGTTAAAACTTGTGTCTTCTCTTTGTGTTCTGACTAAGTTACACAAAGATTGGATGAGTGTTCAGGATGAGGTAATGTTATGGGGCTCTTTTTTATTACCAGCTGTTAATGATCGCTCAGTGCTTGGTTACTGTGCCTTTGCCCAAGATTACCTCCAGAAGTGCATGAATAGCTGATTGCACGAAAGGGCCTTTGCTGTTTGCTGTGCGTGCGTGTGAATGAAATATTTAACCTGGCTTTGATTTCCCACAGCCTGAGTTGATGCAATAAGTGTGCTGATTGTGATTTTTTTTCCTTTGGTACCAATTAGCAAAGGAGAATACTAGGAAGTTGCAGCTTTTTCTCACATTTTCTCCATGTTATTTCAAAACAGAAAAATGATGAGGATTACATGATGGTGTCTGAGTGCTGCACTACTCTCACTTTTGTTCATGTAAATAAATATATGCTGTCTGCTTTAAACACTTAGAAAGTAAAAGCTACCTTGTGAAAATGACAACTGCGAAGATTAGAGTTTGTGTTTGCATTAATCTGGATCACTGAAGATGGAAAAGCCAAAATACCAATCTGCGTAAAGGTTTCCTTCTCCTGTCACAGGATGAAGGATTGTTTTTTCACTCGGTGTTTAAAACCCCTGAACTTTAGAGCGGAACGTGTGCGCTGAATTCTTTCTGTGCTGGTAATTGAAATGCAATTGCCTGAGAAGCGGGAAGTGTGCTGTGTGAAATATGAGCAAGGCACAGTGCATTGAGTTGGGGGTCTCATTCCAAGTTTACATCTGGCACCCTTTCTGGAAAGCGCTGTTCCCTGCCCTGTCATCCATCGCCTGGCGTGCGATCATTTCTCATGGCTAGCATGCTGGCGCATGGCACTGATTCATGCGCTGTAGCCAACGCTGAGTTAGTGGGGCAGAGCATTCAGCAGGCCCACACTGCCTGCTGCAGCACTCACAGCCTCACTTAGGGGGCTGCCAGTGCAGCTGCAGCCCAGTAAGAGTTCCTTACAGAGGGCTCTCAAGGCACGGTGTGAGAGAGGAGGTTGGGAATGTGTACCCTAGGGAATTAATTGAGGGAGGCTGTGATAAACACAGAAGTTCTTTAGTATGGGAGTGGTGAGGTGCTGGAACAGGCTGCCCAGAGAGGTTGTGAATGCCCCGTCCCTGGAGGTGTTCAGGGCCAGGTTGGATGGGGCCCTGGGCAGCCTGGTCTAGTATTGGATGGGGAGGTTGGTGGCCCTGCTTGTGGCAGGAGGGGGGGTTGGAGCTTCATGATCCTTGAGGTCCCTTCCAACCTGGGCCATTCTGTGATTCTGTGAAAACTTTGAAGGAGGTGAAAAGAGGGGAGGGTGAAGTATATTCACATTTTGATTATTCATTTAGTTTCCTCATCACCATTTCTCTTAAGTGCTCACCAGTAGGGGAGAAATAGTAGGTATTTTTATTATTTTTTTTTCAGAGAATAAAAACTTACTATTTTAGGATGACCTTGTTCTCTCTGTCCTCCAGCCATTTTTACATCTGCTGTACTTGCATAAAGGCTTTAGTTTTAAATTTATAAGGAAAATGTCAAGTGGCTAGGTACAAAATTTCATCTCTCTTATTAATTATATAGACACTGCAAACTTCTCCACATACTGCTTAAAAAAAAAAATCACTGCATAAATGTAGTTGTATTATAACAGTTTTGGACTTGAGGGAGCGGGTAGCATATTGGGGGTAATACTTAAGGTTTTTGTGATGTCCTGATAATTTATTTTCCTAAGGTAGGCTGCTAATTGACTTCATGTAGTAGAGAAGAGTAGGCTAATGCTTGTCTTGAATTAGTTGTAGGAATTAAAAGAAGTTTCATATTTGAAATGCAAAACGGGGCTTACAAATGCAGGTGGCTAAACGTGAGAGTTGAGACCTGTGGGTTGCTGATTACCCCCACTGGATTAGTTCTGCCAAACTTGGATCCAAGCGGGACTTAGGGCTGTTAGTAGCATGTTTGATTATGAAGCTAAACACTTAACTATCTCCCTGTGTTGTAGCATGCATGTTGGTTACCTAGTTGCATTTATCATTAGTTAGATGCTGTGAGGAGAGATGAGTGGCTTTTATTTTGTCAGATGAGTGTGTAATGCTTTCTTGTACTCCTGCATTGCTGAAGTTTTAATGGCTTTCTTTTAAAGGCTTCCACTAATTTCTTTGAGCTTTACCCATTCTGTTGTTAGTGCTAGCTGTGTACAAAGCTGCCACAGAATGAAGTATAAGATAAATATGTTTTACATTAAAGCTTACACTTGGAACAGCATGAAAATATTAATTTGTATCTTACAGATGCAAAATGCCCCCTAAATGTTGACATTATGTGGTGCTGTCACCTGTTAGTTCAGGATGTTCAGTGCTAGAATTATTTAAAATCCCCAAATGGAGTCTCTTCCTGAAGTAATTGGGTAAAAGAGAAGAAATGTAACATGGTGTGTAGATCAGGAAATAGCTGATGCTAGGAGAGGTTACAAATAAGTTCAGCCACAAGAGCCTGCTTATATTGCTGGGGAGAATGAGCAGAAGATTGAAAACCAAGTGCTTTGTTATCTTATAGCAGACTTAGAGATTTATGACTGAGAGGTGTGTATGGACAGTGCTGAGTGCTTGCTGCTGGTTGTGCCTCTTGCTGCTTGCAGGAGGAAGCTTTGAGTGGTGACTGGGTCAGAGCGCTGGGCAAGGGTTACTTGTGTGCTGTATGACCCACGTGTTACTTGCTGGGACCAATCACTGGGGAACTGCAGGACAACTCTTTGTGGCAGCAGATAGGTACAGGCAAACTCCAGCTTTATGTGTGCAAGCAGTCAGAAAGGACTTGAACCTTACTTTATCACTTGTATGCCATCAAGAGGAGTGAGGATGATACTGAAGTGCAGGAGGCTGAAAGAAATTTGTGAGAAAAACAGCAAAAACAATGTTCTTTACCTTATAGCATAAAAGTGTTTTTTTCTTGCTGGTTTATTGTTTTAGAAAAAAAATAATCATGCATCAATAGACATTTTCAAGCTAGGGAGTCTCTATAGTCTCAGCTTCCCAGATTTCACTCACTGACAGGTTTGTTTAGTCGTCTTGTAGACTTTCAAATATTGAAAAGCTTGGGAATGAATTCAAACCATCTGAATTATCAGCCGGTAACACTGGATGGAATATATTTCTTTGTGAAAGTGGAGTTCTGATTTGTTCCCTGGCAGGGCCTGGAAGTTACACGATCGGGTTAAAAACAAAAAGAACTCTTTATCATTCATGTAACAAGGCAGGCACAGTTCCTGTAATCGAGTGTCCTTCACTGAAAGTCCAAATATAGTAAGTGATTTCAAAGCATTTAAATGATTTCTGCATCAAATCCCATTGAGCTTTTGAAAACGTTGTGTTGCCAACCATACTTAGGTAATATGATCAAACGGTGTTTGGGGGCTTGTAGGACTGAATCCAAGGCAGAAATACTGTGAGTATCTTAGTGGGGTGATTGCTTAGTCAGCACATGATAGGGTTGTGTGTGCTGACTTCACTTAACTGCATTTCAGGTGCAATTGTGTAGTTCTTTTCTTCTATAAAACATATATACATTTAACAGTGCAACAGTTTATATCAACTTTGAAATGAGTTGGAATGAATGTTGAACAGTTGTACATTCAAATATTTTCACCAGCTGGCAGGATAACAGAACAAACTGCTCTTTATTTAATCAGTAGTTAGCTTTCAGTGTTGTAGTAAAATTTCAGAGCGTTCAAATCAGAGGATGCCATAAAACGGGATGAATAACTAACCTTAGCTTGGTCTGTAGTTCACAAATGGGAAAATGGCTCATAAACACATGGTCATTTATTAGCATTCTAAGTATCAGTGTGAAATGCTTGTCTATGGCTGTGGACAGAAACGTAACTATTTTCATTGTGCATCTACAATGAATGCAGTGCCGTACTCCAGTAGTTTTGGCTTGTTATAGGTAACTCTTCTGTCTGTTTAACTACTGACAAATTGTTTTCTATTTAAACAAAATTAAATTTCCTCCTTGGTAAGATGCATCACTTCACATTAACTTATTATTATCCTGTGCACAATCTGTTTTGGGAAAATATGTTGTCAGAATTACGTTGGTGCAGCATTTGTGGCTATTTGGATTCTGTAGCGGTGTATCTAAATTCCTTGTGACCTATTCCCAAACAGCTTCCAGGTGGAAGTAACTGCCTTCAGGTATTTGTTGTACTTCACAAAGGTGGCATTGCTATTTTCTGTAAGAGACAGACTTCTTGCACAAGGATTATTAGAGCTTGCACAGTGATTTTCAAGCGTAAGGAAAAACTGGGAAATCCTGGGTCTTATATGACTGTAATCCATGTGTTCTCCTGTTTCTGTTCAGTTCTGTTGTGCGGTGTTTAACTTTCTCCTGCCCTTAACTCCTTTTTATGTGCCTCAGGATGTACACTGTGTCTGTGTGTCAGGAGCTTTGGTGGCAATAGGATTTTCCCTAATAGAGTGATAGGTATGTTATTGCTTTAAGTAGGGAATGAGATAGGATTACTGAGCACACTGGCAGGGCTGTGGGGAGCAATTTAACTGCGGTAATGTGGGGTGGGAGTGATATTTAAAATAAAGCTGAAATTTGGGTGCCCTGAGTCAGCACGACTCTCAGATTCCCATACTTCTAAATTCAGATGAACTTGGCAGAGCAATAGCCATCGTTGGTATGGATGTTTAACATTCAACACTTGAACTTGAAATTACAGTATCGGTCCTTTTGCCACCAGTCTTTGCCATGATAAACAGTTGTTCTTGCACCAAAAAGAGCTTTGGTTTCAGTGAAATCTGGATATGTGCACTCCATAGGAAAAAGCAAGCCCTTAGTCCAGAACAAGCTGTAAGCTCTCAAATTCCAGGGCACAATGTTTGTTATAGGACAGTTTCAGCAGCATCAGTGACTTGGATGATGAGTCAGTAATGAAAAATGAGTTATTCCATCCACACAAGTTCTGCTTTTATGATTACATGCAGTGTCAGTACGATGTAAAGCCTTCACACAACGTAGCTTGTACAGAGAAGGCTCATGTTCTTACAGGTTCTGCTTTCCCCTAACTAGCCTTTTATTAATTTTTTTTATTAAATGGCACAGCTTTTTTATATTACATGCTATGAATGGCAGAAATCCAGCTACAGCCACTGACCTTCAGCTGTGTATTGGCAAGATAAAGTATTTTTTCAAAGCTCCTTGTTCGGATACATAAAGGACGCTACTTTGTACATCAGTAAAAACCAGCGTATTTATCTGGTTGGCCAACTGCTAGGCTGTTTTTTAAGGTGCTTTTGTTCCAAATAAGAATCTATGACTCCAAATAAAATGTTTACCTTTAAGGAAGTAGAAAAGGTACAAGGAAGGACAGATATGATGGTCTCCCATTGGAGCTGAGAAGGTTTGTTGAGAAACACTTCATCTTTTCTCACAGACCATCCTGCTCCTGCTGTTGAAAAGGCTTTTGGGCTTCACTGGATGCTGTGAGATGAAATGTTCCTGGTGTGTTACAGAAACAAACCCTGCCCTCATGGTGTGAACACTTTTGTTACAGATGTTGGGGGGAAAAAAAAAAAGGAACAGAGTGTACTCAAAAGTTTCTTACATGCTAGCAAAAAGAATACAAGAAGGAATATATCCTTTATTCCTTTGAAACTGTCAACACAAGGGTGGTTGTGTTGCTGTAGTTGACTGGAGAACTAAGGTGAGTTACTTAAATGAAAGTTAGGATTGTGTTTGTTGAGAAGCTGCAAGGAAAGTGTTGGTCACATAGCGAGAAAATGTAGTGTTAAAAGTCGTGTGAGGGGACTGGGGACATAGGAGGATTTAGGGCTTTCTCCACAGGTTTCTTTTTATTTTTTTCTTCCCAAGGAATAGTGTTCTAACATTAAAAAAAGCCTATTTTACAATGATAACCATTTAATCTCAATATAAGGGTTTTAAAAGCTCTTTTTTTTTTTTTTTTTTTTTTTTTTTTAATGTTTAGAATTCTGTCCAGACCACATGACTGTAGAGTGGTGTATCTTTCCTTTATGTTTTGTGCAAAGCCAAGAGCTGACTGTGTGAGTTTAATGGTTGCAGTGTGTTAGGTCTCTTGTGCCACTCCTGTTGTGATGGGGGCTTTCAGACAGCTTGTTTCAGAAGCCTTAAATTGGTGATTATACCAATCTCCGTTTTTATTGCACTTATATTGAAGCAATGAGCCTTAGCTTTTTATTTCTTTATCAATTCAAACAATTGATTTGTATAATTGACTTGAAAAAAAATAACATGGGCTCTTTGCTAAGCTTCAGAATTTAGATAGGGTAGCAAAGCTTGATCGTTTCTCGTGTGATGCATAGAAAATGAAAGCTTGAATTGGTGTTCAGTGGTCCTAGAAATTCTACTTCTCAGATAATGTACAGCTTCCTTTTGAGGAAAGCTTAATTCTGAAGTGTGAAGTTGCAGCTCATTGAAAGTCTGAGGTCTTCACTTAAGTTAAGAAGGGGACTTGTAGAATAATAAATCTTTTCTCTGCTTTTTCCTGTTGCTGTTTTAACCTTTACAGAGGAACTTAACAAGCTTGGAAATTTGTTTCTTCAATAGACCTGTTGGGACTGTCAGGCCACTGCTTGGCTTTGGCTGAATTTAATAAAGTCTCAAGAAGTGAAAGCTCTCTCCAACCTTTACTGAGGGATCAGGAAGTGAATTGAAATACACAGTATTGTTCGTTTCAGCTTTGCTCAAGTGTTTTGAGAATGTCTCTCTTACTCATTTAAATGGATTAAATATTCATGTTGCCTTTGATTTCCTGGGTTACTTTTTTTTATAATAATACTTCCCAATGTGTTCATTCTCTCGTGCTGTAAATTACTCATTCTTATGCTGAAAAGAGAAGCAGAAAAGTGCCCAGAATACCCATAGTGTAAAAAGGAGGGAAACAGCCACGTTTTCCTTTTCATTACTTTTCCTTCAATTTCTCTGGAAATATTCTGGGTTATTTTTCACATATGATACTGAATAAGACCTATCTTATTTCTGTTATCATAGCAGTCAGCATTTCCCCTTGTGTAAATAAGACAAGACCCTTGCATTAATAACTGGTTGTTACATATGACTGATATGATGTCAGTCATACATTTCATGTTTTTCGAGAGTAATTTATGTTCCCTGTGGATTTATTTTCAGATCTCACGGGATGGGTGGTGATTAGCAAAGCCCACTGCAGTTGAATTTCACTGTGGCCTTGCAATACAAATGTAAGCAGGCTGTGGTTCAAATTTTGCAGAATTCAGGGATGGTCTTCTGAATATGAGGCAAGACTTAATGTGATTCATCCGCTGATACTGAAGTGTGGTATTGTGTTCCCATCAAACGTTTCCTTTACGCAGTAAATTCTCACCAGTGCTGCTACTAGTTGAGCTCATTTGGTGTTAACAGCAGCAGGAACCCTTATGCTTTGCAGATGTGAGAGTACCTAGAGAGTTACAAATGTTCAGTGCAAACTGGCAGAGACCCACAGAGTGCAGCTTCTGTAGTACTGTAAAAAGGCAGCATGCTACAAACAGTTGTCTTGTGTTGGTACTGTTCTGTAACGTCGCATCATCTGAGTGGTCTTGGGCAGAGCCTGTTAAGTGGTTCTACCTGTGGTATGCTTTAAGGCATACATACAAGGTGTATATATAGGAGTTCTTATTGAATAAACAATCAATTTAGTTTGGCTTTGTGTGTGTGTGTAGACTTGGGCTGTGTGTGAGAGTTGATGGGGTACCTAAAAGAAGACAAGCAATCTCTTCCTGACTTCCTTTCCCACTTTCCTGTTGCCGTGTCTATTGCATTTTTTTTTTACTTTTTAATTTTTTTAAGAAAGTTCTGGAGACAATTTTTATGCCCAGAGCTGAAGTGAAATGTGGTGAGCAGAACTGAGCTCTTCAGTTAGACAGTGGAATGAAGTGCCAGTTCTTCACAGGATGCACTCTGGAAAAGAAATAGGTGAAATACTGACTGTCAAATATTCTCCTGTATCAACTCCAGCTTGTAGATGAATGGTCTAAATAAGGAATTGCGTACAGTGTTTCAGTCCTTGCCAAATAGTAGTGGCATAAAAGCTTTCACTGTGATGAGCATGAGAGAAAATTGTTTTCAAATGGGGAATCTTTTACGGCTTTGAGATAACACGCTAAAATGGCAGCTCTTCACTTTTGTGTTTTTTTTTTGTTTTAAATGTTTGTAGTTTCTAACTTTTATACGCCCTGTTTAGAAGATCATGTATAAAACTTAAATGGAAAAGTGAGTATCCCAGTGTTAGTCATGACCTACTAAATGCTTCAGTTTGTGTGATCTCATTTGTTAGTAAATAATTTGGGAGCTATGCAATCTGGTGTGGTAGTGCATTCGGTGTCCTTGTAATTACTTATTTTGCAGTCTCTCAACCTTCAGCTGGTAGCATTGGGTTTGCCCTGCCTCTGCTGTTGTCATCCACCTACACAAGCATATTGGATAGGTGAAGGCAACTTCTGAAAGCTTCTGAACAGTTTCATGCGATGGATTAGTCGCATACCAAATTTAAGAAGCAAGTCTGGTTTAGATTGGGACAGAATCCTTCCTGTAGTCATGATGAGGGCGTTAAAAACAAAATGGGGGTACTGGTCCATAATTGTCTGTGTTTAAGATTTGTGTCCTTCTCCCCCTTCCCCGTCAGTTAGCTAAAAAGTTGTCCAAAATGGGCTTGGATAAATCTTTCTTTTGAATCCTGTTTAATGTTTTGTCTTATCTTCTGTTCTGGTAGTAAGACCTGTGAGCGGAGAGCACTGGAAGAGAACATTCCTGATTCTTACTGCTATCATGCAGAAGACAAGCAGTAAGGGGAAAGATATCTTGGGTTGGTTTGTTTCCTCTGCTCTTTTCTACTCTTCCCTAGGAACTCATACTGATACTGGAAATGTGAAGCATTAGCTTTCCTGCATGCTGCAGTTGAATGTACAGAAGAGAGAACAGCTCTTACATCACCATCAGAACAGCTGGATTTTTTGCCAGGGCACAGCTCTCTGGACATTTGAACTAAGAATGTTTTATTGGGGCTGCTAGATTAACTGTGTTAACTATCCCATCTTGAATATTTAGGAATGAGTCGTTGCTGTTTCCTTTTGGTATTTTGAGAAATAGACTGTTGTACACATGTTTTGAGGAGGTAAAGGCAGCATGAAAGATGAGGGAAAAAAATCAGACAGTGTGGATGCTTGAAGACTAATGTGTAAATGCCAGTGCAGCTCCATAATGAGCAAACATTTGGATCTATTTCAGCGTGGGTTATTTGGTCTGAGCTGATTTTTGTGTACCGTGCTCAGTCTGAGAGTGTCGGTGGAAGATAGCCTCCTACTGTGGACTTGTTGGTCCACGCAGTGTTAGTAAGCATGCACTTAGTAAGGAGCTAAGATATTGATGTCTTGGATGTTGTTGACTTTCTAGACTGGGAAGAACAAAGTTTGAAACTCGTAGAAATATGGCCTGATGTGATTGACATAATTAGGTAAGCTTGGAAAGATTTTGTCCCTCTGTGTAGAAGAGCAAAAAGGAAAAGCATCTGGATTATTGTTATTAACATTTATATATTATGACTCAAAATACTTTCATTTAACTTTATCCTTTTGCTTTGTTTTGTTATTTACACGTAAATTATGCAGACATTCACGTAGTCAGCTTCTGCATTGCTGAAAGTTATTCTTTTATCACATGGGTTTGTTATTTTTCCAAGAGTTTGTTTTCTCTATGGAAAAATTTCTTAATTGAATTGCTAATATACCAGTACTGTTCAATAAATCAAGACACATGTTGTCTTGCCTTGACTTGTAAGAAAATAAAGTGCCAAAGAACTAGAATGCTGTGTTCTAAAAGAATGCGTAGGGTGCTTTCCATCTGGTTTTTGGAGCAGCTTTACTATTCTTTAGGTCTTCTGTATTTGAACTCAGTTCTGTCGTTACAAGTAGGCAAGGACAAGTAGCTTGATGTCTGGCTAGCTATGGTAATGAGAAGGTTGAGGGTAACTTCTTATTTGCTCTCAGATCAGTGAGGGACGGATGATTTTAAATGCATATTTTGAAAGTAACTTTTTTTTTTTTTTTCCTAGGGTTGGGGCATCTAATGTAGTTTTTCTTTCTGAAAATAGTTGATTACTACATCTTTTATGGCGTTTGCTCTTGGAGATACTGCATTTGCATCTAGAATACTTTAAAGAATTACTTTGACACCGTGAAGCACTAAGTTGTTTTAAAGGTGTTTCCTGTTTTAGGTCATGTGAATTCTGGACATTAAAGCAGTTTATTCTCAGAATGATCACTGTGGAGGTTTTGCGCTTTTTAATGTACACTTAAATGTGTTAAAGAAAAAAAGGCACAACCGACCAAGAACAGCGAAAGCCTACACAAAAATAGCAGTTAGGTGTCATGGGGGGAGGCTGTGCTGAGTGTGTGGATCAGAAGTGACAGGGGAGGCAGCGATTCCTCCTGGGGTTAGCAGGGAGAAAACGAGCACAGTGATGAACTGCGTGCTCTCTCGTGTAAAGCATTCCAAACGTATATGGTTGCAATGTTCCCTTCGTTGCTTGAAATGGAAGTGCTTGAAAGAACATTTAGTATTTCTTAACTGTGCAGACCTATATTTTTATTTTTCACTTTGGCATTTGTCTCTAACGAGATGGTTTGGGAAGGTTTATAGAGCCGTGCATCTCATGCAGGTGAAGGGTTTGAGGGGTGGCAGTAGCCGTGACCATCATCCACTGTCAAAGAAACACCAGGGAAGGGAACATTGAATAGAGTGTTTCTCTTAAAAGAAGGTGCTGCTTCTTTCTGTGCTGTCAGTTGATCTGTATTGGACAACTTGTGATTATGCCTGGCTGCACATTTAAGAAAAAATCTCAACTTCTATGAGTAGTTCAGTATCTTGCTTTGCATAAGGCTTTCTGTTTATCACTGTCAGCCTAACTCTTGCTCATAGTGTTTCTTTTATTTTCTTGAGGGCTTGTTTGCTTTTTTAAGTGGTGTTGCCAAAGATTTATGTTTATATTGGTTTGTTCCTTGAACTCTTTGTTGTTATGAGTTTTACCTGATTCATTTGGTTTTTCAGAAATGTTAGAAGTTGAACATTTAGCACAAACATCTTAAGGGCTATGTTTATACGCAGTTTTTTTCTGGTTAGAAATGCTGTGTTCCTTTGAATTACACTAAACTCTGGCTTTGTGGTTTTAAAGGAAAAAAAAAACCCAACAAACGAGGTTTGACCTCTCCTCAAGTTAAAATATCCAGAATGTTCACCTGGACTAAGACTTTGCATAAGGTGTTCAGCATGGGTATTATGTTATCCTGTTGCTGCAGTATAGCTAGCAAGTGGAACTCCTGTTTCTTTACTCCAGGATGTTTTTTTGAGCCTGGAAATCTCTGTTCGCATTCTGAGACATGAAAAATCTGACACAAAACTTACCTGCAAGCTATTAGAAGGTTAATCAAAACTTCTGGGGGATTAGAATGAGTTTACAGGCGTGTATCTGCTACCAGCAGCAAAAGGACCTTGGTTTTTTTTTTGTTGTTTAGCATTGGTTATCATGACTCACCAGTGGTTTGTTTCATTTCTGAAAGTTTTGTTTGAACAGTTAACTGGAAGATCACTCCTAGTGCAGACATTGATGCAATTAATTTTGAATTTCTATGGAAAGAAAAACACTTGTTCTGTAGGACAGCGTCATGACAGCTATATCTTCCCAGGTGAGAACCAAAAACGACTGCCTCTATTCAGGTACAGAGGGAGCACTGATCTAAATAAGAGCTGTGTTGCTTCCTGGCTGATGATTGGAAACAAGGCTTGCTGGGATGGAAGAATATGAATCTGTCTCAGCTAACCTTTCGAAGATTTCACTACAACCCAATTTAAAAGGGGGGGAGGAAACATGCCTGCGAGCTTGCGTACTTGAGACTTCTTTTAGATGGTTTATGAACAGTAATAAGATAGGATTTCAGGCACCTCATCAAAATCATTAATGTGCTTTTCAAGAAGTGCTTCAGTTCTGCCGTAATGTGTAAATACAGATTTAGAAACATAACAGGGGAACAAACAAGGGAAGAGTATTTCTTGAACAAAGCAAGAAAGCATTCCTTTTCCAGGACTGGTAGGAGCTACATTGCATTTATCAGAACAGGATGCCTTGCTTTCTGTGCTTTTTCCTTTTAACTTGAAATAAATCACCAAAATAATTCTTGCAGTTCTGACTCTTCTTGTCACGTCTTTTATGTACAGCGAACCTTTGTTTTCTCTCTCTGTACTTGGGATGATCAGCATTTCAAATGGCTTTTTTTGCCTGTATAATATTGAACATTAAAAGTATCAGTGCAATAGTGGTGCTAATGTACTTAACAAAATGTGTTTATGAATTCTGGTCTACTACTGTGCAACAGCATTTTAACTAGTTGAAGTAAGTTGTCTTTGTAAATGTTATTTGACATACGTACAGTCAAAGCTTTTGAAATACTTTGCAAGGCATTTTTTTGTTATCTAAAAGTTCTACTAATTCTAGGGCATGATAATATTAATAAGCATTTTCAGTTGTCTTTAGTCAGAAAAATAATTTTGGTGTAAACATACGGTAACAAAAAAACCTCTTACATGTGAAGATTCCTTTCTTCTGTGCTCTTGGTCTCATCTTTTATCTTCCCTTGTAGAGGCTCCACATCCCCTGTATTATGCTGCTGTAGTAGTAGTGCAGCCTAATAACAAATGAAGGGTTGAACCTGAACTAGTTTTCTATGTTGGGTTGTTTTTTGGGGAGGATGGGTTGCCTTTCGTTGCTTAAGGTTTTTGGTTTGTTTGGTCTTGTATTCCATGCTTAACTTTGACTTGGTAAGTAACTTTCTTCACTGTTTTGAAAATCTAGCTAGCATCATACTTTTTGCTTAATGTGATTAATCTCAAGCTTATATATCATAGCTAAGGTGAAGGAAATGGTTTAAAAGTAAGGCCTTGTTAAGGTACTGTAGTTTCCTCGGACTATTCAACTACATAAATTCTGGAAAAGAGCTGAGTGGATAGCAGCTCTCTAGAAGCAGATATGGAAGCTAAAATAGAGAGATGAATATAAACCATTATATCAGCTTGACTTAAAAAAATAAAAGAATTAAAAAAAAATAGAGAAACCCAAAATGAAAACTGAAAAACAGAACTAAGTAATGATTCTTTCTTTGCTTTCTGCTTTGTAGTCGTCTTCCATCTCCAAAAGCCGGTATCGACAATAGATAAAACCTTGATTATAGAGGCATAATTTTTGGTATAGCTAAGAATAGTGCTAGGCACACTTCTGTTAAGGTTTCAGTTATTCTCAGCTTCGTTAAAGCTGCTATTACGGGTTCTGATTCAATATGACTGTTGTAGTTGGGCAAGGAATGGATGTGAATGGGGAGAAATGTAGAAAAGTCAGGGTGCTAAAAAATGTGATCTTTTAAGGATGACTGGCATAACTTTTGTCGTTCTGGCCTTACATGTGGATGATCTGAGTCAGTCTGTTTAACAGCTTTGCATGCTGAAAAGACATTGTATCCTTAAACTGAACAAGAAAGGGAAGTTTTTAGGTTTTTCTTAATCTAAATAGAGTTGTTGGAGTTGTAGAGTGTTGAAATAAGTGTCTTGGGAATGTTTGATGTATTGGTGTCATGCCTTTAAGTCAGGGGATGAAATAGATGCTTTCTTGATGTCTTTTCCAACTGATTTTTTTTTTTTCTAAGAAAGTTCTGATATTTATTACTGATCCTGTGATTTAGGTTTTTGAGTTCTGCTTATCAGTAGAGCATTGGAATGTCTGATCTGAAGAAAAAGACATACTTAATACAACTTGATATTGTAAAATCTGAGGAAGGTGCTTGTGTTGTCATAAGGCGAATTATTTATTACCTGCAATGCATATAAATAGTGATGTTATTTAGGGATTGGTGGAAAGTAGGTGGATCAGAACATTCTGATTTTGTTCCTACTTTTCTATTAAAGGCCTCTTAGAGTTGACTAATACAGGGTCACAGAATGGTAGGGGCTGGAAGGGACCTCTAGAGATGATTTAGTCCAGCCTCCTGCTAAAGCAGTTCCCTACAGCAGGTCTCACAGGTGGGTTTCCAGGCAGATTTTGAATATCTCCAGAGAAGGAGACTCCACCACCTCTCTGGACAAGCTGTTCCAGTGCCCTGTCACTTCTGAAGTAAAGAAATAGTTCCTCAGGTTCATATGGAACTTGCTGTGCTCCGGTTTGTACCATTGGCCTTTGTCCTATTGCTGAGCACCACTTAGTTTTTCAACCTTTATACTGCCCTTTACAGTAGATTGTGCATCTTTGTGAAAAAGATTCAGAGAATTTCTGGGGGAATGTTTGGAATAGGGTTTTGCTGCTGAGTTTTTTTTTTCTTTATTGTTTAAGCGAGTGTAGAGACTTGTATTTATGGTGCATTTATCTTTGACTGGAGAGCAACAACTGTGTACACTGAGCTAGAAACTGAAATGAATCTGTTCTGAGTTGTTCCAACCCTTCTTACCTAGTTTAAATGCATTAGATTCTTTGCAGTTTCTTGTATGAATTGTTTGGATAAGGCTGTAAATTGAAACTCCATCAGTGCTTTTGTCAGAGCCCAAGATACATTTTGTAAGAATAAGGAGCTGCTTTGTTGCGGTATTTTCCCCGTTTTCCCTCTTGTGCGTCTGTGCTGTGCTTTGGCATTATTGTAAACAAAGCATTTCAGCGTCCCTTTATATTTAACATATAAAAAGTGCTTCAGCCATAGAGTTTTAGAAGAATACTTTAGCTTAGCCATTGGAAAAATAATAAATCAGAGTTCAGCTACTTCATTGGGATGCACTGGCGTGTCTTTTGACTGTGGAAAGTTGCCAAAAGGGCAACTCTAATATTCTGTGCTGTGCATAAAGTTTCTTCTTCGTTTCATTTCAAATTGAAGCAGGATGATGAGGTCTGTGCTGGCATGTGACTCGACTTTCTGCTGCTTACCAAAAATAATGGTAAGGAATGCTGTGTTGTTTATGGTGAAAATGAAGAATCCAGGAATCAAAAGCAGAATATGAATGTCTTTTCCGAGCTAGTAAAACTGTTACGATAATAGTAATAACAACAAAATCTTACTAATAATACTTCCTAACTGAGGTGGAATTCTTACAGATAAATACCCCAGGCATAGGGGTGTAGAACAGCTCAGGAAGAAGAGACATTGGCTGCCTTTATGAGACATTTGACTTCAGATTTTAGATGAGTGAAAAACCAGTTTGAGTTTATGTGGGCATTTGTTTGCCAGGTTCGCTGCAAGTTCATCTGCATTTGACATGCTTCACTTCTGCTCCTTTATGTGAAAAGAATTTGGCATACATAATTCTTGAAGAATTACTGAGCTGCCTCAGTCTAAAAACATGAATAGTTGTTTAAACTGTCCAAAAAAATCTTTTCTGTATCCTATTAGCGAGATTATAAACTAAGGAGGAACCAAAATATTAAATATACAGCGTATATTTAATCTGTGAGTTGGCATCAGATTTAGAACAATGAAATGGCTTTCTAGAGAAGCTGGAGGATATACAGAAATTTCAAGAGGATGATTGAAGGTCTTATTAATTCAGTCTAATTAACCTCCTTTCTGTACAAGGTGAGGTGTTGTGTGCTCTGAGAAATGATGAAAAGTGTAAGGGAAGTACCAAATTGAATCAATTTTCTTTTAATGATAAATAACCCTTCTGGTCTGGTTAGGCAAAAGTAAACACATGTGGACTGTGGTTCTGCTTATAGTATGTGCCAGGATTCAGCTCAGAGTGAATTCTTCAGCAGAGTTATAAACCTTTGAAAATTGCTTTATAATGGAAATGGTGACAGACCATTAACTACGGCAGTATAAATGCATTACTTTAACATATGTTACAGTCGTCCTAAGTTGTCGAACACATGAAAAAACAGCATGTGCAGGAAATTCAGGGAGGAGGCTTCTGTGTAGCTTTAACTAATTAATGACATGACTCAGTGCACGTTAATGCTTGTCAGGCACACGGCCCTCAAGGTGCCAGGCAGGTATCATTCACGGACTGAGTGAGATTTGACTGTGGGAACGCTGACATCCCGCTCTGAGTGCTGTACTGGAAGAGGACCAAGAAGGACATGATGTGTTTAATCACCAATGCAGTTATAGAGCTACTGAAGCAGATACGTTTTCCTGCTGCCAAATCATAAGAACTTCTAAATCAGAAAGATATGCTAGGTATGCTGGAAAGTCCTGTTACCAAAAAAAAATGCAAAATCATAGTTACTTAAGTAACAAGTGCAAGCTACATTTAAAATGAAATGTCTAATATGTGTCTTATATAAAAGCCTTTTCTCCAAATTTCTTATTGTCCCTGTCCTAAAACACAACCAAAGAGAAATTACTCCCAGAAATTACTGTTCTTTTTTTTTTTTTCTTTTATAGGTATTAAGAATATACACCTGTGCCAGAATTATTACTTTATTTTTACTGTAGTGCAGCTGTATGAATCTGCCCACTGGTGGACGTTAGCATTAGGAATACCAGTTTGTGTTTGTGTTGCCTCTTAGCACTTGTGTGAAGTATTGGTTTTTAGCATTTCTGGTTTGCTTTTTCATCTTTCTTCTTTAAAATGCGAATGGGGAAGCTGGGAAGTGCCTGACTGCTGGAAAATGTAAGGTTTTGTTACAAAACCTTTGGTATTTATTAGGTAAGCCTATCCAAGTTTCTTGGCAGAAAATTGCTTTCATTAGGAAGTCTGAGGATGCTGAGAAGAAGTGGATTTTTGTATAATGCTTTTAAACTCTCTCCTGGTGCTGTGAGTTTCAGCATGTATTTTATTCTAGAATCTTCAGACTGAGAATTCTCTTTTACATTCTGCCTATTAGAATCAAGTATGATACACCTATCAGTCTTGGAGATTTTGAGGTGAAACTATCTTCATTCTCTAGCTGTGGCTTTATTTTGATAAAGTTATTTACTGGGGAAAGGGAAAGGGCTTCAGTGGAGACAGAAGAGTAGAATGCACACTGTTTTGGACAGTACCTCCCAGCTGTATTTTGAGAGATGGCAAAAATTAAAAGGAATAATGAGTGGAGTAGGGTATATAATTCAAGTAAATAGTTTTCAGAGCTTTTAATGGAATAGGTGAGGCCGTGCCTTTGTGAGAATGTAATGAAAGTGATAAATGAACAGAGAAGCAGAGTGGCTGAATAAGAATGTCAGCTCTTTTGATTTTGCCCATTAGTTACAGTATATCAGTCTACAGGAGTGGACAAATGTTAGTTTTGGTAGTCAGTTCCTCCCTCTTTCCGTTGTGTGCATTGAATCTGAGGTGCAGTTGTTGATGTTGCTGAAGTGAAGCCCTGGCGATGGTCTCTGTGTGCATCTATTGGTTCAAAGAGTTTCATTTGCTTAGAAAATTTGTATGTACCATAATCCAAGTGAGAGGTGATATGAATATCCCAAATTGAGGTTTGGTATTTTTACCTTTACGTATGATTTTTCACTTGAATTATAAATGTGAATTCTGGGATGACCTATTTCTGCGATTTTTTTCTTTTTCGAAGCCCCTGTCATTCATTGTTACTGCTTTCAAGGCTGTATTTTTAAGGGAGATTTTTCTGTTGTTGTTTTGGTTCTTGGAAGTGGAAACCTTTTAAATAGCTGAGATTTTTTCAGACCAAGTTTTATCAAATAGTTGCATGCAATACTTGTGAAGCCTCTGGGATTTTCCAGCTGGTTTGAAATTCCCCTGCCTCTAATTTGCTCTGCCACTTGACCTTCCAAGCATTGCTTCACCTGGTGGTTTCCAAATCTACATAATTTTTATCACCCTTTAGTTAAATGGTTTCTTTTGGCAGATGAAAGTACCTTCAAGTAAGGTTTAAGTTTATATTATGCCTCTAAGATAATGCAATTCTATTTGACTTGATTTATCCATAAATATGAATATCTGTCTGAATACCAGCTTAAATTACGTGCAGGTGGAGGTGGTAGATTACTAATACAAAACTGACTTTGTAAGGACACTAGATCTAGAATATGTACTGCAGTAGCTCTGAACTACATGCTGTTAAGCACGAAGCTGACTTTTATGAGGGAAATCTGGGAATTACCTTAATATCTCCCATTAAAACCAGTCATTTGATGACTAATTCATAAGCATGTTGAATATCCCCAACCTAACTGTAAGAGAAGGGTGTGAAAGCATTGGCTGTCAGCCTGAGGGCTTGCAGTCTGTTCTCCTTGCCAGGGTTAACTTAAGCTTTCAGCTCTCTATGCCTTATTTACCTTTACTCTCATCGTTCTAATGAATTTTCCTAGAAATCCAATATGTATTGCATTTCCTAGAAATCATCTGCTTCTGAGTTGCCCTCTGTGACTGTGAAGTGGAAACAAAGATGGCTGTACCATGACCCCCTTATGTCATGACCCTTTTCTGATAGGAGCATTTCAAATGAGGTTGCCTTGAAATAACCTGTATTCCAGGTGTATATTTGAGAAGACTGCCAGGAACATAGAAATAAAGAAATAAATACGATTAATGTAAATCAGCAATGTGGATAGGAAGCTTTACATGAGGAGAAATGGCACATGCAGGTTTGCTCAGTTTTAAGGCTAGTGAGAGGGATGAGGAAATCCTGTGTAAGAGGGGAAGAGATTTACAATGCAACAGAACACCATTAAATGTGTATTTTACTTGTCAGATGTGAATACCTCCAAAAATTGACATATCTGCACTGCTTGATATTTTTTGTTGTAAAACTTTTGGCCTTAATTAAATATTGCACTTTTCACAAGGAGTGGTGGTTAATCAGCACTGTTACTATCTTAGTACTGGTTTATCTGCAGTGACCTCTATATAGAAGGAACTCACAACAAGAAAAACAAAACAAACAAACCAAACTAACGAAACGCATCAAGGAACAAGAAAAGCAGTCAAGGTTCTCATCCAATGTTGCAGCCTCTGGCTAACTTGTGTGCCTTAAAAAAGCATATAAAGGCACCTGAAAGTGAACCTTGAAAGAGTAGCAGTGAGCTGAAGTTGTTTGGTTGCTTATCCAATTTTTTTAAGAGTAAATGGCAGCCCTTTTTGTTTTTTACACATGGCTGTATGTTATATTTGTGCGTTTGTGTGTGCTTTTCATTGTTGGTGTGTTGTTAAGTAAATATTATATGAGGATTTGGATTGATATTTAACAGCTGAGATGGTTGATGGAAGCTTATGTCGTTGCCCATTCCGATGTCATCAGTATGAACCATCTGAACTCTACCTTTCTTTTTCTTTGCTGCCCCTGGGGTTTAATGGCTTTGCAGAGAAGCTCCTGCCTGGCATATTGAGGTGCTCCAGAAGGTCTAATCCATAAGCAGTGAGTACTGAACTGCAGCACACTAATGCTGTAGGTGTTGACTCACCGTGCTGTTCTTAATTGCAGTTCTTTTGAAGGTAGAAAATCTGTGCAGGCTGTTAACATAGATATTGAATTTTTTGGTATATACCAATATGATATGTATTTGTATGGCTACAAATGCTGCTCTGGTTTTCCTGGGAATTAACTTTTCTCCTGTGCACATACTAGCTTTCATGTGTTTAAAACCAGCTTTCATGTGTCTGTGGCTCTTGCTATAGCTGGCAAATGCTTACGTCTCATATCTGCAGTGAACTGTGTTCTCCTAGAACTCTTGAGCCTGATATAAACCAGCTTTAAAATCTGCATGAATTGAAGAGCATCTGTAGTGTTTTCATGTGACTAATGCTAAGATCTGGTTGATTAAGACTGGATTTACTTTTGAACTGGGAAGTCATTCAGAATATTCATTTGCAAGCTCTGGGGGAAAAAGTATATAATTCTAATAGGTATAATCTTTTGTGATTTATTTGCTTTGGAGAAAAAAAAAAAATCAAGATTTTTAGTTTGAGTCTTGGTTCTTAAGTTTTATATTGTTCAGTGCAGATCTCAAAATTCTGTCCATGTTTGGTTGGAATTAAAAAACTGTTTAGGTAGCCTCAGTTGTTTTTAAATATACATATTTCTATAGATAAATATGCAGTTAATTTGCCTAAATGAGATCTTCCTGGTAAGAGGCTGCCCTGAGGAGGGTAAAAAAGCCTTCTGAGCATGGATGGCTTTGGTAGAACCTTACCTGCCAATATGTACTTTCAGGCCTGTTCAGCATGATGCTAATGCTTACAGTGGCATTCAGGGAATGTTGAATGAATCAGATGTTGGGCAGTGTGCACAGAAAATGGGTTGTACTTACCTGAAAATGTTTCAGTGCTTAGAGACTGTGAGTGTATTCTCCAGGTCACTTTGTAAGGGAGATGTGATATTAGGATATTTTGTAAGCTGCGGGAAGCTTTGTGTGATTTCGTTGTAGTCCTGGAGGGGGCTGTAGCCTTAACTTTATTTGTTTGTGAGCCTGCTGACTTTCTCGGAGGTTGAACGCTTGTGGTGTAGTTGTGTGAATGCTTTGGAGACATCTGGGAGACTTAAGATGTTGCTGTTTTTCTCTCAGCTGAAGGTTACTGCCCTGAAAGTTGAGCCACACTAACAGATCATATGAACTATCCTAGTCCATGTCAGTGCAAAGTTAGCCTGGTTATTTTAAATTACTGCTGGATGCGGCTGAGGGGAGTAATGAACAGCTTGAGGTAATAATTCCTTAAACCATTCCAGCTAGCATTCCAAGAGCACATCTGTCTATGTCCTTATAAGTGCAGTATTTTAATCTCTCTCCTGCAATACTGTATCCAAGATTTGTCAGGACTGCAAAGCTATTGCCAAGGAGAGCTTTAATATTAAAGCGGAATGTATCTGCTCTTCCTGTCTGTCATTATTGTCATATAGGAATAGATAGGTCTGGTAAGTGTGCAGTGTCTACCTTGAAAGGTAAACTTATTCTTAAATATGAGGTAAATAAATGTGAAAATTGTGTTTTTAAAGCTCTATAAATTGGAAAGAGGTTGTCAGATGTAATCTCCTCCTCATCCCTGTTCCTAGTTTGGCTACTTCTAGCCTATTGTTATTTTTGATTCCTAGCTGTGTAAGTTCTTACCCTGTCTGAAATTCTCTGTATTGATTCAAATGATAATGAATATTTTAGCTCAATTTGTTATTTTATTTTATTTTTTCCCCAGGTCCAGCAAGACTATGAATCTCTGTTCCAAATGCTTTGCTGGTAAGTGCAATAAAAGGCTTTATGTTTTTTGTTGGGTTATTGAAACCACATTGTTGGCATCTCCTGCAGGGTCTTTGCATGAGTTTTTTTTCCTCTGCTGTAGCTGTGTATGCATAATCGGATTTTCCTCACTTTGGTTCTTCATTTATTGCCAATCAAGAGCCTCTTGTGTAGATGCACCTTGCTGTTGAAGGTTATGGGAGTCAGGAATAGCCTTGAACTACAGTTCTGCTGTTAGCACAGCACCTATATGTATAATACTGCTCTCAAAAATGCATATCTAAACTGCAATTCACAATTTTGTAGAACTTTGTAATAGATTTTGTAGATTTTGTAATATCCTCTGGAATGTGATGTGGATGAAAAGCAAAAAGTTGCTATAGAAAAACTCATTTCACTTTTTTTTTTTTTAATTTGTAGCCTTTGAAAATTAAATCATCCATAGCTCATTAGTAGGCTGCTTACCATTGCTACATATCATTTTCTTTTATTGCTACCAGCTAAAGTGTTAGGAATTGCTATTGACCTTTTTCTGTTAGCATCTGCTGGCTTTGTCTTCCTGAATTTTTTTGTGCTATTGTTTAGTATTACAAGCTTGCTTTAAATTGTGATTAAAGTGGTATCATTGTTCATGATTTTAATTTCTCTTGGGGAAACAAACACAGTATTAAAAAGACGAAAAAAAGTTTTGAAACTTCCATTGGCTTGTCTATGGAGTATTTGCTTTTAGAACTTAAGTTGGTCTTCGTATTGAGCTTACACATTTTTTGAGTTTATTTTTTAAAAGTCATTGGCTCCAATGCAAAAGTGATGGAATCTTTGAAATTTAAGGAGCACTGCTCATGCCCTCCTCCTTCCTACTCTCATCCCTCTGCCAAAATAAAAACTGCTTTTACAGAAGTTTGTACAGAAGTGTACCTTGACTGGTGGATTTCAAATCTTGGATTCAACATCACTTCCTCAGACAAAAACATGGAATTACGAAGATTGTCAAAGATTGTTCAGCAAAATCTGGTGTAAATTTCTCTGGCTGTTTCCAAGGCCATGGATCACTGGAAGGAAACTGTGAAAAAAGTGCAAGCCTTTTCATATACTCTTTCCCTACAAACCATAGAGAGATATAAACTACTAGGTCTTCAATTTGACTCAGTACCGTTGTGTTCTTACCAGCACTGGAAAATGACGTGTTTACATGACACAAATATGTGGATTTGCTGATTCTGAGATAGCAGAATGGCCAGTACTTAATATTTTGGATTTATCAGTGTACCCAGAACTTTAGAACCGTTAGGCCACTCATTAAACAAAAGGTCTTTGTTTTATTGCTCATTATTTGTTTTTTGAGAATAAATTTTTGTTCCCTTTTTTGGCTTCTATTCTGTAATTCTCCTGAAAAGCTGTTCCCTCTAATCAAATTCATTTTCTGCTGTAAAAATATGAGGTGATGTCTAAACATGTGGGATTTAGGAAAAAAAATTCTTAAGTTCTTCAAGATTTTATTTGCATTTGTTTTAGCTTGTTTATACTGAAAATATTTTTAGCATATTTTTACTGAGTTTCCAGCCATGGTATCGAAATAATGACACATACTGTTGTTTCTGTAAACTGAACCACCACAGATAGCAAGAATTTAGGCAAGAAAGCTGTTGAAATATGTTTTGAACCATTCCAGGCACTCAAAAAATGTGATGTGGAGAAGAAATTCTGTTTTTTTGGTTGTGTTTTTTTTTTTTTTTTTTTTTTTTTTCCTTTTAATATGATAGTTTATTCATTCAAATGTATTGTGGTATATTTGTGTGCAGGATAAAATTGGGAATTATTACTTCTCTTGACCATTTTTTCTTTTCTCTTTTGTTTTAGAAAAAAGAAATCCACACAACGAAAAAGGTCAGTAGTTTCACAAAATGACTCTTTTCTTTCCTATTGCAGGGCAGGGATCTAATCTAGTTTGTTGGTTTGTTTTAATTAATTTAGGACATGTGCAGCACTAAAGCTATTTGCATAAGCTTTATGTTCTTACATAACTCATGGGGAAAGGTCAACAGATCAGCATGGAATGACAACATTGTTGGGTTTATATTGCAATATCAGTTATTACATGGAACCTTTCTATCTTTTTTGTCAGACCTTCTGAAGCAGAGCAAAGGGCAGTCATGGGCTGTCAGTGTACCTTCTTGTTTGACCAAGTGTCTCCATTCTAATCAAGATGAATTCACTAGAAGTAGCACAGGGACTGAAACTCTTCGTTTCAAGTGTTTGTACATCTTAAATGAAACAGGAGAGTATTTTTAAGATGTTATTACGGAGGTGAAGTTGTTAAACTCTCAGTGACAAGAGTGAGTTGGTTATTTCAAATACATAGAACCCTTTGTCCAGAACACACCAATTTATTGGTTTAGATCTTAAAGGGGCATTTTGCTCTTTTGTACGAGGACAAACGTGCTGTTCCTCATGCTAAATTGGCTGGTGCATGAAGATAGTTAAATACTGGAGAAGAGCTTGAGCATAACTGTCCTCTTCAACTCTCTTTGTTCCCTTCAGTCCATTTGTCTGTTCCAAGAAGGAATAGCTGATTTGTTTTGTTTAAGCCCAGTGGAAGTAGCAGACTCTGAAGTGTTCAAGAGCTTTTCTTATGTCATTTCAAGTTAATTGTATTTCTGCAAGATACAACATTCTGCCTCAAGTTCTGTGCTGAACACACGCTATCAGTGTTTCAAAATCTCCAGGTACAGAGCAAGTGTAATCTTGCATACTAAATTGCTTCAAATAAATTTGCTCTTCAGATGGTTGAGACATAGTTGTCTCAGACTTCTTGCACGTTCCAAATACAAACACAGTAAAGTGTAGGTTTTACTTAACCAGAGTATAAGCTGATAAGTGGAAAAAATGCAAATCACAGCCAGAGCATCTGCTTTAGTGGCACTTGTTTTTGGCCTAATAGTGCTACCTCTGTATTTTCAATACAGAATGCTAAATATGAACAGTTAAAATGCAGAATGGCAACGAGTGAAATTTTTTGGAAGTATTCTTTATTAATCTAGTTTTATCCCTGTTTTGCTTAGGGAAGTTGTAGTATCAAGATCAGATAGGGACTTAGAGTGCTTGTGAAAAGCCACTTCTATGAAGCCTACCTGCTTTCAGGTAGGAATTCTACAAACATTCACAAAAACAACACCTGGTGCTACAAGAACTCAGTTTTAATTGGAGCCTGTGGGAACGGTCACAGCATAAACTATTACAGAGAAAGAATAAATATTTAAATACAGAAAACTATAAAACTAGACTTTCTACTTCAGTAGCTTGAAAAGAAACAGCAAGCCTGTGCTCTGATTTAAATCCATTTGATCTATTGGGAGTCTGGAAAGTTTAGCTTTTGTGATGGTGCAGTCAGCATTGTCCAGAGGAATGCAAGAATGGGATTTTGGGTTGTTTAGTAGCGTGTGAAGCTGAAGGTAAGTGCAGCACTGGACGGCTTGATGGGGAGACATGCTTGTAAAAACTGAGAGATCATGAAATGGTGATTAGGATATTCATGGATTTGTGAATCAATTTCAAAGCAATTCTGTTTTTATGTGATTGAGACTTTCCAGAAGTGTATGTTCATGTCTGTCTTAATCCAGCTGTGAGTTATTTATGTTCTGTGAAGGACTTGGTGAGTAAAATTAAAGAATTTTAATCTTCCTTCATCAAGGAAGGAATGGGTATTGCTGGTAATCAGCCATATGCTTGTCTCCATGCCAGGTTATCAAGTTTTGTAACTTGAATGGTACATTTTATTTTTTTCTTGTGTTTGGAGATCTAAGGGGACGAGTAAGAAGTGGATACTGATATCTCCTGTGTATCACCTGATTCTGGAAGTAGCTCATCTCCCTGTATCCTGAGCTCGCTCAGAGTGTGTGTTTTTGTTTAACCTTTCTGTTTTGTTCAGCAGCTATTTATTTTGTCACACCCAAGTCATACAGAATTTTCAGAGCTTACAAAATCTGGTTTCTTTTCTGTGACTCAGAGTCACTTGAATAATGGAGTTTCCTCTTCTCACTGTCTTTGTAAATCCTGGGAATGATTTAGAATGCTGTATTATGTGATGGTAACAACACCTACTCTAAGGATGATCTGGCAAAAAAAAAGTCATAAACATTCCTGCCTAAGTACTTTTTACTTTTAATGAACTTCTAGCTTGTCCATCAGTCAAGCTTTCAGGGTACTGAAAACCTTTTCATAGTTTGCATATTGTATGTTGCTGGTCCATGTTCATCCTGCTCCTGATAAATTATACTCATTCAGCCCTTCTCTTTGTTAATTTTTTGTTCCTAAATGAATAATTAATCTGTCCTGCTTACATTTTCCATATCCTTGTGCTATCTACTAATAAAGTAGTACTTTATTGTTGGAAAAAGAGCAAGCATTTTCAAAAGCTTAAAACAAACAAGAAAGCACCAAACAGTTGCTTTACCTGTGTAAACAGTTCTGTTTACCTGCGTACAAAATGCATCCTTTTTCAGAAAGGCAGCAGAATGTTTTTTACCTTTGCTGGTTCCTAGTGGAAGCTGGTGCCTCAATTTGTCACTTCATTAGGCTAGAATTTGTTGCTGTAGTCGTTTCTGGCTTTGTATTTTGAAGTACAGAGACTGCTTATTACAAACAGTGGCACTCACTGACTGGCGCTTGAGACGGAGAAAGATGCATCTCTGAATTTTATTGTATGCTCAGACTTGAAGCTGAACAATTCTTTGGAAGATTGTATTGCTGTTTGAAGTGGCAATAAAGACACTGCTAATTTCTAGAGCACCTGCTGGTAGAGAACTGTAGCATTCCAGATACAAACATAGATGATGTTTGGCATGTACTTAATTTCCCTTACTCTGTGCCCAAGGAATTCTTGAGAGGAGGAAGAGTGGTAGGGAAAAGATGTCTTAGCATAATTAGTAAACTTGACAAAGTCAGATGTATGCTTTTGAACTTTCGAAAAAAGAAAAAACAAACATGAAGTGGAATTAAGTAAACAATTGGATGAATGAATTCAGTCTACAGTTGGGCTTCACGTGTTCATAAGCTTGATTTACACTGCTGACTCCAAAGATTATTTCTACTGCATTATTCTGCTGTTTTAAAAAGTGTGAAGATCTGAGTAATAGCTGTGGTTGGGTTGTTAGAACAGGGCAATATTTTCGTCACTGAATAGGAAAGGATTTTGGTTTTTGCCTCTTCCCTGGACCTGTCTTGAAGTTTTGGTGATAAATATGAATTAATAGGGGAAAATGAGTTTGTTCAAGCATAGTTGTATTAGGCTTAGGAATAATTGTTTTAGTTTTGTCAGATATGGTCCCATCAACCAAATTATCTAGCATGATTATGCTATATGCTTCTAGTAAATAATATGTATAAATTGGAAATGTGGGAGAAATGAATTTCTGAAGCTAAAATTGCTGTGCTTTTAAATGTAAATAGAGATTAAATTTTGAGTTACGGAATCAGTATATTTTCTGTGTATATGCCATATAAATATACTGACTTAGGGGGATTCGCACAATGAGAGGCTTATTTCATTTCTGTCTGTATCGACATGGCATGGAAGTATCAGAGTGCAAGGCTTCTATGTTGTGTTGTGTCAATATTTTGTCAACTTTGCTAGGCATTCCATGGAAGGACCTTAAAGGTGCCATGTGGAAGATGCAGCCTCATGTGCCCAGCACTTGCCTATGTGAAGATGTTGTGTGCAATATAGGTTGTCAGTAGGCGGCTGGTGCTTCAGCTGCTAGTTTGGTTTCCTCAATTATTTTTTTCCTTGGTCTTCCTCTTTCATCTTCCCCCCATATAAAGTAGATGGAGGACAGACCTGTGAAGCGTTTCTGTTAATGGTTAGTGGATGAAAGGGAATTTCTTTTGCATCTGATACTCAAATTGTTTCTCGAGGTAGTTCAGTTTTTTCTTCTTTCAGGCTACTACTAATGTTAAGTTAGTAGGGCTTTTTCCAGTGACATTCGAAAGTGTTTTTACCATGTAGCCTAGGAAAATTGAATGCATTTTAATTAAGAATTTCAGTGTTTTACAGACAGTGAATCCTGTTAATAGACTAATCCTGTAGGAGATTAGGGGCTGTTCCATTGGATTGCGTCTTGCTAAATTCATAGCCTGGTATTCTGGATTCATTTATTCTAAAAATAATAATAATAATAATAATAATAATAATAATAATAAAATATATGGATTACACTCAAAAATGCAACATCTCAGTGCTGGCTACCTGAAAAGACTGCCAAATTTACCCAATTAAAATTTTTTAAAATTTGAGTAGGTATCATTGATATTTTCCTTATCTCAAAAGGTTGCCAGGCCCATTGCACAGACTGACAAGAAAACAGAAGAGCTCTGTCCATTATTTTTCTTGAACTTCTGTTATTTTTAGTTTGCTTTGTAGTTCTGTTTTCTGTTTAGTGTACTTTTCTCTTTATGGTAAAGCTGGTTTCTTTTCACTTCTTTAATATCTTGTTCATCTTCTAACTCATAACCTTTCCAAATGACTTGTTGAAAAAGCAGCTGCAGTTTAGTCCCGTGTCTAGTCCCCATATGTGATTTAATAAAAAAATAAAAGAATAAAAAAATTAGGTATGACTTAAGTGCCATGATGTTCACACATTGTCGGCATGAGAACAGAGTTACCTATTCAGACTGTGAAACCCACAGGTTTCATTTATTAAACCTGTGTAATTCCATTCCTTCTTGTATATTATGCATGTATTTATAGGAGAATGTTTTTCTTTTTTCCCCTTTTTTTTTCACATTTAGCAATTTATTTGAGTTATAGAAAAGTCTGTGTGCTGTTCTGTTCATTTGCTCGTTTGGAAGCCTTCTGTAGTTTATAGAGACACTAGTGATTTGTTCCTTAGCCTCCCTGTGGAGTTTGTTCCATATTACAATCTAATTCCATGTCTGTGTCGTGCACTCTTGAGCTGTTAATTTGTACATTTCGATGCAGTTTGTTTCATCGTGTTTTTGTAATCCAAACTGAATGTAACGAGCTGTGTGCTTTGGGGACCCAGCCTTGCCTTGCCAATTAGAACAAGTGGTTGCTGAGAGAGTGCATGTTTTAAATAAAACATGGCACTGCTGCATGAGACCAGCAGTCTTTGGGGAATAAGGGAAGCTGTTTAACTCTTTCTCTCTGAGAAGAAAGGTCAGTATCAGTAAGCACATTTTAGAAATGTTCAACTCATTCATCTGAGAAGTATGATCCAGATTGATGCTTTGTCTTTCAAATAAAATATAATTTGTCACTGGAGACAGTGTTTTGCAGCACTGCATGCAGAGTACTTAGAAATGCACAAGGACAGCTGTTGAGTTTACTGCATGTTTTCTAAGAGGGTAAACGTTAATTCCGCAAGAAAATAATACAATGCTCACAGCTAACCTTTTTATTTCCCCTTGTACTGCTACTCAGCAGGCTGAGGTTTTGCAGGAAAACTGCCAGGTGGTAAAAGTGCTAGTTTTAAAATGGTTTTTACAAGCGAAGGAGACTAGAAGTGGCATTTACTAAATGCATAGTAAGGTTATCTGCTAGGTTAGGTGACCATAAAGGAAGGTTCAGTGTTCTACCATTCCAGGGTACTGTGGGAAGGGGTACGACTGTGACCATCGATATTAATGTTTGTGACTTGAAGAAATCATCCAGCATTCGATTGTTCTTTATGCAGAACTTGGTGAGTTCAAGCTAAAAGCAACAAATATTGTGTAAGTTCATTTTATTTTTAAATACTCTTCTTTCATGCGTTCCATTCCAATATTTTCATTGCTCTTTCTTCACTTGAACTGACACATCCTTTGTGCTTGTACACCTTGGAAGAAAGAAGCTGCTCTTCAGCAACAACCTTCAGCTAAGGACGCTGAGAAAAAATTTAGGTGAACAGTCATGGTGGTTGACTCAGACATCATTTCAGCAGACATTGCATAGACAAGCAAGGCAAGACCAAGAAAAACCTCCCTTGTGAAAACCTTCTGGCTCAGCAGCTAGACATAAGGGGATGTACAGCTACTTGTAAAGGTGATTTAAGCTGTTAGGTAAGCAGACATACAGGACAAATGTGATCTGGATAATAGAACAATATGTAACTGATGACTTCTAAATTGTCTATCCAATTTGTATGAGAGGAATGTGATCCAGCAGTGAGACAGCTAGCCAAGAGCATGAGATCTGATTTCCTTTTCACAGCCAATGAGCATTTCTTTGTGGCAGTAGGCAACTCCTTTTTTTTTGTTTTCCTTCCACTTCTGTGACTCTGTTCCTCATTAGTTACTGAGGGATGGTGATATTTCATTGCTTTACTGAAATGGTTGTGTAGTTTAAAAGAAAAAAAAAAAGTCTAATGTTTGGTACAGTAGCAGTGTTCATCTAAGGTTTGTCTAGAGCTTCATCTTGGGAAGTAACAAGTCATTTTGAGGAATAATATTTTTATTTTCCTCTTCCAAATTGGCTTGAAGTAAGCATGCCATTAGTACATATTAAACTGAAAATTGGCTGTCTTCAAAGTTAGTCAGGCCTCTCACAATGATTAAATTGCTCAGATTGAAATAGAAGCTCGATCCTTCGTTGCTGCTCTGCCACTCTACATCTTAACTCTGAGCGTAATGCAGGAGATTAGTGTAACAGAACTCTGTGTCAGAAGTTATGGAACAGAAAGGCAATTTGATTGCACAAAGTCTGTAATTAGATTGATTTGGTCTATTTATGTCTTCACATCCACATACAGGCCCCAAGATTCGTATCCAAGTAGTCTGGCAAAGATAAGCACTACATGGTGAGCAAGGCATTATGGCTGTTGAATCCTCACTGTGATGGCAGATTGACTTTCCTTTAATACCTTTAAGGAATGGATGCTGTGTGGGACCTTTTGCTTCATTATTTTGTCTTATCCTGTAAAAGGCTGTTGAGGCACTGGGGCAAGTTGCCTGGATGCCCCATCCCTGGAGATCATTCAGGCCAGGCCAGATGGGACAGACAGCCTGATCTAGTGAGTGGCAGCCCTGCTGTCGGTGTCAAGGTTGGAAGTGAGTGATCTTGAAGGTCTCTTCCAACCAACTCAAGTCATTCTGTGAGTCTGTGAAAATTCTGGAACTTCTGTTATTTTCCTTCCCTTTAGAGAACACAGTGTGGTTGCAGTTCTGATCTTCATTTTCTTGATGCTTTTTATTCAGTATTTTTTCTCTTCTTTATTTGTGAAATGATGTAGCGCTGTTAGAATTAATTCATACCTTTTCTTTTAACTCTTGTAAAGCTGTTTCATCTGGAGCTTTAAATATTCTGCTCATTCTTAATTCATGCCAGTCTTCGTATATCTATTACAAATCTTGTATTTTCTCAAAGAGCTAGTCATCAGAGGGAAACTGCTCATGAAGTTATACATATGTAATATAGCAATAACCTTGCTTTAAAAAGAATAAATATTGTCTGTGCATGAGTTTCTACTTAAAGGTATATGTAAAGTAGAAAGCATAATCACGGAATTATTTGGGTTAGAAAAGACACTTAAGATCATCAAGTCCAGCCATGTTGTAATTTGTAAGCAGGCTTATTCTATGCGAAAAATTTCAGAGTGCCTCAGTATAAATTGTGTTGTTTTCATTTTCAGGAAAAGAAAACATTTGTAACCACGTGCATGGTTAAATGATACCCCTTAAGAAATTTGTGTATGAAAGACACTTAGAGTTGGTTGATTTTCATCTTAATGCTTATGTTGATTCAGGCTCAAAGACAAAAAAAAAAAAAAAAAAAATTGTTAATGCCTGAAATCTGGCCCTAGAATACTCATGTATCACATGAAGTACAGAACCACGAAAATCATGACTCAAGAGTGTTGATTCTTCTCTGATGCCACAAGGTCACAGTTTTGACCTAAGTGTGCTGTCTCTGTAGTGACAAGCAGAAGTCAGAATACCAGCTGAAGTGCAGAGTGAGCAGTCCAGTGGCATCTTTGTTTACAGAGTCCAGCAAGAAAATGATGTTCTTCAGTGCATAGTACAGAGTTTTTCTCTCTTCCTTGCATTAAAAATTCCACGGGACAAATTGTGAGGGAAGCAGTGGTTTGTGTAATTTTAACCATAGCACCGCTCTAGCTTACTTGAATAAACCAGCAAGTGAAATTAACAAGTTTCTCGAACTTAGTGTAAGAGGAGAAAACCTTGGAGATTTTTAAACTTTACCTATTTATGCATATTTCACATATGTTAGCAGCTCAGCAAAATTAGTAGCAAAGCCACTTGATCTCAGTTCCCAGATAGCATGAGATTTTCCTTTTGGGGTTGAGGCGTTTATGCTTAGCTCTGGGGGATAGTCATAGTGAATTACAAGCAGCCAGTAGATTATAGAATCATAAAATTGCTCAGGTTGGAAAAGACCTTAGAGATCATCAAGTCTAACCGCAACCTAACCATACTCTAACAACTCTCTGCTAAATCATGTCCCTGAGCACTGCATCCAAATGGTTTTTGAACACATCCAGGGATGGTGACTCAACCACCTGGGGAGCCTATTCCAGTGCTTAACAAGCCTTTCTGTAGAGAAGTTTGTCCTGATGTGCAGCCTATAGATGACTGAAAGGATAAGCATTAGAGAAGACCAAAAGTAAGCTTGTTTTAACAGAGTGTGTCTCAAGTAATTCAGGTTGGTGTTCACTTGCTTCTTGTTGAATTCTCTTTATCTCAGGTAAATGTTATTTTCAGTAAATTAAATCAGCAATAAAAGATGTACTTCTCCATTGGTACTTGTGTACGTTATTGGCTTTGTTCTTCTGAACAAAGCCTGGGTTTGTTTTGCTCTTCTTTTACTCCCATAAAATTAAAAACAAAACAAAGAAACTCTCAAAGCTAGAGAAATCCTCAACAAACTCCAGTCCTTTAGAAGGTGTCTTCGGAGGTAAGTGTGGGTATCTCATGCATTTACAGGCTGAAATTGAAATATACTGGTGTTGTCTCCCATTTTGTTTTAGCTGTGTTTAGTGTAGTTTTATAGGCCTTAATAGATGAGCTATTGTTCACCTTTGTTTATGTGTGCTGCCCTATGATATATGAGGAGATAGGAAGTTGGTCTCAGTATAGGTGGGTGCACTGTTTCACAGTGACATTTTCTATGTCTCAGCAAATTCTGTGCATTGCTTCAAGCCCTTGGTGGAACTTTCTACTGAAAAGCTTTGAGCAGCAATTTACAGCTACATTATGACAACTCTGGTTTTTTTTTTTTTTTTTTTTTTTTTTTTTTTTTTTTTTTTTTTTTTTTTTAATGGGACTTAGTAGTACGTAGAGGAAATTGTGATATGTATAAATAGTCCCAGAAATGTGTAAGGCTTTAATGGTGTTTACATCTATCCAGTTGACAAATGTAGTGTTTAGAAATATTCAAACATGCGTTGTTGCTCAGTGTTATTATTTGTAATTACTATTTTAAAATAACAGAACTGTTCTAACTGTAAATATTTAAGTTGATATGGCAGCTTTTTTGATAATCAGCATGTGAGAAAATCAGAGCCTAGTTGCATGATTGCTCATCATAGGTGACTGGATAGCTAGCAGGATTAGTAACTTTTTTTTTTTAAGTTGGGTTCTCGAATCCATGAGTAACTGAAAAAAAGGTCATCTCTAAATCCAAACCAAAGATGACTAGCACTATTTTCCAAATCAATAAAGCTGGTAGCCGTGGATAACAGTAGGTCTGTTATGTGTTTCAAAGTTTTTTTTTTTTGTTGTTCTTTTTTTTTCCCCTTCAGAAAGTTCTCATTGGGTCTCGGATGAGGCAAAAATACATAGGAATATTCATCAAATGGCTTTAGAAATGTAGAGTTCCTGGAAGCTTTTGTAACAGAACCTGTTTTTTTTTTTTTTTTTTTGGTGATAACCCAAGATCTTTTTTGATGTAAAGGTCAGATTTCATGTATTTGTTCTCTTGAGCTCCTTCTGACTGAAGGAGAGCTATTTTGCTTGTGATTTATAAGATATTTACTGTGAGTTAGTGCTGCATAAATGGCTGATGTGAGCAGCTCTGTGTTATGCTGATCATACTCCAGAAAATGGGATTCTAATGTATTTATTGGGGCCTTTTCTGTAGGCAGTGTAGCAAAGTACAGTGTTTCTGTTTACAGGGGAACAGAAATAACTGTTTTGTTTTTAACTTGCAATCATTTTCTCTTCCAAAAGTCAGCTGCAATGACCAGATCCCCATAAAGGGCAGATGAGCAGGCAGTTGTGATTCCCACTACACATGTACTTGAGCCTGAGCCTTCAGGGAGGGAAAACTTGTGGCTAGCTCCCTTTGGCTTATGAAGATGTTATCAGTGGTACTTGAAACTGTACATTTTTCTTGAAAACTTCAAAAAAGGACAAAACCTCAAGCCTTATGTAATTTAAGGCATCTTTTTCTGTGTTGTGCTTGCAGAGGTATTTAAAAGAGAGTCTGACTATTTAAAAAAGTTAAGCCAATGGTCTTACTGGTGTGAGGGCACTTTACGTAGAAGTCTCTGCTTAGCTCTTGTATGGAAATACTAAATACTATGACTACTTGTCATAGTAACCTCTTCTAGAGGTATGGAGAAAGTGTTTTATTAATTTTGGTTTGTTTCATTATTTTAGTGGCAAACTTGAAATTCTGAAACAGAAAAAAACGAAAACAAAAACAGCTCCCTGTGAGTAGGTGTTTTAGGAAGGGATCAAGAAATCAATTTTAATTTCCTCTTTCTGAATTTTCTATTGAGTTCCAGTTTACATTCAAATGTATTCCTAAACTGTGGCTAGACAAATAACCTAGCAAACAAGGAATGTCCAAGAAAACAGGACAAATACTAAGGTGAATTACTCTGAGTGCATGTAAATATCCTTTAGTTTCTTGGTTAATAGAAAGAAGTACTAACCTTCATATAAACCCAATTTTTCTTGCAAGTAGGTGTTTAAATGCAAACAGTGACTAGAAATCAACCTTTAAACTCTGACCTGCAATTTTAAAGCGTTTTACTTTTAATCTGTCTTTTGTGAAACAGGATTAGAATAACATCTACTAAATTTAAAATCTCACAATCCTTGCTGGAGCTGCCAGGTTAGCAGTGATTTCTTTTTTTTTATTTAAGATTTTTCCTTTTTCTGTGGAATGTTAAGGAATTCAGGACCAGAATATGGAAGAAAAGCATGAACTATTTTGATGCTGTGGTACTGAGCAGGTGAACCAATCCTTTGTTTTGTTCACTCTGCTTTCTGCGGTCTTAGGCCAAATGGCTGCACAATCTGTGTAAACATCAAACTTCAGGGGTTGAGGGCTTCAGTGTTCTCTACTTAATCTTCCTGTTTGTTTAGCTGAAAGGTGTCGAGGATTTTCGGCTTTTAAACTTTGGATGACATCCTTTGAACGTGTAGCTTTGGGCAGTCTGGGGCACATTCTGTCATCTTCCCTATTCTCAGACATGGTGACATCTGGATAGGGGAAGAGGTTACATGACATTTATTGGGTCCACTACACAGAATTAGGAAGCTCTTCTTCCCTTTTATGCTGTGTAGTGCAAAAGGCTGTAACTTAGTAAGGATATGGGCACCTCTAGGATACTTTGTGTATAACTGTGTTAACAAAGTGAAAGTTGCCAGGCTGAGCAGCAGCTTCCAGTTATTGGGTGGTTGAGTGAAGCCAGTAACAATGTACTGTTATTGGGTTTTTTTGCTTTGTGCTGTTCTGGCTTTTCTAGTTACAGTTTTATTTGCTAAAACCTCTGTATAGTACTTGTATAGTGTATACTACTGTTTAGTATCATTTATTAAATAGATCTTTAATGTAGAGATGAATTTACAATCTGTTTCTGCCTTTTGCTTAAAATAAAGCAAATAGAAGACTTGCTGCCTTTTCTCCCCGTTTGACCACTGATTAGAAAAACTGGGATGCTGAAAGCCAACTTCAGCATCTCCGTAACTTGATATGAGTTTGTACAGCAAGACCTGCTGAGACCTTCAGTTGTCCTGCCCTGTTACCAAGAAAAAACACAGTGAAATGAGAATGAATTTGTTGAGAATTTTATGCCTCCATGACCTACTCTGGAACATGATTGTGCTGCATTATTATAAACTCATTTTTCATCTCCTCTTAAATTAGCATTGACATTCTATTACTACGTTTGTTCTTGTCTTATGATTAGAAGATAAAGGAAAAAATCTTTCCGCTTATTAAAATAAATTGTTTGATAAGCGGTATCTTGCTTGAAGTAGAGTTCTCCTAGAAAGATGATAATGTAAATATCAGTCTGCTTTCTGTTTGCTTTCATGTATGGAAAAAGTGTTGTCAGGGCATCAGGAGAATGAGGGAGGTAAAGATAAGAAAAATGATGAGAAAGTGCAAACTGCAGAAGAGAAGAATGTCCATCTGTGGTGGTGTTGAAGAGTTTATAACCCTTCAGAGACTTTTGTCTTTAATGAGCATTATAATTCAAAAACTGCATTGTGAGAGTGTTTTCCATTCGGTAGTGTGAATTTTACGTGGCACACTAAGAGATGGGAAGATTTTTCAAATTAAATGCCAGCCCTGCTTGCAAGTTGTTTTTATTCTTTAAAAGCAGCTTTTTTGCAAAATTGGATGCGGGTTTGTAACTGATGTTCAAGTGCTTTCATTACAGCTATTTAATCTGTTTCAAGTTGATTCAGCCTTTACTAGAAATTTCTGATGAGGAATCACTGTTTTTCCTGTGGAAGACAAATTGGCTTTATAATTCAGTTTCTATCTAATAATTTGATCAGAAGTTTCAGAATACTCCAGAGGAAACATTCGCTTCTAACCTGTGGAAAGAGGTAGATCTACTGAGATGGAGTGGTCAGCATAACCAATAAGAGGCAAGGGAGATGTGGAAGGAAATTCTTTGTTTTGCTTTAAAAGTAATTTCCGCAGCCTACTTAGAGACTTATGTCCTTCAGATAAAGCTGAGGCATGAATGTAGGTAACCTGGTATTTGATAGAAGTGGAGCACAGACTTCTGCCAAGAGGCATGACTCAACACTTTCACATACTGGGGGGGGGGAGAGAGAGGAAGTGAAATAACTGAGTAATTAGCAGATCTAGACAAAAGAGCTTTTGATTTTTCCAAGAGATTTTTCTAAGAGACCTTTCTTAGACTTACTAATTTAGAACCTGTTACATTCATTAGGCCAGTAATGATTTATTTTAATTATTTTATTTTTCTTCTGGGGGGATGGCCAGTAAAGTGACAACTAAAATCATGCTCAGGTTTTTCAAGGAGATAGTTGTTTTCTTCCTGACTTTTTTTTTTCTAGTATCTTCTCTACTACCTGCTCTAATATAGGCTGGCAGTAGAACCATGTAAGGCATGCTTTTAACCTATTAGGATAAAGTTATTGTCTTCAAATAGCGTTCATTTGTCTCGTGCAAAAATGAAGCCAGTCTAAAGGAGACTTTTTTTCAGCTGTAGTTTGGCCACCAGCAGATATGGGGTATCTCATAGGTGTTCGTCGCTTTCGAGCTGCCTTTCTTCATGTACCCTGGCAGTGCTCTCAGACCAACCTAGCATTTCTAACAGTGCATTGTAAGTGTCAGTTACAGCCTTACACAGATAGTCCTTGTGATTGGAGCCAACTCAAAATGAATTATTTATTAATATTATTTTACTGTTTTTGTTCAAAGTTTTGGTGAATATTCAGATAATACACTTGATCTACAGAAATGCACAGAAGAATGTGGGGGAATGTTTTTTTTTCTTTTTTCTTTTTTTTTACCATCTATCATAAATAGAAATTACATGCTTCCTTTGTTTGAAATTAGTCATAATAGTTCACTATCTTCTTTAGTATGTGACATGGTACAGTTGTTGGGGTGATTTAGATCCACTTGAACTTGGCATTTGGGGTTTTGATAATACCGTAACATCTCTATAATTCGAGGTCAAACCAGATTATAAATTGTCATGGCCCTTGCTTTTTAAGCAGCTGTGAAGAAAAATACCTTATCTGTAGATTGGGTTGTATACTTTTTATACTGTTTCTTTGGACTGTATTTAGCAGTGAAGTTCCTGGAACTGAATAAAAATTAGGCTTTGGTCTAAAGCATGCTACAAAACTCAGTATAAAGAGTATCTGCATAGTAAGAATTAGTAAGGATCTTCTTCCTAGCCTCAGCGCTTGTTTGAGAAGAGCTTTGCTGTTTGATGAGGGACCACATTGGATATATCTGCGTTCCACTGATGCCAGTGATTTGTGCTGCCACTTGCTCAGTCTACGGGTGTTTGCTGGAAATGGCTTTCTCTTAGTAGAGAGTGCTCTGGCTTTTTTGCTCTTTTTCCCCCCCCTCTACCCTCAGATTGATTCAGAAGATGAGTGATAGATACGCATCTGTCTGTGTTGCAGTACCTTACAGAAAGTACAAGATGTGAAAGGGAAGCGTCTGTATCTCTTTACAGCTTTTTGAGAAGCAGCTCTAATCCCTAGGGTGTGCTTCGTTGCCTGCCTTGTTTTATCAGCAGTAAGCGTTCTTTACCAGGCAGGTGTTCTGGGGCAACCTTTTTACATTCCTGAAATCAAACCCGAAGTGTTGAAGAATTGTAAAACCAATATTATGAAGCTTCTCTAAGAAGGAGATGCATATTAGAAGTGTTAAGCAGTGTGCTCCTGGGTGTCTTTCACTGAGAAAAAAATAAGTGAAACATTAACATGTTTTATTCTTTGTCAACATAAAGTCATTTGTGATGATGCTTTTTCTCTTCCTTCTGTCATCATCTCTAGTATAGATGTAAATGTGTGCTACATTTTGAAGCCATTTTCTGCATCTGTGCTGTTTGGTGTTTAAATTGATTGGGCCTTTCCTTTTTGCTCTTATAATGAGGTTTCAAAACTTTTAGTTTGTGATCAAGGTTTTCAAATATGCTCATACTTGAAGTGTATTGGGTTATGAGTAAGCATTTTTCTATATATATGCTTATTACCTTTTCAAAGGAACTGAAAATAAATCTTAGCTATCTTGGCACATTTTTGGACCCTTCCATGATTAAAAATTCAGAATAAGGTTAGGTTATTTTACAGTGGCTGACAAGGTGTGACATGGTAGCTAACTGGAAGGGAATCCATAGGGAAACTGCTCACTTTTAATTCTCCTTTCTATTAGGAGTGTGTTGGGGGATCATAGCAGTAGCTTCTCATCTGCATGTGGTAGCCAGTGAAGTGGATATGTGGAGCTCCGTCAGTGGGGAAGAAGAAATGATCAGTGTAAAGGAAAGATATGAGTTGTGAGAATTCATATTGCATCTCCTCAGGCTTCAGTCTAAACATCTGAACACAAGTCTGAGTTGCTGTTTATTTTCAACATGTCAGTAAGCCATGCCTCTCCTATCAGATTTCTTGAAAGCACTTAACAGTAGTGCTGCACTTGCTTACATGCAGTTGCAAGCTGTGTTGGAGAAATCACTGCTTTTTTGGAACCCATCAAAGCTATTCTGTAAATTTTGAAATAATAGAATCTGCACAGTGGTTGTACCATGTGGTACCAGTGATGAAAAACTTATTAGCAAGCTTGAAAAAATTCATGGCTACTTTACTCCCTAATGCTTTAGTCACTGTAATAAATCTTCTAGATGATTTGCAGTAAATAAAAGCTGTATGCTAATTGCAATTTAACTTCCATTTAATTTTACCATAACAATGATCTTAGTGGAATTTCATTGTGTATTTTTTTTTTAAGACCATTTCAGCAATTGGCTTTTGTAATTTGTCTGCTTCAGTCAGTCTGCTTTCTTAACAAAAGCATTGCCATGTATGATGTATTTTGGATTCTTCAAAGTAAGATGCTTTGAAAAGGTATACCTTAGTGCTTGCATTCTGAACACTGTGCCCTTTAGTATGCGTTTGAATTCTTTTGCATGGACTGAAACAAGAAATTGTCAGATAAATGGAAATGCTCAACTCAGCATAGGTGATGGTGGGGAATAATTCACTGCCTGAGGCGGTGAAAGGCTTATATATATATATATATATATATATATATATGTGTGTGTGTGTCTGTGTGTGTGTGTGTATGTATCTGTATATGAAAAATATGTATTTTGCCCCTGGCAAAAGGTCCTCAAACATAGTGTATCATGGAATTATTTAAAAAGAGAGGAGAAAACGCACTGGGCACCGCGTGAAATGTGTTGTCTACTGCTGCAACAGTTCCGAGTGAGTGAAAAGTCTCTCATGATGCTAGGGAAATAAGAACTAATCAGCTGCATTGAATGTAACAGTGAATGACTGGGAGAGTGAAAGGTGGAAACAGCAAAGGGAAGGTGACAGTATCGTAATGCTGGAGATATTTTTAAAAGAATATTAGTCCTACTGATGTACTGTGCTGTATCAGGGCCATAGAGGAAGCTATTGACTCTTGTGCAGTTTCCATTAGCCAGATTTTGCTCAATTTAGGAAGCTTCTCAGTGGAAATTTAATTTATTAACCTGGCATAGACCTTTCCCTTTGCCTCTGTTGAGTTGGTGTAAGAAAATTAATTTATATCAGATGCTTTATTCAGAGTTTTTGTTCAAGTTCTTGGAAATGAAATGTCTATTTTAGCTGCATTAGACAAATCAAGCTAAAAATTTCCTCAGTGAATTCTCATTGGTGCTGTCTCTACCATCTATTTATTCGGCTGTGCATAAATGTAGGTCCTAACTGCTAGCAGGTTTTCTCTTCTGGAAGTCATGATTCAGATGCAAAATGCAGAAAAAACGTATCTATCAGAATTGTTTAGTGAGATAGTAAAGACAAGCAAAATACCATTTTATTTGTGTAAGAAACATACAATATTATGGTTATAGTACAATAAGTTGACTTTCATACTTTATGAAAATGACAGACATAGCAATATGCATAGTTCAAAGCTGTTTTTCCGTAGATGATGATACAGTTTAAGCTGTGCATTTGACTTCTGATTTTGAGCTACACATTTAAAGAAAGAACTTCTCCAACTTTTATAGCATTTAAATCTATTTTATTTCTTCAAGTCTCATGCATATAGCGTGCATTTGGTTTTGCACCTTCCTTTTACTAATTTCTAATCTAAATCATATTTCATCATTCATATGTAGCTCTTATCTTTCTTATACTAGATGAACAATACAAAAATGTTAGCAGATTAGTATTGCTAAAAAGCCAAAAAATCATCATTCTAAAAGTGAAATGTGAAAGTAGTGGTGGGAGAAGACGGCATTAATCGTTGTCACCACAGACACAGAAAATCATAAAGCAAGATGGCAGCGAAGAGTAGTGAAGAGCCGAGTCTTGCTATGTGTTGAACAAAATAAGGTGTGATTTATATTATGTATATCCATAAAATTTCTGTGCTACAATGAAGAGTAGAAGAAAACAAAAGTTCTTACCCATTTGGAAGACCAGAGATTCTTAAGCAGTTTTAGTTTTGGTTCAGTTTATCAGTTGCCATACCCTAATTATTAAATGTGGAGTATGGGATGGAATGTTTTGCTGGCTTTTGATGAAGTCTTTCAATCCTTACTCTACTACTCCATATGCTTTTAGTTATTGTCATCGTTACAAAAATGGGAGTTAAACAAACTAAAAAGATATATAAAATCCTATTTTAACAAGAGAGCATAAACCAAAGGAGAACAACAATTTCAGATTTTTAATGGGAAAAATTAAACAGTGCTGTGTTGTGTTGTTTGAGAGTATTCCACTTACATTCTTTAAAATGACCTCTGCTTTTCAGTATTGATGCATTTGGATTTTTTTTTAATACTACTTTTATTTATTATGAAGTATTCTAAGAATGATAGATCTTCCTTGAAGTGTTTGAGTGTGTGTGTTTATATATCTACAGGATAATGCTTTCAAACTGTTGGCAGTCATTCACGCTGATGTTCTACCCAGCAAGGTCACAGGTTCCATCTTAATTCTCTGTGGCTTTGAATGATCTTCTGGAGGATATCATATTCCTGGGTAGCTACCTGTATGCCTTGATCGTAGGGTTTTAATACTGCCCAGACCTGCTAATTTTGTTGGCTCTAATGGAGCATTTTTACATAAATTTTACTCCTCGGTCTTGTTTTTTGTTTCACATAGACTTCTCCTAATTGTAGTGCCTGAAATTAATTAAGCAACACAATTAACATCTGTTAAAGGTATTTAATTCTTCCTTTCCCTGAGTTAAATTCTGTAGGATTGTTATTAAATACATCGCCATTCTATACTTATTACTAGCAGCCAGATCACAAAAGAATACCTTTCCCTTGGAAAAGCTGATATTTGCAGCGGTTTTCGTTTTAGTAAGAATTGATTATGCAGCCATACAGGGTTCTCTTTAGATGCTTCCTAGTACCATGTTGGCAGATAACTCCCGTTCACAAAGATAAGGTATGAGATCTCATGAATTTTTGTCTGTGAGAAGTCAGGATAGAGCTATGGACAGTTTCTCTGTGTTGTTCTAAGTATGATGACAACTGTAATTCCTTGAGGGTTTTCACTTTCAGCATTGTTGTAGTGCATCAGAATATGACAAAACTGAATGTAGTTGAGGCCAGATCCCACCAACAGATAGGATGCAGCTTCTTGCAGCCATTTCTTAGAGATGATATTTACCTGTAGTTGTAGGCATACAGATTGCAGTCGTCTTTAAGCTGACGGTGAGACCATCCATAATTCTTTGTTCTTGGTCGGACCACATTTTTATAAAATCTCAGAATGGTTGAGGTTGGAAGGGACCTCTAGGGATCGACTTGTCTGCTTGCCTTTTGCCAGTTGCCCAGAACCATGTCCAGACTACATCCAGATGGCTTTTGAGTATCTCCAAGGATGAAGATCTTCTGCTAAGGATGGAAATACTCAGTCATCACTGAGCTTTACTGTGCCAGTGCTCCATCACCCTCATGATGAAAAAGTGGTTCCTGATGTTCGTATGGAGCATCTGTTGCTTCAGTTTGTGTTTGGAGAAACATGGTTGTTGTGAAGGAGGAGAATGGGGAAGTGGCCTATGTGAATATTCCTGTTATTTCAAGCCAAGTATTTGCAAAGGAGGAAAAATATAATTCTTAATTCTTCAGGATTGCTTTAAGGAACGTTTATTGTTTCCTCGGGCTGTTAAGTTTTAAAGCCATTATGTGGAAAGAGCATAACTATATTGAAATTCTGTTTGTTTTCATGTGCTCGTATATCTAAATGAATAGAGGTATAGCAACCAAATACCCTGAATCTTTTTTCTCTGCTGTATGGCAGTTTTTCTTTTTTCCTAATTTTCTTTGTCTTGGAGCTCAGTCAAGAAGAATGGAGCTCCTAGTTGATGGAAAGTAAGTGATTTCTTGAGATTTCAGGTGCTAGAGGGCATTTAATAGTAAGCATAGCAGAAGTTTTATTCATACTTTTCAGGAAGCAGTTAGTGAAAGCAGGAGCATTTTTACTTGAGCTTTTAATAATAATGAACAGTCTCTCAGCCCCCGTACTTTGTGGAGATCTGAATATATTAAATAATCGGTCCAGCTGCAATGTTGAATTTCAAAAGTCATTTCAATTTTCTTACCATTATTGTAATGTACTTAATTAATTTTGTAGCTTGCCACAAGGCAAGCTATTAATTTTTGGAAAAATCTGTGTTTGAGAAAGATCTCAGTTTTTAGATTTTTCCAGGCAGAGGATTGAAAACAGTGGCCCCATTTTGTGTGCTGTTGTTTCCAGGAGCTATTGAACTATATTTAGAAGAACAGGTGAAAGATGTCATGCGAATTGCATGCAGCAGTTCCTTATGGCAACAGAGTAAAATAGTATGTCTTAGGTGTTTTTTCTTGGTTTCACACAACTACTTTATAATACCTTAATCTGTCAGTCAGCTTTTTTTTCCTCCTCTCTCTAGTGTCCATTAACTTCATGGTGATTGTAATAAAGAAACAATGAGGCGGATGACTGACACTCGTCAGCTCACCACTAAAGATGTAACTGTAAAATTTGACACTAGAAGAACAGCTAATATCCTTCAAACTTTGTATTTGAATGGCTTTGAGCATGAATACATCATGCCCTAGAGAAAGGTCAAATTAATCCTCTGCATTGGTGGGTACTGTGTAATTTATATAGTGTTTCCAGTAGAAAGGCAGTTTAATGGAGCTGCAGGTAATGTTTAATAACTGAGAGTGTAAGTTAAATTGACCATCTGTTACACTTGCTGCAGTGGCATGTGAGGTGGTGGAAGAATTTCACACTCATTTTGTTTCAGATTGTTCTAATTGTTTCTTTTTCATGCAGAGCATGGAAAGGATCTTGCAATTAAGAAAATACCCCTTCTGAATTAAATGGAAACCCAGAGTTTTATTCAAACTAATTGCCTAAATACATTCACTGCTCTTCAGTGATAAGCCATGTAAGGACTGAATGCAACTTTCTATCTGTGTTGAAACGGACTTCATTGCAAGTGGTACCTTTGAGGTGCTTACTGAGCTGCTTCATAGTATCACAGAATTGTAGGGGTTGGAAGGGATGTTTGGAGATCGTGTCCATCCCCTGCTAAAGCAGCTCCCTACAGTAGATCGCGGAGGTAGGTGTCCAGGCCGATCTTGACTATCTCCAGAGAAGGAAACTCCACAACCTCTCTGTCAACCTGTTCCAGTGCTCTGTCACTCTGGTAGTAAGTTCTTCCTTCTGTTAGTTTGGAACTTCTCTCTCTTTTCTTGACCAGTTGGCGCTGTATAGCATATTACAGCTTGTCCTGGATTGTTTTGTTTGGAATAATTGCATCACATCTACATGCATCACATGTAGAGGTGTTTTTTGTTTTTTTTTTTTTTTTAAATCTCTATAATTTGCCTTTTAATGGGATTTTTGGACCAGTGTTTGAGGTAACATGGCAACGAGAGACTCTGAGGAAGGAAGCAACAGGAATAAAAATTCTGAATAATTTTGTCCATGTACAAAAAACTGTTATGAATATGTTCATTATGGAGACTCTAGATAATTAGAAGATGGTACCATCCCTTAATAATTCCTGTGTTTCTCAGTGGGCAGCAGAAGGGGTTCTCCAGATGCTAGCAGAATAAGTAACACTTTCTCATTATGAGAACTTGAACAGTTTCAGTGTCATATAATTTGAAAAATATCCCGAATGAAGTCATACACCACAGACAAGAGCCTTCTTGAGGTGTCTGCAAACTGCAATACAAGAACAATTTTTAAAGTTAAAGTTACTTCAGGGTCAGATTTGTAACTGAGAAAAAGGGTTTTATTAGGAGGTGAGACTACAGTTTGTCTTCCGTGTCATTGAATCAGGGTCTAGGGAGAAAAGGAAAACAACTAAAGCCCATATTCTTGGTTGAAGTATTAACTTTTATAAACTATTTCAGTGTACTTGTTCTGTTGGTCAAATAACTATTAAATTGTCTGTATGATACAGCAAACAGCACCCAAGTGAGTTAAATGTCATCAGTATTTGGTTCAGAAACACTGATACTGTTGGAAGTAAATAATTTTAAAGCAAGTGGGTTTTTTTTTTTTTTATTTTATTTCTTTGTTTTTTTGGGGGGGGGATGGGATGAACAAAATAAAGCTACCCTTCATTTAAGGATGCTGATTAGGGCATGTGTTTCTATCAGCAAGGAAAAAATGTTGATCCCCTCCTTAGCAGTCTGTCCACCAAAGGAGCAAACGGAAGTCACAGTCTGTTGCTACCTTGGTTCAAAGCTTAAAAGCATTAAATCCTGGCTGCCTTGCTTACTAGAAGCACTTCAAGCAGTGTAGGATAATAGTGCCACCAAATAGCCGCTGGTCATGAGTGGTGGGAAGTGCTAGCCTTGTTTCTGTCTGAAGGCAAGCTGAAGTCGTGTTGGTCACTTGTCAGAGAAGCTGATGATCGTGTTATTCAGATGTAATGCAGTCTGCTCCCTCATGAAGAAGGAACAGGAGCATTTCTGCTGGATCTGAGAATGTGCAGAATGCTGCAAGAAGGGAAGTCTGTGCCGCATTTCTTGTTGTACTCTGATGATGCATTTATTTGTTACCTGTATTGTCTTCTGACCGATCAGAACCACAGTACAAAAGCATCTTGAATTTATCGGACTTCCTGTATCTGAAGAACAGAAAAACAAGAGGCTTGTTTAATAGCTGCCAACCCCTTACTTTGAATACTTATTTTCTGCAAAGTGATATAAATAAATTCTCAAGTGTCTCTTTTTTTTTTTTTTTTTTTTGACCTTATAGAAGACATTTGGGTGCTTCAGAGGCTGCCATTTAAGGCTTTTTTCAACAATGAAACAATGCTTATTGTACTTGGTTTACTAGAGCAAAGATTATCAACTCCTTAAAGCAAATTACTGTTGATTGTTTCAAACCTGTCCAAAGTTTTGCTGTTAATGCACATAATGTCATAATACCAGAATGAACAGGAAGCAGCTGCATCTGTACCTTCTGAAACAAAACAGCCAATGAGCTCCCATCATTGGTGTGAGAATTCTTACTGTTTATTTGAATGTCTTTAATATTATACAAAATAGGGAAAATATTTACCTATACCTGGTGTGTAAATGACAGAAGCAATGTCTTGTATACTCTCCCTTGCACACACTAGAATTTGTTAGTTGCAGATGACATTTCCCAATCCATTTCTGTGGAGCAGTGTCCTTTCCAAAATGCAGCCAAGCATCTGTTGAGAGAACAGTGTGCATCTCCCAGCTCAGGTATGCTGCAAAACATAGCAGCAAGTGAAGCAATATAACATTTATAAATCTCTATTTTACATCTGTTGGTTTTACAGCTGCCTGCCAAAACAGTTCTGTATGCTTTGAGGCCTCTGTTGTGGTTGTTAGTGTCCTGTAAGCTTCTCATTCCATTTAGGAAACCCCAGCTTTCTCATCTGTCATCAGTTTGTACTACTAATGCAATAAGCATTTGTATGGTTAACAAAAACTTGTAACTCATACTGCTTTCCTTACATAAATTTTTAATTTCATATTTTGCTGAGTCCCAATACGTTTCACCAATTATGTATAATAATAAATCCTAGAATTCCTGTCACTGCTTAAGAACACGTGTCCTGTATACTTCTGAATCCCAAATTTTCTCCTGCAAAATGTACTTTTAAATTTGAGTTACAGCCAGTGTTGCGCTTTGGTCCAGAATTCTAATTAGTATGGACATGTTCAAGAGATTATCCTGTTGGTTTCCCTGCTAGCTGCTCATTTTCTCTCTTTCTTCTCATATGCCTTCTCATGGCTGCCCCTTGCTCTTAGGCATTATGCATTTTTTGAGAGCAAGGAATGTTAAGGAGCTGAGACATGTTTAGGGTTCTGCTGTAATCTACAGTGTTGCATCTCTTAATTCCTGCTACTCTGCCATAGTTGTTTGAAAATGCTTTTTGCCGATACAGACTTGGTAGTTGGAATGTGAAGTTCGATTGTTTCTGATTTTTGTCATGTAAAGCAGTCAGGATTGTGTAATTGACTCAGATTAGCAACTAGCTGGAGTGGTGGACTCACTGCACTGAACCTGGTGTGAGCATGCTGCGATGCAGATATATCTCAGGTTGTTCTTCAGCCTATTAAATTCGAGACTGCATCTGTGATTGATGACCCATCTGAACATGGAAACACCAGAGAAAGGGCATTTTAACCTTTTCAGATACAGGGAGAATAAAACAAATTTTTACTTTGGTACTCCTAAATTTAAAGAAATGTGTCTTAACCAGGTTTAGTTCACAGGATGGCTTAGGTAAGAAGTAACCTTAAAGATTATCTAGTTCCAACCCACCTGCTGTGAGCAGGGCTGCCACATACTACATCAGGCTACCCAGGGTCCCATGCAGCTTGGCCTTGAATGCAAGTGATGGGGCATCCACAGTTGGGTAGCCTGCCCCATTTGTTCCATGATCTTCTGACGCTCAAAGGTGAGACTTCACCAGCCTCTAGCTCCATGGGTCTCCCTTTCTCTCTTTCTTAAAAATGGGAATGGTTTTTCCTTTTCCAATCACTGGGGACTTCACCTGACAAGCATGGCTGTCTGAATATACTGGAAAGTGGCTTGGCAACTATATCAAGCCATTTCCTTCAGGATCCTGGGATGGATGCTGTCTGGCCCCATAGACTTGTACACTTCCAGTCTCTTCAGGTGGTCCTGTTCTTTGCTTACAGTGGGAGGTATTTCGCTCCTCCATCTTGAGGTTCAGAGACATGAGAGACACGGAAGCCTGACTGCCAATGAAGACTGAGGCAAAGAACTCATTGAGTACCTCAGCTTCCTCTGTCCATTTCTCCCATCTTTATTTATCAGAGGGGTATGCTCTCCTTTGTCTCTTTTGATCAGCATACTTGTAAAACCACTTCTTTCCTATTCCTTGCCAAATTCAATTCTGTCTGTACCTTGTCTTTCCTAATCCTATCCCTGCATGTCCCAATGGCATCCCAGTGTTCTCCCAGGCCACCCATCCCTGCTTCCACTGCCTGTACTTTTCCTTCTTTTCCCTCAGTTTGACCAGTAGGTCCTTGTTCAGCCAGGCCAGTTTCCTGCCTCCTCTGCATGATTTCTTATGATAAGGGGATACGCTCTCAGAATGTTGTCCTTAAAGAGTTGCCAGCTCTGTTATGTTCCTATGTCCAAAATGACAGTTTCCCAGGAGATCCCACTCAATAATTCCTTAAATAGCTGGAAGTTCACTCTCCTGAAGTACAGGGACTTGACACTACTCTTTGCCAGGCCATGTATCTTGAGGTTGTAAACTCAATGAGGGCATGGTTGCTACAGCCCAGGTGTGACTTTGTTTTTGAAACGGTGGGTAACACTTTCTAAAGCAACCAAAGCAATGCAGTGCTAGAGTACTCTTTGAAATACATAACCTAAGTCATTAGCCTTGTACACTGAATAATTCTGTCTTCCAATTACAGAAAGTTTGTGTATATGGTTTTCAATATGACAAATTAGGTAGAAGGCAAAGAGGAGAGACTTGTATTGTGGGGTTTGTAAACAAGGAGTAATGGAAAAATAAGCTGTTTTTCCTGCTTGGCATTCATTTGGTTAGGCTGTCTTTCCATTATAAAGCTACTTCAGCTAGTATTTGAAGTTGGCTATTAGTGTGCCCAGTCAACCGTGTATTCAGTGCTTTTAAAATATAGTCTGAAAGCTTGATCTGCTTAGTTCCACTACATCAATGTTCCTGTTTTTGAAAATATTTAACTGTCTCTCTTCACTTCGTGTGTATAAGGAATCAAGATAAATTCTGAAGTACATATTTCTATTTAAAGCTTTTTCTATTGTCTAGAAGCAATAAAGCCAAAACAGAATTCCACATCTTCATATTTGTAGCTTAACCTACAGGGAAGAACTAAGTTGCATAAGCTGTGGAAATCACTGCTCAGATTTCTTCTGCCATTGTCCTTTGTGTTGGACAGATGATGAGACACAGATTTTTCAGCTGACATTGAAGCGATGCTATGATGTGTTCAATTTTTTTGTTTTGTCTTAAAGATAAAGCCATTCCCTCAAGGCATAATGTTATCTTTCAGGTTACTGCTTTTCCTAAAAATCACTTTCAGAAGGCTTAAACTGTTTCCAGGTTTAATAGTTGCTTTTATCTAATATCTTTCCACTATATACTGAATTTTTGTGAACTTGTAATTCTGGGCATCATCTTTTCATGAAGAACTAGACAGACAACTTCATTAGATCTTACTAATTCTGTTGCTCTTTTACCATTTTTTACCCATCAACCAATAACTGTGCCTCAGACTTTTGGACCAGTCTTTCCTTCTTCCCCAGCTGCCCCCAGCCCTCACCCCCAGGTTGCAAGATACAGGCTTAGCATTGGGAAGTTTCGTCCAATGTTTATGCTGATACATGAATTAATTTTGGTTGTCTAAACATAGAAAGCTTAAGCTAGCTCAAATCTAACTCAAAATCTGAGTTTCTTTTCAATGTTCTGCCAGTAATACGAACAGGTGGAAATAAGCCACAAAGTAATCCATCTAACACAAACACCTGGATGGGTTCTCTGGGTCACTGTATCATTCTGGTCACAGCACTAATTGTGAGGTGGAGCAAGGGAGGGACGGTCATGCATGAGTTCTACTGGAAGGGTAGTGGGAATTAATAAACCAGTAGCAAACTACTGATGTATTGTTGAGAAGTCTGAAAGTCAAATCAGGAGTACCTAGAGACGTCTTGATTGTTGTGATCTCCATATTCCAAAAGAAAGGAATCCATATTGGTAGCATGTACTGAAATGTTGTTTTGGACAGAGTGATGCTTAAAGGCACCTAAGGGGTGAAAGAAAGAAAATAAAAAAAGTTCACGAATTCCCTTCATTATTGCTAAGATAAATTTGGGAATGTCATGGAAATTACTGTACTGAATCAGACTGCATTGGTTATCTTGTCTGGAGTAGTAGGTGTTCTTTCCATAGGAAAAGGAGTAAAGAAAATGACCCAAATGAATGGACAGCCATCTAATAACTGATAGTGAAGGAAGGCTTATTTTTTGACCCTTGCTGGCAGCTGATTTCCCTGTGGAGTAGCAGGCTTGCATTTCTAATTTATTTATTCTCTTAGAAGCAATGCCAGCGTTGCTTCTTTTAAATCTTTTTAAAACTTCGGTTCTCTTGATACTTCTGGCAAAGATACGCATGGTTACCAAGAAAGGAATTTTGTCCTTCAGTTAAAAAATGGAAGAAAGGATATTTGCAGAAGGTGTGTGCCTGCTGTTAGAATATTTGTTGCAAATACTTAACCCTCTCAGAGAGGAATACTTACATGTGTTTTGTAGAGTTACCTCTAAAAGCATTTTGAGACATTAAGATGTGTCAAAAAGTGAGTGGATTCTGAAGTTTTGGTATTGGAAAGTTGATGGAGCTGCATGGAGATGGGGGAGATGACGGGACAAGTGTGAAAGGTATTGATGTATTATTTCAAAGTACGGTGCATTCAAAGATAATAAAATTTGTGTGCCTTTTCAGGAAGTCTATAGGACGAGAACTTTTTCATAAAGGTATTAAAAAAAAGGTAACAGAGTTACTGGATTTTGCAAACATCATCAAATGTTCAGAATGTGACTGCTCTGAAAACTGGGGCTCACTCTAGGATATCTGCAACTAAAGTGTGGGTCTCAGGTGTGATGGATGCTGTCCTGAGGGCTCATTGCTAGCTCCCGTGTTGGCATTGCTCCTCGGTTCCGGTGTGTATTTGGTCTGGAATTCTGTGCTGCTCAATGGGAGTCAGTTCGACAGCAAAGCTGTGTTTGCCCTGTTGTATGAGGTTCTTTGGGATGAGAGGGGGTGTTGTATATTTCCAAATTCAGCCTGGTTATTTGTTGTGGCTCGTGACACCATTGATTGGCATAGCTAAGGCACAGTGTGTAGTCTGGTCGACTAAGGGACAAGCAGCAAAAGGTGGTTAAACTGTCACAGCTGTTAGAAGAAGCGTTATCTCAACTATGGTGCATTTCTGCCTTCAGCATGAGATTTTTCAATGATGCAGTCATCTTGTTTTGAATACATTCTAGTTGGAAAGTGCTTAAGTTATTTTTGCATTGGACGGTACTTCAGCCTTTTGGCTTGTGGAAGCAATTGAATGGAATAGGTTGAGGGTTCTTTTTTCCAGCTTTTGGAATAAGGTCATCCTCAGAGATCAGAAGAAATGTATTTGAAAAAATTATTTAAAAAAAAAAAAAGTGAAGGGAGTTTTATTTTTGCTAAGGTTGAAAAACATTTTTCATTATTGAAGCATGGAAAACGTTTTTTTGTGTTTCATAAGATGTTGGAAGAAAATACGGGTGCATAATTTGAAAATTTTGCAGAATGTTGACTCTGTATACCATTATAATATTTGTGGTTGTAAAAACTTTTTCTAGCTCTTGATACGCAGCTACTTCAAAGACAGAATCTGAAGGAGGAGAGCATGTGGTAGATTTACACATCACTTCAGGTGTTTGTGTTCTGTGATGGGAAATGTCAGATTCCAGAAAACAGACAGCTTGACATTTTCCTCATTTTGATTATTGCAAAGGATTCTTGGGCTTGAAATTTTATTACTCATTAATAAAGTGTGCTCATGGTGCCATGCACAGAAAGATGCTTAAAAACGCACCGATTGCTTTTATTCAATCATGAATATTCAAACATGAGCTGGTCTTTTAACTTAGTCACTGCAACAATGGAATCCTGCAGAAGTTTTGTGGAAGGCTTGGACCTTTGTGATTTCCCAACAATATTTGAATTATGCTGTAATAACCCAAACTTTTTGTGTCTTGTCTCTGCGTGTTCTCCTTTGTTCACACTGTACCTTATTCTGTAGCCCCATTCGGGCTGCTGCTGTGTTTTGCTGCAGTATGAATGAATAAATAAATGTGTTCTTCTCTTAAATGAGAATGAAGTAAGGATCTTTATTGTTATTATTGACAGGTTTTCTTGTAGTTTCCCTCTGCTGCCAGCAGGTATCAGTTTGCTGTTCTGTCAGTAACGTCACGCAGTAGGTCTGGCAGTGGTTGAAATTTCGATTTTGAATGTGAGAGGGGAACCATCATTTAAATTACAGCCATGTTCTGGAGTGTCTGAAGAAAACATGGTATGGTGGTGGTGTTATTAACGTGAAAATCTCCTTTAGACTCGAGCAAGCCTGTGACATGCTCTATCCAGAGAGCTTACAGATCCATACAAAAGCATTTGCTTTGCAAAGTGGAGGCAAGAGTTTGTGCACTGAAGCAATAAGGCTAAATAAAATGACTTGTGGAATTAAAGACTGCCATCTCGTTGAAGAAATGCATCTTCTCATTTCCCCTCTCCCAACCTTTTCACAGTCTTATTTTGTCCAGATTGCTGTGGGTCTCTTTGTTAAATGAGCTTTGCATCTCAGTTAATTCTCTGCCAGTTTTGCTTTGGGCTGATGACTGGGGGTGTTTGTGTATCCATTAAGCGGCAGGACATGTCCACTGCTTTCCACCTCTCTCCTTAAACAGCTGTCAGCAGGTTTGCAGAGCAGCTTTCTTGCTTTGCATTAATTGCTGCAACTCACTCCATGCAGTGAAAAGCACCTGTAAGGAGGGGTAGACAGAGCATTCTTCGAACTTTCTGAAGGTAAATAGAAATGCTGTGAGCACTTAGGTCAGATTTCATATCAATGTGATTAACAGGAAAGAAGTGTCACTTCTTGTAATGTTCATTTTTCAACTAACCTTTCTTCTTATGCTCCCACCCCAGTAAGGAAAATACTGCAAATATAAACAAGTGCATGTCTGTGATGCACAGATGAGGCTGTCTCATTGAAGTTGTATGTAATCCCATGCTGAGATTTACAATTGGTTCTGAAATGAAAATCTGCCAGAATTAGATCAAACGTTATTCTAGCTGCAATGAGCAATGTGGGGAGGATTGATGATTTGTCCATGAAGGGCAGACTAGAACAGTGTTGTTGGTGAAAGGCTTTCCCAGACAAGTACTAAAATAGAGGAGGAGTGCTGGGTTGATTTGTTGGGCTACAGCTAGTTTGCCAATTTTTTATTTAAATATTAATATTGTATGTTTGTGCAGAATAGGAAATTCTGGTTCTAATTCTTCAGATGAGCTTTTTGGAAAAAAATTTCTTTAGTGCTACTTCAAGCAGTAAAAGAAATAAATAATGAAGCAGTAATTTTTTTTTACATCCAGATTTTTATTAAAATAGTGTTTGTAAATCTGCTGGTGTATATGCATAGAAGGCCAGCACAAGACATAGGAGAACTGTATCTGTATTATCTGGAGGTTTGAAGTTGAATCTAAAGATCTGGTATCTTTGGATGAGAAATTGATGCGAGGCTTTACTCTGCTTACCTTTATGCTCAGTGATTTCAAACTCTTAATTTGACAAGGCCAGCAAGTGGAAGAAGTGGAAAGGGATTCAGCTGAAGTGACTGGTGTGACATCACCCAGAAAGCGTTGGAGAGCAGAACAGGTCTTGAGTGCTCCGACACAAATCCATTGCCTGTGTGCTGAGCAGTGCAGTCTTGTGAAAACAACTGCAATCAACATTCTTCTCTTCAGTCTTCTGCTTATTCTGCCTTCTCTGCTTTCCCACACTCTGTAGGACCGTGAATTTTTCACCCAGTCTTGTTCACTTCAGAATCTGTGTTCTTTGTTCTCCTCTCCCAAGGGTCATCAAATTGGTCTTTTGGGGGCTCTGCTGTGTTGCTTTTCAGTATATTGATGTAATAAGCAATTTTTAAAGATCGTGAATATCTTTAATACTTGATCATTTTTGTGTTTTATCCCAATGCTGTGTTTATATCTACCCAGTGTCTTCATGCTGCTTGCAACTATGGAAATATAGACTTAATCTCAGTGTAGGAATAAAATCAGCTTTGTCACCAGGTGTGTTCTGTTCTCAGCAGTTTCAAAGCCTCTAGGGTACTCCAATTTAAATCCATGTTCATCATCAGCCTTAGGTATTTTGATTTCCTTTCGCTTCCTTGGTAAACTTACACAGGGTTTAGATGAAGATTCCCACAGTTGACCTCACTGCTGCATTGTTAGGTACATTTAAGGTTCACAGAGGAAAAAGAAAATACTCTGCCTTTCAAACATCATCCCTTCTAAAAGTATCTAGGCTCTCCTCCTTCCTTCTGCGCCATCCCATCAATTCTCCCCATTCTAGTGGGACTTGTTCTGTTAAGAGGAAATAAATATTCTCTCCTGGGTTTTTTTTTATAATTTTTCTTAGTACTGTGGGTGAAACGTGATAGGTAATGAAGAGAAATGTTTTTCAGCATCAGTGCATCAATTTGAGCATTATGAATGTTATATGCTCTGTTTTTTGATACAGCAAAAACAAAACGAAACAAAACAAGTTTCTAGATTTTGTTGGACTTGCTTAAAAATTGTGGTGTACTCTATTTCCATACCATTAAAAACAAAAATACCTTTAAGAACTGATAGTGTATGAACTTGTAAATGATTTATATTGCATCAGTCTTTGGTGTGCCTACTTTGTCTTGCTAGTTATAATTGAGCTGTAAAGCATGTTTGTATGACAACTTATTTTATACAGGCTTCTTTTACCATCTTGCGCTTGCTGTTTCCTTGCCATTTTTTGGGGAGGGGAAAATCGTGCAGGCAGTGGAAGTGACTTTGGCTTCTGTTTGAGGAAGGTGTAGCACAGTGCTGGGCAGAGGGAGTGTTATGTGTGTGTATTACCTCTTACTGAAATGATAAAGAAGGTACTTGGTGTATGTAGCAGAATGAAGTGAACTGCTAAAGGTCACAATTTCTGAAGGAATTCTTTGTGGATTTTGGCCCCAAATTTTCCCCTTCCATTTCACGTACCTGATTTTTGTTATTAAAATACATATGCAGGAGGGAGGAGGGGGCAAGGGACTGTGGTGTGTAATTGGGAGAGAGGGAGATCCAGTGCCGAGTGAATGTAGAATCACAACCAGGACTGTTTTCTGCCGAGGTCGGGCAAAGTCTGCTATCCAGTAGAAAATTAAAGCAATAGTAACTGTTGTTAGTTGTTGAGATCTCTTGGAGATGAAAGCAGAGCTCTCCTAAGTGCAGTCAAATTGTCAATTTAGAACTGAAAAAATCACATTTTTAGAAATGACTTGTGGTGTTTTTTTTGTTTTGTTTTGTTTTTTGTTTTTTTTTTTGCATTAGAGATGCTGGGCTGTAGTTTTATAGTCATTTTGGGGTCTACAATGTTGATTTATTTATTTTTTTATTTTTGATTTGATGCGAAGATGTGTGCATGTGTACTCACTAATTAGGACATGATCAAAGCACTTAAATCTTTACAGTGATGTTAAATTCACTGTAGTAGGAGGAAGAAACATGAGTAGGAAAGGAAAGAGATGTGTAGATGTAGGGTTAGAATGGAATTTCCCATAAAAGGACTTCAACCTTGATACATATGTTCTCAGCTATGTGGAGATTACATCATTTTTTCAAATGCCATTGGGGCTCGAAGAACATCTTATACCTCTGAAAGCTGTAAGCATTAATAAGCCATCATATTACAAACATGCTAATCAGAGATTCTTGAGACTCTAGCACAAGGAAGCAAGCTACTTCATGAGTACAGTGATTGATTGTGAAGTTCTGATGTATTACCTCAAGCTGAGCCTGCCTTTGTTTAGGTGCTTGAACAGCAGTGGTCTGAATGCTGAACTGATTCCAGTACAGATCTATCAGGTTACTGATCAAAACTTGGAAGATGATGTCAGATCTTGGAGCAAAGTATTGACTTAGAGTGGGTTGGGTGCATTGTACACTGTCAGTTCAGAACAGTTCTGTCAGTATAATCACAGTTTACATATTGTCCAAATTGTGTTTTCTTGTATTTTGCTGCTTTTCCAGCAGACCGTAACTCACTAAACGCTGTGAACATGTTACAGCTCTGCTAATTGAAAACATTAGGAGATGGTTCTGAGTAGTGAAGTTATTCTTAAATTTCAGATATCTGGAAGTGAACATTATAAAACATAAAAGAATGAGTGACATCCCGGAGGTGACAGCTGTTGGAGAGGGTCCGGAGGAGAGCCACAAAGGTGATCAGGAGACTGGAGCACCTCCCCTATGAAGACAGGCTGAGGGAGATGGGCTTGTTCAGCCTGGAGAAAAAAAGGCTGCGGGGTGACCTCATTGCAGTCTTTCAGTACCTAAAGAGAGCCTATAAACAGGAGGGGAATCAACTCTTTGGAAGATAGATAACAGCAGGACAAGGAGAAATGGTTTTAAGTTGAGGGAGGGGAGATTTACGTTGGATGTCAGGGGAAGTTCTTTACTATGAGAATGGTGAGGTGCTGGAACAGGCTGCACAGAGAGGCTGTGGATGCCCCGTCCCTGGAGGTGTTCAAGGCCAGGTCTGATGGGGCCCTGGGCAGCCTGGTCTGGTATTGAATGGGGAGGTTGGTGGCCCTGCCTGTGGTGGGTGGGTTGGAGCTTCATGATTGAGGTCCCTTCCAACCCGGGCCATTCTGTGATTCTGCGTGTGACTTTGTTGCTCTTTTGAGAGCCTGGTGAAATAAGAACAGGGAAAAAAATAACTTTAGAGAGACAAGTTTTTCCTCAGTATCCTGAATTGTTGATGCAGAGTTCTTTGCCAGTGTCCTAAAATGCATTTTACATACTTAAAAATGCATATCTTTTTTTTTATCCTTACTGTTAAGTATTTAAATGTAATTGAACATAAAGATTGAAGTCTCGGTGGAATCTTGAAGCTATAACCCAATTTATTTAATATTGGGTGGAGCCACAGAAAATCAAAACAAAGTTTTGAAGAGAAACTGTTCATCACAGCTGGCTGCCTTTAGGGATATACAACATTAATATTTATACAAAACTGTTCTCAGTGGAGGCTATCTAACTGGTATGGATAGCTGAGGGAAAAGGTTCTTAATCAGTGAAAGTAAGATTTTATGAAGTTAGCTGAAGTAGTAGAGCTTTCTGGATCCAAACAGAAGTTGCTACTCTCCTGCATGCTTTTTTTTAAATTATTGCTCAGCCTTCCTATCACTTTCATGGGGAAGTTTGAGGTTTGATTTGAGTATGAAGGTGGATTGAAAAAGAACAGAATAGCATCTCTTGTTAGTTTTACTTTTTGTGGTTACTGAGAGTATGGCTCAGAAACATACTGTGCATTGCAATCTCTGACAGTAACTGCCTGTCACAGTACTGGATTAAAATAGCTTGATTGTTTTATTTTGTTTGTCTTCTGGATGTGTTGATTAGAGGAAGCAATGCTACACTGGCTGGAGAACTCAGGAACTGTTACTTTCTTGTTTAGTAAGGCCTTAATTAGGGTAAACAATGGAGGAAAAGAGATAGTGAAATATGGAAGATAAAGGTAATAGTGTGTCACAACAGAAATTTTTTGCCATGGTGACCAAATTCTGGCGTATGAAAAACATGAAGAGGATTAAGCAGGAGAGTGACATTGTTAAGTAGTAGTTCTGTTCCCCAGGCACCCTTCCCACTTGAAAAGAGGGACTATGGGCAGACTGGTTAAATCTCTACAGGGAAAACAAAAGAAACCCTAAGAACCAACTGGATCTCTTCATACAAAAGGGACATGGTTTAGTGGGAGCTATTGGGAATAGGTGAACAGTTGGACTGGATGATCTTTTAGGTCTTTTCCAACCTTGGTGATTCTATGAAAAATTTTTGTTTGCCAGGTCATTCTTTAGGAGAGCAGAAGAAATGCATAACCTTAATGAAAGTTGAGAGATTTATTGATTCAATTTTGTTGTCATTTGAGCAAACCAAATCATATGGTTTTTTTTGTTGGTTTTTTTTTTGGGGAGGAGGGATGTTCAGTGAGTGCTTAAGGAGCACACTGTTCTCATAATTTTCAATTTTACTTAACCAAGCACTTTTTAATGCTTTCTTAGAGATGTCAAATGATTGTTTTCTAAATAATAAAAGCAGGATGTAAGTTGTATCCACAGATTTGTTCTGGATGAGTATTTGAATTATGGAGTAATTTGTAATCTGAGTGGTGGCGTTAAGGGAAATTGCGTAAGGTCTTGGTGCCTGCTCTGGGCACTTTCAAGAAATAGCAAGTGTTCTCAAGTAGATGTATGTGTATTGTAGTGTTCTTCATTTTTCTGATGCGATCTTTAATTATGTGCTTGAAATGGTGCCTCCAAAAATCTCTTGTGCAGATGTTTTTGTTTGCATCTGTTGTTTGCAGTTGTGTACAGAACAGATGTTATCTTTTGCCTAAAAAAGGCATGTAACCTCAATTGAAAAATGTCAGAAATTCTCAGCTGTGGATTTCCTCCTTCCTGTTCGTTGCTCCAACCCATTCTGGAAGTCTGAGTGAGAGGAGGCACCAAACGCAGGAGCTTGGAGGAACTCCTAGGCAGCAGCAGTATGTCCATGGCATAACCTGCTGCAGACAGTTCTACTCTTCTTGTGAAAAAATTGCAACATAAAAATAACTTGCAGCTTGTCAGTGAGGCAGAATTTTGCAAAGTAGCTGTAGGTTTGCAGTTCTGGATCGGTTTCATTTGAACTTCAATTAGACAGTCGTTTTCTGTTAGAGAGTTGTGCTTCTAACTTCTATTTTTAACAGATGATGTTTTTGAAGATATTTTAGTGCTAATCAGACATCCAGGTGAAAAGTTGCAGCTTTCTGCTCTTCATCTCATGAGATTTGATGAAAGCCTTTCAGTCAACTGTCATTGAGCAGAAAGTGCTGATAATAGAAACTCCACTTTTTCAGCATCAGAAGAGCAGATTGTGATTTGTTTCCATGTTTGATTTTTAAAGATACCATAGAGATGATTTCAGAATAGCAGAGGGGATAACTCTGTATCTTTCCTAACTTTCACATCTTCTAAACGTGTTACTGTCAACATCGTCTGCTTTTGACAGCATTCAGGTGCATTGGGGCTGCTTTCCATTTACCCAGTTCTAATATGCTTTGTCAACACAGCATATTAAGAGTAAAGTTGTTTGTACTTGCTTCTAGCCTTGGTTTGTTTTTTTTCCTTGTGCTTGAAGGCAGAAGCAGAAGAAAAAGAGAGTAGAATTATGCTTTGATGAGAAGACAATACATATACAGCTAGGAGTATTACACCTTGCACAGACAGACAAAAGCGGTCTGGCAAGTAGGCAATGCAGAAAATCATAAACATGAATCTAAAGCCTAGAAGATGGTGTTGCATCATTTGTGGACATACAGCTACCACTGTCCACTGACCTGTGCCTGCCTCAATCTGTAGCATGAATTAAAGAAAAAGCTTCAGAAGGTCTAGTGTTACAGTGAATTTGACACACCAGTCTGTTTGCAGCACGGTCCTTGTGACTGTAATGCTTTTTAAAAAGTCATTACTTTTCTGCTACTTACTTTTGATGTGGAAACCACTCTGAAAACCCTTCAGAGTAGTGCCCTGTTTTCAACATGAAGGATTGCTGTGAATTTTCAGACTCGTGCAGTTATTCTCGTGGTATTGCAGATTGCTGTCATTTTGCAGTTCTCTTGTAAAGCAAGTTTGAGGAATACGTGGTATGGGCTAAATCATCTTTGTTTCTGAAACCACTGCTTTTTGAGGGAATATGGAAAAAGAAAGGGACTTAAGATTTCATAAGGAAGCATAAGAGAGTGATAATTTTTGCGTGCTGGATGATGGAATCTTCTGAAATAAGAGAGAAAAAGTTGAGGACTGAAAAACTCCTGTAAGCAAAATAATAGGCTTATTAAGTATTCTCTTAAGTTCTGTTTGTTTCCTGGAAGATTGGATGGTTTGTTTTTCCGAGACTGTCTTAGAAAACAAGTTTTGATTAGAAGGGTCGATGTGATTAAGTAAGATGCAAATGGCAAACCTTACAATCTGCAAGCAAAATGGCTGCTATCAGACTATTGATGTTAATTGATTTGTGGCATTAAGTTTTTCACGCAGATTACTGTATTATTTGCTGATTTTTTTAATTTTTATTTTTTTGCTCTTCTTTTTTCAGTTCCATTCTCTCTACACTGTTCCTTGATGTCTTCAAGCTGGTTCTTGTGCACAAGTGAACAATTCCTAAGTAATTCATGAAGCTGAGTAAAAGAACGTCTGTCCAGGGCCAACCAAAGCTCTGACAGAGCAGCATCCTATATCCAGTAATGAGTAAGAGTGCAAGACTGTAAGAAAGCAGGGCAAACTGTTCTCACAGCTTCTAAAAATACTTACACACACACACACACACACAGCCTTCCCAAATTTGAAATGAATGTAGGCTTCCTGACTTTGTCATGCTTCTCTCCAGCATGAAATTGGACAAGTGGTTTAATTTTCTTCATACGCAGCTTTTTCCTATCACTGAAGACAGTTGGATACCTTTACAAAATGGTTGTGAAAATGTAACTAACAGTATTCAAGGTCTATTTGCAAATACCATAAAGATAACTCGACAGTAAACAGAGCTTTACCTTCAGACATCGATTACATGAGACATTTTGCACTCTAAATGGTGTACAGTTCAGTATAAAACAGCTTGAAATATTCCACTTGAACATACTACAGAAGCTTGGATTTCATCCACCGTCTCTGTCACCACAGTTTCTTTCGAGTCACTGATTTATCTTTGTTTTTCAGAACTTCTTTTAAATGTGCAAATTGGAATCCGCTGTTTCAAGCGGGAAGCATCACAAACAGGACTGTGTTTAGTGGTGATTTAATAATGCAAAATTCACCTCAGGACAGACCAGACAGAATTAGCACAGCTGTGAGTGTAAATATCTGCAAAATAAAAAGTGTTCTTCCTAATATTAAATATGAAGTAGAGAAATGTTGTAATTGAAAGCTGGGCTTCTGTAACTTCGCTGTTTATCCCAGATGTAGCTGACAAGTCCTAATATAGCCTGAAGAACTTGGAAATGAAGGAATAAGCAGGAAGTCAGACCAGCATTGCAGCCCAGATTGAATTATGTTCTGAGCTGGGAACTAGAAGAGACTGTAGATAGATGTCCCACTGTGTGTTGCAGAGGTCACAAATTAATTAGCAAGGGAGTATGTTGATGGAATTAAATGCATGGGTTTCATATCAGACTGTTTGTAGAGCTGATGTGTTCTTTAGTCATTGTTGAATTTGGCAGGAAGAAGATAAGAAGTAACTGGGGACACTCGGGTCTCTGTGAAATTGGATGTAAGAGACTTGAAGTAGACTTGCCTTGTAGAAACAAAGTTTAATATTCAAATTTTCATATTCAGATATATTTGATTGTGAAATATCTGTGGAATATCAGCACGGCTAGTACACAAGTCTGAAAATTAATTTCATAGTTAAAATCTTCAGATCTATCAGCCTGAGTGCCTTCATTTTAAACTGGTTTTCAGTTGAGCTGCCACTGTTACGAAGAGAATCTTCCTTATTAACTGTAATCCTCTGTATAAACATTGGACAAATAAGAGAGAAAATCTTAAAGCTGACTTATGAAATATTTAGTGGTTCCCCAATTTTCTTTTAATAAACAGTGCTGAGGTTTTGTTTTGTTTTTGTGGAAGTAGTTTTTGTAGAGATAATGGAAGCCTGTAGTATGAAAAAGAAATTGATTCTAGTATTTCTTTCTAATTAAAAAAAAAATGCTTTTCTTCCAACGTAGCCTGCATTAAATAGACTTATTTTGTTAAATTTTATTTCATACGTAATGCATGTAGTATCACCTGCCACAATGGTCCTAAAGTGATTATGAGAATAAGGCCCATCCTTCAGAAGATTTTCTGAAGTTGCTTGCCTCAAAGATATTTCAATGTGAAGACAATTTGACAGCATCAAAATGGTACCTTAAAGCATTTTAGGTGAGGGAGAACTGTGGAAAGTCATCCACAGAGTGTTACCTGTTAGATTGACTTCTGCTGTTTTCCAGCAAAACACATCTAATAGGGAGCACCTTTTTTGTTAAATACATTTCTGCCATTTCAGCAAGATCAGAGCATGGGAGCATTTAACATTAAAATATACCTCTTAAAGTTCTTACACTGAAGAATTTAGACTTCAGTTAGAAACAGCCAGTGCAGTAGATGACACAGTTGTGTTTTGTTCCTGAAAAATGGAATCTGTGCACCCTATTTTTATAGCAATACATGTAAAAAACAAACCAAAACCACTGTTACTCCTCTTATCTTAAATACTTCCATTTACTGTTGTTTAGTCTTGCAAATATCAACTGCAGGAAGCCTGTAACTCTCTTCTCAAACACAAGGGATTTGTTTTTATTCCTTGCCTTTGCAGAATGGAATTGTGGAATGTTTGTGGAATTTTTTTCCCATGCATTACTGAGTTGCCCAGTATTAATCAGCAGAGGCATTTCAAGAGAGTGATTTAGATACCTAATATTGCAGCAATTTTTCTCCTAATGTTTGTACTCTGAATCTTTTCCCAGAGCTGTCTGTCTGCTCACAGTCATGCACAAATTAAATATTAGGCATTGTTCTCACCACTCCTTTGTCTTCCAGAAAACTAATACTAGGACTAATAATTCCCACAAATTTTTACAGCAAAATTCAGCAAAGATGTAAGGCATCAGTATTGCTACTGCAACTCTCTCTCCCTTTTTTAATTCATGTGTATTTTAAGCTTGGTGGTTTGCTGAACTGATCACACAAGAGAGCATGGTGATGCCACTTCATTTTTTTCTTCCCCGCTGATGAAAGCAGAAGTAGTTTCTGTTTTGGAAAAAATCTCCAATATCTCCTGATCACACAGAAGATGAGAATTTCTTTTGTATTCACATAATACAAAAAAGAAAAGCATGAAAGTCAGAAAGAGAGGATGAAGGGTGGGGTTTTCACTGATAGTTTACTTGAGATGGAAGTGTTGAATTAGGGACTAAGTTGCTTCTGTTATGTCAAAAATCAAATTTTTCATAGCAGTAATTAGTCTAAAGTGGATATGCATGACAAGAGACACTTGAAAGTGTGTTTAAAGAAAGAGGGAAGCTTGCTCCCTATTGATGATGACTGAATAATTTTGAAATCAGTGTGCAGGGAAGTTAGTTTTTGGGAAAATGCAATCTAGTAGAACACCTCCCTCTGCTGGTAGACTTCATGTTGTTTACTGTGCTGTATTATACTTTTGACTTCATAGTGGGAGATACCTTAGACTGCTCCTGAAGATCAAGTTGAGCCTTGTAAAAGAGAATTAGGTTGCATATGAGATTTTCCACTGTTCTGAGTCTTTGAGTACAATGGCAGGAGGTTGGGCTGCCTGTCCCAAGTTTATTCCAAGCTTGTCAGTTAACTAGATTTTTCTTCTACTTTCTCTCTTGCTGCTGGAATTGATTGCATTTTGCTGTTCTTGCTAGCCTACTGAAGAGAGGCTCTTGGACATTGTGCTTTAATCAGGTAATCAGAACAGCATGCACAAAACAGTTATTAGCTTCTAGTAATCATTCATCTCTTCCTGAAAATGTATGCATCATTTAGTTTATTCATACTTACTTATTTGAACTGAATTTTACGTGCTGATTCTCAATTAGTTTCCAAAGTAATGTCTCTAATTACTTGCTCTTGAAGCACAACTGGCCATCCTAACTGGATGCATCCTAACATCCTGACTGAAGCACATTACTGTTAACCATTTATCCTCTAGTTTACTAACACCACAAAGCAGAAAAATTAGATATTTTCTCTACAAAATCTTCAGTATAGGTTCAATCTGTCAATCATATGCCATTTCTGTACAGTACGAGCACCTGAAGAAGCAATACTGTGTAACTGTTATTTCTAGCTCTGTTGAGGCATAACAAAGAACTCTTGAAAGAATGCTTTCAAACCCTTCTTGAAAGCACGTTTTAGTTCCTTGCTTTTCTTGAGTATTGCACTCCAAAAGTGAGCAAACTAGCTGAGTATGCGAGAATAGCGTTTTTGTTCTTGCTTTCCTTTTTGGTAGGACTTTTGGCATATTTTTTTCTGTTCTTCCTCCTGAACATAACGAATATTGCTCTTTCTTCACCCTTGCCCCTAGCTGAACACTCAAAATATATTTTTCTCTGTCTTGTGTGTTATTAATAGAAGAACTTGTGTAGCCCTGTAAATTTTCTCTAAGGCTCTCATCTAGAGAAAGTAAAACAGCTGGAGCCTTTATGTGAGGAGGAGTCCCAGTTGTTGAACTCCTTGAAGCAAGTCTCGAAACGTGGAGGACTGGCTGCAGAATCCATTTTCTTTCTCAGGATCTCATTATTACCAGCATTTAATTAATGTGGTGTTTAAGGTCTAAACAGCACAGCTGTGATGGAGACTTTAGTTTTCTGTTCTAACTTTGGAGTCTAATAACCTCCTCAGTTCAGCCCAGCCTGTGGAAACAGTGCTGGCAAAAGACTAATTCTCATGTCAAATCATTTGCCAAATTTGACTCAAAAAGTCAGAAATCACGTATCATGGATTTAGGAAGTGAAAGAATTGTTCTTTTTTGTTTTATTCTTTGTTTATGCCACCTTATTTCTGTATTAGGTCATAGGTGAGGTTGGTTTAGCCAGTTTCAGGAGTTGTCCTTTGACGCTGAGACATAGAAGGATGACTTCATCATGGCAAGAGATGCTTTAAGCTCACATATATTTGCTGTATAGAAATAAGTGTACTTATCCATCTTTTCCACTGGGGGGACCGTATCATACTAAAGACAGCAGTCTTTTTCATTCCTCTTCCTTTTCTGCATTTCTTTGAACGTATAGGAACCAGGGAAGCGTCTAAATATTGAAATAGTCAGCATTTGTAAGGAAAAATAAATGCAGAAAAATTCCTATGCTTTTGATATGAACTCATTAGATGACTTGTCTTTGCAGCCAGCTTATAGTAATTCCATATTTTGAGATGTGTTCCTGCTATGTTCTTTGGGATTAACTGGCTAATAATGAAAATGCCTGTTCCATTTGCTTTAATTCAGCATTTGTTCATTCTTCTAGATGACAACTTTAATAAGTAGGAATAAAAAGAATTGTTTTCATTAATTCAAAACAGTCACATTTTGTTACTCGCAGAAAAGCCTAAGCAGTGTTTATTTTATGAAAGCAGCTGTCTGATACCTGCGTACATTCATACATTTTTCCATGAAAGACTGCATAGGGAAATATGCATGAACTTCAAGCACATAAAGAAAATATGCAAAGGGAACTTGGTGTTGTATTCCTGAGCTGCTGTGTTCCACGTTCAGAATTTAATTTAGGGCAGGTTGTAGCAAGTGCATCTAGTGAAAGTTTGCTTTGTTTGACCTTTCAGATTCGTAAATCTAGATGGCTTTTCCTTTCCTTGCATCTTGAACAGTTTCCTTTTAGCTCTTTTTGTTGTCGCATTGAATGCTGCTCTCGTGCATTTCTGTAAGATTACATGAGAAGATGGAGAGGGTGATGAAGGGGTACCTATGGGGGGGCCTACAGGAAACCTGGGGAGGGACTTTTTCTATGGGTATATTGTGACAGAATGAGGGGAAATGGCTTTAAAGTGAAAGAGGGTAGACGTAGACTAAATGTTAGGAAGAAATTCTTTACTGTGAGGCCGGTGAGACACTGGAACAGGTTGCCCAGAGAGGTTGTAGATGGCCCCTCCCTGGAGATGTTCTCAAGGCCAGGCTGGATGGGGCTGTGAGCAGCCTGGTCTAGAGGGAGGTGTTCCTGCCTGCAGCAGGGGGTTGGAACTACATGATCTTAAAGGTCCCTTCTATACGTGGAGAGGCTCCAGCTACTTCTTTAAGCTTCTAAACTGCTTTGGGAAGTCATTAAAATGTGGAGCTTTCTCAGATTGTGGTTAAAACACCTATGGCTCGCTATTGCCATAGAGTGTTGCAATCACAGGCTGCTCATGTGGGCTCCAACCCGAGCAAAGTTTATGCTGCCACTACTGAAGGCTGTCGCTTTTCACGTATCTCTCTCTTTCCGCACTGTTCTCCACTGCTGTTTGTGAAAGACATGTATTTATTGCAACGAGAAGTGTCAGATTCTACTGAGATTTAAAAGAGTAGAAAGAAACTCCTGATTCTTTACCTTGCGATTTATAGGTTTGGTGGTTAAACCTAAACAGTGATAAAATATTAAATCATCTTCTCAGACAGATGTTTCAAAAAGGGAGAGAGAGAGAAAGGGGTGTAAAATATAAGATGAGACCTGCTTGATTTTCCATCATGTAGTGACTGTGGTGGCATTTTGAAGCCTTCAGCTCTCCGCTGTTCAGGATGTGGATGAGCTAGTGGGATGGAAATGAGACAAGGGAGTGAGAGCCCCTGTTCTTGTTGTTCTGGGAAGAGCTTTTCTAGAACAGCTTCCCAGCAATTACTGGGGAAAAGCATCCAAGAAATGAGTAATTCTGAGGATTGTTTTGAGAGTTTTGTTGATGGTAGTTTTTAAGATGCCTTAAGCAGAGATGAGGGAAAAGGGGATTTACGGGGGATGAACCATAGGTTAGTGCTAGAAAGATTTAATTTGCTGTAAAAAGCCTTTCATCCCTGGTGAAAATCTTGGCAACTCGTAGGCAAATTCTTGAGAATGTTTCAGCTGTACAAGTGACTGTTATTGACAGAAATGAGACACATACACAGTTTGATTAGAACCACATAATGTGGGCTGAATGAATTAATTAAAAAATACTAGGCATGTTTTGAAACTGGAGGGCTCTCTCTAGGTGTTGGAAAAGGGCACAATAAAATGTGTTACAGAGATAGCTCGGGTACAAGAGAAGCTAATTGAAGCATTTCTTTTATTAAAAGAATATTAATTCCTACATGTCTTGTAAATGAAGTGTCCAAAATAAATGTGAATGGGAATTAAAATCTATTTCTATCAGTTAACAGTCATGTTTTCAAGATCTCTCATTTATAATAAAAATGCCTCAAGAAGTTCACTTCATTAGTTTACTTTTTTTATGGGTTTACTTATCAGATTCTAATCTAAGTGAACATTTCTCCCTCTATATGAGCCTCATAGATTTTATTGTACCGTCAATCTGAATTTAATTTGAAGTGGAACATTTCTTACTAATTTGCTCAATTTCAAGAGGTACTACTGCTAAAAATTCAAGTGATAAAGATGCAGAAGTTCAGGGCAATCGCAGAGCTGCGGTGTTGTGTTATTTTTGTTCTTCTCTAAGGCAGTTCAGAACTTTTGTGTCTTTTCTAGAATTCTGTTTTGTCTGCTGTAAAACGTTCATATTGCAGATTTTCCAAGTCTGCTTTGGGAATAAGTTCTGTAGATCTGAGCTTCTTAGATGTTTTCCCCAGGTACTTTTTTTCAGACTCTTACATTTAATCCCCAATGTTGTATTACCCTCAGATCGCGTTAAATGCTCGTTCTCCTTAAGCAGCACATGGATCCTGCAAATTACTGCATCCATGCAGTTTTAGAGACTCATTCTGTATCTTGATATCTATTTAGTTCTGCTGGCTGCAGGGTACCAGCCTTTCTCACGCTGTTTCTCCCAAGAGGTTCTCAGTGTGCCATCATTGCCAGTTTTTGCAGTGGCAGCATGCAGGGCTCCATGGCAGGCTGCCCTCTGGGTTGGGTGATTTCCTAGCAGTTTTGGTAGATGTTCATCCAGATAAATGCACGCTCTCTACTATCATTGAAAAATAAAATATTTCTCATGGTCGTGATCGAGGAGTGGTTGCTTTATGTTTCCACAGTCTATTTAAAGCTCATACTTTCACTGTGGGTTGAGTTAGTACACATATCCTTTGACACAGGCTCTAGAATTCATGCAGTTTCAATTAATCAGGTAATAAATTCTCTTAATCTCCTGGTTATGCTGTCAGGTGCAGGTGCTACATAGCTGCCCTCTGTTAGCTACACTTTTTGCAATGCAGTGCTGTCTTTATTTAGTCCTTTCTCACTGTCTGTGCTCTGTACTGGATTAGAGTACAAATGCTAACCACAGATGTGAGGGATTTTGTAATAGGAAACCTAAGAGTGGATTGTTAAAATAATCCTTTATGATAGCTTCAGTACTTTGGATCTTGTAATAGTAGGCAATAATATTTGTTCTTTACATTGGCAAGTTTTATGAAATAATGAAATTTTATATGAAGTAAGGTAAGCATAGTACTCAAAGTAACAGCAGGGAATGTGACACAAGTGTTTTTGTGGGGGTTTCAATGACTTTGTTACTGTCCAGCACTGAAGTAGCTCCAGTAGGCAAACCGTTAGGTCAGATGGAGAAAGGAGTGCGTGTTGTGCAGGGAAGCCGCACCCAGGGGGAGATTTTGTAGATGGTAATGAAATTCCTTTTTCATCAGTTCAGTATTTCACAGCTATTTTGGGGTAGTGGGGTCATCTGCTGTGGAAATGGTGGGTTTTTCCATAACGTCCTGGAAGGTGCTGTGCGCCTGGTTAATGGAGTTGCTGTACATTCTGCTACTCCAATGCAAAACTGCATTTCTCTTAAAAGATGTAAGCACATGTATTCATTAATAACTTGGATTCTGAATTGTAGATCACTTATAATAATGTTATGCTTGTTGTCTTACTGTTTATTAGTTCCTTTTAATTATTTGTTTATTAGTTCCTTTTGAACTTTGTTTATTAGTTCCTTTTGAATTTTCTTGCTAAGTAACAGGCAAAGTTTGTTGATCAAATCCAGACTTCCTACGTAACTGTGGTAGGGAGTCCTTCTGTGCAGCCAGGAGAAGGATGGCCTCCTCTGTGGTGTCGCCTTTAAGCAGCGGTTCATCTCTTTTGAGGTGGGTCTTAACCCAAAACGCAATGTCTATCAGGTTTAATTAAAAAAGAAACATACAGAAATCGATCGTGTTAAATATCCTAACAGCTCTTCAGTGTGAAGGTTGTAACCTGATTCTGGTTTCTGAATGATAAATATAGGCAATTGCTGCTATGATGTCTGCTTCCTGCCTTTGTAGAATCATCTTTTTTTTTTTCTTTTCCATTTATTTTACCCTTTTTCTCGTATTTCTGCTTATTGAAAAAGAAAATGAGATGTACCTGAAAAGCCCAGCTTCTGTAACATGCAAATCACGTTTTCTGAAACTCCTGTTAATAATGTGTTGCTCTTCTAAAAGGTGCTCACAACTCTAAAGTTCAGTTGCAGAGAATATAATCTTCTCAGTATTGTTGATAGGTTGTGAGCTCTCGCTGTGCTTTGTGTTTAATTGCGGGAGCAATGAGCTTTGCTGATCATGTTTGTATTTTTATGCAAGCTATTTCTTTCTCCCGACTGTTTCTCAGTTCATCCAATATTATTGCTATTATGTACTTACTAAGAAATATTTTTCTAAATGTGTGTGCATTATATTTATTTGTAGATACAGATTTGTATAGCTCTTAGCTCTGATTGTGTTTCATGATTTTGGTTGTCTTCTCTGATACAAATGCTTGTTTCAGTTCTGTTATGTATTCCCTTTAGGGCAGGGTCTCTGTGTCTGTGGGCTACTGCATCTTTGTTACCTAAAAGAAAAAAATCTTCTCTTCCATGGAGTTTTGTTTAGTCTGTTGTCAGAGCTTTAGATTTCATTCAGATCTCTACTTAAGGGAAAGGTTTTACCCATTTCACACTAATTTATTGTGCAAAATGTAGGTATAAAGGAATGCCACTTGTAATGCCTGCAGTAGGCTGTGAACCAGAAAAGTCCAGTGAAGAGTTTAAAAGAGGAAAAAAAAAAAAAAAAGGTAAATAAAATCTTTAGGACTTGCAGAAATACACCATGGTTGTCGTGTATAAACAGTCACATGAAGAATAAGAATGATACAATAACTCAGAACAATCAGTTCACTGTAATGCTTCCAGTGTCATAATATTTGTGTTACTTCTCACAGAATACTCTCAAAAAAGCACTTTTTCTGAAGTGTGAAGCTGTGTTCTGGTTAGAGGAAGGTAAAAGTCTCTTGCGTGCAGTGTTGTGATTCTACTGAACATGCAATTTAACACTGCCGTGTTAATTTATACTCTGTAAAAGAACAAGATGCTCTGGTTAGAAGAATGTGCAGCCTGCACATTTAATGCAGTGTAAGAAGCAAACACTCTCCAAACACCATTTTTGCTATTTTACAGTGCTAAGTTATGGGAGCTGTAGGGCTGGAGTGTGACTAAGAGGTGTATTATAGCCTGTCAACCAAAATTACTTTAAAGACTCTAATTTTTTCCTCTTAGCATTCTGTTTACTCTGACACTTCTTGCAGCATCCATCATTTACTTGAATGAACCCATTCTTTATTGATGACAACATCTGTTATAGACCAGAGAAAAAGAAGTGTTTGTAACCTTGATCCTTGAAATAAGCTGGGAGAAGAGCTTAGTTTTAAGATCACTTGTAAATGTCATAAATTGTATGATTATTATGCCATAGCATCAATGCAAAAGGGAAAAAAAGCTCAGGCTTACTTTAAGTCATTTTGTATAGTGTTCTGGTGAACTTGTCTTTTTCAGAATTAAATGTTTAATGATACATTTATATGGCTCCTATTTGGTTGAACCTCAGGTTTCTACTGACTGCTGTTACAAGATTTACTTATCAGGAGCTAAAGGGTTCTTCCCAGTATAGGTACAGACCCTTTGCACTTCAGAAAAAGTCAAGAACTCTTTATTATCTTAGCTATTTTGTCAGGTATTGATGGTTTTAATATCAGAAGCTATATATGGATGGTTTTCATTATCAATATTATTATAAAACTACAAAAAGACAAAAGATTGTCCGGCAAAGGAATTTATTCTTTAGATGCCTCTGAACATATCTGGTTTCTTCCTTCCCTTTCAATCTGAACTATTTGAGTGAACTGTATAGAGATAGCATAAAATGTTTGTATCACGCCTGTGTATGCAGATAGTCATTGTGCTGTTTCCAAACAAATGCTAAGAGCATTGTTTTTGTTTTGCTACTTACCATTAACATCCAGTGCATCAGAGTTCTGCCTGAGGTTTCTGCCTCTGCGAGTTGAAATGCTGGGGGCGGCCCTTAAACACAACAAGGCAGAAGGATTTTGGAGCTCAAAAACTGGCAGTGTTGCTGCTTGCTACTAGCAGCTTCTCAATCCATGCAGTATAATCTTCCTGGATTGATTTCACGTGTTGTACTGAGAGCTCTTTTCCACTGCTAATCCCCCATGTGAGAAGCAGCTGATTGTCAAGTTGCATTTGGGTGCGGGTCCCACCTGCTAACTAATAAAGCCAACAACAGGAGAAAACATTTTTTGACAAGGGGAGAAACCTTCCTAGCCTGTGTGCCAGTAGAAGGCTGCATGAAGTCATAGCATTGCATTTTGTTAACTAGGAAAGCAGAATGTTGAGTAATTTCATGTATTTTCAGTCAGCCGTTGTGCGTTTTGGCATTGGTTTTGCTAGCATAGTGAAAGCCTCAGTAAAAAGGAGACAAGTTAATGAAGGTGTTTAGCATGTGTCTGTGGTTAAATAAAAACTTCTGGAAATGATAAATTACGTGCCAACTCTTGTTCTGCTTTGGTTTCTTTCCCACTGAGGCTGTAACGGGAGGTCATTGTTCTCTCAGTAGAGTTTACATTCTGATCTCAATCTGAGTGAAACCTCCCCTTCAGATCTTGCCAGGATCTTGCCTGTTATTGTGTTCATATTTTTGTTTTGTTTTATTTGTTCAGCAGTTAACTGGATTCATTCAGACACAATTGGTGCTGTAATTGTTACCAACTCTTACTGCCTTTTAGGGAGATGAAGGTGGTCTGCCAGTTACGTGTTAACCTGCTAACAGGTTTTTGGTTAAAAGAAGCCAAATGCGGTCTGCTCTTACTCAGGAAAGTGTAGCACAGCTAATACAACATGTCATAAGTTACCTATTTGCAGCACTAAAATACTGGACCACAAATTGTAAAGCAGTATTTCAGAAATTCCTTGAAAATGTAAATCAAAGTAGGATGCAGACTGGATAAAAATTAGTTCTGAACACAAAGTCCTGGAGAGGGAAAGGTAAAAGGCGTTTTAGTGCCGTGGTGGATTTTGCTGCCATGTTTGCTACTCAAGTTATGTTACTAGGAAGCTTGTTGGGAAATGGGAAATGCAGTCACAGCATGATGACTTCTGACAGCCTTTTATGCTCTTTTAAGTTGGTGAATTTATCCACAGGTTGATAAAGTGAATAATTCTTCAGAAAAAATATGAAGTCAGTTTATGTGCTTATTAAAAATAGAGTTTTAGGGGTCACAACTGTAGCACTGGTATCTACTGCACTGTCTTTAAAAGGCTGTCGGGACTTCTGTTATTTAGGCCATTTACTTAAAAAATGTTCTGCATTCATCTGTAAATGCCCTTAGTGGATGGCACTGAGCTAGTCCTACCCATGTATTTGCATCTATCTAGGAAAAAAATAGCCTGTGGATTTTTAGCTTACCAAACTTTAATAAACCCCATAGTACCTACTGCTGTTTCTGTAACTCTGCACTCACTTTTTTTGACGGATTTTGTGGATTCCTCGTGATGTATAATATTGAGCATAAGCTTTTTTTTTGTCCACTCCTTGAAAATGAAGGTGTTCCCATTTCTGATATGCACACACAGTGCAGCTTTGCTTTTGTGTGCTGCCTTGGATGCAGTCTCATATAAAACACTTTGTCTCTGCAGTCACCTTTATAGGCAAGTTGTACAATCTTCTCTTATTTTCTCAACCATTATTTGTCATTTCCAAAGCGTCTCCAGCTGTGAGCTCTCCTTCTGCCAGAACTGTTATCTCATTGTAGGTGTGAAGAATTGGGGAGCTTCTAAACTGATGGTTCCAGGTCTCATTGCTGCACTTATTGGATCATAGCTGGTGCAGAATCAAAGAACTCAAAGCTTACTTGATTTTTACAAGCACACTAATAATGATCAGGAGCCAAACTTACATGAAACTGTGTTGATAACTAGTGAGGCCCGAATAGGTCTGTTCCCAAAGAGCTTTCCACCAGGCTGTTGTAGATGCAGATGAATTCCTGTCTGCTGCCACCTACTCTTCCCTGGCTTTGAGCTTGTGCTTATCCAAGCTGAACTTCTGGCTGAGGCTTCCATAGCAGAAGTTACAGCTTAATTTTTCTGGCAATTTACTTTTGAATCCAAAATCAGCAATTAGGGACTGTTCAACTACAGTGCTTTCCAGTCCCAATGTGTCACGTTGGCAACCTGTGTTTCTGACGCATCATCGTCTGCAAATGTTTATAGACTGCACTGTTTTTCTCTCTGTCATAACAAGCAACCTTCACTTATACATGCATTATGTTTGCAAAATGAATTCATTCTGCCTTTGTGGTGGTGGTGGTGTTCTGTTGTATTTTTTTTTAATGTATTCAAGAACATCAGGAGGTGAAAGCAGCTCATCCTCAGCTGTCTTTACTAGGAGGAAATGCTTTGCTTTGTGGGAATAACTGGATGTTAAGCAAAATCCACTTGGCTGGGAGAGGGGTATTCCTGGGGGGTGTCTGAGGATGACAGGCTGAAATTAGTGATATGACTGGTAGGAATTGAGACCAGTGCTGTGGCTGATCCACTATCAAGACAATGGGATTTGGAAGGCCCGCAAGAGGGGCTTTGCACTTGAAAACATTTCACCTGAATCTGTTTTGGAGGTAAGCCTGAGAATGGGACCTATCCTAGATATGGAGTTTGGACTATGGGGCGTAGCTATAATGTTGCACATAGCTTTAACGTACCATAGTGATTTACTCCCCTTGTCTAACCTAACTGCCATAGATCAGTGAGCAGCTTGGAATGCTGGTGCTGGAGCAGGCAACTGTATTCGGCTAGCTAGCAGATCTCATACCACTGATTGCATTGATGCCTACATAACTTTTTTTTTTTTTTTTTCTCGTCATCTGAGGCAATCTTATTTTGTGATCTGGTTCAGCATCCTGCCCTCCCCAGCTTAGTTTTCCTCTCTCTGTCATGCACTGAAGTGGAAGGGATTTGGAAAGTGGAGAGGCAGCTGCCTTAGCCAGCTGGAGGAGTACTGCTGCTAACACTTGTGTTCGACTGTTGTAGTAAAGGTCTTGTCTCCCATGTTGCAGGGCTCCTAGAATTACCTGTCTGATACGGCTGATGGAGGAAGCAGTGTTGGCTGGCACGTTTGAAATGCATTTAAAACTGTTAAATCAGTGTCTGGAAACTGGTAGAAATGTATTCCTTCTCCCAGCCCAGAAAAGTCTAATTTACAAATAGATAATAAACAATGCTGCAGAACATGCATTGGCTTAGATTGTGGCTGTCCAACCTTTTGGCTTACCTGGGCTGCACCAGGCTGGTTTGATGGCAGTAGCTGCAATTCTCAGTGAAGTCTCAAGATGTTCCTCTGAGACTTTTGCTGTAAGTTTACTATTTCTGCACTTCATCCTTGAAAATAGTTGCTTACAAATACACCTACTGCCAAAAAAATCAGTGATGTGAATAAGGTGTGATAGTGAAGCAAGGGATATTTTTCTCTGGCTTAAAGATAGGGCTTAAAAATCTGATAAAGAGACACAGTCAGATGTTTTAGTTGAATGATAGCTTATTTATGGCCAACTGAATAGAATCACTGGTATACAAAGAAATTTATGATTTTTTGGGGCAATCTTGAAACTATTCACAAATTTCTTTATTAGAATGGAAAATCATGGCTTTGTATTTTTCTCTGCTCGCAGTACTGTGTTTAGCCAGTGTATCAAAATTCATAAAATTATTTACCCTAATTTGTGCTAGGTCTGCATTGAACCCTCTTCTTTTTGTTACAATGCAGACAGTGTTAATAGGGTACCAGTGTTTCAGCTGTTGTTGAGTGATGGGGCTGGGTGCCATGATGGTGTGGGACAGGGGTGGCCACACTGCAGGTTGTGCTGGGCCATGGGTTGGATGTGCCTGGCTTAATTGTTGCAAAATACTCATCTTTGTTTTTTGTTTTGGTGGTTTTTTTGTTTGTTTGTTTGTTTTTAAGCATTGACCAAGCTATGTCTTGGGAGGTACAGAATGAGAGAAGAGAAGGGGATAGGATTGCCTAACTATTTCTAGATTCAGTTCAGCCCAAGCATGTATGTAAGACAGTGCGGGCACAAAAGGAAGAGCATAGCACAGGTAGCCCTGGAGGACTTAAGCACAGAAAGGCAACACATGGGTAAGTTGGATGAAAATAGAAGGAATTCCCTTTGTGAAGAAGTTGTGGCTTGAGTGGGAACCTGGGAAAGAGTTTGTCCTGTGGTTGGTATGGATTGCTGTGTTCTCTTGAACCCGCTCCTACAATATATTGAGATCTAGTTTTGTGCAGTGGTACTCTGTTCTTTCTCTTTCAGTAAGTCATAATACACTGATAATAATGGTCTCTATTGTTTAACTGAAGTGTGAAGTATTATTTCATTTTTGGTTCTAGCTTGAAGTTAAGAAGTATGGAGGAGGGAGCTGCTTTTCATAAATAACTGCATTTAATACTAAAGGCAAATATGACAAACTGGAAAATTAAAAATTATGGCTTTTCCCACACTAAGAAATCTTTACTTATTTTAATGGAAGCTATAAACATTGACAAAGGATTTTCTCTTTCAGATAACCTAGTGCACAGTTTCATAAAAAAACCAGACATTGCAGTGTTTGTGGTGTTTGAGATCAGGAGCAGTCAGAACAATAATACCTTTGCCGGTATTGGGGGGTGATTTTCATTATTCTGGTATTTGAGTAAAATGTATTAAATTAAGCAAATGAGATGACGTATGGAACCTTGATTTTGATAGATTTCCAGAAGAAGCAGCCAGATGATGACTCAACTCCCAGCACAAGCAACAGCCAGTCAGATTTGTTCTCTGGAGAAACAAACAGTGACAACAGCAATACCTCTCTAACCACGCAGGCCGCTAACTCCAACCAGCAACTTTTGACAGAACTGAATGTAACTTCACCGAGCAAAGAGGAATGTAAGTGCACAAGTCCTAAGTGAGAGCAAAGGAAACAAATATGTTTCTCGTCATTCGCAATGTTATGTTCTGCTGACTTCTTTTTGGAAGTAAAGGAGGTCTGTCTTTTGATGGTAAACAGTAGAAGTTACTCAGGAAATGCAAATTGATGATGTTAACCAAAGAGCGAATGAAAAGGGGTCACAGGAGTTTCTGGTTAACTTTATAGCTGTCTGAAATGCAGCATGCAATTTAATCATTTAATTTTATTATTTAAATAATTATATAAATATTGAGGCACTTATGTTTTGAGAATTTTTCTCAGACTGATAGTAAGTGAATATATGTACTTATTTGATTTTTAATCATTACAGTTGCACGTAGTATTGTCTGTAATGCGTGTTTGTTTAAATTCCTGCTAGGTCACTTGGATAAACTAAGCTTCACATGGTCACCTGCCTCTTTATTTCTTGCTCTCTCTTGAAATATCAGGCAAAATTTTTTCCTTGAGCTAGGCTAAAGAATTAAAAATTAGTAGAAGTGTATTGTGATACAGAGCTTCACTCTAAAACTCTTTACGAGTTCACACTGTATATTGAGTTTAAAAATCTGCATTCTTTAAGTTAAGCTTAAATGAATAATTTATAGTTTCATGTTGCTCAAACCATAGCTTTATTTTAGAAGGTTCTCTCCGTAGAGAGAATTTCTCTTGAGCTATGTTCATCTATGCATCTTGTGTAGTAGACGGATGTACATGTTGTAAGAAAAACACACTCATTTTTGATGGAGAATCTCTTAGAGCTGCACTTATTTTTCTGCTGAAAATAAGGATGCCAAAAAAGCAAAGGATTGAGAGATCTTTGATACGGCATGATTACTTTCAGTTGTGTTCAATGTTTGGGTAGGATGATTTTTACTGAGTTTCAAAAGTATTTATTCTTTTTACAGGTAATTAGACTTTGCATTTATGTTCTTCTTGTTTATTCAGAACGGCTATGGACAAAGCAGTAATTGCTGTTGTGGGATTGCAGTACCTTATTAGACAAAAATAAAATGCTTAATTTAAAATTAAGTTTTCTACCTATATAAATGAATACTTTCAGAAATACAGCAAGAAGTGATAGGTACTTCCTATTGTTTAAGCTTGAACATTCTGGTATCAGTAATAAGGATAAACTTGCTGTGTAACTTGTCACTCCTTCACACACACAGTTGCTGCAGAACACCCATCTCTTCCTTCTGTCCAGCATTTGTCCAGGGGAAACCTGTAGTATCATGTAAAAAGAAAAAACAAAGCTTTAAAACACCCTTCCAGTAGAATGTTGTGCTGTAGCATCACATTTGGGCATTTGCAGGGCAGTGGGATTCAGCACCTCTGCTGGCTTATTAGCAGAGATCTACTATCTGGCATTACGGGGTGCTTTTCTGGTGCTTATTGGGTCAGGTTTCATGAATTGTGTTCAGTGATGAATTAAATTGTGTTAAAGCGTTTCTCTTGTGGCTGAGAAGCACTTGGGGGTATATGGGAAGGTGATTACAGAGAGGGAAAGAGGGGAGAAAAATCATGTCCTTCACCCTGGATCACTGTGTGCTTGTGAACATACACTCAAGGTGATGGATATTAGGCAGTACGGCCTGCAGAGCATTTGAAAATATTACCTATAAAAAATTCTTTATGACTTCCTGCTGGGGTGATTTTAAGTGAAATACAGTGGAGAGATTTATTTAGAGCTGGAGCTCTTTTTGTCTTCTCTCACGTCCCCACTACCTCTTTAATGAAGCTTAATGCCATTTATCAGAAATAATTATGCACAGATGGAGCTTTTCTGATGGGTAATGGTCTCAGAGTGGAAGAGTCTTTCCTGTAATGAAGAATGCAAAAACTTTAAATGTCTTTTTGATTTTAATTTAAGGGCATCCTTTTCTGTGCAATATGTATTTTTCAACAAGTTCTGTAAGGCACACGCTGCTCTCATTGTAGCTGTGTCCTTTAAAGACTGATACTTTGCAGCATTGTGTGATGATGTACAGCTATGTTCTGTTCAGAATAGAATTGCAGTAATGCACCAGAAATCAATATATTGGGTTATTAAGGTAATCCCCATCAGAGAATGGAAAGATGAGAGCGCTCAGGAAGGATTCTCATGATGTACCCCATTTCTCTCTCTTCCCTGTCGTGCTTCTGAGGAGAATCTCACATCCAGGCATTTGCTATAGCAGTTTAGTTCCCACAGTAAAGAGTTTGGACAGAATTGTAGCAGGTCGTTTAGGCAGTTAAGAAATTCCACTCATGTTACAACGACTAAAGAGAACCATAGAAAGCTCATGTGGTAAGATTTATATTCTGTATTGGAAAGACTGTAGGTTTTTTTATTTGTTATTTCCAGTAGTCATTTCCTTTTTAAACACTCGGTGAGTGATGGAGAGGAAATGTTCCTTGCACTGAATTTTGCAGGAGTTCAGTGTGACAATTACTGAGCTTCTCATATACATGCCCAGGTCACAGTGACTTTTTTTTCCAAACCCTCAGCTCTGAGCAGGGCTGCTTTGTACATGGAAGGCAGTTCTCAGTATTACAATTGCGGTCAGCAAAAATGCATTAAGAATTTATGCCAAGAGATGGTGGTGCAAGTTTCAGGATGTTTTTTCCCCCCTCACTTATGCTTTGGTTGTATAAAGTATTGCATATGGTTTGTTTGACTGATTTTTAAATGCTTTTAGGGAAATGAGAAGCTTTAAGGGGAAAAGACTTCTAGGATTATTTTGTTTGCTTTATTTTCCATATATACTACTCCAGTTGCCTTTTTCCATCTCAAATTTTCCTGTCTATTATATTGTCAGTGGCAGTAAGTTTTCTGCAGTGAGCTTTTGCAGATAAGGAATGTATTGATGCTGGTACTGCTTTACCAAGTCTAGATTTCCATGGGTTTTAATGATCTGTTTGTTAACAGATTGTTAAATCAGTCTAATTGTTGTTCCTCTGCTTTTTTACATGCAGATAAGTTTCTGTGTGTTGAAGTTCTGTGTAGTTTTAATGTATTCTTATCTTTCACTTTGGCTCTTTTCATTTAGGAAGTCAAGTCAGAAGTAACTTTAGTGTTAGTCACCATATCAACTGGCTGCTTTGGCAATGGTTTCCTTTTTCATTGGGAGGGAGAGTTGTTTATTTCTAACAGAGGAAGAAGGAATCTGTGAAAGGCCTTCTGCTTCTTTCTGCCCCTTACTCCACCTTAAACTACCCACACTTTTAAAAAGGATTAAAAAAAAAAAAAAAAAAAAAAAAAAGCTTGTTAAGGAAGGTTTTATGTATTTTGGTAAGGAAAAGGTCACACTGAATATGGAATAATTTTGTGTAGTTTCAAGTCTTCATTGCTTTCTTTGGGGTTGTCACATTATTTTTCTGTCACTGTGTGAGTAGACCTAAAGTTGACACTGTGCAGGTTTAAAACTAACCATGTTGTTACGTGACAGGAGAAATGTCAGCGTGAACAACTCGAATTCTGGCAGCTGGATCAGATTTGATATTTCAGTAGTTCTTAGCTTCAGTTGACATTATTTTATTTTAATTACGTGCTTAACTCTTCCTGGCCTCCTCAAATTAGCAAAAACCACAATTGAAAAAGGACAGAAGGAATATCTGATGTTTCAGAGCTGTTAAATGCTTTGCATTTCTACAGTAAAGACTTTGTAAGAAGATATACAGAGACCTGAGGTATTGCTTTAAATGTCACAAAATATATTGGGATTTCAGCATGGAAAGGGTGACAGTCACTGTCCACACCTTAACTCTGTGTGCTGTTTCTGAAGCCTAAATGTGATTCTCAGGGCTGAATGCCTGTACATTTTTTTCTATTTATTGTTACAGCTTTCAAGATTTGAACTGTTGCATATCGAGCTTCAGCATTTTCATCAATTTATTTCAAATGCTTTTCAAGCATTTGATTTCAAGCATATGATTTTCAAGACAAGTTTAAAGAAAGCTTTAAAACATTGTTTCTCTCATTAAACGTTTGCATGTGCTGCGAATGCTGAGTTGCAACCAATTATGAAGTTATTTTGGTGAATTTACTTTTTGTACATAAGAGGCTCTACAGCTGGCACACAGATGCAGCAGGCTCCCATGAGAGATCCCTGGCAGAAAGGTGAGAGATTGGTTTTCTTTCTGCTGCAGCTTTTGAATGTTTATCGTCTAAATTTCATGGCTTATTGAGGCATGACTGTAAAAAGCAACACAGACTACAGTACTAGGAACATAATAACTTTTTGGTCTTCTGAGTAGTAATAATGAAAAAAAATACAAGTTGTCATTTTTTTTCAACATAACCTCATCAAAAGTGAACAAACAAGCACATCTTTTTTTTGTTTTTCTTTGTTGAATAGCCTTTTCTCTGGCAACACGTGAAAGATTTCTACCTACTTCAAACTACTTCAGGTTTTGTATTTGCTTGGGCTTGTCAGGGGAGTCAGAAAGATCAGCTTTCCTGTGCACGCTCTGAAAATACTTGAGAAATGACCTGTTCATTGCTATACAACTCAGTTTTGTATATCCTGTCATTTTTATAGTTCTGGCTATGGGGATGTTCTTCTGGCTCATCTTTGATTGAATGTTACGTATGTACCTGCTTTTATAATATATTAAATATATAAACAAACCAAGCTAGAATTTATTTTGTCTTGCTTGTTAGAGATGGTTGTAGAAATTAATTTGCTTTGCTGCTGACCTGTTTTTTTTGATACCAATTAGTAGGTGTTTTCTCCTGTCTGAAAGAGTGCAGTAACAGCTGAAGTTGCTCTCGACTACAAAACCGGCCTACTTGACCCACGTGATTTAATATTGCAATTAAACTCACATAACTAACAAAGCTACGGAGCTTTGTCATAGCTAGATAATGGTGATGAGGAGTAATTCTGATTTTCCTTACAAACTCACCAGATCTACACATTCTTTCTTCTACTCAATTTTGTCAATTTTTATCAGGAAAAAAGAGAACACGCACCTCCACTACAGAAAATGCATCTGGTTGTTGTTTGATGTTACAGTCTTTGGATCTATATGTCACAAGAACTAACTGTTCTCTCAGCTTTTTCATATTATTGTTAAGTTAGGTAACAGTAGGAGATGTTTTTCATCTTATGAGATTATTTTTAGCTTTATTTTCTTTAAAGGTACTCTGTACAGAAAGAGCCTTTTGTTGCTTAATGTTAAATTAACAGTAATCCAGTTTTTCATTCCATTTTTTAAACGTGGGTTTTTTTGAACATTTATCACAAAAGATGCTTTTTTTTTTTCTTTTTTTTTTAAGCACATTTTGTCTGGAGATCTACAACAATTCTTCAAAATACAGAGCTGTTCTGAAATGGATGCTATTGGAGTTGCCTTCTGAGAAATGCTGCTTAAAATTTGGTGCCAGTACAGAAGATGTGGGAGTTAAAAATTTGATAAGAAAAAATATACTATGTGTGGTAGAAGAGTTGCCTTTAGCATTATTTGAGGATCTTTCCCTAAGTTTTAATCTGATCCTTACAGTCCCAGTGTTATCTGAAGAACATTTCTTAACATATAAGCTAGAAAGATCTGGCCCACAGACTGATGAAATGAACACTTTCTTTCCCTGCCTGTGGCATGATAATTTCAAAATATAATGAAAATCAGCAGAATAAGACCACTGTTAATTGTTCCCTCTGATTTATAGTCACTTCACATTGCAGAGTAGATAGTGCATCCTAGGGTCCCATTTATTAAAGTGAAAGGACCTCTTGGAACATGAAACGGAAACTCAGCCAGATAATACAAATGTGGGTTTAGAACTTCCCACTTATCAAGCTTATATACAAGTATTTCTAATAATATAATTTCACTGCCAATTTCAAAAGCACATTTTTACACTTCAGATGTTATCCATGAAGGAGGGAAGTATCATGTCTACTTTGCAAATGGGGAAACTGAGGAAAAGCAACTAATGGAGCCTGACAGCTGTCAAATGGAATCTGAATCGTAGCTGTTTCACTTGTTTCTGTTGTTAAATACACCAACAGCAGCAAAGTGCTCCAGTTTTCATTTCCTTCTGCAAAAGCTGCACATAGATAAAAATCCACAGAACAAATAATGGCACGTTTGTACAACTAAATTCTTAAAAGTGTATGTTTGTATGTGGTATAATCCTCTTATCAGCTTGGTAATGACGTGACATAAATTACACTTTCTGCTGCAGAGAAATAGTGAAGTGCTCTAAAATGCTTTGTTTTTATTTCTATAGAGACTATCCTGTCTGTCTGGAAACCGAATTTAGAGATTTACATCACCATTTGTTTATGTATTTATGTTTGTAATCAATGACTTTTTTCAAAAACTCAATTGTGTAGATTAATTAGATTAGATTTCTACCAATTCAGCAAATGTACATTACTAGATTGCTGGTTTTGACAGATTTTCAAAGACGTTTTCTTCCTGTATTGCAAATAGAAGTAAAATTCTCCTTGTTCTTGCAGCAGCACTGCCTTTCAAGAATATTCTTCTCTTTTATGATCACCCTCTTCCTGCCTGTTGCGTAGGCAGAGCTGGTCTTTTTCTGTAGAGGAGGAACCAACACAGTGCTGAAAGCTCAAAGCAGCATTCGGATGTGCTCAGAGAGGAACAAACCTTACGAAGCTTCGTGCTCCTTAACTTAATTTTCATGTTTGTTCGTTATCTGGCTTACAGATTTTGTATTATCTGTAATTGTTTCAATGCAATACTGTGCTCTTACATAAGCACAGAGTCACTCCATTCTGCAGTTTTCCTCTCGTCAATGGGATTCAGAATGCTGTGCTTCAAAGTACTGTGCACCTGGCTCAAATATTGTGGGTTGAAGGAGAGTTGAAGGAGTATTTTTTGCTTCTTTTCATGCACGGGAAAGTCTGAATCACTTCACTTTACTGCCCCAATTCTGAAGGTTCTTTAACAAGTTACACCCTCTCAGAGCATGTCCTGCAACATGGGTGCTGCTTGGCAATTGTTAGTCTTTCAGGAGGATAGGTAAGCAATGTGGAAAGGCATTCGATATAAACATAGATAAATAAATTTGAATAGACTATAATAATTAATAAAAAATGCTGAAATACAGGTAATACATAAAATCTTACTACTTCAGAGATTTTCCCGAGAAAGCTTATTTCTAAATGCTTGCTTATTCATTGAGTTGCATAGTTCTTAGTAATTTGACAACCTGTTTTTCCCAATCGATGTATTGGTGCACTGTTAGCAGTACCTACCAGAAAGCTAGTTGTATGAGAAGCCAGAAACATAGCAGCTGCACTAACGGGACCCATTCTATGTCATATAGTGTTCAGGTTAAAGGATTTTGTTTTGTCCTTTCTTAATAGTGTTTGAATTCGCAGACTCAGTGATTGTCACAATTATTTCTTCAGTGGCTTTTAGTATTTTTGCATTTTTAATCATCTGCTCTCAGAACTACATTATTGCTCGGCGGCAGCTGCTTTTGTTTGGAAGAGGAGTTGTAAATGTCAGAAGGCACATACTGGAAAAAATAGGAGCAGAAGCCACTGTTTAATCTGTTAGTTGGATATAGAATAGAAAGATATCTTTATTCTTCCATTTTAATCTCTTGGTTATACTGAGAAAAATAAATCTACAGCCCTGTGGGTGTTATGTTAGAAGGTAGACGTGTGGCCTTTCGCTGTGCATTGAAGTGTTTTGTGTATCAGAGTCAAATTCCCTTGAAAAAGTTATTTTTCAGAACAAAGGTACAGATCTATCCTGAAACACTCAAAGTCATAAGCTACTTTCAGGTATAGCCAAAAAGCACTGGTGCTCTGCTGTAGCTGACTTTGCTTTGCTCTCGTGCAGAATTTTTATCAAAGCTATGAAAAATGCACTCCCTTATTTCAAACAGTATTAAGGTATCTGTGCTGGGTGTTATGTACACTAAAAGATTCAATATAATGACTTCCACACAGAATTGCACAGTTGAGCCCATACTACATAGCATTGAATTATGCATGACATTTTTAATGATACAACAAAAACAGTAGCAGAAGGAAGCACTGCAAAGGACAGGGAGCCTTCACTGTTTATTAGGCACTATGCGTGCCTGTAATTATTAAGCATGTATGCATTCAAATCCCCAGATATTCTGTGTTGAAACTAATGCTGCGCTACACAAATAGAAGATATATGAAGGTAATGCCTAATGAAAGAAGATTAAGTGAAACAAAAACTAATACAGGGAAGTGCAGAATAGATACTAGCTTATTGTATTGAGAGTGGCAAGTGAAGGTCTTATGTTTAGCTGAAATATAAACAAATGTAAATATTTTCTAGTAATTTTGACGTGGTAATTTTGAGAATGGTCCCAGCAGGGTCTAGCCATTTGCTTGCAAGCCAAGCCATTGCCAGCTTGCCTTTAGCTTGCCATCACATTAAAGATTACCTCTTGCACTGTTAACAAATGGTGTATGTTACGAGGTGGATTTTTTGGGGAGACCAGGAAACTCAAGCCCTTCACTGAAAAACCTGTAAAAACTGTGAAATCTTTGCTTTCAAATGCATTGAAGTTAAATCACATGCACCCCAATAATTCCCTTACGACTTTCCCTCCCCGTTGCCTACTTTTCCTTTCTTTTCATGGTGCTACGATACCATGAGTGTTACAGTATAGATTGGTAACCAAGGCCTTTTGCTTGGAGAAATATGTCAAAATAAAAGAAAAACTTGAAGGCAGAGCATCTCGGGAAAAGGTAAAAAGAAACAAACAGCTTACAACCAGGTCAAATTTAAGAATAATTAATACGAGAAAAACATATCCCAAAATACACAGTGTTTCTACCAAAATCTACAAAAACTGAAGGGGAATAAAAAAGGGAATAAGCATTTCTTGGCACGTGAAGACTTAGATTAAAGCTTATCCTGCCACCTTACTCAGCTCTGCTGTACTGACAGCGTGCTATTACTTACACTGAAGAAATTCAATGCAAACTTGATTATTGGTGTCTTGATAGCCAAACCTCTACTAGATCATAGAATCATAGAGTCGTTTGAGTCAGAAGGGAACCTTTAAAGGTCATCTAGTGCAACTAGCATCATCCAATTTATAATAACCAATTATCAAAGCTATGATATGTCATTACCAGTGGTAATGCTACTGTCAGGTTGTCTTGGCTTCACAGTATAGGTTTTATTTTTATTTATTATTCCTGCCAGTTGCTGAATGCACTGAATTGGTTGCTATTTTAACAAGATCTCTGGAGAACTCTTCAGCGATGATGTATGTTGAGAAAAAAGCCAGAAAGTAATTTACTACTAAGCAGACACCAAATGAATGGGAACAGTCCAGAGCTCAAAAAAAACCTAACCATGCAAAGAGTTTATTAATGTATGACTGTGCTGCACTTTGAAAACATAATGAGAACAAGATAAGAAGCAAAGTCATTATCTTACTAGAGTCGTTGTCAGGGTTTCTGTTGACATCAAGGAAGTGCTCAGTTCTTCCTGTGTGTTAGTTTTAGATTGTTTAGCTAAGTTTTTAGCTTTATTCCAACATAAATAGCACCTTTGTCAACAATGGAAAAATCACAATTACAACGATACTTTATTAAAACTCTCCTAAAATATTGAAGTATAACACAACTTATCTCTTTGCTCCAGCTTCTTATCTGTTCTTTCAGTGTAAGACGTTTGGATTTGACTAGGAAGGAAATACTGAGAATAGTAGACCACTTCCAGATGTTCTTCTGAAGACAATTGTTTGTCAGCTTACTTTATATTTCTAAGTATAATTTCGATGTGTTAGATGTTAAATATAGATGGCATTTTGAGACTTAAAATCTTCTCTGTTTGCAGGTGGGCCATGTACAGGTACAGCTCATGCCTCATTAACCACACCTACCAAAAGATCTTGTGACTCAGGTATGTGTTTCTGGGGGGTTAAGGAGTAGGATTTCTTATAATATGTAGCTGTGTGATTGTAGCTTAATGATCAAAGCTAGTAACTATATCTAGAGAGTGCCAAATTGAAAACAGACATTGTTGATTTGCTGTTGTTTTATATAAAGTAGCTGTGTGGCAGAGCCCTGTTAAGTATAAGTCATTAAACATAGTACGTTTTCAGTTAGCTTTGGCTGCCTCAGAAATACAGAAGTAGCTAGTTTAAGCGTAGCAAATACTGTATTATTCTGGAAATCCTCCCCTTTGAATTTGAAATATCAAATATAAAGCTGTTTGGAGTTTTCTGGTTGAAAATGCAATACAGAAAGCTGATGTTTGCTCTAATCAAGACTAAATTTTTCCTGCTTTGGGTCCTTAACAGTGATTTTAATTCTACGTGGAGAATATAGATTAGATAATCTGTCACAGAGCTAGTGTTAGTGACATGTTAGGTCACTGCCAGGCTGCAGTTGCTGCATCTGCAACAGATCTGTCATAAGGAATCATACCAGTCTTGTTCAGGAAGGCATCCAAGCTATCTGTGTTGGCTCAGACATTTTTCAGACTTTGGTTTTGCAGTGTGTTAAGGAGAGCTCATACAACCCTTTCCACTATCGCTGTTGTGGAAAGACTTAACCTCCTGTGGAGAGGCAGTGAAAGGCATCTATATGGTAGCAACATTCTAGCTAGGTTTACTTCCTAGCTAGGAATTCTAGCTGGGTCTGCTTCCAAAATAGATATTGCCTGTATTTACATTTATGTATTAATTTAGCTGTATTGGATGCAGAAGGGAAGGGTTGTCTTGATAAAGGGCTCTAATTCTTTAGAAGTGTAAGATAAATTTCCTCAGAGGTCATTCTTTCAAAAAGTCTTTCAAGCTATCATATATTTGGCTGAACTGTGGTTATTCCATGTGTGCATGTTATTAACTGGCTCGGTATGCAGTGGATTCAACTTAAGAAAAGCTGTGTTACCCTGCAGGCTCAGAGCTCTCAGATGATGCATGGTAAGCTGTGCCATTGTTGTGAATATTGTTTGCCCAAGGACTTTATAAGTTTGGCATTGGAAGGTGCTGGATAGAGTTTTCTCCAGAGTATGAAGACTGGGTTTCCCTTATGTGGAAGCATACCTAAATAAACACTAGTGTTCCTTGCAAACTGCTCTGCTTCAGTCATGGTATTACTGAACTGTATTTTCTTTGCATGTTAATTATTGTAAATTTTAATACCAGTTTTCATTGCAGGGTAATTAAATAGCTTTCTGTGATGTCATACATATTGAAAACAGAGGACTGAATGAATATTCATAAAATAAATGCACATATGATTAGCAAAAAGGCAAATCAGTACTTTATTTGTAGTGCCATATGGGAGCAGTAAGAGCTTCTTAGAACAAAGCCACTGAAGTTGGTAGATATGTTGGAAAACATCCATTAAATGGTTGGCTAACTTTTCTCAGTAGATCTCTTATTATTAGTTTATGCCAGTGTTTGTCATCTTGTATGTCTATGTGTTAATCATTTGATTTGGTATTAAATGAGAAATAAGGGTATCTTAATCTGATGCCACAAATTTCAGTCAACTAATTCTAATGGCTTTATATTGCTTTATTTTCCTTTGTTTCTTCATTAAATGCTCAGTAATCTGCATATCTTGTTTGTTATCCCTTACATTAATAAACCTGTTACCAGGAGTTGCACTTTGCTACAGAGCTTGTCTTTTCAGTCTACTTTCCAGTGCCATCTTGAAAAGAAAGAAAAATCTTTTTTAAGTCTGCTTTTAGGAGTCTAGGTAGGAATGTGGGAATTGAGAGGAAACCATTGGGTACAATATGTTTGCCAGAAATGGTATGACATCTTCAAGTGCAGGAAGCAGACTGTGTGGATGGAATGTTTCACACTACATTCAGTTCCATTTAGTCTCCCTTCGTAGGACATTACTTAGGTGAATACAAGCAATGTATTTCAATACCACATATTGAATATAAACCTCTCTTCAGTAAGAATTCAACATTTCTTCTGCTCTGGAGCACTTTGAAGGAAGATTGTTTTGGTAGAATTCATCTGTGTGATTCTTTTTCCCTTCAAGCATAGTTTTTCCCTAAAGTCTGCCGTATATCAGCATTGGAGATGGAAAATTAGAAATTTGACCTACATATGTTGCATGCAGGTTCCCATCAGGAGGATATTAAGGAAGGCATAAACCTTTCATATTTTATTAGCATTAATATAACCACCAAAGAAAGATCAAAACAATAAATCTGTCAAGACATGGGGAAAGTTCTCTTACGAAAAACAGTTTTTACCTCATGCAGTTGTCAGCTTGTGTGCTGGAGGAGCTGTGCAGATAAAAAATGGTGTTATGACACCAAATAGCGGTGTCTGCTTTTGTTCTTTCTCCTTCCTCTTTGCCAGAATCACTGCTGTGGTAAAAAGTATTTATATTCCAAAGTGTGCCCATAGGACAAAGATTACAATGAAAAGAATGAGTAAAGCCTTGCAATTATTAGTTTGGATGGTGCCTTGAAGGTTTTGCAGAGTCAGTAGTCTGAAGGTTTTGTAGGAAATAAAGATGTGCAGCTTTTCTTGTGTTTTGACTTGTTTCTTAATGGCTAAATATTGTTATGATTATGGCAGGTTCTCTGAGGCTTGCTTTAGTCGGAAGGGCATCCACATTCCACTTGTATTGGGTTCTTGTGTTGTGCAAGCGAGCACTGTGTAGCATGTTGCTCTTCTTTTTCTGCTGTGGAACCTAAAGATGATTTGATGTGCAATTCAAAACATCCAGATTTTAAAACAATATCACACAGTTAAAGAAAACTGGAAAAAATCAGTGGAGCCGTTGCAGTGTGCTCAAACTATTTTAAATTGTGTGTAGAGAGACCAGTAGATGCAGACTGTTGAAGTGCAGTAATAATAAAGTCAATTTGTAGATTGTATCCCTAAAGTCGGGGAGTTTTCAAATACATGGTTTCTCACTTATGGCTCATGAGACATCTTTAATACTCTGTGCAGTTATACGGGCAGCAAACTTACATTTTATTAGGGTATCTGTCCTAGAATGGCTGTGGTGGTATCTGTTTTGTGCAAGATCAGAGTATCTTGTATGCTCTGTGTCTTTTCTAGTATGAGATTTGAGTCCAGAAGATGTATTTATGTATTTATTGATGTCATATAATAATACTTTGAGACTGAACCTCGGCTATCAACACAGCAGTCTTTTTGGAGTTGTAGAAAGAACAATTTGTGAAAGTATGGATATTACAAATTTTCAACAACACGCATCTGCAACAAGCCATTAGTTCTTTTTTTTTAATCAACTGGTATGAGTTGAGTAAGTACAAAAAGAACTGGTCCACCACTAATTAGACTTCTTTTATTCATCTGAAGTGCTAAGTGCCTGCGTAGACTGTACAAAAGCTTAGTGAAGAGACTTGATACCACTAAAACAATTTGGAGATATTTTGCTGTTGTTTCAAGGGACTTCTAAGGTATTCTTCAGTGTTTGACTTTTGGAGGGCACTGTGTTAGAAATCCAACCTTCTTAGAGCTCTCTCACCAAAAGAAAAGCAATGATAGAACAGCCTTCAAGAAGCACTATAAATCACACAGCCCTGGCAATAATAGTGTCCATTAGAGATACTCTTTTTTTTTTTTCTTTCCTCTGCTCAGTTTCCAGCTGTACTCTAATAGAGCAGCACATCAAGCAAGGCTGTAAATAAAAGTTATAACCTAATAGGTGAGCTCTGAAGTGGAACGGACAGGAGCTGAGGCATGGAGGCCTTATTATTGCTCATCAGCAATTATAAACAGGATAAAGTATCTGGGACTTGCACTGATGCAGCAAGAGCTAATAGAGGCTGGGAGATGACACTGTGCCGTGATCAGATGATGTATGTTGATGGGTTTTTACTGTTTCATCTTATTGCCTATTTCTTTGATGTGTTGTAATGTCTGTTCTGTGCTTCCATATGCATCTGGATAGACAGATCCGATTCCACTGCTGTTCGAAGAAGCTTGATGGCTTTTGTACATATACTTTACATCAGTTTCCAGTATTGGTTATCTAAGAGCCTTCTCAAATTGTTACAATTATTGTAGGTTAAAATTCATCTAATGGTAAGGATAGTAATAGTTGCATCACTAAAAAACAATAAAGATTTGCTGCAATTGTAGGATTTATTCTCAGTATCACCTTACTCAATTTTTAAAAAATGCCCTCATTCATTAGTAATATGGGCATGGTTGTCTTTTACACTAAACATCTCACGTGCATTTTTAGATTAAATGGGCTATAACCGGTGTGGCTGGAGAATCTGAAGAGGTGAATTTGGGGTCAATATATCAAAAAATTTGTTAAAAGTCAGGTATAGCTGTGATGATCCTTGCCTATGAGTTACAAAAACTTCAGCTGTTCCTGGGAAGGTTTTTAAGAGCTTGTTAGCACACAGTAATTGGTAATATTCACAGAAAGGTCTGTCACGATCTTTTATCTGTCACAGTGTCTAGCACACTTCTGTACCAGACATCTAAATCATCTCTTTACAATGCCATGGAGAAAAAATGCCTTGAAATTTAGTCTGTATTTCCTTTAATCTAAAGAGAAGTTTTGCAAGAATCTTCATAGTTCATACGTTAATCACTTATGCCATGTACTTCTGAATGGAATTTTCTGCTGGAGTATTGGAAAAAATACAACATTTAGAAACGAAAAGGTGTGCAGCAGCATGACAGCATGTGAAAACACTGGTTTCCAGCCTTATCTACTCAATACAAATGGGATAAAATAAATAGATGTTTTAAAACTCTCTTAAGATTTTCGGATGGGAATATTCACAACTGCTTATGTTCAAACTGCAGTACACTAAGACAAATGGGAGCTCATTCTGTTCATGGTAGGCATTCATTTGAAATGAACTTTCACACCTGCTGGTTCTTTGTGTTCCAGTTTTCCTATGTGCTGTGTATAAAGTGAGGAAGCCAGACAGTTGTAGTGGCCTGTAGGACAACACGTCTTGAGTCTTGGGAGCTAACAATTCTGACTTTGGGATTAATCCCTTTCTCTAATCAGTCAGTCAGAGCAATTTATGACAGGCTACTGCAGGCCTTAAAATATAAAGTCACTGTTATGGAACAGGATTAGTAGATCATAGAACCATAGAATCATAGAATCACTAAGGTTGGAAAAGACCTAAAAGATCATCCAGTCCAACCGTTCGCCTATTCCCAATAGCTCCCACTAAACCATGTCCCTCAACACAACATCCAGTCTTTCCTTGAACACCCCCAGGCTTGGTGACTCCACCAGCTCCCTGGGCAGTCCATTCCAGTGCCTGACCACCCTTTCTGACAAGTAATACTTCCTCATGTCCAGCCTGAATCTCCCGTGCCGTAGCTTGAAACCATTCCCTCTGGTCCTAAGATGAAAATGGTAATTCATATACTTAATATTGTTTACCATTTTATAACATTGTGTTGTTGGTAATTGTACCAGAACAGGTTTATGCCACTTAAAAAAGTGCGTGTGAGACAGTCAGATATGATACCCATACACGTTGCTGATGTATACTTTCTGATGACAACAGGAAAACTTTAACTGCTCGTTCCTTGTAGTGTGGTAGATCAGCATAGCTGTATTCAACTATTTTGTGCAGAAAGGGATATTCTGCAGTGCTTTCTGGTTTAAGCAGCAGAAATTTGTACCAATTTCAGTAGATTCTGGCTGCTCGGGTATCTTGTGAGAAACAAGTTTTTTCTCACCCACGAGGAGAGGAAGAAAGTACTTTGATGAACTAGAATTTAAGAACAATACTTTTTTTTTTTTTTTTTAATGGGGAAGTGTCTAAAGGGTCTCCTGGCCACTGTCACAGCTATTTGGGATCTGTCCCACCTTGTCAGTTCATCCAGTCAAATACTGAAGTTCACAAATCCGACATCCTGGCCTGTTCAGATCAGGAAGATGACTTTGTTAATGATGGGCTTTAGCAAATGAGAAATACAGCTTTTATCTTTTTTTTACTTTGGCATTTTATTGCACTGGAAGCTTGTTGAACCAGTTTAGTTTTAATTATTTATCCTCAAACACCTTGAAAAATGCACAGCCAGTTATATTTACGAACTGACAATTTCAGACAGCATCAGAGAGCTTCAGTATAACTGTTTCCTATTTTCTATTTAGAAGTTACGTTTCAGGAGGACCTCACAGAATCACCAAGACTGGTAAAGACCTTCAAGATCACCCAGTCCAACCATCCACCTATACACCAATAGTACTTACTAAACCATATCCCTCAACACAAAATCCAAACGTTCCTTGAACACCTCCAGGCTTCAGTGACTGCAAAAAATAAAAATATATACAAGTAATTTTAGGGTCTCTTCGAAGGGTGCTGAGCATGAACAGGGGAAAAACAAAAAAAAAGAGAATTTTCTTAAAATTCTGTGAAGTAATTGCTATGCAAAGAAGTTACTGTTTTCCTATTTCATTTCCAAGTAATTATCCATGAAATAAACTTCAGGAAATAACTAATGAGACCAATATTTTGGACCAAAAGAAGATTGAAAACAAACTAGGTGTAATACGTAAGACAGAGTACATACTGTTGCATCTTATTTTCTGCGGTCTGTTCTGCTTCCCTAGTGGACATGTGGTCTTCAGTTCAAGTTAGTTGAGATGCTTCCTAAATATCCGCTTTCAAAACGTAAGAGCTTTCCTCTAAAACAGCCTGAGTTCTGGTATCTTGCAGTCAGCAATAAGGTCTGCAGAAATTGTATTCTGTGCCAGGACGGGTTACATTTTTCCCATGAAATTGCTCAAAGAAACTAACACAATCAAAGTATAAGCTGATCTTTAAGTTTTATGTAAAATACTTGAATTGGAAATGAATTTGGAAGTAGATTAGCTGTACATTTCAGAACCCCCATTTCATGCATCGGGTATTTTTTTTCTTAATCAAAACACAAGAGCTCTTAGGTACTTCTCTAAACGTTGATCAGATCAATGTCTCTTGTTGCAAAGTTTCTGTTGCTAATGGCATCGTTCGGGTTCTACAGTTAATGACAAATAAGTTTTTGGAAAGATAAATATTAGAAATATGTATGTTTTTCACAACTGGCAGGCAGGAGCTCTTTACAATTCCTCTTCTGAATCTGTGTTTTAGCCTTGGAAAACCCTCGTTATGCCGATGGGGGAAGGGTGTGCTTGTGAATGAAAAATAACAGAGCAAGGAGTTTTTATATGGAACTAGTTTCTGGGCTGTTCGTTTGAAGAATTGCCTTCCTGAATACTGTGTACCATTTGATTGATGAGGACATAGTTGGAGTATACTACTAGGATTCTGAAGCAGAGCAGCACTGCTTACTTACGCAGTCTTGAATTGGGTAGCAAATCTGCAGTATTTATAGTGTTATCTATTAATGTTAATCCCATTTTAGAGAGCTCCGCGAAGAGTAAGAGGACTCGCAATTAAAGCCAGCAAAAACAAAAGTGATGATGTGGGTGAATGCTTTTGGATTTCCCATTTTTACCTGATCCAGTACCTATTTGTATGTGTTTGCACAGAAGTATTCACATATGCATATATGTATATTTGAATACTAGCACGTAGTCTTCAGGTGCTGTGGAATGGCAGAGACGTTTGCATTTGACCTTCGTGTTTCTTTCATCATACATATTCCTGTGTTGTGGCTTTTTCCTTCCTTTTTGTGGTTCTGTTTTTCCACTTAGCTCTCAGTATTTGTGCATTGTTCCTTCACTTAATAATCCTGATCTTGTCATTCAGAGTTGAACTGAATCTGCCTGTGTCCTTCCCCCAGCTCTAACCTAAAGTTGCTAAGGTATATTTTCTAGAACAGGTAAAATACAAATATTTCACGCACCCAACAAGAGATGGGCAGCAAGCACTAGTCTGACAGCTCAGCAGCACTAGCCAGCTTCCTGTGCCTTTGCAAACCGATCAGTTGTTGAGGGCTCCAGAAGTGTAGAGGCATCACACTTTGATGTGACTCAGGGAATGACCTTCTCTGGCCTCAGCCTTAAAACAGACAAGGAACTGGGCAGTATGAGTGCCTGAGTACATTTAAATACCTACTTGTTTGAATTGCTGTGTATGTAAAAATGTTTAAGAAATAAATTAATATTTCCATTAACTGAAGACATACTGACATCAAAGATGCATGAGGAACAGAGCAATGCAAGAATTTAACCATGAAACAGACATAGTACTGAAGCCTACATAGGAGATGAAAACTAGTTCACTATTTGCTTAATTTAGCAATTATGAAATTTCTTGACAGGAAAGGATAATATGCATTTTCACACTCTAATTATAACTTACATAAAATGCATGCAGTATCCTGTGTAGCTCCCTGTTAGTCTTACTATTTTCAACTTGCATTTCATTCATTTATGTTGCTGGCACTGGATGAGCCTCTTCCGTTTCATTAGAGATGGCAGTTAATGGCCTCATTAAGTTACACTGCAGTACAGCATACTTCCTTTTGACTGATGATAGCACCAACAGTACAGGCTTAGAGGAGGAAATGTAAGAGAGGCAAGTAGTTATTGCTTATATTTATATGTTGGTGCGATATATATTTTATATATATGACACATTCTCCCATCTAGAAATCATATCATCACAGAATAGCAGAGGTGGGAGGGGCCTATGGAGATGATCTTATCCAGTCAGATTTTGGGTACCCTCAGGATGGAGCCTCACGACCCCTCTAGGCAACTTGTCTTAGTGCTGGATCTCATCTACAGTTAAAAAAACCAAAAAAAAACAAAAACAAAACCAAAAAAAGTAAAAAAAAATTTAAAAAGTGCTTTGTAATGTGTAAATGAAATATCTAATAAAATTATTTAGGTGCCCACATTCCTCTGTTCTGCTGAAAGTGTATGCTAACGGTAACAGATCGGCATAGGGGAGGTGGTGACATTTACTGGTGCACTTGTGATGTTTCACATATGGAATATCTTAGAGTAACTCTTCCCATTGTGTGAATCCCAAACAACTAGGCTACAATTTGTTCATTTTTGTTTTTATTTACAAGAGCCACAGGAAACAACTGCTGTGGTTTTGTGAATTGGTATGGAAATCATTTCTGTAACGCAGCTTCTTGGGGTTACTTGTAGTCTCTGTGGCGTCATTAGGAGGTTTCTGAAGCAAAGAAGGTGCTGACAGGACTTGACTTTTGTAGGGGCTATTTCAGGAGCCTCTCAACAATGAGCTTTAGTGCATCCCCATCACTTTAGAACTGTATGGAGAGGGGAAATAAATGAATGAAACAGTGATGCTAAGGACACTGCAGTGATAGTGGAAAAGAGATTGCGTGGTTAATTGTTACCGAAGGCTTTGTCTGAGAAATTGGTACATCTATCTGTAGTGTTTTAAGAAAATGTGACGTGGATTTCCAAAATAAATGTCAGTGCTTCCAGAGAGGTGTGCACTCAGGTTTCTGACAGTCTTAACGTGCAGTCCTGATTGCACTTGGGAATAAGATTCTCATCTCATTGCAAATACCAGAGTTTGAAAATAAAGGTTTTCACAGCATTGAACAGCAGCAAGGAAGAATTGTAGTCCTAGCTGTCAAACTCAGCTTCTAAGATGTTAATCTTGAACTTTTCACTCTTCATTAGTAGTCAACAAGCATGTAACTGTGGTATAACTGTGTTAATTTTAGGTTCAGTTGAAGCAGAGGAGATGATTTTAAATAATAATTCTGGTAAATGTAATAGGGAAGATTTGTAAAGAAGCAGTTTCCTCTAGATGTTTATAATGCGTAGTCAACATGCCAGGGAATTAAGTAATCCCTCATCTAAAAATGTAATAATGAGGAAAAACGGGGGAAACAGCCCTAGAAGCTGGCGACAGAGCATTGCTCAAAGTGGAGTTAATCCTTGTTACGTAGTTACTGTCTGTACCTGTGTGAGGCTCTTCATGGACAGAGATTTTAGCAGCTCATACTGCTTTTAAAATGGTTTTGAAGTAGATGGCAGTGAAGTTTGAGGGTTCATTAATTATTGCTGTTACCGGTGTTTGGACAGGCAGTTGAGATCGTAAATGTCAGTCTGTCAGTGGGATGAGTTCTTTATGAAAAAGAAAAAAACTGATTGAGTGCCTCAAAAGCTGTCATCAAACCAGAGATTAAACAGATTCATCTCATTCTTGAAGCAAGCAGCAACAGAGAAGGGCTGCTTCTACCCGTACAAGTCTCCCATCCCTTCTTCCTCCTGTTATTTTTTCTCAGCACACATCTCTGCTGGGTTTTTACAGCTCTCAACTGCTTCCCAAAATGCCATGAAACAGCCACCATGGTTGTTAGTGAAGCCATGCAGATGCCAGTCTGCACGTTCATGACAAGAGATTGAGAGACTGGGATTGGACTCTGACAGTCTTAACACAATTTATTTGGAAAATATTGAGGGGAGAAAGAGTAATGAAGACAAGTACAGTGACAGTGAGGAGCAAATGTGAGTTTCTGTCTGAGGCACAACAGAATTTCTACGAGCAGTACTTGTTGTTTCAGTCAAGTCTGCTGCTTAAATCCTGCTCTGCTGCATTGCTTCATTCTCTCATTTCAAATGGGAGCTTGATAAAATGCCACAATTAGAAGAATCTGCACCTTTAGATATAAGTTAGAAGAATCCTCATTAACAACAGTCAAGTTAACTCTAGCTGAGAAATCTTTGTGAAGTTTCTCATCTCATTCTAGAAAGAAGTAATTCTTGTTTCACAATTCATCCTTCTAAGGCAAGCTGTAGCAGTGAGACTCTTCGCTAGCCATTTTTGATAGTGAAATGGCTTATACTGAGAGTTTACCCTCAGATTTCTCACCTGTGCTTTCTCCCCACTCCTGCCTCTGAGATGTAAGCACATGTGCTATTGGTCCTTATTGTAACAACTGTTAGCTTGAGCTTGTGTGCTCAGGGCATTTTGCAGTCAGTAATGGGATAGCTGGAGCTGTCTCTCCCAGTTAGGCTGAGTTAGCTCAGTGTTAACACTGTTTAATTTACAGCAAAAAGTTATGAGCTTAAAAAATCAGGTATGTAACTTTCATTTCTATCCTATCAGTCAACTTATGTTCTTATTCAGTTGGCCGTTACCAATTAATAGGAAATGTATAATTGGATGTTTAATTGAATTACTACTAGCCTGACTTGGAGTAGCTGTTTTTCTCACTACGGCATGTGGCTTCATGAATTGAGTAGACACTGGATTCCGTATTTGGACTTAATAATAAGCACTGTTTTCCATGTAGGACGCAAAATATGCTTTTGAGAAGTAGCAGGATGGCTTGTGTTTCCAAAAGCTGAGGTGTGTGGGAGGCGGCTATTTCATAATAGCAGCCAATCTGTTTCTCTGAGAAATGAATAATTGCAGACTGTGTAGGTCCCCATCCTTGGCAAGGAGCTGGACTGTAACACATTTGTACTGAACCTTACATCAGAGCAGTGAGAGTGTACAAGGTGTGTGTTGCTGGGAAGGCTGGCCTACTCCTCTGGGTGCTGTGAAAATCAGTGCTTGTGTGATAGGGTGGTTGCCTGGGAGTGAGAGCTGGGATCTGCAGTCTGGTCTGAGGACACCTCTCTGAGATCATCTTCTGCAGACATTTAATTTAAGGCAGGACAACTTGTTCCATAAATGTATCAATTTATTAGACTCTACTTTTCATTGTCAATGTTCCTGCACAGCCAGGCATGCGGGGATGGAATAATTGCATACTGAATGTTAGCTTAGTCCTCACAGATATATTTTGTAAGGTGTAAGTTGTAATCTACAACGCTGATGAAAAAAGCTGTATTGAGACACACATCAAATAGAATTATTGCAGCTTAATAAAAACTTATCATCTGTGTACTGTGCAGGAAGCTGTTCACTTTTCTGTGAAATGTGAGATGTGGGGAGTTTGTCTGTATTGAAAAACCAAGCACATTTTCAGCGTATCTTAGTGATATGGCAGAAAGAAGGAAGAACTAAGTGAGGCAGGTTGCATATTTATAACGGCTGTGACATTAGAATCCAGCTGCTGTAGAAATGCTGAGACAAGATCTGAAACATGGGTAAGAAAAGTGGGTTAATTTCTGCCGCATGTGAGAAAGCAGGGAAGTTACTGGAGCGTGCCTTGGAGAGGCTAGCAGGTGTTAGCGGTCCAGCTGGGTTATGTGTTTGGCAGGGAAAGGCTTGATACGGTGAAGCAGCAGATCAGATGAAATAGTTGGAATAACAAGGATATGGGCAATGGTCTGGCCGTAGCAGTTATCTCTGCAGAATGCTACTTGCAAAATTGCTCCTTTTCAGCTGCTGCACCAGAAGGTACTTTATGCAAGGTATTCAAGTTAGCCTTAAGGAAAGTATTTAAAAACTTTTCTGGGATAAGCCAGGACAGCTGACAATAAGTAGTCATGTTTTCCATTTCACTTTTGATATAAAGGCCAAAAGATGTATGATAGAGTAGAGCCCTGACGGAAAGATAAAGTTATCTTCTTATTTGTCCTTTTAAAAATGGACTAAATGAACTAATACTTGTATTTTTCCTTGGTCACTGTCTTACTGACTCACTGCAGTAATGGCTTTCTGCAGCTGGTCTCCTTGCAACGTTGCTATGAACAATGGAATTCTTTATAGGTTTGAGATTGGTTTCCTCTTTTTCTATTTAAAAGAAATACAGATTTGATTCAATTATGCCCAACCTTGGGAGAGAGGATGCCTGTCTGACCTGACCTGGTTTGGGCTGCAGAGCAGCAGATTGGCTGAAGTCTGCTCCCTCTGATATGCCGCACGGATAAGACTTGGGCAGAGTCCCAACAAAATTCTCTTCGTTATTAGAGAAAAAAAAAAGTGCCATGTTGCCTAAAGTAAACTCTGAAACTTTTACTTTGCAAGGAAACTTGTTTTTAAAGGGAATTTTGTAGGTTAAAAGAGGACAGTGGTAGCAACTTACCTTGATCTCTTCTGAAGCACCAGTGTGGCAACTCCAGCCCACAACAGAATATCCAGCATCTCACTGATTCACTTGTTCTTAATTAAAGCATCACCTACTGATTTGTACTTTCTGAATGAAGTATGCTTTCCAGAAACAAGCAGAAAATTCTATAGATAAAGGTGTTAATGCAAATGGTGTTCAGACTGATTCTTTTTAAATAGCTGAGCACTTTGGATTTGTAGCATGCTTGTACAGGTTGGGCGTAGTCTGTGTAGTTGGTGTCCACTAATTTGCATTTAAATTGTTATCCACGTGGAAAGAGGGAAGCACGGTATGGTGCTTTCATGTAATGTCTTCAGTCATAAGAGGCAGTTTACATGCTGTGCCTTAAGAATCTTCCTTCTGCCCAGGGAGGAAATAGGTCAAATCTACTTTTGATTGTTTTTCATGAGAAGCCTGGTTCAGTTTGTTCGTGCAAGGAGAACAAAGACACGTAGGAGAAACTAAATGAGATTACAAATGAAGCTTGCGATTGTTCCGGATGGCGAGTACTCTTTGTGCATCTGTACACAACCTGGCTATGGCTGGGAGGAAGTCAATCAGTTTGCTTTCTGCTGAGTATTGTCAGTAGGGAGAGGTTTTTACAGAGAACAAAGATAATTTGTCTCTTACTTGATTGTGATTGTTAAGAAAATGTATATATACAATAGAAGGGGAAGTATCGAGCTGCCTGGTGGTGACCCCAGCTGAAAGCAATATACCTTCAATCTGCCCAAAGGGTTGCCTCAGCAAGGAGGTTCTAATGTTTTTCCTAAAATATTTGTTGTGAATACAACAGATTCACAGTCGGAGAGTGAGGCTTCTCCTGTGAAACGGCCACGGCTACTGGATGACAGTAATGACAGGCCTGAAGAAACCAGTCGATCCAAACAGAAGAGTAGACGCCGATGCTTCCAGTGCCAAACAAAACTGGAGCTAGTACAGCAGGAACTGGGATCATGTCGCTGTGGTGAGTACTGTCTGTCAGTAACGTCCGGCTTTCTACCACAGCAGTGCTCAGATCCGTGTCACAGGTGGAAGTGTGGAGAACACTTGCACCTTGTAGCTTTCAGCCATACTTTAAACAGAAGCTACGTCTTCCACTGGTGGCAGAAAGTTGTAATTAGTTCCTGTCTGTCTAATTTTCCCTTTAAAACTCTGCCCCCAATATACTGTCCTGTCTGAAGAGATCCTTAGATATTAATCAGTTTAGCTTCTGAAGTCTGTGTAAGGTGGGAGGGTGCCATGCTCACTTGACAGAAGAAACACAAAGCACATCAGAGAATATGCAAAGATGACAAGTGTTTTTTTTTTACAGAGTTTAAGCATAGGTCAGCACTACATTCTGCATTTCATGATGAGGTTGAAACGAAAGCAAGAAAAAACACTATCTAATTGAAAATGGTTTTTCTTCTCACAATCAGCTAAAGGGATGGGCAGGGAGGGGGGAATTGCTGTTTATTATGCACTGAATAGTGTCCAACTTGATTTCTCCAAAGTTGATGGTATTGTTCAGCTAACTGAGCTGAGGTTAATGATCTCATGCAGGCAGCTAATGTGGGGCTTGATGTTACCTGCAAAGTAATAATAGCAAATGTGACTGGGTTCCAGAGGAGATGGTCTCTCCTTCATGCAACAGTTGTTGGTAACTGATTATCATAACCCATGGTAATGCACGTGGTGGTTTTACTTGCTGCTTTTTTTTTTTTTTCCTCTCCTCCCTGTAGTCGTGTATTGAAAGCTTGCAGTTTCACTCTGTCCATGTTTGTATTGATACACTTGGAGAGTTTGTAGTTGGTTTATCATGGCTCCACAAGGAGGCACTTGCCAAAGGATTTGCATAGGCAGGTACAATTCACATTCTATCTGCTATGTGTAGAATATTTATTGTATTAAAAGGCAATTCCATCTGAGCTGCAGTGAGAAAAGAAAGGATTGGTGAAGCTGGTTACAAAGACTGAAATAACAAACTGTGTTTTGAATAAGTAATAACAAATGAGATAATAGAAAACTGAAAAAAATTCCTTGTCATCCTTTGTTCTTCAGTATCCGCTGTATACACTTCTGGACATGAGACAGGTGTCATTTCAAATATTGGAGCACTGGTGTAGAACTTAACACGTCATCTCTGAAGCCACCAAACATGAAATCAGTGGCTATAATGAAATTTTTATTATGGAAATACTGTGTTGGGATACTTTGAAGTATCCAGTAAGGTATATATTTATCCAACTGAAGAAATTCAGCACTATCAGGGACAGTTTGGTATGGTTCTCTCTGCTCAGACTTAAGGAGTTTCTACCCTTTGTCTACTCCTGTCACCTATCCAAATGAATGAGGGTGCTTGCAGGTACCTTTTGGCAGATGGAAAAATCTCCTCTAATGGTGGAAGCAAGAGAGTTTTGCAGGTTTGGGAGGAACTGGCAAGAAGGTGACTGATATTATTTTACATGTCACATCATTAATTTTGCCTTCATTCTAAAACTGGAGCTATGTAAGAGCACTGAGGTTGAAAGCAACTTCTAAAAGTACATCCATTGCTTTTAATCTTTATAAAATAAGACCTGCCTTGTCCTGTCCAACAGGGCACAAACTTTTAGAAACGTGGCAGAGAGAGTATTCACCTAAAGCTTTACACCTGGTTCTGAGATCTTTGGGAAGCTGCAGTGTTGATTCTACCATCTCTTGTAAGATCTGTCCAGAGAGAGCTGATGCTGTTCAACTTGTTCCCTTGACACTACATGAAATTTTAGACAGATTTGACAGTGCTGCAGGGCTTTGCCTTGAAGAAAAACAATTTACTACTGAGAAGGATGTTCCAGTAAGGGTACTTTAAATTCAAACTCAACATTTTCCAACTGTAGAAAAATTTGTTTATTTTCATGCATGCATACTTGGAAGAACTCTTTTCATTCTGCGTCCACTTTGTACAAGTTATTAACTGCTGACAAGAAATTCACATCTCATAAATAATGCTTAAGAGCTATTGCTATATAAATTGAATGTGTTATGAATTGTGATAGGCCTTTTTGTAGTGTTCTGTGCCTAGAGCAGGAAGAACAGAGGATGTCATTTTCATTAATTTCTAATGAGGTGCCAATTAAAGGCAAGGAAGGAACTCAGAAGGGAAGAGTCACAGAGCTCCCCTGAATCCTGTGCCCTGGAGCTGTCAAACGAGCCTGCTGCCAAGCCTTCCTCTGAAAGTTCCAGTAAATTACCACCTCATCTAGAGCACACATAGACAAATTCAGCTTCCCTTTGATCTTCAAAAGAGCAATTTGTAAGACGAGTTCTGAGCCTTTTCACGTAGGGATCTAGGAGAAGTGATAGGAATTGTTAATTGCTGATGCGCTTTGCAAGCTTCAGTGAGAAAGAGATTTTGAAATGAATTCTCATTTTGTGTCTCTCTGACTGGGTAACCTTTAAATCAACACTACCAGAACAAAAACAATTCCGTATGAATTGTTTCTGGATGACAGTTACACTAGGAGTGCTTTCCAGACAGCCATGTTCTCTAGTTTTGGTTGGACTCTCGATAGTTCAGTGTCTTATCTTTTAAAAAGATTGTATTGAGATGATGCATGTATTCAATATTAGTTTTAGTGGGCAATTTTTTTCATTAAGAAACTGAAAGGAGTGTATTCTTACACTTGTATTCCATTATAGCATTTCTGTTGGGAGCGTAGGCAGTTTGACATCAACCATCTAATCCTTGATTGCTAAATGGAGTCATCAGTTCAGCAGTGTGATAAGGAAGTGTTCATCACAGACTTGCTTTGAAGCTAGCAAAATTGCTGCTAACGGTAGCTATCTAGCATGTTTCTGGAAATGTAGTTTGGGAAAAGCAAGCTTGTTTTTATTTGCAGATAGCACTATGAATTTATGGGCATTATCTTAATTTCCAGATCTGTATTGCTTCTAAATAAAGCTGTATACATCTTTTAAATATTCTGAGTTGTAGAATTAAGAGCCATGGAAATTACTTGAGCAGAAAACACTGCTTGATTTCATGGCAGAGGCTTAGTGTTTTACAACAAAAGCCAGTTGTGGCATCGCTTGCTACTTAAAGCCAAAGCTTTAAATGGGAGTCTGTAGTGATCTTTAATAGTGGTGGAATTGCATGAGACATACAAGGGTGTTCTAAGAGCTCATTAAAGGGGTTTCACGTCTGTCGTGTTAAATCCAGGTCCTGGTCAGCAATTAACCAATTAAAGAGAAATTAATACAGTGTACCGGTGGGTTTGTATAGAATGATTTACTGTTTACAGGCCACGTCCTAACAGGCTGTAAGTCATACACCACCCATGCAGAATTGGTTTTAGTTTTGTCTTCTTGCAGTCAATGGATTGGCCAAGATAATGTGCCCTGGAAAGTAAGCGCATCTGTCTTCTGGTAGCCTTAGAGAGATGCTGCTGATAAGACTGTGTGCATCTCTGATAGGAATATCTGTTGTTCTTGTGAGTAGTTTGGGGAGCCTGTATGAATCTTTGCAGTATGAGATGTGCCACGATCGTCAGAGATGGCACTGAATGTGACTTCAGTGCAACCTGAATACATTCCATATTAAAGTTTTATTAGAAGTTGGTGAAATGTCTCAGCAGAATGTGATCAAAGGGGATGAGATTGCCTTTCTAAAATGGTTTCTAGTTCTAACATGTTTAATAGTGAGGTGATCGCTGCAGCTGCAGCTTAGCGATACAGAAAATCAAAAGATGCTTGAATAGTTTATAACTCAATTTGTACCAGAAGAATTTGTTACTTGTTTCATATAAGGTTACTGCATACAAACACTGAAAATAGTGCATTTTTCTTAGATGAGTGAAGGGGACAGGAAGAATGGAGAAGAAAGGAGGCCACAGTACTACAAAGTGTATGTGTTTCATTACAGTGTCAGCTGAAATGACAAATTCATTCATACAGAAAAATAGAGATAAAAGAGAAGCTAAAATCCATGTCAGGTTTACAAATTTATGTCCACGCAGATACTGATGCACCACATTCCTTTGTATGTGAGCAGCAATCATGGGGGTGATTACTCAGAACAGCAGAATTACAAACTTGGTAATTACAGACTTTCATTTGCAGCAAATAGCTGAAAGGAAAGCTGACCATGAGGTCAGGGAGGGAAGAAACCAGTGGGGAACATGGTTATCTTGCACAAGAGCAGCATTAAAAACAAACTGTCCTTGTGTCTGTTACAGAACATCCTTCATCCGAAACGTCTCCTGACTTAGTCTGATGGGGTTTCTAAGGATAATTTGCCAGTTGCCAGCATTCAAAAATATATAGTTTATTAATGATGCAAAGGACTTAATTTGCATTTACTCATTAATGTTTTAAAAAGAGATCCAACTACCATAAGAAGGCATTAGAAATGCTGTAAATCTGTAATCCTGGTAGGGACAGGAAACAAAACTCTCAGTGGTGGTTTTTGTATTACCATTTTTTCTTTTTTAAAGTCTTTGGTAATTTAGTATTTGGCTTGTCTCGTGTGTATAAATGCATGCCTATATGCACAGACACATACATACACATGAGCACAGGCAATAGGTATACAAAAGAACATTTTGGTTTGTAGATATGCTTATTTTTCCACATCCTTGTTCTTAATTTAGCTCAGTGCAGCTGCTGGTAGAATTCTTTGCTTGAGACTGTTTTAGTGTCCTTTGCTTCACTTCTGTTTGCTTTTCTGCTAAGCAGAGGGGTAGGAGGATGATGGGAGCAAACGGGCTCAAGTCAAGCACTGAGCATTGCTGTTGGCCATCAGAAGCAAAATGCGTTCATGGAGAAGAGTCTCAACTGTTGTTATAGGTAGTATAGCAGCAAGACTCACTGTGATGCAATAATAAAGCAAATGGAAGACAAACAGCTGCAGATTCTTAACTTGTGTAATGGAGCAGCTTGTTCATAAACACAGGAGATGAGGCACTTGTTTGGATTGTGCCAGAATAAATTTGGAATGATTTGATTTACTCACTTAATTTAGAATAATCTTCAAAAGAACAGGAAGAAGAACAGAGACGTGTATAGATAAGCAAAAAGAAAAAGCTCTGACAACTGCTTGAAAACAGCCCAACGTGTATTGAAAACAATGCTTCTCTTCTAACTATGTAGAATATTAAGTTTGGTTCCGTTTCTATGGAACCTGTTTGCATGCAGCAGAATTGGTCATGGTGCTGGCCATTCCACTTTCCGGAAGGGTAAGGTTGATGTGGTACAAAGCAGAACGGCTCCAAACACGATAATGTATTGGTAGAACAGATGTACTTCCACTGATGAAAATTAAATACATACACTGCTTCTGGAGACTGAGTCAACCAATTCAATAATAACTAGTACTAAAGGAAAAACAAATCTTATTAGGAACTGGTGACATCATGTAATTCTGGCAAGACTCGCTGCCATGACTTAAGATGTACCATAATTGGCTGTGTTTTGTGAACTGTGCACCTCGGGAATTTGTTTCCAAAAGAGTACTTTTGCTTCACCCATTCCAGCAATGCCCAGCATCTTAGCTTAAAAACACAAAACGCCACCACCAAGAAAATTTAAACTCAACAAAAGGGCTTTTGTTTTATTTTACTGTGATGTTATCCCAAGACTGTAAATGATAATGATATCATGACTTGAAATGATAAGGAAGAGGAGCTGTTAACTATTATGGATCTGAGTAATATGTATTCTGAAAATACTACAAATGGAACAGTTGCAAGAAACTGACTGCTGGGTTCCAAGGACAGGACTCAGAAATAAGGCTTCAGTGTATGTTTCAGCTGTCTGTAGACTTGCAGTTGTAAATGGGGCTCATGGTCTGCTTTGTAACACGGCTCATAAGGTAGATGCAATATTCAAATTCTATATAGTGTATTCCTCCAGTATACCCAACCAGTGGGGGCTGTGTTACAGTGCATACTGATTTCTCCCATCATGCTACCTTAAGATCTACAACAGGTAACTCTTCTCACAGGTGACAGGACGAGGGGAAATGGCCTCAAGTTGCACCAGGGTAAGTTTAGGTTCGATATCTGGAAACACTTCTTCACAGAAAGGCTTGTTAAGCTCTAGAATAGGCTCCTCAGGGAGGTGGTTGAGTCACCATCCCTGGATGTGTTTAAAAACCATTTGGATGTGGTGCTTAGGGACATGATTTAGCAGAGGGTTGTTAGTTAGGGTAGTATGATTAGGTCGTGGTTGGACTTGATGATCGTTAAGGTCTTTTCCGACCTGAGCGGTTCTATGATTCTTCTGATTTAGTAGTGTTTAATGAGCTTGTTGGTTACCTTCCTACAGTCCTGATCAGTAAATGTGGTTGAGATGGGTCAGTTGAGCTTTTAAGCCCACCTTTTTAAAATATGAGGTTTTATTTTAATGCATTTCATACAGCGAGTTTTTCAGCTTATCACTTTCAGGGAGCTCTGGCAGAGGTGTTACAGTGTGAGGGACAGGTAAGTGTTGTTGCTGTGCTGTGTTAGGTCTCTTCTATCAGTACCCACAAAAAGAAGAAAGAAGCATATGCAGCAGGTAAATAGGAATGATGCCCTACAGATTCTTTTTGTTGAAAGTCTAATTTTTTCTTAGAAGGAAGCGGGGGAGAAAACATGGCACTGATCTCCTTTCACCTTTATAAAGTATAAGAAAGTGTTAAAGCCAAATATTGGGACTATTTACTTCTCTGCAAGAGTTCTTAACTGTGGAGATTGCTGTGGGATAAAGATCACTGTATAGCAGTTTTCCCAAAAGTGAAAAATAATACCAGTCTGTGTCAGAGCTCTCGATATCAAATATTTCTGGCCCTGAGGAAAAGTTTTTAGAGGTGAAAAACTGTGTATGAGCAGCATAATCTCTACCGTGTGGAATTTTCTTTAGGGAGTTTTTTTTAAAAAGTAATAAGTTTATGTAATCGTGTCCGTATTTGTATTGAAATGAAAATGTTCACCTACAGAGCTGCTCACAGTCAGTAAATGTTTCAGACTTCCTGAAGAGTTGCCCAAATAGGTGAATAAATGGGGCATGGGGCAGCCTGCCATACTGTGAACAGGCAGGAGCAGGAATTGTTGTGCAAGTATTCTCAAAAAAAAAGGAAAGAAAGAAACAGAGGAGGTGGGGAAGGGGAAACGTGCATCCATACAAGTCTGTGTATTCCTCTGTGGTATAAATACAGCCTCTGAATGGAGCTCTGTTTTTCTTTGAGAAGAATTACTCTCGGTACAGGCTGTAAAGAGGGTACAGGAATGGAAGACTTATGTGGAACAGGAAGGGTAGTCTAAGAGGCACTGGAAGTAAAATGTTAGTGGGGAGATAAAGGCCTAAAAAAAATTTAATCCAAGTTTTAAAACAAGAGAGCTGCCTCTCTAGTGATTTGGGCAAGTCCAGCAGTCGAACTGGATCAATACGGTGCAACCTCTAGAAAGCTGTTTCAGCCCAAGGCATAAATAATATCACTCAGGAAGTACACCAAGATTCAAACCTGGAATCATATTCAGCATGTGGTGATGTGAAGTCAAAATATGTCAAGGATCCAGGAGAAGATTTAGTTAACACAACACGTACAGTAAGTTAGTACAGAACCATTCATTATTTATTCCAGTTCTTTATTAGTAGCTCTGTCTTTTTTGCATTTTCATTGAGCTAAGCAAACGATACACATACATTATTAAATCACCAGTATTGCTTGCTATTATAATTAAATTACTGGGTACACTTTGGCTCTTAATTAAATCCTCAGTTTCTGGGATGAGCGCATTAGCTCTGATGGGCTTGGCGTACAGACGTCTACAAGTATTACTACTATCTATCTCATAAGAAAATGTCAAGCCCTGTACACAAGGCCCCATTACAGAGTTAAGGTAGCTCTACTTGTTGGTCCTTTTTCAGTAATCACTTTTTTTTTTTCCCCTCTCCAAGATCTGACGTTATTCTGGATGGGAAACGGATATTTGCATCTGTGGTAGTACAGCCTATGGAATTAGTGTTTTTTAAGAGTACTCCCACTTACAATAGTGGTGCCTAGTTAGATGGCTTACCTCAGTTTTATGAGGTGTCTGATCTTGGGCAGTGAGATCCCTTTTTGGCACAATTCTGCCTTCTTACTGCATATCTTCCAGCCTCTGCTCTGTTTTCTGGAATCATTCTCCTGCATCCTACGGGATGTTGTGAAATTAGGGATGACAGGGGAGGGTCTGTGTTCACTTTGTTCTTGGCCACATGGGCATGGATCTGAGTGCTCCTTTAATGAGCACAGTGGTGGTGTTACGTCCTCCAGGAGATATCATTGCAGGATTATTGCCACACAGTTATTCAAAAAAGGAAAATGCTCTTCACCTACACAAGATTTAACCTTTTAATTTTGTATGAAACTCCCCTCTCCCTTAGGTTAGTTGTACAGTGGTGTTAACTGTTTGGTACTGCTGTTGGGAGCAGAATGTTTTATTTGAAAATTGTCTTGTTAAATTAAACCAATTTTTTAGCTTCAACAATTGGCAAAGTCTCTTAGAGAAAAATATTTTGTCTGGTTACACTAAGAAATAATATGATTATAATCACAGCTTTTATCAAGTTGCAGCGTATTTCACAACAGTGGCAACCTGCCATTTATGCTAGCTGGTACGTCAGCTTGTGGGGTCACAGCTGCTGCTTGTGCCTGGCTGCTCTGGATTGCAACTTGGATGGTGAAAAAGATTGGAGGAAGACCCATAAGATGAAATGAGTAGGCAGATTGGTTTTTTTCATTTGCTTGTTTATTTTTTAGTATAAAGTAGTCCAGAAGCAAATACTGCATGTTGTATCAGTGGGAATTATCATGAATCTAAGTTGCTCAGTTTGTCTCTAATAGACGGTGACCTTAACAAATAAACCCTTAGTGGGGTGAAGGAGTTCTGATGTAAATGTAGTTACTCTAATGTGCTTGTGTTCCATAGGACAGATCCATTGTGTCAAAAATAAGAGACTAACCACCACTGTTCTTTTTGGCACACACTGGAACAAGTTACAATTGTGAGTGAGACCTGCAGCATTTATTATGAACCTGAATTGCAGAATCATAGAATGGTTTGGGTTGGAAGGGACCTTTAAGATCATGTAGTTCCAACCCCCTGCTAGGGGCAGGGACACCTCCCTCTAGACCAGGCTGCTCAAATCCCTACCCAGCCTGGACGGACCAGACCTGCAGCAAACTTTTTTAATGGTAGTGTAGTGTTTTGAAGCAGGAATGCTCTATCTGTCACACAAAGTCATTGAGGACCCCCTGAAATTCAGAAATAATTTCCTGAGAAGCCTCAGATCTCTTCATGAAGAAGCTCCTGACTTCTGTGGAGTTGGTATCCACCAGTGCAGAAGCAGCGCTTGAATCTAGGAGAGCATACCTGATTTTTTCCCCTCTAAGTAGACCATCTTCAAAGAAATAAGAGCAGACCATTTCTTTGGGATCTTCTTTGTAGGTACAGAATCAAGGAATAGCTTAGTGTCTTACATAAAATCTCTTTCTAAATTGTTAATAATAAAAATGAATAATATATGCTCTGTCTTCAAGTGATAGAAGTTCCCTGTTCAAAATCTGTATCAGGAAAAAATGGCCATCTATCTGTTGACGTAAAGAAGTATGATAAATAGGAAACTGAATTTCAAATTAGCACAAATTGGGTTAAAAGGTTGTTTGTTTGCAGTCTGCACAGTGCAAGACTGCATCTCTTGTGCTTTCTGAAGCAGCTTCCCAGGCTTATGATCATCTAAAAAGAGGCAGAATACACTTTGAAATGCAGGCTATATGTGACTTAAACTTGGAAATAAAAGGCCTTTGCCTTGGAGTCTGAGGAGTTCTTGGAGAATCTGCTACAGGACTATGATGACATCACCTTTCTTTTGTATACAGTGTCTTCCCTTGGTGGTTTGTTTCAATTATAGCTTTCTTGTCTCTAATGTATGCCCATACATACTGCTTTATCTTCTTTGTGGAAAACAGAGCAAGAAGGAAAAGAAGTATTTGTTCCCCTTTTTTCCTAAGCGCAAACTCCGTAGCAGAAATACAGAATTAATTTGCAGTACCTCATAAGCATCCCGAGTCTCAGGCATAAAAGTTTATTTAGCATCACAGATGTCACAGATTGGTGTTCTTCTAAGCATGAAACCTGAGATAATGACTTCAGCACAGAGTAGCATATTCAAGTCCCAGGTGTACTTCCAGTGCCATGGATGGATTGGCAGACTGAGGAACATTTTAAGGTATCGTACCACCTTGGTTCTTTTCCTGTGTCAGGGAATCAGAGAATCACTGAGGTTGGAAAAGACCTCTAAGATCATCGAGACCAATCATCAGCCCAACACAACATCATAGATGAAATGTGTAAACCAAAAGATAGTGAAAGGCAGGGTGCAGTGACCACAGAAGATTTGCTAAGGAACATGGAACTGAAATGCCTTGAGAGATCCATTTTAAGGCACTGTGTGTATTAATATTTGGAAACTTGTCACTTGGAGCACTTAGCAGTTTAAGTTCCTATCCTTCTTGGAATGGAAAGGGTGTGAAGGAATGCATCAAACTATGTTTTGTGGAGTTTTATTAAACACACCTATTTGGTTAAAAACCTTCACCACAGTAAGAGGTATTGCTCTTTCCCCACAGGAAAGAATGGCAGTGTTCCCAGCCAAGTTACTGTGACTTGAGGTCCATGGCATTTCGGGGAAAAGGAAGCATGGGAAGAGTTTAGCTTATTTAATTCCAAAAGTGTGTTGTTCAGCTTGTTGGGGTTGGGTCTGTTTGCTTTTTATAGAAAATGTCAAGAAAGGAGAATGTTCCTTGAATTGTGTAATGTAAGCTGACATTGCTGATGCAGAGTGTTCCCCCAGAGAAGAAAAAAAAAGAAAGATATCTGGGGTTTGTGCAAGAAGGGAGTTGTGTAGAAGGATCTCAACAGGCTAGAATGTTTTTGAGATACAAAATAGCACTGCATACAAGCAGTGCTGGAAGCTCTGCTAGGCTAGACTGTAGTACAGCTTTACTTTCTTCTCTTGCTGAATACTCTTTCAAACAGCCACCCAAATACTGGGGGGATAAACTGCACTACACTGAGATCCAGAGAGCTGGGGTTTTCTCAGGTATTCATTGCACAAGTCTTCAGGGTCTTGACTCTGTCTCCGTAGCCAGTGGCTGTACTTGCACATTTTTTTTCTTACCAATTTCAAGTGTTGAAAAACAAGGATTTCCCTCCTGCTTTTTTAAAAACAGCTTTTTTTGCTAGTACAGTTTGCAACAAACTGAGCTGCCTTCCCAGCTGGAGCGGATGAGGGGAGATGCATAAATGTTACTGTGGAGATTACTGCACTCTACTGGAGAATGATGTCCAGTTATTCTGAGCAGTGCTGGAGCAGCATGTATCTCTGCATGAGCTTATCTTCTGTGTGGCTTAGCCATGTTGTATACTGTATCCTGAAGGTATGTTTACCTTGTAATGATATGTTAAAATCTGTTCTTGCACTTGGTGTGGAACACAGGCTTGCAGAATTCTGCATATATGTGTATTTAGGAATGCAGGAACACACCTCTGCATACATGGGGTTCAGTTTTCTTCAGTAGATGGATCTGTCATATGAAGCACGACATGCTGTATGCTATTCTTACAAGAACAAGAATGTGAATAGCAGGCAGTTATTAAAAGGTTATTGTGGGAACACGTAACTACTTGAGTAATATACAGCAGGATCTTTCAAATAGAGACACTGTGAAATGTTTTTAAGCCACTCTGTAAATATGTAAGCTGTATAAATATTTAATAACTTTGCTTGCCACTTCCCCCACTTTTCAAAACGTTCTTGCAAACAAGGAAAAGAACAGTTTTCCTTTAGTTGTTCCATCATTTAGATGTTTCATCAGTGAGATCAAGACCAGAATTTTGGGGGAAGAGGGATAGAATTTCCTTTCTGTTATGACAGTTTGAGTAACAGGAATCATTGTATTACCTGGATCTTCTGTAAGAGTGTGATGTTCTCCAGCAGCATTTAGAAGACACAGTGCCTGGCCAAATACCCCCACCTGAGTGATCCCAGCCGTGCGCTGTGCCACTCTGGTGATGGTTAGCAGTAATCTGCATAGTGGGCATTTATGCCACATTCTAGAAAGCCTGGCTGTATTCTGTTGAGTTAACAGAGAGAAAATACTGAACAAAATCAGGGACTCCTCCCCCAGTTACAATTTGGCTTTTGTGTCATGAATTATTACGCCTCTTACTTGAATTATTTCTGATGCTTCATGTATTTTGCTGATATTTTTACAGTAGTAACTTTGAGAATTTGAAGGCAAAGTTTAAAAATTGAAATATAGTTTTTGTTTAAATATTTTTCTCACCATCATTCCATACATCAGTTCAATCACTGCTCTTGAATGCAGGAAAATGCAGTCATTTTTCATTATACATGCAGTGAACTAGGTCTGCTCTATTCTCTGGTCTTGAATAGAAGCTGATTATATTCTTTCATCTCACATTACCTTTTTTCAGCAGTTTCCTCAGGAATGATGAAATCAACTTCACAGGTGCTTGTGTGCAATTGTGGACTTCTTTGAATGCTGTTGTTTCAGCATGTCCTGTGCAAAGAGTCACCTGTATGGGTACAAGTCAGGCAGAGCCATAGCACAGTCGTGGCTTTAGCCACTGATGCTCTGGTGATAAAATGGAGGTGAATTTTGGATTGATTATGGAGAAGTTTCTGGGCTACTTAAAGGAGCCGTAAGGTTTTGATGCAGTAAATAATGTTTTTTCCATGATGTCTGCATTAGAGGTGTGAGGAACAGGTGATTCATGGGTTACTTCTAAAATCAGAAAGCAACTGCAGTGCTTTGAGACGTATGATTGTGTTTACTAGATCTACATCTTTTATGCTCAAAGTGGAAGTCTGAACTATTTTTGGTTGATGACCACAGTAAACTTATTGCAGTTGGAAGATGGATTCCTTTTTCCAATGCTCTTTTCTGTAGCAGAGGGTTTATTTATTTTGCCTTTTAGCTGTAATGTGCTAAAAGAAGTGTTTCTGCAGTAAAATCCTTTAAAGGAAACAACTTATATTTGATATGTTCCAATAATCAACAGTAAATATACCAAAAGAGCACATTTATCCAGCTCTGCTTTATAGCCATAACAAGAGAACTACTCAGCAGACAAAGCTTCATCTCTAAATCTGGATTGGTTTTAAGGACCTGAATGGAAGTATATGTAATGGCCATATGTCCCAGTACAAGTCAGTTAACTGCTATAGAAGCTGATGGCACCAAAACTACATCAAGCATTAGTGTGCATAGAGACTGCAGAATGACCCTGATGTGCAGAGCAGAGAAGAGTGAGTATTGCAGTAATAATTTAATTGAAGAAATCTGCTCTGAACTAATGACAGAAATTTTCAGAACTGCTGTTACTCAACTGGCTGCCATGTAACGTTATCCAAGTCCTTTAAATTCTAAATGAAACCTTACACAAAGGAAACAAACAAAAGTTCCAGTCTTTTAAGTGACTTAATCGCTTGGAGTAATGGGACTGGAGTTCTGAAGTCTGGTTCAGAAATAAGACAAGACTCCTACTGCTTTTTGAAAAGAATAAACCCTCTCAAATAAGAACAGCTGATAGATGCAAACCAGTCCTTAGCAATGTTCAAGATGTGGGGGTATTCTTTCACTCAATCAATTCTAGTTAGCAATTCAAATTCAAATAGATGAACAACAGGTTTAGGTCTTTCAGTCGCTGCAGTTAGTAGAAGCACTTTTACAGACTGTAAATGAGGAGGATTAAAAAATGAGAATCACTGTCATTTTTGCGTGGACAGTTATAGGAATTCAGAAGAATATAGAAATTCTTGAAGAATAAGGAAATAGTTGTTGAACAGAAGAAATACGGTGTGTTTCATCTGGAATGAATGCAGTATACAGCACCGTTAGCCTTATATGAAAACGGCTGCTCTAAAAAGAACTAAAGCGTGTTTGATAAAGATGTGACAAAGTGCAGAATGGATTGTATTTTCTTGGGGAGAACGAAGTAAAAAGGAACACCATGAAGTTATACTGGTGTACAAAAGGCAAGGGGCTTTGTAGAAGGAGGAGAGATGGTGCAAATGAAAGGTCCTGTTCAGAAGTGATAAATCATCTTCTAAATGTATTTCTTCATTAGATTTATCAAACTTTATCAAACCAAAGGGAACTTGTTGAAACTGTGCAGAAGATTGTGTACATACTCTGTATCTCTTAGATCATGTGAGACAGCATTTCTACATAGACTTACTAACCACGTGGACAGAATCAGTAAAACCAATAGGACTTAAAACCAGTCTTCACCTAACTGGGAACTGAAATGACTTCAGCACAGTGTGTTGAAGCCGGGTTTCAGGCATCTGCTTCTGTTACTTCCATTGCAAATAAGTTGATGGACTTTGACTGAATTTTTTTTTTTGGCTGATCTCATCAGCTGTTTATGTGTCCTTGTGTCTGCAGTGACATTGGTTCCATAACTTGAACTCAATTTCAAGAAAAAAAGGGAAAACTTCAGTCCTTGCTTTCTGTAGGAAAGAATGGAATGAAAATGCCAATTCAGCATTAAAACTGTACTCCAAGGTTGTTCTCATTTTAACAATCAAACCTTGAATTTTTGGCACCTTGAGGAAGATATTCATCACATCTCAGTGTTGTGTGAGCAGATTGAGATTGAAGTAGAGGCAGTGATCACAAGGGGAGAGATGTTATATCTCAATTCAGTCTGCATCATTTCTGTATTCCTGAATTCCATGTGCCAATACAGGAAACTTCTTGCTCTGTTCCTATTACTGGGTTTCAAAGCCAGCCACAGATAACAGACACATATTTTCCTAGTTGGTGCTATTCAAACAACGAGCAAAGATAAGTCAATTTTCTTGAATTTTTTAAGAACAATTCTGTGTGTGGTACTTTTTCCTTTTCTGTTTTCATAACAGTCACATTAACATAAAAGTAGCCTGTCCTCTCCTACTATTATGTCTTATGGTTCAGGAGCTTGAATTACTTGAGCCACACGCGCGTGCACACACACACACACACACACACACGCACATACTCTTGATCATTAGCTCAGTTTTATCTGTTACCATCTGTCAAATGTCATCATTTTGTAGTTTGAATCTCTTGAGAGTTCAAGGACTGGCAGCAACATAAAGCCATCCGTGGGAGGCAAAGTGATGCTCTTTGTACCCATATTCAGGAAGAATGTTGCAGCATAGGCAGTAGCATCCCTCATTTCATATACAGTGGACTATGTGGACCCTGTGGGTGTGTAACTCTTTTTACTGCTGTATCATTCCAGTATTACTTATGACAATATCACATTCATTTTAAAGATAGGAAAATTGAGACAATGTCTGTACTGCTATACAGTGTTTGGGCCAAGTAAGTCAAAAAGCTGATTTTCTTGGTGGACTAGGAGGAGGAGGAGGTGGATGCTGGAGATGCCCTCCTGGATTGCTGAGAAACATGAGCTTTAGAGAGAGGCAATGATAACCCACATTTTTTATCTACAGAACACGATGATGTGGCCTGACATGGTCCTGCATCAAATGCCCGTTTGCCCCCATGTTAGTGTTGGAACAGTCCATGACAACAAGCTCCTGAAAACAGGAATGCATCAGGCAGTGATCTCTCTCTCGGTCAGTACTGACAGTCCTGCTGGGAGCCAAAGCTGGGCTGCTGTACGCATGAGTGTCATAACTGACATTCCATGTAAAGTAGAAAGGAGCTCAGTGAAGGTGAGGTGTGCTTTTCTTCAAAAAAAAAGAAAACCCATTAGCTTTGTTATCATCTGGGCATGCTAGGTTTAGACTATTTGAGGGACTTTTCCTATAAGGTGAGAGGATGGCAAAAAACCACTCGTGTGACTTGAGCTTTGACACTGTGTTGATAAATGTGCAAGAAATACCGTAAATAATCAGATATTTATTAATGCCACGTAAAGAAGGTAGGTAGAAGCTTGGAGCCAGCACTGATTTTTGGCAGCTGATCAATTCCTTAGTAGGCGCTACTTCACTTGCGATTCAGGTAAGATTCTGCCACTTTAATCAAGTCCTTAACTTCCCGTATTTTTTTTCCCCTGTCTCCCTTTCCATGGTAGGTTATGTGTTCTGTATGCTACATCGCCTTCCTGAACAGCACGACTGCACGTTTGACCACATGGGACGTGGACGTGAAGAAGCCATTATGAAAATGGTGAAACTGGATCGCAAAGTAGGAAGATCTTGCCAACGCATCGGCGAAGGATGTTCCTGAGTGCAAGACTGCAACCAAATGCTGTTCTCTTAGTTCACTAATGTTAGCCTTATTTAGGACAAAGTCAGCCAGACACCTTGTACTAGGCAAGTTTCAGACTACAGCCAATCAGTTTCCTTTCTTTAGCCAACCGTCCTGGTACTGTAGTTTAGGGGATGATGGTGGGTGAAATTGATTTCTGGCTGGTTACTAAGGTGCCTGCTAGCCACCGTATAAAAATTAAAACATGAAGAAACATTATTTTTGAGCATGGCTAGTGGATTTAATCAAAACGAGAAAAATCCAAAGGCTTCTGTTATTGCTGGAGTCACTGTAAAAGCCTTACGCTGGGAACCTTCCAGCTGCGGAGTTAACACAAATAGTTGTATAGAAGCTGGTGTAAAAGTTTGCTATGCACGTGGCTTTCAGACAAACTGTTTAATGTGCAGCCTTTCACTTCTTCATGCCTGGTTATTCCTGAGGAGGTGAAATACTACCATGAGCAGCAACTGCAGCTGCTTAAGCCCAGAAGACCTGACTGGTCACTCGTGCCTTCATCGCGTGTGGCTTTTGAGTTAGGCAGTGTCACCAGCATCAGGGATTCTGTTGGGGTAGGAACATCTTTCTGGTTCTTCCCAGGAAGCCAAAAAGAAAGGGGGACAGAGATTCTTATGAAAAATTTTTTATATCTATCTTACTATAAGGAACCTATCAGGGGTTTTTTGTTTGTTTTTTTGTTTTGTTTTGTTTTTTTTTCCTCTCAGTTAAATTACGATCACTTTAAAGCCAACTCCATCCCAGAGCAGTAAATGGTGCATACATTTGACATGGCATCCACAGAGATTCTGAGGGTCGTGTGAAGATTCCACAGACACTTGAGCAGTGCAGCCATTCCCACCGGCCGAAACCTGATTGGCTCTTGTTTGCCTTTTGCTAAGTGCAGGTATCTGATAATTGATCAAATAAGGCTAATTCACAGCACAGTAGCCATGGCTGGATTCTACAGACTGACTTTCTGTAGCTAGACTTATATATTGGGGAAAAAAAAGGACATTTTGTAGCAAACGGAATTCAGTAACAGTATTGGGGAACAACCAGTGAAACACCCTGTATCAGATTGAGTTTGTATTCCTCACATCAGAACGTCAATGAGATAATCACACGGGTTACACCAGCCCTGTTTCTATGCAGCTGAACGCTCTCACAAACATCTCTGCCCGCATCTATTGCAAAGACGGTATAGAAAGTGAATATGAAAAGCATTACATGGGGTAGAATGCTTGGGCTCTGTTGAGACCCATGGGTCTGTTACGGTATGTCACACTGAGCGGAACTGAGTGGCACCGGTCTCGTCAGTTTGTGAACAAAAAGCAAACAGAATATTCAGCACGTCTCCTGCTGCACACAGGGCTTACGCGAGTAAAAAGGGTTTGTACTGAAGTGACCCAGCTTGATCCCAAGCGAAGGGTAACAGTCAGGTACATCTGTAAGAAAACCTGAGGGAGGGAAAGATTTTGTCTCATTTTCAAATACTGGGCAGGTAGAAAACATCAGAGGGGTGAAGTAACCGTCACTTGGAAAACCCCAGCGTTGTGGGAGAACGCTTGGATGAGTCAGCCTCCATTCCACTTGGTACAGGTAACTAACTCCTCATAGGCTAAGTCATGTTGTTACTCCGGTAGAAGCATTTAACAAGGAGATAACTAATTTAAAAATAAAAATGAAACATATCTCCACACACGCGTTCAGCATCTGACTGTATTAGCATAAGTTAGCCATGAAGCAAATCAGAAGTGTCCCATCGCTATAAAATGCAAGCTATCCGAACGGCAAGTGATTTATTTTTTTTAGTTATTGTTATTATAGTTATTATTCAAGAACATGAAGCCAGCAGCAGAATCTTCAGTAATGTGCTGCATTTTCAGGAAGCGGTCCTGCTGAAAGGGGCCGTCCAAGGATATGATTTACATTTGCCATGAAGAATTTCTAAAAGCACGGATTTCTGCTGCTGCTGTTGATACGCACTTTCTTTTCCTCCAAAACCCTACTCATAGCATTTGATGGGCATTCTGAATGACACGCGAGACTTCTCTGCGTTAATACTGAAGATGCTATTTTGTTCCTCCTTAATGCTCTCTTCAAACTCATTGCAAGTGCACAGATGGTTTCAAGGTGGCTCTCGCGAGAACGCTACTTAAAAGTTCATGTGAATTATGGACAATGTTCACTTTAAACAAAGAAGTTGGGGACGGGGTTGTTCCTTTGCAGTATCTGTTCTGTGAAGTTTGTTAAGCGTAAAGAAAGCTTAAGTTCTTGTATCTTAAAAGAAGATCTTATTTAACCCTTTTGTGTTCTAGATTTACTTACACATGTAGCCTAGAGCTCAGTTTTAGTTTAACATTGTGAAAATATTAAAAGAATCTTGTAACTTTATTCTTTTTCCTCCTGCTAAAAAAAAATTAAACCAATCAGATTAAAGTTTGAATTCCTTTCTGCCTATTCCAACAGGTCTGGCTATTTTGCACTATGAATCCGTTGCAAGCTCATGTAAGAAATATGTTAGTGGGGAAAATTCCAACGTTAAGCCAGTAACTTGGAGCTGCATTTATGGTTGGTGGAAGGTGAACGGTATTTTCTGCCCTTTTGAAAGGGGAGAATTGTATTTTTGCTTCATTCCAACTTAGAGATTTTGTTTGTACACAGATCTGGCTCAATCTCCTGTAGCCTGAATATTGGTTTAATTTTGAAGTTAGATCAGAAGAGCAGGTTGTCTGTGCTGCTGCGCAGGTCAGGTGCAGACTGTGCACTCTGCCACTGCCATGGAAGTTTTAAAATGTCCTCAATGTTCTTTCATGCATCAGCACCTGCAGTCGCTGCATGCTTCATGGATGTTCAAGAAATAGATGATAGATTCTTAATCATTTAGAAGCTAGTAGTGCAAAGCTAATAAATGCCTATCGAAGAGGAAGAGAGAACAGCAAGGTGTTTATTTAAAACAACTTTGAACATTGTTTGGAATTGCAATTGTGCCTCATTTCTGGAGCGTGCACACCTGTTATTTCCTCAAAAATGATTGTGGTACTTTCAGTTAGCAAACTGTGTGTGATTCTTGAACAGCATGGCTGTGTTACAGTAAAGGTAAGTTGGGTAATACAGCTCTTCCCTGTTTTCAAGTGTCAAACCTACAGCTGGGTGCAAACTGAGGCTTTGAAGAAAAATAAGAATTGCCTTGTGACAGTTTTGGTTGTGACAACAGAGCCTGTCCTGAATTACACCTGATTTCTGTTTAGAATCGGTTTCGGGTGTTGAGTGAGAAGTGATGTGGCTGTTAAATGAGAGAACTTGAGCTGCTCTTCAGTAGTGCACAGGCAGCACCCTAAAAGAGCCCTGGTGCAACTACAGTGGTCCAGAAGTAATACTGAGTACTTATATCTCCCCGTGGAACGTGAGGAATAGATTCAAATCTTGAATGACTTTCTTCTTTTGGCACATCTGCAAGCCATTGGCCTCTTGAATACAACAGCCTGTTTATATTCAACTCATTGTGTTGCACCGTTCATGTTGCAGTCATTGCAGTTCCTTCTGTGAGTCTGCTACAACCTGTTTGAAAATCTCTGAGCTGTAGGAACGTATTTTTTAACTTACAGTGACTGTATCAGAACAAAAACTCACCAAGAAAACTGATATTAATGGTGTCATTAGAAATAGAGCTTTTATACCAGAGCCTTAAGAACTGTACCAGCGCAATGACAGCACCCGTGTTGCATGATGCACACAGTCAGAAGTGCCCAGACAAATGAACTGATAATCTCCCTGTCATATGGTAGTTACTGCAGTCAGTTGTCAGCAGAGCAGCAAAGAGAGGGTCTAAATGAAGTGATCCCTTAATGTCACAATGAGCTGGTAGCCAATTTGTGCTGGAAATAATGTTGTATGCTCCCGGGTACTTTGAAACGTAGAAAACAAACAGAAATGTTTTCAGACAATGCTATTTAAAATGAACTGTGTTTACTGGCACCAGATGTTTATTTCATCACTCAAGTACCTGACTATAATACTCCTCACGAAACAAAAGTAACATAAGCATTAAGCAGCGGCTCAGCACAAAAGCTGCTGTGGCAAAACTGCTCTGTGAAGGTACAGTTCTAGTGTGAGCAGCTCGTAACTTTACGTGAGAGTGCCTCTGTGTGTACTTCATGAAGGACCACACTGGAAAAGAGAGTGAATAAGACTGAACTTGAACAATATTCACAGTGCATGTTTTACGTGGTGAACTTGTGCAGCAGTGGGTTTACGTGTCCCTGGTAGCAGCCTTTCAAAGAAAACAAACCGTAATGGTGCTGCAAAGAGCCACTCTTAAATAACAGTTCTTGAAGCCAGCAGTCACAAGGATACGGGTTTCTGTCTCCTTCTCTTTATTCATTTCTCCTTTTCATTGAGGCGTCAGTGTGTGCAGCTGGTCAAGTAGTTCAGCTTGAGTGTGTTTCTTCTTGGGTTCTCAGTACACACAGAAAAGAAGGCACCAGCTTTGTTCCTTTGGAAGCCCCCATACCTTATTTTAAGCAGAATGAAATCTGGATGTTGGGCTGTAAAAGTGGTAACCTCTTTGTGCTTTTTACTGCAGCCACAGGCTGTTCTGTCACTAGCTGCAGCTTAATGCAGACATTATTTCATTGTTCTGGATGTTAGGCTATTTCTGAAACCTTTAAAGGGAAAAAAACCACCATAGTCCAAATCATAGTTTTATTATATTGTTCATACACAGCTTCCAATAAACTCTCTGTGCTTCATCCTGCAATGTGAAGTTGAGGCAGGAGGAAAGAAGGCATGACAGCAGGAGGCAGAGGCTGCACATTGACCAGTGCGTACTGATCACCACCTCCTTCAAGGCAGGTCAGAGCATGCAGTGTAAAGAGGCAAATGATTACTTGCCAAACAGTACCAACTTTCTTAACTTGATACTACAGAAAACTGCTTTGTTCAGTCTTTGTGAATACAGCTGTTTAGAATTCTACTGTGTCAATTCTGAAAGACATTATACACGAAGCAATGGAACAGGGATATTTTGCTACAGGACGTTCCTGTTTTGCAATACACTCCTATTTTCTTAGAAAGAAAAGTGAGCAGAACCTTATAAGACTAACAGTAAACAATTTCAAATTCAGTATGTGCATCTGAAGAGACAGGAAAAGATCACTGAAATTATAGATTGAATTTAAAAGTGACTGTACCCTCTAATAAGAGGCTTTTGTTCTTCAGATAATAGCAAGCATTCGTGGCAGTGGTTTAACTGTAAGCAGACTACTGCTTTGTGCTTTGGTTGTGCAGAGCTTGTAACATGCAATAGGATGCCGAGTTAATAACTCACAGCTCAGCGCAGTGACTGGGTAAGTAATGAGAATAAAAAGTACAGAGATCGATTCTCATCCATTGCCTCTCCCTTCACACAAGAGAACAGAAGATGGTGCTCACTGTTTCCTGGTTGCTTCATCCCTTTTATTCTTTTTTGAGTTACAGAAGACTCCTTCCTTCCCCCCTGCAGCTGTGCTCAGGTAGCACAGCAACCACAATGACTAGAACGTGAAACACATTGGTTTCTGTGAAAGCAAAGCATTCCTCTCTATCTGAAATGCAGCACCAGGACATCTCTTCTGGGTTCTCAAAACACTTGAAATCTTTGTATTCCTCTTAAAGTATTTAGGGTCTGTTTGAAGTAAAGAAGCAATCCTTTCAAACAAACAAGCTGTGGCATTTTATCATCTGAAAGTCTGCATGATCAGCATTTCTGCATTAAAAACAAAAAGGTTCATTGTTGAAGCATTCCTGAAATGCTTCATCTCATCTCTAATTTTCCAAGGAGCAAGTGCAAGACTTTCTTGGATGAAGCAGAAGAGAACGTCTGAGCCCTTTGCTAGATAAGCTGAATTTGGAATTTATTCTTAACTCCAGCAATAGCTTGCCTTTTACTTTTTTTTTTCTTCTGCAGCATTCAAACTACACTACATTTACTTCAGATTCCTCTAAGCTTTAAGCAGACCTGTTTCTGGAGACCAGCTGCAGCATACTGCAGTTTGCAGCAGCATGAGCTGAAGATGATGAGCTTCCGGAATAAGCTAAATATTAAGTTATCATCTGTTGATGAACACAACCATACTTGTCTGCATTAAAGTTTAAAATGCTGGCTGGCTAGAAGTGTTTGAACTGAGCAGCCTGCATCAGACTTAAGTCATGCTTCTTTGGCTAGTCTGCCTGGTGTGCGTGATAGCCAGAGGTATTACCTTCATTCTGGCTGCATGCAGAGCTTCTCCTTCGTTACCCTCCATGTTTATATAAATGAAGGTACTTGTCAGTTAAGCAGCAATTACTTGTGAATTCTGTAGTTGTCTTCAAGTCCTCTGCTCACTTACGATTCTCTGGTTTTGATTTCCAGCCTCAGGTCTTGCCAACGATCATAGTTCCAAACAGGTATTTTCACATGCCGTGTGCACACAAATCTGCTGGCAAATCAAATTATATTTTGGGGATCAAACACACCTATGTGCCTTTTATCAGTCCTTCTCTGGAAACGCAGCACGTACCACTATCAGAATTTGCTGGAGTTTCAACGTGATTATCAGTAATTACAGACTTAGCCCTGGAAGCACCATTTGCTCACTCACAATTCCATTAAAAACACTCTCCCCACCCCCAAACAACAGAGGAGGTTGAGGGCATGCTAAGAGCTGTGGAATTGCGAGCTAGTAACTGCTGGGTTACTATTATTTTTCAATAGCAATTCTTCTGCTCTTCCTAGCATGAGGGTATGTGTGTATGTGTAGATATGTGTAAGGAGTTTCCTGTGTGTGTGTATGTAGGTAGATACAGGATCAGATAAATAGGCACTGTTGATTTTATTCCAGCTGTTACCTTGATAGCAATATTCCACCTCAGTCTGAGGCATCAGCTCCTGCTGAATTCAGGCACCTGTCAGCCTTCTACTCCCTGGCTTCTGAGCTTGCTGTGATTTCTAGAGGCTTGCTCCACCCACCCTGTGCAGAATCTCCATCACCAACTACACTGCCCAACAGCACTCCTCCCACCACCCCAAACTGTCCTGTTCAGAGACCATGCAAAGACAACAGAAAAGCAGAGATAATCATGTCTAAAGTTACTGAGATGTGTATTGCCAGTAGCTGTTTCTGTCTGCAAAGTAAAGGTTATTTTTTAAGTGTTAAACGACTGCTGCGGCTTACTATACAAAATTCCTAGAGCTGTGTCTTAGTTCACTGTAAGGCTGAGTTGTATTTCCAGCATAAATCCTTTCCTCAGTGCTCTTACCTTTCTCTGTGGACTTTGTCATTACAAGGAACCCAAAGGCTAGTTTGATGCTGCAGTCACCAGAGGCAAGCAGGCAGTATTTGGTGGCAGCCCTGCAGGTACTGGACATCCATACAGATCAAGCATCCAAGGATGCATTTTTTTTTTGTCTGTTCTACCTTTAATTATTTCTTCTATTAGTTATCCTCACGTTTATATGTTACCTACAGAATAATGTCACTCATTTGCTAGGTAATCTGGTTTCAAAAGCATCAGCACGACATGACACTGCGTGTTTGTTTGGTTTCTTTACATTGAGCTTCATGAAAGCAGTTCTCAAGCATCACAACTACTGAACAGCTACTGATTGACATGGACACCACGGGTCACACGGACCCAAAGCAAACATACTCTGTCAGTCAGAACCAGTTCCTTGCCTTTGCTGTCCTCGGTCTGGATGATGAAGGTAAAGCCAATTCCACTGCCTCAGCTGCACACGTGCAGGACTCGCCTGTTTGCTCCATGGCTGCAGCAGTCAGTGCTCTGCGCCCGCATCCCAAACCCTGGAACATTTCAGGATTCACAGGACCCATCACCCACACATCCCAAAGTGACCAAGTTGTGTATTGTACCTGCTCTTTCTAATCACTTTTGTTGTGTGAAACAATAAAGCTGTTTATAAAGAGTTGCAATCTATTAAAGACGACAGTGCTGGTCTGTGATTGAAATGTGCGTTTTGGGGGGTTGCTGCATCAGCATTTGCCTGAAGGCAGAGAGGAAAGAGAGGAAATTAAACTTGTATCAGTTCACAGGCAATGAAACTTGTTAGCCCAGTACAATTTGCAAATGTCCAGCAAGGAGAAAGCTTGGTGCAGCACTGACTGTTTCATACCAGCCCTACTTCAGTCACTTAACATCACCACAGACTGGATTTCCATAGCCAACTTCAAGCACCTTTCCGGAGAAAGGAGGAGCTCTTATTTTGAGAGCAGTCTGAAAATAAAACCTGTCAGATGGAGCTGAATAAACCATCAAGATTACATAAGTTTTTGTAGAATGCAGCAAAAGATAATTCTAATGCTGAAATGTATTTTGAATACAACCCTTCTGATCTCACAGAAAGCACACAGGGAGCTGAGACTGAGGCAGTAACAGGAGAAGGAACACAAGGTGACAGGCATCCTGCACCATGTAATTCTTCACAGTAAGACAGCCTGACCCTTGCTGTTCTTATTGTTTATGGATTTCTTGGTGCAATTTTCTGTTTTAGAGGGCTTAACTGTGAACTGCTTGTAGATGGACTATACTAGAGTACTGCTATTTCAAAGCATATAAGAAAAATGATAGTATTAGTCTTAGAACAGCTAATTTTTGTCTTTTATTTGAAAACATGTAAATAATAAATTGAATCCCTACATGCAGAGAAAAATGGAGAAATAAGAGGTGATTTTTGTCAGTGAACCTATGTAAACTTTCCTGCACATACTCCACCAGCATGTTAACTTGAAGCTATCAGGTAAATAGTCTGTATTTTGAAAAGATTAAAAAATTATTTGCTCATTTCAGACAGAAGCATGTTCTTCTTGCAACGTGTCTCTTTGCTTGCAAATAATTCTGTCTGCTGCTCGTGACTACTGGGTCCCTACCTGTGCCAGCATAACTGGGCAGAAACAGTTCACTGCATGCCAACTCCCAGAGTGATGAAGGCAGCAGAACTTGAAAGGTTCACAGCAGATACACAGCAGATAAACTGGACAGTACAAACTATTTTAACCAGATGTTGTGCAACATCTCTCTGGTGGTGTGTGGGTATTGCAGAGAAAGCATAGCATATTTTCTGTTGGTGAGGAGCCTAACAAACTAAGACTTATACAAACGGAGGAAAAAACCTACCTTGAGGATGCGGAAGCTGGTCTTCCCAGAGCTGCAACAGGAGTAGGAAACTCACAGGACAGTCTCACTCACACAGGTGTTATTAATTCCAGAGATGACAAACCCAACCTTCACCTGCAGGCAGTTCAGCAATTTGTTTATATAATTTGGCAAGGATAGAGAAGTCATACTTGGCTCTAAAGCTTGCATGTATCCCCAACTTACTGGAGTGTGGAAACTGCCTCTAAGAAGGAATCAAAGCCCAAACCCACCCATAAAGAAGAATTACGTTCCGTTTGTGTATCTGTACATACTGAACATGCCAGACACACAGGAGAACAGGGCAGTGATGTGCACTATGCTAACAGCACAGTGTGTAATGGTGGAGATAGCAAGGTGCCTCTGAAATCAATTTTGTGCTCTCCCTCTATACCACCTGGCCACCACCTGCCTTTACTCTGCAGGCCCTCTCCTCCAGCAGTAAGAAAAGGCTTCAGATCAGCTTCTCCCACTTTTACAGTACCATCCCCACAGTTCATACCTTCAGAAAGGCAGCAGATCAGCACTGTGGCAAATTCCAGGTCAAAAGCTGTAAAAGAGAAGGGAGAAGTGTAGGACTCCCCAGGCCACACTGGGCTGCTCAGATCTGTGCCAAAACTGTCCCCCTTCCCAACTAGGGCCTAAATAGTCGGCAAGCAAAGTTCAGCAAAGGGACACACATGTCCCACACACGCCTCCTTCACACACACCACCACCTCTCATCTGGCATGCCAACAGTGGCCACGTGTTCCACGGCACTGGGAGACTTGGTGTGGGTGGAAGGGGATGATGGCTTGGGTGGGACATCCTCCTGGCATCCAACAAAGGCAATGCTTGGCTGCTTTTTAGGATGAGTGCTGGTCAGCCCCTGCAAGAAGCCAGGCTGTGGGCAGAACGCAGCTGCACTCCATTGATTCAGTGAACTGACCGTGCCCATTTTTTCATCTGGGATGCAGAGCTTCCTGAAGAAGCCAGCTTTAATTACTGACCCAAGCTTTAGGTGCTGAAGATAAACCTGAGCAGAAACAGCAGATCTCTTTACCACAGTTTTAGTCTCTTCCTGCTCAATAGGAGCCCTGGACCACACTATTTCATAGGTTACACCCTGTTAACCCAAGTCAAGCACAGGATGGGCCCTGCATCAGTGAGCGCCCAGTGCCAAGATGTGACACAGCTTACCTTCCTCTACGCTGATCTAATGCTTTGGCTCAGTATTAGATATTCACAAGACATGGAAAATAGATGCATATGATTTCTAAAAGGACAGGTCACCAGACAGGGTCACTTACATCAGACCACCATCTCCAAGCCATGAGAGTTTCCTGAGGTTAGCTGAAGTTCTGTTCTCCTTCTCACACGAAGGTGGTTTGGGCCAGGCTGGATGTGTCTCTGGGCAGCCGGGTCTAGTGGTTGGCAACCCTGCTTGTGTCAGCGGAGTTGAAACTAGATGATCACTGTGGTCCTTTTCAGCCCAGGCCATTCTATGATTCTATGATTCTATGAAATGTGGCTGTATTTCCTCCCAAGGCATCCGTCCTTTGGGATTGGAATCAAAGCATGCAAGTACGTTTGTAAAACACCAAAATACTTTAAAAAGCATTAAATAAATACAGACTGTTAAGAGGCCTTCTGACAGTATTAACTGCAGAATAACACATACACAAAAAAACATTTCTACCAGAATTAGCATCTGCCTGTGTGTAGGAGATAGCGTCACACATTGATTTATTTTACTGAGTGTAAATAAAGCCAATATGTGGCTCCTAGAAGAGAACACGAAGAAAGGAAATCCAGGAGCTCAAGGTCAGGGTTTAAAGGACTTTTCTTTCATTTAAGTTCTAGCAGCCTTGAAAGCAGAAATTCTCCTCCAGCTTCCACGGCTTCCCCTTTCATATCCCAGGCCCTCGGTAGCAGACTGGTTTCACATCTAGATTTACCTAATGATTGATGGATGAAATGTGTTGAACTGCAGCATTTAGAGCTGAGAAGTAAGAGATGTATCAAATACATAACATAAAGACTTCTGGTATCTGACCGCAATGAAACTTGTTCCTAGATAAACTAACAGCTCCTTCATTTTGACCACGGAGATTCTTTCCCTTTCCACTGGCATTTAAAAGAGTCTCTCTGGAAATGCTGCAACATCAGAGAAACACAAAGGCTTGCAAATGTTTGGGCTGCTAGTGAAAACCTCAGGAAGGAAACAACAAACACTTCAATGCCATGAAAATGAGTTTGCTAGAATCGCTACACAGCAGATTGCAGATGACACTCTCCAAAAAACTTATAGTGTGATGCTGCTAATAACATTTCTGTAGACAAATTAAATGCACAGCATTATGCAACTGCGTCACAGTGCTTCAGAGCACATCAGAATACCCCAAGAAACCAATCCAAAATATGTCTTAGTTCACCAGGCTCTAAAATGAGCCCCTCCTTAAACAGAGACAAAAACCTGAGCTGTGCTTGGGAAAGCAGTCAGTATTGAAGTTTTAAAGCAAATCCTTTTTTCCTCATCACTTTGTCCTTATGGAAAAGGAGAGGGACTCTATCTCTTCTGCTGCAGACCCTTACCCACGTCTCTGCTCTTCTTTCCCCCTGCAAGGTTTCCCTAACTGAGAATATAATCTTTTTCTGACAGAAGATGCAACGTTCTCTTCCTTCCACAGTAGCTACAAGAAAATAAATGGGCAGCTCTCCCTTTCCGCTACAACACGAAGTGCTTCAAACAGCCAGAGCAAACCAAGCTGCCCTGCCCCTGGTGACAAAGACCATCCACTGGTAGGATCATCCACTCATAGGAAAGGAGAACAAGAACTTCCTAGCATAGCTCAACTGACATGCCCTGAATCTGCCTTACCGCAGTGCACCCAAGACAATGAATTTTCGGCAGCCAAGGGTAAGTGAAAGGTCATTGAGCACGAATGGAAGACCAGGGGACAACGGGCTACCTGCATTCAATTCAAAGAGCGTTAAACCGGTGTTCCTGTTGTCTGATCTGATGCACAGCTGAAACATAAGCCACAAAGAGCTACAGAGACAATACTCCTCTTCCCTTTACAAAGAAGCAGCTAAACAGAAGGCAGCTGCCAATAAAGCAGCATTTGGTTTAGTCCCAGATCTTCTGTAACCCCCAGTGCTTGTTGTCGACAAATGACAATAACAGAGGAATGAGCTCCCAGCAGTCCCCATGAGCCTAGTGGGAGCACTGGGCCCCCAGCGACGGACAGCTGAGCACTGTGTGCCACACAGCCTGCAAACATGCACAGAGGCTCTGCTCTCTCTGGTTTATCTGGGCAGCGGGATGTGTGTGCCACACACTCAGTAAGCTGTGTGGGAATCAGAGGAAGATGCTTTGTGTCGTGATGCTCCAGGTTTCTTTGTTTTGTTTTTCACTGGGATGTATGAATCTGTAATCAAAATGTTTTTAAGGAGTTCTCCCTTTTTCCAGCTTCCTTTCCCAGCTGCCAACATGGTTTAGATCTAAGCTTTGAGAATTTTCATGACTGCAGTACTGGGGTTGTTTGCTGTTTGTAGATATATCCAATTAGTCAGCAAGCTCTGGTGCCTCATTTGTTCCCTCCGTGTCTCCTCCAATACACTTCCTCTAGAATATCAGAATACAAGAAATAGACTTTGCAAGCCAATCAATGCCATCAGAGGCTGAACCCTGCAGCTTCAACTGTAAGAAATGCCTCCTGAACAATGAAAATAGGGTTACTGTTTTGTTAATTACAGTTATACTGTGTCCCCTCTATCTCACAGAATGGCTCAGGTTGGAAGGGACCGCAAGGATCATGAAGCTCCAACCTCCTCACCACAGGCAGGGCAACCAATCTCCCCATTCAATACCAGACCAGGCTGCCCAGGGCCCCATCCGACCTGGCCTTGAACACCTCCAGGGATGGAGCATCCACAGCCTCTCTGTGCAGCCTGTTCCAGCACCTCAACACTCCCATAGTAAAGAACTTCCCCTGACATCCAACATAAATCTTCCCTCCCTCAACTTAAAAACCATTTCCCCTTGTCCTGCTATTATCTACCTTCCAAAGAGTTGCTTTCCCTCCTGTTTGTAGGCTACCTTCAGGTACTGAAAGGCTGCAATGAGGTCACCCCACAGCCTTCTTTTCTCCAGGCTGAACAAGCCCAGCTCCCTCAGCCTCTCTTTGCAGGGGAGATGTTCCAGCCCTCTGATCACCTTTGTGGCTCTCCTCTGGACCCTCTTCAACAGCTCATCTCCCTACTATTGAAGACAGCGTATTTTCACTAAGCTGCTTTTCTCTCATTTGGAAACATTTTGCTGACTTTGATTTACCCAGCAGTTAAAACAATTACCCAGGAGGCTTCTTATGCAGAGGTAGGATAGGTTATAGCAGTTAATCTGGGGTCTCCACCCTCTGCCCCTCAACATTTCATCACTTCAGACCATTCCACATGCATCAGTCATGCGTTTGCCCCAAGAAGTTGCATCCATGGAACTGGCTTACGTAGCTGGAATTAATTTGTTTTCACTGTTCAACTGCAATAACCAAATTAAACAATGATTATAAAATAGGGAACAGTCCCATACTGTGCAGGTTTTACAAGCTGGGCAGCTATGGAAGCCTGAAAACATTAACAAGGCAAAATATCCCAAAGCCTCAAAGTTCTGCTATACACATGCCTACAGCATGCTCCAGGGCAGGAAGATCATCTGCTCCAGCAGCAAAAGCTCAAATCTCCATCAAAGGAAACAGAATTACCTGTTAGTGTAGGGGCTACTATTAAAGCTGCATTACCTTCACGATCATTGTGTATCTTGAGAGAAAAGTAAGAGAGGCTGTTTGGTCCAGAACATCTGCAACAATGCAAATTCAGACTTCCTTTCAGCTTTGTTTATACGAAAGGAGCAGATCAAAGGAAGCACATTTAAGATCCAACAGGCTGACTCTTTTAGGTGCACACAGACCCATGCAGACAACACTCTAACTCCAACATGCAATCTGCTAACAAACAGCTATCACGTGTGGAAAGATAACGAACTAATTAGGCAGGATACCTGAACTCCACAGTTAGGTGCTGTGAGATTCTCAAAACCCCTGCTTAAATAGCAGGAATCTACTTTCAAGTGCCCAAATCTTCCCATGCAACGCACAGAGGTGGCTTTGTGTGGACCGGGGTTGCATCAAGAAGGCACTTAGAAATCAACTGCTGCTCAACACCCAAGACATTCTGTCATGCTAGATCAAGGTGAGAAACTAATGCAATTAATGCATGGTTCACAGTGGTAGCTGAACTGTCTTACATTGTTTATGACATTTTCATATCACAGAATCACTTTCCCCTGGAATCATTTTCCTCCTCATTTCAGTGCATGGTAGTATCTTACCTTAAGCAACATCAAGAGAAGATCAAATCAACTAGTAGTGAAAGAAAAGGAAAAGAAAGCAGTTCCTCTCATATGTGAGAAGAGTAAGAACTACACAGATAAGGCAGCTCAATTACATTCTTTTTCATCTTAGATTTTAAAAAGCAGAAAAAAACTAAAAAAAAAAAAATTGTCAGGAGCGTTTGGTACAAGTCTCTACAGCACTCACAAGTTGAAATGTAACGTAGAAGGATTTCTAACACTTCTAATCCAATGCAAAACATTGGTACCCAGCACTTCCAGGCCAGAGAACTCAAGTGCTTCACACAGCATTTGGAACACCACGAGTGCCTGAGATCCGTGCTTTGGAGGTGCCACCAGGCAGCAGGACTGCTCGTTATCCTTTGTGCTACAAAAATCCAAGTGTTCTCTATGAAATGTTACCGGTAGACCTCACCTCACTTGCAGTTCTGACTACACAGCCTGATTGTGAAGAATTTGTTCCTAGAGAAAGAAAACCTCAAAGACAAAGAGTTCCTTCCCTCCTTTGAGTATCCTACACTGAAGCAAACAAAGCCCAGCCGTTTTCACACACAACAATCTGGAACATGTGGATTAAACACAGGTTAATCCCCACCCTCCACAGCACGCTGGCAATGCTGCACATTTTATTCACGTGGGAAGGAACAGATCATGTCCAAATGAGACTGATGTCTCTTTACAAAGATGCATGGCTGTAAGTGATGGAGTTACCAGGGTGCACAGCTTGTCAACTAAGCAGCAGCACCAAGGCCACGGGTGCCTTATAACCCACCGCAAAGTAACACCGTTTTCATTTTGGTTTAAGCTCAAACCTCGTATCCTAAGTTACCATTTATCACCAGCACTTCAGTAAAACTTGAGACGCACTCCTCTTCTCTTGCAAATACAGTCCTTCACACACAGTGCCTCAAACACTTGTTATCATATGGACATAGATTTAGGGAGGCAGCATTGAAGCTGTTTACATGGAAATGCGAGGAGGCCATGCAGAATAAGAATCCTGGTGCCTTGGGATGTTTTAAACTGCAGTATAAACTGGATGCAATCTTCATGTCATGCATGAATGATGGCAGTTCCAGAAGGACAACATCCCCTGCTATCACACCAAACTATTGAGGCTGCCCTTGAGGAGAGAGGAATGCCACCTCCTGTCAACAACAACAATGACAAAATGCTCCTTGCAGCACCTGAATTTCCTTAGCAGTCTTCCACCTACGAAGTGACCAAGCTTGAACTTTTGTTCCCTCACGAAAGTTAGGAGAATTGCAGCAGCCTGCCAGCAGGCAAAGGAAAACACTGCTCTGACCTGCACAGCCTTGTGTTCCTCTGGTTAGTTTTTTTTTTCCCCACAGACTTGGCTGATAGCCTCTGAGCTGGATTCTCAGCTTCAGTGACATCTTCAGGGAGACGAAGAGCTACAAGGATTGCATAGATGACTACAACAGATCAGCACCAAAATGGCTGAGAAGTCTGACTGCACCAGAAGAGATGCAGATACTACAGTGTAACATGGAAGCGTGAACTGGAATGCACAAATGGGAAATGCAAAGGATTCTAGATAAAAGCCAGGACCAGTGTGGCAGAACACAAGGAACACAGTCTTCACAGAAGGAAACTGATAGGTACAGCCATTTTGTACAAAAACATGCAGAGAATCACAGAGCACAACTCACAGCTCCCTGACAGAGCAATCACCTCACATAGTCCACTGGGGATGCTAAGGAAGCACATAAGGAGCTGGACCTGCCCAGAGATTTTATCACATTTGTTCTGCCAGCTCACAGGCTCCAGCCACAGAAGCAAGCTTCAGCAGCAAGGGGCTTAAAATAAAAACAGCAGAGCTTTAGGTTAGATGTTAGGAAGAAATTCTTTACTCAGGGGGCAGTGAGGTAGTGGCATAGGCTGCCCAGAGAAGCTGTGGGTGCCCCATCCCTAGAGGGGCTCAAGGCCAGGTTGGATGGGGCCATGGGCAGCCTGAGCTGGTGGTGGCAGCCCTGCCCACAGCAGGGGGCTGGAACTGGTTGGGCTTTAAGATCCCTTCCAACCTAAGATGCTTCTCACGTCAAGGATGACCTGGCTCTGCCCACACTGCTGACAAAAAAGCAAATCCTGTTTCAGCTTTACCAAAAGCAGCCAGGAGACTGGAGGAAAAATAAGAAGCACAGAAATGGAGTGACAGCATAGAACTAGACAATGGAGGTTCTAAGCCAATAGAAGCTGCATGAAGGAGTCACAAACACTCTCCTCTGCAAACACTCAGCGTCTGCAAGCAATGAAGGTGCAACCAATGCCTTTAAAAAGTTAGACAGGAGCATGTGCATCTCAGAATTTGGAGAACAAATTCCAGGGTACAGCGAATAGATTTGTTGCAGATTCTTCTCCTCAGTGTTTGCATCTTGAGATACCCAAGCTAGAGAGCATTTCCACAGTTAGGTCTGCAGTCTGACTCTAAAGAGGAGCCATAAAATGAGAGAAGTTCCAGTTGTTCGTCAGCTGGACAGACACTGAGCTCTTGCAAAGCATGGATGGCCTGGAGGCACTGAGCTCCCTTGGCCTGAGGGGTCCCAGCCCTCTGGCAGTAGTTAACTATCTCAGTGGAGGAAGCGCTCTGAGCTAAGCACACTCTGCTGTCCCAGGTGTTTGCTGCTGGGCTGGGGAGGGAATCACAGAAGCGAGACCATCCCTCTAACAGGCACAGCAGTGCTCTGCTTTCCAGACTCCACAAAGAATGAAAGGGTGAGCCTGAGTGACACACCAGACTTAACAATTACTGCACTAAACCTGCCAGACACTGCTTCCTCAAATTGCCTCTTCAGTTGCTGAATCACCAGAACTGCACTCTCCACACATGCTGCAACTTACTGTCCGACCTCAGGCGATCAGGCTGCGTGCAGGGCTCCACACACAGTGGTACAATCTCAGTACTTCCCTTCTTCTGCTCCAAAAAACCCAAAGGAAATCAAACACCCTGATGTCTGGGAAAAGGAATACCAGATTGAGATTACCCCAAAGCACAGACAGCAAATTCCGCAGTAACACCCACTATCCATGTTCACTCTGCTGACGTTTCTGTACAGGCTAGGAGCTGACCATTCTTCTTCCCCTTTTCCTCAACCCACTGGTTCCATTTTGATTCCTACCATGCATAAAGCAATGGTCCTCACTCCTCCACAGTTCAGCTACCTCCAGCCTACAATTTTTTTCCTCCTAATATTGACACAACCTTTCCGAGAGCGCCTTAGGCACACATTTCCTCAGATCTCATCTCTGCTGCATTGCCCAGAAGATAGATGACAACGGCTGGGCAGACCACGCTGTTCCAACACTGGTCACTTTCATATATATTTAATTTTCTTTGTCCCGTTATCCTGTGTTCCTCCAGTCTCTTGCATCTCAATCCTATTTTTCTGTCATTACAATTGTTCAAAAGGTCTTTGGGATGGGACTTAGCTTTTCACTATGTACATAGTAAAGTCCTGAATGTGATGTGGTGATACAAATTAATAATAATAGCTGCAGAACAGCAGTAATACTCTCCCCAGTTGCGATCGGCATGCTGGAAAGCTTACTTGATGTTTATAAAGCTCTTTGAGACTACTGGATGAAAGTCAGGCCAGTGATGCACAGGATTTATTGTTCTATTCAGCACTTCAGTATCCAAGGCTAGCATCTATTCTGGTTGAAAAAGATTTTTACTGTATTGTAAAATGGAAACAAAATGAAATATATACAGTGCATGGTGCTTCATATATAAGGCACAGGCAGCACAGAAACAGAATCTCATTATTGAAATGGATGTAGCTGAAGCTGTTACACACAGTAGGTTAAAGACCAGATTCAGTGACCTCTTATTCCATTTAATCAAAATTGTTAGTATATTTTTTTGGCCTTTGAAAAACTATATATATATTTTTTCTCTTCATCGGGTATTTCATCAAAGGTAATAAACCTTTGTAGTTGCTTATGATGTGAGTCTTAGAGCAGACTTGACCAGCAATGAAATGAAAATAAAGTGGATTTATGTTTAACAAACAAAAGCACAGTTCTTCTGTAACGCTCTGTGCATTTAACCACCAGCTCTTAACCATTCAGAGAGGCTGCCCTTCCTCTTCCCCATCACGAGCATCTGTTCCTTTCGCAGCATCCCCAACACTCTATTTACCAGCGTCCCTGGCAAGTTCCCCCTCCAGCTCAGTTCTTGCAAAGCACAGAGGGGAGACGATGCTGTTTTAATGGTGCTAGTTATGCTATATGCGGTCTTGCTGTTTCTAGGAATAGACATATTCAGACATCAATTAACATCTAATTGCTGAAATTAATCTTGTTCCTCCGCTACAGATGCCACAGAGATCAAACCAAGCCCATTTACAGCTCTATTTTTAATTTAGTGGAATTACAGCTTTTCCATCCAATGAAAAATAATTAAGTGACATGCTGCCCAGAGAGCATACAGTGCAGGGATCAGGATGTTTATTAAAAGTAAAACAAGTGGGAAGAGACCATAATTGCTTGTGCCCATGCAAAAACACTTTTTCTGCAAGCCTTCCCCCTTTCTCATGCCTTCTCACCAGTACTTCACTCCTTCCAATCTGACTTCCAACCTCTGTGCTGCCCACAGTCCTTACTCGACACTGACCAAATTGACTTGTTTGCCACTACTTCTACTGCCTTACTCCTGGAATTTTCCCATCCCTCCTAATTGCATCCTTCCAAATAACTCTGAACCAACAATTCTGGCTGCTAGCATCCAGACCACTACAATCCAGGGCTTTTCTGAAGCATGAGAAAACTGTGTAACCGGTGGCAGTGCTGAAAGAACCTATTCCATGCTGTTTCATTCTACCCCAAAGCGAACACACTTTCTTTAAAAGACCAATATTGCAATACAACAAGAACATAAAGAGAAGCGAGGCCTTCCCAGCACAAAGGTCTCAATGTTCCGTCTAACTGAAAGCCCCACAGAACACAGATAGCAAAGACCTTTCCAATTGGATGGCAATTACCTTATTTGTAAATTACACAGAACTTTCTGCTAAGGAAAAGCACTTGCTGTCACCTTGGTATATCCTGTGGTATACAAAACACAAAATTAACCTTAATGTAAACCCTATGCATAGAAACAGGACTTAGAAAAGCAAGCCCTGCTCAAACACACTGCTACATTCAGACATCTCCCTTCTTCCTTTCGTCACACACCTCAAAGGCACAGAGATACCAGCATCCCAGAGTATGAGCTTGCTTCTGTGCTTAAATAATAGTTACAGTTCAAGCAGTGCAAACACAGGGAAAGAATTCAAATTGAAAAACACAACAGCATTTTGGGGAGCACACCACCAGGGTAGAAGTAATGCTGAAACACACCAGCAGAAACGTGCATTAGGTTTTCTAGTCACTTTACCCATTGCTTGTAGTAACAGCCAACACTTTACTAAGTAGGAGAAAGGGTGTTGCCATGGAAGGCTGCAGCATCCCACTTCTGTCTTTTGTATTCAGTTGCAAAGCAAACTGAAGCATGATTTACATTCCCACCTCAGTTTCCCATTTATATAATGATGATACTAACATTCTGACACTTAAAAAAATATTTTACTATTTTTGTTAGACAAATGCAGCACTAATTGAGTTTATTCATGCTAGTCACTTCTGTCATACTCATTATCTCTACTTGAGGCCATCACAGCTTTATTAGAGACACCAAAACTGCTTCATAAATTTCAATTACCTGGTACAAATCATTACTACTATTTTATTAACTCTTGTATAATTGCCTGGTGTGCATACAATTACAAAGCTAATGTATGTAAATTCCACTTCAGAAGCTCTTTCTGTACCTTTCATCTGCATGACTAGTACATATGTGTGCTGACACAGTTTTTTTCATTAGCTTTGAAATCTCCATCCTGACATTTTCACAGTACTTACACATACTGGTGTGAATTTAGACACTAAAACATTGGGTTTGTTTTTTTTTTTTTGCTTATTTCCAAAGCAGTAATTTGTGTTTCTGAATAGATATACATACATATATTATTCATGCCATTTAGATGCATACAGAAATATTTAAGTTTATAGAATATACAGAAAAAGAGGATCACATCATAATTTCTCTGCTTGTTATTTTTTTTTTTTTAAAGGAGCAGTCTTAGGCATCAGTAAAGTACTGAGATCCCAAATAGGAAAAGCCTTCACTCAGCTGTTGCCTGTTGATTTAACAGTCTCCTTTAATAGAACACGTGAAGACTCGAAACATGCACCTGGGGAAGGCAGCATTTGGTTCTGAACATTTCCCAAAGGACCATTACTAATGGCTATAACAACTGTGTAGTCTCTGAGGCAAGGATCAGAGCTCTGGGCTCACAAGCGATTGAAGCTGCTCATGCGGGAGCCAAATTTCCCTTTCCCATATGTTATTTTCTGCATAGTGACAGAGGTAACAAGCACTCCAGCTCTCCCCCAGTAAGCTACAGGCTTACTTCTAGGAAAGGAGAGAGATGTGACTTTGGAATCACAACATTGCAAAGCAAGCAATCACTCACTTTCTGCACAGTTTCTCTAGCAAGGTGTTATATACCAAGGCGACACCTCCATCTCCTCTCCTATGATGAGGATATGTAAAGGAAAGAATAAGAGCTCACTTTTGTTTGTAGGCACGTCTGCTCAACAAGGAATTTCATCCAGCCTGTATCCCAGGAGTCTGGAGGCAACTTTCTGAATTAAACGCTCAAAACTCCAGTGAGGATGGATGACATACCTTTCATAGAATTGTTATGGTTGGAAAAAGACCTCTAAGACGATCTGGTCCAACCACCAACCCATCCCTGCCATGCCCACTGACCATGTCCCTCAGAGTCACATCCACACAGTTTTTGAACACCTCCAAAGATGGTGACTGCACCACCTCCCTGGGCAGCCTGTTCCAACACCTCACTACCCCTTTCAGAGAAGAAATGTGACCTCCTAGAGTTCTGTGCCCTGCTCAGAACTCTGCCTGGCAGTCCTGCTGACACACCTAGCTCTTCCTACACCTCACTCAAGTGCAAGCTGGGTTTGATCCAGGTTTCAGACGCAGCTCCAACAACAGCTGCAATTAATGTTCTCTGGCATTTAACAGTGCCACACTTCACTGTGCTGAGTTATTTTTGGTATCTAACCCTCAGAAACCAACATAATGAAGCTGCGCTGACCTTCCTCAAAAATTAACAAGCACCTGAAGGTAAACACAGCAATTAAAAAAAAAAAGTTGCAAGCTTAGAACAGAAGCAGCAAACACCTGTGGCATTCGAACCTCTGAGGAGATGTCGGGTAGGGCTGCAGTGTGGGTGTAGGGGGGAGCGAGGCCCGCGCTCCATCCTGGCACAAACGAGAGCGCCTCAGCAGCTCCGGCACAGCGCCGTGCCCAGGAATTACGCAGCGAGTTACCGCAGCGCGACTGGGCGAGCCGGGAAAACAGCGCCTCGCAGGGCGTCTCGTAGATAAGCATGATGACCACAGAGTTACTATCAGATCGAATGATACAAATTACGGATTGCGAGCCACAGAGCAGCTGCTTGAACTGACCGTCGCAGCTTCATTAGGGATCCCGGAACCCCACGGCAGCCCTCAGGGACGGGCTGCCAGCGCTCGGGACTCCGCCACCGCCTCCTTCGCACGGCGGCCTCTCCTTACCTCAGCCGCGGGCCGGCGGTCTCCGGCTCCCTCTGGCGGAGCCTAACCGTCCCTCCGGCTCTGGAACTGCCGCCCTACGGCCGGGCCGCCCCTCCGCCGCCATGGCGGTGCGGCTCGAGCCTCTGCGCTGCCCCTCCTGGCGCCGCAGTGGCCGCGAGCTGCGCCCGGCTGGCTGCGGGCGGGCCCTGCCCTCCGAGAAGGGTCGCGCCCGGCAGGCCCGGGGTTGTGAAGGTCGATCCCGTGACAGAGAAGCCCCGTCTCCCCGTGGCAGCAGCCTCTGAGCCGCAGTCCGTTCAGCTGTGCCTTTTAGTGTTGTTCCCTGCTGGTGGAAGGGGATGGGAGGACGCTGCCTGCGCCTCAGTCCTTTAGCCTGCCATCCCTGAAGTTCCTCGAACTTTTTGTACCTTGCTGTCACCATGAAGAAGCAGTACTGGATAATACCCACCGTTCTAGGTGACTTTTCTGTTAGCACCTCTCACCCGGGCCCGTGCCCTGGGTTGAATCAGGACAGCACACCTAAGGGGATGGGGCTTTTCAGACCCTTCCGGGCACGGCCCTGGAACTGATGGCGCAGCTGTGAGAAGCGCTGAGATGGCAGCTCTGGGGAATTTCTTATGGTTTGGTAGCCGCTGCCTTAGGAAGATCTCCGAAGAGATGCTTCTTTGTTGTGCTTTTCAGGGCGATATCTGAGGAGAGGAAGGAACCTCTCTCTAGGACAGATAAGCCGCGTTTCTTGTAAAGAATAATCTCATTTTAAATGTGAATGGTCTCCTTTAACAGAATAAGCTGCTTTATCGCTTATTTCGTCTGTACAAAACACACCAGATTTGTTGCTAGAGATAAAGCTTTAGCAAAGGACAATGTTTAACAAAAGTATCAAAGGATTTCTCACAAAGCAATACTCAATATACACTTCACATTAGTAATACCAGGGAAAGAAATAGATAGTCATTGTAGATCATCCATCTCCAGAGGAAAAGGACTCTGCAGTAGGTTCTGTGTAAAACTTCTAGCAGCCCAGAAGTCCCTGCGTGTTATTTCAGCTGTGTTTCACTGAAGATCAAAGAACAAAACAGTGACCCCTTAAATACGTGCTTGCATTAAACTCACAGTGTCAACCAATATGCCAGCATTACACACCTGGATGAGTGTTTGGAGATCAGAAAGTGTTAAATTGCTGGTGGATTGCTTTCCCTTCATTGTTTGCTTGCCCAGCATCTCAATGGCAATTGTTTGGGTATGCTGCAACAAATTACGTTGCAGAAGGAAAACTAAATACTGCCTCAGCTTCCACAACAGCATCAAGCTCACACTGTAGCTCAGCTAAATCTTCCTTTGAGGTCTTGGCCAGACAAATCGTTATTTAACACACCTACTTTTATTTTTTTTAATAAAATTGTCTTTAAAATGTATGGGGCGCATCGGAGGGTATAAGGTATACAAGGACGGACAGTGCACTGTCAGCCAAATAAGCAGCTAAATGCAATAAATAAGTAACGAGAGGAAGCAGAAGGTCCTGAAAGACAGGTCCATAAAGATGCTGAAATGCCCGAGACAGCAGTCTCACAGATGGGCAAATAATAAAACTTTGCTGCCAGACAGCCACCCCGCACAGAGGACATGGAAGACAAAGCTGCCACTTCTCAGGGCAGGTGCAGGAAGGCTCCAAACACAGGCACAGTCACTCCCAGGGCAAAAATACATGGGAGTAGTCAGAGAGATGCTAATTGGAGGTCACAAGGGAAAGGAGAATCTGTTCCTATTTACAATGATAAGCTCAGTGCGACTGTCCCCGAGGGATTAGGTAGTCTGCAGTTTCCATTCACTAAAAACATTTGACATCGTGTGGTAATGATGATGTGACCCACTCAAGCAAATCTGGAATTGATCTCTCTTCTTCCTTTCTCCAAGGCAAGAAGGGCAACAATCACCTCATGCCACATGTCCAGCAAATCTGAGACATGAGGTAGGATTTCTACACCTTTGAAAACAGGGCAGTAAGTAACATGCCCAGTCTGCTTGCCTGCTCAGATGTATAATGGAAATTAAAACGGAGGTGTGGGAGGGAACACAACTGTGATCTGCCACAACTGGTACATAAAGAAACGCATGAGGAAAAATCCATTTTTTGGAAAGTGACACTGTTGTGAAACTGTTAAATCCAAGTTGATGCCATTATTCCCAAGCATTTCATTGATTTGTTACATTGCCAAAAACATCATTAACTACCCAGATCACTGTGTGCCCTTGGCTTCTCATTTCTCCATTTAAATGGATGGAAACTGGAAGAGATACTTTGAAATAGAGGAGCTGTAAATTTAAGCAGTATTTGATTTTCAGAGGTGGCAAGATTTCTTAACTGCCAGTGAAATTAATCAGAGGGGCATTTGCTCAGCACTGCTGAAAATTAGGGTGGTTTTGCTCAGGCGGTGCATTAATGTGGGAAAAAGAAAGAAAGAAAGAGAAGCCTAGCTTATGCACCCGGGTTGAAGATTGACCATTATTTTTATCAAATATCAGTCTAAGGCCAAGTGCCTTAGTGGTACATGAAGAAAATCCTCATTTCATCCTTCACAAATGTTAAGAGCAGCAATTTTGACTCAGCTTCTCTTTCTTAGTAGCATTCTGTGCTCTGGAGATTCATGGGTTCGCTCTGTTAATATTTAGATGCTCACTGAGTTGTCTCCATTGGGGCAGAGGCAGGGTAGCAGCAGGACTGATGCCTAAAATTTCTGACCCTGGCAGTGGAAATCCCTTTTCTCTGTTCCTTAGGTGAGAAGAAACTATAAATAGATTTGTTTACCATGAAAATGCAAAGGGCCTGTGGTATATTAATTTTTCATATGGAAAAAGATATAAACAGGTTGCAAGTTTAAATAATTTACTTAGAAGAGCTAATAGCCTCTCTTTTATCTAACTCATTCATTTTTCAAACACAGATGTTTCTGAGAAACAAGCATTTGCTGGCTCCTCAGCTTTTTGCAGTTGGTGTCTTTTTAGCGGCTCAGTGCAAACCCCAGGCGATCAGCCCAACTGATCAGCCTCAGTCCTCCCTCTTCTCGCCACAGCTGGATCCTGTGAACAGCAGTGTGAGAGGAGGAAGCCCCTGTTGGTCAAGTAGAATACACAGGTGAAATACAATGGGCAAGCAATAAAGCTTTGCTGCCAAAGCAGACTCAGTCTCTGCAGTGGTACTTTAAGAAATTTATTCTCAAGTCTCTTGGGAATACTCTTTCCTACTGCAGTTATTAGATGAACAGCAAGCTTTGCTGGGCTTTAGTCATCCTGCTTTTGGGTGTTACGCTCTACATAAGGAGGAGAAATGGCTCCCAAACCTTTTCTGGCTACATATTACGGTAGTGTTGAATCTGATAATTATGATTAATACTGTGCAGGAGGTTATGAATACAACAGTGCTAAATAGAGAACTAGAACAGAAAATGTTTTGAAATGCACCCAAAACAAAATACTTCACAATATCAGAAAAAAATTGAAGTCTCTCTTTATTTACAAACAATCCCATCTTTCCGAAATCTCCATTCAAGTATCAATGTTGGAAGCATTTATTTGCCAAGCATTAAGTCTAGTGAGAGACTGAATCAGGAAACAAAATCTTCTGTTGCTTTCAGTTTCATTCCCAATATGAAAGAGCATCAGAAGCACAAAAATAAAGAGTTTGTTATAAGGTATTGCTTTCACACTGGGGAAAGAATGTTTGAAAACATACTACCTCCAGTCTCCAAGGCCTGTCAAGAATGGAGGAATTAGCAACAAAACTGGCAGAAGAGTGTCTTAATCTTTGCTGAGAAGTGCTGGGTGCAACCACTCCTGAATCTCTACCATGCAAGGTCTGATGATATGAAACCAAATCAGTGTCTGTTTTCTCACTACAGGATGGCTCTTTTAGAAGAAAGTGTAGTAAAGTAACTGCCTCCAAAATTCCGCATTGTGAAGCCATCTGACAGACGGCAGCTGATGGAGAATGTGTATGTTTTGACCTAAATTACATATCCGAGGAACAAAGAGCATTCTGCACTTCGGGTGGATAGCTAAATCATGCTTACGTTATTTGTTAATGATAAGCTTAGCAGAGCTGATGATACTGGGCAGCATCTATTTTCCAACAGCGATACGACCATGGAACAGTCCCATGTCAATCTGATATTGGATTGCAAATATTACAGTGCTAAACAGCGAGGAGTATGAGTGCAGTCCCTCTGCTAAAATTTCTTCACGCAAAATACTCAATGAGTAGCTCTGGGTGTGAGATTCATTTACAGAAGCTGTTATCTGTTCAGAAACAAAATTCAAGCTCAGTGGGTAAATAATTTGCTGCAGACAGCTTGGGCAGATAGACTGTGGCAGGCTGGGCAGGCTGACATTGTTCTCTGTACCCACATAAAGCACTTCTCAGGTTATGTGCTGCAGATCAACATAATGGAGAAGCAGAACATCAAACATTTTCTGTGTGGAAAAAGTGAATGTGATGTTTTTGTCAGCTGCTTCCAGCAGACAACATGAATCTGCGAGCAGGAAAGAGGAAGCTCTAATATAGCAAAGATTTTCTAAAGGGCAAGTCAAGCAAGCATTCTCTGAAATTTCCAAAAGAACAAGCACACATATTCCAGGCAAATCTGCTGTCCAACTGGATCTGTTTACAACCTGCCTTATCTCGGAGGCACAGCTGAAATAATAACAAGGATTTTGATGCTGGTGAGTTACTTTACATACAGCTTATCAAAACTCAGGGTGACTTGGGAACGTGAAATATTTGCTGCAAGACACAGTAGTGTCAGAATCAGAGACTGACACATAAGAATGCCCTCATTGCTGGCCAGCTTATGGCTGTGTGTTCAGGTGGGTGGAATATGACTCATTTCACTCTGAGAAGGGGGCTTGAGGAGGTTGTGGGACAAAGGGGGATATATATAAATCACAGAAGTTGCAGGTCTACAATTCTAACAGTATTACTGTCACGGGAGATGGTAGTAAAGATATATTTATTCTTCCAGACTTTTGTAAGATGCTGAAGCCTCAAAGCAGTCTGGAGAAAACTGCAGTGGGACTGGGTACAACATAGTGCTTTTACTGTTAAAGACATGTGATTAGCGTCCTGCTTTCTGCAATTCCTAACCTTGGTTAAGGTTACTTCCTAACCAGTTTGATGCTGACCGTACCAGGCATGCTCCCAGTGCACAGGTCTTTCCTGTAAAGGTAGTCAGCTACCAAGCGGGGATGGTTAGTGGCTCTCCCGGAAGAGGATAGTAAATTAATTTGAAAACCCAAGCCTTCCAGCAGAATTGACAGGAAAACAAAGTAGATACTGAATCATAGGAATCTTGCCATAGGCATCCCTGGTCCACTCCTACCAGCCATTAGAGTACACTTGGCTTTTGCACCCTCCAAGGAAGACTCACATGCTTCCACCAGCTCCTGAATCATCTTTGTGTTGTCAGAACAAATGGTTATTCACTGAAGCCAGGGACTTTTAACCAGCACTTGCTTATTAATATTCACTTTACTCACAAAGGTGAGCTATCAAGGGGAGAAAGGGCTCATATTATTTACTGCTTAAGTAGAACAATTGATTCTTCATGGAACAGAAATACGGCACAGAGGTATCAATCAAAATCCTAGTCTGTAGCCCACAGATGTGTTAGAATGTGTCCACCAGAAGAAAGTGCCAAAAAAAAAAAGCCTTTATCTTCCTTTATATGTCAATAAAGAAGATTTTCTGCTACCCTATCTGACTCACCCTTCTGCCTTTTTGTCTCTCTGAAGGGGACGGCAGGACATACTGCGTTACCCCTATTCAGTATTTAAAAACATAGAAATCTGATGATTATAGTGCACTCTGCCAGCTCTTCAGAGGTCTCACAATACTTCATAAATGCTAATTCAGCCTTAGAAACTCCAGTAAAGATAGGCTGGAGTCATAAATATGAGAAAACTGAGGCCCAGTGGAAGATTCACACAGTGTTGCATCAGGAAGAGATCTTAAAAATATGGAATTTCTGCAAAAGAGCAAACTAGTTGGTGAAGGATGGGTCCCCATTCTCACTGAGCTCCTAAGCAGTGCACCTGCTTGTCTTATAGGTGTTGGCCCCACATTAGCACTTGCCACCAGTGGGCAAATCAGAACATTCCAGGATTCATAATTCTCAAAGCACACACTAATCTCCTTTATTGAACACTTCATCTCTTTCCTTACTTGCTGCATGTATCTGATACTGCTAGCTGTACAAGCTTTAAGAGGACAGGAGGTGCTTTCTTCCTACAGCTTTCTTGATGTCATTTTCTAATACTCTCCAGAGACTCCTGAACTGTGATATGGAGAAGCTACAGCTCAGCCATTCAGGTTCTAGACAAGTGCAGTACCTGCTTTTTTTTTTTTTTTAAATTAGAGGCACTATCACAGCCACAACACTTTAAGGAATTTATGACTGCAGTGCTCTATGCTGAACTCAGAGCTGTTGCTGTGATTTATCCTTGATGCCTTCTAGATAAGGCTTCTATGTTTTTCCGCATCTACATATTGAAATCCATAATATTTTGGGTTGCTTGCTTTGTCTGAAAGCTACTTTTTTTTTTTTGTTTATCACTTGCTAAAATCATACTTTGTTCCTGTCTTGAGGATAGATGAAAAGCTTGAAAAACTTAAGTAAATCTTTGGGGAGGGGTTCTGATGTTCAATTTTCCTTTAGTCATTAAAGATTCAGGAGTCTTACTGATGCAGTGAAAGTAAGCTCACCTCTGTCATCCTTAGAATGACAAGGCTGAATTTAGTGGTTGCTTACATACTCAATAAAGGATCTTTCCTTCCCCAACAGTCAACCAAGAAGGGGAACATTTCCAGTTAGTGCTGTCCCTTGCAGATCTCCGTGTTCTCCCAGGAGGTTAAGGTATGCAGAGGACAAGTGAAACCCACTTTGGTTCTCTCTAAATATTTGAGTACATGACACTTCCTTTAAGAATTTTCCATTTAGCTGCCTTTCCTTCAGCATGTATGGTTCAGCTGACCTAAGAAGCACATCCTATTTTTCTGCTGAAAATACTGATAGTCATGTATCCGATGCAGCATGACACTATGGAAGACAAGCATTTTTCCATTCTCAGCTCATGAGACCTTTGCAATCTGTTTTCCTCTCCTGCATCCCCAGTTCATGGTCACCCTAGCCTTGCAGAGCTATAATTTGCAGAATTGCTCTGCACATTACTCTTCAATCTATACTTTCTAGAATTAAACTATCCTAATAGTGGTTTACCCTACACTATAGATACAGAGGTAGTCAGCTCTGGGACACTTTATAGCTGAGGTGCAGTGGTGGAGAACATGGACATATTGCTTGCAGGCCTGTAAATCATAGAGCTGTTCTATGTGGCAAGGAGCCCCAGCTATAAACTGTGGCAGATCCAGAGTATCTCAGCGTGTGTGCCATATTGGCAGGATCACGTGGGCAGGCAGGATAGCATGCAGGGACAATTTCCAGAGCTATGAGGAGTAAGCCAAAAAACAGCTGTGAACATGAGCTCTGCTCACACTGGATCTGAGCTAACCATTTTGAGCCATGACATAGCTGCAGACCTAGGTCAGGACTAGCACTGTGTGGATTAATGAATCCTCTCTCTAGAAGACTGGGGAACAGCCAAGTGACTCAGCAACCTGTCTATGGCATGACCAGAAATAACAAGCTTGACAGAACTCAGACCTACATTTGGCACAGACATTGAGTACTTCACAATGTGCTCTCAGGTGCACCCAGCAGCATCTGTATGATCTAGGCTTCTCATCTCAGAAGTTTCCCTGCTGCCTTTGATCGTGGATGTTTTCCTAAAGGATCTCACTCTTGTCTTCTATCCAACAGGATTTATGCATGTAGCATGAAAGAACAGGTGTGATAGATGAGATCTGCAATTTGCCAAACTATGTAACTGCAGCATCTCAGCATGCACTTCTCCATTCTTAGTTGCATTTATTTTGCACGAGATTCTAAAGACAAAAAACCTTACATACAGAACTTGATCAAACACAGCTTTGTTCTTAGCTTATTTATTCTCCATGATGCTTCAGTTACTTGCAGACATAAGACAGATTAAACCTAGAGTAGTGCTATCTCGCCTTTCCAGGAGGTTGGGGAGGGACCAGGCAGAATGCCAAGATGGGGAAGGTACTGGAGAGCCCACCTGACACTGAGAAAAATGGACTGGTTTCTCTAGCAGGGGTGCTAAATTAATTAACTGTGGTTTTTGCAATTACTTAGTATGCTTTGTGCCTTTCATGTTCAGAAAAAGCAACAATTTGGAGGGAAATAATGATAAATAATTTTAAACTAGCTGATCAGGGCTACTATTTCTCCACTTCTAGCTTTATTACCAAGACTGTCAACGGCTGTCTTTTGTGACTAAGTTGTGTGCATGATTTCCTTGAAACTGGTTTAATGAAAATCGTATTTGCATGCAAATTTCGTTTCACATCAGTGTCTCCAAAACTAAGCTTCTTCACAATTTTTGGCTTCCCACATCTGCTTTTATTTATTTATTTATTTACTTATTTATTTATTGTTATAGCCTCTCAGTTTTCTCCTTTTTTTTTGGCTGACAGACAAGACCTAAGGTTTTGAGCAATGGTGCCTATGAAAGTTTTTGAGTTTTTGAAAGAAAACTCAGTTTTCTTCATGGAAATTCTGTTGGCTGTTTTTCTTTTTAATGTCTCTCCCATCTCTTTCCTAAGGATTTGTGCTGTGTTTTTTATTTATCCTAGGTCTTCCAAACCTCTTGTTGTTTTTGTTGCCCTAAGTTTATCGCTTTTGAGCATCTACCGTACTGAGAGCTTAAAAAGTCCTACAGCTACAGATAGTAAATCCCTGGATGCTGGTTTGCTATTTCCTTGCTATAACCATTAGAGAGGACTTTCTCTTGATCAGAGTCCACAAAATTAATTCCTACAGGTCTCAGCTGGTGGGTTGGTTAGCCTCTTTGCTTTTCGTCATCAAAAGAGCATGACATGAGTACAAAGAGGCCATGAACATGGAGAACAGTGTAATTATTTCAAGTTCATATTTTTACCAGCTGTTAATCATGCCAGCAGTTTCTTCCCAATCTGTTTCATGTGCTGAATCTCCTCATTTCCTTTAATCATGAATTAGTGAACTTGTCAAGCAAAAAGTTTCTCATGAAGTCCAAGGCTGAGCCCTGACAGCCTTTCAGCTAAGTTTATTGGGTACATTTTAGCAACTCCTTTCATGGAAAAACAGTTTGTCACCAAGCTGAGAAATCACATTGATCCTGGCTGGTTATATTGTAGGGTAGTCACTTTCTTGACATATCCTAGTGCCAAAGGGGTGCTTGTAGCAAATGCATGCCATGAAATGATTGTCCAGAAGAATAGTAGCAGGACCAGGAAAGAGCAGACAGTAATGTGCAGAGCTTTGAATTTATTCACCTAAGTTTCCCTGTTTGCTTGTTGGTTTTTCTTCCCTGTCTCAGCACTTTTTTTCCCCTTAACATAGATGTTCCCTCCTACCTTCATAAATTTTAAATCTTACTTCCCAGGCTGAATATAATTGAGCTGTTTAGTGGAAGCACACCAGACTGAGCATCGGTACAAATACATAGACTTCTGTAAACGTCTCCATTTTTTTCCCTTAGTGAAGCCACAAGTCTTGGTTTGCAATCCAAACCCTGTTAAAGGGAAATTTAGACAAAATACATTTTGTGTTTTGAAATACAGATGTATTATTAGAAACACAGCTGTTACAATCTCTTTTGCCTCTAGATATGAATGAAGAAAACCAACTCCCTAAGTCACGTTTCTTTTGTCAGAGAGTACAGTGAATCTTTATTAAGGGCCATAGCAGGACAGAATACACTGACTGCTTTCTGTAGTTTCAAAACCACAGTGAAAATAGTATGCTGTGTTTTCTAGGGAGAGAGATCAATTCTCTGTGATTTCCATTTTCATGTAATAGACATTTGGGCAAGTCACTTTAAATCCACACTCCAGTCTGTGGTACATAAAAATCAGCAATTTTTTTCATTTGCTTGCACAGTCTTTCTGCTTTTCCACAGACCTTTCCATAGCCTCTGGCAATTGTTTTTCTACATTACCTTTTATTTTGCTTGAAATTAGATTTCAAGTTCCTCGAGACAGTGACCTCATAACCTGTTTTACATTGTAGAGGTGGTTAGACTACATTAGAGCAAGTGACTTAAAAACATATAATAAGGAAAAAAACCACAACATGGTGATGATTCTGACTTTCAGTGGTCCTCCTTAATGTGTATCTCTACCAGCTTTTACTTCCCATACAATCATTTGCTTCCCATACAATGGATTCTGAGTTAGGTTTGAATTAGAGGCTGCAAGTGGGTGGACTGCGAGTGAAGACTATGAGCACAATGTTTTCACAAAATGTTAGTTGCAGAGATCTGCTAGCAGGCTCAGACCCATATCAGTTTTTCTTGAGTATTTAAAGACCCTTCATCTTAGGAAAACAGCAGCTCTTTGGGAAAAGAGACTGCCTTCAAGCCATGCATGTTTCTGTGCACAACCAATTCTGCCATTGCTGGGAGACGGATATTTTCTCATGTTTTTACACTGGGTTTTATTTCAAACGTTTTTTGTAATTCTACATTATAGAAACAAATGTTGATTCAGCTACAAACTTTAATGTTACCCTCCTAATTCATTATTACATCCAATACTCGTTTCTTTATTATCTGAGTGCCTAGGCAGAAAATTCCACTGCAGTTTTCATAAAGAGTAAATAGAGTAGTAACCAGACAACTGTGCAATCAAAAGTCTCCCTCAAATATGCTTTGAATTCACACTGTCTGTTTCACTCTTCTTATTGCTTTTGCCAGAGTTAATTTTCTGGGTGACACAGGACAGCAAGAAATATAAAAGATTTCTGAGAAATCATTGCATTCTCAGTCTCTGGCAGCAACAACAGCAGCACAAATGGACCTTATCTATCAGCGATACAAACAATGCAGGAAAGCAGCTGATATTATAGCTTCTTGGGTAAACCTCCTTGATTTAGTGTGTAAAACAGTGCTGCTTTCTGTGTAACTATCATACAAAACTCTGGAATTTATAGCAGTTGACTGTGCAAGACCATTGCCGAGTACTGTGATTTGTATGAAGTAGAACTGGGAGAGTAGAAAGCATGGGTAAATATAACACATGGTCTTTGCTTCTTGTGCCTGCCTTGTTTCATTTTTTTTTATATGCATTAGTCAGTTAGGTGAGAGACTTGGGGAGCAGGATCAAACAAAGCTCTTGTGATTGTGCTTTTTATTTTAAACCCTTGAGCATATATTCATATATCTAAAGCATTATTTATCTAGCAATGTGGGTGAAGAGTTACTGTTAGGCTTGTACAGAAGCAGTTGTACAAGCAGTATCTATAACTAATTGATTATTTCTCAGAACAACATCTGATAAGATTTTGGTTTTTTCTTTATTTTTTTTTTTATTAGTCTACTATTCCTATTTTTTTACCTTCATGGTACCATATATCTGATACTTTAGAGGTATGAGGTAATAACGTAGGCAGTAACTATAAATACTGCATGTGCTGCAGATCTTAGAATATGTCTTTCTCTGACTCACAGCTTTTGGGTGTCACCAATCTGCCTGATTTTGACTAAGAGGGAGAAAGAAATTAGCAGTGAGGACCTTGGGGTTGTTGGGCAGAAAATGACAATTGTTAGTGTATTTTCTGTTTGAAATCAAAAGGAAGACAAAGCAAAAGTAATTTAAGATAATGCCTTATTTCACACCAGTGCTGTTTGTTACTATTAATTCATCCTTCTTAATGATATGCATATACTGTTGGCTCTCAAAATCGGTGACATCCTTTAGTCTTGCTTTTCAACATCTGATGAAATTGTAGTAGGACATTATGTGAAATTCCTTTGTGAATATGGGTAGGAATAGAAAAATTTAATAGATATCTGAAGGATAAACATTCAATATCGTAAATTGTACTATGCTGTGCTATTCCTAACTGGAAAAGGCAGCATCTTCATTTACTTTTCTTCAGCAATGATCTGAATTGGTTCTTCTTCAGTGCTGGGAAACACGGCAGTAAGTATACAAAAAATATTCTGAAGAATCTCACTTAGTCTGCATTTCTTTAGACTGCCTTAGGATGAGTTGCCAGTGTGACTTCTGGCTTCACTGACTCCTGCTGTCCTCTGGAAGAGGAGCCTTAAGCAAGCCAGGGCACTTGCTCTTGCCCACCAGGTCACTGAGGGGGCAGTAAGGAGGGGGGTATCTCTCTTTGCTGATTCCCCTCATTTTTCAGTGGAAATTGAGACACAGTCAGCTGCAGGAGGTAGGAACTCAAGTTGTCTCCCATCTTAGAATGTTGCTGTTTAATATATGGTGCCCTTTTTTCACTCTTTGTTTCTACAGCTTCCACTGTTCAGATATCCAACTTTAAAAGCCTTCCCCAATTTAACTCAGAGCGCCTGATGCATCTCTAACTAGGGAGGATAATTAGATGAACCAGGCACACAATGAGTTCCACTAAGGATAGCCTGTGTGACAAACCTTTGAGAAGCAGAAAATAAACTCCCACTGGAATACACAATGAAGTAGTAACCATATGGGGATTGTGGCGTTGAATATATCAGAGAAATCAAGAAAAATGTATCTCAGGGTAAGTCAACATACGGCAGGCATAAGCAAGGCTTAAACAGTCTCAGCTTGAGCTGTGTGTCTCTTGAACAGGTCACAGAACAAATGCTAATACCAGGAAAAAAAGGAAAGAAAGATCAAAGTTTGCACATGAGTTAAAAGCAGCTCAACATGCAGGCACAGCAAGTAATCAGTGCAGCAAAAAGAGCAGCATAACATATTGGAAGCCAATGCTTCTAACACCTGATTGCAACCATGGGGGTAGAGCAAAGTCCATTCCCCCACCCTGCAGCCTGCTCTTCTTCCTACTGGTATTTACAATGGGGAAAAAAAAAAGTAATCAGACCTCGTATTTCAGGACAGATAGTGATTACCAGAAGGGATTAGAATTTAAGAAGGGGGTAGAATTTTCTGCTCAAAACAAGAATTACACTCTAGGGCTTTTTTTCCCCCTCATTCCTTAGAGATTGCTGCCTATCTTCTTCTTCCAGAACTGTTAAACAGGGCAGATACATTTTAAAGAACTTCTATCCCATCAGAAGCTTCAGACATCAGTCCCAGCCAGCAGCAAAATTATGGATTTTACAAAGCATCTGGTGGGTGACATCATCTATGCGAGGAACAGTTTTCTCTTTGAAAGCAATTCATACATTCAGAAACTGGTCAAACATGGTTTGCAATAAAATGGTCTATTGTTCAGTGAAAGTGAGTTAGCAATTCCCAGGTAATTTCTCTTACCCTGCCAACAGCTCTGACAGGAGTCTCTGAGGAAATGACCATTAAGCAAACATCTGTGCTATCCATCAGCATCCCAACAGCTCCAGAAGTGGGGGCTGACGTGAAGGACCAGCCAGTTTTAGTGGAGCCCAAAGTCTGAGGCAGCTGAGATTAGCAGAAACTCTGACTTAAAGCTGATAAAGACCTAGAGATAGACTGAACAACACAAAGTAGCAAATTGCTGTTTTCCTAAATGTATTATGTTCACCTTGATACAATATATGTCAATTTTTACAATAAAAATCTCCCTTGAGAGCCTACTGCAGGATTAGTATTGTCATCTGTCTAGTGTCATCTGTCTGGTGATGATACATCGTATTGCCATCTTGTCAAAATGATTAAGTGAGCTAAAAAGCTAGACTTTTAGCACTTTCATGATAAATAAAATGTACAAAGTTCTTTTTGTTTGTCAGAATCTGCTGTGCTTCAGTAATGTGGCTCTGAAGAGGGATGGAAAAGAAAAAATGATAGGGAGAATGACATATAAGGAAAACCATTAATCTTGAGAAAAATAAGGTTGCCTAACAACATCAAAATTAAAATTACTCCAAAAAAAACTTGGAAATTTTGTTTATATTTGAGGAAGAAAATGATAAAGCAACTTGCTACTTCGCATTCTCAGGAGTAAAATTTACACTATAGCTGTCAGCTAGTCGCTTCTACAATGTTTTCAGGGAAATGGAATGCATTAGTATCTTCCTTGGATCAGGTGACACTTTCAAACTAAACCTGAAATAGGCATTTGCATAGCATCTAGCCCAGAATAGTGTCTTCAGTTACATCACGAGTGCAACTGTAATCTTATATCATCCTTAATGTTCAGTAAAAAAGGGGAGGTGCTGCAAGTGACATTTGTGATGGAGACTGTACTGTAGTTACCTTACTGCAAATATGGATTCGAGTTGAAAACATTTGATATTTTGAGTTTAGATATGACACAAGCATCTCCAACTCAGTAAAAGCAAACCATTAAATATGATGCAGTGTCCCTCCATGTTATCTTAGATTTATGTGCCTTCTGCTATGCCTCAACCCGTGACATCACTGTTTGATGTGACCTGTTTCATATTGCAATCAGTGGAAAGAATTATAGATCAGATTTAGTCCACATAATGTAGATACCTATTAGCTTCAGTATCCAGCTTACTTCTGACTGACTGCTTAGACAGTCAGGATTTGGCAGCTTTGGAAAGCAGATGTTATGAACACCAACCTTACTTGCAGGTCATTTGGTTTATATGGCCCCCAATATTCATGTTTCATCTACTTTCTCTCTCATCTTTATACAACTGAAAATCCTTGCAGTCATTACACGAGCACTTCCTTGACTATGGATCACGATAGCTTTAAAGAAAAGGGACAGGCCTTTTCATGAGCTCCTTCATGTCTGGCCAAAGAATTATTTCTTGAAGATGAATCCCCTTTCCTTATCTTGCTGAGAGAGAATCTGACCTTTAACAGCTAAACTTAGAAACTGTTACATTTAAGTAATCGAGAAAGTCATTTCCCTAAGCAGCTACCACTGTTTCCAAAGTTTATACTTGGAAAAACAGGAAAAAAATACTCTGGGATATTAATAAACATGCAGTTTGTGTTTTTGAGGTCACTGGTATGAATAACAGCATGAAAGGTGTAATAGTATCCTCTTTGAGGAGAAGCTTTAATCATCCCAGTCATACACCCTAATGTCCAAATACTGGCCCATCACCAGAAAAATTATGTGCAAATGTAATGGGCTGCAGGAGCTGTTAAACACTCCATCAATCATACCTGAGTCTTGCAAATGCCAAAAGACTACAGGATTTCTTGCTGTCCCACTCCGGTTTGAAACAAAAAGAAAGGTCAATTTAATGAGGAATTAGGATATAATAAGTGTGCAGGATAACACTCATGTTCATACTAATGCTCCCAATTCCAGAAAGGTGGAAAGACTACTGAAGCTAATTGACTTTTCTAACCAGGGGCTAAACTAAAGCTGAGGCAAAACTTTCCCCAGTTAGTTTTTAGGACTTTGAAATTGCCAATGCTGTATTCAGTGTTCTGCCCAAATAATTCTCCAGGTCTGCAGTTGGAGAAAGGAGCATTTCTTTGCATTTAAATAAATATTTTCATCAGTTCTAAATAAGAACATGCAAAAAGAAAGTGTTTGTATAATAAGGACATGCTTCATTTTCCTCACAATAGACTGAACTTCAGAGAACTTCACTGTGACTGATAGAAACCCCTCTGCACTGGAGTTACAGCAGCACAAAGAGGAGGAAAGCTGCTGGAAGCAGGCCAAGAAAGAGTACCATTAAACATATAGGAGAGAGTGAAGTGTACATATCAACTGTTATCTCTTCCTGTGCTCTTGCTGGAAAACATGTCTTCTAATACCCTCAGTCACAAAGGCAGAGCTTTCTTCCCTTATGATCATCCTAATAGGTTTTAACCTAGACATTATTGTGGCAGCAACTAAACTGTAGGCTAATTCCTTTCCTTGTTCTGATCACTTAGAAGGGTAGTTGTTTCTGTCTCATATTATCATTAATAACATGAGAAATCAAAATGTTATCGTAATGCAAGCTTATGCATTTGCAGCAAAATTCTATTGGTGCCATTTGGCTTGGAGCATGGCTAAAAGTATCATGGCATATTTTCCATTTATATTAATAAAATCCTATTTATTAATAGTAATACTATTAGCTTAAAAATACTTCCGTAAGAGAAAGTATCATCTCCATTATATGATGTTGAAATCTGGACAGTGCAAGCAGCAATAAAACTACACTGTGTCAGCATTTTAGTAAAAATATCTTTTCAACCAGCAGCTGATAACAGAACATAATAATGTCATGTCTGAATTAAAACTACAAGGATATTTATCAGCGGTCCTGCAAAGGGCACTCAGCATAAGGAACACACTTGTCAAATCACCTATTTGTTCCACATTCTCATTCTCATTTCTTAAAAATACACATCTTAAATGTGCATTTCATGGGAATGATAGAAAGCAAGACCTTTTGAGATCCTTACAGTGGCATCTGTTTAATCCATTGCAATGGTAGACTGATAGCAAATTGCCTTGCTGAGCAAAGCAGACTTGTAGAACTGCTCTAGGGAGCCACAGACATACCCTAACCTTTCTAATACTCTTTTATTAAGCCCCACATTGATATATTCAAGTACACTTGTTTGTACATGATTTCTTCCTACATGTTGTGCCTAAGTAAATCAAGAAACCATGCAAAAAAAGCTTTTTATCAAAAAATAAATACCTCCAAATACAGCTCTGACTTTGTCTCATGCACAGGCTCCAAGGCAAGGGCAGTTATTAGCTATTCTTAGAATCCCTTTTACTTTTATATATTTTCAGCAGCAATCCTGGAATTATCAACAAAGCTTATTAACAAAGAATACAACAGTCCACATTTTCAAAGCTCACAAATTCTACTACTCAAATTAGGAATCTCTCATTGTCCAGATATATGCATGCCCACAGCTGATTTGCTTGTAGCAGTTTGCATCCATTGGGTACACAGAGATATGAGCGTCCATACCTGTGCTTCCTTGGCTGGGTGTGGGTTGATTAGCAATACACACTACACACAGACCCTGAGCAGTGACTCCCATCTTCTAAAATCACACTAAATGCAGTAGTGAAGGAGTCCAAATGATATAGGGGATGGGTAAGAGTGTATGACTCAGAGCAGATAGGAAAGGGTAAAAACTGTTCCACAGTACACAGAAACATGGCTTGTCTCTCCATTTTCTCTTTGGTAAACAAAATGGGGACACTCAGGATGGCTTTTGCAGAGGAAATAATTACCTTATAAATATGTTAAGAGCCTTGAAGAAGTCACTGAGCACAATGGTACCAGTGATCAATTTGGTATATTATATGTAGGTTTCCAAAAAGCTTTTGATAAGGTTCTTTACGAATCTTACTCTGCTATGGACTACTGTCAAAGGAGGGATGCCTGACAAAGGAGACCATATCTCTCTCCAAAGGCTTAAAGAAACTGAGCTGTCAGGATACAGAATATCCTCTCTTAAAGAATAAGTGCTCAAAAAATAAGAAGCCAAATATACCTTTCACATTCTAAAAATACCCCCTCTTGCCTGTTTGATTGTATCCTAGAGATGGTGATATTTCAGTGCTAAGCGATCCCACTATATCCCAAAGACACACGCCATGAATCTTAACATTCAAAAACCACGCTTGTTTGATCAAACAGAATGAGAGAAACTAGCATTTCCATGAATGCACTGATAATAACTGGCCCGTGTCCCTTCTGCAAGCCAGGAGGAAACCTGCAGCTGGCAGGCTGTTTGTTGCTGATAGGAGTGAAGATTTATGGTTATTTCTTTTTCTCCCTGAGTCATGCAGCCTTCAAAAAATAAAAGCTTAAAAATCTAAGCTTCAGCTTCCAAGCTTAACATCTTCAAAACAGACAGCAAAGAACAGTTGTACATAAATGGGACTAAAGTTGGCACTGCATGGACTAGACACATGCTATTTCCCACTGACTGCTGCAAAAAGAGATAATTTTGTGATAATTTTGAGATTATTAAATGGGATACATTTTTTTCCTATATACCTTTGCTTTTCTGATACTTCAGAGACAAAAACAAACTAACCAATCAAACCCCCACCCTTTTCCTGCTACAGAATAACATATATTGGTAAATGCTTTGAAAAGAAAAAGGGAAAGAATGGGAAAGCACAGGAGTAGAGAGACTCAAGTGAGATCTTACATGATTAATTCTTTTTTACCTTAAACTACAAGATCTGTTGAGCACAGCCTACAAAGGTATACAAGTAGCACTCAGAAGAGGACAAACTACAAAATGATTAACAAAAATGTCCCATTTATGTGCATTTTGCTTCATATAGTGAAAATAAAATGATTTTTACTTGGTATGTATCTGGTCTTTCCAACTCAGATGACGTTGGCACAGTGTCTGTTCCTAGATTGCCACTACTTGTTAGCAAGTGAATCCATCCTCTAGAATTAGAAGTAACTTGGAAAAAAGTCCCTGGACTGTGGCAACCAACTGCCCCTGCACTCCGCTTCTGTTTGGAAAGGTGTCTGCAGACTTCAGTCTGCACTCCCTCATGTTCTGAACCTATTCATTTAGGAACCATTTTACAAGCCTACGTACAAAGATAAACTAGATCCTTACCAGAGCAACGAGAAAGAATATTTCTTCCACACTTTGCTCTCATCCAACCTGTCTCTCTTCTCTATGTTTTGTAAGTATTTTTTTCTCATATAGTACTTCACGATGCTAGGAACTGCATTATCTTGGACATAGCCAACATTTTGCCCGAGGGCTGCAATGGAAATTTCTCAAAGCCTTCAAGAAGCCTTTGATTCATTAAGGTAGAGCAAAAAGTGTTCACCTTCTTTATAACTTGGACACATGGCCTGGGAACACAGATGGTTTCAGAGTTGTTTTTCACTGACTGGATTATACAACTTTCTGGCTTACATTCTGCCTGTACTGTATTAGGCAAACACTATTTCAAAAACAAGTCTTCCTCGCATCACTAATCCCATATGTTAAAAATGTCTAAATTTAGTCACCTCATTAGGTGACTGGCAGCTTATGCTCTAAAATGTATACATCCATTTTTAAAAAGGAACAGCAGGATACGACACTTCAAATCACTGAGCTCTTAGTCTCCAAACCTAACAACTGTCAAACTCATTAACAATTTTACAGCTAATAAATGCACAAAAGTAATCAGATCTAATTATACTATGCCTTTTTTTTAATGGTTTACTATGGCATCTCAGTTTGAACTTACAATTTGGCATCATACTTCTGACCTCTGAGTTTGGTCTCTCCACTTAGCAGGTAACAAAGGTTGTGTATTCATCATTTCTGGTAGTAGTCTACTGCAGCTGTTGACTTCAGCATTTTCAAAGCTTCAAGCATTTTCAAAGCTTCAAGGAAGCCCATTGGCATGCCCAGTGTTTTCTATACTGATATTAATGGAGCTGCATTATGAGCTCCACATCAATAGAGGCCTTGCTGTGCTGGGACCTACGTCCAATTCTGCCAGAAGTCTCAAATTCTTAAATGCAATACATGAACAGCACCAGAAGGGCTCTACCATTACTTTAACAAAACTGCAGATAAGTGTTTGAAAATAAAAGATCACTTTATTTCTCAAATTACAGCCCTCTCATTCTTGAAAAGGCGCATTTCTGGTCATCACTATTTTAAATATATCCTATATTTTTCTATGAAGTTAAATACTTAAAAGAAGAATCCCTAAAGAAAAGAATACAAAGCACAAGAGTCTCACTTGATGTTTTGATTTCAGCATTATCTGGTCCTGTATTCACTGTGGAGAGTTTGGCTGCTCTTTGAAACTCTCAAATAAGAAATCCAGAGCTAGCCTTCCTTGCTCTCAGAAGCCTCTGTTTTTCAGCTGTTCATGCAAACTGTTAATATAGTGCTAGAGAATGGACAGAATGGATTATGCTTGTTTAGTAACTGTAACTTGCATTACAAACACGGTTGTTACAGAGAAGAACTGTGATGCTTCTTTTTCTACAAGCTCATAGAAAATGAGGATATGAATATCTTCTTGTAAACCAGTACTACCAAGGCTTACCAGACTGCTGAGTGGTTAACTTACAAAATCAGGCAGTTCCCAAAGTTACTGATCAGATCACTGCAGTGCAATCTGCAACCAGCATTCTCCCTGAAACCTGATCAGCCCAAATGGTTGGCAATGCATATCCACTGCAGTATAAAATGCTACCAAGGTCATGTAAACAATGCTGTGTGGGGGATTATGTGCACCTAATAAGCACAGTCCAATGCAGTAGTGCAGCTCCTACCAACCAGCAGTGAAGGTGTGATGTCGCAACTTTTCCAATGGTTGTCACAATAAAAAATAGGTTAAAACAGTCCAGTGCAGGCAATATCACGTTCCTTCAAAGAACTGAGACCACAAAGGTGTACATTTCCCACATCAAAAATCATGCTCCTTAAATGTTTTCCATGAAAGAGTGCTGAGTAGGAGCCCCAGTGGGTGTGCCTGTGAATTCATGCCAGTTAAATGCCTTACTCTAGAGACTGTGCTCCTGACAATGCAATTGCTGTCTGGCAGGCTGATTAAGCTCCATGTACATGCACTTAGCATCTAAAGGACTACGACAAAGTATTCATTTTAAATGAATCTCGTATCTGTTCACAGCAAGGTCTGAGGTAGTTTAGAACCAGGCTATGGGAAATGGATGCTTGGGAAACATGAGAAACAAGGGAAGGGATTTAATGCACAAGACTATCAAGATAAAATGGTAATTGCTACAGAGAAGGCGAACATAATTATAGAGTTATAAACTACCACCAGCTGAGAAAGAGGAGCACTGATAGGAATGAGTGGAAAAAGTTCATTAAAATGGAACTTCTGTTTGGCCTGACTCTTAATATTTAACTTACAATATTTGAAGGAACAATAGCAACCACCACTCCACAAAGAAAACCAATATAATGAAATTGAGCAAAGCAGAAAGGAAAGAAAATTTTGCAATATAACAGAGAAAGTTAATAGACATGGGCACTGAATTGTGAAGCACTGCTATATTTCTCACAAAGAGCCCACATGCTCAGGGTAATATGTGAATCTACAAGCAGCCAAAACAAGTATTCTGAAAAGTTGCAGATTCCTTCAAGGTTCACTTTTGATGATGCAGTTTATTGAGAAAACAACACTTATATACAACTGGAACATTGAGCAATGAACAACCAACAAATTGAACATATGTGAACATCACAACGAACAAGAAACACAATTATATTTGATTTAAATTAGATAAGCCCACGCAAAGCCTGACCTACTACCTAAATCAACAGAAAATCTCTCAACTGATTTTTCTCTTAAGGAAAACAGAGTTCAGATTATTAAAGTAGAAATTTGAAAACAGCTAGTATTTTCCATATCCACAGACAGTCAAATTAAAGCTCACTATCTCTTAACAGATTAACAGTAATTGACTTTTAAATCTGATGTGAATGAACTGGGACTAGGTTACTGAATCCTGTATATAACAAAAAAAGGTGTAAATTTAAATAAAATAAATTTAAATACTTAATATATCCCAGATTAGAGAAAGTTCCAGGAAACACTGCAGCAACAGCAATATGATTCCAGATAGAGAGAAAACAAAAAGGAGAAACAGGCAGACTGGGGGAATCCTGTAGGAAAACTAAGAGCTGTGAGGACAGGAGACAAGCAGAAGTAGCTCAGACTACAGGAATCAGACCTTCATGTTACTCTTCCCATTAAAATGAATAAAATCTTGCTGCATTACATTCTCTTCATCAGTTCATCATCCACATTCAGTTGAACTATAGATTCCTTGCCAAAATTCACAACACCAAGGAAAAAAAAAAAAAAGAAAAAAAAAAGAAAAAGAAAAAGGCATGTAAAAACACTTTTTTGCCAAGTCACTTCAACTTGTGAAACAGATGCATGCATGCAACTATATAACAGCCTTTCTACAGCCTTTCTCCTCACAACTCCAGCTATAGAAGATGCTGATAAACAATTCAGAGGACAAATCATGCTTCAAAAACTCAATATAACTTTTCATTAAAGACAAAAGTTCTTGATGTCAATTGTCAAACTTATTTATTGGATTCTAGGTACTAATCATAAACCACCTAGCAATGATAGCTCAGGAGTACAGAGACATGGGATGTAGAACAAAAACAACACAGAAAATGAATTATTTCTGGTACATGTGCAAATTCCCTACTTTCTCTCCAGAAAGAATCTGCAGCCACTACTGTTCACTTGAATTGCATGGCACAGAGTTTTAGAGGTGCAAACCCTCATCTCAACAATAATACAGCCCAACTTAAGATATTTCAAGGCCAGCTTGGTACCGTTTGGACATACAGCATTTGTTGTAAAACAGTGTTGCAAACTGCTTAATACAGGCAGCTGTAGAGATGTATCTGCCAGCCTGCAGGAGTCAATGAGTAACTGTGAAAGCTGTGAAAAACCAGCTTACCTTCTTCTAACAGAATGGATATGCCAAGATGCTAAACACAAAAGAGATGAGTAGAAGATCTGACAAAGAAATGTACTTACACTGCACTAACAGTGTAGCTCTCCATCCATTACAAAAGCTCAGGGCCTTAAGCAGCAGGAGGCACTGGGGAGGCAGATTTATACCTAAGCAGACAGAAGTCACCACTCCTTCAGATTTTTAGCTATGATAATCTAACTCTGATGGGATTTATGTAACAAATCAATTATTCTTTTTTATTTTTGAACATTTACCTATGCTATTCTATTCGGCTGGAAGGAACGGGAAAAGAAAAACTCTGATTTCCTGATGGGCTGATAATATCTACTACCAGGGCATATTACTTAACTGGTTGTTCACTTATTTCCACCGTTTTTATTTTTATCATAGTAATCAAATACACACAGTGTTAGAAAATCTAGTCAATCTATGTGTAAGTACCAGATACTTGCATTTTCCTCATATTATACTACATTATGTTAATCTGCGCTTTGTTTCTGTAATAAAACCATTTCCAAAGACAAACTGACTCAAATTCTGTCATGGACTCTTGGTGTGACTTCTACATTACCCCAGACAACACTGCAATAAAGCTCATGAATGGCCTTTGAGAAGTCTGTCGGTGGTTTTGAGCAGTTAGCAAAATTCAAATGTAGGCACACTCTGTAAAGAGCACAAGTCACATGGAAGGCACCTAGGAGCAACATGTCTGTGTTCACTGGACTGCAGAAACGTCTTTGAGATAAGCATTTGATTTGCTCTCTTTTATTCACTACAGTCAGATCAACAATTCCTAACAACTTCAGCCAAACCAGCTTTGGACCTGCTCACCCATACCTTACTTAGACATTTGCACATGTTAAGCAACCGTAACAGTGATTTCACATCCTGCCACACCACAGAATATGAACATTTCACCCAGTTTTTCTCAGTTTAGGAGTTTTAGGAACCTATTCTAAATTCAAGCTAAATGATAAGCTCCATTTAACACATATATGAATATGGTATTCTGATTAAAATTGGTATGTGGGATATGAATACAGTATTCCATTAAAAATTTGACCCAGTACTTTTATTACCTGCATCCTGTACAAAACCTGTGGAGCTTCTACATGTAATTTAACTAGTACAACTGCTGGGAACCAGTTCAGAGACAGCTGAGGGTTCTAACCTAAACACATCATCAAGAGAAGGGAAAGGGAGCCAGGCCTCAAAAATTCTGGGATCCACAGAGTACTATCTTCTAAGCAGTTTTATCCTCTAGCAACTGCTACAACAACATACCGGCCTAAATGTCTACTCTTAAATACTCCATTAAATACCACTGGCTCTGGTATTTGCTGACTGCTCCAGCCACAACAACAAATTACCAATGCTTTCATTTGCAAATTTGATGGTAAGTCATCACCTGTCAAAACAGAAACCAACAAACGTTTTCTTAGGGGAAAAACAACGTATAGCTTTTCTGCTTCCTCTGAAATCACAGCTGAATTCTGATTCCATATCAAGGGTCTCTGGGTGGGTGACAGTGTGTAAGCAGAATGATCATGGAACAATCAGACAAAAATGCCTTCTGATCTTCACACAGACTTCAGTGTACAAAGCATGTGAGTAGACATTCACATGCATTTGGCTAGGAAACTTAATTTAGTTAAAGTAAAAAAACTACTGATATCGCTTTCTTTTCTCTCATGGAAATCAAGTCAGGTAATAAACTGAAGATTCTCTGATTTGTTGTTATGATTAGTAAAGATGAAGAAGCATTAAGTTCATTTCAACTTTTCAGCAATGATGAAAAACACAGAGCTCCACCATAAACTGTCATACTGAACAAGCAAAACAGATTTGCATGGAAAAAGGATTAAATGGAGCTGTAAAGGAAGGAAAGTGCAATGAAAAACAGTTACTTTCCTAAGAACACTGGCCAATTCTTCCTCTCTGCTGTCTTTCATGTAATTCTTGGATTAATTTCTCTCATTGCCATTCCTGTTGTCATTCAAACTTGTTTTAGAGCTTGTTTGAAAGTAGAGCTGCACAATTTTGCTTACTTTAGAAATTTACAAATACTGAATTTACGCTTGCTGAAGTCAATTTTTGGCCACAGACTTCTGTGAATAAAAATCTTTAAAATTCACTTGGAACTAGTTCATTAAATAAAGAGAATTTAGAAACTACATAGGAGTTGGCCCTAAGTCTGAATTCAATCAATGGAATAAAAATAAGAGAAAAAGAGGACAAGGGAATTTAAAGATAGTGATATCTACAGCTGAAGTACTAACTAGACAAAATGGTTCAGTGTTGGCAATATAGTTAATTCTGTTGTCTAGAAAGCTGACAACAGGTCTATCTTACAGTTTCTGACAAGAATGCAATGAACAGGTGGTCGGTTCTGCTCAACCTCTGTTGCAATTAAAGAAAGTGATCATGCAGTTCTGAATAATTACAGTATCTCATGACTCAGTTAAACCCTGATGCTTACAAGTGCCCTGATATTAAGCCATAACAGCACAATTTATTTCCACTGCAAGAAAAAAAAAACCTAGATTTTAGAAGAACATTCAAGAGCTACATCTCATATTAGGAGTTAATAAATGCAGAGAATACTTAGCATGAGAACACTCACACAAAAGCACAGGTCAGTCCTGTGTGATATCATCCTTTGCCAGTAGTAATATTTTGCTGGCACTGTGTTTAAGGCAGAGACCTATACTAGGCCACAAAGATTTTGGGGGTGTTTGAGGGTGGATAATGTTAGAAGAACAAGCACAGTTCAGGTCCCTTAGACACTATTTCTTTGAATAAAAAGGTAGAAATTGTTAAGTTGTGGAAGGGATAAAGACCGTAAGAAAAGACAGTGCTATACTGGCTTTTGTTTTGAATGATTTTTGGGGTGGGAATTGTTATTTCTATAGGACCTGATTCTTTTTGCTTTGAGATTCTCTCTTATCTTTTCATTAAGATTCTTGGCAGAGGACTAATGTCATGGGAAATAGACATTTTTCTTCAACAGTGAGTCATAGAACAAGATCAAAAAGAATCTGCAATAGCGTATGGTCTGTAAGGCTTATTAGTATCCAAAAAATTAATTGTGCTCATCAAAGATTACAAACTGAAAATCCTGTTCTTTCTCTGAGCGCCTAAACTCAGAACATCTGACACAAACTTCTTTTTCTTGTTCTTTTTTTTTTTTTTTTTAATTAAATATTTTCTATAGCAGTGACTAACAGCTAGGTTACATCCTTTGCGTGTCCACAACTTGAACAAGTACATTTGTTTGATCAAACTGCAGAGAAATATAATCACTGACACGAAAGGTCTTAACCACCAAAGACAAGACATGCTCCATTCATCTCAGTAAGTTCCTGCATGGACTACAACTACAATCTTTGTATTTTCACTTTTCAAAAGAAAAAAAAATCCAACTTTTTGGACCTACACTTACACAAAACAATTGCATCCCCAGTAGCTAGTCTCAACTCTATCATGCTCCAAAGGCTTCTGAGCCATAACGTAATCGGCAACCAAGGCTGGGCGCTGGCTCATAAGATCCTGCCTCAGAACTCAAGGCTAAATGAGGCGGCCGTGGCATGTATTAAAAATGATAGACAATGAAGTTGCATGCATCTTCACTGACACACATCACAAGACAGATGATAACAGTGGGAAGGGATGGGATAGCATGCAAATGTCAGTACTCAGAAGTAATTTGGCAATGAAAAATACTGTAATATTCTTGATGAAGTCTAGTCAATTTTATGGGAAACAACAAAGAGAAAGCATTTCTCCTATGGTGTTTCTACTGATTCATTGCTGCCATTTGTTGTATTTCTTCCAGTTTTAAGCACAACCAGCACACAGCAGGGAAATTCTTTCAAATTACATATTGTGATAAATTAGCATACTATTTGCTATATTGATATGTAGCTCATTTTATCACTATAGTAATGCAAAGGAAAACCATATTTATCCTATACTAGCTTTGTTTTCTTCTGACAAGGCTATTTGTCACCACAGGAAATTCCATGTTCATAAAACTGGATGGCTGACATTTCCAGCATATGCTTTGAGAGGAATAACAATCCTCCTAATCAATTTTGCCAATTACATCAGTGTTTGTCATAATACCAAAACACTTCTTCACATGCTGAAAGACCAACAAGGAGCTTTTCCTAAGTCACCTGGATCTGGAAAGTGAGAGGTTGCATTCTCATTAATGTGTAAACACACTGAATAAGTGAAATAGTAAGCAATTTAATCCAGACATGGATGGATAATTAATTCTGTGATGTAAAATGAGAGCCAGATCCCTTACAATACAGTGTAAAAAGCATAACACTCTATGAAGACTATGAGAAAGTTTATGTGGCCCTTAAATTCAGATCCAGGCTGAGCATATCCATAAAGCATAATTTCTTGGATTAAAATAGCTTTCTGCAACTTCTTTCTTTTGTATTCTGAACAACTGCTTGTCAGTGACCAGATGAATTTTCACTTTCTAGACCAAAAATTTTTGATGATCTCTTGCAAGTTGTCTTAGAAATATGAGTGAAATTTAAGTAATCACCTTCATGAGTGAAAAATAAGCTTTTCTCAAGATAGAAATTTGATTTCAAAATTTTCCTTTTGACTATAAGAAATGACAATTTGGTGCTTTGAAACGCCGACTAGGGTCAAGATTAATACAGCATCCATTAATTAGTTCGTTGATATCATAAAGGCTTTTCTTGACATCCCACTGACGAATAAGGGAATTTGCATCTCAGCAGGTAAACATGTTTGATATTTCCTTAATCTACTGCACAGCATTTGCTGCAGCCAAAAATAAGAGAGAAAGCAGGATGCAGAGTTAAAACAATTTTTGAAAGAGATTACTAGTTACAAAGGAATATGAATGAAGGATAACTTTCAAAAATAACACATATTCTGTACTGATGTGCTCCATAAACATTTTCTTTGCTAATGGAAGCCTTCAAGGAACAAATAGTTATTTCATATGCCTTCCATTCTGCTCAAGTCATGTTAGATTTTCATTGTAGCTCTGCCTTTTATTTTCTTCTGTTCTCCTTGCCTTGGTTAGATTAGAGAGGTAGGGTGTTAATGGGGTACTTGATGAAGATTGAAGGCCTATTTTCTCCCCCTTTGGAGACCAGCCTGATTTGAACAAATTGAGAAGAGTGAAGCAGTCTCTTCATGTCCTTGGGAAAAGCCTTTGCCATTTCAGCATTACAAGACATGGTCCCCTTTCTTCACAGTGAAGAAGAAAGAAAAGGTGCCAGCACAAGAAGGTTCTGAATAATTTTATATAACGTCAGTGGGGCAGCAAAAGCTCCCTTTCAATCTCCTTTACGGTTGGTGAGCATGCGAACGCAAGGTGGATCCAGGAGGGGAATGCAAAGAACTAGTGCTTGCAGCTCGAACAGGACGAGAAACAAGCTGCTGTTCACCAGTCCCCACCTCTGCCGTTGCCACTTCCTTACAACCCTCATCCTTGTGGGTACCACTTTGTGCAGGGCACTCAAAATGCACACAGTGAAACACCTGGAGAGAACAAAAAAGGAAGATAAACAATTAAATGCTGGCAAAAGCATGATCAAAGTAAGATGAAATCTATATGCAAGTATGCAGGCCAGATCAGTGCAAAAGCACTGATAAGAATAAAATAAGAATGCTTCAACATGAGCTCACAACCATTATTCCATGTGACAGCAATGTTACAAGGTGATACAAGTTATAAGAGTGGAGCAAGAGAAGGTCTACAAATTATACAAACTGTTACATATGACACTGAAAATCAGAAAGATGGTTCTAAGGCAGATAGAGATAGTTGTGATTTTTCCTTTGCCAGACAACATAAATATTTAATACATGCTATTGGAAAACAACAACAATTACATTAATTGTTTTATACATCTAATATGATTTAAGTGCATCTCCAAAAGACTGCTATTCACACACACTAGAAATGGAATTTAGATTGTTAGCAATATGATCCTATTTCAAGATTGCCCACTTCTGTAACAACAACGGTAGCTCTACAGATGTTTTATGTAGTTATGCAGAAATGTATTCAAGACTCCTCAAGGAAACTGCTACTGAAGCAGATGGAATGTGTCCTTTATTACAGTGATCAGTTTTGGAGGCTTCAAACAGTACCTGGACCACTATCATTGATCTGATACGTAGCTGATGTCTTTAAAGCTCTTCTCACAAAGAAGTGCAATTGCTTCTAATCCTAACTGCTCTTTCCCAGGCCTTGTCAAGTTAAAATGGACAAAATCAAATACCATAAAGAAAACATAGGTGTACTACATATTCATAGAGGAATACACAGTATTATATTTTTTATCCTTTCTTTAATACAACTGAAAATCCTATTACTCTTTTTGTCCATCCTTGCACAAGTGCATATTGAGCAGACATCTGCAGTGACATGTCTGCAATAGCCCCTGGGTCTTTTCTGAGAAGGTAGCTAGCTAATTCAAATTCTAACAGCATGAATGAAATGAACAAAAAAACCAAAAACCAAAAAAAAACATTCACAGTCACTGGCTTTTTTTTTTTTAAATCTCCGTTATATTTTCTTGTTCCTTACAATGTAGAAATTCCTTCAGATTTTATGTAGATACACTGTGATGTATGTTCATATTTCCATATATATGTACCTATGTTCACATAAAGATGCACTGCCACCTCTCTATTTGCACCATTGCCACATGTGCAAAGAATGGAAAAATGGCTTTTTCTCTGCATTTCTTCTGGTGATTTTTTTCTAAAGTCAAACTCATGTCTACAGTGGTGTGAGTTCCCTCCATCTGCTACTGCTCTTAAGAAGCCAATTTTTGTGTTCAGTTCCATTTCTTGAGAAGCCACTTTTACATTCATTGCTCTCCTTTGCTTTTTAAAGTAACAGCCATTGACATTTTTCCAGCCATACTTATCAGTATCAGTATTTTTAGAAGAGAACAATACATCTCATCGTCGTATCTCTTTAATACATAGCTTTCCTTGAAAGGCAGTACACTCTAAAGAAAGGAATGGGTATCTATGAGTTGAAATTCCTTATTTCTACTGTATCTTAAACCAACAAGGTTTCTCACCTGAAGTTTCACTTCCTATAGTATGTTAAAACATAGTACAGTTAGCACTGAAATTTACCTGATACTAGTCTATAACATCTGAAGTAACTAATTCTTAAATTACAACTTTTCTTGTTACCACCCTTTCACACTAAATTCTCAGCATCTGGCAAATGTTACCAAGTCTGAGAATTCACAACATCATTTTCAGTTACTCTGTCACTTTAACATATGCAGAATACAGCTTGTGAAATAATCAGATAGACCTCATGTACTTCAGTTTTGGAATTATGTATTTAAGCCCAGTACTCTTGAAACAAAAAATTTGGTATGATTTTCTCTATAAAAGCTGAGATCACACTTCAGTATCATTCTCTAATTAGTAGCATGTTAAGTTCACCTGGAGATTTGAAGGAAGGTTTGACATACAAAGCAAGCACATATAAGCTGGTGCAGTAATTTGTTAGACAAGGCTTTCCCATTAGCAATTAGATGCTTTTTCCAGGTCAGTACTACTTGGAAGGAATAACAAGAGAAAGCGTATATAGTCAGTTAGAAGCATCAGATGACCTGCCTGACAAATGGTAAAAAAGGCCAAGAAAAAATTATTTTATTTATGAAGGTGGTATATCTGTAAGCTCAAGAAAAATAGTTACATTTTTATCATGCTGTAAAATACAAAAGAAATTTACTAGGTCAAGTAAATCTATGAGCTTCCTATCTTTCAACACATAGAAAATATGGTGAATGAAAGATGAGTTTAAAAAATGAAAACATTTACAAAACTGAGAAATTTTGTGTTTTTTTGTGCTTGCTTTTGTGCTTGTAGCTTCAAAAATCAGATTGTGCCTCAAAGTTAAGAGGTATGCTGTGGCAGTGTACTGACACCACAAGTAGGTAATACTTTCCTACTTGTTACAGTTAAACTTGTGATGAGAACATGCTGCCATTAACATCTTTTGTTTAAAATGAAAATGGTTTGCCATAACATACCACTTGCTGTGGGCAAATAATTCTGGAAATGCTTACAGTCCTATGGAAGTGACTAGCAAGACTATCCACTCCAGAACAAACTGAAACTTTCATTACAATGCTGTTATTCAAACTAGATTTATGGAAAATATCTTGCTACATACTTTGGACTTTATGACAAAATATTATACATTATTTGCTTAATATATATATATATATCAAAGGAATGTAATATGGTAGTCTGTGAAAGCAAAGAATGTTCTTTTTAGAAGCTCTAGGAGCAATAAACTGTCTAAGAATTAAAATAAATTAGCATGGGGCACTGTTCTTAAAGACAAAAGGACTTAGATGGCAATGCATTTATAGTTCCACCAAACCTTTGCATGAATAGGCATAACCTCAACTTCCACATGCTGATCTTCAGTGTAGTTATACAGTTCCATCTATCAGTAATTAAACAAAATATTAAATGTCTTGTAAATGTAAACAGATTTGTAATTAGAATTATGTTTAGAAGTCCATATGCCCATTACTTTTCAGGGCTATCTTTAAGAATTAAAAGCTGGAAGTAGTGTTTCTTGTAGGCTGATTTTCGAAGTTTAGTCAACATGTCTCATATTCTCTTCTAATGAAGATTAAGAAATCACAGGGATTGGCATGAGAGCGAATAGGACTGCCTATACTGATCAGTAATGGAAAAGGCCTTTTTCATGCACATATTACAAACCCAGAGGCAGTTTCTGATTCTGTATTTCTGAGTACTCACTGATGAAGACTGAACTGTCCTCCGTAAGAGGCAGTCCTTATGAAAATTAAAATATAATTGATATTTTTGGTTCGATTTAATGGTCAGCTTCTTTCCAATTGTCTACTGAAAGCTAATGTTGACATCTCATTGTACAAACAATGCTATCTGACAACTCATTCAATGCTAAGAACTAGACCCTCTTACACTAAATATCAGAATGATTGAAGGTGGAAGGGATCCCTGGAGGTCATCTGATCCAATCCTAATTAGTAATCACTAATAATCACAAATCACTAATAAGGGTAGAACTGACAAGCTCTAACATCACTACCTATGGTTCACTGTAAAGGGTGAAAGTACAATGTCCTGTGGGTGTAGTATGCAGAAGGACATAGAAGGAGCTGTCAGTGCCTCTAGTGTTTTGTTACATAAGGTCCTGATGTTGCAAAGACATATACATGTTCTTAAATATACAGACAGTAAATTGTTCCACTGAAATCAAAGAGAATGATATTGCACTTGGTTGTCACAAGACATTTTTTCTGTGTAAGATAAATAGAAGAAATCCCTTCAGCCATTGTTGGCTAACTGATTTACCAAATATGAAAGTAGTTATAAGAGAAACTTATACAAATAAGATTTTCTTATGAAGAATGACATTTTTCTTGCTTTTGATTCATTAAGAAGATAATACAAAAGCAATAAAACCAAGTAATCAGAAACTATGCACCTTTCTCTAGTTCACTACAATGCTGTTTTTATCAGTCATCAAAATAAGGAATTATTTAAATATTAACCAAACCTGACAGAAATGCTTGTTTGCACAATGTACAGGTCAAAACCTGAAACACACTGATGGTATTTTGTCTGTGAAACACATCAAACCAAAATTATCTTCCACTCTAGCAACAACCTTATGAGTCTGTAGAGTGCAGAAATATGATAACACCATTCACTAATATTTAAATACAGAAAGCACTCATTTTCATTCTGCCAGATTTCTGGAGCAAAAAGAAGGAAGAAAAAAAGTTCTCTTTAGAGGGTATTATTAATTTCATTGCAAGATACCAAAAATCGTATAATTAAATATTCAAGAATATAAGTTGTATTAGCAAATCCTTACCTCATTAGCTGTGTTCTGAGTTCCAACTATTCTGATAAAAGATGCAGGCTGTTTATCAAAAGTGATTGTTTGCCAGGATCTACAAAAAAAAAAAGATAATAATAATTCAGAAAGACATACAAATATTACCTATGGTCACCACAACTTGCAGTGAAGTACAGAGGGAGTTCATCCAAATGACAGTACATAACCACTTAAAGGAGCAAACAGAGAAACACTCTGTAGCACCTGAATTTCCAACACAATTTGTTCATTCTTATTTTTAAGTGCCTTGTCTCTGCTTCTGTGTATTCATACGCAGTTTATATTACTATAACCTCCATGCAGGAATAATATTCATAGTACTACAAACAGGAGAGAAGACAAAAGTAGATGCCCCTTTAACTACTCATGAAAAATTTCAATCGTGAAAGCTCAGTTAAAGAAAATTACAGCTGTAGGAAAAACAAACCACCACTCCAACTCATTCTGTAAGTGGAGCAGAGTGGGGGGCCCAGTATTCCAAGTGACCTAATGCATTCTTCTCAGCTCAGACTGTGAGGATTTCACCCTCCCAGAGCTAGAGTGTAGCTTTGTCTCTAAAAGCTTGATTGGGAACACTATACCCTTCCTGCTTCATTTGTACTCTTCTGATTTGGGTGAGGTACAACACGTTACAAGGAGCTTCATGAATGGCTGGCAAAGGACATCACTGCCAATCACACCTTTGTGCTCACAGAACACACTGACAATAAAACAGAAAAATTAAAAAGGTCACAGGAGTTAGAGGCTCCTATGCCAGTTTTCCATTGTGGCCGATAAGTGTTTTAACACAATAGAATTTATATTACCTTTTTACTCACAAAACATGAAAGGTAGGTACAGAATACAACTTTTAGACTCTACCATAGAAGGCTTTAGAGATAAAATGTCATTAAGAATAACCAGATTAACTCACCAAACAGGATAAGCATTGGATGAAATTATACTGAAAGTGTCCAAAATACCTTTAGAAATGTTCACAGAAGAAATAAAGGACTCAGAACTGGAACAAAACACTTCTCACCATCAGTAAGTAGAGTGCACAAAGCCATGCAGCATTAACAGCTCTGTTGCTCAGTATGTGTTGTGTGCTGGAAACTTACCCTGGCAGAAAGCTATCATCTCATTGACACAAAAATGACATTTCTGGGTCTGATTTAGTCTACTACTAGGTTTACAACTCCTGTCAGGTTATATTTGCTTAAAGAAGACTGTCAGCCTGATTAAGACCTAATTTCATGTAGTTTACTAGTATTACTGCATGAAGTAATGGATGTGATTACAGCTGCTCATCGTAATAGAAACATGAGGTCTGAATCAGTCCTTGGAGGTAGAGCTATTACCTATCTGCATTTCACAATTTATTTATAACCCTTAATTGGCTATGCTCTCCTTCAAGCTGTTTCTTCAAGCCCTAAATGAAATAGAAAATGCAAATAGAGGGTTAACATAGAATGACAGGATGGCCTGGATTGAAAATGACCACAATGATCATCTAGTTTCAAACCCCCTGCTATGTGCAGGGTCACCAACCACTAGACCAGGCTGCCCATAGCCACATCCATCCTGGCCTTCAATGCCTCCAGGGATGGGGCATCCACATCTTCCTTGAGCAACTTGTTCCAGTGCTTCACCACCCTCTGTGTGGAAAAACTTCCTCCCTTGTTCTAATGTAAACCTCCCCAGTTCTGTTGACTGCCCCAAGATCTGAAAAGTTGCCATGATCTAAGAATTTTTTTTTCCCTTAACAGAAGATTTTACTTGAGTTTTCTTCTCATTTTAGTCTACTACAGCCAGTCAGCTAACCTTCACTACCAAGTGTAGATGTGACAATTAGACAATTGCAACATTATTTCTCTTAACAAAGTATTCCCACAGTTAGCACAACGCATATGCTTTTACATTTATTGATGCGAACTTTAATGAGAAAAGTGATGATGTTAAAAGTCAGATCTCTCCATCCAGTGATCTGTAAAATATTAGTAACTGTTCTATACAAAAAGGGTTCTGAACTACAGGAAAGTTCTTGAGAACAGCTTATGCTTCCCTAGCCTTTAAGATAGAATGTATTTTTTTGTAGAACTTCTGAGGACTGGTTAAAAAAGACTGCCAGATGATAGCAAGAAGGATTGAGAGAAAGGCCATAGTAGATTCTTTTAGAACGCTCATCTAGATCACCAACTCCAGGAATCTCTTAAGTTCTTCCACTTCCCTTCCTTTCTCCTGTACTGCTGTTATTTGGATTGGATTACAATTACCCTTTCAATAATTCCAAAACATGCTATAAAATATAAAAAAACTGAAGAATTTTTGAAAAAGAATGTGAGATTTGAATGGAGTTAGGGTTTTCAGTAAATTTGGTCCTAAGAATATTTACTGTTTTATTATGTCCATTATGTTCCCTTCCCACTGGGGGAAAAAAAGCCTGAAATGTTAAAATTATACACCGCTTGCAGAAGAGTTATTAAGATTCAAGAATACTGCCACCAGAGAATTAGCACTTGATGAGATAATGAGAACATCAGGTCTCTTAATTTATTCCCTTAGCAAAAAGAAAAAAGCATAGTAGAAAACAAGAAAAACTGATTTGGAAAAAGTAACTTTAGAAATAAGGAAGATCAACCTTCATCACTAAAATTCTGCAACGATTTTGACTATAACAGAACACTTGAGAACATCATAGAAGAACCACATAGAATCACAGAATCACAGGGTTGGAAAGGACCTACAAGATCATCTAGTCCAACTGTCTTCTCATTACCACTGCTACCACTAGCACTAAACCATATCTCATAGCTCCTCATCCAGACGCTGCTTGAACACTGCCAGGGACGGCGACTCCACCACCTCCCTGGGCAGCCATTGCAGTGCCTGACCACCCTTTGAGAGAAAAAGTTCTTCCTTATGTCCAACCTAAACCTCCTCTGATACAACTTATGGCCATTTCCTCAGGTAACATTGATATATACAAGGGAATATCTCTCCAATACAAGTATAATTATGCAGTAGAAAGATAATTTATGCAGTGTAACTATCTATACCAGTATGGGAAGACAGATAACTGAAAAAAGTATCATGACTTATGTGTGCTCTCTTTTTATACTTTCTACTAATAAGATAAATTCAGTCGGACTTCTATGTATGTATGAAGCTGTAACAACCATCTTCGGTGGCATTCCTCAATTAAACAAAGGACATCCTTAGCAAACCTTCAGTTTCTTTTTAATTTTCTTATTTTACTGCAAGTTACACTTTTAACATAAGAATTTCTCCACAGAATTTTTATTTTGTAAATGTTTAGTCAAGCCATGAATATTTGTTTATTTCCTTTCCTCACGAGAAATAATACATTTATTCTCATAATTCCTTTTACAAAAATTTCCAGCAAATTCAATGAATATCTCTGGTGTTGATGCATTCATATGTCACTATATTCAAGGAACAGCAGCATTAAACCTTATCTAAAGCATCTCTATTTTTGGTCTGGGATTAAATACTTCTGTAAAATAAGAGCCATTTCTTCACCTTGGCTCCCCTATGCCAAGAAAACAAACCTTTCAAGCTAATGACAGTGCTTTCCCATTAAGTGACATTACCACCTTTGGACTTCCTGTATTTGTGTATTCTTTATTAGTGATTAGTGATTTTTCAGTGTTTAGCTTTTTTAAATATTCAGGGAGTGTAGATGGTTTCTTTTTTTCTGCTTTCATACCCACCTTGGTGGCTGATTCTTTTGGGATTTGCACTTCAATCTACAGCAGTCTTGGTCATCACCTCTAAGATAACACTAGGTACTATCAGAGTACTCAGACTCATACCAGGGTCCTCAAGATGAAATGCATCACTTTGGTTTGGCCAGCAAAGGTCTCCTGATAAAGTAGCTCAATTTTCCAAAAGAAATTAGCCTTGCTACAGCTCCACGGTGTTTTATTTAACACTCTACATCTCACCTCTGCCACCCAGCTTCTAACTCTCTTGTTCTGTCTGACTCCCCTAAGGAGATGCAGTAATTGATGATTAGCATTCCTAAGCCATGCTTGCATCCTGTGAGCCTGTCATATTTAATTACATTTTAACTATATTCGTCTTCTATAATAGACTGAACATAATTTAGATAATTATCTTTTGCTCTCTTATTCTCTGACTCTGCCCATCTTACTTAGAACTCCTTGCAATGAAAATCACTTTCTCTGCTCAAAGATATAAACAGACTCTTGGGCAAAATGCTTTCATCTCTCCAACAGCTGTCACTGAAAACACGATGGTTCTGTGCATCCCACAACCTATTCACTATATTCTATTCTCAGCAAGAAGAAAATCATTAGAAACCCCTCTACTTTCATGGTTTTTTTTTTCCTTTCTCTTTATTAGCCTATTGCAAGAAGAATGCAAGAAAAACTGATGTCCATGTAAATTATAATAATAGCTTGCCATTGCTTAAGCTATCTATAGCTTTAAAATTGCAATTCACCTCTTCAAGAATTTAATGGCTTTTCTCAGCATTTAAAATTCTTGCCTGGTTATCTCCATGAAAAACTGATATCTTTCTAGAGATTTATTACATAGAATGAGATATAAATAGTGACTCATCCCATTTATTTTCTCCTCTTCCAGAAGGAACAAATTAAGAAAGAAGTGGAAGCTTATCTTTTATTGAGATTTTCTAATGATCCACTGGCATTACAAAAATACTGCCGTACTGTGGGATCACCGGAGCAGCACTGATTATAGCTGAAACCAAGTTCAGGCTAAAGGCATAGGAGCAAAGAGAAAGATATTACTTGTAACCGGAATTCATCAAGATGTAATAACCATATCATATGCATTTCCTGGCTTGCCTTGGGTTAACTATGTGGGTTTTGAGAGTGCATGCTGCAGCTCTTCCTTTTCCAAAGTGTCATACAACCTCCATTTTTTGTTCCTCCCTCCAAAAATAAGCAAAAGAGTTGAAAGAACAAGCAGAAATGAACAACAGTTGAAAAATTTCAACTTTCAATAAGTAACCTCCATTTTGCTTTCCAATGCTTGCCTGCACGTGTCTTATTCTGTCAGTGACAAAACACACCTCAGGTTATTTGGATGTGGAATACTTCAGTGATGACTACAACTTTTAGCTGAAATCCAGTACTCATTGTGATGAATGAGGACACATTTGTAAAAGGAGATGAAAGGAAAAGGAAAGAGTAGTTGTGTTGACTTTCCATAGATCAGTCTGATGATTGCACTGAAAACAAGACAGCAAGCAAGTAACTACCACACAAAGCTGCCAAATAAAAAGCTGTGTACACGAGTAAGCAACCAACAGAGACAGGAAAAGCACTGTAGTACATACTGCACGGTAAGTATTACATTTCCTGCTCTATTAACAAATAATATATTTGCCTCTGTTGTGGAGCATCTAACAGTACAGGTAAATGCTCTAAAAATGCTATAACATTATTGCAATACAGACTTATCTTTATAAAATAAGATCTACAGCTACCTCATAAATTGCCAATAAAAAAACATGGTTTCCATTATAACAGTACTAAACAATAAAGCAAAATAAAACTATTCCTGCTAAAGCTGTCATTAAACAGCATATTAATTCAGAGTGCCAAAGCCATAAATCACAGAAGTCAGTCACACTTGGTGCTCAGCCACTTCCTTTTCATTCTGTTTTCCAAGTCACTAATGGGGAGAGAGAAAGTAGAAGAAATGCACTGTGAAGACTGAAAGGTCCTCTGCATTTTAGTTTTTAACTTACATACAAACTAAGTGCAGTTCTACCTATTATCTTTGTCAACTCAAACCTGAGCCCTAAAACTGGGTTTCCATGTATTCCATCATGACAGAATACTCACAAACTAAGGATGCAAGGTAGAAGCTTGAAGTAACAGCTTGCCTTCTGCAGCTCTCAGAAACAGGGCCAAAACTTACCAAATAATAATGCACTACTTCTACATATGTTATAGTCCACTGAAGGGATAGCAAATATATCTTATTCAGTCTACTGAGGAAAAAATATAAAACACCAAGGACTGGCAGTACTAATCGCAGAAGTAATGAAAATGGCTAAGGGAAATATAATGAGCCCAGAATAAATGTAAGAATATTAGAAACTAAATATCTGTCACAGTGCTCGTTACATGATTGCTTTTATATATATAATATATATAATGCCACCTGCCTTGGTAAAAATTCCCTCAGAAGTTTTTATTCTAAACATAATTCCTATAAGGAGGAGACATAATTTGGAAATAATCTGAAGAAAATGTGTGGATATTTCTGTAGTTATGATTGGTCCTTCCCACTGCAACGACAAATTCTGACAAAATACCTGTACATAGTTGTAGATCTTATACCTCTAATAACAGTTTACTGAAGTACTAAAAACCTTTTATTGTATATGATTTATTGTAGAAAATTCAAGCTTGATAAAGCAGATTAAAAATTCTGATGTAAAATATATTTAATGAAGACTATACTTCTGAATTATTTAACAAACTCCTAGTACAAGATTGCTTTATAGCTTTGCTTTTGCAGCTTCAGTGCTTACAACCTGCTATCTTAGAAACAATATTACATGAAATGACATTAAAAAACAGTGAAATTAAGCAATAGTAAAGCTAAAAGTAGGTACTACTTTTCAAATATATCCACATTCCAATACAGGCATCCAATTACACTTCTGTATTGCACAGGCAGTTACTCACTGATTTAGCTTGCTTCGACATTTTGGACATTTTAATAGGGTTTTTTTCTGTATTTCTAGAAACATAATTTATATTCTAAAATCTTACAAAAAATGAAATTATTAGCAAATTGCTGCCAAATGTCTGACAGAATGCCACAAGCCAAAATTCTATGCTGCGTCATGAACGAGCCATGTGTTTTCTACACCTACATCCTGAGGCTGTGGACTTGAGCATCTTGACCTACAAGTTCATTTTATTTACAAACTTTCCTGTATCATAGCACAAGCAAAAGACAAGCATGCACAGTCCTAGAGGTTGAACTGCTTTCATTGTGTTCACTCATTACCAGTATTTATTGCTTCTGATGTTCATTTAGATAGCAAAGATAATGAACAGCCACCCAACACATGAACATAACCAGTAATACAACTAGTGGGCTGCTTTTAACTGGAAGGACTTCTTACCCTGTAATCCTAGAACAGTTTGTAAGCTACTGTTCACACAAATTGAATAGTTGATTAACAGCAAATACATACAAATATTTTTAGGGGTAGGAGACAGAATCACGCTCTCTATTAATCAGTTCCTTTGTAGCATATAACGTAACACTGTATTTATCACTCTTCTCTCTTGCATTCCCTTGTGCACCACTTCATGCACCACTCATAAAAACTTCACATTTACAGCAACTGCCCTTCTATTATTGTTGATAACATCTAATTGACATGTCAAACCTCCATGGAATGCAGTAAATTGAACCACAGCCTCTAACAAGAACGAAACAGTGAAAAAAGTAAATCAGCATCAGCGCCTTCTCATAACAGCAACAGAAACATACAGAGGTTTGCTAATGGAAGGCAGGAAAACTATAGCCCTTTATCCTACCAAACTGAATTATCTATTAACCTCACGGTCAGAAAACAAAGCCTGCTGACTTCAGACTCAAACTTGCATGGGCTGCCTAGAAAAAAAAAAAATGTAAATACATCCATGACTGCAATAATTTTAGTGATGAAACCAAAGTGAATTACATAAAAACAGCAAATGCAACTTTTGTTTCTGTTGTGTTGTAGAACAGAGACAATGTAACTGCGCTCCTTTCTGGTTCTGATAAAATCAAATTTAGCACATTCTTCCCAACTCAGTACCTTAACACTGAAGTATACAGAGTAGAATAAATTAGGTAAAATTAACAAGCATCATTTTAAAAACAGAATAAATGATGAAAGAGCATGAAGTCAAGTCAGGCAAAATTGTTGAAACAGCACATAAAGTTAAAGGAAACAGGCAGAATGACTTCATAAATATAGCTGAGGTGTATTAAAACTCATTAAGAAAAAAAAAAAAGTAGTTTACAGAGATACAAGCAAAATAATGGGATGAAATTAGGTGACACAATGTTCAGTAGTGGCATTGACAAAAAGAAAATTCTCACTTGGGAACTCAGTGTAAAGTGCAAAATGCAGAAGGGAATCAAACAGATGGAGTGTTATCCTAAAAACCACACCACATCCACAAACTACAGAAATTCCCAAAGGATGAATCCAAAGATATCATAGTTTTTCCATTTTGTGATTCATGGATACAATTTGCCCTGGTAAAAATACTACTGTGAATAAATCAATGGCTTAAAACCGCATGTATCTTTACACAGGATACTTGTAATGCTTAAGACTACACTTGTTTTGTCCACCATAAGAGAATGTTGACTTTTCCAAGTATTAATGAAATTAGATCTCAAATATCAACAACCTAATTAGGGCAGATCCTTAGAAATAAAAGCAGAATGTCACATTTAGCATAAGATGCAATGACATCTGTCTGGCCTCCTGACTATACAGGGAGATGTCAGCACTTGCTATATTTTAATGGCTTTGCCTGCAAGAAAGGGAGACTGCAGACAGAATAGTAATTCAGCATCTTGTTCATGAACTTTTGGGCATCTCTGTTTATTGGGTTGTTAGATGACCTTATGCAATAATCAATACCAAAGTAAACAAACACATCTGCAAAACAACATGTAAGTATTAGGCATCCCTTTTCAATCTCAAGCAGAAAAATGGGCCAGTTTCACAGGAGATCTATTACTTGCATGACTTTTTGTAGTAATATTGATTCATAAAGGCGCTGAGAGTGTGCATGTACATGCATTCAGCTATAAGCATACAAACGTAGACATTTTCAAAAGAGAGAATATGTTCTGCCTCAGTGAGTACAATCCAATGTACTGCCACAGTGCATATGGAAGGATCCTCCTATAGGATAAAAAAACAGGCACTGCTGATACTATGGGTATTATTGGGTATCAGTTGTATTCCCTCAGGCAGAACTGAGCTAACATCCAAACTGACATCAGTAATACTGTGATGTTTTCTTCATTGTCCTCACAGTAATGTGCTGAGAACATGGCAGTCCCATGAATAGCAGAGCAAAGCAAAAAAAGCCACACAACCTTAAATGCATGGAGTGCATGCAGAGCTGCAGCAAAAGAAGCACATGGTAAAGCATTCAAAAGAGGCATATGCTGAAGTTAGGACCACCTTGCTACTCTTTTCAAGGCTTATTTAATGACCTGAAAACTTTCTTGTGATCCTGGATCTCTGTTAAGAAACGTAACTTGAAAAAAACTAAACCTTTCTTAATCAGACTAGACTCAGCTAAAACAAAGGCCAACAAATTAAGTGCTAGAAGCAGTATTTATACACCTTGGAGTGCCTCCTGATGTTCTGAAATTGTATACAACTCTGGTTTCTGTCTGTGAAATCTTATTCTTTATGCTGAATAACACAAGTCTTATTTTTTCTTTTCCTTTATGAGCAAAAAATACGAGCACATAAACACCAAGTAAAATATGTACTTAATGCCTCGATTGGCTCAATAATTACACAAAATGACCCTTTATATCTGTCTGACTTGCTTCAGCAGGCATTACTAGCAGCATAATGAACAGATTAATGAGAACCCTCAGTTCATTTCTGCGAAGTGCAACTTGAAATTGAGCTTAACAATGTAGCAATTTCCTAGACATCCTGCTTAACTATATTTCATCTTTGTATCATATGAACGTGTCTGCACAAAGTTCTGCAACTCTGGAGAAAACATTTCGATTACCTAGAGTTGCTATGAAATTAGCATCACGTAAAATACTGATGAACTGTGGTTGAAGTATATTCTGTTTGACATAAGAGGTACAAGAGCATTTTTACTATGAAATTAACTCCACGTAAAGCAGGATGAGCTGTGGTTGAAATACACTGTTAACGTAGCAGATGAAAGAACATCTCTTTTCATCCCATTCCACACTGCTACTTGGCAGCTCAGGTGTGAGGCAGAATGAAGGATTATACAAAATTGAGACTTTTTTTTTCTCAGTTTAGGTATGACAGGATAATACATGCATGACAGACTAATAGGAAACAACAGAAAAAAAAACTTAGCTTATGGAGAGCTGGAAAGGCAAAACAGCTGAGAAGTGCTCAAGAGGTTTTATGATGGGACAAAACAGTCATATGAAAGTGGTTAAGGAGAAAACTGGTTGGAAGTGGATGCAAGTAAAATACTGCAGTGGGGTGCAAGTAAAATACTGCAGTGGGGATCATAGACTGCACTGTAGGAATCGGAGGAGAACAGGAGTTAAAAACTGCTGCTTGTGCTCACGTATGAGGAACTACATGTAACACAGAATCATAGAATGGCTTGGGCTGGAAGGAACCTCAAGGATCATCGAGCTGTGAGTATGTAACACATACTGCGTGCAGTTAAGAACAAGGGTATTCACACTCTTCAAATATTACCTCTACAGCAAAAGAATTGTTTACGTCATGATAGATATTACAAAGATTTCACAGATGTACACACAGGAAAAAAAGAATGAGCAAAATTGAGTTTGCCACTAATACTAGGCAAACAAGAACTATTTTCTTAGTCTGTGCTCTTAAACAACACGGAAAACTCTATTATGCATTCAAAAAGCTGTTTAGAACAGTTAAATTCAAAAGGTGTTTTTAGCCTCAGATCTCTCCAGTGTGTTCTCCAGCTGTGATTTGTTATCAAAGGAAATAAGCAGTGTCTGAAAACTGGAGATGCTTAAGGGACATTGGTTTGACAAAAATCTGAAACACTGGACAAAGTTGAAAATTATTCTTGAAAAAATCCCTGAGGATAGTTAAAGAAAAATAAATCTGTTAATGAATCTTGTGTCAGTGCCTCAAAGGGGCATCACATGGAAGTATTCCACATAGAAACTAGTAAAAAAAAAATTGAGGGGAACTCATTTCAGAATTTAGAAATTGAAATACTTATTGCATAAGATAATAAACAATGGAAATATGAAATTAAGTTTGGAAGCTTTTAAACATCTATCATAACAACAGTATACTTTGCATATCAAATAGCAAACGAGTTCAGAAAAAAAACCTGACATAATGCAGTATGTTATAAAACTTCTGAAAATAAAGTCATACCCTCCACAAAGAAAATGATAAATCTGTCTCTGAACTACCATATAGACAGTTAATATCAATTGCTATAGAACTGCTCATAAATAAACAATGTTAGAGTATTAGATTTCTTTTTCTCCTACTGGGCAACTGAACATAACACATCTGCTATCATGGATCAGATCCATTTCACAGTAAATACTCATGAGAACATTCAAAATGATACTCAGTTGATAACCTTCACGACATCCTGTTGCATATTTGTCTTTACAGGGCTTCCTTTATCAAAAGAACATTAGCTTTGAGGCCTGACGTCCAATGACCTTTAGATCTTGTTTTTCATTTGACTTTCAGCCTTTTTATTAGCAAATTTTTCTAACAAGTGCACGTCTCTACTGTCCAACACTAACACACTCAAGCCAGCTTATCATACATGTCTTAAAAAGTAGAATGAGACAATGACTGTTTTTTATTGCTGTCATACTGGATTAAGAAAAGCAGTTTACTGTGGAAATCTACATTGAGAATTTTAAAACTGACAATTACACAGCCACTATGCATTAACTGGCACTCACTTAGGGGAGGTAAGCAAGCTTCCCTGTGAAGATAACAAACATACAGCTCCTGTCTTCAGCCTTTTAAAACTGTGAGAGATAAGGAGGTTAGGAATACTCTGGCAGATTCTACCTTTGAGCACTGAACTATTAATTTACACAAAATACTACATTAAAAATACTATTAAAACAATGCAAAGCAGCATACTGAGAGTTTATAGGGAAACTTCATAGTTCAGTACACTGCCAAAATCAATACATGCTTTTTAAGCTGAATTCAATTTAATTTTCTCATTGTTTTGTTTGCCACATGCTGATCATCAAAGATGTGCACTGAAATCTGAGCCTCTATGGGTCATCCAACCCCTTAGAATCACTTAGGTTGGAAAAGACGTTAAAGATCAAGTCCAACCTAACCATACTACCCTAACAACCATCTGCTAAATCATGTCCCTGAGCACCCCATCCAAACGGATTTTAAACACAACCAGGGATGGTGACTCAACCACTTCCCTGGGCAGCCCATTCCAGTGCCTAACAACCCGTTCTGTAAAGAAGTTTGTCCTGATATCCAACCTAAACTTACCCTGGCGCGACTTGAGGCCATTTCCTCTTGTCCTGTCACCTGTCACCCTTGTGCCTGAGATGCAGCAAAACGATTTGGCGATCTCACAAAACGCTTGCAAGGCTACGCACTAATGAATGACTTCAGCAAAAGATTTTAACTCCACTGAAAGATTATGCAGACAAAGCCAAGCGGCAAAGAGCAAAGCAAACAGCTCTTATCCATGTGTCTTTGAAGAGAGAAAGAGCGAATGGAGAATATAAAAAGTAAATTCTTTCATTGCATGTATTCCATCTCTTTGAATGTGGGCCCCTGTGAAGTTTTAACTCTCTCCACTTTCATTTGCTACTGCAGCAGCAGCAAGTTATTTGTTGAGAGCCTGCTGAAGGATATTTAACACAACGAAGAGTAAGCGCGGGATTTCAGGGCACCATCACCTACCTAGAATTCCCTCACATACCTAAAATCTATAAAAGAAACAGAGATAATTTGAGGTAAACTTTTTGGAAGGTGTTTGCGTTTCAGTCTCACAAAAAATACACATATAACGTTATTTTGTAACAGCTGGCTTGTTCCTCTGCAAAGCAGTCAAGCAGACAGTCTAAGCCCCACGCAAGGACTTATCTCTTGGATGTCTTTTTTTGTTTGTTTGTTTTAAATAGCAAAGTTGCATAAGCCTAAGTAATTACAATTTTTATACTTTTAAGGGCTGGGATGTTCCAGTTTTTATTGAAAAAGTAGGATTTAGCTGAGACAAACCACTGTTAGAACCTGAACAGACTTTGTTTTTTGCAGGATAGACAAATGTTGCATTCATAAATATATGTAGGCTGAAGAGATGAGGGTACTGTTAATTCCATCCTATTATGCCGTAGTCTAATTAAGGCAAATTGCTAAATGTGGGAATTTTAACTGGCTACCTAAACCCCAGGCTGAGTCAGGCACTGCACACAAGTTTGGCTCTCACCTATGCTTGAGAAATTCTTGAATTGCTTGAGTCTTTAAAAGACTTTTTGAGGAAAAAATCTCTCTTTTGGAGCTGTGCTGTTTGCATAATATACCTATAGTAAAGGAAGGACAAAGACAGAAAGAACAGCATGCTGGATCTGAAAGTCCCATATGAAGTAAGATACCTGTACTCTGCTCATCAGGCTACAGAACATTTCATACAAAATCTCAGTCTAGAACACTTTAGATAAAGTAGCTTAGATAAGAAATTTAAAACTCTGCACTAGAGAAAAAAATATTTTTCATACATCAGGAATACCTTCTTCATTACCTGATAATAGTAAACCAGACAAACTGCACCATCTCTGCCTTACTGTAGCATTATTTAATTTTCTCACTTTCAACTTGCTTCAAGATTTATTTTTAAACTCCCAACTACAGAAACAAAATTAAAAACACAGATCCATACATATTCCTATAAGAGACTGGTTCAATTTTCTCTTACCATTAAAATGTTTCCCTCACTGTACTGAAACCTTGCCCAACAAGTGAGGGACTTGATTCAGTGCATGAGTCACTGACTTGTAAGTCTTCTGTTCTTTAGAACCAGGTCTTGTACTTACTGAGAACAAGTAGTTAGAGGCAGTGTTGAACACTATAAATCTGCAGACTTTAAATTTAAGACTGTCATTTCATAAGGTGGAAATATGTCTGTCAGAGTAAGCTAGTGAAAATGCAATTTTCTAATTCACACGATAATAGTTCCTGAAGCTTTGAGAACTTCCAGAGCAGTTACGTTTTGAGTCAGTACTTTGAAGTATATCATGAAGGACAGCCACCTTTAGTTCAGGAGTGCACTGATTTTTGTCCAAGGTTAAGGGTTTCAAAAACATGTTCTGAACACAGTGAAAAGATACTTGAACTAGCATGTCAACCAGCAATTTAATCCACATTGCCCAAATGCTTCTTTTGATTGTCCTAGACTATTAGTATCAAAACTTAAAAGAACAGCACAAAGCATTGTGACTCTCTTTTTTCTGGTTTCAGCTTCCCAGCGCTACCACTGCTGGGGCAAACAGGATGATGATGTTTTTTCCATTAAATTGAGATGTCTTTGAGCATGATTACAATTCTGTCTCCAGCCAGGATTTCTGCTCACCACTACCAGGGCTCCTTTACAGGCAGTGAAAGCACCTGTCAATTTCTTCTTCACCAACACCCCTAAAACTACATTGTAACTGCATGGAACATAAATTTTAGCAATTGTGTATCAGCAGTGTTGCAACTTGGCACAAGCACAGGACAGGTGAGATCTGTCCCCATATTAGCTAATAATTTCAGTTTTGCCCCACGAAAAAGAGAAAACGTGTCTTCTGGAAAACTACACAAGAGGGGAAAGAAGAAAGGAAATAAGTTTTTTCAAAGTCTGAACCTCCCTAAGGATCATCATAAGAACCATTCAGGAGATTGTATACTACCAACATTCACTGAATGCTGAGCACACCTGACTTTGGATATGTAGCATGGATAGTTTTGCAGCATATCTTTTAATTCCAGCTAGAATTAGAAATATCAAATTGTTTGGGGTGGCTATCAACACTGAATAATTTTTCCACATTACATTTTTATCAATGGACTCAATAATTACAGAAAGGCCAATGGAGAGTATACATCTGGAGAGCATTCATACTTGAATTCTTCTGGTTGAAGTATACAAACAAAAATGAAAGGGTTTTGTTGTCAGTTTTCCTGTGTTTTTATCTTTTTAAGAATCATGGTTTTCTTTCCTATGGAAGGGTCCTGTTCAAAAGCAGAGGTTCTGTCTTATATGCATTGACCTCATGATCACCACAGAGAAGACGTTAAGCTTAGATAAATGAGTTCAGTGGTTGAGTTGTTATGGTTTGGGCCCTACTCTCATTTCTTCCACTCCTTTCAACTCTGTACAAGGCATTTGGTGTGCTTTGGTAGGGGCAAAATGCATAGTACTCATCTATCTCTTCACAGATTCTGGTTTGAAAGTCTAGATATTTAGCCAGATATGATGCTACAACTTTGTGATGTTGTATTTGAACAGTCTGGAATTAGTTATCCACAGGCTATATAACCATCATTCCTTTCATAGTTGTCATCTATGTAATAGATGATATTCATAGATGTCATCTATGTAAAGATAGAAAAAAAAAAAAAAAAAAAGAAAAAAGGAAAACCATTTTTCAGTTCTGCTTTATGCAAATACATGGGAAAAAATTAAACTCACTTGCAGGAAACCTTTGTGCGATCAGCCACCATGGTCCATTGCTGCTGATTTGTTGAAACCTCTATGTAGTAGCTGTAGCTTCGATCATCACAGTCCCAAAGCAGTAACCTAAGTATGAAGAAGCAGTTGAGTATAAGTAAAACAAATGCCAAACCAAGATGCTTACTTATGTTTCCTAGTCCTGTACTTCTGCCTCTTAATCCTTTTTATATTAATTTTATATTAATATGTCTCCAATGCTCAGGAAGGTCTTTACTGTTATTGCCATCTCAATGTTATCTCTATACTTATTATCCTAAGGCCAGTAACTGACTTAAAATAATCATCTTACTAACACTATTCTATGACATTCACCCAATTACTTCTAATTTATTTGAAAGTCAGTAAATGAACTAATCTATTTGGCAAGTGGCATTGCCTCCTTTAAACCTTAGTCAAAGATCTTTTTTCAAAGGTCATTTAAAATGGGAAAGATAAAAAGATACTGCTGACTAAGAGGATTACACTGTCTTCTTAACTAGATTTTTCTTTTTTCTTTTTTTTTTTTTTGTAAATATATAAGAATGTTTTTTTTTAAAAGGCAAGTAAGAAAAATGGGAAGTCTCAGTTCTAATTTATCATAATATATATAAGGAAGGAAGCATGGAATTCTTGAGCAAATTGCTAAGGAAAAAGGAGAAAGAAAAAAGAAAGAGGTCTCAAAGGACCCATTCCATATGCATCCTCACAAATGTGCATCTCTTCAGGAAGTGGCTAAATGTTACAGCAGAATATCCCAAGTTGGAAAAGATTCACAAAGATCACAGAGTCCAACTCCTGGCTTCGCACTGCACCACCCAACATTCAAACCCAATGTCTGAAAGTGTTGTCTAAACACTCCTTGAACTCCAGAAGCTTGGGACCACAACCACTAACCTGGGCAGCCTGTTCAAGGGCCTAATCACCCTCTGGTGAAGAACCTTTTCTTAATGCCCACCCTGACCCTCCCTGACACAGCTCCATGCTGTTTCCTTGGGTCCTGTCACTGTCACCAGAGAGCAGAACTCAGTGCTGCCCTTTTGCTCCCCTTGTGAAGAGCTACAGCTGCCATGAGGCCTCTCCTCAGCTCTGGCCTGAACAAACCAAGCACCTCAGCCGCTCCTCACACTCCTTGCCCTCCCAGAACTTTCACCATCTTCATAGCCCTCCCTTGGATGCTCTCTAACAGGTTTATGTCCTTACATCATGGCACAGAAACCTGCACCCAGTGCTGGAGGTGAGGCCACACAGTACAGAGCAGAGAGGGACAACCCCTCCCCTTGCCTGGTGGCAGTGCTGGGCCTGGGCACCCCAGGGTATGGCTGGCCATTGGGGCTGCCAGGGCACACTGCTGACTCATGTTCAACTTGCAACCAACAGAATCCCCAGATCCTTTTCAGCCCCTCATTCCCAAGTTCATATGCACATCCAAGATTGCCCAGTTCCAGGTGCAGAATCTGGAAATTCTTGGACTGAAGTTAAACTTCATGTTGTTGGTGATTGCCAAGCCCTCCAGTTTATTAACATCTCTCTCAAATGCCTCTCTACACTTGAGGAAGGCAACACCATACCTTCAAGACCTGTATCCAAGTCATCAATGAAAATATTAAAGAGAACTGTCCCTGAAATGGAGCCCTGCAGAAGCCCACAAGTGACTGGTCAACATCCTGATGAAACCCCATTTGCTTTTGTCCTTTGAGCTGGACCTGTCAGCCAGTTGTTCACCCATCAAGTAATGTATTTGTTTAACTACACACTAGATACTTTGTTCAGAAGGATACTATAAGAAAAAGTTATCGAAAGCTTTGCTGAAATTCAAAAAGCTTATATCAATTATTCCCCTGTGAAATTTGGGTAACCCTGTCATAAAAGGAAATTAAGTTCATTGAACAGGACTTTCCCCTTATGAACCCACGCTGTCTGTGACCAATGACTGAATCATCTTTTATATGTTTCTCAGTAACTTCCAGAATAAGCTTCTCCATAATTTTGCCACGCATTGACTTGAGATTGACAAGATACAGTACTGGTATCTTCTTTCTGTTTCAGTTAGAGATGACTAGATGCAAAATCAGCATGATGATAATAATGCTCTTCAAACTACACAAAATTCTTAAATTGCAATATTCTGAAGTGCACAGTCCACATTATGTCTGCTATGTAAAACCATGCTTTGCTGATTTTGTTGTTATTAAAACCCTTGTTCTCTGAACCCTAACACAACACTTATATAGAGAATATGTACCATACTGCAACATACTGGCAATTACCAGTTGTTGCTATCTCTTGATCCTCAGGTTCTGTTTCCAGTGCCAGCTAACAATTCCTAGAGCAACAAATTGTTGGATTTTGTTTACCCCGGAAATTGCTAGTTAGTCAATGAACCTGCTATAGACAAGTAAACAAAGAGCAGCTAACCATCCAGAATGGCTACAGCTGCACTGATGACTTAAATCAGAGTAACGACAGCCACACACAGAGAACTGTGAAAGCCAGGTAAGACAGCCAATCTGGGTTCATTCTTTAGCTGAGTGGAATAGCTACTGCAGATCCACACTTTTCAAAGTGTAATAGACAAGGATCCAGTAATGAAAATAGCTGAGACGTTTGAAAAGAAAAGCAACTTGTGCCACTCTGCACATTTTCCCAGGCAAAGTTTCAAGCTGTCTCTCTTTAATCATATTTCAGAAGAGTGTTCAAGTTTTATATTATGAATTCACTTCTTGTTGAGAAAATCTTTCTTGCTTTTAGCTGCTACTTCTGCTGGTAGAAACATTAACTGCAAACATTATTGCTCACTTCTAACATTGAAAAACAAGACAGCTAGAGGGGAAAAATGACCTCACCATTTGCTGAACACAGAATCCTTTCTCTTACAGAGAAATGTTGTCCAAAGCAGTAGCTGGACTCTTCAGAAAGGGCTTATTAAGGACGTGTGACTGTATTGTTGCTTTAAAAACAGTGCTATTTCCTTCTGTTTAGAGCAATCTGGATAGCTCTTTATTTTCCATTTTGGAATCCTAGCATTCAAAACTCCCTCAATGCCCTCAGCTAAGCCCAGCTCATTAATATTATCAAAAATAATGAGCCATCAAAAGTAGCTTTAAGAAGCTCAAACAAAACACTTAACAGAAGCCTTTTTGTACATTTGAATACTCTGCAAATGAAAAAATTCAGAGCTGGCAGAAAAAATAAAAATAGTTGCCCACAGCAACATTTAAGGCTTAATGAAAAAAAACAAAAGAAAGAAACAAAATTCAATCCCTGAGGCCTCATCAGATCTTCCCCATTCTGCTTTTCTACAGCTAGAAGGTGTCCAAATACTGAGACTGAATGAAGCACACTCTCTGTTTTAAAAAACAAACAAACAAAAAGTTTATGAGTTAAAATCCTTCATCTGTTAACTACTAATATTATGGTAGTTGAATTGATTGAATATCTATGTTTAGATGAATCTTCCAAATGTTAGAAAGACAGAAAAGAAAAAAAACACACATAAATTTGTTTTCTTTTAAATGGTTGCTAAAATGTAGCTAATTATGGTTTTCAATAGGATCCTTTTCATCATAGAAGCTCAGTCCTGTTTCTTTGATCAAAGTTTTCAAAGAGTTTGAGTATCAGAAGCATGCTAGTGAATGTAATTACAATTAACAGTACTGTAATCAAAACTGGCTTGGCTTCTGAATAAAAGGCTAACTGGAAATATGTATAACATGTACTCCTTTTAAGAATGTGTGCAATTGCTCTCTCCCAAAACAACTTAGCCCAAGTTAAAAAGCTTGAAAAAGCATATGACTTGGGATTATTACAAAACAAACAAACAGTGAAAGAAAAGTGGGAAGAATCTTTCCCAAAATAACTCAGCATGAATGCTTAATGTAGCTTTTTCTTTCTTTGGGACTTGTGAAAGAAAAAGAAATAAATTCTTACTTTACCTCTCTGCAGTATCTTTTGTAAGAGACAGGAAGAAGACTTTACCATAGAGTCTAGTTCAAATTTATTCTGCATGAAATGCCTTTCTGGATAAGCAGTTTGATAAAACGGATATTCACCAGTGCACACTGGGCACAAGGATCACTTTTTATGCCAGGTACAATAATTTTTCAAACACATCCCAGGCAAGTTACCAGGATAAACTTTTGTAGAGAGACTGTGTTTTGCTATGATGGATATTAATTCACTTCAATGAAAATGTCAGGACTTGCACTGGAAAGGCAGCTCTTTAAAGTAAAATTCCCTGTGACCCTAGAACTCTCTATATTAAAATAAAAAGTTAGATTAGCTCTTGTTGGTAACCTGTGCCCTCAAGATAAAGAAGGAAAAACTGTACAAAGCTTTATCCACATCATTCTCTGGAAGATCATGAGTTTAAACATATGGCTAATATGCCACTTCCTTGGGCATTTAAGTGTAAGCCTGTAATCATTTAATGTGATACTATTTTTTCCATCACATGCTGAAGATGCCTCATTTTACAAAATAACCAGTTTTCAAATGTAAATAAAATTTCATGTTATATGTATGGGAAACTGACTGTATTGTCTGCTACATCAAAAGAGGCTGCTGTACTTTCCCAGCAGTACCTCCCTGAATGTCACGTGTTCCCCTGTGATTGACTGTTCTGTGCTTGTATGAGTATTCTGTGTTGTCTCTGCAGAATCCCCCAAAGACTGTCACTGTTCAGTTCAGGCTGCTATATAACTATTTAAACAAAAGGTGATAGCAGAATACCAAACAATAGTGGTGAAACTTACATGATGGCGTTCACTTTCTAAGTCAGCATTTATCAAATACAGCATATAGATTTCATAGTATTATGCTCATAAACAATTTGCACATGCTTACAGAAATCCAGAAGACAACAGAAAACCAAAACAGGAGGTAATGACATTTGTTCAAAAATGGGGAAAAAGAAAAGCAAGCTCATGGAATGAGTATTTTTTTTATAAAATTATAATCACATTTTTTACTCTGGTTGCCTATAATCTCCTTATATTTTCTGCAGCAGAAAGTTAATCTTTTTTTTTTCCAGGATACTCCAAATGAGTCAAACTCCTGCATATTTTCCACGTGCTTAATGTGATCGTTTATTCTGAGTCATGATCTCACGCTCAGTTCAGGCAAGAATAGAAAATGAGCAGTAAAGAAAGAAAAAACTTTATAAGGAGAAAGTGGTATTGAATATCAGAAAGTGTAAAAGCTGTACAGGATGATGATATAAGCAAACAAAAAACACATTGAAGCTTCCTGGTACCACTTATTAATTTAATAATTAATCTGAATACCAATAACAAAAGAGTTAACCATAAAGTATGGATATTAATAATAAAGTATTCAAAGAGATTAAACGGGGATAAATGTTTAATCTACTTTCACAGAGTTGCAATACATTTGTATTTACTTTAATCTGAAAGCCATTATGGTACAGAAGAATTCTGCCTCCCTCTGCTACATGTTATTATAGCAAGTCCTGCTCTTCATTCTATTTTGGAAATTCATAGAAAAAATATAAAGCTATCAGCCAAAATTGCAGTGTAATAGCATTAGTTTTCTGTACAAGATAAATGTAGGGGGAGTTAAAGCTATTGTGATATGGCAGCCATTTCAGTATTAAGGCTTTAGACATTTAAAAGTTAAAAAAAAGGGAATTATATCATGTCTATTATGTTAAACATGCCAATTGCTGCCTTTCTGCATCTAGTTATATTTAATATTTTTTTCTGTCATTGGTAAGTGCCTTTTCAGAGAGGAAAAACAGTGAGGTTATTTTCTCTCCAGACAGACAACGGTACAGAAGAAGCAGCAGAAGTATGTTTTTCCCTGCTGACTGTTTCAAGTATCTCATGAGCTGTAGTATGGAAGAGTAATACAGTCATTATATTAAGTAATAAATATATTTTTAAAATTTCTATAATCTAAAGACATTCTTTATTTATAATTAATTTTAAACAAAAGCTTTTCCAGTTCTTTTCTCGCAGAATTTTCTACTGATCACTGACTAAAGGGTCATAAATAGGATCCAGGGAACCACAGGCATGTCAGCCTGACCAAGGTACCAGGAAAGGTTATGGAGCAGATCATTTTGAGGAAGATCACATGCCATGTGGGGGACAACTGGGGGGATCAGGCCCAGTCAGCATGGGTTCACAAAAGGCAGGTGCTTCTTGATCAACCTCATCTCCTTCTATGATTGAATGACCCATCTGGGGGGTGAGATGTAGTCTTTTCCCTAGACTTCAGCAAAGCCTTTGACACTGTCTTCCACAGTATTTTCCTAGAGAAGCTGGCAATTATTGGCTTGGACCTGTACACTCTTTGCTGGGTAAAGAACTGGCTGCAGGGCCAGGCCCAGAAAGCAGTGGTGAATGGAATGAAATCCAGCCGGCGAGCAGTCATGAGTGGTGCTCCCTAGGGGAACCACTTAGGGTTCTTCCTATACAATATCTTTACTAATGACCTGGATGAAGGGACTGAGTACATCCTAATTAAGTTTCCAGACAAAACCAATTGGGAGGAAGTGTTGATCTCCCGAGGCCCTACAGAGGGATGTGGACAAATTGGATAGCTGGGATAAAGTTCAACGAGAACAAGTACTGGGTGCTGCACTTTGGCCACAACAACTCCAAGCAATGCTGCATGCTTGGGGCAGAGTGGCTGGAAGACTGTGTGGAAGAAAAGGCTATGGGTGTGCTGGTTGACTCTTGGCTGAGCCAGCAGTGTGCCCAGGTGGCCAAGAACTCTAATAGCATCCTGCCTTGTATCAGATGTAATGTTGCCAGCAGGAGCAGGAAGATGATGTACTCAGCACTGGTGAGGCTGCAACTCAAGTACACATTTGCCAATGTGCCTTCTAAGCAATTAAGGCCACCAACAGCATACTGAGTTGCATCAACAGGAACTGAATCAGCAGAAAAAGGGACAGAGATTATTCTCTCTTATTTGACACTCATTAGACCCCTACTGGTATATTGTATCCAATTTTGTATCCCAATACAACATTGATATATCTAAGCAAATCTAGCAAAAGACACCAAGACACTCCAGAAGCTGGAGCAGGTGCACTGAGAGACTGAGGAAAATATCTTGCTCAGCCTAAGAGAGCTTGAGACGGTGGAGGAACTCCACAGCATTTTTCAATACTTGAAAGCAGGTTATCAAAAAGAATGAATCAGGCTCTTTTCTCAGGTACACCATGGGAGAAGTATAAGACAATGTTCATAAACTGAAGTTCCAGATGGCCTAAAGCCATGAGAAAACAGGAACGACATTAAAGAGAAAAAACGCGTGGTGTGGAAAAGTAAATATTGGAATAAGCTGCCCAAAAAAGTTGTGGATCTCTTTTCTTGAAGGTTTTCAAGACCTGTCTACATAAAGCCATGAATAAGATGGTCTTAGTTCTTTCCTGGTAATGCTATTTTGATGAAGAGGCTGGACAAGATCACTTTCTCAAGTCCTTTCCAACATGACTGATTCAAAGATACTAAAATAAATTGACAGATCTGGCAGAAAACACGCAGATAACATATACTCAAGAATCATTCAGCTCTCTGTACATTTCTAATGCATATTTGAGCACCAATAGCCCTGCTCTTCTCAATACTCAGAGTTTAGTTGCCATAGTAACACATTTTGACTTTGAGGCTTTCTTCACTGGAATTCTGATTTCTAGAAACTAAAAGCATCTACTACCCCTTCAGTTGTTTTTTTTTTTTTTTTTTTTTTTTTAATGAAAAAAAAAGTTTATGTATTTAGTATCTCTGATACAAACATACTTAACGGCACGCTGATGTCTCCAAATGTAAAGGATGTAGACTTTAATTTCTAATTCTTCCATTAGAATCTAAACCCAATGACTCAGTTTCTGGGGGAAGAACAATTCATGACATTCTGTAGTGTGGCTAGCCTAAAGGAAGTGCTCCTGGAAATGTTATCCTAGTGGAAGAATGAGATCGAGGAATTTTTCAAGTAAGCATAATAGGAAAACAGGCAATTAATACGATTTAATCTGGTCTGGAAGACCTGCTAAAAAGAATAAATAAATAACTCTTCCACTTGCATTAAGACGAAATAGTAAGACTTCCAGCTTTGCGTCTGTGTGTTACTTGACCTTTGTTCCAGCCATAGATTTCCCAGAGTCAGAGATCTTTGTCACTGTCTTCCACATTGCAGAGTAGGAGACATGTTACAGAGCCATGCCAAAGAAGCAGCTGCTATGTAGTAAAACCGCCTTCTCCATTCGAAGGGGCATCCTTTCCTCATCTGCCTATCATCTGACACAGATATTAGCTTAAAACACTTGTTTTTTTTTTCTAAGCAGAACATGAAAATGAAAGGATGACATACTGCTAACATCTCTCTCTCCAGGCAAGGCAGGATATCATGTCTATCAGATCCTGATGCTGCTGCTGCTGCTTATTATTGTCATTTTTTAAGGAAAGATGTTCATTTTGCCTGTATCGTATATGCAGGAAAAGCCATGAAAAACAGATGAGACCGATCTCATAAACAATTAAATGCATATTCACTTAAAAATATCTAACAAAAATGGTTATTATTTCACTCTATATGCTTTCCAATTGTGCAATTATTTCCTGACAACCAAAAATCTCGTTCATCTAATACATCATTAAATATTAAGTTTTATTAAAAACAAAACAAAAACAACAACAAAAGCCAAAACCAAAACAAACAAAAAAACCCCAAAATCCTGCTTAAGAAGAATAAATGCTAGCATTACATTTAATACAGGAAAGCCAAACTATTGCACTAACTTGAAGTGACAGTGATTCACCAATTTAAAGATAGCAGAAAATTCTAAGGTTGGGAGACAGAGGGACTATGAAATGAAAACAATACATTTTAGTTAATACACTCTTCTCTTATTCCTTCACATGTGCAAGTCTCTGCTGCTGCTTCAAATTTAAGCTCAAAGTGGCATGAAAACATCATAATTACATTTTCAATTACCTCTTTAAAGATATCTTTTTAGTTTTCTACTTGCGATGCAATACTTAATTTAACAATAAAAACATCAAACTCAAAAGCATAAAATATTCACTGCCAAAGTGGAAAACTGCCAACTATGCTTTTTATTCAACTTGTTGCACATGGTGAGAACAGTGCTGGACTCACAGTATGCATAACTTGTGTAGCAAGGAAACAGACAAATCAGTACATTTGTAATGGATAGAGTCTGGATTTCTGACTTTAAACTTTCATGTTTATAATATCACAGCAGTGCTACAAGCTGAAAACAAAACACAGAGCTTTGGAAGAAAGGAACCATTTATTTTCATGATTCAGGGATATTGGAATTTTGTACTTTTTTTCTTTTTTTTCTTTTCCTCTCTGAACTCAGTTAGAAAGTCTACTTTTTCAGAATACGAATGTATAGTGAGTAGACAGAGAAGAGGATCCAAGAAAACCAACCACAGTCTCAGGCATTTTTTTACACCTCCTTACTGATTATCTCCTTCAGCCTGAACAGTTTTAGACTTCCATTTTTTCCATTGCTGGAAAACAAAAACTGGCAATTATGAAATGTCACATCTCACTCACTAATCAACTAGTCTAAAGAGACAACTGATAGGCAGATGGCACAGATCGTAGCAATATATACCTATCTTGGGCCTCTGCTGCTAACAAGGACCTAACCTGCAGTTTCTACATTCACTCACTAGAGCTTCAGCTTCAGAAAGCTTTCTTTTTTATCACAGAATTAAATTAAGTTCCTGACAACACACTCTAAATTTACAGAGAACAAACAGACATCAAGACAAGGTTTTGAGTGCCTGATTTTGTTAAACAAAATCATTTACATTCTGAATCTGAAGTTGGAAATTCTATTTTCTTCTTCACCTGTTTACAGTCCTGTTCTCCAATCTATTTCCAAAGCACAAAGGAAAACTGAAGAAGTGCAAAAAGCTTTTACGTTACCCAAAAGCTGGTTTGTCGTATCCACAAACATACCCACTGTGAGAACAGACCAGAAATACAATCCAGATCTATATAACATAATTAATCCAACACTGTAAAGCAATATTCAGTTTACTGTGCCCTTATTATGTACTTCATATTCAAGTTAAGAGCTGGTGATAATTGTATAGTGAAAAGGAAACCTAGTTGACTCTGATATGATGGCTCTCCTCAATAAATGTTTCAGTTTTCACAATGAGATGCATATGAAGAACTGCTCATACTGTGATCACAAGTGAGGCTGCAATTGAATTTCTATTCTACTATAAATATACATCTTTAATCTTACAATTTGACTATTACTATTATTATGCCTTTGAAATACAATATTTTCTGGAATTGAACTGCTGTCTCTTGACACACAATTCATGTATTTAATTTTTAACATAACCATTATACTGAAATAAAAATGTCAGAGGACAATTACTAAACTAGACACCTCACTACCATAATTTCCAAACACCCTTTATTCTAAAGAAAATAACTGTATTCAGCAAAAGTCTCACCGTTGCCTTTAATTTAGAGAAAAATAAACCCTCTTACCGTATAGATCCAATCATGTAGGGCTGTGCCAGTTGTACTACAATAGCTCCACTCCCAAGCTGATGGCACGTGTACCCAGAATCCCAATCATAGTTTTTTGTGTCTCCATTCAACAAGGCATTGCGACTTCTACTGACACCCTCAATCACACTGGCACAATCTGCAATTGTTGCAACGTTTTCAGAAGGAACTGCAAATTAAAACATGAGGAAGATACACACAGTGATACAGTCAGAAAACAGCTCAGACAGTAATGATAGTCATTGCCAGCAAAAAGACTGGAAAAAAAAAGCACCCCAAAACTGAGCTATCAAAGTATGGTCAACACAAGGAAACATTAATTCTTGTTCAATATAAACTATGAAGCTCTGTTATACAAGTGCTTCAACATTTATTTTCGGAATTACATATTCACCTAATTATCTGATTACCTTTGTTTACATTTAAACCAATACAGAACTCTGTCGGTAACTGAGAGAGACTCCCAAACTTTTTGAATCTCATCATTCAGTAAGATGATGACTGGACACATAAAAGCTATTTAAGATGCCCTATTCATATGAGACATCTATGTCTCACTCTTTTTTCTTTTTAAACTCCCTAGAAAAAAAATTCAGATTAACAAGGTTGCAAAATACTGTTCTCTGAACATGCAAAAATAAAGGTTATCTGTTTATTCTTTTTATGTGGTAAATCACATTGAAAACACCATTTTAGCTCAACTAATATATATAATATATAAAAACTAATATATATAATATATAATAAATATTCTTTGAAAAAAAAGCTAAGACTGTCAGCTTCTGATGAAGAATGACCAATATATGTGTGGTAACAATGAACAATTCAACACAATTCCAACATCTCATGCCAAACAAACCACAAAATCAGAAAAAGAACAAATAAGCCAAAAGATGAAATGTATAAAAAATCTGAAACACTGACAACTAAAATCTAAGGTTATTTGAATTTTCACATAGGGAAACAAGTAAAGTATAGTATAGATGAAAATGGATTTATGCAACATCTTAAATCCACTTCAGAGTGAAAACTTAATAACAGACAGTGATTTTCCCTAAAATATATATATTAAAACTGCTATATCATCTGAAAATAGCTGACATACTGCTGTAGGAAATCTCGGAACAAATTTCAAAGTCTCTAGCCACAAAAGAGCTAATTTTCTCTGAGAAGCTAGGATTCCAGTACCTGAAGGGGGCATACAGAGGAGATGTAGAAGGGCTTTTTATAAGGGTATGTAATGATAGGACAAGTGGCTTTCAACTGAAAGAGGGCAGATTTAGATTACTTGTTTGGAAGAAATTCTTTACTGTGAGAGTGATGGGGTCCCAGAACAATTTGCCCATAGAAGCTGGAAATACTCCCTCCCTGAAGATGTTCAAAGCCAGGTCGGATGGGGCTTTGGGCAATCTGGTCTAGTGGAAGGTGCTCCTGCCCACCATAGGGAGTTGGAACAAGATGATCCTTAAGGTCCTTTCCAATCCAAACCATACTGTGATCACATGATTCTGTGTTTTAAGTGTGCTAGTGGTGCTGGGAACAGAATCTTAAAGTGGAAAAAAACCTGCTCATTTGCAATGTGCTCATAAAATGCCAATGCTCATTACAAGCCAAGCAATAATTCAAGGTAGCGAAAAAATAACAGTTTTCCCCAAATTTACTGCACTATCAAACTTGATACCATCACTGTGTGCTCATCAGAAACTAGTAAAGTCAGTGCATTCTTATTCTAGAAATGTCTTGATTTGGTATTATTAAACAGAGACATTCAGAAATTCTCAGATTCCTATGGGGAAGAAAGAAGCAGACATGAGGTGTACTTCACTAGAAATTATCTGAATAAAGCAGAGACCAACAATGCAAACAATGTCCACAGGCATCAAAACGGAATTTGCCTTGGTTTTCTTTTCTTCCCCTCTTCCCTGGCAGTAAGAAAACTTTTTGAGTACCCATTTTACTTAGGCATTAAAGCATCTTCTATACAGTGCTGCTTTTTGTAGGAAATAGAAGCTACCAGGTTAAAAAAACATGTACAAGATACAATGTCAAAATGAATTTTCATGCCAACACTGTGGAATATTCCAGACACTCCATGAGCTACATAAGTCATTAATTGAACACAATACAACTCAGTTCATAAAATATTGTACCTGTGTGCCCTGTAAGCTTCACCCTGCTCATTTTCACATTTATATTTCTGTACTTATCCACAGACTCACAAGATGTTACCCTGATTAGCCTAACTCCTTAACAGCCATACAGAAACTGTATTAGTGTACATTCACTGCCTTTTTTTTCTACAACGGTTAATTAGAATGTGATTCTAACTAATTGTAGCATGCAGAAGGTGTCATACTGCTTCTTCTCTCTAGGGGAGTCTGCCACTCCCTATTTTGAATGTTTATTATCTTCTTTAATATCTGCTTGATACATTTATTAAAAACACCATCTGGTGGGGACTCTGATCCGTGCTGTATTTTCAATTCTTCTGGTTTTCTTCCTTTCTCCCATTAGATTTTCTGTTTAAATTCGGGTCACTTGTTTACAAGCATGTACTACCAAAAACCAACAGTCTTGTTTCTATTTTCTTTTTTTTAATTCATCAAGCATCCAGTTATTACAGTAAGCAACTTTGTTAAAGAAAACAAAAGAAGAGATTACAAATATAGATTTTTTTTTCCCCACTGTTTATACTCTCACAAATTGAACTTGCTTTTAGGGAATGGAAAAGATGTTTGCTAGCAAAGCATGCACATTCTGCAAGCAAACAACAGGAAGTGATTGAAGTTACATTATGGCAGCATCAAAACATTTATTAAAACTTACTTTTTTCCTTGGTCTTAAGCTGCAGTATGGAGCAATGAACTGCTTGGTAGTATATTTAATTATAGTAATATTATCTTTAAAAACTTGGATGCTTTTTAATCTGTCCAAATGCTTCCAAAATATCTGAGAAATAATCTGATTTATAAAGTAAGCTTCTACTAAATTGTAAACACCAATCTATGCCATGGATACTGCAATTGCTGAAACATACACAGTAATGCATACCACAGGCATTACATCGGAATGTGAAGACTTTAACAGTCATGTCTACAGCTTGGAAGAAAGAATTACAATTTTGACGGATTTTAAAAGAAAATTCCACTAATAATATTTTTCAACGTGCAATTGTCAGGTTGGATTAAAATAATTACATAGAAGACTGATTTTTCAGGTGCTGAGGCTTGTGATTTTCTGATCCCCAAAAGCATACCAAAAGTGTACAAGCCATTAGAATTGGGCACACTTTTACATAATTGGCAACCAATTATCTACCTACAGAGCTGTTTCACTGAATACTGAAGGCTGTCTGAAGAAAGCAATGACAACAGTCATTTCAGAAATGTCCTAGGAAATAAGCCTTTGTTGTAGCACTGGAAACAGGAAGAAAAAAAGAAACTGGAACCATATGAGCAGATCTTTATCGAAGACTGGGTAGCAGCTATGAAACTGACCACATCACTGTCCTTTTCTGTTGTAAGAGGAAAAAAAGAGGGTTTCTTGCAGTATTTAGATGGTCGTAAAATTTTAATAATTTCCTAGGGCTATGGTTGCAGAAGAGATGACTTACAACGCTGGGGAAACTCGCATTGCTTTGAAAGAACACTAACCTCTAAAAAGAGAAGATACAAAATGAAATACCTCCGTGTGTAGTTAACATTAAACTAGACATGAAAACAGCACCTCTTGTGGCTTCCTTGGAGAGAGTCAGCAGAATGAATGCTGAACCACACACTAGAAACCAATACAACTGCTTTCTGTCTGTTATACATTTAAATGTGACTTTTTGCTGTTGTTTTTCGTTTGCTTTTCTTTTTTAATGACTGTCAGTGAGCAAAAGATGGATGATTTTTTCTTCATTTTTTTCCTTTACGAGTACTCTTAAGGTACTGAGTAGTGCATAAGTAGATGTTCACAGTGATTCATACGTATTGAACAGCATTCCCCAGAGGGTGAACAAGGACATTCCAGTGTTTTATATCTATCTCTTGCTCTTTGGTCATTATTCATTGTTCTCTCTTCCATATGTAATGCACCAGTTTAAAAACACTCTGATAGACTGAGAGAGATCACAGATAAACACAAATTCATGTAAAAGCCTTCCACATTGCACTATGACCTTAACCACGCCCAAAGTAGGACGGTGGACTAGGCAAACTTGTGTGCTACACAGTCCTTAATTGCACCTCAGCAGGGAGCACTGATTAAAGGTTTTTTAACCATGGGACTACAAAGGAAATTAATATTTTTCTCCCTTTGCAGCAGATAAAAGGAATAATTTCCTATACATTCAGGGGAAATACATGTATGAGAAGCCCCTGACCCATTACTGTAGTCTCTTGCCATTGGGTAGGTTAGAAGGCATTACCAAGCATCACATCATACTGGGTACTGCATCTGCATTCAGAGGACTATGCCTCCTGTTTGTAAAAACTTTAATTTGTTTTGGATTTCAGATTAAATATTAATGACTAAAGACCATTCAAAATTCAGCAGCTCACATTCATTAAAAACAAACACTGTGCTTTTGAGATTTTAAAAAATTCGCACCCCTGTTAAACAAAGCAGTTAAGTCAATCTACTGTGAATCCAATACGCAAAACTGCTAATGTGCATATGCATTTAGAGATAATATGCCAAAAGGAAAATTACATTTCCACTCTAACATCTGCATTAGAGAATAATTTCATATGATTGAATTAATTCCTGTCACTTACTTCATTTAACAAGACAACAAAGTGTATACCAACACTAAAACAGCAAGATGGTGCTAGAAAAAGTGTTTCCTGCTACTTCTACCTCAAAACTGTTAGTTAATTGTCAATGGGTGGTATCAGAACCACATCCAGTACTATGCACTAACACTGTCTAAATCATCTTGCATACAAACTTTTAAATGTAACGTGTCAAATTAATCACCTGCAATGAAATCTTAGTATCTAAAAACACAGCAACATAAAACTGCTATTATGATGGCACTTCATTTTTATTATATGTTTAACAGTCTTTTAATCTTCACTTTACAGTGACAGCCATTAAATCGATACTATATATCAGTAATAACATGTCTGATAAATTACCCTATTTTTATATACAGCTTTCTGATCAAGTTGAATAGGTTTAATGAAAATTCAGTAATTACTTCTAAATCTATAGGATCCCTAAACAAAAACCTCTGTGGTCTTAATATTCTGGAATGAGATTTGAAATGAGGAAGTCCTTGAATAGTATCTTCAGTGTTGTTCGATAGGAGTTAGGGTCACAAAGGCCTTCAGAAATATGACCATACGATTTTCAAGGAATGAGTAACATTTCCTTTTCTTAATTAAACAGTTTATAGAAAGAGCAGTTACGGTATTAAATTAGGTCAGAACAGACATTTAATCCCATACTACATAAACAATGAAGTCAATAACTTGACCCAATACCACTTTTTTAAGGGTTAAGAATGAAGTTTCTATGCACAATGAAACTTAGAAGCAACCCATTCCGATTATTGCATTTTCATATATTTCCTGGAGCTTTCCCAACTGCTTTCAATTCACTTCTACCTATCCAGTCACATAGAATAGAAATAAAATAGAAATTACAGCGTTATGAATCACATTAGAGCATTACGACACACCTTTGCCAACTATTCTATTTGTAGTTACACAAAATTTTTTTATGGAACTGGGACAGTCTGCTTGATACAGTGAGTCAGACAAAATGTTTCCTTAATAGTAACCATTACAGGTATGTAAAACCAAGCACTAAATGGATATAAGGTCATTTTGCTGGATCAAAGCTGTTGAGAGTATTTCTAAAGAGGAAACAGACATAATTTCTGATGGAACAGCCAGTGTCCCTGCACCGATTCACAACTGGCCTGTCCACAAGTGGTTCCAAAATCTTCCCATTTGTCCCTTTCTCACCATAAAATCTGCATATATTCAACCACTGCTGCCTCATTTGCAGTCATAAGTTGATCCACATATTTCCTCTTTCAATTAGCTACTCTGTGATTTCTTACTGCTTTAATTTTCTAAGAATTGCATTGACCACCATCACTTCAATATAAAAAGCTCTATGGACCTCTATTTGCTTATTGTAAATTACATCAAATGATGTACAGGTACAACAACTGATTTATCCACACTGAAAGACTGCATAGTTCCACAGTTCACCACTGGATACTTATTAGTATATATCCAAAACCCTGTTTATAGTAACCAAAAATGGGTTTGGATAGAAGTGGTGGATCTAATTAGAAGATTCTAGAGCAAAGAATGTATGCAAGGACCATTACAATGTCCTTGTGGTATGTGCTGTGATCTCTCACATGCTAAGGTATGTAATTCAGTACACCTAGAGCTCCATGAGCTCTAGAGTCCATTCATGCAAACATCCTGTTATTTCTTCTTATCTAAAGGGGTTGGAAAGTCCAAGTCCCACTATATGCTTTCTAATACAAAAATGCAAGAAGTATGTCATGATGTGCTACAGAACTTCTCTTAAGATTGAAGTAGGTTTTTCATATCACTATCAAGAAATGACCCTTCCAAATTTTAACAACTATCAGGAGACGGTTTCAAAACTTGATAGCCCAGGATGAAGAGAACTATAACCACAGCATAGGTTTCACCAGCACCTATTGATAACTAATAGACTCTGAACAGCATATGCATCATTCCATGTAATTTTGCTGAATGTCAAATTTGTAATCCCACATTGGCTCAAGAGAAGGGTGTAAATTAACAGCTATCCTTACAAACTCTACATCGCTGGCTGCTCAGAGCTCAGTGAATTTTACCTAGTACGTAGTGAACCTAGTTTACCATATATTCATGCATATTGTCTTTTTCATCCTCTACTTGGTTCCAGTTTCCTCACTGTTAACACTCCCAGATGTGTAGCAGGATATTCTGCCATTAGTCAGCAATTTTCTCATTAATTCACACTTTCAAATGTCACCAGAAGTACTTCACAATGCACTCTGCTACACATACACTGCATTTCCAGTTGCACTTTAGGAGGGCAGCCTGTTCTGAACAAGGAATAGAATTTCTGTTGTTCAGTGACTTTGTATGCAGCTGCGTTACCATTTGCAAGGCTCAGCACATTTTTATCTCTGATAGTAAGATCTGTTGTGAAAAAGAAAAGTGAAAATGATAGAAGTTCTCTGTAGTGCTAGGAGGCATGGAACATTTTTATATGGGATCAGAGCCCATATATCCTTTTCTGTAAAGGTAGCAGTTAGAACTGGAAACAAGCAGAAGACAACCTACAAACATCTCCACAATTTAATAGACAGATGAACAAAAGTCATGAAGCATTGAAATAGGAAATGGCAAGGTGATATGCACATGGCATATGTTGGCAAGAATACTGTGGAAATTTGATCATGGAATACAGACATATTGATAATCTAGCAACAAAGTGACTTGGCTCTAACAATCATAGCCTACATTCTATGATTTACATAACCATTTATAATATACAACTGGTGTTTGATGGAAGGTAACATATGATCATTCTTCAAAGCACAAAATATGTAACTACAATAAAGCATCTGTCGTAACCCAGCAAGTTTTAATAAGGTCAAATAGAGTCTCCATCTCTCAGATCCAGTTTTTCAGAGTCAGATTGTTTTCCTCAGGAAAAAAAGTTGAAAGTATGCCTCACTAAAAGTCTTCCCTCTGATGCTTTTTTTGTGAACTGTTTTCTCTTCCACCTACCAAAGGTGAATGCTTAAAAATTAAAAATTCTTGAGGATTTTTCAGAATAAGCAACAATTTGTGATACTGTATCACAGCAGTAATAGGTGGTCTGAAAAAAAAAAAAAATGAACTAGAAGGATTCTGAGTTTGAGTAAAACCACAGATGGCAGAAATCACTCCTGCAAGTATACAAAACTAATTATTTTTCCAAAGAATTTCAAGAACTTGCTTATCTGAGTTTATAGGAAAGAAAGCTCAGTGATAGCCATAGTCGAATTAAGAAACCTACACCAAAACTTACTTTGACATAACTTACTTACTTTGATATGTTTTAGTAAACCATACCTGTCTAGGACTTCTATCTTAAGTAATGCAGTATTACAGAGTCGTAATTAAATTAGTATTAAATAATCTGTTTTGAGCACCAGAAGTAACAGAGATCCACCAGCATGGTGTTCAGGGAATAATGGTAGTCAGTATAATGTTCTGCCATGGATAGATGTGCCTAGAACTCTTCAGGGAAAAATCAACAGAGTTCACTTCTAGCAGCTGAAAGCAGGCTGCATAAGAGGCCGTAAGTGCCCAAATTCATCTTCACTGAAAGAAATAGCTCTGGTTACTCCATCCCAGTTAGGAAGTATAAGCAAAACTACCTAGAGGCAATAGCAACCACACTACCACATGGAAGGAAAAATTAGATTAGGAGCACAGAGAGACTCAATTACTAGTGGTTTTGTCAGCAGCAGTTAATTTAATTTGAACTTTCACATTCCTGCAGCACTACTAATTGATCCATAGCACTGGAATTTCAAAGCAGCCACAAGGACTAGCCAACTAATTCTACGCATACAGCATCATATAACTCAAAGATTTCTGTGTGGAAAGGGAGGTACAGCAAGTGTGAAGTCATAGCCAGTCTTAAAAGGCAAGTGTACCCAACAGTTCATGTAAAATGGAAGCAGTTGCATTTCTTACCTATCAGACCCTTCTCCAGAGCAAAGGTTTTGTTGGTAAACATGCATTCAAATGCCACAATATGGAAAACTTTGTTCACTGTGTTGTGGGTTCCAACGATGCGAATATACCTATGGAAGAGGGAAAAAAAACCAATATGTGTCAGTAGGACTGTATCGTGCCAAACTGTACAAGAGGGATTCACTTGCACAGAATCAATTGCTAAAAATAATAAAAAAGGAATAAAAAACAGAGAAATTTCACAGCAAAATTTGGTAGGGTACCAAGAGAAAAAGAGCTGAGAAACGTATTAAAATCCTTCCAGAGTAATATGCCCAGAAAAACAGGAATAGACAGCACAGATGTATACTCAAGGAGACTTAAAAGCATGGATGTCCAACCTTTTGGTTTTCTGGGCCACGCTCAGTGAAGAGGAATTGTCATGGTCCACAAGTAAAATATATCAATGTCTTTGTTGCTGTATCTTTTATTAATCATACTAAATATCTGAACAGAAAAATTTTGTGAAACAAAGCTAGCTCTGGGTTTCATTCCTGGCTGTGTAAAGTTGTACATTTAGACTCTAATTCAAAATCAAATAGAGCTTCTCTTGAACATCATAACTTATTCACTTTTATATTACCCTGGAGGCTTCACATTCTATGAAGTCATTAATCTTGACTCAGTCTGATTCCTTCATTTTCAGAAGAGATCCAACAGTTCCTACCATAAATTTTTCATATACATAGAATATTGTACTCTATTTCAATAAACATTGAACAAACAGCATAGAAAACTATCTTGAACAAGTACCATCATCCCACAGAACGGGTTACCTACAATACAGGAAGCGTTTTGTGTTACATGAACCCATTTCAATTAAGAACCACCAGAATGTACAGATCTTTAGCAATATCACTTGTCTGCTATATAATACAATCTTTTGCTTATTCAGTACAACTAAAGTTCCAGAGTAATGGCTGCTCACCAACAGAATAAATCTGGCTTGTGTTCATCATATCAAGTTCTAAAGAAATGCAGATTTCAGTTCTGTGAGAGTTACTGACCTCTGATCCTTTTAGATAATGTAATGAGTTCATTGAAAAACAAAGTTCATCCATTACATGTCTTTTTCCATTTACAAAATGGATATACAGATGCTCAACATTTCAATTAATTTTAAAAATGACTTATATTATAATTGCTTGAAACAAAACAGACAGGTATGTTATTCTCTATTCAACTTGTAGGTCAATTATCACAACTATGAATGATGCAGAACTTAGCTTTTGCCATGTAATTACAAGTGCCTGCAAAGAACACGGCAGGAATGTTGATTCACAATCAGGGAAACAGGAGTTCCTCCCCAGACACGTTCATGGAAGTGAGCCAGCTGCTGCTAGCTGATATATGAATGCTGTACTTTGCAACAAAGTGGCAAAAATTGATACCAGCCTCCCTTTTTCTTAACACACTGAGGGTAATCGGTAGCGCACAGTCAGCCACAGCAACAGCAAAATCACAACAGCAAACCAGAAGCAAGAATCACCTAATTCACTGCAGTGTGAGAGACCCTACGGTTTCTACTCACAAAGCACATGAGAGTAACACTAGACAACAGATTCAAAATAGAGCTGGCTCAGAAACATGATGCTGATGAGAAACTGCAACGTTACTCATGTCAAAATGAACAGTAAAGTTTTAATTTAAAAGATATAGATTGCAGAAAAATGACTATTATAACTCATAATATGCTTGAAAATGCAGATTTTCCTAAGCAATTCTCTAACAGAAGGAAATGCAACTGAAGCACGATTAACAGTAAAAGCATCCTTCATGCAATCAGAGCATATGCACCATCTCATCATTTTGTTGGAGCAATTTATTAGATGAAATACAAGACTACAGGTAACAACATTAGTAAGTACAATTATTTAGCAAGTGCGCATTTATGAACACTTAAAATGCACAGAATGTGAGCTAAGTGATCACTTTTAAAGGACAGTTTCAATATCAGCAAAAAGCACATTACCATTACCATCATCACCATCACAAGTACAAAAGGAGTTTGAAACAGAGATTTTCCATTGAAGTGATGTGTAGCTTATGGAGTATGTACTGACCTTGAAAACAAAAGCTTCCATCTTTCCTTTTGTTAGCTATATTTTCACAATCTCCAAAGACTCTACCATTGACTTCTACTGCTTATTGAAAGCCTTAGAAATCATATGAATATTAGCTGTTGTTCCCTTTATTTTTATGTTCACATTACCCATAAAGAGCTGAACAAAATTATACAACACAAATTGAAAATGAAATTTAATGCTAATTTGACGCACAAGACACTGAAGAAAACAAGTGTACCTCAGTTATCTTACATCCACTCCCAGTACCATATTCTAACAGAAACAAGAACAGCCTGGTAATAAAGTACTGCAAAACCTGGGTGGGGATCTCCACAATAGGTTCAATCAAAAACAAGGGAACTCAGTTGAAATCATAGTTAAAACATCTCTCATAGAAACTTAGGAATTCCTGTACTGACAATAGCTTACAGAAAAATGGTGTTCATGTGATACACAGCCTCAGCCTGCAGTGCAACAAAATGAAGGAATTCTCTGTTTTAGTTACACTACTCATCTCGGTTGATGGTATCGTGGTCAAAACTGAAGTTATATTGCATACAATAGATTTTAATGAAGAATTTCTTAAAAAAAAAAAAAAAAATCAGAGAAACAGTAAACTTAGTAGGAAGGAGATAACTATTATTTATATTTGCATACCTACTGATTTTGGCTGGGAAAGAGTTAATTTTCTTTACACTAGCTCACACGTTTACGTGTTTTGGATTCACGACCTAAACAGTGCTGATAAGGCACTGATGTTTTTGATTAATGTTTGAGAAGGATGGATATCGATAGCATTGAAATGCTTTAGAAATTTCATCCACATGTCAGACTTCTCTAGTCACTCAGTGTGACTAGTATAGTCATGCTACACTTGGCCTTGAGATACCCATGACAGGAATACCAGAAGAATCTGTGTTCTCAATATTTATCATTGCATTAATAAGAAAATTATTTTAACTAGAGAGAAACTGTGTGCTCTGCTGGATCTTGGTAGAATCTCAAGCCATAAAAAATTGAATGAACGATCCAGGTTGATAAATCAGGCAGCCCTCACCCACCCCAGAGCAATTCTTCACCTTTACTTGAAACTATGACTCGGGCAGTTTGTTGCAAAATACAAACACTCGTATTTCTGAACAACTACATTATGTTTTACTTCTGCTCTTTTCATTTGTGCAGCTGACGCATTTAATTCAGGCAACAGCTGCTGCTGAGCACACTACTGATTCAGCTATGGATACCCTGAGGGGACTACCAATACCAAAGCTCAGCTGCCTGCATCTTAGCAGTACTTGGGGCATGTGTGCCAAAGCATAACAATTATGCACCTTTTTAATCCTTCACTGTAATAGCACCAGTAAGGTACAGACAAAGTCTGGAATATATTAAGCACAGATTCTAAATACTTAAGAAAACTAAAACAGAAAACTAAGTTAAGAGAGGTAATTAACGGATGCTTTGCACTGATATCCCACCCTTAGTTACTATCATGGCAACAAAGAACAGCAATAGGGAACTAAAATAAATAACTAGACTCAATATGTACAAAACTAGCTCTTAAGAGTTTGGCATTTTATTTTCATTTTTGGAACACAGTGTTTGAGATAGTAATGCTAACACTTCATATATACTTTAACTGCCTAGAAAACATTAATATTTGCATTCTAATCACTGCCTCAGTGATGTACGAGACTTTGCCCAGCACACAAGGGTGTTAGAAGACATTCTGTTTGTCTTTCAGTGGAAAAGGAAACAGTGCTATTCATAGCCACCTAAACATCATTTATTGACAACTCTGTAAAATCTACAATCCTTCAGTCCCACACAGCTGAATCAACAGACTCCTGGCAGAAGGGATTAAAAAAAAATCTCTTGCCAGAATTAAATCATGTGAAAAAACCAGTGTGCATAAATTAAAAACATAAAAATAAAGAATTAGGTCAGAACAAACGTGGAAAGCATTCCTGTTTTTTGATGAGTTTTCCTGCACTTAGAAAGAAAGCCTAATAGAATCTATTTTATACCAAAGGAAATCCCCACTGCAAATATACAAAGCTATGGATAAGAATCAAATACTTAAAAGAATGTTACCAAACCCTAGTGTACATGACACCCACAAAGCCTGTACAGAAACAAACTTTCATAACTCAGTTGGTGTAAAGCAACAACGTAGCAGTTAGTAAATCACAAGGAGAAATGTGTTTTCAAAAATGTTTATCTAGATATACCACACCACAGATTTAAATGGAAAAAAATATTGCTATGTGATAACTATAAAGGATATGTAACTGTGCACTGTATATAAGCAGCACATCAACCAACAACCTCAGCCAACGTTTTTGGTCTGGGCATATTTAATCAACTTAACACTAACATAAGTAACATCTTGTTTTCCACATGTAAAGAATAGTGAGCATGCAAGAGCACTTTTGTCACTACTAGTTTCTAGTTCTAGTTTGAGCAAAACAACCCAAACAAACCCTGGAATCTAAGATGACCCTGACTGAATCTTAACACTGTGTGCATCCCTAGTGACAGACCATTTCTGAGCACATATCTCTGCAGGGTTTGTTTCAGGTCAGATCTCAACCTAAAATAGTTGCATTTCCCAGAACTTGCAGGAATATGGACATCTACAGTTCCACATCACCTCTCAAGAGACTTTCATTCATCATATAAATTTGAAGTCTGTTAGGAGAATATGAGATTTTGGTGTTCTGTAACCAAGCCCTACCCCTGATTCAACTCTGCAGCCAAACCTAATGTAAACACCACCTTTGTTTGTCTTCATGCTACCTCTGCTGAAGATGTTAAAAAGGACTCATAAACTTTATCTAATGGAGAACATTACTTTTTTTTTTAATACAGAAGAAAGCACTAGTCTTCTGAAGCCTGGTTCTAAAATCATCTGCACATGGAATCCGTAGCAGAGATGTGGGAACCCACACTGCATCACTTTCAGGCTGGTGCAACACAAAGCCAGATTCTTTCCAAAAAGCACAAAATGTTTATCAAGACTTGTTTTCTTAAAAACAGCTATACTAATATAGTCTTATGACTTCGGGCCAATTTAGCTTACGCTATATTATGCAGATACGTTGAAGCCTCCACATTTTATATGTACTGAATGTAATGCAATAACATTCAAGAAAATTCTTTGTGTCAAAATCTGAGAACATTTTCCATTTTCCCCAGCTTCTCATGTTCCATCAGCCTATGAATTTAACATGTAATAATCATTTCTTGCTCCAAGAGCACCTCAGCAATTGCTGTCTAGATTTCCACTGTAATCAGACTATATGAGATATGACAAAAAGAAATATTTAGAAAGTATTAGAGCAAAGCGATCTACAACTAAGCAGATAAAAAAATGAGATCTCAACTTGCATTATGGTAACTCAACAAAGAAATAGCTGTGTTTTTGACCTTTGTTTGCACAAGCAAGCAATTTTAGATTTATTCTATAAAACTGTAGTGAAGGTACATAAGGAAAATTGTATTTAGATCTGGCATCTCAATATCAGAAAGATGGTGGTAAAGAAGACTTTCAAAAAAGAATGAATTTTTTTTTTTCTTTAAATAAATATGGCAATTACTGAAAACTCTTCTTATCAAAGGGTTGCTTGGATGAACAACTTGAACACATGGAAGTATAGCAACTCCAAGTATTTGAGCACACAGGCTAAGAATAAGTGAAGACTTCCAGGACTCACAAAGCAGGGGGAAGTGTCATAATTGTACATGAAACTTGTAATATTAAAAAGCAAAGCAAGCCCAAATGTCAGTAAAACGTTTTGCCTACTGAGAAATATAGCCAATGATAGAGATAAGTGGAGTCACCTATGTTAAAATTACACTAGAAATTCTAAGCAAAGCTCTACCAGAAACAGCTAAGTACTGGTAAAAAAAAAATGCCTGGATACACACAAGAAAGATGCAGAGCTCTTGGAACAAGTCCAGAGGAGTACCACTAAGATGATCAGAGCGCTGGAGCACCTCTCCTATTAAGAAAGGTTGAGGGAACTGGGCTCATTTAGCTTGGAAAAAAGAAGGCTCTGGAGAGACCTCACTGTGGCCTTCCAATATTTGAAGGGAGCATATAAACAGGAGGGGCAACAGCTGTTTACAAGAGTGGATAGCGATAGGACAAGGGGGAATGGTCTTAAACTGAGACGGGGGAGGTTTAGGTTAGATATTAGGAAGAAGTTTTTGACATAGAGGGTGGTGACACACTGGAACAGGTTGCCCAAGGAGGCTGTGGATGTCACATCCCTGGAGGCATTCAAGGCCAGGCTGGATGTGGCTCTGGGCAGCCTGGTCTGGTGGTTGGCGACCCTGCACATAGCAGGGGGGTTGAAACCACATGATCATTGTGGTCCTTTTCAACCCAGGCCGTTCTATGATTCTGTGAAATAGATTGAGATTCAAATTTAACACACTACAATTCTCACTATCTTCTTTTCTCTACAGAAAGAAATCTAAATTCTTTTTTCCCAGCATAACTGAAATGCTTAACACCATTTGCTCCTATCACCACACACCTTAAGCAAACTCTTAACTGTGAGCATTCTTTACAGACATCTTAGAAATAATTTAATTAAGACTGATATTCACATTGGCACATGTGTCAGATACTGCAAAATGAACAAGAAGAAATTATAAGACACTTTTCAGAACAGGGAAACGAAAGTCTGATGTGAGACAGATCACTGAAAGCATCGACCAATTATTTCTAGAACTAGGATGTTGGGAGTTTTATGAGAAAAATCTGTTATGGTATCAATTAGCAATATCACTTGCTATGAATATTTGAGTGCTACCTCCATTAATCATTGTACACAACCTGCATTGCTTACACTTTCCAGTATACCTGAGATCTAAATATTAACTACCATAAGTTTGAAGTGAGCAAACTAAGGACAAATTGAATATTATTTATGGGAGTGTTCAACAGATTTGGACAGTTCAGTACATTCAACCTGGCAAGCTTCACAGTTCGAGGTATTTTAAAAATCAAATTCTATTTTACTGCAAAAAATGCAGAAAACACGGAAAAAGATGATCATAAATATGGACTATGAGTAGGTCTGTATCACCTTGCACAATCAGATCGGCAGCAGTGAGAATGAGGAAGAGTAGGACAATGACTTCCAATACCTGAAAATACATGTCAGAAAATTCAAGTGTGACAAGAGTGGAATTATTTTATTTCAAAGCTTTCCTCAGAGCATTTAAGGCAGACAACTACCTGAACCTACGTGTATCTTGCTCTAGCTGCTCCTCTATTTCTGCAATAGAGTGGAACCACCTTGTCAAAAGTTTTCAAGCTGCAGATAGCTTCTTCTAGGTGATATTTATCCATCATAACTAAGTGCTTGAAAATTAGCCATGAAGTTTTGTTCTATTCAAATATACTTTAAGCCTAAGAGCTAAAGTTGCTCTGGTTTTGATAAAATTACAAAAATCATTACATTTCTAGGAGCCAGTTTGGATTTGTCTGTGATTGACACCTTATCACTAATCACAATCTGCACTGGAATACTAGCTTGTTCATGAATCCAACTAAAATGAAAGACTGAACATCTTTACTAATACATGCAGTAAAGTCACATTGCTATAAATCAAAATGTCGCATATAATGTTATATTAAGGGAACTTCTAATTTACCAAAACCCTTTCAATATTCTGTCAATATATGCAGCCCAAGCCATACAAGTACAGTTAGTGCCACAAGCACCTAGGAAAAAAAGAGCTGAATGAAAGAATTATGTTTCGTTTTGTCTCCGTTAAAAAACATATTTCCCCTGAAAAACGTAGAAGTTAGGGTTAGGTTACATTCACATAGTGCTTCACTTACTGGATTTTTCCAGGAAAACTAAAAAGTTACAGGTGGCCACACATTATCACTTATACCACTGGTGGAAGAAAGATCTCACTGGGGCAAATGTAGCAATTTGTCATTTATACAGTGCCTTCAGGTTAGCATAGCTTGACATTAATAGGACACAACACCACAGTATAATCACTCTGCACTGCAGTGAAGTGCATTACCATTATGAACTACAATGGGGGGCATTTTATGAAAATAGCTGAATCTTGATGAATAGAATCACACTACTTTTTTCTTTTATCAGTAACAATGAATCTTCCATGATCTCCCTTAGTAACACATTTCAAATACTTAATAACAGATCACAGACAACATTGAAAGGACAGGAAAAAAGTCAATATCTGCTTGCGTACAAATTTCTAACAGTTGTAGGCTACTCCTGCAGTGAAATTAATTTTATGGCCATGGAATAGTACAAGCATAATGATCTCCTTCACTACAAATACAGAAATTCAAACAAAAGGTATCTTCAGCTACATAAGATCACTTGTTAAAGACAAAACAGGATTTCAGTATCAGGCAGGAAAATGTTAATTACTGAGACGAAGTTGTCTCTAAATCCCTGTGTGAGATAACCTGCAATGATGGTGGGATAGTTGAAGGGCAGTTTGAAAAACTAGTTGAGATTTACTTCACATCTTTTATTTCAGAATCAATCAGAGCTTTGTCTGGATAGCTACTTAAAGACAGAATACATTAAGCCATGATCCTTTTAGCCATCCATATATTATGAAGTGTCAGAGAGATGCTTCATCACCTGTTTCAAGAAAAAAAAAAAGAAGCAAACTCTCTGTATATAAAAGTTGTTTTGTAAATGTTGTGAATTTGCAAACGGATACACTTAGAGTCAAGTTACGGTGAAATAAAGGCTCCTTAAGCAAATGTAATGATCCTCTTTGGATCCTATAATGTAATAAACTTCTCCATATGACTCTGCCTTGTTTAGTACAGAAAGATGTACTATGTAGAAAGGATAAACTTCTTTCTAGCTTAATCACTGAAACATACCTGAACTTCTGAAAGCTCCAATTCACATAAGCCTTCTTGATATTTTTCTGTCATTACATGCAGTACTACGCTCATGATGAAAACCACTCAAAAGTAGCTTTAAAAATCATCTTTTCCCTTCTTTAAGAAAAGAAAATGTGAAAGAGACCTAAGTGCTCTGACACAATCTAAACTTTTATCACATTCAGTATCTCTGATAACACTTTTAAACTGGTGTCCCACATCTACTTTTCCATCTTGATAGCAGCTAGAATAAGAATTCTGCCCATGCACCACATCTGTATCACCGACAAAACAGAGCTCCTAAAACAAAGGCATGAATTTTAAGAGAAAATTGTTTTCTTTTACTTTTGCCTGCTGTTGGGTACTGCTGAACTGATGTAGCTGGGAACATTTTAAAATGTGTCTACTTAATGAAGAAATCAGCCATTATATTTGAACCAAAATGAGGAGTTAAAAAAAAACAGAACCAACAGACAAATGAAAATCTTCATGTTGAATACAATCTGCTGCACAACCTCGCAATTATAATCTTTTCAATACTTCCTATCCTGCACACAGCAGTGAGACAGGAAAGATGAAATACATGATTTAGGTTATTAGCTCTAACAGCTGTACACTTAGGGCTGTGCAAGGGAACAAGTGAATGGCCTATCAGAAACCTGCACGGACAAGCTGGTGTTTGAAGAAAAAGTGCTGAAATGGTGTTTTCACATGCTTGTTTAACCATAGCTGTTCTGATATCTGATAGCTCACCATCATTATTACTTTTACTTGGCCTTCCCTAAGTGGCTATGAACATACAGAATTCTCAAACTACCTTTAGAATACTACAGCATCACCTTTCAATAGCTGCCACTGAAGGGCATTAGCTGGTATTGTACCTTATTCAAGAACAGTTTCTCCTCTAAGCAACATGATTTTTGCTTCAGAAGTGACAGCAGAACTCTGTGGTAAAGAGCATCTCTGGAAGGAATCTTATCATATAGTTATATTAATCTTGATTCTACAGATATACTTCATTAGTATATTAATTCAATTCACTGGAATGTGTTTTAACACCTTTTACACCATCCACTTCAGTTTATTAAGTTGGTAATTGTAACTCAGCACTGCATTATTTTGGAAAGAGAAGTAGTTTATAGATTGTCTTCATATATATTAACATAGTGTTTCAGGAGGCAGCTCCTCATTGTTATTTAGCATTTTATTCCTGACTGTGATTGATGTCAGTTATGACTAGGAGACTATTATTTTTTTCCCCATAATAATATTATTCTGAGTATAATGAAATAAATCTATGTTAGGAAATAGTAGCAGCCACTATTACTTATTGCTGTATTTTCATTGACTAGAAATGCACAGGGAATACAGAACAGTACTTCAGTTTTGTCCCTGACACAGTGGAACACTTGAAATTCAGAACTAACCTTTGAGCATCAGAACTAACTTTACTCGTTTCCTCCCTCACATTTCCTCCTGCTCAAATTTTCACACTTCATTTTCATTTTCAGCAGTCTCACTGTATGTACTCCTCCCAGCTTATGCCCACTTTCCCTTACCTTGGCCGCTCACCGCAGTATCGGCGATCGCAATTTCCCTACTAGGTCACACTTCCTGAAGTATGAATCTTGATACAATAAGAACAAAGCTTCCAAAGTCATGCTGAAGCTAATAAGTAGCCTGCACAGTTTTCACCATAAAATGATTAAGAATCTGATTGCATTCATGTTTAGCTGGTAATTGTGGTATAGATTGATGCAATGTATGTCCTTTCATGTAAATCATCTTCATACACATCTTCCATCTACTTCACATTTAATTAATTATAGAGGTTTCCTCACTTCCAACAACCCTCAGCAGCTCAAATACATCAAACCCAACTACAATAGACATGTATACATTTTTGCAAGTAATGTATTTTAACATATTTCAACATTGTTTCATATTGCAGATACAACCACAATACACCAGCACTGCTCATCAATAACATCACACACAACTTCCTGGGCCATTTAAACTCTTTTCATTATTTATTTTTTAAACAGTTAGCAAGAACAACTCATTACATTACTATAGTCTCAGAACTGGTAGCCTTGAATGTGAAAAAACAGCAATCCAGTGTTTCACAAACTTTCAGCTGTACTTAATGTCAGGAATGATGAACACTGAGGTTCTAACATTTCCGTTTCTATTCTGAGTAGCATCTTATCATGAAGATTTAGAAAAGCCCCATTTACAGAAAAATTCCACAATAAATTTATTTCAGGTTTACCCATTTCATAAATTAATCTACTACTTTTTTTAACCAGAACTACTGGAAAAGATAAAATCCCACCCCCTGCATACACTCAAAACAACTGCTGCCTTTTATTAAACCTTTTTCCTAGTAATTGTGAAATGGCTATGATATTGTCCAAAGAAAAGCAGTACTTTATCAGTCTTGTTCTTCCTGGGGAGAGATCCCTCAAAATAAACATGAAAATAAGAATCTCAATTCCTTTCTCTATCACAAGATAAATCAAACTCTTCTAGACTTATTTTCTGTGACAATTTTTCGTTGAGATGTAAATCATTACTACTTTGGGGTTAAAGACAGCTATCAGAGGAGATTGCAAAGTATTAAAAAATCTTCCCCAGCCACCAGTTAGTGTTCATTCACTTTCAGATTCTTAGTGTCAGGTCAGGAAAAAGACAGATAAACCAAAGAATTCAGCTGCTTTAAAATATTAGGGAAACGTTTATGGAAACATTTTAAACTGGTATCAGGGAACAAAATCTAAGAGCATGCTTACTTAGCAAATGTGACTGAACCAAATGAATGGAACAAGATGGTATGCTAAACATGCCATTTGAATGACACAACCTCATTAGTATTACACTGTACAATTTGGATTCAAGCATAGATAAGTCCCATAAGAAACCTCAGAATCTAAATAGATGGAAGGTGCAATTTACCTGCCGTTATTATCCACGCTGACCAGATTAGACTTTAAACTTGCATGCCTAGTTCACATTAGGATCACATTTTCATTTTGTTATATACACAAACCATAGAGATATGATTTCTATATAACCAAAATACATTTGTAATAATCACTTATACTTAGAAATTCTTTTACGTTCACTAATTTTCCAAAAATGAGGAAGTAAAATAGAAATGTTAAGACCTGAACAAATTTCAGCTTCAAAAAATTTAAGTAGCTGGAATACTAAAATACATTTGTCCAATGTTTGAATCTCTTTTTATACGTAATGATCAAGTTCACATAACGACCACCGTCTGAAAACTTTACAAGTAGATACTACTGGATCCAAACCATCCCTTTAAATGAGCTTAAAATTCTCCTAAAGGAGAATATTTTAATCTCATAGTAAAAAACAGCAAATATTCTCACCTCACACAACTGGGATCTGATTTCATTGTGGTATTTGTTAACAGATTCAGACTTTAAAATATCCACCATGTTTTGTGAAGGAAAGATCTTTTAGCAGAACTTGTGTTCCCCTTAAGCACTGTGACCTAATGTGAGAGTTTATCTGGTTGGATCAGTTCTGTTCTGCATCATGCTATTTTTGTAAATTGTAAAAGAGCACTGAGTTTTTCCAGTTTCTCATTATACAAAGCTACAATTGTTGTCTTGCACAGAATCAGAATAATTTTGAAAATATCTCATCAGGCCTGCGTTGACAATGTAATTTGTAAACATTTCAAACACTGTTTCTATTGCAAATTAACACATTTTTGTTACAGAATATCAGTAAATATCAGCATTTAGTTCCATACCTACAGCTTCATTTCTTCAACTCTGCTTCAAGGTAATAATAACGCACATGCATACAAAGAAAAGAACACCCACAATGAATAAATTACATATAAAATTCTGGCCTGAGGTCTGATGATGGGAATTGCTTGTCTCCAAAAGGGAGACGGATACTTGCCCAGGAGCTGGCGGGACTTGTAGAGAGGGCTTTAAACTAGATAGGAAGGGGGAGGGGGATAAAGCCAGGCCTGCTAGAGAGCAGCCTGGGGAAGTGGTAGTGGGATTAGGTGAGAGGCGAGGGGCTCAGCTGAGGTGCGTCTACACTAATGCACGCAGCATGGGCAACAAACAAGAAGAGTTGGAAGCCATTGTGCAGCAGGCAAACTATGACCTAGTTGCCATAACGGAAACGTGGTGGGATTGCTCCCACGATTGGAGTGCTGCAATGGATGGCTATAAACTCTTCAGGAAAGATAGGCAAGGAAGGCGGGGTGGAGGTGTAGCTCTCTATGTTAGGGAATGCTTCTACGCTACTGAGATTATGACTGGGGACGATAACGTTGAATCCCTATGGGTAAAGATCAGAGGAAGGGCTGACAAGACAGGCACCCTGGTGGGCGTCTGTTATAGACCCCCAAATCAAGATGAAGAAACAGACGAGATATTCTATAAGCAGCTGGCACAAGCTGCACAGTCGCCTGCCCTTGTCCTCATGGGGGACTTTAACTTCCCTGACGTATGCTGGGAGTACAGCACAGCACAGAGGAAGCAGTCTAGGAGGTTTCTGGAATGCGTAGAGGACAACTTCCTGATACAGCTGGTCGGGGAGCCCACGAGAGGAACTGCCCCACTAGACCTGCTGTTCACAAACAGGGAAGGTTTGGTGGGAGATGTGGAGGTTGGAGGCTGTCTTGGACAGAGTGATCATGAAATGATAGACTTCGTGATTCACGGTGGAGCCTGGAGGGGGAATAGTAATACTGCTACCTTGGACTTCAGGAGGGCGGACTTTGAATTGTTCAGGGGACTAATAGGGGGAGTCCCCTGGCATTCAGTCCTAGCGAGCAAAGGGGTCCAAGAGAGCTGGTTGCTCTTCAAAAAGGAAGTCTTAAGGGCGCAGGAGCAGGCAGTCCCCCTGAGCTGCAAAATGAGCCGGCGGGGAAGAAGACCGGCGTGGATGAATAGGGAGCTATTCCTGAGGCTCCGGGAGAAAAAGAGAATCTACCGCCTGTGGAAAGAGGGACAGGCCACTCAAAATGAATACAGGGAAGTTGTTAGGATGTGTAGAGGTGAAATCAGAAAGGCAAAAGCCCAGCTTGAATTTAACCTAGCTGCTGGTGTGAAAAGGAATAAGAAACTCTTTTATAAATACGTTAACAGTAAGAGGAGGACAAAGGAGAATATCCACTCTTTGCTGGATGAGGCTGGGAATGTGACCACTGAGGATAAGGAAAAGGCGGAGGTTCTGAATGCCTTCTTTACGTCTGTCTTTAAAAGTCAGACCAGTTATCCTCAGGATACCCCTCTCTCTGACCTGGTAATCTCGGCCGGGAAGCACACTAACCCCCCTGTGATTCTGAAAGAAACAGTCAGAGGCCTACTGCTCCAGCTGGACTGTCACAAGTCGATGGGGCCAGATGAGATCCACCCGAGAGTGCTGAGGGAACTGGCGGAGGTGATAGCCGAGCCGCTTTCCATCATCTATCAGCGCTCCTTGTTGACTGGTGAGGTCCCAGATGACTGGAGGCTTGCCAATGTGACTCCCATTTATAAGAAAGGTCGTAAGGAGGATCCGGGGAACTACAGGCCTGTCAGCCTGACCTCGGTGCCAGGGAAGGTTATGGAGCAGATTGTCTTGAGGGAGATCATGCGGCATGTGCAGGGTGACCGGGGGATCAGGCCTAGCCAGCATGGGTTTATGAAGGGCAGGTCCTGTTTGACCAACCTGATCTCCTTCTATGATCTAGTGACCCATCTGGTGGATGAAGGAAAGGCTGTTGATGTGGTCTACCTAGACTTCAGCAAAGCCTTTGACACTGTCTCCCACAGCATTCTCCTGCAGAAGCTGGCAGCCCGGGGCTTGGATGGGTACACTCTTGGCTGGGTAAGGAGCTGGCTGGAGGGCCGGGCACAGAGAGTGGTGGTGAATGGAGTCAAATCCAGCTGGCGACCGGTTGTGAGTGGTGTTCCGCAGGGGTCGGTGCTGGGGCCTGTCCTCTTCAATATCTTTATTGATGACCTCGATGAGGGCATCGAGTGCACCCTCAGTAAATTCGCAGATGACACTAAATTGGCTGGAAGTGTGGATCTGCCTGGGGGTAGCGAGGCCCTACAGAGGGATCTGGACAGGCTGGAGAGCTGGGCTGGAGCCAATGGAATGAGTTTCAACAAGGCCAAATGCCGGGTCCTGCACTTCGGCCACAACAACCCCAGGCGACGCTACAGGCTTGGGGCGGTGTGGCTGGAGGACTGCGTAGAGGAAATGGACCTGGGGGTATTGATTGATGCTCGGCTGAACATGAGCCGACAGTGTGCCCAGGTGGCCAAGAAGGCCAATGGCATCCTGGCTTGCATCAGAAACAGTGTTGCAAGCAGGAGCAGAGAGGTGATTGTTCCCCTATATTCAGCACTCGTGAGGCCGCACCTCGAGTACTGTGTCCAGTTTTGGGCCCCTCACTGCAAGAAAGATATTGAGGCCCTGGAACGTGTTCAAAGAAGGGCAACGAAGCTGGTGAGGGGTCTGGAACACAGGCCATATGAGGAGAGGCTGAAGGAGCTGGGAATGTTCAGCCTGGAGAAGAGGAGGCTCAGGGGAGACCTTATTGCTCTCTATAACTTCCTGAAGGGAGGTTGTAGTGAGCTGGGGGTCAGCCTCTTCTCTCGTGTCATTAGGGATAGGACCAGGGGGAATGGTTTCAAGCTACGCCAGGGGAAATTCAGGCTGGACATGAGGAAGTATTACTTTTCAGAAAGGGTGGTCAGGCACTGGAATGGACTGCCCAGGGAGGTGGTGGAATCACCGAGCCTGGGGGTGTTCAAGGAAAGACTGGATGTTGCGTTGAGGGACATGGTTTAGTAGGAGCTATTGGGAATAGGTGAACGGTTGGACTGGGTGATCTTTTAGGTCTTTTCCAACCTTAGTGATTCTATGATTCTATGATTCTATGAAAATGACATCTTATTATAGCACAAATGGAGAGTACTGTAACCGAATCTGTACTCCAGCCATGTTTTTTGTTTTGCGCCAGTGGTCCTCTAAGAACATCTATTCTACACCAAAAAATTCAACCTTGAAATGACTCTCATTCTCATAAATACTAATCCCAAAGGCCTGAGATATATTTAAATTAGAACTCAAAGTTAAACCTTCATGACTTTTGAAATATTAACTTCTCATCATAAAAAAAACATTTTCAGAGGCATTACCTAAATTTTATGCTGTGATATCCTTTCTGGAAAGTGAAATTCAGACTTGCATTTCAATAACAGATTTGGGCTACAGACAGAATTTTATTTGAAGCAAGACTGAAACTGACAAGGCAATGCATTCTTTGGCCTGGAAATAACTGCCTTGATTCTGAAGAAACACAGTTTAGTTAGTTTTGAGAAGAATTCATATGTAGCTGACTTACTCCTTTCTTTTTAAAAACCTTGCTGGAAATATTCTGTTACCAATTTCATTCTATGTTTATATGCACAGTTTGTGCCAAAGGATCATGATTAAACACTGCTCCAGTAGATGAGGACAAGCGAGGCTGATTCTTTTACTGTTAATGGATTAATGCTCTCTGGTCTATTTTTTTATTATTTTTATCTTTTAAAGATTTGTTTATGACCTGTTTAACATCAGTATTCTCTGCAGTATAGAGAGTACACAATATTACTGATAATCAATAAAAGCTTAAACTAACTGGTTTTAATCTACAATAAATCCAGTCTGAACATTATCTCCATGCCATATCAGTGTGTAGTGAGTCAAAAAATACTTTGTGTCAGTGGAGTTCAGAATGATGACACGTGCTAAAAGAGAACTCGTTCAGAAGTTACTAATGCTAGTCACCAACACCTAGCACCCTATACAAATTCCTGGGCTGAAACATGCCAGTTCCAATAGCGATCTCTAAAGTCCCCATATTTGATATTTTCAGAGTCCAAAGCATCCAAGCACGTGGTTGTACAAACTCTATCTGGAAACTAAGTAGTGGTGAGCCCTAAAGAGGGCACAGCTGCATCATAACCATAGCTCACCTGAGCTCGTAACATTTTCCACCTCCTCAACCCTTTTTAGAATGTATGACTACATTCAATGAATTTCCTCGATGACAATTAAATAAGTATACATATGCATGTGCCAAAAACTACTATGGAAATCAGCTTAAAATCACACTTAACAGCTAAAATGGACATTAAATAGGAGGTTATGAGTACTGAACATCAAAATGAAGTGAAACTTGTCATAACAGTTATAAAGATCCAATCAAAACTGTGTTTAAAAGCTTGAAGAACAGTTCTATGCACCCTTATTTGCTCAAGGACACACAAAAAAAGGATTTTCATATGATGAAATTCAAAATGACAGTGAGCAAGTGATAATTAAATGAACTTTGTACACATTTAGAGAAGTGCTCCTATATAGCTTTATAAAGTTTTCTGAGGTGAAAAATAGCGATGTTAGCTTCCATAGACAAGTGGGTAAATAAAAAAATAGCACTAAGGATATCAGATAAAAAGATAAATCTTACCTTCTTGCAGCACAGAGATCACGCTTGGATATTACTGTTTTGATTTTACACCTGAGAAGTATTTCTAAATATTTTTGGTTTGCCTGCAGTGTATTTGTTTTCTTTCTCTGTTTTATTTTTATAGGAACACCTCGACACAGAATGGATGAGCCTTACAAAATAATGCATTAGCCTCACTCAAGCAGGAAGGAGGCACAAAATGGGCCTTGCATTTAATTTAACATCAATAATACCGCTAGTAAATGTCCACATTCAATAAATCTGTAGGTTAAAATATGGAGCAGGTAAACATCTAGCATGTTATGTAAGTTAATTCCAATTTGTCAAATATATTGGTTTTGACAACACAGAGACTGCTGTAGGAATCAAACTCATTTTGTTTAAAAATATCCACAGCAGATAATAGAAGATTTGCCAGTATCATAAAGAATCATCTTATTCAAATCCAAAAACATGACAAACTTTCAAAATCTACCACTAGAGAAGCATCTCGCACTACAATTATTTACTAAGAGTTTTTTATTCCCCTCAGTAGAAAAGAATCATTTTATGAAGTGACATAACCTACGAGTTTAACAGTGCAGAATATAATGGTCAACAAGACTAGAGATCTTCAAATATCAGTATGAAATTTCAAAACAGACGACTTCAAAGAAGCAGGACCAGAGATTAACTTAAAGGACAAACGACAATGGTCTCACCATTCCCCATCCCACAGAAGGAGAACGTGATAATGATTTGATTTTTTTCAATGATATCGAGTTTGGGTTTTGTTGCAACCTTAATACATCAGTACAGCTCGTTTCCAATTCAAAGTCTCTAACCTCCCTTTTTTTTTTTTTTTTTTTTTTTTTCTTTTTTTTTTTCCTCCTTTGTAATCCTTGCTCTGCTGAATTTAATTGCCTTGGCAATGCCAGAATAGTGTCTGATCCTAATAGGTCAGCATTGATCGCTCTAAACCAATTGGTTCCTTCATTACAGAGAAAATGAAGTAAAGAGAAAGGCAGGTGAGCTCTCACACAGACAGCTGGACTTCAGCTTCTCTTGCCCTTCTTCTCCCTCATTAACCAGCAACCAATCAATCAGAAACCTGCTCAGAACCCACAAAAACTGTTCATAAGTTCTGACATTGAATAATTTTAACAGATCACTAAAGTAAAGAATATTTGAGGTATCTATCTGTAGAGGTTTTAGAACCCTTACAGTTTTTAAACTGATGTTCAAGAGAAAGGAAAATTGAAATGTTATACCTCTCATGAAGTCTAGTCTAAATCTTAAATCTAAAATAAAATGTGGGTTAGTTACTTGCCAAGACAGAAATCCATGCTGTGCCCTAATTTTAAACATTTCTTATTGTGAAGACCTCTGAGGATGGAGAGAGAGGGAGACTGTAACAAGGAGAAATATCACACAGCACCCCAGTCCCAGCACACAGCTCATTCTCTCCTGTATTTCTGTAGTCTGTAGTTGACTTAACTCGAAATTCCAGTAATGTTCATCATTTCTTCCTATTATTTCACCTTTTTTAATATTTGAACAATGCTTGTATTTCCCACCTCTAATAGCCCCTTACTATCAAGCTACTCACTGCTCCTCATTTGCCCATACAATTGCAGTAAAAACCCTTTACGTCACTTGCCAAGAACTATTAAACATTCAAATCACTCTTACATTATTCTTCCTGAAATGTTATCTGTAATGACATTTTTACAAGCTTGCAGTCTACTCTGATACTTTTTTTTTCTTCTTTCTCCAAATGTAAATTCTGTAGAACATGCCTTGTCCTTATGTTTCAGCCATTGAAAAGATTTGTTATTTTACATTACTGTCAGCTCAAAATACTGCCACTGAGGCAATTCATAAGAAGAAACCAGAGATAAAGCAATAAATATATAAGCAGGGAAAAGAAAAAACATTAGGAATTAAAAAAAAAAAAAAAAAGAAGTGAGAAAGTCCTCAAGAGACTTAAAAAGAGAACAGGGGAAACAAGGAAAGAATAAAGGAAAGGCAGTAGACAAACAAATTAGGTGAGGAAACAAAGAACAACAGTTCTGCTTTGATTAGACAAAGACAATTCCAATAAAAGAAAATGAAAGCTACTAGTCTGCAAAATCTTCAGTGGTTAGGAACAAGGAGACGGAGAAGATGATGAGGTCAATAAAAGGAGAAATGGATTAAAGCGGTTGTAATATGTCTTTTCCATAATAAGACCATCTCTTTTCACATCATGTTCTATCTAATCAAAACCAAAACCTCACTGGGAGCTCATAAGAAAAGCACAAGAGAGAATGTGCAACTCCTTAAAAGCTGTTTACTAAGCCCAGGCACAGTGAGAATTTGTGGGACGAATGGAAAGAAAAAAAAAACTACTGGGGAATTGAACTGAATACTGAACTTGGAAATTGCATTTTGGTGCAAGAAAGTAAAGCAACAGGAAACAAGTCTTGGAGAGGAGATTTAAAAATAAAATAAAATAAGAACAAACAAAAGCCTCCCAGAAAGCTCAACATGAAACCAAGTGATTCAGAGCTTCTAAGTTTGTAGTGCAATTTTAATTCTGTAATCCAGCAAAACTCAGATAGGGCAAATGGTTATGGTCACAACTACAAGATAGGAAAGCTGGAAAAAGTGATTCTTAAAATATGAAAGAAATGAAATGCCTTCCTTTTATTTATTTAATAATGCTTGCACAGCATTTAAACAATAATACTTCCTATACTGAAGCCAAATTACAGAACTGTGCCTCCAATCTTGGTGAACAAGGGACCTGTAATTCCTGCACAGAAGCAAAGCCCTGCAACAGTGCACTGATAAGACAATCTGGGGCAGGGGAATGAAGATACTTATTTTGAGTATTTGGTAAAATTTTTTGTGGAAAGTCATCTGCAGTGAAATAAAAATTGCAGTATTTTTCAAGACGTTTCTAAAGAAAGGAGATTTAAAAAAGACAATCCTTTCAATTTAAAAATTCAAGTTTTTGACAGTTTCTCAAGAATTTTTTTAATTTCTTTTTTTTTTTTTACATTACAAACTTATTGCATAAAAATGTGGCACTTCTAGTAGAGAGAATTGGAAAATAGAAAGAACCAACACATCATTTTATGGCCCAATGAATTAGAAAAAAATTTAAAGGGCAACAGAACACAGCAATGTAACCCTTTTATGTGCAAATCATCAGAATAGCCATTTCTCTCTCAGTTCTCTCTATTTCTCACATAACAAATAGGCCCTCTCTCAAAATTATTTTATTTTAATCTCTGTATATGGAGAAAATGTTTAGATTATTTTTAAGAAGAAATCCATGGAAGTGATTGATCGAATCTCTTGGAATCATGCAAGAAAAAAGTTTCATTTCACACAGTCATCTAGGCTGCAAAACATCTTTAAGATCATCTATCCAAACCTCCATGCACCCCTACATGCCCACTAAACCATGGCCCTCAGTGCTACATCCACACGGCTCCTGAACACCTTCAGGGACGGTGACTGCACCACCTCCATGGGCAGCCTGTGCCACTGCATCACCGCTCTTTCAGAGAAGGAATTTTTCCTGTCATCCAACATGAAGCACCCTTGGCACAACTTAAGGTCACTGCCTCTTATCCTATCACTCACTACCTGAGAGATGAGGCTGACCCCCACCTCACCACAGCCTTCATTCAGGTAGTTGTAGAGAATGATAAGGTCTCACCCAAGCATCCTCTTCTGCAGACTAAAGAAGCCCCATTTGCGTAACAGAAACATGATGTGAACAGGGAAAGTCATTTCAGTTGGGATAAATATTATCAATCATATGCTATTTATCCCAAATTGCTATTACAGCTCTCAATTATGCAGTAAAATGAAATTACCACGGACAAAGAACTTATCTAATTCTCTTGCTAAAATTTCTTTCCTTCTAATTAAATAGTATTTACTGTGAAAGATCATAAAGAGTATTTCTATCATGAAAAGGGAAATAAATATCCACACACAAGCACAAACACCAGTAACACAGAATCAGCTTGCTTTTTATTGCTGCATCCTTTATCCCTGTGTCATTCTAAAGCCTTGATTTTTGAAAAAATGATATTACTATTCAGGAGCACAGTCTCAATTTATCAATATAGTGAACACTATAAACAGTCATGTGTGTTGTACATATGCCCTAAATTAACAATTTGATTCTACTGAAGCAATACAGCTCTGGAGGCTGATTCAAGCTCCCCAGGTCTGTATTGCTTATCGTTTACCATTGAATCTCTCTCCCTAACACAGCCACCTATCCACATACTGAATCGGACAGGAACTGGATGATTACACCTGTTGTGATTGCTGAGTATGGCTTACTATTCAGAAACAATCATACAGAAATGATAGACAAGAAATACGGACATGTTAAACAATTATGTTAAAGCTGAAATACAATGAGGGAGCTTAAGTATCTTCCACATAACCAGTCAGAAATGACTCCTAATGATAAACATATATTCCAGTGGATTTGTGAGAATGCTACAAAGGAAAAAAATCACTGCAAAGGAAACATGTTTCACCATACTATTCACTGTGTCCTCATGAACAGTAATCAATAAATCAAGAGATTAGGTGCTTTTAGTTTTGGCATATCACCTCCAAACTCGTGATACAAGTGCAGACAACAGGAAATCAGAAGAAACACCAGGTTTTAGAAAATAATAAAGTATTGCTTCTATGGTTATTTTCATGCTACTTTTAATTGAACTACCAGTTTGAGTTTTGTACAATTTAGAAATCATAGACCAGAAGTCACAGAACAAAAAAAGGTTTAAAAGAGAATTTAAGAAGTCATGTAGCCCATGCCTCTTGTCACTCTGTCACAAAGAAAGATCAAGACACATTAATATCTTTCCAGAAAGATAAATGTCTAATACATTGTTAAAATTTCCCAGTTAAGGAAGCTTTCACAACTTTCACTATTTTGAGTTTTTTTAGTGTCAAATCCAACCTCTTCTTGCTATACTCTGTCTATCATTTCCTGCCTTATTCCTTGTGAAGACAAGGATACCTTTATCTCTCTGTTTATACATCTTTTTTTTTTATGTGGTGATTTTTTTGTTTATTTTTTTAACTTTGAGAGGTCAGGTGTTTTGTTTTAAACTCTTCAAAGGCTCTCAGACCTCTTTTCTCTGAATCAATCCAACACAAGTTTTTCTATCTTCTCTTGTAGGTCAAACTATGCTGGTTCTTAGCGTTACCTTCTAGACAATTTCCACATTTCTTCAAGTATGAAATGGTAATGCCCTCAGCAGTCCAAAATTAGCAATTCAGATAAGACTCAATTGAATGACTGATGCCAATTCATCTTACAAGCTATACTCCTACTTTTGTATTCAATTAGATTTTTGGTTTTGTTTGGTTTCATTTAGTTGGTTTTATGCTGAAATACTATCCAGTTATTTGTTCCTCATCCTGTGTTTTTTAAATCATTCTTTTCCCTGCACAAGCACAAATTCTTGCATTTGTGCTTCAAAAACTGTATTCTGTTCACCTCAATCCACGACTCAAATTTGTCAAGATCCTTTTAATTCTGATTTTGTCCTTTCACATAACTGAATACCCTCTTCATTTCATGCTACTCTCTAATTTAAGGAAATATTTCTTTTTTCAAAGAATTAACCATATACTGAGTAGTACGGAACACAGGAAAGACTACATTAAAAAAATCCCCATTCTTGTATCTTTGTTTTCCATTTCCATATAACTACGCTGACAGGTGAAGCTCTAGTTTTATATCCACTTTGTTACATTTTCATCTAGACCGTTTCTCTTGCATGCATATAGAAAGTATGATATGCAAGCAAGAGAATGATATACATACAGAAACATGATAATGTTACTGTCAAAAACTGTACCAAAGAAGAAACATAACATGTACTGATTTGTTTCTTCTCCATGCCCTGATTTTTTGCCTCAGAAGATAAGTAAACTGACTATCTGTTTTTGACAAATCTTATTTAGCTGATGGTAATTTCCTTATCTTCTTGTGCTTACAACTTGGTTCAATGAATTGCTTAGGTATATTTTCTGGGAACTGAACTGGTGATCTACGATGTAATTCCCCACTCCTTCCTTTTTTCGCTTCTAAAGGTGGGAAAATAACAAACTTGGTGCCCATTACCTACTTACTTTTCATGAGTTAAAAAATTAAAATCAGTAACTTCTTTATGCGAATGGATATAAATTATACCTACCGGTTCTAATGCTGTTTTCTGGGTTTTAGAATGAAAGTCATATATTTAAATAACTAGACAAACCAGAACTGTAAGTAATAGCACAAGAGTTTTATTTCTGATTTTACTTATACTGATTGTTAGTTGCTACAATTATTGCCAGGAGATGGGAGACGTACATATTGCAAATTTTCAAGACAGATAGTTAGAGCTCACCTTGTCATGTTTCTCAATTTGCACTAAATTTTAACAGTTACATAACAAGAACTTCCATGTCCCTAACATGATAATTTCTACATACGCTTCAATAGTAAAAAAATATATAAAATTTTGGAATTAACTTCTATGTATCATGAAGTTCTGATGATCTATACACATATGCAACATCAAAGAAAGCAAACTTCAGAAGAGGAGAAATTGCCTTAAACACTATTCTCTACGTAATATAAAATGAGAACACATAAAAAAGTTAAACAAATGGCTACAATCTCATAAATACATATTTGTGGATAACTGTTGGAAAGTCAGTTTAAAAGAAAGCATTTGGGTGGGCAAATTCAGCTCTAATGGTAAAGAGTGAACACAAACTGTACCAACATCTCTGTTCTAACATGATGAAATAACATTCTCTATCATACAAGGCTAAGGACCATTTACAGACCTGCAACAGAAGGCTGAGAAGGGGGGGAAACTGAGATATTGATCTATTCTAACCTAACCTTCCTACAGAAAGAACTTAAGACACAAAAAGATACAGGTCTCTTTGCTGCTTACATTAAGAAAACAACAATGAAAAATTCCACAGCTTGTGGACTTCTTGAGAAGATTCCAATCTTCAGAAACTACTGATCATGACATCACAACGGTAGTATCAATTTTCAAAAATACACTCACCTTGTTTTTAAATAAATGTCTAAAATCATGAAAAGCATGATATGCCACATGCTGGTATCTGCTGGATCTATGGAGTGTAAGTAAAGATTGTACAACTCAAAAGAAGAATTAGCTCTCTACAAAAACTCTGTTATAGAGCAATAGTGAACTGTTTTTTCAAATCTGCCTCATAGCACCATATATGAAGGTTAAAATAAAATTAAGAGGGGAAGTATTTACATTCTTTTTCCTAAATAAAAATCGGGTAGCGAAAAGCATAAACAAAAGCTAATTGCTAAGAATAGCAATTAGCTATGACTTATTCTTCCTCTGTAAGTAAAAAAACCAAGAATATTAAAATACACAATGTGGAGACAGTTTTTACTTATTTGAGATAACTATGTTTTATAACACGATTAAATGGGAAGTAAAACAAAGAGGGTAATACACTGTCTTTGTTTTATGCAAATATATTGTTGTTTCAAAATTCAGAGACCCAAAATAAGTGAGTAAATAGAAATTCAATTATGTCAATAACAAATTCTTATTATGCTTCCCAACAGACAGCTGAAAACAGCCTTCCCACTTTAAATAAGCAGTCTGAAAAAAAAAAAAAAAAAGTTGAATGTAAAAAAAAGATAAAATTAGAACTTTGGGCAAAAGATTTGCATCTTCCAATCTGATGACCTCAAAGATACCTGCAGTTTTTCTCTTCATGTTGAGCAACGATGAGCCTATCATTGTGACACTGTGTTGTTGATGGCATTGTATATTTTTCTTGAGGTATTCTAATCCACTTAACTAGGAAGGATGTCAGGTGAGAAACGGCAATAGGATAATAGCATGAGGTTTTCAAACAAGACAGAAGGTAGAGGAACAGTTTCCTTCTCTACTCAAATGAAGTGTATAGTCTTGAGTATCAATAAAAGTTCTTTATAAATGAAATTTGGTACTGTAACTACTGAACAAGTATTAAACTAAGTCTTTTAAAAAATATCTTCAAGCACTTGTTAGTATTTTTGAATATCAATTATTTCAAAAGTAGCAGTATTTAGGAATTTCCATAAATGCCTATGTAAGTCTCAGAAAAACATTCTAATATTAAACATTTTCTCCTTTATTACTAAACTGTTTTTAGTACTTTAGTACTAAACTACAACAGCAAATCATGGTTTAGGTACCAGACTAAAAACAGTAGTATCCCATTGTGGATTTTATGGAATCTATTTTTCATGTCTTTATGGAGAAGAACACTGAAATGAAACTCAAGAAACTATTTGCAGTTAATTTTCACCCTTGGATCATACTTAGTTTTGCAGCAAATTTCTTCACTGTGAATTCAGCTAAAATATTGCTATATGCACTTGCTTACCTTATCCTGTTAACATCTTGTTCTTTATTTTTAATACATACTAATACAAACAGTAGATTATTTTTATACAGTACACTATAAAATAAGAACTGCACGTCACCACTGCATTAAACAAGTGTGAACTATAATAAACATTCAAATTACTGTATTGTTCCAGGAGTCTGAAAAAACGCTCTGATCATCAACAGGAATAAGAAACTTGTCTCAGTCCAAGATCAAATGGAGAGAATCAAGTCATAAACAAAACTTAAAGATTTATTTTTATACTAGAAATTTTTCTGAGTATGAACAAGAAAACTAAAATGCTCTTAGCATCCCATTATTGGCAACACATATGCTAGGACTATGAAGTATGGAACTTCCCTGAAATACCACAACAAATTAGATTTTAAAAAAATAATAAAATAATAATTCAACATCAGGGCTAACCAAAAGTTAGAGCATGTTGCTGATGGCATTGTCCAAATGCCTCTTGAATGTTCACAGGTGCGGGGCATCAGCCACCTCACCAAGGAGCCTGGTACAGTGTTTGACCACTACTGTGGTAAATAATTTTTTCCAACTGTCCAGTTTGAACCTCCCCTAATGCAGTTTTGGGCCATTCCCAAACGTCCTGTCAATGATGACCAGGGGGTAGACCCCAGCACCTCCCTCTGTGCTTCCCCTCCTCAAGGAGCTACAGAGCTCAATGAGGTCACCTCTGAGGCACCTCTTCTCCACCCTAGACAAATCATGTGTCCCCAGCATCTCCTCACAGGACATGCCTTCCAACCCTGTTACCAGCATTACTGCACTCCTCTGAAGGCATTCAAGTACCAGAACATCCTTCTCATATTGTGGATACCACAATATTGTGCACACAATATTCAAGGTGAGGCCACACCAATGCTAAATATAGCAGGAGAATCACCTCTTTCAAGCAGCTGGCTGTGCTGTGCTTGTTGCACCTCACAATGCAGTTTGCTCCCTTGGCAGACAGAGCACGCTGCCAATTCACGCTGAGCCTGCTGTTGACAAGAACCTCCTGTTGACAAGAACCTCCTGACCCCCTTCTGCTGAGCTCTCTCCAAACACTTGTACCACTGCCTGGTGCAGCACTAGCATTTTCATTTTCATGCTGTTGATCATTGCCCAATTAGAAAGTAAACTGCTCAAGTAAGACAGATCTGATGTATTGTCACCAGTGTGGTATGGGATCAATTTCCCAGACACATAAAGCATCGGTAAAATTGGAAGAACATGTAAGCTATGGACTTGAATTGTAGTATAAATTAAGTACATTAGGATGTACTTTATTATCTTATTAATGTACATATTTATAGGTTAGAAATGAATGCTAGGTCTTGGATAGCTCAGAGAAAGACTGAGCTCCCAACAATTTTCTGCCAATAGCTTGCTGTCTTCTCTGTAAAGAAAGATGAGCACTTTCCTTTGATCACAGATTACTAGCTGACAGTCTAACTGATGAGTTGAAATGTGAGAGAGTCTAGATGGAAGTCACCTGAGTATTCCAAGTGCTCTGGGCATTACAAAAGGGTCCTGACCATCAACACCACAATGACCCCAGATAATTTGCTAAAATTAATTTGGAAACAAAACAAAACCAATAGACCAAAAAAAGAGCTAAGAGTATACCAAATTATAAGAATAAAAACTGCTGTGAAAAGTCAACTATGATATTCCTCTATTACACTGGCATTTTTGTTTGATGAATGAACAAGAGATGGCAAACAGAAGTCATCCTCTGAAAACATGTACATAGGCATATACTTGAAGTTCTCAAAATAATTTTTTCATATTTCAGAGTTAATTATTTTAATTTAATATCTCAAATCAAAATACACAAAATATGTCGCATAAATCGTTTGGAAATAAAAAATATTGAACAACAAACACAAACCTTAGATATTTTCAAATAAAATGCATGAGAAAATATTTTGAGAATTTCAGCTCTGTAGCTATGACATTTTGTACTTTCAGTTAACATCAACAGATTTCAGTTTTGAAAATAATACTAAATCCATAAAATGAGCCTGAAAACTGGTTTCATTTGTTTTTAAACACTGAGATAGAATAGAATCGATTTTATCTATTGATCATTCTCCTTGCCCCACAACCATTAAAGGGTTGTAAAAAAGACATAAGCAGTAGATTCCATATAGCTTTGCTAGTTATAATATTGTCCTTCTGTGTGAAATAGTCTGGTTTTGATATGAGACCACATAACAAGTAACCTCTTCAACCTCTGTCTATCTTGAAGATATATTTATTCAGCCCATTCCAATATTGTCCTACAGTTAATATGAATACAAGAATAAAACCAGAGGTAACAAACTCATTCTGCAGCTTCCCATAACAGCTGGACAGGGAATATTTCCAATCAAATTTATTTTTCAGTATTAAGAAACCTTGATACATGTAATGTACTTCCAGAGTGAACACAATGTGGCTTCCAAAGTCAATAAATGGCATATTATCATTCCCCCTTTCAATATGTTCATTTTATCTCAAAGAGATAAGAGCCCAAAGCAACCATCTCACACGCCTCCCCTTCCTTATTATACAATCCACAGCTGCAGGGGTCAATGTTGCTGATGACATAAAAGAAGAGGCTGTAGCAGCCTCAAACACTATTGAATTACCAGGAATTGAAATGATTCAAACACACGGGTCTCTCAGAGAAAGATGGTGAAGGTGTTAAAAATCAAAAAGAAAATTATACAAGAAACAAAGAACACAGCAGTCACTACCGTAGCCAGAAAAGCAAGATCGTATACAAAGTGTAAATTCCTCTTCAAACATATATAAATCAGTTTTATTTTTAAGCTAAAGTGGTCTATTTGTAGTTAAGCTTTCTATTCACTACCACTGTTTCCAACACTAGAAAAAACACATGCAAAGAATATCTTTCATGGAATATGTTTGATTATGAAATTACCGATTCCAATTAAAAAACAAACAAACAAACAAAAAAAAAAAAAACAACAATCAAAAGCAAACAAAAAACCATTAACAAATTTTTCAGAGAAAAAGCAGGACTTCATAAAATTGATTTGTCTTTCCTAAGGACTTGTGCTATCTCCTGATAAAGTTGCATAGAAAACTCTTAAGACACAAACAAGCCATTAATATTTACTTGAAGGATTAAACAATGGCTTTATTTCAGTAACAAAATAAACATCATGATTTAAGATCCTTAACTAATATATATTACTCTCCCACACTAAAACCATTTCACTCTGTAGTTCTCCCGGTTTTACAATTGCTATGTACGTGCAACCTGAGCAGGAACAGTTTACACCCCTCATAGTGGCTACTTTATTATGTTATGTCCCACAAAGTATACTGCCTTATAATGCACAAAGCCTGTACCAGAAATCGACTGTACTACAGTAGATTAGTACTGATGAATTTCTAACAGGTAACAAGAACATACAAACAAACAAAAAAAACCCTAGGAATTTTAACTATATTCCTGAAAGAAAATTTTACCTCCAATTAAATTAATGGCAACAGCTAACTGTCGCTTAACTCAAGTTCTGAAGAGTCGGTGACAGTCAAACCTTCTATTTCTAATACACTACCCATGTTCTCCTGTCATTCATGTCAAGATTTAAATAATGAATACCACACGTATTAGCAAAGTTAAATCATTTTTTCTGCAACTTCTTCTAGCTCAACAGATGCCCAGTGGGCTTTCCAATATGCTCTATTCTATGAAAGTTAGTTCAAGCCATGATAAATTAGCAGTCAATCACTTTGTTATGCAAATTGTGCCTAAGTCTGCTCTAAAGCTGTGAAAAAGTAACTACTGCTATCCTTAGTGTGCAGATAAAGGTGAATAAAAGCATCAAATCACTGCATTCCACACACAAATCCTGGAAATGCTGCATTTTAAACTGAAAGACCAACGTTCATCGGGTCCCTACACATCTCAAGGTACTCAACTCACACTCTTCCCTACGTTTCATGTTTGAAGGGCTACACCTCCCTTAATTCCCCACTCCTGCCATCTCCGAGTTACTCAACCACCTTCACCCATGAACTCTCATGTGTTTCCACTTCTTCTGAATGCCCTTCTTAGGGCAGGTGACCTATATTCTTCCAAACATTTGCTCCTCTGCTTAAACAGATATTGCAGTACTCCAAGGACAGAGCTCTGACTTCACCCCCATCTTTCCCTCTTTGTTGTCCTTTCACTTTCCCAACAGACACAGTAAAAATTAAAATAAGGGATAATATTACACTGCTCTGTGCCATTAGCAGCCACCAACAATTTCTTAAAGTCATAAACTTTATGAGATGTCTAAACATGGCAGATGTGCTAAGCAGACCTGTCACACAGAAAGTCTTTCACTCTCCCTACAGTTTGTTAATAATAATAACAAAAACAAACAAAAAAATCCATAAGCTTTTGCCATCAACACCTAAGCAGGTAGTTGCAATTCTGGAAATGACTGGATTTATCATGAAAAATTACTGAATTGGAATGCATATAATTAGAGAAACATCACAAATGTCATAGAATTGCAGGGGTTGGAAAGAAAATTTTAGTTTTAACATCTGCAAATTAAGATAAATATACCATTATTAATTTTTCATACTGAAAACTATTTCAATGCAATCTTCAGTTACTCTTACTATTCCTTAATGGTCAACACCTGGAAAATTCACAACTGATATTTAAAGCAGAACCATTCTTGTTACTTTAATGGGATTGTTCATATTACCTGCCACAGGTAGAAAAGGTGTTTATACTAAAAATGTACATTCTATATGGACACATACATACATATATCATACAATATCATATAAACATATAAAATACAAAATTCAGGACTGCCTTTATTCAGCATTTCAGACCACTGACATTACACTTAGATTCTTCATATACGTGGATAGATTCCTCAACAGTTTTCTATCCTTCTCCACTATATCTGCATGCGAGCTCCCCTTAAAAAATAACAGAAGACAGTGTGTGTTCTAGGCTCTCAACCAGAGAATACAATAGAGTTTTTTTTTGTTGTTTTTTTTTTTTTTTTAATCTTGTATTCAAGTTTTTGCAGATTAATTCAAGAACCAGAAATAAATATGAGCAACTCAGAGGAATAAATTTCAGTAGCACAGCCAAAGCTAAGCTAATATTAACATCATACTGTACTGGCAGGAGTCGCTCATTTCTTCCAGTTTTAAAAAGCATTAATAGCTTTAGCTTTAGCTCTAAGAGATCAGCTAAAATGTCATTGGGCAACAATTTGAAGCCCACAGTGAAAAGACATTAAAGTCATATTTAGTTATGATTCATTGCTGCTGCCTCAACATGAAACGAATAAGGCAGCAAATTGGAAAACCTATCTACAATTTGTTCTGCTAAATTTTTATGTTTTTCAAAAAAGCTTTATGACAAGAAGAAAAAAAGTTACACACTTCAGTGCTGCGAAACTTAGAAAATAATTAAAGCAGAGCTTTATCCCTTTCAATTAAGTGCATTGTTTAGGAAAAGGTATTCAGACATCAGCTGAGGGCTTTATAATCTTGTAGGTATTTGTGTAAGATAAAATACCTAACTAAATGCCTACCATACCAACCAAAAGTTAAAGTTAAAACTTCTACTTAATGAAGCCTTGAGTATTTAATTTAGAATCCTCTTAATTACAGTAACACACGCACAATCATTTGCCAGAGAAAGCTGCTCACCATGGAGAGTCTCCCAGTTCAGTTCTTTAATAGTGAGGGCCTTCCCCACTGGAAAGCTTTGAAATTGCTGCCTACTTTACAGGTCGGTTTGTGGCTATCTGTTAACACTTTATTGCAATCCTTGATTCCAGCAGCCTAGGAAAGCATAGTCTAAAGGCATACCCTGAACCCAGACATTAACACTGTTCTGACTACATGTTACAATGCAAACTTGATCAAAGACTCCTGAGCTTACTACAAGCGCCATTATTTCTGTAAGGTCAAGTGCAATGCTGTAATATCAAATTAGGTCCTGTATCGATAGCTACACCCGTTGTGGCCCAGCTAAATACACGCTGCAGAAAAACCAAAAGGTGCAATGTATCACAGAACAGTGACACAAATCTCCACGTCAGAGGCTGGTTCAGGATTTTCACACAAAGTATCATGGTACAGGATAAAAAAAACCAAACTTTTAAGATGCAATATGTCATTATTCTAGATTAACCAAGATCACTGTTCCTTTTAAACGAACACTGTTGTTAATGATAAAATCACAGAATTGCAGGGGCTGGCAGGGATCTCAGGAGATCACTGAGTTCATCCCTCTGCTAAAGCAGGTACCCTATAATAAGTCACACAGGTGGGCATCCAGACGGGTCTTGAACATCTCCATAGAAGGAGACTCCACAACCTTTCTGGGCAGCCCGTTCCAGTGCCCCATCACCCTTAATGTAAAGAAATTCTTATGCACGTCTGTATGGATCTTCTGGTGTTCAAGTTTTAGGCCATTACACTGGCACTATGCATTAGTTTTGCCCTAATTTGGAATTCAAGAAATTGTGTCGGACACAAATAACACATATTTTCATCATTTTAACTGTACAAAAATTAGTGGTATCTTACAGGCATCACACACATCAGAAAAATAATCTGCCTAGCATCTTTCCATCATCTAAAACTTAGATTTCTAACAAAGCATGTTTGGCACTGAACTCTGACAAAGCAAGGTCCAGGAACATGGACCCCTACAATCTGATGATTCTGTATGGAGAAAGTGAAATTTTTTTTTCAGAACAGTGTTACAAAACATCACACAGAAATTATTTAATTGAGCATACTGAAGACTGAATACTTGTTCAATCAAGCACATTAGATTCATAGGCATTTTATTTTCCTTAAATTCAAATTCTCATCACATGACTATTTGTTAGAATTATATTCACGTAACTCGATTTTTTATTGATGACATTTTGAATTAACTTGGGAATTTCCATAATCTCAGCTCATCTGCTAGTTTCAAAACAAAATTACTGAAGACAGTCGAACTGATCTAACAACTTTTCTACCAACCAAAAGGTCTCACTCTATGTCTGATTTTCCACCTCCTTCCTTACACTACCCCTAGTGCTTATTTCCTAAGCTAGTTCAATTGATTAGGAAGTAAAAAACTACACTGTTGTGAATCAGTGAGTAGAAAGTGTTCATAAAGAAGCCAGACATCAGAGCCAGCACAACAGACAGAAGTGACTACATTCTCCAAGAATGGGGGAAAAGATCTCCCACTCTTTTCAACCTTCCCAATGTTCACCTAGGATTTAGTAGCACTTAAACCCAACCCTGCTTATATACTGTTTCATCTCCTAAATACCTTCAAAGTAGTAGGAAACAAAAAGCTCCTTAAAAATCAGAAGAATTACTGTAAAATGGAGTATTTCAAGAAATTAAATGGGCAGATGCTATTCAGCAATCACCAACTTTGAACACTTGTTCTCACTGCACTGCTTTGAAGTAGGGAATGAGTGGAATTCATATCGTAAATAAGGTTTACTGAGGTACCCAAACAATAAATTATATACTTGAAACTCCCCAGAAAAACTAAAGCAAAGTAGAGACTAACAACTCCCATATTAGTTCTTTAAGCAAAATGCCCTGACATCTTTCTAACTAATATGAGGGTAAAGTGTCATCAACAGATTTAACAGATGCAAGAACATGACATAGGGAAAGTATTACTATAGCTTGCACTAAATGTGCTGGTTTTGTTAGCAGCCAAGCTGTTGTACTTTTAGAAACACCTTCATTGTGTCATCAGGTCACACTAAGCTGTATATAACAGACCTAGAAGGAAATTGCATGCAGGTTGCACTCTACCCTGTAAGAAGGTGTAGGAATAGCTAAAGTTGAGTCCATATAATCCTAACTACCAAAATGTTATAAAATTACTTACGAATCTGTAAAATACGACTAAAAATCAGAATCTGAAAAGCAATGCTTTAACTAGGTTACATTTTCAATGTCCCTTTCATTTTCTTTCAAAAGGGAAAAAAGTAGGATTTTCCTTCCAAAATTACTAACATATGAGCGTAAAACAAAAACTGCAACATAATGTATCCAAAGCAATGAAACACATACATCCCTCTAGTAAAATAATTTACGTGATATATCACTAAGGAAATTTAATAGCAATATTCATTAGTTTTTTCCCCAAGACACTACTTTTTCTATTCATTCCACGCCATTTCAGGTCTGGTTAAGATATAAAATCTCTTTAGGAAATATTAAGACAACATTATACAGCAATTTACAGCTTATCTGTCAAACTGCAATAATGCTGCATTTCTTATCAAACAACCTACATTTCATCTATAACCTCGCATGAAAATTTACCCTACAATAACTTCACAGTTATTTCAGGTAACAGCAAAATTAAGAAAGCTTTCAATAACATAATCATGATTGGTTGTGCTGAGCTTTATATTGTATGCCTATTTATGGGAATACATATGCAGCATTCACTCCCACTTTCATGGCTTGTTCTGTATCGAGCTTTCTTAAATATAGTTTCTTGATGTGACAACAAAAAAGAGGCATGATGAAGTGCCCCATGCACCTGGAAAACTGGATCTGGTAGCTGCACCACCATCGTTGTCCATTACCTAAGAAAGGAGGTTAGGTAAAGGGAATTTGAAATAATCTTGGTTGCTGCAATTTTGAAGGTAGTTAACACTGAAATAATAGACCTTATGCAAAGACTGATACCAGTATTTAAATTACAGCAAACAAAACAATAGTGAAGACTAAGATCAGTCTGATGATCCAGCTGGAAAGTTAGAAAAGGATATGTCACAGCTAAACATTTCATCTCTCACAGAAATGTTTAAACTGAGGAAAATAGTGGGAATTTTGGTTGACCTTCGGTAGTTATATATGAAATTTTCATTTCAGTCAACCAGGTAACGAATTTGCATTCTAAGTTGTAGACATCCCTAGTGAGGAATCTTAAAGTTAATCAAACTGTAGTGATTAAAGAGATCTTCAGCATACCATGATTTTTTTACCCTCTCTCAAAAGTAAAGAAACGATCAACCTTTTTTTCTGGCTGTACCATCATTGTCAACAGTGGGGTTGGGAGGCATTATTTCAACCGTTATAGCTATGGAATTCTGGTAACAAAATACTGTATCAGTGAGTGCTGACACTCTGTAAACTATTGAATTTCAAACAAAAAAAGCAGCCACGATTTTCACAATTCTCTAGCAGCTGTTTAATTTCAGTGCATTCTAACTTCTAAAAATGCACAATAAAGTGCTTTTGTACTCTTTTACTATCTGAGTTTATACCAAGAACAAAAAACATTGCTGAAGAGAACTCTAGGCTTGTATACTGAGGCTTTAACTTCAGCAGTGGGAGATAGAAATGCTGGCACTACTACCATCAGGAAGGCCAACATTTGACTCCTTTGTTTGGCAATCACTCTAAATTTGATATTTCAACAAACACAACATTCACTTCTGATCAATGGGTAAATAACAGAGAAGAAAAAAAGCCGATACAGTGTCTAAACATTCAAGATTCAGTAGAAATGGCAACTAGGTTTAATCAACACAATTTTACTGTAGGCTGTAAGTCAACTTAAACAAAACCACAGAAAGAATTCTAGAAGCATTACAAAACTGAAGACAGAAAATGATAGATTAATTGAAGATTTGAGAACTCATTTAAAAAAGGAAAACGTTCAAAAATAGGTTTAGCTTCAAAATATCCTTCTGAATAACTTCTCATGAACCTGAATGCACCATAAGAAAGTTTTATTTTAGTGTTTTGGAGCGTTTTTTCATTTTAAATTTTTATTTTTTTAAGAGATGTAATTAGAAAAAAAGCTAAAATAATGTCAGTAGCATCTTACTTTGATGTACTAAAAAAATTATGTACACTTGAGTAAATTATAACATTGAAATTTTAAATAGCTTGCAATGAAACCATTACTGTCACTCAACCACATTTCTACACTTAGAGCCTGCATGTTAAATACAAACTGATTTGGGATTTGAAGAATGTGAAGAATATAAACTGTTTATCATTTAATGCGAAGATGGAAAAATGTAATTTTTATTTTTTTTTCTGGAGAGAGAAAATTCTAGTGACTGCGTAGCACTCTCTAGTGGCAAAAGTTATCTTATTCAGCTCGGTATTTGCAATAAGTCTAAGGAATTTATCAGTTAAGTTACGCAATAATTTTAGATGACTGAAAATATGGTAATTTGATACAAGGGTAATTTGGAAAAGGATCTATGCTGTGGGTTTTTTGGTCTTGTTTTTTATTTTTCTCACCACTTACAATCTGTCATACACAACTTTTCTCTACTGTATATCAGATATTTTTATGAAGGTACCGATGCTGAAATCTAATCATCTTTAAAACTCTTTAAATAATGTCTGAACTCCTATCTTTGGGGGATATTTCACAAGCAACAAAAACAGACAGCATTTGCATTACCATTTATTTACACTCTCTGCTTGAAATGTGTGGAAATACTTTTTACAGTCTGCATGTATATTTCTTTTTGACATAGACTTCCATGAGGCTGACTACACTTACAGCTTATGAATGAAGATTTAGATACCCAACTTTATTCACATATAATCATGTATTTTATATATGAGGGCTGCTCTGAAAGTAATGCCTCCTATTATATTATATTGGTCCACAATGTCAGTGGCAGCTGTTGATGTTATAGCAATAGAGTTTGAACCATCCCATCAATATTCCATTGCATGTTGTTGTTGTGTGACAGATGGCAGAAGAGGGGCAGTCTGACAAAACAGTGTCTGACATGGAAGTGCATGTGAAGCAAAGGTGTGTCACTGAATTCCTCCATGCAGAAAAAAATGGTGCTCACTGACATTCACAGATGCTTGCTGAATGTTTATGGAGACCAAACAGCAGACATGAGCACAGCAAGGTGGTGGTGGTGCATTTCAAAAGTGGTGAAGCAGGTCACCTGTGCTAGTACACATTTTTACGAGTGCAGCATGCAGGCTATTGCTCATCACCGGTGAAAATGCATAGCTAATGGTGGTGACTACACTGAAAAGCAGAGTTTTGCAGCTGAGAATCTGCTCTATAAAATAGTGTTATAGTGCTCTTTGTATCTGCTGTAGTTTCCATTGAAATAAATAGGAGGCATTACTTTCAGAGTGATCTACGTCTGATTACATATTTTATATGTAATAAACATACCTAATGCATACAAAGACAATCTCTATAAGCCTGTCTGTCAATGACTTGCAGTATAAAGTAAAAGGTCAACTTGAATTTTTAAAAACAAGTAATTTTCATGATGAACAGCAGTTTTGCATATATATCAACACAAACTTTCTTGTCAGTCACCAGGGAACAAAGACATTGTTGGAAGAAAAAATTACAGCAATAGCTGAATAGGCTCTGACCAAAGCAAACACTTAGCAACCCAAAATCAGCCTTGGAAAGCAATCCAAAAACTCTGCATTCAAAGGATCATCTAGTGCTGGAAAAATGTAAAACTTACGGAAACACCTTAGTGAGATTAATTTTTACTCGAGCAGAAAATGTACATCTGTAACTTCTGGAGTATTATTGGTTCTGATACCTCTTTCCAGCCAATTTTATTACCTAGCAATTAACTAGAAGACTTCTCTCTCTAAAGAGAAACAAAGTAAACCCTGGAGTTTTTAATAGGTTTCTACTAAGCAGCTAGAATGCCAGACAACTATCCTGCAACAGCATCAAGACTGCCTTATGAACTGATAGCTCATGACAGCGTTGGACTTCACCATTTACTGCTTTAATGAGCACTGTACTATAAACTGCAGCATCTTCTGGAAACTTTAATAAGGGTGCAAGATAAAACACACATCACTGTCAACTTGCAAGTTCCAAGTAAGAAGCACTTTCTGTCAAAGAACTTTTCTTCCCATGTAGAAAGCCTCTGCTAGAACAGTTTGTACCGTTTAGTTTTCATTTTAAGAAAATAACTGTACAATGGTAGATTCCAGCTGGAAAAAAGCAGTGGTTTTAATGCTGTAAAAATTCATGCCAATCCTTTTCAAAATTTCACTGAAGCTTGCTCTATCAGACTGTAGTACATTTATTCTAAATTAAAAGATTTTCTGGACAATTTTTGATCTTTAAATTGAGTTCAATTCATGGAGTATGTAATGACAAATATGCACTTCTTGTTTCAAGAAGTGAGAAGCAAGGAAAGGAAATCTATCAGTAGTTTAATGAAAAATGTAATAAGAAGTTCAGAATAACCAATAATTAATAGTTCTCAAATATATAGCCTTGTAAATCAAAAGAACAATTTTCATAAGCATTATAAATTCAGATTTAAAAAAAAATAAATGTGTTATTACCCAGCAAGCTAAATAATCATTCCCAGCTTGACCTTGACTGTAAGTGACTTTTCAAATTAAATATTACATTTATGAATAAGCATAGTATTACTTGAGCATACACTGTGAATTTAAAAGAATCACGGATTACATTTGTAAAGTACCTTTGCTCAATCCTCCTGAGAGTAGCCTTAAAATCCTTAAAAAACAGTTGTGTGTTCACGCATGGGTATACACACAAATGTGTGTGAGGTGTAGAAAATATGCTGAAAGGCACAATCATGTCTACAATTGTTACATTTTTTTTAGTTAGAAGATAATGCCAAAGAACAGAGGAAATCTGCAGCTTATATCATAAGAAAGTAAGTTTTATTGAACTACTTTATTCTACTTCGCTCAAAAAGCTTTCAGTTAGAATTTAGCACCTATATGGGGTTAAATACATGATACATGGTTTTGCTTGCTAATGAAAATTGTGACTCTGTATATTTCATGTTAAACATTATTTTACAGCAATTTAATAAGTGATTTCTCTCAAGCATATTGTTTTTTTTTTTCTGTGAAAATACACTGTGCCTATATGATAGTTCTAGTATACATACTGCTCCAATACTATGTAATGAACTACTCTGCAGACTGAAAGACTCAGTCTCTTTCAAAAACTGCTCTAAAAGCATTTTGATTGGAATAAGAATTTGAAATGAGAGCATGATGGCTCAAACTCTGACAAAATGTAATATTTTGCTGGCATCTTTCCTTACTGTCAAATAAATGGATATTCTACATATAAACTGTGAGATTTCCTGCTTGTATCTCAAAGTTGATCTGTCTTTGCACTGCAAATTTTAGCATAACACTATGGCCCAAAGAGCAGCAGTTTTTTAATTTTTTTTATCCTTTTTAATCTTTTTTATTATTATTATTATTTTAAATCAACAGGAAAGCAATATCCACGCAAGTTTTCAGCCTCCAGCCCCTACACTCCTTTCCAAGTAAGAATGCAAATGGCTCCAGTTCAACAGAAAACAGAAAGGCATCCAACAGCAGAGACAGAAACTCCTTTCTGGGCCCTTAATGAGGTCTCCAGAGTCCAAGGCAAACTGATAACAAATTGTGCTTTCCACATATCGGGAAGCGGGGGCTGTGAGAGGGGAGAGGAAGAAAACCCTAGAGCTTGTCAACAGAAATTAATTGAACTTATCCATGCCAAAGAAAATGCCAGTAATAAACCCCCCCCCACCTAAATTAAGGCTTTATACCATACAATAAAAAAAATAAAATAAAATTATGGCAGTAATTTTATCTTGGGTTTTTCAAGAGCTTGCTGATTTTCTTGCACTCAATACAAAAATCCCAGAGGAGCAATGCAGGCAGCAATAAGGCAGACTTCTAAAAAAGATACCACTTAATTTCTCACTCTTTCCCTTGCACTATTGCTATTCATCCACTTTTATTTAACTGAATTTTAACTCTATCACTGCAATATGCTGCCATCAGGTTTCTCATTGTACAAAGGTAGTAACTCTCATGTCTCACCGTTCCCCTAAGAGGGTATTAGATCTCTGCAGATTCATCAGTCACGCTGTTTTCCTAAAAGCAGTCAAGAGATTCTAGATAAATTGGAATTAACAAAATGGTTTAAACATCAAAACAGAAAAAGATTTTAAAATATCAAATCTCAGTCTGGGTCAGATGATAAACTCTCTACACACAAGTAACTGGCACCGTACTTCTTATTCCCTACAGGCAGCAAAACAAAACAATCATGAATTTGGCAACTGCTGAACATATATACTGCTTCACCCGCTTATGCATCTTACATCCTATTAAAAATTCAGCAACTAATACTGGATGCATCTATTTAATATAAAGCATTGGAGCCTTTCATTCCAGGACTAAAAATAAGACTTTCTGGTTTAAGTTTGTTCTGCAAACGAAAGCAAATTAGTGGGTATATTTTAGCTATATTTTCTTCATCTGCAAAAGGATGATAACTTCAAGTTAGAAATTTTTTAAAATTATATCAAAAAGTATTATCTGTCTACTCTATGAAACCTACAGAAAAGATAAGTGACATCCTTTGCTGCTTCACTCTATCGTCAAAACAGAAAATGAGTATATCTACACAGCTCACACATTTAACTGTTGTGTAATTGAACAGCTTATACTGAGATGTTTTTGGCGTGTTAGAAAAACGACTGCCAAAGTTCTCCAAATCAATCATTTAACAAATCAGGCACAATAACTCACAGATCTTTCACACTCTTTAAAACTGTTCAAGCAAACTATAGCCATGCATTTGATGGAGTTCATAGCATCATCTTAAGTCATTGTCTCAAACTGTTCCCTCACGCTGCACAGTACTGACTGTGCATAAAAGCACAGGAAAACCTCTCCTCTGTAATACAGTCTTGAAATTATTCTAGCTTCACTACTCATCTTTGAGGTCATCTGAAAATGAAATCTGTCTATGCTGCTGAACCATTAGAACTATCTAGGCTTAATTTCAGCCTAGACCAAGTGGCTCTCCATTTTAAAGCAGTGCTTGAGAGTCTGCATAGCCCAGAAGCTATTCCTTGCCACAGGCAGTGGGAACAGTTAATCCATTCTGGAAGCTGAAAGAATTTAATTAGACAAATGTTGCCAAATTGTGACATTTGTGACACAGCTTATTTCAGGATTAAAGAATGGGCCTTGGGACTATTCAGTTCATCACTTTAGATATGGTTGTAAACTACTTGGAAAGATTTCAAAACCCTATTACAACAATTACTGGAAGCAAACATACTTTCAAGGTAGAACAATACATTATTGAAATTTTTCTAACGTCCCTAAGCACTCTTAAGCCTTGTCTCACACTGTTCTTGCACTTGCACACAAATATGTCTACATTTAACACATAACGCCCCAGATCAGCCTGTCTTCTGTATACAGCTTGCTTCACTCCTTGGCTAATACCCTCAGTTTAAAATACCTTCTTTACTTTGAAAGCTTATCCTCTCCTATTCTCCTCTTCTGTTGAGACATTTTAAACCTCTCCAATCTCCTCTCTCAGAAGAGATTGCTACAAAATTCTTTAGATCTTATTTAATCCCCCTGATCATGCTAATACCGTATTTTTGAAGACAGTCTGGAGAAAGCCAGCTGCCTTTATACAGGATGAAATAGCTGCTTTGTTAGTTCAAATAAGAACCATATAATTGAGATCAAGAAATAAAATTGCGTAGTATTCGCTTCCCTTTAAATACAGTAATTATCAGGTTGATTTTCTGATAGGAACTTACAGAATACAACAGTGACACTGAAAGAACTGCATTATCCTGCATTTGCATTGATCCAATTATATTATGCACAGATATTAAAAAATGTGTTATAAATAATCTTGACAACCTGGCATATACATCTGCCACTTCATTTGCTGTAGAAGATGCATGGAAGCCAGCAAAACATTTGATGACTGCATCCAATTTTACCACCGGACAGGAAGTGGTAGAAAGAGAAAAGGGAGCCTAATGCTTGATCCTTGGAGCTCCTGCTCATATTTAACTCAGCAGATACTGTCTTTCTGCAGAAGATGGCTGAGAGAATTTCCCTCAAGCTTAGCATGGGAGAACAAACTCTCAGTGCAAGCTTAAGAGGTCAAAAGGGAAGGGAGGATCAGTAGCTCAGCCTCAAAAATCCCTACTCTGAGCAACCTCGAGCAGAGGGCAGCAGATGACCAGAGGGAACCACTGTTAAATCCAGTAAGGCCTTCTGAAGGAACATGAAGAACCATGTTTCAGTAACTAGAGCAAGAAAACGGCTGTCTTAACATTTATTTTTCTGATCCAGAATGAATCATCTTTAATTCAGCACTGGCCTGGAACACTCTATATTACTGTTCAGTCATTTCTGCTAGTCAGTGCAGCTGAATAATTCTAAAAACCAGGAGCTGCAAGGAAAAGTAGTAAAGTGTGAGAAGAAAAACAACAGACATTCAGAGAACCCCAGAAATAAAACATGAAACAGTATGAAACCTTTTTCTCCTTAAAAAGAAATCAGCAGAAATAGGAAAGAGACAGCAGAGATAACCAAAAAGTTCAGTCTCATCTATCAGCCTGATATGACATGCATTCTAAAAAAGCACTCTCCATTGTTTGTGGTTCCTGCAGTGACCTCTGTTTTATCTTAAGTACTGTAAGTACTCCAAGTAATTTCTGTGGCAACCACTTATTTGGTTCCTAATTTTAACAACCAAAACAAATTCTGATCTGAACGATTTCAATAATATACGTAGATACAATATGAAAATGAGTTCTGAAAATGAATTCAAGGCACCCAAAATAACTGAAAAATAAAAGAATGTCATTTTTCAGTTTTATAGCTGCTTTCAGAACTTTGTCTGACGGCTTACACTCTGCAGCTATTCAGCTGCAAAATATTACTTCTATTCCATAGATTTTGAATGTGAACTATTAAATCTATTAGATCAATAGTCATTCCTCCCACCTGCACTTTAGAAATTGATGTAACGACCATACAATTTCCATACTGCAACACTTCCTTTTTATGTAACACAGAAGAGAACTAATGCATTTAACTTTATCAATTTCATCACAGTAGTTGCATACAATGTAAGGTATGAAGCTACATAAAGATGAGATTATGTATTTAACCACGATGACAATTTTAAACAATATACTGCAGGACTTCAAAATAAAATGAAGTAACAAATGTTTTTCAATGCCTAAATGAATCCTTTGCCCATGCAATTTTAGTTTTTTTATGTAGCTAACAAATTTGGTGGTTCATTTCTGAACAGCTCAAACACTCATTATCCACAGTACAAACTGGAAAAAAAAAAAAAAAGTAAGTTTAACTGAAATAAATATTCAGAGAAGAGATACTTTTGAGTTAGATGGCTAATTTTAAAATACTTATGAACAATACACCTGTGAAGTCCTGAAAGAAGCTCAAGAGGCTGGTCAAAAACTGCGCTGCCTCTCAGTTTTCCTATCTCCCATCAGAAAAAAAAGCAAACACCACATCCACCACATTTAAATACAATCATCCTGAGATAAGCAAAACAATGCATTATTCAGTAACATTTTAAACTGTGCTGCCTCACAGTAGAGCCAGTAGTTCCAAAGCTAATAGAGGATACAGGTAAATACAGGATAGGCAGACACAGTCTGCATTCTGTGCATTACTTGAAGCAATACTTCTTATCAGATGATTTGGAAGATTCTTTAACAAAAATTTTTTGAAAAAACACATGCTAAACAAGTCTGTAATACAGAATAAAACATTCAGTCAAATCTTCATTTGCTGAATGCCTTTTTTGCATTATTTTAGACACAAACTAAGACTGTTAATCAAAATGAAAAAAAATACAGATAAAATTGTATAAATTCAAATAATTCATTACAAACTATATCACAATACAGAAACAAACACCAGTGAAATAAGGGGGCAACTCTCTGTTACCCCTTGAACCAAGACCTTCAAGCTCATCAAATCCAACCACAACCCAACCATACTACCCTAACAGCTCTCTGTTAAATCATGGCCCTGAGCAATTCCTTACTTCAGACCAGCAAAATAACTTGTTCTGAAGATATCCTCCAAAATTATTTTTTCTTTCAATATCAATATATCAACAGCAATATTCATTTCCTAAGCATAGGCCTCACCTGCACCCTGTCCTTGTACTAACATTTCTCCAAAGAAGCAGTATTACTCTCTTCCATCATGTATCTCTACTTCATAACATGAACACTCATAACAGAAAACACTTCCCAAATGAAAGAGTAACTATTCACATCATTTAGCCACAACTGGGAAAGCTACTCTGTAGAAGGGAGTCATCTGAGGTTCCCCAGCACTGCCAATAAAAAAAGGATCGTCTAAAAGGCCATCAAAATACTATTTAGGTTCTAGTTCCCTATCAGGTCTCAGGGGAGTTCCTCTGCTCTTTGTTAAATAAACATGCAACATAGGAAAAATTTCCTGCAACAATATTTTACCTTAAGTTAGTATCCAGAATTATGTTGCTACGAAGTCACCCAACCTTTATCCTTGTCACGCTGTAGCTGTGAAAAATTATATGAATCTGTGCTTTGATATATGAGAGTAATGACCTCCAAACAATTCTTAAATACCAGAAAAGTATATATCTAGCTGCATATCTTTCAGCAGAGCATCTCATCACGTGAAAACTAAAGCTAGCAACCTCAATCTCTAGCATTTGTACTGCTGAGAAAATAACAACCCAATACACATGGAAAGTTGGCTTAAAAACACTCTCGTAAATTTTTATTGAAATTTTAGCAACGTAAGAATTCCTAATAACAAATCAGTTATGAATAACATACGGGAATCAGTTTTTGGCAAAGAAGAATAAACTATTAGCAAGTATTTTGGCATACTATCAATCTGTAAACCAATCCATAGAAGTTTGGATTGAGTACAGTGTCTAGAAGATAGTCATTTTCTAGCTATTCTGCCATGACCACCATCAAGTCAGAAAGATGTTGTCTTTTGCACGACTAGGACAGCTTGCTTTGATTGCTCTGTCATCATAAAGATGATAGGAAATCAACATTTCTGGTGGCTGTAAATACTTTGCTTGTACATCATTACTACAAACTCAACTTGCACTTTTAAGGTGGTCTCATTCTCTACAAAATTCCAAGAGACTGCATATTATTTATGGAAATGAAGTACTCTAGATATGCTGACTCCAAATCTGATTAAATTCCAGATACCTATGGCAAAGACCAGTTAGGAGGTAATGTGAAAGTGCCAATGCATGCCTAAGGGAACTACGAATTGGAAGTCTACATAGAACTTATAGTATCTTCTCACAAATCAGATGACACTTAGGAACTCAGAGGTAACTACAAACTTTCCATAGTGCAAAGAATAAAAAGGGTTGATGGCTGAAAATACAGGTTTTCTAATAATCACAGAATCGTACAATGGCTTGGGTTGAAAAGGACCACAATGATCACCTAGTTTCAACGCCCCTGCCATGGGCAGTCATCAACCACCAGACCAGGCTGCCCAGAGCCACATCCAGCCTGGCCTTGAAATTAATACCAGCTTCTATTAAAATGATGAATTACGTGCTCTTCTATGTAAATCACATGAAATTACAGTGAACCTCTCTTTCTCAACTATAATTCAGTATACATGAATGTGTTTGACTACCGTTGGGAACGTTGTCTTGTTACTAGCCTGCAGAACGTCAATTTGCTGCAAGAGGATAAAATACATTTATAGTTTCTAGTTTCACACAAGAGTGAATTATTTCAATTTCATTCACTTTCATTCAAAAGAAATAATATCGATTTCCTATATTGAAACAATTTGTTTCCCTTTCATTTACACACTTATCTACTACAGCAAGATAAAATATGACCTAGGAAGCAATCTCTCTTTACAGCTGTGATATATGCTTTATAATTTAGTAAAAGCTGGAATAATCAGTGATAATGTCTTCTAGCCCTTCATTCTGTTTCGATCTACTGAAGTTTTAAAATCAGTTTTCATCTAAATATACAATAAATCCTTCAAGGAAAAAAAAAAAAAAGAAGCAAGGGATGAAATACAACCTGAATGGGAAGGACGTCTATGAATGCACATATGCAGTGTTCTACCTATCTTTAGTTTTCCTACATATTAAATCAGAATTAAGAATACTCTGTTGCCTTTCTTAAAGAACAACACACCTTAAGTAAATCATTATTACTAGCAAAATAAACAAACAAGTGGATTTACATTAAATATAAGGAATAAATTCTTCTATGACAGTGGACAATGCAGGAGGTTGTCCAGAGAATGCCCCACAGCTGGAGGCAATCAAGGCCAGGTTCGATGGGGCTGTGGGCAGTTAAATCTATTCAAAGGTATTTCTGCCCATGGCAGGGGTGTTGGACATGAGCTTTCCAATCTAAACCGTTCTATGATTCTGTGATAATCATTTTACCCAGTAAAATGACCGTGCCTAGAAATTGGGAGAAAGATAAATGCTTTATACAAGGACATCAAACAAATTCCACAGATGGCCATGATTGAAAAACAAACTAAAATAAATGAGAATTCTTACAAACTTAGCAAAAGAAAATCTCCTTGTATAAAAGTCTGTCTTTGTAAGCATGTACGCTTTCACAGTGAATTCTAGCTTTTGGAAAGCAATAAAGTTTTGAAGATATTTTCTAAATACAGATTTGTCTTATGCAGCAATAACTTTAAAACTGATCTTGCTGTAATATTATTATGTACAATTTTATGATTCAGTGTTTAGGTGTATCTTTATGTAAAGCTGAATAGCTACTAATAATTTTCAATTATGTTGGATTTCTCATGAGATGTAACCACTTAAAAATAGACCTAAAAACAATTTCTAAATTCATAATGAACACATAGAAGTTCTGAATACATACTTTTTAAAAACAAATCACGAAAGTACAAGTCAAACAACAAGAATGTGTAACCTAGATCACTCGAAGTTGATTGTTTCTTCTAAACTATAAACCAAAGAACAAGACAAATCATATATTTGCAAGATATATAAATATATTTGCAATTTAAAGCCAACAAACTGGCTGGGCAGGCTTTTTTCCACATTTCCATACAAGCTGTATTAACTCCTCTACGCACACTTGTTCACAAACACGATTTTCAGAAGATAAGCTGTCTGGCAGGTTGTCATCAACTGCTTAAATTCACACTACATTTTCTGCTTTTTCATCAAAGATGAGTTGGGTTCTTTAAGTGAGGATAAGTGAAATTATTATGGCACAGACAAAGGAAAGAATTAAGAAAAAAGCTGCCTTGATAAAGTTCTTGATGAAAAATGTTATTGATTCTGCCTGCAGAGAAATCAGCTTCAATATGGCTACAAAAAGAACACGTTTGCAGCCAGACTCAGAAGTGCACACTTAGGATCAAAAGTACACATGAACTAAGATGAAAGGAGGATCTTTTAAATCAATAAACATTCTGCCACAGGCAGGCAATAGCTTTCTTGATCTTCCACAGAAGATTTACACCATTTTAAAAATCTGAGACTATCTCCTTATCTAAGAAAAAAAAAAGTCAGACTGAATACATACTGAAAAGAAAAATGCTAAAAAAAAAAAAACATGAAAAAACACAGAGAGAGGAAGATAAGCAAGCAGCACCTAACAGAGACTTCAGAAAACCATTTCCATGCATTTCAGAAGTTTAGAAGACAAGGGTCAAGAAACATGCCACAAAAAAACCTTGATGCAAGCACCTTCTAGAAAGAATGAATAGCTCTTCTCCCTATCCTCAAAACATAAGGAAATATAATAAACAAACCAACACGCACACAAACACAAGAAAACCCAACCACAACAAAACTGTGTGCCTGAAGTGAAAACCAGTTTGTCAAAATAACATCAGTGAAGACTTTAAAGGTTTGGAAGAACATTTCAAAATTGTTATCATTTAATAGCATGTTACCATAAAAACAAGCCATGATACTTTTAAAATTATCTTTTGACATTACATTATCACTGTATTGTATACAGTATTTAATTAGTTAAAGATTTTAAGCTTTTAGTTATCCAGAGATAAAAAAATTTGTCTTATCCAGAAAGATATTTTTTCTAAACTCTGAAACGTCAGCATTGCTGCACAGTTAGGAATAAAATATTTTCACAGCAGTAAATGCCTCCCAAAGCATGCTACACAAACTAGTCAAATTAACATGTTGCCTATGTAACCATTCATATTCCCCATGTACAGTAAGTAAGGGAAGGGTGTCTCAGTTGCACAATGTTAATCAATACATTTATAAGAAGTCATTTTTATAAGTCTACTAATGACAGTCTTCACCCCTTTCCGATGCTTTTTGGACCTTCTGAAGGCCCTACCAGTGCTCATGCCAACAATTCTCTGTCTGTGGTCTTCAGTTACATCAGTGATTTAGCAGAGATGGATTTTTAGTGAAAACAACATTCAAAATCCCTTTTTTGATGTCTACGTGCTTTCACTAAACACCACTCTACAGGGCACCAGGGTTGGAAATAGAATAGCTTGTTTCAAAAAACACAATTGCTGAATTAGAGTTGCAGACACTGTTTTCTATTTTAAGTACCAGGTAAAGTGTTTCAATTGCTTTTTCCTCAAGAGTCAACTCCTCTCTTGTTTCAACACGTCTTCAGATTGAGCCATATTCCAAATGCCATTTGGCAAGTTACTGCATCTCTACTAAGCACAGGAACACTGGGTACTACAGATAAGGTTTTCAGAGATCTACTGGTAAGGCTGAAAGTGAAAGACTTCTGCTTAATCAGTTACTAACTTCAATGCTTCATACAAGAGGAAAGAAAAATAAAGCAACTGTGCCACCACTGTTAGTAAGCACACGTCTGAAGCCATCTGACTGAGGTGAATTAAGGAAAAAAGAACTTGTCTAACCTATGTTTTAAAACAGCACCTCTTTGCCTGTCACTACCTTGCCTAATGTTGGCAATTACCAACATTATAAACTAAGGAATGTTTAGAACTGTGTTCCTATTGAATCTTTTTTACATTTTGTCTTTTTTTTGTTTTCCCTCCAAAAGCTCAGGAGAAGCAGGGTCTAGAATTTAATTTGTCTGCACTCAGGTAGAGGATTATAAATGGTGTAATCACTAGTACCAAAAACTCTTGAGGCACAGAACAAAAACAGCACCTGATACCAGGCTGCTTAATAAAAGCAAAGTCTGTCTCAGACTTTTGTTACAGTGACACCTTGTGGTTACATTCGATTTGAGACCTCTTAACATTTTCAATTTTTTCTAACAGCTTTAAATAGGTTTTCATGACTTGTGAACTAGGATAAAGCACAAAGATGAAACTGCAAAACAAAAACGAAAGCACAAAAAAGTGAAAAGGATAAAAATACAAAAGAGCACTGCCTGTTTGAAGACCTTTGGAATTTTTAACATTCATTTGCTGAGGTCCCAGTGTCCCACAAGTTCTTCCCATGAGGGATGTACAGTAATGTCCTTAATTCTATATCTATTGTGGATAATTCACAATGCTCCATACAGTAAAAAAATCAAAGTCACAGTAAAGGTTATAATAGACATGATGCAATAAATGACTAAGCAAGAGCACTAGGCTGGTCTTAATTCATTGTATATAAGTTACAAGCATTTTACTCAACAACTGTCAGAAAGTTGCATCCTTTTCACTCTGCTAGTGTGAAAGAGACACTGAATTTGGTTTTTAAAATGGGTAGTGACTCAAAGAGTTAATTCAAGAGAAAACTGAAAAGATTTAAAGAATGTAAAAGATAACTCAAGAAGGCAACTATCCTTGCCAAATGTTTCAGGTCTAATTATCTCTTTATAATCTACATTTCATCAATTGCTCTACTGTATTAGACAAACAGGCTGACCTTCAATCTGGCATATTCTACTCTCTTGTTTTGAAAATGGTGTGTAAAATAAAATCACAGTCAATAACCTCCCCAGTTCTCCATTACTCCTCAGTCATCCAATAAATGTTACCACAAAGCACTTTGCTTTATGACAAGCAGACAAATTGACGTTGAAATAGAAAATCAATTTGGGACAAGTCTTTGGATAAGGCCATAGAATTGCTGTCCTTTTGAAGGAAGATTAAGAGAAGTCCCACTCTTAACGCCCTAGATCTGTCCAAATCTTCTTGCTTACAGGAGGGAATAAAAAAAAAAGGCCTAGTAACAACCTGTCCATTTTCTACCAAGTGGGGGAAAAAAAAAAAAAAAGAAAAACAACCTACAAAAAAAGCAACAACAACAAAAACAGAAACAAAATCAACAACAACAACAAAAAAAGGAAACCAAACAAAAAACCAAGTACCTATAAACTCCATGAAGCATTTCATAATTGTTAGATGATTTAACAGAGATACCTTTAAGCTTAGACTTTATCAGACATGTGACCATTTCAGAAAGAAAAAACAGTAACAGCAGAATCACAGAACTTACAAGGAAAAGGTAAAAATGCATTTGTCTGCATCATGAAAAATAAAATGCCAATTACACTCAGAATGGATGACAAAAATGACAGGAATTCAGTTATTTCTGAAATGGCTCACAAGTAACCCACCATATTTTTTCCACATAGACAACTGTTTTCTGCAATTTCCTATAAAGCAGTGACCATCAGAGTAAGAAATCATTCTTTGGGGGGAAAAAAACCAACAACAGTGCTTCCCTTTGTTGAAGATTCCAGTAATTGCTGAGTGATTAAGAAGTCTGTCTACATAATAATTACTACACACAAGCCCTATATATAGGGTATTTCCTTTAGAAGGCAAAGCGTAATGACAACAGTCTCTTTGGAATATACAGAGATACTAGTTTCTCTACCAAGAAGATTAACATAGATTTTGCTTGGGCCAATTTGGTGTGACTACAAGTCTCTTCCAGCACTCCCAGCACCTCCAGTAAAATGACACTATCAGCTCAAGAATGAATAAGCTCATCCAGCTGCTTTGTGCTTCACATAACACTACTCAAACCTCCTACATCTTAATTCTCTCCTTTCTCTCTTCTGCAACTGTGAAAAATACTTTTTCAGTGCAACAACAGAAGATACGTGAATATATATAAAAATACATTTCCAAGCCATAAAACAAATATTTAAAAGCATTTAAAAGCTTTTGACAGCCAACGAATGATGTTTACTTCTAAGCAAATTTAAAAATCAAAAAAGAGAGAGGGAGAGAGAGAGAGAGAGAGAGAGAGAGAAGTACCAGATATTTCAAAACAGGATATCTGAAATTTATCAAATGTAGTTATATCAAAATGCATTTTCTTTTGGTTTCTTTTGGTTGAAGATGGCTGATGAAAGCTGTGTATACCATACATTACCAGAAAGATGTAACATAGTAGCAAAACCCAGCAATTTTTCTGGTATCTGCATTATTTAATGACAGCCGTGCAACATTGCATTCAAGCACTAACCTGCAAACACGGGCAGGAAAATACAGGTTCTGCCAGGACCGACAGAGGTATTTAGAGTGATCGATAACTCGAATCCAGTCTAACTCATCCATGGACACCTCAATGTAGTAGGAGTAGGACCTTTGGATTTTAAAACAAAGGATAGGTTAGAATATGAACAGCCACACCTTGGATATTAACTTCTTCAACTTCTTCTGGATTTCAGTCATGCTGAAAAGAAGGCTATTTGCTCTTACCACAATCCTGCATCTAAAATATCTAGAAAAGATCCTTATTCTAAACTAACTTTGATACCAAATTCACATGCAGTTATGTTAAGAGACATTTTCAGAATGACTTGAAACATCCTAACACACAATCTGCAGTAATCAGGTGATCAAGTGGGACCATCACCTTAGAAATGCAATGGCAACTTTCAAATTCAGTGATACTTAGCCATAAAATAATTTCTATTCCATCTGCATGGAATAAATCTAAACTACCAGTGATGCAGATATTACTATTGCCATATCAATAATAACAATAATAACATCTCCCACAAAAAAAAAAAAAAAAAAAAAAAAAAAAAAAAAAAAAAAAAGCTAGGGTGGCACAGAAACTAATGAAACTAAATACTAAACCACAAAACCACCATAATCTCTGTATTTTATGAACATAAGAAGTGTTTCAGTGAGAATTATTGGTGATAGGTGGATGGTTGGACTGGATGATCATGTAGGTCTTCTTCAACCTTGGTGTTTCTGTGATTCTGTGTTGAAGAAGTTCACCCTCTCTGATTTGGCTGCCAATGATGGCTTGTTCTACTTAAGTTCAAAATATTTTTGAGTAAACTGTGCTAAGGAGAATGTTTTCCACAATCTCCACTCCCAGCTTCAGCAGCTGCTAGTTGATTTACATCCTGTAAGTGAGAGGCAATTTACAAGCTACCTGTTCTCTAAAAAAAATTTAAGAGAACTACTCACTATTTTCACCTCTAATACTTTTCAAAATTTCATTGAACACTGAGTTTACTTGGTTGGTCTGTGACAAATAGTTAAATATTGTAAAAAGTTGTTTATTGCACCTTTTAAAGTTTTACTTTTCAATCTTTCCAAAAAGAAAACATAAAACTTCAGCTGAACTCACTTCAAACAATTAAATAGCTAAAAAAAAAAATTGTTTTGAATGATAACTACAATAGATATTCTAAATAAATTTTAATTTACCCCCAAAAAATAATAATAATAATAATAATAATAATCAGTAGAACATCAATGTTTTCTGTTCTAAAATAACACAGCTTGCTCAAGAAAACAAAACTTTTGCAATTTTCATTTGTTAGTCTACAAGCACAAAAAAAAAAAAAAGAAAGATAATGATGTGTTAGGAGTATAAATAGCATGTTCTATTGTTTTTTGAAAGAATATTGCTTATGAATACCTGCATTAGATATTTTCTAAATTAAAATTTTTTTGTGATGACATTTTAAAGTGCTTACAGCAAGAGTAGGGTTGGTCTGTTCTCACTGGTGATAGGACGAGGGGAGATGGCCTCAAGATGTGCCAGAGTAAGTTCAGGTTGGATATCAGGAAAAACTTTACAGAAAGGGTTGGTAAGCACTGGAATAGGCTCCCCAGTGAGGTGGTTGAGTCACCATCCCTGGGTGTGTTTAAAAGCTTTGGGTGTGGTCCTCAGGGACACGATTTAGCAGAGGGTTGTTAGAGTAGTATGGGTAGGTCGTGGTTGGACTCGATGATCTTTAAGGTCTTTTTCAACCTGAGTGATTCTATGATTCTATACCAAATAAACTGTTATTCCCGAATTACCATCAGAGATGTTATCTCTTGACAATTTTGATACACTGAAAAAACTCTAAAAAAACATTCTTCCAATGTGGGATGAGTTGGTCTGCATAAGAACTAGAATACCAATTTTACATTAATAGTTGGAAATTAAATTACAAATAGAAAACAAAACCGCTAAAAGTATTTAAATTACGTAAGCTTTCAATAAAAATATACTTAATGAAAACAAAGAATATGCCTGACATGTCAGGAGATATTTTAAGACCGCTTAATGAGGTCTTGCACATATGTAACAACAGTTATATTTAAAAAACAGTGTTTTCAAATAAAACTTGTTGTTGTCATCCCCAACATGGTATCATGCTGTTTTCATAAAATCTTTATAAACATTCTGCATTCTGTTATCACAAGTGAAAATGCATTACCTTCCCCTCTTTAAGTCAACTTGGCACCTACCGACTGTCTCTGTCCCACAGGAGTATTCGTATGTGGTTGATTATTGATGGCTGGCCGAGTTTGATTTCGATACCAGAACGGCAGTCATCATCAATTGGGTGTCGAGAGAAGCCATGATCCAAGTCATAGTTCTGAGTATCCCCATCTAATAAAGCAGACTTCAGCTCCCCTTTTACAACCTGGGCTCCATACTTCATTGTTGCAATATTTTCCCCTGGTACTAAGAAGAAAAGGAAATAACTGTTTAATATTTATACTCACATCATGCAAGTTAGATGTTCTGAACATCAACTGTATTCAGTTAAAATGAAGATTGACTGCCATTATCAGTTCTCCAGTACTGGTTACAAACAGATGCTCAAAGAAAGAATTACAGAAGGAGGGTCGGCACAGAGCAATACCTCCTCTGTAAACCCATTCTTTCCAGCAATCCACAGTTCCATTTCCTAAACCAGAAGATACTGTTCTTTGCTGTTTTATACAGAGATGTAAACTTTAGAAATTATTTTCACTGTTTTAATAAAAGCTATTTTATAATTCCACAGTATAGGATTATGACCACAAAGTAATAATGCATCTTGAAAATAGGTTTTAGAAATTCTGCATCTTCCCTTTCATTTGATGCCACCTAGATCTCGCATGATAAAAGTAGTGATCATTGATGAGTATGCTGTACCTATATTCTTAGGGTGTTTCACGATTTTATGGAATTTTAATGTACCTTCCCTTATTCAACTGTCATTTTCCACTCGAATAGAAATTTTTGGACTAGTCAGTCTCTCCTTGCAATCAGTCTCTCACAATCTCTCTCATCACTTTGGGGCCTTGCTTTCTGACTTTTTGCCTTATATTCAATTTTTAAAATTTATTTTTATTTTGAAACAGAAGGAAGCTAAAACCACGCGAAATGCTCAAGACACGAAAGCTAAATGAACCAGAGTAAAAGACTATGAAGTTAACAGAAAACTTTTTAATATGTTGGCTCAAAGCTAAAGAAGCCAGTAAAATAAGCCTCCTTTGTCACCATTTCAAAGTCTCCTGGTGATAATAATAGCTACCTACAAAGCAATACATTGACCAACTACTCTGTTAAAAAGACATTTTTAACAGCCTTTTCTGAGGAGAGAACCTGGAAAATATGGCACTGATGTTAAAAAAAAAAAAAAAAGTCCACCCCAAACTCTTCAAATATGTCAGCAAGAGAAGTATGAAATTTAACAGGATATTAATTAACCTAATTGGTGTATCTAAGGAACATTCAGTGGTACACTTGAGCACACAACATTTAAAGAGGTAAAAATTTAACCGCACTGTATTGTAGTATTTCTACACAAAAACTATAAAAGAGGTAATGCACAACTATGAAATTGCAAGTGGTCATCAGTGTTCCTACAGAGAAAAACCCAAGTGTCTGAACTAGTACTAAAACAACATAGAAAATCAAATTTTTAGAAAGCTGTGATTTTGGCAAAGATGGAAATTCTGAGATTACAAACATCTTGTTATTGCAATGTAAGGTGGCAGGAAAAGGAGTCACAAGGTACCATTCCACTTTGAAAAATGTATTTTCTGGACAGTCAACAGAATGTCTTGTATTTATTTTTACAGTATCAAAGTATTAACTCAGATTTTTAAATATTAAGTATTAACTTCTAAAGAAAAACAAATGGGAGATGCAATTCTAGGAAATCTGTTATCTTTTTCAAGGCTTATTCTACATGACTGACAGACTACAGGGCAAACTGTCAAAGAAAACTTTATTCTTTGCTGTGGGGCAAATAGTCTATACATCATATACTACATACAAAACAACAGTATCTTCAAAAAGCTCAGCATTAGATATTCTTGTTGAATTAACAGTGCGCAGAAATAAGAGAAACCAAACAAAAGGCTTTTCATGTTTTTTGGGTGTTTTTTTTTTTTTTTTCCTAAATTATTTCCACTAAGCAATTTGGAAAATCTGTGTATGCTGTTTGGGCAAACATGTCAACAGTAACAAAAAAATCAAAAATATCGGAGAAAAGATGGATATCTCATAAATAAGTCAGCATCAATGTAAAACCATTGAAATTCCATTTAGCACACAACAAATCATTTTTCCCCCAAAAGATTTTTTACTAAAATAACAATTCCTCAAGGAAAATATGTTCTTAAAACAAAGCACATATTCGAGCAATTCCTGAGACACAAACCTAGAAAATATGCTGACTAACGTTATTTCCCACCTGAGGAATAAAAACTCAAAGAACAAGTTAACCATACCTTCCAGACAGCTACAGCACAGCAGTCACTAAAGAGGCAACAAAACATAAAAACGCTTACTTAACATGCCCCTGTAGTTGAGATCCATGTCCCGACTTTCAGAACGAATCTTAATGGCATCTAGGATGGCATCAGGCGACAACAATCCAGAAGGTCTTACAACATTTAGCAGTTCTGTTAGACTCATTAGTGGCAAACGCACTGCTTGCATGATTTCAGCGTGGTTTTCCTTGGGGTTATGTTTACACCAATTCATCAAGGCTTGAAAAATGTCCTTCTCAGGAGCTGCAAAAGAGTCCCTCAGTACGATACTTAGAAGAGCAGCCTGGAAGAACGTAAAAAAAATACAAGGGGGGAAAAAAAAAGAAGTTTTTGTTTGTTTCCTTTTTTTTTAGACAGATCATTTGAACTTGTAGTTGTTAAAAATAAACTCCAAAAGAATGACTACTAGAAGCAGCACATAGTAGAAGCAAAAGTCCTCTTAAGATTCCAGATATCCAATTTAGTTTCTCAGATTAAGAAATAACAAAAAACTCCACATTAGTCTATAGTAACTGTACAAAGAGTATTGCCCAACAAGACAATCTTCAGTTTCAGTACTGTTTTTATGCCTTTAGTTTCCTACTGAAGATCCAATAAATCTCTAAGATAAATATTAAACAATATTATTAATCCACTATGAGAAAGAAGACGGAATGGAAATGTGGGAAAAAAATCAATTTTATTCTAAATCATATTAAATTACGTAAATAAATTTAAGGTAATAAACAATATAAGAACTAATTTGGGGATTTAGCAGTACAATATAAAACATTCCTTTAAACTTAGACTGACATAAGATGACTGATGCAAAAATGTCAACTCAGGGTTGGAATTCCTTTTTCAAACCCTTTCTAATTACATGGGTATTTTTATCCCTTTTCTTTTGGGACAAACTTGGTACCAACAGGTAAAACCCTCAGTGACTCCTACAAATGCAAATGCAGATAATCCACAGATAGCAAAATGAGAACAAAAAGAACTGAATGGATTCTGACTTCCATTTAACAAGCAAAATAATTAGAAGTCTGCCTCAGAAAGGCACAAATCTCTTCTATATGGCAGGATTGGTTACAACAAAGATTTCAGAAAGTATATGCCTTCAGAACTCAGATTTAATAAGCTGAGTATGACAGACTACCATAGGGAAAAAAAACATTCTTTCCCTACACAGCTAGCAAGTCAGTCAGCAAAGCAGAAGCATCTTGCACTTATTCAAGGAACGGATCCATCACAGTTTTTCCACTAACGCTTTTAACACTTTTTTCTTTATTTGTTCAAGTATAATTAAGCTATCTTTCATTCAAGATACTTTGCTGCTTCACTTGAACACTACTTGAAAACATTAAACCACTATTATGCCCAGCTCAAAGACCATTCCAGAGAATGTGGAATAATTCAATAGCACAGAATTGCCTGAATCTTACACAAATATTTATGCATCCAACAACAACAAATATATCAAAACAAAATTAAAAAAATACACCCTGCAATACCACCATATTACATGATTTCAGGCTGCACAAATAATCAGCAATATAAATCACATGAAGCCTCGGGATACTGCAGCCTACACTGTGGAAAACTGCCTATGACAGAGATTGCCTACATCAAGAAATTAATAAAATGGAGTACCTTCTATCTTCAACTCTTTACAACTACTGGGCAACATTCAGAAACCAAGTAATACTATTCCAAGGACAGATAAAAAAAAACCAAGGTAAAATTCAGTTTTCTGGACCCAGCTACCAGAATACTCTTGTTTTTAGCTACAGTGGGTGGTCACAACTAAATTTCTAAAAAATTCAGAATGGATCGCCAAGGTTTTTACTTCATCTTGGTCTGAATACTTCCAGTATTCAGTCTCAGTCCCATGAATACCAAGAGATAACTGTTAACAAACTTACAAGCTTGTATTTTACACCATTAGTATTTAATCATGAAATGTATGCAAAAAAAATTAATAATACTGAAGAAAAATGCAAACAAAAACCATACCTTAGAAAGTGACAAGAAGCCTTCACTGGAGAGTACCTCTTGAGCATTTCTATCCATGAACATACAGCACATACAAGTCAATTTGGGAAGGGAATAAAGACTGGCAACATCAAATGTCATACAAACATTCTGAATATTAAGTATGGTGCAAAGATACTCAGATGTGGAATCCTCCAGTTCTGGAAATCCATACTTATGTGCCAGGCTTAGGAAGTCTAGGAGGACCTCCTCCTTCTCATCTCGTAGTGTGGCACGACCAGTGTAAATATATTTCATCAGCATGGTAAAAGCTTCTGCAGTTGTGTCCTGAAGAGGAATTTCTGCTTCAGGCTGAGATTCTCTCATTCCACCATACAGCAGTGCTCTACAAAGAAGATAAAATTTAAGAAATTTACAACCTAGAAATATCTGTTTTATTAACAAAAACAAACAAATAAACAAAAAACATACAAAAGATAAACAAAATGTCAAGTAACAACACGGGATGCAAAGGGGATGCATTTCCCTACAGCTACAAAAGAAAAAACCCTACATGTCATTTAAAGTGCAGCTGACCACAGAAAACAGTGCCTAGGAGAGAATAATATTCTAATGCATCATGCTTTTATTCTACGGAACAATTGCTCCATCTCTACTTTGAGCAATAGTTGCAAAGCAGAAACTCAGTTGGGTTTTCTGTTGCTACTGACTTTTTTTGTTTGTTTTTGTTTTTAAATAGTGTTAAAAGTGAGGAAGAAAGAAAAAAAGAAAAAAATGGCAGAAAACAAGTGAAACAACTAGTTCATCACTAAAACAGCAGTGGTGGATTAAAGTAAGGAATAAAAGATCAAGAATCCTGGGATTTGCTAAACCCAACATGAGACAAGCCTAAAGATGTCCTGAATCTTTAGAAGGAAAAAGAGAACTAAATACACCCATAATCTGTTGGATTTTGTTTTGTTTTTAAAGTGTGGTATAGAGTTTGAACACAATTTGCTCTCATGCTGAATTTTGTTAGAGGGGTATGTTAGTAACTAAATTACAACCTAAATTCATAATAATCTTTTTCCAGAAAAGTGATTCTATTTAGAGAGAAAAGCCCCAGATCTTTAGAATGAGATGCATTAGTATTATTCCTAGTTTTAAAATATTCTAATCTGAGTCAAACAGATCTTTTCAAATACTTGATTTCAACACATCAAAAGTAAACTTCTGATTAATACAGTCCACGGAAGCACACTATCCATGCTCTGAGAAATCAAAAAATTTTACAGCAGAACTTTTCTGTTCCAAAGTTATTTTTCTCCTGAATTTATGAAAATAACTTCAAAGTCCAATTTAATGAAGGTCAAAAGAATAACATCATGACATGGTATTTATCTTCTTATATCTGGACACAATGACTTGATGTGCTGGGAAACATTCGCACAGAAAAGGTCACACTCAATGGACAGATGATTACACGCTGAAAAGTTCACAGAGAAACAATGTTTATCTTATCTGCATGAAAATTTGCAGTGAGCCCCACAAAAGCTGTGCTTCACCTGAAATAATGGCACCTGGCAGCCAGGATCACTCTGTGTGCTGGAAAACGTTTCTTTTCCACAATGAAGGTAACATCACTATATTCTTCCCCATTCATCAGAGCGCCGATGTGCTCTGACAGAATGTGAACATGGTCAATCTCACCAACAGCTGTGTAAGGACGAAGCGGATGGCTGTTACTCATCTTGGAGGGATGATGATATTGATAGCCTACAGAGAGAAAGAAAATAACTGCTATAAAGGGCACATTTAGAAATAGCAATGATGAAAAATGCAGTTATGAAAAAAGAAAGGAATAGTGAAAGCTCTCTCTCTGATTCTCTCATATATTACGAGGAAAACAAAACAAAGAGGTTTTCTATTAAAGGTAATTTATAACACAACTCAGGGCAGCTCCCATCAAGAACTCTAGTCAAAAATATTTCAGAGAATTCCATCATCTCATTCCTCCATCAATCCATTTACTTAAAAAAAACTTAAAACAAAATGAACAAAAATTAAACAATTTTAATTACAATCACCATTATAAATAATATTATTTGTCTGAATTAAAACACAAATAATTACAGAGAAAAAAGTCAGCTGGCCAATTTAACTTAATCTCAACTCTGAAGCCTCTACTAAAATCAGCAATGAGTAAAACCAACAGTGTTTGTAATCCATCCTTGAAGGATTCCAATCAGCTTTTCAGAACTGGAAGAACATAACTATTCAAAGTTATGCCTGATGCTTTAACAGACTAAGACTCAGTGGCAAGAGCATCCAGAGGACTAGTTCAGTCTTCAATCAGGTTTTCTTGTCAACTTTCTGTTTACTTTTCAACAAAAAAGGTCAGCTCCCTCACATAATAATCACCTGTATTTTCACTGTCACCTCCTGTGCTACAATGGGCACATTCTTAGTGCTAATGTGAGATGGTGTGTACAGAAAAATGAAACCATATACTGCATACAGCTCACACATTAATCTTCTATGTGAAATACTCATGACATGAATGCATTTTTAGCCATATTTTGAAATATAATTAGAAAATGCATGTCTGTTTCCATGCATTTTTACAGAACAAAGAAAGGAAAACACATGGATAGGGGTAAAGAATTGTATGTGCTTCAAAACACCTGGAAACTCTTAATACAAAATGAAGATATCACAGAAACACCATTTCAAAGAACTTCCAACTAGAAAAAGTGATACAGACAGCAAATCAGACTGGAGAAGATAGCATAGTAAATGGTAAATTGATCTATGACAGATCACAATATGAGTGGGAGCAGAACCCAGCTTTCCTCAGGCTGTCTCTGCCATCTGAATTAGAAGCTGTATGCCCACAGAGGCATTAATGTGGAACAAGCACTACTGGCCAAGGAACTTGAGGCAGTCTAGCTGTAACACAGAACACTGTATGAAGTTATTCTCCTACACTGACATAAGAATAAATTATTTTTTATGTTTGTTTTCTTTTCCATGACTGAATGTTTCCTCCATCTGCATTGGTTTATTTACATTTATGTAAAGCAACAGTGCACCAAGCAGATCTATGCAACAGATCCAATTCTAGTAACCTTTGCTTTGTAACAAGCAAGATTAACTTAATTCACATCAATCAAGATGCAACAAGCAACGGTATTTATCACAGCATAATTACTTGAGAATGCATAGACAACAGTGAAATGGAAGTGTCCTCAAAATGTAAAACCCTTTATTACATTAAAGGAGCAAACAAAAGGCTGAGTTTGTTACTCAGCTGCAAATCAAAAACATCCATATTCCTTCATACTTTCCATATCTTTTAAGTCTGTAAATATTCTTGTTGATCTTCATTGTTACGCACAATAGCCAGGCAACCCAATTACATACAAATTACATGTGTATTATCAAACAAAATTTACTCTCTCTCCTGCATCAGTTCCACTTATCATTAATTAGAGAATTTCATTTAAGATGCTACAAGCATGTATTAGGATAGGCACATTTTGGTTTTAAAATCTATTTTACTTCCATTTTCTCTACATTTTACTTTTTTGTTCATCCAGGTTTGGGTTTTTTTCCTGTAAAATTGGGAATAGATACTGCTTGAAGAAAACTGGGAGACAGTAAAAGTGCTAAAATAAGGAAAAGCCATTGGCTGCATGCTCATTTTGTTTGCTGCTGCTGTAGGTTTTGTCATATGCCTACAGGGCAAAGGGTCCAAGGGAAAATTGTTTCCATTTCACATAAATGAATAAAGAAAGAAATAGAATCAAAATAACACTTCCCTGCTAAGGGTACATAAACCTACCTCTAAACAAGCACAAAGTCTGAGCTGGGGGCGCTTGCTAATAAGCTGATAATGACAGTCTGATATCAACATCCTGGACTTAGGCAGGTGATGATGAAAGTAGAAATTTCCAAGCCCTTTTGTGTCAGATGCAAACTAAGTTTGTTTCTTAGATGTTCAGCGCTCCCCATACTGCTGGCATGATGCATTATTCTAGATTACTAGTTTCAAACTGCTCACCGAAACTGAGGGATACAAAGAATAGCTGTGAGCCTGGCTGAACAGCCTTTCAAATGCTCAGTGATGCAGAGGGTTGAAAACTTACAAGTCTATGAGAGCTATGCACATGCTTTATATTCTTTCCGTGGGTAACACTTGTATACTGAAAAACTCAAATTTATTTACCCATCCACATCACATTTCTAATGCAAATTTCATCAGTTTTCCACACAAAGCAGCACTCTTGTGAGCAGTCTTGTCTTTGAAATGTAGAACCAAATAATACATGACCTCAGATCCTTCCAGACTGGATTATTTAGAGGTGTTCATAGAGCCAGCTCTTGAAGAGACCTGCACATTTCTTGTTTGAGGAAGTGGATAGTAATATACTGGTTTAGTTGTGGTGAGTTGCACAGTTTACCTTTGTAGCTGAACTTTACAACCAGCATTCTTGGTTGTAACTCAAAGTTTTAAATACAGTAAAAAAAGACAGAAGCTGCCTGGAGCTCAGCAAAATCCTTTATGATGAACTCTCCAGAATCTTCTGTAATCACTGACATTCCAATCAGATTCAAGCCTCTGTTCTTCCATGTGATCAGAGAAGAACATTTAACAAATTGCAGATAAAAGGCCAAGCCATTTATAAACCTCTTACTAGCACCATAGCCTAATTTCCAGGAGCTATTAACAGCTAATCAGGTGCTTCAGAAGTCAGCTGCTGCAGCTTTGTTCATGCCACAGATATAGGTTAAGTACAACAATCTTCTCAGTAAGTTTGAGGAGCTATTAACATTGAAATGATTTTAAACTGCACCTATGATGTCAGAAAAGTCTACAAATCTCTTCTCTTCAGAATTGAAACAGAAGACCCACATCCTGGTGGCCATTTTACTACTAAAGATGCAAAAAATGTGGCCTACTATTCATCGTATAACATAACATGCAATATTATACACCATGTCAAGGTTAGAAAAAAAAACACCAAGTCAGTTTCCAGCTTGCTATATTCCCTTTCTGATAAATAATCTGTAACACATCATAGCATGCAATACTGTGATCTACAACATACAGCAACAAAAACCACAATGACTTCTTGACTAAACTGCAACAAAGACCAACACGATGTCACCTCCCCTGCCCCACTTGGGCTATCATTAAAGACAGCCTTCTGAAAAACAGCGCTGTTTCACTGAAAAGGGGGAAGAAATACTTTTATACTATGCAGAAAAAAGGATATAAGAAATTGACCATGAATATGTTGAAATTTCTTCTTCTTTATATTAAAAAAAAAAAAAAAGCCAAACACCAAAACTACTGGAAGTTTAAAAACAATTATATGGAAAAAAAATTAGCAAGTAAACAGACAAATGACAGAATTAAAAACTTTGTGAAATAAGTCCAGATCACAAATATGGAGTTAAAATTTCACATCCCTGAAACAACGGCATTCCCATCTGGTTATATCACAGTAATACAGCCCTTGTTAGAATTACACAGAGAATTTTCTTAAATGCTATTTATACAAAAATATTATTATCCTCTTAAGTCTCTCATCCTTTTACTTTGATATAGTATTTCCAGCCTTTGTTCCATACAGTTCTGAGGTTTTCCATAATGTTACCCAGAGAATCAAGCTACCCTACATTACGAGGCACCAGAAAACAAGTGTTAAAAGGGCCTTTAGAAAGAAAATGGAAAAAGATGCTGTGTTTATCTTAATGTCCCCCTACCTTGACAAACACACAAAATCCAAACAAAAACACAGGTTCAAACACCAGGAAGAAAATGTTTTAATCAAGATAATCCTTAAACAGAAAGCGTCCTGCATTTTGGAACACCATTGATTAAACATGTCCTCAACTTTTCCCATTTCATTAACATACCATTATGGTATTTAGAGAAATTATGTCTCATACATAAGTCACAACGCTACAGAACAAAAAAAGTTACCCACAACACTACAACATTTTAAAACACACTGACTTACATATGAACAACTCACAGTGACACCTCATTCAAAAGCCAACTAAACAAGTATAACGCTCATGGTATTATTGGAATTAATCTGTATGAGATCTCCACAATGCACATAATAGTTCAAAAAAAAGTAAATTCTAACTTTAATTAAAATCTTGAATCACACTAACTAACTTATATTAATAACTATCTGTGCGTGTCCGAGGAACTAACTGGCCCTACTTATCCAATCCAATACCTGATAGTAACATAATCCACACAGTATGAATTCAGAGATTCAGAATGTGAAAAGCCAAATAAATGGAATTCCCAGAACTTTTAAGTAATCTCCAACCATTCTTTGGGGAAATAATTAAAAGAAAACTGGTTGTTAATTCTATTTACCACGTCTTTCAATGACAGCATCAGTACCAAAAACATTTTTACTTCAAACACATGGACAGTTACACACTACTACACCTTCCAGTTCCCAAGCATAGTTGTGCTACTGTTTTGCATTTTGTTTAGAGAGACATTTCTCTGATAGGACAGCAGGAATAAATTCAGCTACATACCAAGAACAGTACAGCAGGATTTATTAAAACTCATGTGAAATCAATATTAGTGCACTTGATATGACATAATTAAAATAGCATATAGCTAAATTCTTAAGTTTCTCAGGAAAATATCACAGAATCACAGAATTGTAGGGCTTGGAAGGGACCGCCAGAGATCATCGAGTCCAACCTCCTGCCAAAGCAGGTAATATATTGGTGTACTTACCAGTAAAGCTCTCTGAAGGTCTACAATGGACGTAGCCTGTGGGCAGGTGACCAACTTCCTGAAAATTAGGGTTTTTTGCCATTCTGAACAACTGACAGGTGGAACAGCAAGCTCATAGAAACACTAGTCAGCAACATCCAGCTGCATAGTAGCAACTGTACCATATTCCTGAAAGAATGCATGAAACATATCATTAAGAACAGGTGGCATATAGCAGTAAATGTTAAGAATCCCTCAGTGTTCTATGAAAAATCTTTAAGTACCATTATACCATAACATTAGAAGTGTCTTTAAAAAAAAAAAAAAAAAAAAAAATTGACAATACATTTTTTTAACCAGAAAAGCAATAATACATCATAATTCATTTTCTCATTTGAAGGCACAGAAAATGATCACATTGTTTCTCCATATGAGTCTCTTAATTAAACCACGTCTATGCAAAGCCTGTCATATAAACATTATTCCCCAAACATCCAAATCCCTGTAACTGATCTTGTCTAGCCCCAAGCGGTGGGTGAGTAGCGCTGAGTTTTGTTTGGTTGTGGGGTTTCAGGTCTTGGGGTTAAGATAGGGATGTCATCCAGAGGAACCTGGACAGACTTACAAAGTGGGCCCACAAGAACTTGATGAGACGTTGCACTTGGATTAGGGCAATCCCACATTTGTCTAAAGACTGGGAGAAGAATTCCTTCGGAGCAGCTCTGCTGAGAAGGACTTGAGGGTCCTAATGGACAAAAAGCTGGACAAGAGCCAGCAGTGTGTTCCTACAGCCTAGAAGGCCAGCCGTATCACGAGCTGCTTTAAAAAAGGGGCGGCCAGCAGGGAGAAGGAGGTAAATGCCCCTCTCTGCTTTTGTGGCCCTCACTGTCCTTGTGAGGCCCCATCTGGGATACTGCATCCAGGTCTGGGGCTCTCAGCACAAGGAAAGATGTGGAGCTGTTGGAGAGTCCAGAGGAGGGCCACAGAGATGATCAAAGGACTGAAGCAGCTTTCCTATGAAGAAAGGCTGAAGAAGTTGAGCTTGTTTAGCTTGGAGAATTCAGGGCTCTGGGAAAACCTCACTGCAGTCTTCCAGTACTTGAAGGAAGCTTATAAACAAGAGTGAGACCAACATTTTAGGCATAGAGAGAATGCTCACCTTAAATCTTAAAATGCAAACAAAAAAATTCAGTGACAGCAGCACGGTTTTTGGGACAGGTCTGTGCACTGTGCTTTAAAAAGAGTGCAAGCAAGGGGCACTTCTGTGCAAGTATGATTACTGCTGCACTGAGAACAATTTAACAGTCCAGCTTTTTTATTATTTGATAACACAATGATTTAAGTCAATAGCTATTTGAGTGAATCATAGTAGGGCATAATCTGCAGTAGTACTTGTACTATGAACCCAGCAGAGCTGATAAAACACTACGTGCTATTATCATCAGGCAAACACATTGAGCTAACTTCAGAAGAAAGCTACAGCACAGCACGGGTAAGCACTGCGGGCAGGCAATGCGGAAGGCAGGAGTACCATACGCTGAGCATCTGCCAAGGTCACACCCGGAGCAACTCGGGGCAAAGCGAGCCCGGAGCCGCGGTTCCTCACTGAGGGCTCTCAGCCGGCAGTCACCCCGTGCCCGCGCAAACGCCGCTCAACGGACAGCTCGGCTCCCAGCGAACTCAGCACTTCCGCGCGGAACCCCCGCGCCGGCTGCTCCCTCAGCGCACCCAGGTGCCGCAGAGCGCTGCGCTGCCGCCGGGCCCGGGCAGCCGACGCCGGCGGGTACGACCCGGCATGGCCGCTGAGGGGCCGGAGACCGCCGCAGGGAAAGCCCCAGGAGCCGCCCGGCCATCACGGGCACCGCTCAGGCTGGAAGCACGCCACAACTCTCCCAAACACCCGACCGCAACCATCCGCTCCGCTTACCGGCCTCCACGACGACTGGGCCTCCAACCTTCTCAACCCGGCGCCGCCGAAACGTCAGGCGCCGCGATGACGCCATCAGCAACAGCCGCCGTCCTCCTGCGTGCTGACGTAGCGCAGCGGGCCGGGTCTATGGATGGCAGCGGGACTACAGCGCGCCTCGGGAGCGGGGTATTCGTTCCGACAAAGCTCCTAAAATAGCAACTGCTATTCACATTCCCCTCTTTCTCTTCTGCCGTAATTCTGAATACACGCTGCCTTTCCTCAACTTGTGTCTGCCAGCCTCCTGCGAATCCGCTTGTATGTCCTCACATCGCGGTGAGGCAGTGGCACAAGCTGCACAGGGAGGTGGTGCAGTCACCGTCCCTGGAGGTGTTCGAGAGCCGTGTGGATGTGGCACTGACGGACATGGTCAGTGGGCACGGGCTGGTGGTTGGACCAGATGGCCTGAGAGGTCTTTTCCAACCTTAATGGTTCTGTGATTCTACGTTCTGCTTCTTGAAATTAGCAGAACTTCTGTCTAAAAGGAGAATGCAAATTTGTCTCTACTCCCACCTGGAAAAGCACTACTGCCATTTAACTCAGTGCTTTATTTAGCAGGGGAAGGAAAAGAAGGAAAAAAAAAAAAAAAAAAGCATTACCTTGGAAGATGCAAAATTAGGATTGCCTATAATCAACACAAACTGTAAATTTCACAAGATCCCCCTTATTAATACTAAACAGGGAACATTCAGTTGGGGCTAGTGCTTCTTGTGTAGCTGTCCACTGAACTACACACCCTCAGACATACAAACATGCAGTTTACAAACTATTCCTCTTAATTACTGGATTCCATATAATTGTGTCAATAGCATTTCCAGTCACACCTGTGCTTTGAAGTGTCATGAAACACATCTGAGTAAAATACTGTATGTAGATAAAATACAAACTGCTCAACTCTTTACAAGGGTAAATGATGGCAGGACAAGGAGAAATAGTGTTGAGGGAGGGAAGATTTAGATTGGATATCAGGGGGAAGTTCTTTACCAAAAGATTGGTGAGGTGCAGGAACAGGCTGCCCACAGACGTTGTGGAAGCCCTGTCCTGGAGGACAGGGAGGTGTTCCAGGCCAGGTTGGATGGGGCCCTGGGCAGCCCAGTATAGTATTAGATATGGAGGCTGGCAGCTCTGCATGCAGGAGGGTTGGTTCTTGATGATCCTTGAGGTCCCTTGCAACCCAACCCCTTCTATGAAACTACTTTATTAATTTACATGCTTGTAAAACATTGAGATTTTCCTTGCCAATAAATTTATTGTAAAGCTTTAGACGTTGCATCTATATTTATCAAATAGTTTCAGACAAATTCACTCAGATTAGCATTAGTCTAAGTAACCTCTACTCACAATCTACTGCAAGATTCTGCAGTCAGCATTTGCGCTTCAGCTGAGTTATACTTCATTTCAAGTTCCTTATTTCAGAACAAGAGCATTAGAAGGGATACAGTTTATTAATGAAAAAATATATAAGCTGCAAACAAGAGCTCTGTCTCATCTCATTTCTACAGCTTTCCTTCTTGGCTCAACTCACATCTAAGGAGCTCCTAACTTTGAAAGATATCACACTAAAGCTATACAACAATAGTCTTCAATTTAGAATTTTTTTAATTGCTGCTGTAAGATAGTATGAAATATTGTGTATGTCTTTTTCAAAGTAAGGTGAGGTTTCCTTGGCTGAGTCACCCTGAGCCAAGCTGAATGTCCACTAAAGGGATCGGTCTTATTTACTTGTTCAGGAAATTGAGAAGCCTTGAAATCCTTAATTCAGCTTAACGAACTTGGGATAAAGCTGACCCAGCATTTAAGAACACCACCATCAATTTTTTGAGTAATAAGTAGACTGCCTAGGATTGGGCACAACATCAGAAGTGCCACATCTAGAGGAAGTTGGCTGAGATCGTGTAGTGACAACTGTTAAGACTGCTCAGTTTCTCAGATCTTGCTATGAACAGTTGTAACTACATCCTCCCTATCATCTCCCTAGCATACAAGGGAATCATCAACTACACAGAGACAAGATAGAGGACAGGCCAGGTATTCTAGAAATATAGGAGGGCACACAGAATGCAAACGTGAGCTAGCTGCAGAAAACAGTAAGGTGTTACAAATTGAAAGTCAAGACTGTATATGCATTACACCTGTAAGGTGTACCTACAGGACAGTACATGTTTAAGTAGAGACCACCCAGAAAATAATACTCAAAATTTAATTTGAAGTATCTAGTTGCTTTTATGATTTTCATAAATCAAAAACAGATGATCTTCTAAGTCACTGTCTCTACCTTCCAATAAATCCATGGTTGTTTGTACATCTGTAGAGGGCTTTAATCGGGTAACTGTTTTCATTTTCACATTCTGTATTTCCATACCTGTACAAACTCAGTGGAAACATGTAGCATATTTTCCTTATTTCCAAATGGAAACAATATCTTGCTTCAACTTTAATGATTCTTCACATGGAGCTTTGTAAGATTACTGAATTTAAAAGGTCTGTTGTTAAGCTGAGGTGTACAGAATTAAGGATTTTTCAGACAAGGAGACAGGACAATAATATTTAATATTATACTTAATATTTGTCATTATTATCTACATTAGCACAGTAGAAAATAAATTCAGTAATTTCCACACTTCTCTTTTAACTGAATAGCTAGGGAGTTATTGAACAAATTAATGAAAACTCTGCAAATTATTATTAAGCATTCTGCTCATCAAGTTACCTTCACTACTGGATTCCCAATAAATATTTTATCCTGCATGACCAGGTTACTTCCCAAGGAAAAAAAATAATCCATGAACCAAAACAAACAGTGTTTTGTTTACCTAGGATTCAAGAATTAGCAAAGATACATGTCATACTACTTTAGAAATGACTTTTCATCAATGCTTTATTTCAAAGTGAATTGCAATGCCATTTCATTATCCAATAGTCACATAACTGAACTCAATAGGAGTTACGTGCTAGTAGGAAAAATCACAATAACAGTGCAGAGAAAAAATTTGCTTTGGTTTTGTTAACCAAAACTTGACAACTCTTCATACAAGTGTAATTTCAGTAACCATCACTGACTTTGAAGGGGCAGATCAAAATGCCTACTAGTAGGAAGCTATTTTAGATGCTCTTTTTCCTTACATTCCTAAAACAGAATTGTACAGAGCCTGTAAGTGGAATACAGCCCAGACTTGCATCAAAACACAAATTATGAACAAGCTCTAGTGTTGGAAGAGACAAGAAGGGCCACTGTCAGAATCTATGAGACCTATTACGTTGTCTGGCAATCAGCAGCCAAAAGTTTAAATACTGAATTCTTCCTGCTGGACTAATTTACTGCCTTTCCAAAGTTTCTTGTTCCGGGCACAGCTTTTTAAGTCTGGTCAATAAGGATTTTGTTGCTTGGCATAATGTAAGTAAGACTCTCACAAATATGCTGCTACTCAGGTAAGAAATCTGATATTTTATTTTCTAATAAACAGGGAAGTGCACAAAGCCTTCAGGATATCCTCTGACTTAATGAAAAAAATATGCATTATATATGCTCCTCGGTGAAGCTCATCAGCAATAATGCAGGATCTTTTTTTGTTAGTTTAAATCTAGGTAGTGTGAGATGATGTAAACTTCTAGTCATGCATCTTGGAGAGTTTAGTGAAATATTGGTAGAGTCTGTTTAAGAGCAGAGTACATATTCGTGCTCTTTAAAAGATGGGTGAGGATTCCAAACTGGAAGCAAATAGCAGTGGCATCACAGGAGAACAGTTGGGAAGCCTCAGTTTAATTTTAGAAGAAAATCTAAACATAATTGATTTTCACAAACACTGTTACAGATTTTCTCCAGGGAACTAAAAGTTTGTATCTTTTATACAGTGTATTCACTTAGATCTAAGTGATAGTCACCATATGGTTAGGATTCAAAATTTCAATCCAGTAGCCATCAGGATCCTGAACAAATGCAATTCCTTTCAATTTACCTATTAGGAAAAAAATAGAAGGAACGATGAACACAAGGATAAAGTTAAGGGCACATGAATAAATCTTAACATCAAATGCAGTTACTTTCAATTTTTTTTTTTTCTTCTGTATGAGTATTAATTCAACTTTAGACAGCTACTTCTGAAAACATCCAAATTAGTGTTTGATCACAACTAGGCCTTGGTGTGTGTGTGCTGAATTGTTAATCTGATACTTAATAAAGCTGCAATTTAAAGTCATTATAAAGTCTTATCTTTTGTTGATTTTCTTATTTTTTTTTAACCCCTGCAAGTGTTCAACCCTTAATTTCGGAAACGTACTTTTGTGTTCCAGGATGTTTTGGCATGTTTTGCTAAGCTGTTCTGCCTTTTAAAGTTCTTTGTTCCTCAGCCCTGTTCATTTCTGCCTACACAGTAAAGTTCTGTGCTCTACTAGTTTTTATTTGGTCATTCCCCACTCCCAATCTGGATTACAGTACACATTGGCATTACTATTTGAGATAGAAGTGCACTGCAGGAACGTTTTAAACAGTTGGAAAAAATATTCTTCACGAAAATAGGGTCCCCTAAAGTATTCAACAGTGAATCACGACAGCACAGCTTAACATTTTACCTTAAAGAGTTAGCCAATCAGTTTCCATTTTACTTACCCTATTACCCTGTCTACTGTAAAAAAAAAAAGTTCATTATTATTACATTCTAGTTACAAAAACTTCTGAGGGAACAGCAGCTGTGATTCACTAATGCAGGGGGAAAAAAAAAAATACCACGAACTTTCTCATCCAGCCCCAAAACAATAGATATTAAATCCAAAACCTCATCATCTTTGACATTTGCTGCACAAGTTTAAATTCCTAACGTTGAAAACTGCTTTTGCTTTTTTTTTTTCATCCTTCTATAAACAGGACAATTCTACATTGTCAGTTCTGTGCATTTTGTAAGAGGGAGCATGGTTAGTAGGTTCTAGCACATCCTAAGGAGTGACAGCTATAGAAATGTATCACTGAGCTGTCTAATACAAAAATCTACCAGGCACAATATATTAAAAGCAAACAACTGGAAAAGGCAAAAAAAAAAGACTTGCATTACTGGCTAAGACTTACCATCATCTGGTTTCTTCACAAATTTCACTCCCAGTTCTTCAAACCTCTTACAAGCTTTATTGACATCAGGGACAGCAATTCCAATGTGCCCTGGGAAACAGAGTAAAAACAGTAAAATACACTAAGTATTTCTATGCATTTGAGAAAAAAAGTTTGCTCAGCATTTCATCTTCTGCAATAAGTTCACATGCTTACACAAGAGATATAACAAACTCAAGAAAAATCATTTCTTACAGAAAGAAGAGCATTCCAGATTTTAACAATACCCTCCTTGACAAAATTGGCTTTTTAATAATGATTTTACAATCAGAACTTCTCAGTTACAATAGCTCATGTTATTTGGATAAGAAGATTATTTCTTCCTACTGCAGATAAGTTATTCAAACTGTTTTATCTGTATTCCCTTTCTAGAGACACATCTACATAACAGGATTTTGTTGCATTTGCTTAGTTCAACAGCACAAGGCATTTATTATTAATGCTGTATTAGTAGATACTAACAGCAGCACCATGCTGAACTTACAAGTAACTTCAATTTAATATGTCAAGTGGCTATATTCAGTACCAGACTTATTTCACATACAAGTGACCTTTCAAGCACTCAAAATATCAAGTTGAGCCACTTGAATGCTATCCTTGACACTACAGATAAATCCTCCTTCCAGCTCAAAACTGGTAACCGGTGCATTATAAAATACAAATCCAAATTCAAAAATCAATCTGAACATCATTATATCAATATGCAAGAGCAATTATTGAACTTCACTGAGTGGTTAGTATTAAAAAGTGTTAAATTAAAAAAATTAGCTTTATAACAAGTGTAATTGTGGTTCTTCACTCTGAAACATTTTTTAATTTACCCATTTTCATGATGCATACCATGCATACATGCTGGAAGAAGTAAAATAAAGACGCTGGTAGTACTTACATTTCAAAGTAGCTTACTAGAAAAGTCTTTTCGTCTATACAAGTTTTACAAGTTTACAAATCCCCCATGAAATAAAACCTTAACCTTTGCATTGATTTCATACAGATGTTTTATAAAGAGAAAACTGAAACTCCATTTTTCCCTAATACATGTAACTGTAATACATGTAACTGTAATCAAAGCACAGTAAAACAATGCATAAGAACAACATGCACTAAACAAAAAACCTACCAAATCCTCGGGGATCTGAATTGCCATTATGATAGGATTGCTTTTCATCATTCTCAGAGCCCCAGTTGCTGTAAGAAATAATTATACACTGAAAAAAAGCATCAAAATTAATTCCTTAGTGTTTAGCTTCCTCAGAAAGGCAATTTGTTTCTTTTCAAAACCATAGAACTTCATTTGCTGGCTACATTCATTAAACTATCAAAACTTTCCTTTAACACAGGTCCTGGAAATAGTCTTCAAAGTAGATATAAGGGCTAATTCAGTCTAATTCCTACCCTTCTCTAGTACTCATGTTCCACATTTGAATGAGTCTGAGGAACGCTCCTATCTCATCCAGATTGCAAGGATGGCTGTGGTGCATGAGTGAATTTACATATTAATCTAGATGCAGAACAGTGAAGTAGCTAAGCACAGTGGCAGGGTATTTGTGAGAATATCTCTATCTCCACACTTAATTATAATCATTAGTATTAACAAGATTGTCCAATTCATATGAAGTGTTTTGACCTCCTTTGATAAGCCATCAAAAGCAATACTTAACCCACTACTTTAGAGGCAACTTCAGAGGATACAAAAGAAGTTCTAACTGCATCACTTTTGCCCCAGATGAGCAAACACTATTTGGTACTTATATACTACTATTCACCTTGTAGTAGCTCTAGAAAGAGTAAACTTGCCAAGTATCTAAGATCTCAGCGTATTTTAAGACTTATTATATAACACTAAAGATGCTTCCACAGAAATTACTGCATTTCTTTTCAATTCAATGAGACGTAAACTCATCCACTTCTCTTAGATGTGGTTGTCATCTCCTACTGTATTAATACTTACTGTGTCAGTTCAAGTGTAGCTTTTCTGGAGAAGGTCCAAGGTGTTCTCTCAGCTTTATCTTTTGGGATATCGTTTTTATTTTCATAACCCAGGAAAAACAGTGAGAACTTCATGGGAGGAAAGTCAAATTTCTGAAGCAGTCTACATGGCAAAAATTTTGAAACAGTAACTAAAAAAAAATAACCACACAGCCTGAAAATACAAGTTGCTTCCCCTGTGGAACAATTACAGCTGCGATTTTTATCTTTCTGACTGCAATCCACATCTTAAAATACTACATTTTGAATTCTCAAATAGAAACATTCCAGCACACATTATAAACCTCTAAAAGCTAGAAGAATCAGATGCTTATAGGCAATCAGTAAGTGAACAGCAAAACCAGAACAGAGGCTCAAGTCTGAAGCTGCCATTTTGTTACTTGTACAGATTTTCTCAGGAAGGACAAACATAATTTATGTTCCAGGTTTACAGAAACGATTCCTATTTAAAAGCATCACAAAAGTTACCAGTTGAAAGTAGAACTAGTGAGGTAAAAGCTGTACAAGCTGTACACTGATAATTAATGACCTACTTAAAAGAGGAGAAAAAAAATTCTAGACAAAGCCACTTTTCATTCATTTGCAATTCAGGCATTCAATGTGCTGTGAAGTTCTCAGAGATTGGCAGGCTATCCAACTTGGCATTAGCAGATAGGTTTAACTACATCAACAGAACAAAAATACTTTTCATAAGAAACACCCAAAGTTACAGTGGCATACAGCTTCCACTCACGTCATTCCAAGAACTCTTGTATAGAAATCCAGAGACTTCTTAGGATCCTTTACTCTTAACATTGTCTGCTGAAATATAAAATCCTGGAAGAACAAAAAAAAGAAGAAAAAAAAAAGCATTATTATACATCAAACAGAATTTAATTGTGCACCAACAAAGATATCAGTTAATAATGAAAATCAAAACCAGCAAGTCTAGAGGTAACAAATACAGTGCCACATACAACGTAAATAACATTTTATTTTAGAATACTCCAAGTTAGAAGAGACCCACAAGGATCACCAAATCCAACTACAGCACTACCTAAAAATCAGACCACGTGACTGAGAGCACAGCCCAAATGCCTCTTGAACACCAGCAGCTTGGTGCCATCCCCACTATGTTGGGTACCTGTACCCTATCACAGCTACAGGATCCATTGCCACCCGAGCCGGCCTCCCCCATGCCACCTGTATAATCAAGATGTTATAATCACAACATAATTGTATAATCAACAAATATCAAGACGTTATAATCACAATATAATCAAGAGAATTAGGCAAAGTAGACAACAATCACAAAAGAGAATAAGTAGAAGAGTTTACCCTTCGGCTGAGCTCACCACAAAACACCAGAAGAGGAGATCTCCAGAAGAGATCCTTCCCCTCTGGTTGCCAGCTCTTAAATAGGTCTAGGAGGGGTGCAGCCAGGTTCCACCCCTTCTGGCAGCACAGTGAATTGCTTTCACCTGTGCTCCTCTGGCTGACTCATGGCTCACCTCAGGTGATCGATCGATCGATCAGGCCGTGACTCAGCAGTTCCCATACACCGCCCCACCGGTCTCCGCACGCCAAAGGGGCGGGGATGCTAGCAGTACCACCACAGCCTCCGCCACCCGCAGCCTAATCGCACCCTGCTCGCCCCCACCGAGCCCACCTTCGTGCTGGGATCCGGCTCCGAGCAGGCGCTATAGGCATCCTCCTCGCTCAAGCAGCTCGGTTCCGCCATGTTGGGCGCAGAGGAGATGGGAGGAGAGGGCAGTACCAAGGTGGTGCTCCGCCCTATAGTTGCTCGAGTGCGCGCAACGTGGCCTACGCATCTGAGCAGCCTGTAGGCGCTCAAATGAAACGCTGCTTTGTTTAGCGCTTCTTTCCAGCTGACGGCACTTTCGGCGTTTTCATAGCCCGGTGTTTTACCTTCACTCCATAAGTATAAAAACACACCTAACGGGTGGTTTATTCCTTTGGGGAATTAGAGATGTTAGTTTCTATCTGTCTTGAATACTCAGCAAAATATTATTGTTATCATTATTATTAATATCATTAATAATAATAATAAAATTTTTGTTAAGAAAAGCGGGACGGGACGTGGCAGGCAGCTGCCCCTCCGCTTTACACCTTCTTCGTCCGGGCAGAGCCGAGCCCCGCGCGAGCAGAGCCGAGCCCCGCGCGAGCAGAGCCGAGCCCCGCGCGAGCAGAGCCGAGCCCCGCGCGAGCAGAGCCGAGCCCCGCGCGAGCAGAGCCGCAGTTGTTACGGGCGCCCCATAACGGCCAACAGCGCAGCAGCGCGCTGTGTCGCCCCGTCCCGGAGGCGGACCGGCTGGTCACGGCCGGCCGGTCGGGGCGGGCACTGGAGCTACTGAGTAACACCGAGGCTTATTTTTCTCGTCTTTCTCTCCCCCTGGTCCTCGTGTCACGTTGCTGCTGCACTAAAAGGGTAAGGAGCAAAGCTGAGAGAGTTATAGACTTGTCAACGGACTGGGGGTGCTGGTGACTGAGGTAACAGTCGTTAGGAGTGATGCAGAATAAACCTCGAATGTGAGTTACAAGAGGAAAGTTGAATGATTTTGTTATTTTGTGCTGTGTTTGAAGTGTGTGTCCAAGGGCGTGATGGAAATCAGGGTAGGCAGCCAGCTGGAGCTCATGCTCTGACCTGATGAGTATGATCTACCACACATCCTTACCAGTATAGAATGTATGGTTGGTTATACCTGGTTGGCTGCCTTAAGGCCTCATGAGAACTTCTGTGTAATCTATGATATTGGTTTTAATCATTATGGTAGTAGTACTCTGAGTTACAATGGCATTTTCAACATTTTTATCTGTTACTCTGAATATTTATATAGGTTATGCACATATTCTAACATCCTTGTGTAACTGAACAAGCTATTTTAAAGAATAAAATTAAACACAAAGACTTCAGGTATAGGTGTAATGATGGTGATAGTGCCTTAAAGATAGTTGTTCAGTCTGTGTGTAGAATGAGAATACTGAATGATGCATTTAATTTTCTGTATATTCAAGAGTGTTAAAATCTACTGAGTGGGATTGATGGCAGCTAGCAAATGCTAGTGGATAAATATGCCTCCCCGTACGAAGAAAGGGAGAGGATATTTACGTAATTCTTTGTAACCCTGAATTACAGGCTTGGGATTCACAAACTAAACCTTTCTTGGGCTTTTCAGATAGTGAAATAGACAGGGGAAGAAAACAGCAGAATTTCTTTTCCATAGCAGCTGACTGCTTAGCAGTCAGTCATGAATATACCTTGCTTTGTCCATTTTAGAAATTCTTACCTGGGAACAATTATTCTGCTAGTACTCTAGCCAGCTTAGGTTACTCACAGAATTAAGAGGAAAGTCTGTCTTTTTTATACTGTGGTGAAGAAGTCTTGATGTGCTCAACACTCTAGGAACTTTTAATATATTGTATAAGACTTCATAAGTCAATACGTGCAAAGAGCTCGGTCTGTATGAATTTTAGGGTGCAGCCTTGTCTGTTATTTCTTACCCTCTCAACAGCATGCTTTTAATAACGAAGATCTGATTTTTGTATTAATTTAAATCAAAATGAAACTTATTAAGTAAGACATAGAAATACTGTAGAAATTGAATACTTCCACTGAAGAAATACTACCCAACACCCTCCATCCTACATTTTATCTGAACTTGTGTGTGTTTAGGGTATCATGTATGGTGGGGCATTCTGTATATAGTTCATGATTTATATACACACGCTATTTTTTCCTTTTTTGACTTTTTTTCCTTTTTTGAAATCTTCCTTCTGAAGATTTCAGAATGGAGAATGTGCAAGAAGATAATAATGAAAATTCCAACACTGGAGAAGATTCTGGGTCCGGTCAAGTGGCAGCGGATAATACTGGGCAAAATCTCACTACAGAGGATTCTGTGTCTGGCCCTGTTGCACCAGGGAATGCTGAAGACAAATCTGTTCACCATGCTCAACAAGTAGTAAACTCTTCTCCTTCCCAGGAATCTTTTATTCCTGTAACCCGAAGGCTGTCTAGGCTTTACCGGAGCTCTGCTGGAGTTCTGTCCATGCAAGAAATTTTAAAAGAAAAACAGGTTTAGTATTCAATATTAGGTCTTAACATAGAGATAGACATAGAGGTCTTGACATGGTTCTTTCTCAGATAATTAAATTCAGTTTAAATGAACTGTTTCTCTTTTCCTTTTGTTTCCATTTCCTTTTTTTTTTTCCCACTTTTTCTTTTCCTTCCTTCCTTCCTTCCTTCCTTCCTTCCTTCCTTCCTTTCTTTCTTTCTAATTATATTCAGTTTTCTTATTTCAGATAGAAAGTATCTGTCTGTAATGGTTTCAGTATTTTAAGATTTTGTCTTAAAGTTGTGGTAGAAGGTGGCCAAAGATATTAATTGAATAATTTACACTGAAGCAAAGCTGTACCCAGCTTGATTCCTGAAAATATTTATTTTCTGTAGATGTTTTAGCTTGATATTATTACTGATATAGGCTGGCTTAGCAATAGATTATATATAAATATAAATTATATAAATTAATATAAATATATTAAGGAACATTAATTAATTTAATAATTCAAAATATTTTTGTGAAAAAGAAAACTAGTTAATATGGCACACAAATATGTTAAGATCTACTGTAATATATTTAACATGTGATTCTCCTTGCCATATCCTCTGTTTGCTTCACGCTTTTTAATAATTCATAGTAATTTGCTCTTTGGTGAAAGTACACATACTTTTAAAGAATAAAACAGTTACGGATCTGTAATACAAGACATTCAACCTTAGTTGTAAGTGAAGTAGCAGGATACAGTTGTGATCAATTTGTGTATTTTCTGTTTGAAAGATGTTTAATGTTTTAGGCTCGATACAGAGAAGCAAGAGAAAACCGAAGAACAAAAATTGACGCTTCATATAAATACGTATTTGAAGTTCTCAGCATCAGGCTAGGTTTAGACTTAACAACTGTGGAAGAATTGATTTTGGATGTCCCTTCGGTGAGTATGTTCTGTGACTCTGTTGAATTTCAATTATTAGTCAAAATATGTAGCAGGTTACCCACTGTTAATCATCATTTAGATCACTTCTACCAAAAAGTGTGATAAATAAGGCATGCAGTTCATCTGGAATGATACCTGACTAAATAATTCAGCTTAGTTTCCTGGAAGATTTTCAAGTTTCCCTTGGTTTTGATAGCAACTTTTTCGTATTTCTTACTTCAGGTAGAGCTTAATTATTGCTATTATTTTGACCTAGTGGATTCTTGTCATATCCACCAAGTTTCATTCTTTTCAGCCTAGAATTATTATATTCTAAAAATAATCGTTTTTGTTTGTAAGGCAAGTTGTATGGGAACTGCTGAGTCACGGCCTGAACCTCTGATTAATCACCTGAGGCGAGCCATGAGTCAGCCAGAGGAGCACAGGTGAAGGCAATTCACCTGTGCTGCCAGAAGGGGTGGAGCCAGGCTCCAGCCCTCCTAGACCTATTTAAGAGCTGGCTACCAGAGGGGAAGGATCTCTTCTGGAGATCCCCTCTTTTGGTGTTTTCTGGTGAGCTCAACCCAAGGGTAAGCTCTTCCACTTATTCTCTTTTTGTTATCGTTGTCTACTTTGCCTTACTCTCTTGATTATATTGTGATTATAACATCTTGATATCTATTGATTATACACAATTATACTGTGATTATAACATCTTGGTTATACACAAGTCTTGATTGAAATGTCAAAGATAGTGCAAAAATAAGCGAAACTTCACAGAAATGTTTGTAAGAAAAAAAAAGTTCTTTTAGGAAAAAGGGAGAAGATGATCCGTTTCACCAATGTTGTTACATTTGGAAAGGCCTGCTATATAATTTCCAGTTTTGAGCTCCTCAGTTATTTATAAATGTATGAAGGTGTTCCACAGTGCTTGAACAAACACGAGCATTCGGCTTAACTGTTCGTTTAGTGTCGAAACTGAGCATCTATGTTTGTAAAATACAGCCCTTGTTGTCTCTGACTGCGTGATATTTTTGTTGGTTAGAGATTAGACTTAGCCTTCAAAATTTAACCAGACGTTATCAACTTTGATTAGATACATCAACTTCAGTTCTCTGATACAAGCTGAATATATACTCACATTCAAAATTATTGTTCATTGTTTCTTTATTGATATTTATACATCATAAAATAGGTATAATCTTTTTTATTGTTATGCTTACATAATATCAAGTTGCTTTAAGCTTTGTCAGTTAGCTGATGTTTTGTTGCTTTGCTGTTGATAAGTGGAATATAGTTTTAGATCATCCTGACTTCATATCAAATTGCTGTTCTGCACTGTTTGATTAACTCAGACACATAAGAATCTTTGGGATGGTGTGTGTTGCTTTCTTGTTTGTTTGTTTTCTTCTTATTTATCACCATTTCAAAACTTTTTTGGTTAGAAATTGTCCATTTTTAGTTCATACACAGTTTAGGCCTCTGGGGCATTGTCGACATTGTCTTTTAACAATTCTCAGTTAGGAAATTCCCATATACATGTAATGTCTCTGACATTTATAAGTTTTATACTTACAACAGTAGCCTGTATGCTGTATTCACATAGCAAGTGTTTGCACCACACGTGCTTGAAACATGCTGCGTTTGCAGAAGCCGTAGGCACAGGGTTAGCTCTTATCTTACCTTATTTATAAAATCATTCAAGACCATGATATATAATTTCTCCTTTTTCTTTTTCCAAATCTTGTTTTGTCACTGACCTTCCAGCACTTTATCCATTTATTTTATATGTGCTATATAGTACTAATTGAGGGGGGATTTTTTTTATTATTTTTTTATTTTTATTTTTTGCTGTTATAGCACTCATCCCCTATTAACTATAAAAAAAAATAGAAGTGCAGTGTGCATTTCTAGATCTGGCTTGCTTATACTTCTTTTATTTTTGCACAGCTTTGTCTTCTCAAAGGAGCAGGTTCAAATTACATCCACCTGGCGGACAATCATTTCCCCACCTCTCTTCTAATTCAAATTATATATATGCTTATTTTGTGGGGAAAAATCCCACGAAGTTGCTTATATGAGAGATAACATATCTAGAGTTTTATGCTTTGTGTTTGAATAGGTGATGCTTCTCCAGACATGTTTGCTAGCTAAATTTCTGACTCTGTTTTTAACGGGAAGGAGTTCATTACTTAAGTAGAGAGCCCTTTAGTCAAATAGTTTGAACGCTCTTACTGAGTCGATCATTCTTACAGGTAACTATAGAGACTGTGAAAGAAGGTAGATTTTGAACAGATCAGTGCATAGAAGGCTTATGCCGTACTCTGAAACCTTCCAATCTCCTCTAGGCCTTCTTTCAGTGCTTTACAGAGCTTTTCAGCTATGTTCATTTCTTTTTCTAACTCATACAGTCTGGTTTTATCAGGAAATATCAGTTGCCGAATGTGTTATGTTACTCCTTTTTTTACCACTGAATCTTACCTTTAGGAGTAGAGTTGCTATAGCAGGACATGTCAGATCATGCAAGTTTGCCTTGTGTACTTCTAAGTCTCTTCATGACCGTTTGCTTGGAGCCGCTCCTTTAGACTTGCAGATCTGTGAGGGTAATAGAATACCATCTAGTTTCTCTGCACCACTGCTAAAAACCATGAATGTATGACATACAGATATCAGAACTAAGTCATCTGGATGAGTGAGATAAGTAATTCAAGGCAATATTTCAACAATCTGCTGTTTTGTGACTTCTCATAACATTTGAGTATGAACAGCGCACACCATCAAAACTTGAGGCGGTACCGTGGACAAATGATGTTGCGTATGTTACAGCCAAGTAGAAAATAATGATTTGAGTGACAAGTACTTGCATTTTTTTAATTTGTTTCAATTTAACAGTTTGAAGAATTTGATTCATTTTTTGCCAAGGGAGGAAGTAAAGCATTGAAAATTTTCTATCAAGAAGGAGATGTACCAGGAATAGGTAACTTTTTAACATTAATACAAGGCAGATGTAATAATGTCATCTACTGTTAAATTTACTGTTAGCCAGAATAATAACTGGTTTTCATTTCAGAGGATGAATCGTATATCAATAGATTATCACACGGTAGGGTTAATAGTGAAAGTAATGCAATAATGAGCCTGCAAAATGAGGAGAAAATAAAATCCAGTTTACCAGAATAAATGTAATTCATTTTCTTTGTGTGCCTACATGTATTTTTGAAAACAACCTTAAAGCTATCCCTATGATACTTCCTTACTTTTCCCCACCATTTACCTGTTTTCCATACCCTGCTTTTTTCTACTTTTCCTTCTTCCTGACTCACGCCTAATTCCTTACTAATTCTTTACTTGTTTCCCTATTGTTTTCTTGAGTATAATATCTTTGATAAGGTGAATGAGAATCAGCATATAGTATATCTTAGTCACCAGGAAATGGAAAGATGATGGACCAGAGCAAATTCCCTCTTCAATGCAGCGCAATACGCTGAAATTGCTTTGTAAGGCATACATTCTGTAAGTTTAGCCATGGATTACTCCTTTTTTTTTTTCTTACCTTACATACAGAAGATGAAGATAAGTGATTTCTGTGTTGAATTCTATTTCACTGTATTTCAAGCATTTTGTAATAAATCACTTTTAAAAAAAATAGTGACATCTATGAAATTCTTTTCAGAATGTGGTCGGACCATTCCAGGTGTTACAAAAGGAAGTAAAATGATGCGATTTTATGTGAACACACCGGGCAAATTAGTAGGACTATGCTTGTTTTTCGTTCGTCTTAAGAATGACAGCCATATAAAGGCCAAAAGTATACATGAGGTATTCTCTCATACAGTTTTAAAAACAACTTAAAAAGCAGATAGTTTTGTTTTGTTATTTGTTTCACTATTGTTATGTTAAATTTACTGTAACTCCATATTTTTGAATGTTAAGTTGTATTGCACTGTGCTCTCATCTTTGGGGAGACAACGAAGCGCTATATTACTTCAGCAAGTGCTTAGGGTATCTGGTGAATTCTGTCTTGCAGGGCAGTTGTTAAGGAAGCAGTCAGCATTTAGATTAGTTTATCATTCTCTCAATCTTTTTTTTTTTTTCTTTCTGAAGAAGGTAAAGCCGCTAAGTACATTTTGGGTCTGACAAGACCCTAAAATAGAAGGACTCACATTTGCCTAGAAGGCTTCATACATAGCAAATTTCAGCAGAGAAAGTTTATTTGCATCTCTCTACTTTTTGTGTCTTTGAATGTGTGAAATGCACGTTTATCCTAAGGAAGTTATGTAGCGTGAGATTTTCTGCTGTATAACTACGTGAGACAAGTTATTAGATTTGTGTGGAGTTGATTCTCATCAATGATCAACTCACTTCTCCTTATGTTAAAATTTTCATATGCAAAATCAGAGTGCTTTTATTGAGGGAAAAAAAAAAAAAAAGCTGACTTTGCAATACTGTTTCCATTCTAAGTTACTACATCACTAACAATTATTCTGTTACAATGCAGGATATATTCTTTTGTGTTTTGGATGCCACTGAAGGGCTCTTACGTGGTGTTAGGAACATGTTAGAAAATATTTTTATCCCAGCTATCCTTGCAACAAACAACTGGGGTGTTTTAAGTCAGAACAAACAGGATACAAAAGACAAACAGAATTTTGTGGAAAGTATTAGGAGATACCTTTCATTTCTACAAGGTAAGCTTTGCATTTAGAAAGGAATCAAATTAGAGGAATTATATTTAAGAATTTTATTTTAAGCACAGTAGGGCACAGGTAAGCAATGTACCTAAGTCTTCAAGGAAAAATGAAATTATCAAAAGCTTGCCTGATAAACATGTGGAGAGATTATTGATTGAGAAAATTATCTACTGATAGATTACTTCTAAGAAGGAATACACGGGATTTGAAAGAATTTTCTGTTTTATGTAACTTCAATAAAATGCCTATTGTATCAAAACATTACATTTTACAGATATGTATTCCCAAATGTAAATTGCTTACACTGGTAGAAACAAATTTTCAAGTCTTAACTGGTTCTGTATTGTAATTGCTTTCTTCTTTCTTGGTTTCATTTATTTTTTTTTTAATTTGTTATTATTCAGGGGCTATAATAAGTATTGAAGGAACTGTTGAGTTGAAAAAAATAGATCACATCAATTTTTCTAAACTCCAGTCCTTTGAGGAAGTAGCAGCAGCAGCAGATAATCCTGATATGATTCACCAGTTAGAAGAAGCACTTATGATCTGGCATAGACAAATTGAAAGAGTAAGTTGTTTTAACACATCTATCCAATATGAATGTTGTTAGATACTTATAAATGATATATGAGACTTGCCTGAAGTTATTCTAAGGTTACATCTAGATTTTTGTCTGAGTATACCTGCCATTTGCTTCTGCGCACACACACATGCTCATGGTTATGAATTATGTGCTATGTTTCTGCCAATCATCAAGGTAACATTGTTAGAAAGATGTTTGACTTGGCCAAGTATCTCATCACCAGAATAAAAATGTTAGTGAAATGTAAAAATATCTGGCTATATGAATATGTACATGCAGGTGAGTGCATTTATGCATTTACATCTGGTTTATTGCACTTATTAAATAACTGTTCCATTTTTACCATTTTTTCCCTCCAAAAGTGAGTGTATTTCAAATTCTTATTAAATAAAAAACATGCTGAGATCCACCCAGTTTTAACAACAGGTGAACATGCACATCGATTGCCTTGACTTCAGTATAAGAATACCATTAATCACAATTCTGAATTAGGATTCTTTTCCAAGTCAGAACCATTTTCAAATGTCAATAAAAACAAGCTTGTTCCTTTTAAGTTAGTCTCCTTAGAACATTTCTTCTTCATAACAATTTGTCTATTCTCTAAAAGAGCCTTTTCTTTTCTTTTTCCAATCTGATTGCAGGTTCTGATTGAGAGTCAGCAGATGAGGAAGGAAGCTGATAATTCTGGTCCATTGACTGAATTAGAGCACTGGAAATGTATGTCTGCTAAATTTAATTCCATTATTGAGCAGATCAAAGGATCAGACTGCAGAACTGTCATTAATATTCTGAATATTGGACATTCTAACCTACTAAAGGTAATTTTTTTTTCTTTTTTAGTAGACAAACCTTGCAATATTTATTTCTATATATATTTGAGAGATTTTTTTCTGAAGAGAGTTAGAAGGGGAAAATTTAGATATGTTGCTGATGCGCTTGATGTAGTGATAGAAGAAATTACAGATACTGGCCAAAAAAGTTAAAAAAAAAAAAAAAAAAAAAAAAAAAAAAACACCTTGCATCAACTTGCATTACTTGTTTTGATAGTGACTTTAAAAAACAATTTTCCAAGGTTGGTTTCAAAGCACATCAGTGCAAGTTAAAAGAAATAGTTCATTATCTATGAAGTCTTTTCACAGTAAAGTTTTCTGTTTAGACGTGGCAAGAGCTAGATGCCAGAATCACAGATGCTGCAAATGAATCGAAAGATAACGTGAAATATTTGTGCACGCTTGAAAAAGTTTGTCAGCCTCTTTATGACTATGAGATTGTAAGTATACCTTTCATTATTCGCTAAGCAAAGTTCAGTTATTTAAAACGTCCATTAAAAAATTCCAGTGTAAAAGGAATCTTCTGTGTATTTGTTTACATATATTGATATTTTTTTGAAACATCTGTCTAGCTGAACTTATAACTAAAGTAAAACATTATTTTATTAGAAGTATATTTATAAATATGATTTATCAATAAACAAGTACATGTGATTGCCTAGTCTGTCCTCTGCCGATACTATTTTAAAAAATACTGAAATACTAAAAATATTAAAAAATACTAAATATACGTCTATATAACTAAAAATATAAAAATATATATAAATATATATAAAACTAAATATACGTAAATATACATATATATATATGTAAAATACTGATTTACAGTGCAAGGATCTCAAAAGACGTAGTTCACTGAAAATTCCAGATGCCAATTAATATTACACAAATGTAACCAAAATGCCAGAATTTCAGTTATATAAAAAATAATGGAAACCTAATGAGGCCCTAAATGCTTCTTGCAGGGTAAAATAATATTTTGATGCTGAAAATTTTGTTAGCTGCTGCTTCTGCAGAAATTTCAGCTAGTCAGTACTTAAATGTTAGATTGTTTGTGTTGTGCTAATTAAGTAAAAGATATTCAGTTTAATTTTTACCATTAATTATTATAACAAGGACATGTTTGTAAGGGCTGTTGCAGGATAAGATGGAAGGAAGAAATAGCCAAGGGAAGAGCTGTTTCTTCCGTTCTTTTTTATTTATTTTTTTTTTTGAGTCCTCTCTGTTTTGATCCTACATGATTCCTGTCCTCCACCAGAAAGTGTTGCATATTTTTCTTAACTTCTGGCAATTCAGTATCCTAATTGGAATTTAAATTGAGGGGAAACAAAAACAAACAGCAACCCCACCAAACAAACACAAAAACAAAGCAACGGAAGTGTAGAATGGCAGAAAAGAGGACTAAGCAGCTTATCTTCCTCAGTGCTTCAGTCTATCGCTAGAGGGTGCCAGGTACCAGGGAATAAAAAACATAGTCACGCGTGTATCAGACTTAAATTGTTTCGTAGGAGTTACTAAGATACTCTAACATAAATACATTTGTGGGTAGGACCCATTAAAGATCTTATTAGTTTAGTAACACGAGAGAATTAGCTTCGTTCTTTATTTAATCAGGAACACTTTGCATAAATCTGAACTTCTGTTCTTTCCCTACTGTGGGGAGGGCTTAGTGAGGAGCTTAGTGCTGCTTAGCTGGTTGCTGGGCTAAATCACAACAGTTGAACGCTACTTTTAAACTGCTTTGGGTAATTTTTTTCAGTGTCACTACACTACTGAATTTCATACCTCCATGAAGGAAGTGCAAATAATTTGCTGCTAGCTGTGACTCATGAGTACAGAATGTTATAGACATCAAATAAATAAATATTTTTCTCATTAAGTAGGTAGTATTCCTCCATTGATCATATATGTTTTGCATGCTTCCCATGCTTAGGGTTAAGTAACATTTTTCTAGCAGAACCCCTTTACTAGTGAGTAGTTGACAAATGAGAAAGTCCTATCCTGTAACCTTCCCATATCGCATGTGGTATGACTTGTGTCACATGTGTAAGAGCAACCTGGGCCTAGTTGATATTTGCTAAGTAACTACTATTTTTCAGCAGTGTCCAGATGTTATTTATGAATAGTCTTCTCTTTTGCCTTTTTGTTTGTTTGTTTCTTTGAACAAAGTATTTTGGAAGTGGTTCAGTGACTGAACAGCAGTAATGTGGTCACTTAGTTTTAATGGTATGAACATTGATTTTATGAAATGTGTATAGGATTTCGATCTTTTATATGACTAACGTTCATTAATAAAATTAATGCTGTGACAATTTTGACTTCTGTGGAATCTCTGAATGAAACATTTTATGCAATGGTTATTTTTACAATGTAAGTGCGTAGAATACATTTAACAGCTGTACTTGAAGAAAAACAAAAACATTAATCATGAACAACCACTGTCAGCTGCCAGAAGAATATTTTCTTTTGTGCCAAAAAATGCAACCTGTACTTCTGGATTCAGTGTTCAGTTATGGGGATCAAAATAACATTAAAAATATTCATATGAATCTCTTTATCTGACCAAATAATCTGAGAGTTTTATTGTGTATTAGTTGAGATTCCTCTGACAACGTGTTGAGCGTGATTAGATTTTTTTGACAGGAAACTTTTTTGTATGATTCAATGACATTTTAAAGATTGCTCAATGTGATTTAGGCAAAAATTTAATTTAGATGTTGTAAATATAATAGAAATAGATTTGCTAGCAATAGAAAATAAAGTTTTTCTCAAAACTCTGCTTTAAGGTGTCAATGAGAAATGGAATACCAAACTTGATAAATGCTATCCGAATGATTCACAGTGTTTCAAGATATTACAATACAACTGAAAGAATGACATCTTTGTTTATAAAGGTAAATATATTAAGCTTAATAATACTCAGTGTAAAAACCATGAGTTTTTTTTCCTGAAAAATATGAGATATCTAATTCTATTTAAATCAGAAGGACAGTTGTTAAAAATTGGTGATAAATAGTGGGTGTATGTAAGGGAAAGGAAAGGAAGCCTTTTGATCAAGAGCAGTTTGAATTCAGAGTAGAAACATCTTTTGGAATGAACTTTATTACCCTTGGTTCAGCAAAACTGAATTTTTCCTCTTAATAATTGTCAGGATCTGAATTAATCTCATCTGTTACTTGCTAAATGAAAATGAGAAGTTAATGCTTCATCTGTGATGTTATATCACTGCTTAAAGTTCTTAGAGGGTTAAATCTATAGATATTACATTTTCACCTTGAGATGACTGTTTTTACAATGTAAAACTGTTGCAGCTGTTTTCCAATTCATTGCTTAATTGGACAGTGCTGATAAAGATATGTGAATATGAGTTGTAAGGTATGAAATAGGTAGGAGACAAAAGTTAATTTCTGTGGGAATGAACTGCAGGATGAGAAGAAAGTATTTGCTTTTGCAGGCGGTAAATTCATTCTCTCCCCTGGGGAGACATGATTGTGTCTCTCAGCATATCAGATGTCACCTAATTTCCAAGTTCACTGTGAATTTGCTGCCACTAAGAGCTTTGAAAACAGCTGAAAACATCTGGGCAATTCTCATAACTCAGCTGAGCATTCATCTAGCTTTTTTATTTGTGTACTTCTCGAAGAACTTGGAATGCTAGTGAGATTTGAATACTCTCCTCATGTCTGTAATTGGTAAGACCCCTTTGGCCCTCTGGCAGCCTATTTCTTTTGTTGCCAGCAAGTATGGTTTTTCTGTTAGCTATTGCTTCCAGTAAGCATATAGGAGACATCGATAGTGCACCTCAATACATAACTTTCTTTGTTTAAAAAAACAAAAACAACCCAGGATATAATATAGACTTTTCAATTTGATTTGAACTAGAAGATTAAGATTAGCCTTTTCTGAGGCTATCTTTGTCTATTACTTGAGCTGTTTTCTATGCTTCAATTGTTAGGTATGGATTATGGAACAACATTTATATTTGGCTCGTCAATAATTGGTTTTTAGATTTTTGTGTACTGACACTTGTTAGGGTCTATTAATGATCTGAGGGATTGAATGTTTCACTGCAGAGGCTAGTTTACAGCCAAACTGGTTACGTGAAGCTATGAAACAGCAAGGAGAAATTCCATTGCAATCTAAACTTTTTTCATCAAAGCTCGAATGTTCATCTCATACTGAATGCTTCCATTTAAAGATCATCAGAGGGGATACTGGAGATCCTGCTTATAGCCTCAGATCTTATTGTGTAGGTGAAGAATAATTAGGATGAAAATTACTTTGTTATTGAATTGTCTTTATTCGTGTGTTTAGTGACATTCTGGTTTTATGCATATATATTGCTATTCTTATGAATTCCATGTACATAACTTGAGTATGCTTCTGGGGACGTTTTAAGACATTCTATAAAGTGTTTTTCTTTTACGCTGCATATATTATTTTGCCATTATTATTCCCACAAGTAAAATTCATTCAAACTCTGATAGTATTAATACACGCAAGTAGGAATTTTTACAGATTATGTGAAAAAGACAAATTTTCTTCTGAGCTTCAAACCTTATTGTTTCATTTGTCTACAATAGGTTACAAATCAAATGGTTGCGACATGTAGAGCATACATTACTGATGGTGGCTTGTCTCATGTATGGGACCAAGAGACACCAATAGTTATTGAAAAAATTAAGGTTTGTATTTTGGTATGTCTGTTATTTTTCTATTAAACCTATTGATTACCTATTGATGTGCACGAGGAAATTCATATCAATATGTATCAAGTACTTTACCCCTCTGCTAATTTATTTCATGCTGCTTTGATTGTCTTCTCATTTCTTATCCCACTAGCATTTGTTGAAATTAGAATGGCTTCATTTTCATCAGCTTTTTCCATCACTGACCTTGGAATTGGCATCTTCACCGTATCTGTGAACAAAAAATCTTATGATCCTGCGTAATCCATGTTCTTCCCTGCTGTCAATCTCTGATATGGTGCCGTCTTCCTCTGCAATAGGAAACTGCATTTGAATAGGCTTCCCTCTTTAAATAGGCTTCACTCCTTCCAATTCCAGACTTCCTTGGCCGTGAAGGTTCAATGGTAATAGAGTTTTCGTCTTCCTCAGGTGATGGTGGCATAGTTTGCTTTTACTTCTCATTGTTCTTCTCCATTACTAATTGGCAATAAATTAATGTTACTGTCCTCTAAACCACCCTTTATTTTTCACATCACCTAAAGCTTTCCTGTTCTATTTTTGATGGCTCATTTCCTATTGTGTCTTTCACTGGACTGTACGGTATGATTATATGCTGCAGATACCTGCTAGGAATACTAAAACAAAACAGTTGTACGTAAGCCATTACTGCATGGTGACTGAAACTAGACTCAGTGATAATTAACTACTTGGGAATAACAGTGGATTTTGATTCTCTTATTTGTTACATATGAGCGTAGCTTAAAGAATGATATTTATTTCTTCCCTTTTTAGGATTGCATTTTCCTACTGAAAGAGTATCAGAGATGCTTTCAGGAAACAAAACAAGAAATTTTGGAAAATTTAGGAGAAAAATCATTTGAAGTATCTGAAATGTACATTTTTGGAAAATCTGAAGCATTTTGTAGGAGATTAGAAAAAGTGAGTAAATTATGTGTTTTTATTGTCAGTACAGAATTAGGGCTCCTCCAGAGAGCAGTTGACAAAGCAAACCTAACTTTACATGCTCTTAATAGAAGTGTGGAAGAGATTTTAACTTTTCTTTTGAGAGAAGTTTGACACTTCCATAAAGTAAGCTAAATATTTTAGAAAATTACCTTGCAATGTTCTCCTGAATTTGTCAATTTTTCTGTGTTAACTAGGTGGATTATCTCCATTAATCTAGATGTACATTGCTGTTTTTGGAGGCTTAGAGTAATATGAAGAATATCAAACTTCTCTTATGTGAATGGTGACCTAAGTCATTAAAAACTCCTGTTAATGCTGAGCACAGTTCTTCAAATGATTCTGTTGTTTGCTGTAATCTTAACATTTATTTTGCCAACCTAATAAAAGAACTTCATCATCTGTGGGGTTTGCATGGAACAGATAATAGGTGTTTCTAGATGCAGAATACATGTAATAAAGTAATAAGAGAGTAGTGAGGTAAGGAAGGCAGGAATTATGTGCTTCATTGTTGTTTTTTCTTATCATGCAGTATGCATATTGCAGTCTATATAGTGTTCTTCTATACAGTGAAACCTCTTCATATCATCACTCTGTATACATCATGTTTATAATCTATATGACTCTATTTAACTAATAGTCAAACATGGGGAAAAAAACCACCTCCAAAAAACCTTTCCCAACAAGCAAAACAAATATGGATTTATGTTAATTTGAGTTATGGTGATAACTGATGTTGAAAATGGAGTTAACTATGCTCTGTTGAAGATATTTTCTTAGAAGCCAAGCATTTCTGAATGCATTAGTTAATTTGAGAGGACTAGTTATCATTTACATTATTTCCCTCAGGTTTTAGTTAATAGAGGAAGTAAACAAAGTACTTTTATGAGCATGATTATAACCTTTATATTTCAGATTACAGAGATGATAAATGTAGTGCAAACCTTTCGTGCACTGAGTATGTCTACCATTGAAGGTATAGATATAATGGCAATAAAATTCAAAAATATCTACCAAAGTGTTCAAAAGAAACAATACGACATCCTTGATCCAAGAAAAACGGAATTTGATGTGGATTTTGTGGACTTCATGGCAAAAATTGAAGGTTTAGAGGTAAATAGTATTGCAATTTATAACTTAATTGGTGGAGGATTTCATCACTACTGTCTGAATAGTACTACATTAAGTCATTATCAGACATCAAAATATTACAGTATGACGAGAAAAGCTTTACTAAATTATGTGTCTCTTAGGTACAAATACAAACATTTATGCGAACTTGTTTTGGAAGAATTTTGTCTTCACAACATGCACTCCAGTTACTTCAAAGGTATTGGCAAATATAGTTTAAAAGATTTTAAAGCAACATGAAATTACTGATTTGCTCAATTTGAATTGCGTGATAAATTTTGTAGTAAAGGATCTAGTAATTTTTTTTCATTATTGCTGTTATAAATCATTTATTTACGAGAAAGTTGTATTTTAGCTTTCTAATACGAATCAATATATACTTCTGTTTCTTCATTTCATTACAATGTCTTTTGCATGTACAAGTTAATAAAACAAAACAAAGAAAAATGTACGTAGGTAAGTAGAACTAGAGTAGAACTTTTCATGTTGCTCGAACTTGCCCAGGACAACAGCCAAAAAATTACACTGGCTGAGAAACAATTCCTAGATCTGCGCTTCTTTCATTTTACTTAATATTCATGTATCTCAAAATAGAAAGAAGAAAGAAGAAGAAAATATTGTTTTATAAATATAATTTTAGAAACTTGTTTTTAATTCAGATTTCAGAATCTGAGAATGCCATGCCTTCAAGAAGAAGTAAAATATACAGTTGCTTGTATTCTTCAACATTATGTGGCAGAACTTGAAGTTATTAAAAAGGTACTTTATTTCTTTGCAGTAAATTTCAAATATTTTAAAATAAGAACAAATACTTTACTATGCATAATTTGTATTTACTCTGTCTATTTCAACAACTGACTTTCAGTGCTTAACTAACAAGGCTTCTTTTTTTTTCTATTACAGAAGAGAGGCCCGAGTACATAGGAAAATATGACAGATACATTGCTCTTCCTAGCAAATGTATCATAACACAAATTCAAATTTTGAAGCAAAACCTTTGCTTTTATTACTTCTAGTAAACAAAAAATTATATATGTACTGACAAGTGTACATCTGAAGATACCTTTTATTTTGTTATTTTTTGAGTCCTCTTAATTCTCGTTTATCTATGTGTATTATCTAATGATGTGATAGTGTAACTAGTTAAAAAATGTGGGTGAATCATTTTTGTAATTTTGCATTTGCTTACGTAATATACAATTACTACAGAGTAAATGTGAGTTCACTTCTGGAGACTGTTCACATCATTTGATTTAAACATTTGAAGGAGAATTCCTTTATCATCATTTTATATGTCTGCAAAGGCAACGTTTGTATCTGAACTCGATGTCCATATTCCCTTTCTATTCATGTATCATGTTGTAAGCCAGTGAATTTTTCTCTGCATGCTACCATGTCACTGCATACAAATTTAATTTGTTTGTAAGAAGATGACTGCGGTAGTGGAGGAAGAACAGTTTAAGGTTTCAGAAGGTTTTTTGTGTGTTTTTTTTTTTCTTTTTAATTCATTTATCTAACAATATTGCAGATTTACCAAATTCATAAAGATGACCCCCCTCTTGCACGAAACATGCCACCTGTTGCAGGAAAGATACTGTGGGTGAGACAGCTCTTCAGGAGGATAAATGAGCCAATCAACTATTTCCATGTAAGTTGATGTGAAGAATAATCAAATGTTATTATTAGCAGTGACCTTACTTCAATAGAGGGACCGTACAGTTTCTGGCTATGATGTAGAGACTTCTCATATGCTGGATAACCTGTATATTTGTATGTGAATTGCTGTTAAAAATAAATTCTACACAAAAACTACTGCTGTGAATCCAAGCTGTAATGTTTGACTTGTGTCCCAACTAGCACACCAAGCAGGAAATATGCACTGATTTGTTGATGCAGCTTTGTTCACCCAAAGTTGTATTACACCTTTTCAGCCACTGCTGTTTTTCTGCTTCTGTTTATAATGGCAGTCTGAGGCCCATAAAGTTGGCATACATTTTATGCTTTAATTGAATACTCACCTCTTCTGTTCTTCTAGTCATGAGGTCTTCTATGGAGAGTAATGTCTATTTACTAAGCCTAACTAAGTAACTAGGAGAAGCTAGTAGCTTAAGGCATGAGTGTGGTCTGCTGGACATCCTGGAATTGTCTGGTGTGTGTATTGTGGTGCCACTCAAGGAATTTATGAGTATCCTCACAACAACTGCAGTATTGTAACTGGTAATCTGATCACAAGTTCCACTGCAGATAGTCTCTGTACTAGTCTGGGAACAAAGGACTCCATTACTTATCTACTCAACTCCCCATTTTCTGTAGAACTTCACATACAATTGAAGGTTCATACTGCCAAAATATTCCTTGACATTTTTAATCCTAGCAGATTTTTTTGTGTCTTCTGTTGGAATAGTCAGAATCTTCCTACATTAAAATCTGTTATATTTTATGAAACTTTTGAAAGATTCTCCTACAAAGTTTCTAGGGTCTTCTGTTAAATTCTAAGTGAGGGATTTTTTTTCTTGTTTCCTTCATATAAGAAAAATGATTGCCTAAATATATTCCAAATAAAAGAAAACTGAAGTGTCACATGAGATCAGTAAGACATTTTAATCAGTAAAAATCACTGATCAATGAAGAGAATTTAAAAAAAAAAGAAGAATTTTTATTTACCGTTCAGTTTTAAGTAGAACTGAGCATCCATTTCACTGGAAATTACAGATGTGTAACTTTTACATATACTATATAATTACTATTAATTACTCTACAAGTTCATATTGACTTCACAGTCCTGCAAAATTGAGTCATAAGTACAATTTTTAAGAACTCTGTAATTATAATTTGTAGTAACTTAAATGAGGTATAGTCAGTAGTTAAACTGAGAAAAACTGAAATGGGGTGAATGTCTTTTGATGTGATTTTAATTTGAATATTCCCCGTTTTAATAGAAAAATTCAAATATCTTGACAAGTCCAGAGGGTAAAGCAGTCGTTCGATTATACAACAGAGTTGCGTATGTCTTGGTGCAATTTGAGGTAGTCTATCACAATGCGTGGATGAAGGAAATTTCAGAATTACAATATCGTAAGTAACTGAAATTGTAATTGGCTTCTTTTAATTGTTATTGAATTCTACGTAATGCAAATCAATTTATTTTTAAGTCTCATTCACTCACAAAATATGCAAATTAAAGATGATCAAATATGTTGGTCCAATAATGCAAATTAGTATTCCTGACTATTATTTTAATCCAATGGATTGCAGATTTGGTACATTTTTTGACAGATAACTGGAAGAAATGTACTGAAACAAATTTAACGTCCACAACGCTTTGTTTCTATGTTCATATTGTCTATGTATACCATTTAAGAAATCTTTATATTTCATTTCCACTGTAGTAACTTATATATTTGAGGTATCACAGTCCCTCTCAGGACAAGTTTAGCTTTATGGCTAGGAAAAAAATGTTTTATGATGAAGTAAGCGTTGACTTTTTTAGTACATTTTTGCATGTAAATTGTAGACACTTTGTAGCTTCAAATCTACAAAAAGATCTAAAAGAATAAAATATTAAATTTGTGTAATCCCACACTTAACAGATATTTATACTTTTGAGATTTTTGAAATATTATTATCTAAGCATTTATCTTCTGAATGAACAAATTCCTGTAAGATCCTGAGCATCTCCTGAAAATTTTCCATTTCTTTAAAAAATATATGTTCATAATTTTATAACTCAAACCAAGAAAAAGTATGCCACAAATAATACTGTCTCTGATGCTTGCTTTGTTCATGATGATATAGAGATTATATAGCGAAAACTGAATATGGTGTGTTGTTTGCATATTTTCTTATCTGAAAGTCATGTAAAACTACTTTGCAAATAACCACATATATTTAATCACTCTGTAGTAATGTTAGAAATGTGTCTGGTAATAAATGAAACTTTTTTTGTCTTAAAAACTGATATAAAAATGTATTTACAGCCTTACAAGCCACAGTGTTTGTACGTCATCCTCAAACTGGAAAGTTCCTGGTTAATTTTGATCCCCAGATTCCAGAGATCGTTCGAGAGACCAAATGTATGATAAAGTTGGGTTTGGAAGTGCCAGAGCAAGCCAAAAAGATAGTAAAAGTAGAAAATAGCCTGAAGTCAAACAAGTTGCATTTAGAGGTAAATTTAAAAATTGTTATTTTTACTTTGGAGGAAAACAAGCACCAGTTTTTCTAAGGTTAATCATTTTGATCCTTATTATCCTTTGGTAAAAGTAAAAATTTATTTATCAGGATAGACTAAAATGAATCAGCTCTAGAATTGTACTATTGTAGTTTTTCCTTAGATCATCATTAGTATTTAGGAATATGCAGATTTAGACAATAATTAGCGAATTTTACAAATCTCAAGTATTTGTAAAACAAAAAAACCTCCAAAACCAAACAACAACAAAACTTGTCTGCAGAGACGAATGTGAAAACTGGAAATGAGGTAAATCAATGGAATGTGCAGGTGGACATAGAGGATCTCATTTTAAACACCGGTACTGCTGTGTGCTATTTGATATTTGTTGTACCTTGTGGTGCATTAAATGTATTCTGGTGATGAAACAAACCTATCCAAAATGCGTTTACTCTTTGAAAATCAGTAAAAAGCAGTTCAGCAGAATTGAAGTTTGGAACACTGTGTTTAGAAGATACATTATGAGCCACAAAAACATGAAGAACTTTACAGACTATCTGTGAGAGAAGTCAAGTGTCTATCTTTTTCAGTATTTACTACAGTCTTGTCTATAAGTTTGTATTTTGGGGATTAGGTATACCACATGAAATTTTGAGTGTGTCTTCTCCTTTTTTTTTTTTTTGTTTGTGTGTGTATGTATGACAAAAGTTTCAAACTGTCTTTAGCTTTAGAGAAAGATCATACTTTGTACAAATAGCCAGTTTTATTACCTTACAGATACGGTGTACATAACTATGTAATGCCGATATAAAATACTTTTTTTTTTTTTTTTTTTTTCCCCAAGAATAGCCCTACACTGCCTTCCTTGTTGTTTTGGATTTTTTTTTGCTTGTTTTGTTTACTTTTTATTTGATTTTTTTTTTTCCTTGATGATTTGATTACATAACAAGTTGTTTACATCACTGAAGAAAGCACTTTAAAATGTTCCTTTCGATACTACCCTTTCCTAATAACTTACAGGGTCTTCTCCAATATTATGAAGATTTATGTCAAGACACACGAACCATTTTTGTAAATCTAATGGCACCAAAAATGCAAAAGGTTGGTATCACTAAATGCACTTCAGAAGAGTTTAGAGTAACGTAATAATAGTTTACAATTTAAAAATATTTTGAGTGATCTGTAAGTCGAATACTTATGAATTTTGCTAAAACCTTTGAGACCAAAAATTTGCTCTTTGTGTCCCTCAGGCAATAATTCTCAAATAATATGTATTACAGTAGAATAATCTCAATGTCTTTGAGATATAAGCCCAATAGAACAAAGGATACAGACTTTATGGGTGTTTTTGTCTACGCAAGTCTATCTTTGACATGGAGATACATTATCACTTCTTTCAATTTATAGATTTTCATATATTTCATTTAGCTGCAGTACTAAATGTTGTGGTCTTTGGAGATAATTATTAGCTTTGTGAATAGAGTCATTCAATTCACTGACATAGAAAAATTGAGTCCGTGGTAAATATGATTATACTGTGGAAGGAATAATATATCTGTGTATGTATTTAAGGGAAAGCTATTGGCAAAAGAGAATGACCACTACTGTACAAACAACAGAAGACAAAAATGTTTTTTGGAGACAGAAGTCTTCTCACTGCTTACAAAGATGGGAAGAAACAACTAATCCAAAACTGAAATGAACAAGTCTAAACTTTTTTCAATGGGCTAAGTTGGTTAATTATAGCATCATCCCCACATTGTGGAGTTAAATACTTTGCGCCAAAGCACTAAAAGTCTACCATTCAAATCCATTTGGGTGATAGAAATAGCTTTATTTGCAGATAGCTGTGTCTGTACAAGTTGAATCATGTTTTCAGTCTGTGATCTTGATTCACAAAAAGAAAGCATTAGAATGGAATGTGTGGAGTCCCACTTCATAAATGTCAAGCTGAAAGAGCAGGCATGATAGATGACAATTAAAAATTAACCATGAGTGAAACGAACTCCAAATTTCTCAGTAATATAAGCAAAACAAAATTTCTGTCACTTCAGAGATGATGGAGATGTCAAAATTTTAAATTGTGGTGGCTTTATACCACGGCATCAATGAGAGGTTTAGAGAGAATAATAAGGAAAAGTTTCAGGAGAGCTCTGTGAAAGAGGCTGAAAAGGTTGATTTCTCAAGGTTTGTACATCGTATAGAACTTCCTTTTCCTCAGAGTTTCATCTCCATGGAGGTTCCAGGATAAAAATAAAGGACCTTCATGTATATCAGTGACGGGAAAAGGAACTGATTTCAGCTGTGTGCTGAATATTTTGGAGGTGACAAGTACAGAAGAAATAGACCATAAGAAACCAAGAATTTAGTAAGAGAAATGATAAGGAAATGTAGTGGTTTTTTTTCTTGTTTGTTTGTTTTTGTTTTGTTTTTTAAATATCAAAGTGTATATAATAAAAGGTTTGACAACTGGCTCAGCAAAAGTGTGCCCTGCTACCCAAGATGACAAACTGCATTTTGGGATGCATTAAACACATAGCCAGCTGTTCAAAAGAGATAATTTTCCTGCTATATTTAATGTTGGTGTGGCCTCACCTTGAATATTGTGTAAAGTTCTGGGCTCCACAATATAAAATGATATTAAGGTAATTGAAAATGTTTAGAGGAGGGGAACAAAACTGGTAAAAACTCTGGAAGGCATGTCGGATGAGATGAGACTGATGATACATATTTTGTTTAGTTTGGAGGAGTCTGAAGCACATTGCAATGGCACAAAGCTGTACCAAAAGAGATTCAGACTGGACATTAGGAAACTTGTGTTTACCAGGAGTGTGGCCGAACTCTGGAATAGCTTCCTAGAGAGGTGGTTCATGACCCATGTCTGTCAGTGTTCAAGAGGCATTTGGACAGTGCGTTCATTAATATGCTGTAACTTTTCATTAGCTTAAAGAGGTCAGGTGGTTGGACTAGATGACCTTCCAAGGTCCATTCCAACTGAACTATTCTATATTTTTCTAAAGTTTGGAGTGAAAAATACAAAGTTCTAAATGGCAAGAATAGAAGATGTCTTTAGATTTAGATTTGTGTTGGAAAGCACATAATCATGGCACTTAGAGGGGATTTCAACCACCCTGACACTTACTGGAAGTAAAGCACAGCAGACCACCAACAATCAAAGTAGTTCCTGGTATAGGAACCCATGAGAAAAGATACTATGCTAAACCTTGTCCTCACCAACTAGGAAGGGCTGATGAGTAAGGTGAAACTCAAGGACAGCCTTGGCAACAGTAGCCACAAAATAGTGGATTTGAAGATTCTTAGGGCGTCCGAGAGGGTGTGCAGCAAGTTTGCTGCTCTGGACTTTAGGAGAACAGATTTTGGTCGACCTCTTTACAGAGCTGCTTGGCAGGGATAAAGCCCTGAAGGAGAGAGGTCCAAGAAAGCTGATCAGTATTAAAGGACCATCTCCTCCAAGTCCAGAAACAATGCACCCCAAGAAAGAGGAAGACAGGCAAGGATGCCAGGGGATCTCTGTGGATAAACAAAGTGCTCCTGAACTTATTTTGGTGCAAAAAAAAAAAAAAAAAAAAAAAAAGTATAGGGAGTGGAAGCAGGAACGGGAGGACTACAAAGAAGTTGTCTGAGTGAGCAGCCAGAGATCAGGTTAGGAAAGCTAAAACCCTTACAGCATTAAATCTATCCAGGGAAATAAAGGAGAACAAGAAGAAATTATTCTACAGGTGTATCTGTGATCGAAGGAAGGCCAGAAGGAAACTGGTTGAAAGTGCCACAGAGAAAGCTGAGGTACTCAATGACTTCTTTGCCTGTGTCTTCACTGGCAAGGGCTCTAGCCAAGCTACCAAAGTTGTGGGAAGTAAAGGTAAAAATTTGGAAGGTATGCCCACTGTAAGTGAAGATCAGGTTTGAGACAATCTAAAGAACTTGAAGGTACACAAATCCACAGGAGCCCATGTGATCCTTCCACAGTTTCTGAAGGAACTGGCAGATTAAGTTGTGAAGGTGCTATCCATCATATTTGAAAGGTCATGGTAGTCTTGTGAAGATCCCCACTGAGTGGAAAAGTAGAAACATTAATCCCATTTTCAAGATGGAGAAAAAAAGATCCAGAGAAATATGTACATGTATTTAACTTGTGACAACCACTAAAAGATCCTATCCAGGAGGACAGAAAGAGGGAGATCTTTGCTAGGCATGTAAATTTAACAGCTGTGAACAGAGGCTATGTATGTGCTACCCTTCTCCCATTGAAAATTTGTAAGCTTCTCTACAAAACTTACACAGCTCTTTACCTCATCAGTGAAGTTAGTGATTCTAATAATAATAGTATTTGTTTTGTATTTCTCATTTTAAAATAACCCATTAAATATGCTTTTATGCTTAGATGGAAGCTGTGCTGAGGCAAGGACTTACTATGTTGACTTGGTCATCAGTGACACTGGACAGTTTTTTTCAAGAAGCTGATGAAGTTCTGTGTATGTTTAAACAATTTTTGAAAAAGGTATGCTTTTGATCATTACCTGATTGAAATGCTGTTTTAGAGAAATTATTCCAAGTAGATTGCTCTTCATATTGCATATTAATGTAGGCTTACCACTCAAAACATTGTAATTTTATTTGTTTTTAAAGGTATGCTTTGTGGGTTTTTTTGGAAAAAAATTCCCTTTATAATTATGGAAGATAATTCACAGTTTTGTTTTGTTTTAAAAAGCAGAATATATTTAGCCACTGTAAATATTCCTTAAATTGCCATAACTTGGGGGGCATTGTTTTGCTTCCTTTTTTTTAATGTGTTTCTTTTGTCTTGAGAACTTTAAAGTTTGCGCGTTTACTTCAGCTATTTTTTAATTGTGTTTTTTGTCCTCCTGTTATGGCTCACTTTCTCAGAGATTTTCTTAATTTTTAAATGGTAGAGAGAGAAAATTTTGTTCTCTCTGCAAAATATTGTATTGAAGTATTATCTGTTAGAACTCCCTGGAGGAACAGATTATGTTCAACATATAGATGTAAGGCACTAACATGAACTTCTCCTTCTAGGTAAATGATATATGTGAAGTACGGATTGACTTAATATTAACAGAAATATCAAATACTCTTTTAATTGTCTTACCAGTAGATGGGCCTGTCAAAGTAGAGGATATGTTGACCTCTAATGAGGTATGTGGTGCTTTACATACATGAACAAGAATTGTTGATTCTGTTAGAAGCAATGCCTTAGTAAATTAATATAAATCCAGAAAATAATTATTTTCCCAGCAGAAATACAAAACATTATTTTTTTGTTGTTGTTGAAATATTTTAAGAGTATTTAGATATTGGATATATCATATCCAATATATATAATTTTGTTGCACATATAATTTTATTTATAAACTGCTTTATATAGGTATTTTTTTGTTGGTGGTGGTTTCTTTTTTCTTTTTTTTTTTTTTTAAGGAAGATACTTGGACATATATGTGAAGATTTTTAATTTTTACTTTTTTTTTCCAAACTGTTGCTTTTCTTTTTTTTTTTTTTTTTGAGAAGGTTAAAAATACTTTCCAAAAAACATGTTTGAGAATTTGAAAGTTTTCTTGACTTTAAATGAGACTTTTTAACTGAATGCAGGTAAACAAAATCATAAAGATTACTCAAAAGGGTTTATTTGAATTACACCAGATTCAGATTTTGACCTTCCTTCAGTATTCAGTGATTTCTTCCTTTTCTTTATTTAAAACTGCCATCGCATCTTTAAATTTTGAAAAAAAAAAATCATCAAAATGTAGTAGAATTAAAAATTTTTCAAATACAATGAAGATTTTGGTTTTAGTTTGTCAATTTGTTCTTGTTTCTTCAAAATGTTGCTCTTTCATTGAAATGAATTCTTTCCTTGATGTGGTTTCTGTCTGAAGATTGTAATATTCAGGAAATTATTTGGTTCTCCATGAAAGGGAACAATGAAAATATTATTAGTGGTACTAAGAGAATTCCTTTATATTTTTGCTTAACAGATTTATGCTAAAGAATGTGCTGAATTATTGAACCACAAAAGTATGAATATTGAAGATGCTGTTCATGACTTAATCTCTGTATTTGAAAAGAATTATGAAATTAAGTATTCTAAGAAAGCCCCCAAAAAGCAGGCACCACCAGGTAGGTAATTATGATTGTTTAAATATATATTTTTTTTGTAGATTTAACAAGTACATATCAGAATTGAATCGTTTTAGATAATTTTCTTGAGTTTTCTTCTTCTGGCCATGGTTTCATCTGTTTACCCTTCTGCATTCATTAATGACTCCTATATTAAGTCACTAGTGTATGAAATATACATATAATTGATTACTTATGGAGTTTCTAGGATTGAACTCTGTCCTGCTTAGATTTACCAAGATACACTTTTAGTAGCCTGCTGTTCTTGTAACTTTACAGTTTCTTTTCTCCTACTTGTTCTTTTTTTTTTTTTTTCTACATTTTGTTCAATTTTTTTCCAACTTCTTATTTTCTTCAGGTGAAATATAGTGTTCTTTTCAGCTACATCAAATACTTTGTACTGTCTATCTCTTAGTAACTTTTCTGTCACAGTTGTATTTTATCATAATTATCACTGCTCCCTGTACAAAAAACAAATTTTACTGGCTGGTCAATTTAATTGGTACAGTCAACTGACCATCAGTTGTTTGTACAAGGCTCAATGTTGTTCAGTGTATCTGGACCCCCCTGCTCTGGGGTGTGCTGCAAAGATTTTTAGAAGTCCTGTAGCATTGTGTTTGTCGGTTTTTTTCAACAACAGTATGTATTTTGAAAGTTTAATCAGTAAGGGACCCCCTTTTTTTTAGCCAGGATTTTTCCTCTGGGTTCAGTTTCTTTGAGGTATAGAGGTGTGGTCAGGGTTAGCACTCCAGATAGTTAAAAATCATATAACCAGGACAAGAAACCTAATGAAAAGAGGCTCCTCTGTATGGTGTTAAATAGTTTATACTGATTTTTGGCCTCTTCCAGCTGATATATTCATGTTCTTCCACTGGTCATTACACACACATTTGTACTGTATAACGTTTGTTAGCATGAAGCTTGTAAGCTGACCTCCTAACCAGGTTCCTATAAAATTATATGAAAGACATCCAGTTAGCTGATCTAGTTACTACTAAAACTAATAGCAATATTGCTTTGACTTTAAAGAGGTGGGGGGACAGCGTGCATCAAAGTACAACAAATATTTCAGTTAAAAAAGAATGCATCTATATATATTTATTTTACAGGAAAAGGAAAACGTATAATGTTTGAAGGTATTGAAGATGAAGATGGAGATACTGCAGCTCTTCACGCTGATGACAGGAAGGGCAAAGATAAAGAAGATGAGTTTAAAGAGGTATTTTGTGATAAGAAGAGGTTTATCTATTTTTAAGACTGATCAAATTAGTATAATTGAATATCTTGAGGATAAAATTGATATAAATAAGTCCTGAACTGATCCTACATGGACTTCCTGCAGGCTATAACTCTCTGTGCACTGCTCCAACATGGATCTGTGCTGTGGGGTGCACCTTTCAGGAGTGGAGTGCTCCATCATTGGTCCCCATAGGCACCAGCTCTGCAGTACTATGGGCTCCTCCATTGGCCACATGTGGAGATCTGCTTTGCATGGTGGCCATTGGCTGCAAAGGGACAGCTTGCTCAGCATTGGCCTTCCTTGGACTTCAGGGAACATCTGCTCTGTGCCTGGAGCACCTCCTGCCCTCTTTTTGCACTGCCCTTGGTGTCTGCAGGGCTGTTTCTCTCACGTTCCTCACTCTTCTAGCTTCTGTGTTGCACAGCAGTTTTTTCTCTTTCTTATATCTGCTCTCCTTGAAGCACAATCAGTGTCACTCAGTGCCTCAACTCTGGCCAGCAGTGGGTCCCTTTTTATAGGAGCTGCCTCTGATCTGACATGGGGCAGTGCTGGGCTCTACTCAAAGACAATCTCTGTAGCACATCCCCCCACTACTGAAACCTTACCATGTAAGACCAATAGAACATATTCCTAATTTTTTTTGTTTTCTTCTTAATCCAGTACAGTGAGGTTTTACCATTTTTGTCTCTTATTCAAGAAAGATAAATGTGAATACGCACCGTTCTTCAAAAATTTACAACTGGGGGGAGGGGGCAGTGTCTCTTTTGTTTTATGCTTATTTGAAGAGCTGAACGCATGCTTTTCTGAATGCATATGTGACTTCAGCCAGCTCTCAGTCTTCCAAATAAGACAAATTGAGATTTCTCAGATGTTATACTATATGTAGGTTGCTCCGAAAGTAATACTTTATGTTTTATGTCAGTGGAAACTACAACAGGTACAAAGAGCATAATAACGCTTTTTGATAGAGCAATTTCTCAGCTACAAAACACTGTTTTTCAACATAGTCAACACTATTAGCTATGTGTTTTCACCAGCAATGAAGAAGAGCCTGCATGCAATGCTCATAAACATCTGTACCAGCGGTGGTGACCAGTTGTGACTGTTGCCACTGCTGAAATGCACCACCCAGTGCCTCACTGTGGTCATATCTGTTTGGTCTCCGTAAACAATCAGCAAGCATCAATGAATATCAATGGGTACCGTTTATTCCACATGGAGAAATTCGGTGACACACCTTTTTAGAATCATAGAATCACCAAGGTTGGAAAAGAACTAAAAGATCATCCAGTCCAACCATAAACATGTTTTTCTCATACACGCTTTCCATGTCAGATGCCATTGTGTCAGAATGTCCCTCTGCTGCCATCTGTTACATGGCAACAAATTGGTGGAATGATTCAACCTCTACTGCCTCTACCTCTATTCTACCAGCAACATCAGCCTCTAACTTTGTGGCCCAACATGCTAAAAAAGGAGGCATTACTGTTGGAGCTGCCCTTGTATATGTACTTTTTTTCCATACAGTTTTTACTTAGTTATTTCACTCACAAGGTGGTTTCCTACCTAACATCAGCCCTTGTGTTTCTCATGTGGCTTACAGCATAAATTTTCTTAAACTAGGACTATTGCATTTGACCAATAGATTTTGAAATAATCTTCATCTTCCTGTCTGAGTACAATACTAAATGATGTATATTTTTCTCGTTACAGAAATGTAAAGAGATGGTTGCCTATTTCAGTTATCAGCTGCTAGATAGTCTCCAGAAAGCTACTCGACTATCTTTGGACAGTCTTAAAAAACGAATATATGTTTCAAAGTGAGTTGCAAATGCAAAATTTCTTCTGTAGCAGTACCAAAACAAGATTGTTATTTTTATGTATAATTGCACATATATATTAACACTGAGTGCCTGTGTTATTAGTCAAACAGCTCCCGACCTTTCACAGATCAAGAAGAACCAGGAGAGCCTTCACTCTGCAGCAGTGATGCTTCAGGCTCACACCTTTATGCTTTATGCTTCATGTCTTTAGGTTGTCAGTTATAGCTTTTTTTTTTTTTTTTTTCCCCCTACTTTTATTTCCCCTTGGCCTGCACCCTTTTGATTTTATTCTTATTCTTCTTATTTTTCTTGGAATTGCTTGCAAAATGCTATACAATTTATTTTCCAGTGTGAATAACTAAAACTTAAGTGACCTTTCTGTGCCATTCATAGCAGTGTGACCATCTGTTCATTTTACTTCATCATGTTGTTGGATTGTTTCCTATTGGTTAAAGATCATCAGTGCACTCATTATGAATTTTGTGTGACTATGAAAAGATCCATGCAGTTTAATGTGTTTTTTTTATTTGTTCAACTGTTTTGTAGTATTATTTCTATAGAGTTCTCTGTGGTGAATGAAACGTATAGACAGAATTTCTTCCATATATTATCTATTGAAGAGCTAGCCTATTTAGATTTCTGTTAAGATGGTTTATTTTAAGTATATAAAGTTGACAGTATTTTATCATCATTACATGTTGAAGTTTGTATTACTTTTTTTCTTTTTATGGATGTCTTTCAGCAAAATTTATTCAAATTCTGATCTTACTGAAGTCAGTGAGAATTTTGTTGGATACAATACAGTTGCAACAATTACAACCGTTTTCATCTTTGAATTTGTCTACAGTATCATATTATTGAATGCTCAATTTTTTTATGTCACTCAGTCAAGTGGTAGCATTCATAAACTGTTCTTTGCACTCTGTCTTTAATTTTAGTTTTGAGGGGCTTCAGATTGTGTGTTTGGCATTTTGTACTAGCTTGTCTTTGAAACTGTCCGGTTGTATATTTATCTAAACTTCCAGGAGGCAACTCTTAGTGTTGTAGATTGTTGCACGAAATGGTCGGTGAAACCTTTTTATGCCCTACTCAAAACACAGGGAAATCACTGTCATTCTTAAACTAAGAGATTGAAATCCAGAATCAGAAAATATTCTGGTTAAAAAGTTCAGAAAACGATGTCTATATCTAAAATAACCTTTGTCTGAATGATGAACTTGTGGCTATTTTCTTTATCCTTAAAACATAAAACTTGTCAAATATCTAATACCCTAATAACGTAAAAACTCTCCATGAAGGTTTCTGCTGAAATGGTAGCTCAGCTGACATTTCTGAGATAACTTGAATGTGTTTCGTAGTGAAGTATGTATGACATGTTTCAAAATTATTTTCAGCAAAACTACATTTAGAAGATCAACGTTTTCTGCTCACCCAAGCAAATCTGAAGAGAATGTTTCTTTTCTAAAAGCAGAAGTGCACCTTGCTATACCTAATGCGGTAAGATATGTGTCTCATAGGTAAGGTAAAATACACTATTTTATAATGTCTCTGCATTTGTTCCAGCACAGGGTGTGTGTACACTTCTACTGAACCAGCACCAATTCAGAAACAGAACCTTATTTTAACAAATAGGATTTTGCGAGTTCCTTGTTCTAATGCAACAACTGCTCAGTCTGTTAAGTTAATTTGTAAAACATTATGGTCTCTTTTTAGCAGTTCATATACAAGTTCTGAGTACTCCTGTGGAATAGTTTAATCTTTTCAGAATAATGGCTTACACTTCAAGAAACTGTAAGGTAATTTTCTGAGGATGACATTTAGGACTGAGTGTACCCCATCATTGATGTTTGTTCCAAAGTTTTTAAAAAAAGTTGGTTTTCTGTTCTCTCCTGTCTCACTCTCAGGTAGATTCTTTCTCCTATTCACCATTCTGGAGAACCTGATAAGTACCTTTTCTCAAGCTAGTAAACGTACAATTATTTTCAGAGAAGAGCAGGATAAAGCTACAATTAACTGTATTCTGACAGTGCAGTTGAGAAAGCTCTGTATTTGGGACTTCCTGGCTGTTTGTGTAATATTGAATAAAAGAGGCTAGTGGCTGACTTTTGGCTTCAAAGCCAGCTGACCTGAAATGGCTTCTATTTACAGTTACAAATGCTTTTACGCCTGAATCTAGGAGATTGTATTTAAACTGTCTTGGCAGCTATCATAATTTATACTCCAAACTGTGCCTGATTATTTATTTTGTGTTTGGTATTTTTTTGAGAGGGAGTGCTGTTTTACATCAATCTCAAACTATGCCAGGGAGCATACTATTATTTATACAGTATGGCACACTAGAGCCGGTGTCTTGAGTCTGTTCTGTGTGCTAGTTGCTCTGGATCAAGAATTCTTGTTTTACTCTGTCACTGATTAAGTTCTCTGCCTGTTTGGCTTTGGGAATTCTGGATACAAAATCCATTGTGAAAATGTAAGTTGAGATTAGGGCTAATGCATGGAGTTATTCATTTTGTATTTACTGTGCTTTTTATAAAGTTTTTGAAGCAATACTGCTCTTGGGAGAAAAAAAAATAGATCAGTACTTATTCAAGTAGAACCTTTGTCGCTGTGATATAGGTGATTGTTGTCTTCCTTAAGTTGTATGGCATGAAAACATATATATGAAAGCACTTAGAAGGAGAGGTTATATAGTCTTAAATATTCTTTAAGATGAGCACCCATATGCACATTTATGACCAACCCTCCTAAAATTCTCTCTCACAGAACTTAGGATCTAGAGGTTAAGAGAAACAGAGAGGAAGATCTTGGTCTGATGTTTCTAATGCTTTAGAATTCTAGGTTGCAGGGGAAAAAAACCTGGTAACGTATATTGCAGATTATAAAAACGTTTTAGGAATTGTAAAAACAAAACAAAAAAAAGCTACTAATACTTGGATGACAGTTTGTCTGCTGCAGTGTAACTCTACAAATAGGTGGCAGATCAGTACAGTATGTTTCTTTCCTTGAGAGGCAATTCTGAGGCAGACATACTCCAAGAGTTACATTTTCTGGATCCTCTTCTGGGGCACGTTCCACAATTCACTGTGGATGAAGTAAAGCTGAGATCTTAGAGAATGACAGTCAGTTGCATTTTTTCCAACAGTGTTCCAACTGTTTTGAATAGGTTATGGTTCCCAGTTTAGATGATATGCAGCAAGCCATCAATCGTATGATTCAGCTGATTCTGGATGTAAGTCGTGGAGTTTCTCAGTGGGGACAGAAGCATTTGCTAAAATCTAATTTAAAAACCGGATTATTATCTGCACCAAGAGTAGGAAAATCAGCCAAAAAGGAGGAAAGTAAGTTGATTTATTTTGATTTTTTTAATTAATTCAAGTTTGAATTCTAATGAAAATGCCATATTCTTGTTATGATTCCTTTGGAAAATTGTTAACATCTAGGAAATTTTTTCTTCCTGATAGTCCAGTATTGGGACTTTAAAATTGCTGGAAAAACAGAAGTGGCAGAAGACAGTCCTCATGATACAGCCCTTTTCTTTGTCAAAATACAACATTAGCAAGTAATAATTTTCATCACCATCAAGCCATTCATCAGCAATGGTCAGGGAGGAAGGAATGCAAGAATGATAGATTATATTATTGTTTGGTCAAGGAGATCTAAGGGAGTGTGTTGGTGTGGATGAGTCAGTCTGAGACATTGTTTCTGGTGCCCAGATCCACTTGATGGTCTTCATGCTAAAATAAAATGCTCTGGTTAAACAGTGTGAGCATTAGGAAGAGTGAGTTTTCCTCCAACATTCTGCTAAATCTGCTTCAAAATGCTCAGGCACTTGTCATGACAGAAAGGGTTAATTACATCTCACAACTGTCAGTGTCTAAAATGATTCAGATTGTATCAAAAGTTCATTGAATATTTAGGGACACAATAGATTGCATTTTATTTTCCTTCTATGTGAGTTTACTTTTAAATCTTAAAGGAGACAGAGCTCCTGTTTCAGCATGAACAGTGTAACTGGAGCAGCAGCTATCAGTGTTTCAACCTTTCAGTTAAGACTGAAAAGACTTAGATACCAACAGATAAGTGCAGACTCAAAACACAAACTTTATTTTTGCACTCATAAAAGTTGTAAATTGGCGAAGTTTTATGTTTGTGTTTCTTTCTTGGTTTGTATTTTTTTTTAATCTCTGGAGCCTAACAAAAAGCTATTTATTGAGATTTCTTACAGTTTTAGAAATTTACAGTATTTTAAGGGGTTTAAATAATTTAAAACACTCTATGAATTTAAAAGGAAAAAGCACATAATATTTACTGGACCTTGTCATGTTCTAGTTGCAATTAAACTAGACAAAGTAAAATTATAGTTGTGAGTATAGAAGACTCTTTTCTTTCTGTTTGGAAACATTAACTCCAGGCTAAATATGGCCAAACTCTACAGAGCCTGACCTGAACTAGCACCTGACCTGGTACCTATATGTTAAGCAGTTATGTAGAGAAGGTTGTTCAGCCTTACTGAACAGCGTAGTTGCTGTTTAGAGGAAAACTGTCACTAACTGGACTTTTAACAACTTTTACATTTACATTTTATTTTGCAGAAAGAGCTGAAGATGGGATGAAAAGAAAACTACGAAATTTTTACTCAGGTGTTGCTGAAAGTGAAGATGTTTCTAAATTAGTTGTGCTCCTCTCTTCTTCTATGAATTCTTTAAGAGAAATAGCTAGTGAAACTCTGCAGGATTTTCAGAAATATAAAGTGCTTTGGACAGAAGATAGAGATGCCAAAATTCAGGTGAGTTTAATGTTAATCTCCTGCAGGACTGTTCATTAATCATCTTTTCATAATTTAAAACTAGAGAACATTAAGAAAAAAAAATTATGAAGGAAAAGAACATAGAAAAGAAAGCTAACAGCTCAAATTCTAATTTTCGATTTTAATAGTGGTAGGAGTGATAGTATATTTCCTAAGCAGAAGGGATTGCACACTACCTACTTTTAGGTTGAGGGCAGGGTTTTTCTGTTTCTATGCCTTTATAGGTGCTGATAAAGTGGTCTTAATTTTTTAGTTTGTTAACTTTTTCTTTGTATGTCTCTGGATTTAAGAAAACTCTACTCTTGCATGATATATGCAACAACTCATAGAGCTTGTTACAGCTTCAGTACTGATTACCTGTTCTTTTTTTCTGTATGGAAAGTATTTAAGGCTCTTATTTTGAGCTGAATGCTTATTTTTATTCACTGCTCTTCCTTTTACAGTCTCTATTCAGCAGATAATTCTCTATTTCCTTCCTTGTTTGAATTATAGAATCCTGGTTGTTGTTAAGAGGGTGACTTCTCTAAGTTGAATCCTCAGAAGTGGTAGAAAAATGTAGCACCTACTACAGAAAGAAAAATATTGTTTCTAGTAATTATAACTTTTTGGGAATTCTACTTCAGAATATTTACATTACAACACATCTACAACAGCATTTTAATTAAAATTCAGTAGAAGAAAGTTGTCTGCCATGTCTCCTTTATTTAACCTCTTTTTAATTCAGTTTTCTATTTAATAGAAAGATTCTGTATGTTGCATTGTTTGTAGATCAGTGAGTATTACATCACCTTGTTTACTGGTTGAGTACCGGTCTCTTGGCTGGTACGCTGCATCTTGTACTAAGAAATATGCATTATATGCAGATGCAAGAATTGTACTGTTAGTCTAATTGAATTTTAAGTCTAGACAAATATTGTAACTTTTGACCTGGATAATGCTAAAGAAAAGAATATTGTTACAAAAGAAGCCTCAATAATTGGGCGTTTAGTGTTTGTGCACACATGCCCCTCCTTTCTTCAGCCTGTGTAGGTATTCTCAGACCAAAGAAGTATGAAACATCTTACAGTGTTTATTGCTTACCCATGAAATATAGACATATTGAATACAGCTTTTGAGTAACAGTTTCAAAATGCAGCTGTTCAGAATGGCAAAACCTTTGTACTTTTGACTTCTGCTCATGGAGTTGCTTACAAAATTTGTTTTACTGTGGTTGTTTTACATTACACTGGTGGTGCAACTTTTATGTATGTGCAGGCATGTGCTCTTTTTTAATCTCTGTTAAGATCACCTGTTTTCACAAATAGTCAACCAATGTGTTTTGGATGTCTGTTTCTCTGTTATTTTGATTGGAATTTGTCAATAAGATGGAGAATTATTGACAGATAATTGAATGTATTTTCATGCATAATCCCGTGCATATTAGTAATTTAGTAAGTGAATGGAAGGCTAAATTCAAATGTAGTATTAATGTAGTGTTAATATAAATTTTCAATAATTCCTGAATAAGACTCACTTTTTTTTTTTTTATTTACCTTCACATAGCAATTTTTGGCTAGTTGTCCATCTCTGACTGAAATTAGAGAAGAAATACTTCATTATGCTATGTATGAGCAAGAGATGGAAGATTTGAAACCCACTCTTCTTCTTGGTCCGATTGAATTGCACACAGGTATGATATTTTCTTTTCTTTGTACATACTGAGGTAATAAAAAAAATAGTCATGTTAATTGGTTTATTCTTCGAAATAAAACGTTTACAGATATGAATAGAAATTACGAAGGAGTTTTATTTTCATATTGCTGCAAGATGCCTTGCAGTTTTACTTGTCAAGTATTCCAAATCCCAGTACTGAAATCCCAAGATGCCATTTAGAATACAGATAAAAGCCATTTAAATATCACTCATCTTCATATGCTTGGGTAATATATATTAATTAAATTTAATCACTAAGAATTTAAACTTACAAGCAGACATTTTTCTTTTTCATTCATCTTTGTGTGCTCTATTATATAAGTTTGTGTTTTATGGATATACCACACAAAAGCAGAAATGTATTTCAGTATACTAGAAACTGTTAAAATACAGTAATTGGATCGCACTTCTACTGACATTCTTCCTAATTGCGCTACAGAACTATATGTGTTGTGTGATTTTTTTTTTTTTTTTTTTTGCTTGTTTGCTTTTGTTTTTAAATCAGGACCATTGAAAACAGCTTTATCTGCTGAAGCCAAAGCCTGGAAGTTACTCCTTTGTCGTTATTTAAATGAGGAATATAAAAAGAAAATGACAGACATGACATCATTCATCACCACATATTTAAAGAAATTGTCTCGACCTCTGAATGACCTAGATGATGTCAGGCTTGCAATGGAAGCTTTATCTATCATACGTGATAATAAAATAGAAATGGATATGACTCTGGGACCTATTGAAGTAAGATGACTTTTAATTTTTTGTTTTTATTAATACAGCATTATATAGTAGGAGTCATAAAATAAACAGAACAAAACAAGGTTACTGTCACGAAGGATTTGGGCAGAAGATAAAAAACAAAATAATATTTATTGCTATTTTTATTAAAAACTATGAATCAAAATAATATACATTGCTTGATCCAGTATAAATACAGAACAAAAAAACCAGATTCTCTATTAAATTACAATTTAAATACGTATGTTTAATAAACAGATGAAAACACGAGAGAAGATAACATTAATCTCCCTTTTTCTGTATGCTTTCATTAGATTTAATCCTCTTCCTAATTCTTCTATATCTATAAGCAAAGATTTTGATCATATAACCCCATCAAATACACCCAGAATACATTTATGAAGTCACACATCACTGTATGCTGTCAGAAATTGTCAGCATTCTTCAGGTTTTCCTGATGTCACTCAATAAAAGAAGCTCATTAAGCTTTATATATACTTGGAATTTTTTTTTATCATACTCAGAAGCAATCAATTTAATGTAACATGTTTTTTCACATTTTCATCTAGCTTTTGCACAAGAAATTGTACTGTTGAATACCAACATTTTCATTCTGAAAGTCATCTATTTACATTATACCAGAAAGGACTTTTAGTGGATAGCTGTCTTTTTTGATAGCTTTATGTTAAGAAAGTGTGTTCTGAATATTCTTCCTTAGGCTGAGTGTCTGCAGGATACTTTTCAGGCTAAAGATACAGACGTGATCATTAAATGAATAGGTATTAAATAAAATATACAAGAGAAAGAGTTCAGCACTATTTAAGAAAACTATATAAGAAAACTCGCATTTTATAATAATTTGTGCCCTGTTTGTAGAAAGAGAGTAATAGAAGAGGGTATTCAAACTACCTGAATGCAAATAAGTTGCAAAAGAGAAAAAAAGATAGGTTCATTATGTAATGATACATGTACAAGCATTTGATAGTTTGAAAAACACAACAATAAAGATTTTATAAATGGCAAAATATTTCATAACTAACTATTTTAGTGTGGATAATTATTCAGTGTTCAGAAAAAAATCATTAAAATCTAAATCGAGGTTCTAGAATACAGAAAGCATCGGGATAATAAATCCTCTTATATAGGATTCAATTTCTTTTGTGTATTTTTCTGATATTTCATCACTTACAAGCTTTTCTTTTTTAAAGAAATATATTCTTTTTTTTACTGTTTTGACCTCATTCTTATTCATTCTCTAACCTTATTTTAAAAGAAAAAAATATTTTATGCTTAAATTATATGATGAGGTTTTATTTGAGATATACATAACACATGGAAACTGTGTTTCTGCAAATGAATTAAAAATGGATAATTACTAAGTTTTGTTTGTTTGTTTTAAATTTAGGAAGCCTATGCCATTTTAAACACATTTGAAATTGAGGTTACAAAAGAGGAAGCAGAAGGAGTTGATACACTCAGATATTCTTTTAATAAATTACAAGCTAAAGCTGTAAGTGTATAAAAGCATTTTTCTGTGTTTTTTGAAAAAAGTATTAAAAAAGTATAAAAAAAAGAGTATAAAAGGTGGCATGGGACCAATTGTAACTCCATCCTGTTTTCTCACTCCTTGTCTCAGTTGCACACTAGTGTTTATCTGTACCATTGAATATGCTGTTCATTTTCTAATTTTATTTTATAAAGCAGCTCTTTACTATTTAAATATTATTACAGCTCATAGGTAGAGGTTTAAAAGCTGCAAGAAAATAAGAAATTTATTACTTTTCTTCATTCGTCCCACTGTTTTAATTCCTGTTTTTGCTTCATTCTTAGATCTGATCAGGAAGATCACTGCATTTAGGTTACAAGAGTTTAATAAATGCATACTTTGTCACTGCCCTTTTCCTTAAATGATGGGAATTTCACACTTACCTTTATTATTTAGGACAGACTTATATCCATCAAAGCTCAATGTGTATTAGATGTTGTCCTGAAATGTAAATTTTTTTACGTGGAAATATATAAACATTTTATTGCAATAAACATCTTGTCACACATATTTATAATTCTAGAAAGGACTCAAGAAGTCAAGTGGTATTTTTTTCATTTCCATTTCATGCAGTTCTTGATTATTTCTCTTAAGCTTTTGAACAAATAATCAAAAAAATGTTTTGCATTGGAAAGGACCTTAAAGATCCTCTATTTGCAACTCCTTTTCTGTTGGCAGGGACACTTTCCAGTAGACTAGATTGCTCAAAACCCCATACAACTTCACCTTCAACAACATTTCCAGGAATGGGGCATCCATAACTTCTCTAGACAACTTATACCAATGCCTCACCACCATCTGAGTAAAAAATTTCTTCATAATATCTAATCTAAAACTAGCCTCTTGTCCTATCATTACACTCTCTGATAAAGGGTCCCTCTCCATCTTTCTCTTAGGCTTCCTTTAGGTACTGGAAGTTGTTAAAGAAAATTCTGAACTATCACTGAAGAAGAAGAATGTAATATTTTGGGTTTAGAGAGTTTTTTGGAAGGAAGGAAGTACCCTTTTGTTCCCTTCTCACCCTTCTTTATAACGAAATATGTTTATTTACAAATGAAGGGAGAATTTATTTGTTTCTATTTTTTATCTAAAAAAATAGATCATGTAGCACTGCAAAGAAAAACAATACCTGTTTAGCTTCAAATAATTCATTTCAGTATCTTAGAAGTTTAATAATTCTGTTTATGATTTTTTGTTTATATGTAGCTCCGGATACCTGTTCCTTTTTTTCTTTTAACAATGTTCTTTATTAACCTTCTGTCTGTCAGATCAGTATTCAAGATGAATTGACTCGAGTTCAGCCCAAATTTAAAAGCAGTTTACTGGAATCAGTTGCAGTTTTTCGGGAGGATGTATCAAACTTTGAAACATCATATGAAATGGTAACTAACTTGAACTTTTTGGTACAGTTTGTACTTAGTTTTTCAGTATCTTTTGTTCGCATCATGTAGATGTCAGAGTATTATTCTGTTGAGCTACTAAATGTATGTTTGAGTTGCTAATGTCATGGTTCCTAAAAAGGCATTGTTTTAGGTCAGTGTTTTCAGTCTGGAGTAACAGCAGCACAAACAGCTCTACAGCTGAAAACAATTCTGGTGGGGATTCTTTCCATGAGATATATATTTAGAAATGAGTTTAGGAATTGTGGCACGTTATAATATCTTTTATTGTACCACGTTATGATGTTGTTGATGTGTACCACAAGAAGATATTGTTGGCCCACTCACTGATTTTGTTTAATTTTAACAAAAATGAGAATATGAGAATCTAGTACTATCAATTCAGTTAAGCCAATGGGTGAATATTATCTTTAATTAGATTTATCATTGTAAGTATTACATCACCAACAGACATATGTTGATTGGGACTTGACTGTCAATTGATTATGTAGTTTGGACTTCAGTCACTTTGGAAATTAAAGTTCAGTTTCTGTTTATTGATTGTTTAAAAGGAAGGCCCTATGGTTCCAAATATTCCACCTCAGGAAGCTAGTAATAGGCTACAGATCTTTCAGGTAAGCAACTGTACAGTTAATTTTTGAAAGAATTAAAATTAGATCCAGTGTTCCTTTTCAAAGTAAGTTTAGGAAGATACATTTACAAAAGATTGCAGTCTTCACTAATACTCTATGTAGAACTCTGTTAGCTATAATTTTTTCAGGCACTGTGCTCCTTAATGTAGAGGAATTGATTGGTTTATGTGTAGACTTGCTCCACGCTTCATGTTTCATGAGCAGAAATTATCTACTTGAAACAGTGTTTAAAAAACAACAACAACAACAACAAACAAGTATCATGGCTGAGAAGAAGGCAAGTTACATATCAGCCACATGAGACAGTATTTTCCTCCTCCTGTAAACATCACATCTTCCATTAGATATTTGCCTTTCAGCTTGATTTTTGTTTGTTATCGGCCTTAGATCATGGATCTCCAGTTGACTTTATTCAGTTTTAGTTTTTAACTTTTCTTTGCAAATAGTAATAAATTGATAATTTTTTTTCTGTAGGACTTTTCTCAGTCATGTATTGTATGTGATTCTGCAAAAATGAACTCAACGTTCTTGAAAAGCACTGACAAAGTAGAAAAATGTACTTAAATCCCAACATGTCTCTAATTTAAACAGAAAATGGAGAGACTTCAAATCAATTTGCTTTTCAGATACATTGTTTTTAGATACGTTTATTTTGCTAAAAGAATGCTTTGTACTACTTATTACTAAAATCATTCTTCTTTCCACTTTCCCATGTGGGTCCAATACTTTAGAAAGCAGTTACACTTCTCCTGAAAATAATTATGTTGACATTCTCCAATGTTTTTATCCATACTGAACAATTTATCAACTAATACAATTTTCTTTTTCTGTCTGGAGGATGAGGAATTAATTTCACATCCAATTTTTGTAAAATATTTCTTCAAATTATTGCTTCTCATATACATATAGGTCACTCCTATGAGTCTGCATTCCATGCTCGCACAAATCTAGACCAGGGGAGATGACCTTTGTCTCTGTAGTGTTGCCACTACTGAAAGGTATCACTTGCTGTCTTGTGGTCACATCCACTGTTTGGTCTCCATAAACAATCAGCAAGCATCAGTGAATGTTAATGGGTGCCATTTTTTCCATATGGAGGAATTCAGCCACACACCTTTTCTGCATATGCGCTTCTATGTCAGATGGCAGCAGAGGGGCATTCTGACACAAAGGCATTTGTTGCATGGCAACGAATTGGTGGAATGGTTCAACCTCTACTGCCATACCACCAACATCTGCCTCTGACTTTGTGGCCCAGCATAACAAAATAGGAGGCATTACTTTCAGAGTCACTCTCATATATTTTCACTAACTGAATTCAATATATGGATTTGAGCATTGCTTTGCATGAGAATCGTTTAAAAATTTTATGTGAAAATTATTTTTCAGACATTTAAATATGCTTCTAATAGAAGTTTTTAAAGACAAGTTTAGAACTTTAATGATTTCTTATTAGATAAATGTAAAGTATTTTTTTTAACTTTGCCTGTATGAATCCTAATTTATTCAGAGTAATTTTGATGAGCTTTGGAGAAAGTTTATCACATACTCTTCTGGAGAACAGTTGTTTGGATTGCCTGTCACAGACTATGAAGTTTTGCATAAAGTCAGGTAACTATTGAAATACAGCTGTGTTAGGTGTGTATTAGTTATATTAGAGAGGCAGAAGGTAACTTTATTTATATATTATGGTGGCAGAACCACACGAGATTATTTTGATAGAGGTATCATACTAAAGAAGCAGAATGCCATGTCCTGAAAATATATCCACATATATGGATATATATGTAATATTATACTTATAAAATAGTAACAAGAAGAAAGAGACAAGGAAAAGTCAGTGTGTAATCATATATGATTTTATATCATTAGATGTTTATGAAGTGTAAATTTTTTGAGCAGCTGTACTAACGAAAATCAAATACTAATGGTTTTGCACCAGCCATTTTAGTGGTTGATGATGATTCATACAAATGGGGATCTGACCCTTTCTGGCTGTTTTTGCATTACCATTTTAGTTCAGATTCAGAGAGTGCTTCTGAAGTAAATTGAGTAATTGTCACCACTTGCCATGGCACACTCTGCTTTGCCCAACAGTGCCAGCTCAAGGTGGGTAGAATCATAAAATATCCATATTTGAAAGCAACCCAGGAGGATCAGAGCCTTTCTCCAGACTCTGCACAGAGAACCATAAAGGTTAAACCGTATGTCTAAGAGCATTGTCCCTATGTCTGTTGAATACCAACAGGTTTTAGTACATTGATCCTTTCCTGAGGAGCTTGTTCCAGTTCTTGGCCACCCTCTCAGTAAAGAACGTTTTCCTTATATTCAACCTGAACTTGCCCTGACTCAGGTTTAAGCTGTTCCCTTATATCCTATCACCAGTCACTAGAGAAAAGACATTAGTGCTTTGCTCTGTGCACCTTATCTTGAGGAAGTTGCAGACAACAGTGACGTCACCCCTCTGCAAGTATCTTCAGCCACTCCTCATAGGTCATGCCCTCTTGAACTTTCTTCATCATTGTTGACCTCCTTTGGAGACGTTCTGTTAGTTTTATGTTCTTGTATTTATATCCCAGAACTGCATACAGTACTTGAGGTGAGGCTGTTGATGCTGACTATGGGGGGATGCTCGCTTCTTTTGGGCGAACTGGAGTTTTTTTTAACAAAACCAAAGCAAAACCTCGCCTGTATAAGTTTGGTGTGAAAAATAGGTATTCAGTATAGTCTACTTTTTGTGCATGTGGCTTTTATTAATGAACTGTTATTTTCTGGATTAAAAAAATGTAATCCATTTGATCTATCTCAAATTTTGGTAATAATAGAGATACTATGTAGAGATGCTATGTATTCTAAGTACCGATAAATATCCAAATAGATTTAATTTTTTTAATATGATTTTTTTCTTCCAGAAAGGAGTTAGCCTTTCTTCAGAAACTGTATGGATTGTATGATACTGTAATAAACAGCATAAATGGTTATTATGAGATACTTTGGACAGATGTAGATATTGAAAAAATTAATGCTGAGCTTCTGGATTTTCAGAACAGGTGTGATCATAACATGAACTGTAACTTATGCTAAATGCATTAATATTCAGGTGACTTCAGAGAAGTTCTTTGCTATATTTACACATAAAACTTACACAAATAAGGTTTATCTTAAAGTGATGAAGCTTGCCAAGGAGAGCAGGATAGTGCTGTAGTTTCATTTAACCAGCCTTTTACCTGTGGTTTTGATAACAGATGTTGTGGTTTAACCCATCAGGCAGCTAAGCATCACGCAGCCATCCACTCACACCCCATAGTGGGATTAGAGAAAGAATTGGGAGGAAAAAAAAAAGGTAAAACCCAAGGGCGGAAATAAAGATGGTTTAACAGGACAGAAAATGAAGGAATAGTGGTAATAATAATAAAAGAATATTCAGAACAAATGATTCACAACACAGTTACTCACCACCCACTGACCAATGCCTGGTTTGTTCCAAAGCAGTAGCTGCCCAGCAGTAGCCAATTCCCCAGAATTTTACTGTTCTGCTTCCTCATCAGCATAAGAAGCTGAAAAGTACTAGATTTAGTATAAGCACTTCTCAGCAACAGGGGAAACACTGGTGCATTATCAACATCATTTTCATCCTAAATCCAAAGCAGGGAACCATACCAGGCTGCTAGGACGAAAGTTAACTTTGTTTTATTAAATTCCTTCAGAAGTATTTTATTTTGTTAGATTGCTTCAGAAATATTTTCTAACCTTATTAAAGAGTATCTTAATTATTACTGGACGAAATAACAGTAGGACAAGAATTACTTTGCAACAGAATAAATAACTTCTTTAAGTTCAGGCCACCACTAAACTGGTACGTAATGCAGTCCTGCTTTATGACAAGCTCCATCCTATTGGGCAGGCTCTGTAAAAGTAGGGTCAATGCAATAATTATTCCTTTAACTCTCTTTCCTTGCCATGCCCTAAATAGAAGTATTTAGTTTTCATTTTCTTAGCTAGTATTTTATGGACCTCTAACCAGTATGAGAAGATAATATTATCATTTATTTCTAATTTCTGTATTTATCTCCAAAGTGATGCGATAAACAACGCTCCGAAGTGTGTGTTGTGTCTTACTGATTTCTGCAAGATTTACATATATGAAGTTAACAATTTTTTTAATTAATAAACATTTGTAAGGAAAAGCAGTTAATGGACTAATGTTTTAATGCAAACTGAAATTTCTGTTTATTTGGTAAAAAAAAATGTTAAATATTATTGTTAGGGAGGATATTTACACAAGTTTTTTTCTAAAAAGGTGACTAATTTGATGGCTTTACATAGAAAATGTTGACTTGGATGGCAACTAATTTGCATCTCCTATCTGTTTTTAGAATGTTTTTAAGATTTCCTCTATCTATAAAAGGCCATTTACTACTGCACCAACTTAACTCAATTGCAGGTGCCGTCGATTACCTAAAGGACTCCAAACCTGGCAAGCATTTTTAGATCTAAAGAAAAAAATTGATGATTTTAGCGAATCGTGTCCTTTGTTGGAATTGATGACTGACAAAGCAATGAAGCCAAGGCACTGGAACCGTATAGCTGAAACAACAGGACATCAATTTGATGTAGAATCTGATTCATTTTGCCTTCGAAACATCATGGAAGCCCCGATTCTTCAAAATAAAGATGATATTGAGGTAGGTAAATGCCTTTTTTGCACTTCATTTGATGATATTAACACAGAATATTAAAAGTTATATTCACCTAACTTTTAAAAATATTTTTTACATTGTTGAGGGTCTTGTCTGTCAAGCAGACCACACTGGTTTAAATCAATACTGTGTTTAGAAATCTCGTTTGTATGAAGAAAAGCAGAAATGGGTACTGGAATCTTTGGACACATATTTGTAGATAATCTCTTCTTCCTTGTCCTGATTTTCTAGCCTTTGTTTAGTAGAAAATAAACTTCATATGATCACATTCACTTAAATTTTCATTGTCTGATTTCTTTAAAGATTTGGAAATGAATGAGATATTTTACAGAGAAAAACTCCTTGATTCTTCATTTAACACGAATACCTTTCTGGACCTTTATAGAGTCTTCTAAACCATAAAACTTTGAAAATTTCCCACAAATAACCTGAAAAGAACTCTCAGTGGAGTTTGTGAGTGTTATAGCTTAAATGCAGATGCAAACGATATTATTGTATTCATACTTTGATTTTTTTAATGGAAGCATTACAGGTTGATCTGCTTAATTTTAAATTCAGTTCTGATTTGAATGGGATATTGGATTTGATGGTCTCCAGAGATTCTTTCCATCTGAGAGATGCTGTGATTCTATAAATTGAAATGAGACAGGATTAAGAGTTGATAACAAATATATCTATGTCATTACTCAAAACCATATGGAAATGATGATTCAGAAATTTTATGATGCAAAAATAACAAAATATGAAGCCACAGAAATGGGATATAATACATTTCCAATGGAGTATTTTTCACTTTTCCATATACTTCATTTCAGAGAGATTTCAGCAAAATTAGTACAGTGATGTCTGCATTTGTGATACAGCCACATTATCTTACAAAATTTCATACACTGATTTTAAATAGACCATCGTTAGAAGATTAACATTTGGAACAGTTTCATTTTTAAAAACTCTTTTTTTCTGTCCAGGATATATGTATTTCTGCTACAAAGGAAAAGGATATAGAAGCCAAGCTATCTCAAATAGCTGATATCTGGGGAAACCAATTTCTGAGCTTTTCGCCATTCAAAGGAAGAGGAGAGTTACTGCTAAAGGGATCCGAATCAGCAGAAATCATAACTTTGATGGAGGACAGTTTAATGATTCTTGGCTCTTTACTGAGCAATAGGTACTTTTAAAATGATTTTGCATGGTGTTTTCAGTAACTGTACTATTATTAGAATAAATCAACAGTAAATTTGAATTGAATGTTATTTGTTAATGAAAAAAAAAAAGAATAAAAATTAAAATTTCTGATTTAAAAACTTCCTCTACTGGCAGACATTGATATATTAGTAGCAACTTATTATCTCAATATACTTGAGTATTATAAAGTTGTTAGGAACTTTGTCTTGCTCTGTAAGTTCTCTCAGTTCTCTCTTAGCCATCATATTTTAGCTTCCTGTTTAACAGTAGCTTTCTTGAGAATTAAATTTCTCTGTCTTTCTTCCTTTATTTCAGATATAATGCACCATTTAAAAAAGATATTCAGAGTTGGATTTCTAAACTAAGTGGCTCTACAGACATAATTGAAGAATGGTTGGTTGTACAAAATCTCTGGGTTTATCTTGAAGCAGTTTTTGTAGGAGGAGATATTGCAAAACAGTTACCACAGGTAAACTTGTAATGTTTGCCTATTACTTATTAATAGCTTTCTGTGTACTAATTTCCAACGGAGGATGCTATGAAAGCACTTTTTTTTTTTTTTTGTATATAGGAAGCAAAGCGTTTTCAGAATATTGATAAGTCATGGGTAAGAATAATGCAACGAGCTCATGAAAATTCAAATGTAATTTCCTGCTGTGTTGGAGATGAGACTATGGAGCAACTTCTGCCTCACTTACATGAACAACTGGAAGTATGTCAGAAGTCACTTACAGGGTATGAATTCTTTGATTATATATATATAATTAATATTATAATATAATATATATAAAAATAATGATATAATATATAATATATAATATATAATATATTATATATTATATATTATATATTATATATTATATATTATATATTAATTATAATTAATATTATAATATTTTATATATATGTATATATATGTATGTATGTATGTTCAGCAGTAAAACGCCTAAATGGTTTTGTGAACATCTCCAGAGTCTGCGACTCCACCACCTCCATGGGCAGTCTGTTCCAGTGCCTGATCACTCTTTCAGGGAACAAGTGTTTCCTAACGTTCAACCTGAATATCCATGGCACAACTTGAGGCCATTTCCTCTAGTCCTATTGTTAGTTCCAAGGAAGAAAAGACCAGCCTTTATGTCACTGCAATCTTCCTTCAGGTAGTTGTAGAGAGCAATAAGATCTCCTTTGAGACTCCTCCAGACTGAACAATCCCAGTTCCCTCAGCTGTTCCTCTTAAGAATTGTGCTTCAGACCCCTCACCAGCTTTGTTGCCCTTCTCTGAACGTGCTCCAGTGCGTCAGTGTCTTTCTTGTAGTAGGGGATTCAAAACTGAACAGAGTACTTGAGATGCAGCCCCATGACTGCTGAGTACACAGGGTACACACTTCCCTGCTCCTGCTGACTGCACTATTTCTGATACAAGCTAGGATCCCATTGGCCTTCTTAGCAACCTGGGTACACTGCTTGCTTATGTTCAGTTGAGAGTCAACCAATACCTCCAGATCTGTTTCCTTTACACAGTCTTCCAGCCACTCTGTCCCAAGCCTGTAGCATTGCATGGGGTTGCATGCACTGTAGCATGAGGTTGCATGCACTATAGCATGGTGCAGGACCTAGCACTTGGTCTTCTTGAACTTCATTCCACTGGCTTTAACCCAGCTATCCAGCCTAACTAGACCCTCTGTAGAGTTTTCCTATCCCAAGTAGACTGACAATTCCTATCAGTTTGGTGTAATCCGCAGACTCACTGAGAGTGCTCTTAATGCCCTCATCCAGGCTATCAGTAAAGATATTGAACAGAACAGGCCCAAGTACCAACCCCTGGGGAATATTGCTCTTGACTGGTTGCCAGCTGGATTTAACTCCATTCACTGCAACTCTTTCGGTCCAGCCATCCAGCCAGTTCTTGGCTCAGCAAAGAGTGTATCTGTCTAATCGTGAGGTGCCAGCTTCTCTGGGAGAATACTTTGGGAGACAGTGTCAAAAGCTTTGCAGAAGTCTAGGTAGATTAGCCAACAGCCTTTCCTTCATCCACCAAGCAGGTCACTAGATCATAGAAGGAGATCAGGTTGGTTGAGCAGGACCTGCCTTTCATGAACCTGTGCTGGCAAGGCCTTATCCCCTATTTGTCCCACACATGTTGTGTATCTCCCTAAAAATGATCTGCTCTATAACCTTTCCTGGCACTGAGGTCAAGCTGATTGGCCTGTACTTCCCTGGGTCCTCTGACTGACTATTCTTGTAGATAGGAGTCACATTGGCAAGCCTTCAGTCCTCTGGGATCTCTCCAGTTGACCAGGAGCGTAAATAGATGATTGAAAGCAGCGTGGCTATCGCCTCCACCATCTCCTTCATGCATCCATCTGACCTGGTGGACTTATGGCAGTCTAGGTGGAGTAGCAGGTCTCTATTTTCACCTGAATTGTGGGGCATTTATTTTGCTCCTCATCCAAGACTTCCAGGTCAAGGGGTAGAATATCCTGAGGATAACTGGTCTGACTTTTAAAGACAGATTTAAAGAAGTCTTTGAGAACCTCAGCCTTTTCTTTTTTTGTTCCCTTTTACCCCAGTGGACAGCTTGAGTTCAGGCTGGGGTTTTCCATTTCTAATTTTCTCTGAGCACATCCCTAACAACTTTGTACTCTCCTGAAGAGGCCTGTCCCTTTTTCCACATGAGGTGTATTCTCTTTTTCTCTTGGAGCTTCAGGAAAAGCTTCCTGTTCATCCACACAGATCATCTTCCCCAAGGGCTCTTCTTGCAGCACAGGAGGATAGCCTGCTTCTGCACCTTAAAGACTTCCTTCTTGAGGAGTGACCAGCCTTTCTGGAGAAAAAGACGAAATCCCAAGGGACAATTCCTACTAATGTCCTAAACAGTTCAAAGTCTGCCTTCTGGAAGTCCATGGTAGCAGTTTCATTGCACCCCCTCCTAACTTCACCAAGAATAGAGAACTACCATTTCATGGTCACTGTCCAAAACAGCTCCCGACTCTCACATCTCCCACCAGTCTTTCTGTTTGTGAACAGCAGTTTAGAGGGGCACCTCCTCTGACAGGCTCTCTTACCAGCTGTATTGGGAAGTTATCTTCCATACACTCCAGAAACTTTTCAGACTTCTCCTTCTGCACTGTATTGAATTTCCATTTTATATCAGGGAAGCTGAAGTCACCCATGAGAACAAGGGCTAGTGATTGAGCAACCTCTGACAGCTGCTTGTAGAACATCTCATCTGTCTCTTCATCCCGTTGGGTGGTCTATAATAGACCCCACCAGAATGTCTGTCTTGTTGGCTGTCCCCTTGATCCTAACCGATACAGATTCAACCTTATAATTCCCAGCCTCAAGCTCAACAACATCAAAATACTCTCTAGCATAGAGAGTCTCACTACCACCCCTCCTTCACTGTCTTTCCCTTCTAAAGAGCTTATAGTCATCCATTGCAGTCATGGGATCCATCCCACCATGTTTCTGTAGCAGCAACTAAGTCATAGTTGGCTGCTGCGCAGTATCTTACAGCTTCTCCATGTTGCCCATGCTGTGTGCATTGGTGTAGATGTGCTTTAGCTGAGCCTCATCCCCAGTCTTGTCATTGTTCCTCTAGGCTCATCTCTAGCAGGCCTGGTTTTATCCCATTCCCCCTTCAAATTTAGTTTAAAGCCCTTCTCAACAAGCTTTGCCAGCTTTTGGGTAGGATCCATTTCCCCCTTTGGGGCAGGTGAGATCCATCAGCAGATATCAGGCCAGGTGCTGAGTAAAGGACATTTGCATTAAGGGATTATGATCTATAATGATGATATGATCTAGAATACATTTAGAAAGTACTGTTGCCAGTAAGAAAGCTGGTGAGCAAGCATTCTTGGTGTGTGTACTTTTCTGTTACTGTGAAAAATATTTGTTTGTTACTCTTTAAAAAGCATTTTCTATTTTAAAATCTTTAAAATGTTCTGAAATGGGATCTACTTTGGTGTGAACCCAAGTCTTCTTTTTTGAATTAAATTACAGAAAATGAAGTATTTATGTTTCAGTTCTACGTAATGGGGGGGGAGGGGAATACAAGGTGAAAGATTCTAATGGGAGTCTTGTTCAATTTTATAGATACTTAGAGAAGAAGAGGCTACTGTTTCCTAGATTCTTTTTTGTTTCTGATCCTGTCCTTCTTGAAATTCTTGGACAAGCAAGTGATTCTCATACAATTCAGGTACAGCCCAAGTGATTTTTTTTTTTTTTTTTTTTTTTTTTTTTTCTGCTTAGAACAAAAAGGAAATTCAAATGTGGAATAATAGTTAATAGGTTAGAATGTTAACATTTTCTTGCAAATTCTGGAGATTTTTGTTTGTTTGTTTCTTGCTCATTAGTCTTTAAGAAAATAGGGAACAGATATTTGTAATTAAAAATATTTATATTCAGAATCCAGAACACTAGAATATGGTCTCCTTTTAAGATTTGCTGGAGGTTCCTTTAGTAAGAGGGACCCCATGAGAGACCTTGTTGCTTAGCATAGTGCTAAGTCAGTCTGGCTACTCTGCATTGTAGCTGAGAGCTGAGATAAGATAGTAGATCTAATGTAATAACTGATTTTTGTTCTTCTCGATCACCAGTGGAAACTGTAAAACCATAACAAAAAAAAAACAGATTGAAATAAAATCCTATGCAAATATTTCTACAGTTATAACCTTTGGATGGCCTGAAGTTCATCCATAAGTTCAGAGAAATCTTCACATGATTACCTTAGCTTCAATTTTTTTTTTTTCTATGCTAATGTTATTTAATGTTAATGTTATTGAATGTCTTTTGAATTATCCTTACAGCCACATCTGCTTTCCATATCTGACAATATAAATGAAGTAGAATTTCACCAAAAGGATTATGATCGCATACTGGCAGTCATATCAAGAGAAGGAGAAAAAATACCGGTAATTTGCTGATATTCCTCTCCCTTTCCTCCCCCTCCCCCCCCCAGAAATCTTGTAATAGATAAATCACTCTATTATCCAACATATCAATATATATATTAAGTTGAATTGCTGTTAATTACGAGTAAGTGTTTCAATCATCAATGTAATAAAATTGTTATAATTTTTTGCAGTATTTATAGTATTTAAATTTATGATTTTTGTGCAAAGATCTTTAGTAACTATCTTTTAACTAACAGTGTTGAACAGGAATTTGTTAACTATGTCTTATTTTCTCCCTTTTATTTATTTCTCAGTTGGACACTCCAGTGATTGCAAAAGGACCAGTAGAGCTTTGGTTACAGAATTTACTACATGTGCAGCAGATTTCATTGCATGCTGTAATTAGGGCAGCATATTACCAAATTAGTGACACGGGATATGATTTGCTGAACTTTCTCAATCACTTTCCAGCACAGGTGAGAATACAGAACATGGTTTTGTGTGTGAAGTCTAGACTGCACGTTGAGGAAATAAACAACATATAGACTAATGGACTGTCTATATGAGGAATTTCCTAAAGAGAAAACAAGCGTATAAATCTAACCAGTAGCAGGCAGCTTTTACAACCTCAATTTTGGTACACAATGTATAGCATAATATTTTTCTTGTTATCCACATTAAAATAATTTTGTCTTCTCATAGAAAATGCAAAGTAGAGCTTACATTGTCTGTGATGGCTATTGAACCTCTTTGACATGCAAAGAAAATTTATTGTGCAGATCGATTTCTCTCTCATAATTTATGTTTGCAAGGGCTATTATTATGGTTATCTCATCTTATGAAGATTTATGGGACTTCATAATTCATTTATTTGTCATTATAATGCACACCTAATAGAAGCCTATCTTCAAAGATTCTAGTTTGTGTAGAGACTTCTCCATCTTAGTGACTGATAATAAATTTCATTAGCAAATAATGAACTGTTTCTCAGCCTTTCTGTATTGTGACCCTGCCATTTATTAATCACTACAGCAGTAGGCATAATTATTTTATATGCAAATATTAAAACCAGACAGTACATTCCTGATTTCAAAAATTGGTCAGGACATTTAGATTTTGAACGGAATTATCTTAAAGTCGTGTTTATGACAATTGCTTTTATCTTAGCAGAATTTAAGATGTATATTACTTTAAGAAAAAAAAGAAGGATGTGCTGCCTGTTTTGCTTACATGTCAGACGTTTTGAGGTGGCTTTATTTTCACCAAGAAAGATCTTGTTTCCCAATCCAAATGTTAGGATTATTAAGACTGCACAAATTAATTGTGTTGAAAGTAGTGGACAGGGTGGGAGGAGCAGGGAGAGAAGAAAATAGTCTTTTGACAAGACATGTAAGGTACAGAGAAATAAATGCTTTGTTATAGGACAGAGAAGAAATTAGGCATAATACGTAAAAATATTTGATATACTTTTAATTCCTTTGAATTACCTTTTCACTGTCTCAGATGCTTCTGGTTTAGACAGCTTGGAAAAAGTTGCATCCAAAGGTGTTTTTTCCCCTCTAACTCAGCTGTCATTCTAAAATAAATTTGATTTTTGGTAGCCTGGTTATTCTAAAATGAGGAGATATTTCCTGCTTCACAACCTCTGTAGCCTTGAACTAGTTAGATATTGGAGACAAAAAGTAGAAAGTGGATGTCAAAGTGTTAGGTCTTGGTGCTCTATAAATTTAACAATGTGGGAAAGAAAGGTACTGATAGAATTCTCTTCTATCATGTTTTGCCATGGATATCAATTGGATTCATGGAAATCAAATGTCATTTACATGGATATGTGGAAACCAAAATCTGAGACTGTGGTTTACACTCAGTGTCCCAGATTTATTTGAAACAAAAAATACTTTGTAGTTCAGAGTGCTCTGGTGAGGACAACCAGTAATCAGTATAGTAATGCATCCCATGTTCAGTAGAAAACGAACACATTTTAAAAAAAATGTTCTTTAATTAGATGTGAACTGCCAGAGAAAAAATTTCAGCAGAATATCTCCCCACAGTTTAAGATCTGTTTGTTTCTGATGCTGGAGTACACTTAGACTGGATTGTATGTGAAACTGAGGGTTGTGCTTAATTTGTGCATATCTCAGTTTATGATAATTTTTTGTAACTTCAAAAAAATGTTTTCTTAGGAGTTTGAAATCCTGTAACAGAATGAACTAACTCAAGCAGAGCATTATGGTGAGGTATTATCATAACGAAAGCTAGTAATCATTTAGTACTCTTGATGCCGTAATTTATTTTCACATTATGCCCAAAGCATTTAACAAAGGGTTAGTATTGAACAAGTTATTATTTTGTATTCATTCACACATTACATTTGTAGGTTGGATTACTGGGAATTCAAATGTTGTGGACGCGTGACTCTGAAGAAGCTCTACAGAATGCTAAAGAGGACAAAAAAATCATGCAAGCAACCAATGGGAGATTTCTGGATATTTTGAATATGTTGATTAGCCAGACCACACATGATCTTTCCAGCTTCGACAGGGGAAAGTTTGAAACACTTATTACCATACACGTACACCAGCGTGATATTTTTGATGATCTGGTAAACTGCAGGTTTTGATTTCTAACAAATGACTGTTGTCTTCCCTAACATCTAATTTATTCTTTGTCTCTCCTGCTCCTTCAGAGAGCAGGCTACTGGGATTTTCTTTATGGTTTCTAAAGGGTATATGCAGAAGAAAAACAAATGAAAACAATCCTAAGATCTGTCATTTGCTTGAATTTCTTAGAGTCTGCTAAATTCTTTGTTCATTTATTCTGTGAGAAATGCTATCTATTCCTCAATATTTTTACTGCTCATGATATGAACATACTAGAATATACAGATTTTATCTTCTATGTCTCCATTAAATCCTACCCTCTGTTATTGTGTGTTTGGGGAATTCACATAATGTGGCTTGCTAATTTCCCTTGGAGGATTAGATGCACAACCAAAGTAATTTAAGCTTCATTTGATTACAATCAATTGAAATGATCAGATCATTTGTTAGTCAGCTTAAAATGCATCTCTAAATATTATATGAGGTTTATATTTACTTCACTTCTTAGGAATTCTAACTTAAGAAATCACTCATTATTCTAATTATTTGCAAACTAGGATTTTATTGCAGTTATCAAATATAATAAAATGAGTGTCGTAACATAGATATGTTTACTTTTTTTTAAGGTAAAAATGCACATCAGATCACCAACTGATTTTGAGTGGCTAAAGCAGTCTAGATTTTATTTCAAGGAGGATCTCGATCAAGTTTTGGTATCCATTACAGATGTTGATTTTATTTACCAAAATGAATTTCTGGGTTGCACTGAACGTCTGGTTATAACACCTCTTACAGACAGGTTAGAAACAAGATTATATGTAATAAACATTTATGTATATAGTGTTTACTTAACATAGTATCTTCAAGGAGAAATATTCTGAATTAAGCTCTGTGTGTTCTAGGTCATAATCAAGTCTTCTCCTACATTTGCTTAACAGTATCCTTAAAAAAATAAAAAAAGAAAAAAGAATAAAAATAAGAAGTAAAATACATTCCCACTATTTTGTACACTTAGTCATTCTTACAACAGTTTTATCATTCCATGGTCTTAAGAGATCTACTAGCAGAACTGAGTAATCACACACTAGTGTAATTTTTGCAGAATTTCTATTCTGAAAAGAGAGATTGGATCAAATGTTTCAAGCTCTGTAATAAAGGATTCTATAAGGATTTTGTTGCTACCTTTGTCAGGCAGTACCCTTACTACCCCAATGTCTTTGAAAGTCTAAGATAACCAATTATTAGTACTGGGAAACAACCATTAACTTTGTTTCAAGTGTGGATTCATGTTGGGTTTTTGGTTGTTTTTTGTTTTTTTTTTCCTTCAGAGTTCCATGGCTTCTTCCTCAATTTACTCCTTTCTTGAGGTGTCACTTTTGGCCAAATGGGAAACTAGGCTGTATATGCCAAAAGATACTTTACTTGCCAAAAATTCCACTCAATATATTGCAGTAACTTCCATTATACCATTATTAATTTTGCTATTTATGTGGAATATGGGTCTGTACAGCTTTTTAGAATATTTTTATTTTTCCAGTATAGGTGGGACTGCTGTTGTGACAATATGGAAAGCTCAGTTCATTTCTGCAGTATATTGTACTTCACTCAGCAATCAAATATTGTTGGACAAGAAACTTAATTTCTACTCCAACTTTGTCTCCACTCCAATAGACCCATAGAAGTAAAACCTACAGTTCTTATTAGTTAACAGAATCAGATAATAAGCATCAAGAACCTTGTAGTGCAAATTTGACGTAAAAGACCACAATGATTCAATCTAATCCGTAGGAACTAGGTAGTTATAGACTAAAAATTCTGAATAAATTCTTCTTAGCAATGTTAGTTATTTAGAACTGGTTTGACAGTGAAGATACCTCCTCAGTTGTATAGAAACTTGGTCACTTCATTTTGGTCAAGTATTACTCTGACACTTAACTGTGTGAAAATCATAAGGATTGCATATAACTAAAATGGCAGTCAAGACTCTTCAGGACTGAAAAAAAAAAATTGGTGATTCAAATTTTTAATCAATAATTATGGTGAGGGCCACGTATCCTTATTCCTACAGACTTCAAGATTTACACAAAAGTAACATAACCTGGTGAATGGTATAGAGATTAAGATATTGCCAAATATGATAATGGTATCATTTAACATCAGAATTGTTTCATTTTAGCTTCAAAAATAATTAATGACAAATTCTTTTCTGTTGTTCATTTATGTGCTAGTTTATCTAATATTAACAGTTTTTAATGTTCTAGATAAAGATCACATTACTTTTTCTTGTTTTATTAGAAATGCTTAAATTCTGCATTTTATGATTTTACCACTCTGGAATTGATGTATTTGAGTGAAATCAATGGTATTGCTTATGAAGAATTGATGCCTTAACACAAGAATATATCAGATAAATTGTATTTATATTAAACATATCTTCATCACAGTTTAATAAATTGATATGATTTAACATTTATAGGTGCTATATAACTTTAGCTCAGGCTTTGGGAATGAACATGGGAGGAGCTCCAGCTGGACCTGCTGGAACTGGTAAAACGGAAACGACGAAAGACATGGGAAAGGCTCTGGGAAAATATGTAGTAGTCTTCAACTGTTCTGATCAAATGGATTTCAGAGGTTTGGGTAGGATTTTCAAAGGTAAGATTTCATAGAATCATATAGGATGGAAGGGACCTCCACAGGTCACATAGCCCCCCCCCCTCATATCAATTAGAGCAGGTTGCCCAGGACCTTATTCCTATTGGTTTTAAATATCTCCAGGGATTACTAGAACACTTCAGGGCCACTGTTCAAGTGTTTGACCAACCTCATGGTAAATTTTTTGGTAACTGTATTGTCTTGGACTGTCCAATATTGCAACTTGTGTCCATTGGCTTTTCTTCCAATGTTTACATCTGAGAAGAACCTGGCTCCAACTTCCCAGCTTTCAACTCCAATAAACAGCAGCAGTCTTTTCAATTAGCTTTCTCTTCAAGCTGAAGAACCTGTATTCTCTCAGCCCCCCTTTTGAATCACGTCCTCCATACCCTGGCAATCATGGCAGCCACCTGCTGGGCTTGTGCCAGTAAGCCAATGTCTTCCCTTTACTGAAAAGCCTCAGACTGTATATGCTACTACAACTGCTATCTCCCAAGTGTAAGGTAAAAGTGAACAGTGATTTCCCTCAAACATTTGGATAATAAGCAGCTGGGTACCTTTGCTGCAAGGATGCATTTCTTCATGCTCATTTGTTAAGGGTGACACCAGGTCCTTTTCTGCAAAACTGCTTTTAGCCAGTCAGCACCAAGCCAGGACTGCTGCATGAAGTTATTCTCTCCCAGATAAATGGCTTGTTGGATTCCATATAGTTTTTGACAGTTGATTTTTCAAACTTATAGTATTGTCTGTACTGAGAAGCAAAGGGTGAAATTATTTAGATTTTTGTTGTTTTATTGAAGAAATAATTGTAGCATAAAATTGTTTAAAGCTGTGTGTTTCTAAAAGCATCTTCTTTGAAAGTGAAAACACAAAAGTTAAAAAGCAGGACTTTCTGCAACATTTTAGAGCTAATTTTTTGAAGATGTAAGTCACTCCTTATTTATTTTTTAGATGAGCCATTGCTTTTTGCAAAATAATTAAATTGTCGCTTTAAAGGTTCCATTCATGATAAGATCAGTACCAAAGTCTGCAGAATGCCCTGAGATAACAAAAAGATGTTTCTGATTTTGATTCACCAGCAAACATTTTGAAGAAAGCTGAATACTGATATGAAGATACTCAGGTGGTTTGGAAGAAATTTGACCTTAGCCCCAGGGTGATAAATAAAGCCAATTTTATTTAGTTATTTGAAGAAGAAGACAAACATAGTTCAAGTATCTCAAATATACCTGGAGAAAAAGCAGATTACACATTTCTGTATCCCTTTTTTTTTTAGGTCTTGCACAGTCTGGATCTTGGGGATGTTTTGATGAATTCAACCGGATTGAGTTGCCTGTCTTGTCAGTTGCAGCACAACAAATTTATATTATTTTAACAGCAAGAAAAGAAAGAAAAAAGCAGTTCATTTTTTCTGATGGAGACTGTGTAGATTTAAATCCGGAGTTTGGAATTTTCCTAACAATGGTAAATATAGCAATAATTCCCTAGAAGTGACAAATTATGCCATATGACATTAATGACGTGACAAGGTGAAAGGAAATTACTTGATTAATTAGTTGGAGCTGTTGCTAAGAAATAGACCAAACTAGAGAACGCACAAATAATTCTCCATGAATTGCGTGCCTTAGTTTTTGCTTTAAGATTATTGCTCAGTTCGGCACATTGCACCCCCTCATTACTGTACTGCAGTTCATTGTGTCATCAACCTAGAAGTTTGGCCAAACTTTCAGAATTCTCTGTGCTTGTTGAGAGGATCAAAACAGTAACATACTTAACTACCTTAATCTGAAATGCTTTAACATTATTATTGAGAAAAGTACTGGAGGGAACAAAAGAAAAGAGACCCTTTTCCTAAACCTGAAGGTTTCTTTCCAGGGAAGACAGTTTTCAAATAGATGTGCCTTGTCTAATGGATACTCTATAGGGATAAAAAAAGGTAAAGCTGATTTACAGAGGATGAATATGGGGATCCCCCTCCTCGTATGTTTGTGACAACAGGTTTTCCAAAAAAAATAAAAAAAAAATTCTTTCATGTGGATGTGCTTACTAGTTGAGACACAATACTAAGTTGTCCAGTTTTGCCTTCTGTGGCAAAGGGATCTCTGCTGTGTGCTCCAATCCTGGATTTAGCATAGGCATTATGAAAAAGTGTGTCTTGCGTCATGAGACTTTTGTGGGTGACATTTATGGGAGACCTTCATACAGTGGCAACAAGTGAAAAATTCTTGCAGTATATATACATTAAAGATAAGTCCCACAGCTCTTGCTAGTCATTGAATCTTTACGACTTACCTCTTCTAAACGATACTTAGGAAATTCTCTTCCCCAAATGCCTAACATTTGATCAGTATGAGTTAAGCTACTATCAACTATCTACTCTTTAGTTACTCTAGAGAAAATGATGACCTTTCATTTTATCATATTTATCTTGCTGAAATCTCAGTGTAGAGCTCTGGGAATACACTAGAAGCGATGAACCAAGTAGATTTTATTCCACAAAAATTTTAAATTATAATTACTGGCTTATTATGATAGACAATTTCAGTTATAATGCAATTTTATGTAATTATTAAATTCATAGTTTGGTTGAAGTTTCTACTTCATATTTTAATCATTAGTGGAGAAAGGACGTAATTCAACAGCTCTAAGCATTTATGCATAAACTTGCTTTTCTCAAAAAATAAAAAGAGTATTATTTGATGCAAATAATAACACAATTTATTTTCTTGTGTAGAATCCTGGATATGCTGGACGCCAAGAGCTACCAGAAAATCTCAAAATTCTGTTCAGAACTGTGTCAATGATGGTTCCAGATAGACAGGTAAAATTAATGACTGAACTGAAAGAAAAAAATGTACTTTGTTATTTGACTATTTAAATTTGCTCATCTATTAAAAAACAAAGAAACAAAAAAACCAACACCCTTATTTCTAAAAGGAAAACATTGTGTTTCAGATAATTATAAGAGTTAAGCTTGCAAGTTATGGATTTATTGATAATGTGGTTTTGTCTCAGAAGTTCTTCGTTCTTTATAAACTTTGTGAGGAGCAGCTCACTAAGCAGGTAATGTTATGCATTCTCTTCCCCTTTGTCTTAGTATTTATGCAATGCAACCCTTTGGATTTTCATTTGTGCAGGTTGTTTCTGAACAATCACTTTCATGCTTTTAGTAGAATATTGAAATAGTTCAAATATAATCCAAGTGTTTTTCTATTAACATTTTTGAACCACCTAAGTTCTTGTATATGTAGTTACATACATACATTCATCTAATTCTTAAAAAAATATAACTTGTAGTTGCCCATATATGAAGCTGTCTGCCTAAATGTGGTCAATGCAGGGAAAATTAACCTTGTGTCTCATTTTTCTGAAATGCTTAGTGAAATCAAGAGAAAGCATCTGTAGCTTTCTGCAGGAGGAATGTCTTAAGTTTGATTTTAGTTACAGAACTGCTCTGAATTTCACAACACTGCTTTGATCTGAAGCCTTGGGTTTAAGCTGCCTTAGTTGGGACTATCCAGGGTAGAATGCAAATACTGTTTTTTAAAACACTGATGTAGAGAGCTACAAAATAGCTGCTATATCAGTTCGTAAATGATGAAGTCAACAAAATCCAAACTAGAAAGGTTATACTCTCCTTCCTGAAAATAAACTTCTTATCTGTCGTTTATTTTAATAGAATAATTTCTAAAGAACAGCAACAATTCCAAATTGAGTTAACTTTTCCAGGCAGTGTGTCTATAGTATAGAACAGACAAGTAAGATTTGCTATTCTAATGAAATAAAGGTAGAGAACTTGTTATTGATGCATGATCTATATTTTCACATTCTATTAGGTTCATTATGACTTTGGTCTGAGGAATATCCTTTCAGTACTTAGGACTCTCGGAACTCAAAAAAGGGCCAGACCAAATGAAAGCGAATTAAGCATTGTTATGAGGGGGCTAAGAGATATGAATCTTTCAAAGCTGGTAAGAATCTAATAGTAATTAATTAATTAATCTAATAGTGGTTTGTCTGGGGTGTGATGTTTTACATACTAATGGGTGTAGGCTGATTACTATCAATAAATGGAATAATTTGTATATGCATCAAATTTATGTGCCATAAATCCAGCGTATGTACCAAATCTGTAGGGTATGATATTCAGCATAAATAACTGAAATAAATTTCAAATTTGTTTTTCACATGACATACAGATGACATTATGAAAATGCTGCCAGCTTAGTGATTTGTCTTGTTAGCTGACTGTGCTTATGAACAAGCACTTGTGTTTAAAAACTATATTCTTATTGTTTAATATTTTACAGTAGATATCAATTTGGGTTTAAGAGCTGTGGATAGCTGGGCTTTAACACTGAATAACTTTTTCAGATAGACGAAGATGAGCCCTTGTTTCTGAGTCTTATCAATGATCTGTTTCCGGGGTTGCAGTTGGACAGTAATAAGTATAATGAGCTTCAGGCTGCAGTAGCTAATCAGGTAGAAGAAGCAGGATTGACTAATCATCCACCATGGAATCTTAAGCTTGTTCAGGTAAAAAATAAAAAATAAAAAAATTGTAGTATCTTCTTAGCAAATGCAAGTCAAAACACCATGTTAGTGGTTAAATCACTGTCTCGTTGAAAGACTTGTGCTGCTAGTATAAGAATAAAATAAAGACTATGTGTAAACCACACTAGGAAGACTAATCTATTATTTATATCCAGAAAAAGAAAAATAAAAAAACCTTAAAGAATGCTGCTAACTCAGCCTTTCCCATGTATTTTAGTGCATCTGAGTTATTTGAATGAAAAAGGAAATTATGTACTTAGCTCTTTAAACATGAGTTTTGTAGGCTAGCGTAGGGGCAGCAGGGCATAAGAATGCATTTTGGACTGTAGTAATTTGTACATAAATACTTCAAGGAAGTCCTCGAAGTGTTAGATTCGTTAATCAGTTGTGTGGTCTTAACTTACAAAATCCCATAGGAAGTACTTAAGATGCTTTCGCACTTTCATTATTATACACTCTTGTGTTTTGCTACTATTTTGCTACTATTCATTTTTTTCCTTTTGAATAATACAGAAAAAGACTAGATTTAGTTCTGTAAGCCATTTTATAGTGAACTTGTTTGGTGTTTAATGGATAAGGATACGAAAGTACGTACAGTTCCACAAAATGCTACAAATAAGGAAATACAAACTGATCTCTGAGTTCCCGACCTTGAATGTCTAATGTATTTATAATCTGTGACTGTCAAACACATACAAGTGTAAACAAAAATCTTCCAAAGGCATATTTCTCAAAATGTTTTGCTTTTTAATAGTTGTATGAAACTTCTCTAGTACGTCATGGGCTGATGACACTTGGACCCAGTGGATCTGGAAAAACAATGGTCATAACTATATTAATGAGAGCACTGACAGAATGTGGACAACCTCATAGAGAAATGCGAATGAATCCCAAAGCTATTACAGCTCCTCAGATGTTTGGAAAACTAGATGCTGCAACTAATGATTGGACAGATGGAATATTTTCTACACTGTGGAGGAAAACATTGAAAGCTAAAAAGGGTATGTAAATGCTACATTTGGTTTATCATGAAAATGAATGATGTTGACAAGAATCCCAAGTTTGAAAATATGGTGAAGTTTCCTCTTGAAAACAACTACAGATGATATTTCACATCTCTTCACAAGAAAGAGGAAGAGTTTAAAAACTTATTGTTTCAATTGTTTCAATATTAACATTAAACAGTAAAAACAATAATTAAATTGTTTGTTCCCTTGCCACTTTGGTTCTGCAGTGCAGATGTATTAGGCTGCACTGATAAATTACAGTGAAGATTTACTTGTTCTTATTGCACTAGCTTTAATATTTTCTTGTTTTTCTTGTATTGACTACTTATATTGCAGTGTACTGAAATTCCTTTTCACAGAAATATTCATTTGCATCTGAAAGAATAAAAATATTTGTATTAATCAAAGGGAATTCTTCTAGGGTACCTTCCTAGAAGGTGGTTCTTTTTTTTTTTTTTAAAAAAAAAAAGGGGATTAAAAAGGATTAAACAGGGGCCAAGAGGGCAGAGATCCAAGATGCCAAGGCTCCCTTTGATTACCAGGGAAAAGAGATCAGTACCTCTCTCTCCACTTTCCCGCAGGAAGTTGTAAAGAGCAATGAAGTCTTCTCTCTGCCACCTTTTGTCCAAATTAGACAAAGTGACTTCCACCTCCCCTCACGTGCCCCCCAGGCCTTTTACCTGGTTGGTTGCTCTCCTCCGTAAAAATTCAACTATCTTAACATCCTTTCTATAAATATCTTTTATATGAATTTTATTACTTTTTTCAAGTCAACTCTGTTTTGCATAACAGTATCTAGTAAACAATCTTTCTGTCTTTGCCTTAAGCCATGAGCATTGTCTTCTTAATATCTCCTCTTTTCCTGTTGAGGAGGGAGAATGAGGGAGTGATGATCTGATTCTATGCAGATAGCATAAGTAATGTCATCGCAAATGTATGTTGTAAAGATATAGGCATGCCATAGTCATCTGTTTCTTTCAGAGATGATGCCTTTAAAACTAGCTGTGCAGTTCCTACAATAATGAAAATCTGTGAAGACAGTAGAATTTGCAATAAGCTTGTTCTTTAAGTATACGAACTATAGCTCTTTTCATTGTTTGTTTTTGTTTTGTTTTGTTTTTTTCCCCAGGTGAAAATGTGTTTCTGGTTTTAGATGGTCCTGTAGATGCAATCTGGATTGAGAATCTAAATTCAGTTTTGGATGATAACAAGACTCTCACTCTAGCAAATGGAGATCGCATTCCCATGTCTCCTACTTGTAAGCTGTTATTTGAAGTCCACAACATTGAGAATGCTTCTCCAGCAACAGTTTCTCGTATGGGTATGGTCTACATCAGCTCTTCTGCCCTTAGCTGGAGACCAATATTACAAGTAAGATTGTCATTGCTAGCTACTCCTAATTTTATTTGGTGATATGTTTATACAGAATAACATTGTGGATGTTTTTCAGTCATGGCTGAAAAAACGTTCTGCTCAAGAAGCTGAAATTTTGCAAAGTTTGTATGACAGAATCTTTGAACCAGCATATACATACATGAAACTAAACCTTAATCCAAAAATGGAGCTTCTGGAATGTAACTACATTATGCAGGTAAAACAGTTAGTGTGTAATCTTGTATGAATTGATATTGCAAATCTGCAAAATTGAATGATATGATAGCAATGAAGTTTCATTTGAAAAGGTTGTTTTGTGATGAAGAAAACCACAGCTTCAGTATTAGTTTGGGAATACAGGAGTAATTAGAAGTGTGCAGAATGAACTTCTCCTTATTGCTTCATATTTAAACTGGTCTTGAGTTGAATAGAAGTTGAAGGCTTTATTTGGTTTTCATAAGCATACAGTTAATAAGCTAGTGGTTTCGTTCCAATTCCATAAACACCAAATGAATTGCAGTAAAGGTCAAAATAACCTACTGGTACTTTCAGCAGAGAATAATTCTGTTTTTATCTCCATATGTGATTTCTCTCAGTCAATGCTTCCAAGGTCAACATAGTTACTTTTGCTTTCCTGTCAGTCAGTCAGAGTTTTTCTTCAAGTGGGAGCCGATCAGTGTTTTTTTAATAATAAAAAATATTTACTTCACAGATCTACTATGATTGCCAATCCTATACTGCATGTCTCCAGCTGTTTTGTTTATGAATCAGTTGTCACGTGATGATTCTTAGATTCTTCCTTATACTTTCCACTGATTTTCTAACTGTATATATTCTACCACTGTTTCCAGATTATCTTTTTTCTGCCATTTTTATTTTTATATTTGTGTTTTAGCTGTTTATCTTCCTCTGAACAACCTCAATAGATAGACAAGTAAAATTGATTTGAGAAGAGTCAACAGTTTTATTTAGGGCTATCCCACCTTGTAAGTATATATGGAAAGTCAGCTTCCTATTAATGTGGTCTTCATGAAGAAATAAAAGTGTTCAATGAAGCTCTTTACCGCAGGTTTACATGGAACCTAAGCAATAATAGCAAAAGGCAAGTGATACATTTCTAGGTAAAAATAATTGATTACAAGATAGGAAACAAATGATTGAAATAAGGGAGCAATTCTTACAAAGTAGAGATGATAGAATTGATCCTGAGGCAACAGCGGTGGGCTGGTGCCACTCAAAATGTTAATAAACAACTAGGAAAAGTTGTAGCTGAAGAAGTTTACTGATGACTGAATTGTTCAAGGTGTTGAGGACAAAGCAGCTAACCATGAAGAACTATAGACAGACTTTATGAGACTGAATAAATTGGTAGTGAAATGGCAGATGAAATTCATGGAGAGGTTGACACAAGCAAAAAACAAACTGTACTGTGCTGTACGTAGCAGATCGATGGAACGTCTTGCTGAAGGGTGTTATGGATAGTAAAAGTTTATGTACGTTCAAGACCAGCCCTGAAATTTTCATGGTTGAAAAATCTGTAAATGATTACTAAACCCAGAGAAAGTCTATTTGATTTTGAAAGCCCTACGCTGGGCAGAGTACAGGAAGTACCACTGCCAGTACCACTGCAAGCCAAGAGTGTACCAGTAGGATTTGTCATAGCTTTCCTTTGTTTTTATTTTTCAGAAAGTGTCCACTTTTGGTCACTGTTACAGATGAGATGCTGGGAAAAAGTGTTGTCATCTGACTTTTTAGAACCATTTGTGTATTTTTGAAGCTATTTGTTTCTGTCTGTTTTCTTTCTCCAAAAACTTGTCGCAAAATACTTTTATAAGCCAATGCATCATGGGAAAAATTTAAAGTGGTGTTATGTTTGAGAGGATGAACAGATTTTGTTCAGATAAACAGATACAGCCTGTTTCTGAAATAATTAGCTTATAATTCTTCTTTCTAAGAAAATTAGTGGCATTATTTTAACAGTCTTAACTATAATTAATAGTGGCTAATCATCTTTTTAAAACCGATTTTTAAAGCAATTAAAAGTATTTAAACTATTTAGGTCCCTAGGCTGTATTATATATTTTTTCATATAGATATTATTACATATGTGTTTATATAATTGTGTGGGTGTGTTTGTTTGTATATGGTACTGCATTACTTCCTACTTGTGAAATATGAGATTATGATCTAAGACAGCATAAATAATTTATTAAAAAGCTAATTCCAGGTGCTGACTGAAAATCTGATTCTCAGTTAGGAAGATATATTTTGAACCAATGTGTTTGATACTGCTATGTATAAAAAAGTCTTATAAGTGATATTATTTAAGACTATCAAAATAAACATCTGGCTTGAGGGCAACAATAAATAGCGAGTTACTAGGTTTCTGGAATCTAGTTCCTTAGAGAGGGAAGAAATCATAAAAATTAATACTTCAAAGATTTATTTCCTTTTTAACACAAAATAGAAGTCGATGTGATATATTCAATATTTGACCATAATTGAGATAAAAACATTAAACAGCAATTGAAAATTTTTCTATGCTTAAAGATAGAAAATTATGCTTTAAGGACTTTCCAGTGGTGAGGAGGCACATAAATTATAATGTTTACTGGTGGGTATTTGTTTTTGGAATTATGAATATCCCGATAGATACTATAAATATTCTTAAAATATTGCTCAATTACTCTAGCTTGTAACTGACGTTATTCAGTAGATGTATTTTAAAAGAATATTTGACTGTCAAAATACTGAAGTAATTTTGAAAATGTGCAGGCTTACATGGATACCTTTATTCTCTTTGGTTTACAGTTCTGAATGTCATGTTATTCCTCGATATTCTGGAATTTATGTTATTCTTTTGTAATCTGTACCTGTTTTCAATTATAATTTAAAGTTTGAATACATGTGAATAATTTATGTAAATACGTATATGGGGATATAAAATTAAAAAGTGATTATGTGATGCTTTCTTAATGCATTATGTTTTAAAATATTTTCAGTCCATTAATCTTCTGGAAGGTTTGATTCCATCGAAGGAAGAAGGTGGTTTATCGTCTGTATCTCATCTGCATAAATTGTTCTGCTTTGGAATAATGTGGAGTTTAGGCGCCCTTTTGGAGTTGGACAGCAGAGATAAACTTGAAGCCTTCATCAGAGCTCATGATAACAAATTAGATTTACCAGAAATTCCCCCTGGCACCAATCAAACGATGTATGAGTTTTATGTCACTGATTATGGTAAGAATAATCTGAATAATAAAAAAAGATGGTTATTTTATTGCTGTTTTATAACTTAATATGACTCACTAGAATTTTAAAGTTACTACTTCTTCCTTGGTTGTATGAGTAAAGATTTTGGCAGTATGGTAGTAGCTCATATTCTCTATGCATCAGCTGTCAAGATAAGAAGTTGGAAACCAGGGATACATTTCTCACCAGTGATACTTTCTTATTTCTTTTGCTTTTAATTTCATTCTTAAAGGTTTTTTTTCTGTTATTTATCTTTAACCAGTCTACGTTTTTAGAATAATTTATTTCCAGTCTGTTCTAGATTAATTTAATTTTACATTTGTATTTAATTTCCTCACAATATTTTTTGTTAAACATATGACCTGATTTAAATTCCACTTTTAATCACTGTTACATGTTTAATCATGGATACATGTTTGATAATCACTAGTAAATCTTAGAATTCATAAGACCTCAAATAGTATATTATTTTCCACAGGGAATTTATAGGTAAACTAATGCAGGTACATACATTTCTCTAAGAATTTACTGATGTATTACATGATATTGTCATGGGAATGCATCTATTTCTAATTTATCCAAATTCAGTTATTTTCCTGCCAGCAATATTGATTTAGTTTATACACACCACCCATATTTTCATATTCTGTAACTTTTCACCAGCAGAATAAGAACAAGTTTTCAGGTAACCATTGTTTTGACTTTTTTATTTAAGTAGCTGTATGTATATTTAAATAGTACACATTATTTTTATATATTTTTATATTTTATAGGGTTGTTTTTTTTTTTTTTTACTAACATTCTTTTTTTAATTTCAGGTGATTGGGAACATTGGAGTAAAAGTGTTCAGGAGTATGTGTATCCAACAGATAATGTCCCAGACTATGCATCTATTCTGGTTCCAAATGTTGACAATGTCAGAACTCAGTTTTTGATAAACACAATTGCAAAACAGCACAAAGTAAGTACAAAATTATTATTTTAATTGTAGAAAAACAGAAACTTACATATGTGGTAATTGAGGGTTGCAGTCATTCTCTGTCTCTAGCCATGGCTTTCTGGCTGCACCATTATTTACGTATTACTCTGTTTTTATTTCCTTAACTTGAATCTTCTATAGTTTTTTCTGTCCCCCAAGAAGGTTTAAAATACTTTAATAAAATATTTATTCTCTTAACACTTAAACCCAACAACATATCATCTTTTTTAGAGAAAAGACTTAAAACCTTGTTCGTAGTATTTGCACCGTAGTCCTCATATTTATGCTTTTTGAACAGAAAAATAAGGATAATGAGCTTCACGTGTCAATTCAGTATAAACATGAAATCACTAGCCTTTACTGCATTTTTTTTCTTTCATTAGGAAAGCTGTATTTAATAGCATTTTCCCTGACTGTAGCAAAGGAGAAAATACTTTATACATTGATTTAACCAGTAAAATCCAATCTGGTATCATGGCCAAAAGGCCATCAAACAATAGTTATTTACAACATAAATATGTATAGTCCTATTTGCACAGTTGATGCTCTGGAAAAACAAACAGACGAGAAAAAGCCACAGTTGCTTTAGCACAATGTTATTAACAGCCCCAGCAACTTAGTGTGGAAACCTGTGCTGGATTCTGAAGTACAGTTCAGAGTACTTCTTTCTTGGTATCTGAAGCCAATATTAGAAATACCAAAAGTGCATGATCCAGTGATGGAACTTGGCTTTTCTGTGAAATTCTGGGATTTAGCACAAAACCATTTACTTGGACTTGATAAACTGTTCCTGAGATCATAATGTGGCTGTCTCTTTCCTGTATCTGACACAGATTATAAAAACATACCAAATCTTGATATTTGAGAACAAATGATTAATCTTTGTATGTCAATGCCTTGGGAGATATTTGTAATATTTCCAGGTACGTTCTTGTGCAATCATTACAGTGCACACAATGAATACTGAAATATTCTAAAGATAGTTTCTTAGCCATACTCCTTTTCACGATTCAGTGCTCCTGTAATGTATGGTTTTACCCACCTTTCTTGAGTTCAGAATTCAGTGTACCATGGAACTAGTGTCTGCATCTTGGTTGAGCTAAATTCTCCCATCTATGATAGCAGTCAGTGTGCTTTATTTTCAAGCATTCCTATTTTCTAAGACATTGAATTTTGATTTGAGGAATGCATTTATTATTTTCTCTTGTGAATCAGATCATAACAGCATGAACTTTCTTTCCAACTACAGCTGAAATACAGGAACTAGATTTTAAAAAAAAAAAAGTGATGTTTGTCTGACTTATTGATTCTCCAAAGTTTATTACTATCTGTGTTAGTGCGGTCAATTGATCTCTTGGATATTCAAGAAATTGGATAAGGAATTAAACCATATGGGATCATCATGGTTATCTGTTGGAGAGCATTAATTTAAAGTAGAAGAGACTGACAAATATTCAAATATTTCACTTCAAATGCACTTCAAATACAATATTGTCAGAGATCTCCTGTGTTATCAAGTATAGTGACCATAAATACGCCCCTCTTTGAACTGATTAAATTTGTTTCATGCAGTAATGATGAAGAGAATGGCATCTGTCAAACAGATATAATTAGGATGAAAACGTGAAGGACTCTTATGTCTGAAGAAAAAAGTGAGGTTCCTATTTAGCTTCCTTTCATGAAATGAAATGGGAGATTTCTATAGGAGTTTTAAAAGAAAGAAGTACCACTACACCATTAATCCTTTACTTAGCAACATTCTGATTTTAGCTCAGATTTTACCAATACAAGAAGGAAACTAGAAAAACTTCCTTTTTCTTGATGTATTTATTAGGGTTTTTTTACATGAAAATGACGCTTAGCATACAGATTAACCAGGAAATGAGATATTAGAAGTGAGGGCAAAAATAAAATATCTACTAAGAAAACAACTTGAAAAAACATTCAGATTAGATGTTTGAGACCACTTTCCATTATAAATAAAATCCTCCTTAAGGTCATCTGCTGCGAATCACTACTGCAATGAATGTGTTAGAAAATAGAAAAGTTAAGGAACTGGCTTTAAAAAAAAAAACAAGCAAACAAAAATACCCACATCTCTACAACATTCTCTCTTTATACTTTATGTTTTGATCCAGTAAGTAATCTGTCTTTGAGAACGGAGGTGGTATGAAAAACACATACATGTCATTGCATATGGACACACTGAGAAAACTATCAGAACAACATGCCATCTAATATTAGACCAAAGTATTAGAGGAAAATTCCCTTTGTCTAAAATAGCTCTGTTATGCGTATTTAGTTAACAGTTTTGATACCACTTATGGAATTTAAATGTCTATTGCAGGCAGTTTTGCTCATAGGAGAACAGGGAACTGCAAAGACTGTCATGATTAAGGCATACGTGAAGAAATATAATCCAGAAGAACATTTGTCAAAATGTGTAAACTTTTCATCTGCCACAGAACCATTTATGTTTCAGGTAAAAAGATACCATTTAAGCAATTCTTGAATATATACTTAAATGTAATTAGTTCTTGAGGTAAGTAAGGTAGAAATATAGTTTAAAGGAACTTTTTTGCCTGAGTACTTAAAGTCTTCAGAAAATTCCGTAAGATAATTGTTTTTTGCAGACAAGAGTGAAATATAGTCACTCATACAGGGATGCATAGATTTGTGATTACTGTGTGCTTTTTCACTATGGAATTTTAAGAATTTTTTTCTCTAAAGACCCTTCACTTCTTGTTCGATTAATGATATTTTTTGCTTATACAAATTGTGTCCCAGTCTTTCTTTCTTGTTTGTGAAGCATGAGAAAAAAGATATGCAACATACTTGATAATTTCCAATCTCCTCTTTTCCTTTTATATTTGCAGTTCCCTCTTCTTGCATTAATCTTGATCTGTTTGAAGACTGTAACAGACTTCACAGAAGATGTTATATTTCCTGTAGAAATAATGCACCATACTAAAATAAATGACATTTTAGTTTTGTCATTTTTAAGAAAACTTTCCTGGTAGCTAGAGTTGGGTTGTATATTATAGTCTTAAGTCTGGAGAACTGCAGTAGCTGAATAGAGTTCCTTCATTATCAATGCCAAGCGACTAAAAAGAAGAGGAAATCGTTGTTAAGTAAAGTGTTGTAAAAGAAAGCTAGACTTTTTTTTTTTTAATCAATACATTATATATATTGTGCTTTAGATAAAAAACCAAGAGCTTTCTTTAATTTTTAGAGGACAATAGAAAGTTATGTGGATAAACGTGTTGGAAGTACTTATGGACCTCCTGGAGGCAGGAAAATGACTGTTTTTATTGATGATATCAATATGCCAGTTGTCAATGAATGGGGAGATCAGGTATGTTTTTTAAAAGTACAGTCTATTCTGAACTGATATTTTTTTTCATATATAAGGAGATCAGGAGACTTCTCAAATTTTTAATGAAATTTAAGTCATTGGTAATGCTATTTAATAATTTAATCTGAGTTTGGACTAAGTCTCTGTGGGTGTTAATGGTAACATTACAAGAAGTCAAATTGTCCCATGATATGTTTTGGCTTGAATTTCTGATCTGTGTGTTACATAAACTTACAGATAACAAATGAAATTGTTCGTCAAATGATGGAAATGAAAGGAATGTACAACTTAGATAAACCTGGAGACTTCACCACTATTGTAGATGTACAAATAATAGCAGCAATGATACATCCAGGAGGAGGCCGTAATGATATTCCACAGCGTTTAAAAAGACAATTCTGTATATTCAATTGCACATTGCCATCCAATGCATCCATTGACAAAATCTTCGGTACTTCTCTCTGTTTTTTCTGCTTTTTGTTTTTTGGTTTTTTTTAATAATTTCTTTAAAATGTGTAGAAGTACATTGTCTATTTTCATCTCATGCAAATACAGACTACTTCCATTGAAACAACTGAAGATGTATTATAGCAAAATACTGCCATGGAACAGAAATTAATCCCCCTTAACGCTTGCCTTTCTGATTTTAGGCGCAAAAAATAGTTGCTAAGAAAATAATTGATTTTCTGAAAGATTATGAGCACTGCTCATAATCTTAATATGTAATACATATGCATTGTCTGAACAAACTTCTGTTCCTAAAATTCTTTTGACAGTACATTTGACTCCAATTGTTTCTACACCAGTTCAGAAGAGCCATGGATAAGAGAGACAATATTATTTCATCCATAATTCAAAAGCAAATTAATTTAAAATTTGTTTTTTAATGTTGCTTACAAATTAAATTATTACATCGTGCACCCCGAGATTAATTATGTATTTCATTTCATCTTTTTAGGTGTTATTGGATGTGGGTATTTTCATTCATGTAGAAACTTTAGTTCTGAAGTATCTGATATGGTGGAAAAATTGGTCCCAACAGGTAGAATATTGTGGCAGTGGACAAAGGTATGAATTACAGAGAAAGCTTTATTGTCATCAGTATGCTTATCTAGCCTACAGGAAGGTGCCCCTGCCCATAGCATGGGGGGAGCTAAATGATCTTTAGGGTCCCTTCCAGATCAAACCAGTCTATGATTTTATTTATCTCATCTGAGCTCATACCCCTTAAGAATAACTGTTGGAGAAAGAATCTGGAAAATACCAGATTTAAGTATATATGACAAATGAATGATTGTATCATTTCATTCATTCTTATAGTTTTATTCATGTTATCCAAAGCTTTAATCACTATAACTTGGCAACAGAGTGTGAAATTCTTTATTCTTTATCATTTTTAATTTCTAAAGCCCAAAGCAACATATGAGATAATCACACATTATAAGTGCTAGATCCTGCTTCCAAATAGATCAGATATTTTTAGGTGACTTCTTAGAAACAGTTTGCCCAGAGTAGTACATGAGAAAATTAGTGTTTTTGTTATTTTAGTAAGTACATAATTATTTATAAATGTATAATTTATGGTATTCTCATTTCATTCTAAACATTACTGATTTTGAATATTAACAATACTTTTCTTTAGACAAAGATGCTGCCTACACCATCTAAATTCCACTACATCTTCAACCTTCGAGACCTTTCTCGAATTTGGCAAGGGATGTTAACTATAAAGGCAGAAGAATGCACAAACACAACGATCCTTCTAGCACTTTTTAAACATGAATGTACTAGAGTAATTGCTGACAGGTATCATAACTGTATCGTTTTATATTTAGTAGGTTTCATTTTCATTTTCCTTTCACTTCATTTTATGCTCATACCCCTATGATTATTTAACAAGATAAATGTAATTAGGCAAATATGAAAAATGTTCTCTTATTTTGCACAGTCTCTGTTGTATGGTGTAATCCCAACAGATGTCATGTTCTCTGCTAATAGGTTATCATCCAGTCTCTTTTTGAAAAAAAATAAGAGGATTGTACAGTATCTAATTTGACACTGTGGCCCACAGACAATAATATGAAATTGCTTTGATCTTTTCATTGGAAAAAGTAATCATCACAAGCCTATGATTGAAAAATAGTCATTCTCATCAAAAACTCCTTTAAATGATTCATGAAACAGATAGTTATCAGCACAATGTGTTAAAGATTCAGTAATATTTTTTTCTACAATGTCTCAATTTTCTGTGAAATTTCAGAGGTAAGGTGGCTGCATGTAAAAAGCAACATATATCCACAACTACTGTTGATTTTAAGTAACCTAATTATTTTACTTTCTGATAGCCTGAGGAACAGCCTTCACGTTTTTTTACAAAATGCAGGCTTTCTAATTAAAATATTGAAGTTAAACATTTAATTTTCAAAGTACCTATCAATGATTTTATTACATTGAATTTACTTTATAAAATGAAAGCAAGACACAAAAGAGCATGTTATGCTGACTTTGCTTTAAATTTAACCTGGAGACCATGAAATGGCGATACTTAGCAATTACCTGCCATCACTTTTGTCAGTGAATTTTTTCAGTGTTAAGACAGTTGTAGAAGTCTAAAATTGAGTTTATTTTAAAATGTCAAGTATGTGCAGTCTGATGCAAATGATTCATTGCTGTAGCAGGCAAATAACATAACAATGGCACAGTCAGTCTTAATAACTGTTACTCCAGTAACCTTCCAAGGAAAGAGCAATGATACAAACCAATTGTCTTAAGAAAACGGAGACAGAACTTCTTATAAGAGAGATGAGGTAAAATCATTATAATTATACTTTGGTATATGGACTTCAACGTGTACTCAATTTGAAGCAGAAATAAAACAAGGAAGATAAGTAAAGCTTTGAAATCACACATGCTTGAAATTGGTATACGAAAGAACTGTCCTTACCTTTCTAGGTAAATGCTAGGAACAGTTTCAGGCAGAACAAAGATCACAGTCAACCACTTTTAATTACCATCCTTTCCCATACCCTCTAGAATGCCACTTCTTTCATGGAAACTCTGAATCATTTTGCAGATGCTTTCTTATTTTTTGAAGGAGGATGCATTCACAGACTGAAGTTATTGCTATATATGATGAGCTCAAATATCCCAGAGGAGCTCTAATTTGGAAACCCTGCTTGCTTTCTCACCTTATATACAAATACTGAGTTTAGAAAATGCATATGAGAAATCTAAAAAGGAATCTTATCCATCATTTTTCAATTTATATTCTTGAAATGAAATAAAAAATGTAAATGAAATCGAGAGTTTTCAGCTGACTTTCACTATTTGTTTCATTGCGGTTTCACTGACGGCATGGTAATAACAGAAATTGTGCTATTCCACTGCTGGTCAAAAGAATGTAAGGGAATCTTAGCCGTGGTTATTTTGGAACAATTCAGACCTTTTCATCTGAGAAATTAAGTGGTTTGTCTTTACATAGTTGTTGGTAAAATGCAGAGATTTGTTTTCCTCTGTTCTAATGATTGAATGTTGTACCTGTGGAACATGAAAGTGCTTAAATTCTGTGAATACTGCCTTATCATTTTGGTAGCTATTGCCTACTACATATTTTCCAGTGAAATGTTACAAAGTTTTGGTGTTTTCTGTTTGTTTGTTTTTTAGTATTTAATTATCCGCTTTTCTTCTTACTGAAGTTTTTTTTTTAATTAGGCTTATCTATTACTTTTAGATTTATTACTCCTGAGGATATAGCCTGGTTTGACAAAACTATTACAAAAGCAATAGAAGAATATGTGGGTACAGATGTATCAGTTCCTCAAACAGAGCCATATTTTGTTGATTTTCTGCGGGACGTACCTGAACCAACGGGTGATGAACCAGAAGATTTTGTGTTTGAAGCACCAAAAATTTATGAGGAGGTATTTCATTTTACACCAAAATATTCAGCACTGTAGTTTTCCTTTAAAGTACGTTATGTTGCCAAATTCGTATCATACAGAAAGTTTTGCTGAATATCTGCAGCACATTTGTCTATACCTACCATATGAAGGTAGCTTTTTCATTCCTACATTCCTTGCCCCTATTTTTTTTCTTACAGCGTGTGACGAATTCTGCTTACACACAGGCACATGCACTGAAGTGATTTAAAAGGATAATTTCATTATGTGTGACTAAAATATGAACTCATGTTAGAGCATGAAAATGCCTGCAGGGTTTTAAATTCTGAAGAAATGTGCTAATGTGGTTTGCTAATGTTATTACTGATTTTTTTTTTTTTAAACTTATTTTTAATCTTTCAGATTCCAAGCTTTGAGTTTCTTTGTGAAAAATTGCAAATGTATCAAAGACAATACAATGATTACATTAGAGGATCGTTTCTTGACTTGGTGTTTTTTAAGGATGCAATGACGCATATTATTAAGGTTTGGGATTTTTTACTTTTTAACTAGCTTAACTATATATATAGTTAATATACAGTGCTCTTTAATCTTTAAGGATTCAGAAGGCACTTCAAGGGGATATGTACCTGTCGTGATGAAAACAATGTGAGGTAGAGTCTGATTGGATGAGAAACAAGATAAGAGGCGTAAATATGAGCTGCAGTAGAAAGTTGTAGGCTAGAAGAAGGTCTCAGATGGCAAAAAAAAAAAAATTGAACCCCTATCCAGAAAGCAAGACATAAGGGAAGAACTCATTTGAAGTCAAAATTAAAGTTAACTTCAAAAAAAAAAGCTTAGCATGTGCTTTGTTGGAAGCATGGTGCCTCTGGTTTAAGAAGTTGTGTTGCTTCAGAAATATGTGAACTTGGTGATATGTTTGCCAAAGTAAATGTGGAAGCAACTTTGAAACCAAAACAGAAAAAGAGAAGTTTTATTCTTCTCTCGTTAATCTCCAGAGAATTAAATAACTTCTTTATCTTTGAAATTTGGGTAGAAATAAACATTTTATTTTTAGATTCTTTCAATGTAGTGGTAGGTAAATTTCAGAAGATGTTGTAAGTCTTTGAATTTCCATTTCCTGGGATATGCATGTGTGCAGTAGAAAGGCACTGTTGCAATTCTTGTGGCAATAGATTTTTGTTACACTCATAATGATGTTGAAATAGAAGTCTAAATGTGGATACACTCAGAGGGAACTGCATACAAAACTAAAAATTCTTTTAAGGAACAGATCAATAGAATTCAAAAGCTGTATGTAATCCATGAAGCAAACTATAGTATTCAAGAGTGATAGTTCACTGCCATATAACAAATCCAAGACAGATGTGATGTATACAGACAAGTTCTCAGAAGAAATAAGAAACTTGCACAAAAAAAAACAACCAAACAAACAAAAAAAAAACCACAGCAGAATAGTAAGTTTTGTATCTGAGAAAATTGTTACAGAAATAACTTAAGAAAAAGATAGTAGATAAAATAGATGGTCATGATGAAATTATTTTCTTCAGCAAAAATATCAAATATTTCAAACTCTTAAAATTAATGTAGCTTTCATTCCTCTAGATAGTTTTCTTAATTTGTATTTTTAAGTACAGTACATTCAACATAGCTTAAAGAGACTATATATATATATAGCATATATATATATTTATGTATTTAAGTCCTATGTGTACCTCTAATTATAACCATCCTATAGAGTTATGTGAGATTTATTTCAGTTCCACAAAATTCCTAAAGAAAATGAAATTGTTATTCTGCGAGGAAAAATTTTCATCAAGACTCACAGTCCTGTTAATAATCTTTACATTGTATTCTACTAAATGAATTGTTTTGTATAACAGATTTTTAGTTTTTCAAATTCATGTTTTGGGTTTTTTCTGTGCACTGTTCTTTTTTTCTATATAGATTTCCCGGATAATTCGAACCCCGTATGGCAATGCTTTACTTGTTGGAGTTGGCGGTTCTGGAAAACAGAGTCTTTCAAGGTTGGCTTCCTATATTGCTGGCTATAAAATATTTCAAATTACTTTAACCAGGTAAGAAATGCAAGAAATATGTAGATGCAATTTATGCTATTTGTTCTCTTTACATAGTCATAACTGTATGTTTTTAACAGCTTATTTTTTTAATTTGTGACCAACCAAAAATGGAAATTAAAAAAATATACATGTGTATATATATATGGTCTATATGCAATATTGAACAAAGTTTTGAGTTCAAAAAGCTGTACCATGTGTACCTATTCCTGAGCAAAAATATGCATATTTATATACAAAAGGTGTTTGTGCTATCATTTATAAAACACTGTAATCTGAAAATAGCAGTATTCTCTGTTTTGAACTAACAGATCATGTTTCTTTATAGGTCATATAACGTAAGCAATCTGTCAGATGATTTAAAATTGCTGTATAGAACAGCTGGAGCAGAGGGACAAGGCATCACTTTTATTTTCACTGATAATGAAATAAAAGAGGAGGCATTTTTGGAATACATTAATAATCTTCTGTCTTCAGGAGAGGTAAGGAGATTCATTGTGACAACGTAGGTTACTCCAGAAGTAGTGCCTGTATTTATTTCCATGGAAACTACAACAGATACAAAGACCACAACGATTTTGATAGAGCATATTCTCAGCTACAAAACACTATTTTTCAACACAGTCACCACCATTAATTGTACATTTTTGCTAGCAGAGGTGACCCCCTATCACTGTCACCACAGGTGAAACACACCACTCATAGCTTCACTGTGCTCACATCCACTGTTTGGTCTCCATAAGTGTTCAGTAAGTGTCAGTGAATGCCAGTGGGTGCAATTTTTTCTGCATGGAAGAATTCACCAACACATCATTGCTTCAAAAGCACTTCTATGTCAGATGCCATTCTGTCGGACTGCCCCTCTGCTGCCATCTGTCACACAGCAATGATGTGTAGTGGAATATTGTTGAGTAGGTTCAACCTTTACTGCTGTACCACCACCACCACCTGCCACTGATATCATGAACCAAAATGATAAAATAGGAGACATTACTTGTGGACCTACTCATACACATATACACGTACACATACATATTCTCATATATACACATGAGTGTACATATATATATATATACCTTTTCATGCAGCTTTTGTAAATAGTAATTGTCATTACTATTACTTTTTTTTTTTTTTTTTTTTTTTTTCCATTTTTTGTCTTAGTTTTTGTTTAATCTATGAGTTCTTCCTTTTTTTCCCCCCAAATCTCTTCCCCATCCCACTGGGAAGGCAGGGAGTGAGCAAACAGCTGTTTGTTGCTGAGCTGTCTGCTGGATTAAACCGTAGCACTTTTTGAGTTAGAATTTCTCGTTCTTAATGGAGTTGAATGAAATCTAAATCACAGATTTGTTTTTTACTACGTCTAAACTGTGAATATGCACAGAGAAGAGAAAAAAAACTAAATCAGTGCTGTTTCTTTTATTATCACTTTTAATTTTATATGAAGATTTCTAATTTATTTGCTCGTGATGAGTTGGATGAAATCACCCAAGGATTAATACCACTGATGAAAAAAGAGATGCCTCGGTGTCCTCCTACCTTTGATAACCTGTATGAGTATTTTTTAACTCGGGCAAAGAAGAACTTGCACGTTGTCCTCTGCTTTTCTCCTGTAAGTATTTTCTTTATGTCTGTCTTCTTTATTTCCATTAGCAAAATATCCTGGAAGTTTTGACAGGATTATTCAAGGTTTATATTTTTAGGGAGATTTAAAGACATACGATAAAATTAATGAAGTCTGGATTATAATTGCTGATACATTAGAAATAATAGTGCAGTTGTCAGAACTTAAAAGCAAATACGTGTAAATTCAGTCATTTTTTACACGTTAAATTGATTTTCATTTTTCCCTCCTGACATATTCTTTTCTTTTACAGATCAGTGTATGCAACTTTATGAAATTTTTTCTTGTTACTCATTTTCATGGAAATGAAAATACGTTAATTGAAATTTTGAAGTATTGAGACATTCATACTTGTAATCTTTTTCAAATTTCGTAAAATACTGAATGTTGCAAATGTAACAAAATATCTAAAAGAAAAAAACGATGTGGAAAATTAGCATGAAAAAATGTAGTCTATTTAGTTGTTCATATGCATCAAGCATTTTGATTAACCTAATTTAGATATTGTATCATAAACTGACAGTGTTTTTCTGTGTAGGTTGGTGAGAAGTTCCGTGCACGTTCTTTGAAGTTTCCTGGTCTCATCTCAGGGTGCACCATGGATTGGTTCAGTCGATGGCCCAAGGAGGCTCTTGTAGCTGTAGCCAGTTATTTTCTTTCAGAATTTAATATGGTCTGCTCTGCATCAGTGAAAACACAAGTAGTAGAAACCATGGGTCTCTTTCATGATATAGTTTCAGAAAGCTGTGAGAATTATTTCCAAAGGTAATTTTTTAAACAAATGTGAAAATCAATCTCACATGTATTGCTTCTGATATTGTTTTGTAACTCATTGTATTGTAAAATTCAGTAACTGTATTTTCATGCCAATATTAAAATGAATCTTCTAAAACAATATATGAAAAGGCCATGTAAAGTACTATTATGTTGCAAATTCATTATCTTCATTCCTGCTATTAATCAGTCTTTAATGTTTATGTGGATAAAAACAATTTAATAATTTAATTGGAAATAGGACTTTATATTGCGAAGAAGTGCATTGAATGCTTGTTTTATATAACATTCCATTTCACTGCAAGTAATCAAATTGCTGTATATATCAAAAATATATATGAAGTTCATGCTGCCAATATACCTTATTTTAGGTATCGAAGAAGAGCTCACGTAACACCTAAATCTTATCTCTCCTTCATCAATGGCTACAAAGATGTTTATGCTGAAAAGTTAGCAAGTATTAATGAACAAGCTGAACGTATGCAAATTGGTAAGATAAATGAAGGTGTATTTCCATGTTTTTCTCAAATGATCTGTATTTTTAATGTTAAACATCTTCATCAGTGATCACTTACAATCATTTCTGTTAATCACAGTCCTGAACTAGGAGCTGGTGAGAACCACTTCTGAGCCCTTCGCGTATCACAGAACAAAATAACTCCCTTAAAAGAATGCCTCAAAGAACTAGTCGATTTAATCATCCATCACAGCATTATATTAAACTTTAGTACTTCCATTTTACCATTTTTAATAGAAAAGAGGACATGGAGCACCTGATTTCCTCTAGTAGAGAGGGTGTTGTTAATTTATTTCTGGACTTCATAGGATCATTTAACTTGGAAAGGACCCTCAAAGATCATCTAGTCCAGATCTCAACTTGTCTATGAAATCTTTCTATACAGTCTAATTGCTTCATGGTTGATTTATTTAAGATTTCTGCTGTGCAATGAGCAGCTCTTATGTGTGGTCATTTTCTAAATACAGATCTGAAATACAGGAAAGGGTGACTTACATGTTCTTGTAATTTGAATATTTGTTTGAAGTGATTGAATTTTCCACTTATAATAGTACTTACTGGGTTCATAATACAGTTTCAGTTTTCTGTATGCCTTTAGACATTTTTCTAGTTCTACAATGGAACAGTTTAGACAACTCGATAGAAAAAGGTACTCTATTTTAATTTATCAGAACAGAGAAAGCATATACATAGTAAGATTTTTCTAACAAACAAACACAGCTTTTGACGAGAATGAAGAGTAGAGTAAGCATGTGTGGGTATTTTATTCACTGACTGCTGAATCAGAGTGGTCCATAGACAAGTAAGTGATCCACGACGTTTTGACGTAATGCACATTTCCCTGCTCAGTTCAGTTTTAGAAATCATAGGAAGCATTATAATGAACCCTGCTAATGGCATTTAAATCTGGGAGCCCTGATGATTTGAGTTGGTGTTTGTTTGTTTGTTTTTTGTTAATTTGTGTGTGTATGTGTACATATGTGAAAATTCCTTGTGTAGTCTTCAAAACAAAAGGATCTTGTTCAGATGACCATCTTTTATCTTCTGTGCAGCATCTCCTATTATCGATGCCCAAAAGTTGTATCTATCAGTTTATGGGCACCACTCATAACAGTTAGAAAAAAATCTGAATGTTTTCATTTGCATATAAAAGGTTTATTACAAAATCACAGAAACACTTTGTCATCCATGACTCCAAACATGTTCCAGTTTACTGCATCCTACAGAATGATCTCAAAAACTTTATTGGTTATTTATCTACTATCTCACATGTCCATATCCTTAGTCTCACATTGCTTAATACTAAGAGATTTAGAGGACGTCTTTTTTCTGTATGTTATGGTGTTTAGGACAATTAAAAATACTTGTAAGGCAGCAAAATTGTGACAAAATTACATGATCAGTTCTGCTTTCCTGAAAATGCCCTGGTTTGATCACAGCAAATGTGTGCTGTCAATACAAGTAACACATTTTGAAAGATATAAGAAATCTCTTCTGCTTCATCACCTTGGGTGGGCAGTCTTTTAACACAAATAAGGAAAAACAGAGATAGCTGATCATGGAATCCATGAAACCTCTTCTCACTTCTTTCTTGAAGCTAGAAGGCAATTATGAATCTGCATATTTATGTCATTTCCCAATAAAATGTTAGAAATGCATCTAACTGCATCATGTGTTTTTTTGACACAATATATCTTCAGTGTACCACTTTTAAATACTGTATACAGCTGCGACAAACCAAACATAAAATTTTTGATTTTTTTTTGAAGACTTAACAATATTTGCAATCATTTTGTACATTTTGAAATTGTATCTATGAAGAATGAATACAAGGCACAATCATGTTAGTATGATCACTTACATCCATTTTTTTATCCCTTACACACAAATCTTAAAGAGAGCAAAAAGGCATTTGGGATCCAGAGTTAGACTGCATTATGTAATTAGAAAAACTAATAGTTCTCATTTTTCTTATTTTTCTCTTTTACTTACAGGTCTGTCTAAGCTGATGGAAGCCAGTGAATCTGTTGCTAAACTCTCCAAGGAACTGGCTGTTAAGGAAAAGGAGCTTGCTGTAGCATCTGTCAAGGCAGATGAAGTAAGTACTCAAGTATTAAATAGCAAAACGCAGCGGACAGCCTCACGTTATATACTGGAGTAAAAGCATGTGTCTAAAAAGATTTCACCTCTGTGTCCACATCGTGTTGATAAAGAACATACTTCTGAAAGTGAGGCACTTTAAGACTACAGCGGAGGTTGGGATTATACTGACTGGGTGGAGGATCATGAACACATTCAAATACTGTGTGCCTTTTTTGTTTTCCTCCCATTTTCCACTCCTTTAAGCATCAGATATCATTTTCTTTGTTTGTTTCACAGGCTTTTGTTTGTGTGTGTTTGAAGTTTATTAACTTATAAAATTGTTATTAAATTGTAATTAAATGATAGAATTGTTATAAGAGCACTTATTTGTGGATAAGAAGTTAACAGATGGTAAGAGCACTTCAGTATTTCAGAATTGCTTTTAAAAATTCATCCAGCTTCAGTTTAGTTTCATATTTATTTTCATATTAGCAAAATATTTATGCGTTCGTGAGATTGGTGGTCTAATGGAAATTGAATATTAATATAGACATTCTGTTTTCTGAAAGATTCCATAATGCTCTGTCAGTGCATGTATAGTATGCACTTGGGAGGAAACCGTTGGCCAGCAATGGCTAAAGGACTCCTTGTCCTCAAGGCCTTTACTCATTTAAGAGAAAATAATGACAGAATTGAATGAATTGACACAGCTTAGATTTCAAGAGTACGATAGATATGCTGGGAAGGCTCACTTTTATTAATATTTGTATTTGATCTGCATTTTGAAAGAACTGTCTTAGAATAATTCTTTACATAACCTCTGGATTGTCAGCTATTTCAGTAGGATACTGCTTATAAGGCTGAAGATGTAGAAGATTTGCAGACCAACAATAAAAGAACAGAAAAATGTGATATTATTTATACTCTCTAACCTTCTTTCCACTTAATAGTGAGCCCCCTAGGATTCAGAATTGGATAGACAAAGTCATTTGTTTTTATCTATCATTTCATCTCATAGGTATTTAAGAACACTGTTTTTGTAAATGCATTCAGAGTGCTGATCTTGACCCTACAGCTTACCCTGATAAAAATCTATTCTGGCATCAACTGTGTGTTGTGCATAAAATAGAACAGAATACGTGTGCACTGAGGAAACAAATGCACATGTGGATACCTTAATTACACAAGTTCACAGTTAGTTATATTGGACTAAAGTAAAAGAGAGGAGGCTTACTGTTCATCAAGCTGGTTTGGCATCCTCTACTAGTTAAATTAGCTGCATTATTTTTGTCTTTATCTGCAGAATTATGGTGAAAAAATGCAAGAATTGTTTGCATTGAAAAAGTAGTTTCAAAGAAGATGAAAATCCATCATAGGATAAAACACTGTAGCTTTAAAAGACATTGAAGAGCCTTCTATCTATTGTTAAAGTAATTTGACTATCCAACTCCAATTCCAATGCTGGGAAATTTCTCCATTATTTCTCTGTGGGGATTCTGTAAATGATAGATTTGATTCCATACATAGGTAGGGTCAGCTTCATATATGCATCTGTAACAGGCCCTAATCTGTTTTCTCTCGTGTCAGATTCCTTACTTACTTGTTCCAGCATTTTGATGTCTACTTTTTATGTGTTTACTATCAATCCCAGGTACTAGCAGAAGTCAAAGTAAGTGCTGAAGCTGCATCTAAAGTAAAAAACGAAGTCCAAGCTGTGAAGGATAAAGCACAAAAAATTGTGGATGAAATTGATTTAGAAAAAATGAAAGCAGAAAGTAAACTGGAGGCAGCAAAACCAGCCTTAGAAGAAGCAGAAGCTGCACTGAATGTGAATAAATTTCTTTTTTTTTTTTTTTTTTTTCTTTTTATGTTGTTGGTTTGTTGGTTTTGACTGCTGACACTAACTTACCACTATTATCATAGTGGTCACGTCTCTGATAAGTATTTACGGAACTCACAATATGCTTCTAAAAACTCTGAGAATATTTTGTAGTATGTGCTACTATTTGGTCATTAGGAAGATGCAGAGACATAAATCTTTCCAGAAGTTACAGTTTTGTTTTGTGTTTTCATACCTTGCTCTTCTTTAAGAGGAGTGAAAGGCTGTTATAGTTCACCAAAAACCATTATGTCTAAGGGACTTGGGAGTCTTGAATTATTGTGAAGTCTGTACTGAGTCTGTAACTACGTTTTTCCAGATAGATAGTGATATGCTTATATTTTTCAGGCATAAATTACTTTGTTAGTTTTGAAGTTTGGAGTCATTTAGAATTATCACATAAATCATTATTAAGCTGAGCGTAGTATCAGTGATGGTACTAGGTAATGAATTTTAAAAAATCTCATGCCTATAATAACTTAGAAAGCAACAAAACACCCAATTCATCTCAGAATAAATTGGTGTCACTTAACCCTTAAAAATCCTAAATACTGTCCAAGTATATTTCCAAGTAAACTGCTTTTAATTAAATCCTCTGCAATCTTACAGTATACTCTTCTACAGTCACTTCGACTGTCAAATTAAGTTAATGCTGCTGTTCTGTCTATTTAAATTTAAGTTTTGAGTGCTGTCTTTAGGATTGAGAAAATGCTTGTGTCTGATATTTATTATTAGTGTCATGAAACTATGAAGTTTAATAAAGTAAACCCAGTGAGTCGTTCTGGGTGTGTGTGTTCTCTATACAGCTTGCCTCAGAGCAATATCAAACAAACATTAAAATCAAGATATTGAATAGGAAAATAGAATGACGGTAACGAGACAGCAGTGTGTTAATTAATTAATTAATTTTTAAACAGACAATCAAACCAGTGGATATTGCTACTGTTAGAAAACTGGCAAAACCTCCTCATCTAATTATGAGGATCATGGACTGCTGTCTGATACTGTTCCAGAAGCAATTAGATCCAGTTACCATGGATCCAGAAAAGCCTTGCTGCAAACCATCGTGGGGAGAATCATTAAAAGTAAGTTGAGTTTTTAAAAAAATGTTAGAAAATGCTGTTTGCTCAAACTTGGACAGAAGTTTGTGAGAATGTAAACATGGTTTTGAGATTCATCTAGTATGCAAAGGCTACTACAGGTTGGAGGTGAATCACTCAGAGAATTTTGCTGGTCCAGTTCCATGTGACATACCTGAGAAAGAATTCTCGATGGCAGATTTATTTCCTTCCAACGTTCACTTAAAATGTGATTGTCTTTTGTTCTTTGTATGTTGCCATACATAAAGTATGAGAATTCTTAAATATCACTTGTTTTCTTTGCTGGCTTACATTTAGACATTTTTTTTCTTCTGTTTTTTTCCTAGGCTACAAGGCTGTTTGAAAAACTATACAATTAAGAGATAATAGGTTTTTTCCTATACTGTATTTCAGTATTCCTTGCCCAAGTCATTGGGAAAGTCTGGAATTCTCTCTGAATGCTCTTTTTTCCATGTCTTCTGCAATTCTTTACATTTTAAATTTTTTTAAACATACTCACCAACGAACAGCCTTTTAGACATAGAGTATGTAGTAAAGAGTGAAGAGTTGACAAATATCCTGTGTTTCTCTTTTATTTTTTTTACTGTAGCTTATGAGCGGCCCGTTCTTGCAGAGTTTACAGCAATTTCCTAAGGATACAATCAATGAAGAGACAGTAGAATTACTCCAGCCTTACTTTAACATGGAGGACTATACACTGGAGAGTGGTAAAAAAGTGTGTGGCAATGTGGCAGGTCTTCTCTCTTGGACACAAGCCATGGCAGTATTTTATGGTGTTAACAGGGATGTCTTACCTCTTAAGGTAATTCGTCACCTCTTTATTTTGCCTTCTGTGTAAATTAACTTCATTTACTTTAATGGTAGTAGGATTTAATATGCATGTATATACACATGTATGTATGTATGTATAAATACATTCAGACTTAATTACCTGTAGTATGTGGAGGCTAAGGATGACAAGTACAGAAAGAAACAGCTGGTATCTTGCCTAAATGTTGGCATTTTAAAGAGATTTGGGGCTTACATGAGTAAAGGAGTTAAGTTCCAGTAGTGGGAACCAAACAGTAAAATATTTTAGGAGCCATTTTTACTTAAGTATGCATTTTCTTTCACATGTTCATAAACATTGAAACAAACTTTTTATCAGAAGTAAGGACCTTGAGTTAAACACAAGAGTAGCATCTAAATTATATATATGACACAGGAATTAGCATTTGTATAAATATCAATATAAAATTATTTCAGTATATTATTGACTGCTGATTTCCAGTTAAGTGGGCTGAAAATAATTCATCAAAGAACATTCAAATTTCATACTATTTTTTTGATATTCCTTCTCTTTGCAGGCTAACTTGGCAAAACAGGAAGGCCGTCTGAAAGTAGCTAATGCAGAATTAGCAAATGCTCAAGAGCAATTGGATGAAAAGCAAGCTGAACTGGACAAAGTACAGGCAAAGTTTGATGCAGCAATGAAGGAGAAAATGGTGAGATACAAGTATTTCTGTTATGAAATTACTTACTGGAAAACTTACGCAAAAAGGAATTGACACAGACACCCATTTAGAGCCTACTACCTTGAATGGATGGTGGATGAGGTTCCTGTATTAAAAAAAAGAGAGAGAGAGATTTAAATCTGTGCTCTCTCATATTTCCTTCTTCCTGTGAATAGGGAGAACATATTAGACTAGAGTTGCACATGCAGCTCTCCAGAATGGCTTCTAAATATTTGACTTAACCGTAATAAGAGGATGAGTGTGTGTATATATACATACACAATATATATATATATATGTATATATATATATATATATACACACAATAACTACTTCAGATTATTCCATTTTATTATTAAATGAAATAGGATATTCTTTCATTTTTAGGACTTAATGAATGATGCAGAAACATGCAGAAGAAAGATGCAAGCAGCCTCTACGCTTATACAAGGACTGAGTGGAGAGAAAACTAGGTGGACAGAGAAAAGAAAAGAATTTAAATCTCAGATTAACAGGTATCAGTTTATCAGAGAAAAAAAAAAAGCAACAAATTACCTGTGAAAAATGTAGAGTTAGCAATTTAAGAACTTTATTAGTTTTGCTTCATTTTCCTCCTAAAAAATCTTTATATGATTACACAATCAAGTGAACTGTCCTGAAATTTGAATTTTCCTCTTATAATTAATTGTGAGTAACTAAGTTCTTGTATTTTTAAACTTAGAACAATGCCTCATGTTTTTGAATGCATTTCAGAAGAGGTTATGTGCTTGTATTACAGCTGCCTCTGCCCTGATACTGTTTCCTGTGCCACTATTACTGGGAAAGTAATATAGGCAGAAAGTAGGGATGATCTAAGGCTGACTCTGAGAAGGAATAAGGAAGAAAAAGAAATTTCCCTATTTGATATTAAGTTATGGCATATTTGAATGAAAGAGGGAGTTACAGAAACCAAACATTATCTCTTCTCCTATACTCCATGTGTTGAAAAACATGGAGCACAGTAGGCCTTGTTTTAAGAAACTGAGAAACTTGGAGTCCATACCATGTACCACTCCAAATGACAAAATGTTGAGCAACCCATGAGCCAAAGGTACATGAGCTGTCTAGAAAACAGGAAACCTGTCAGATTGGCTGCTAAAGGTAAACGGCTTGAAAGTTTGGATTAGTTTTCTGTGAAATGTTTCTGTGAATTTCTGTGAATGAAAAAATTGGACATTTTTTTATGAGGGTTTGTTCATACCAAGAGAATTAAGTATTATTTTTTTATAAATAATATATTGCAGGCATATTTTTAAGAAATAAATTAATTTCTTCCTTCATTTATTAAAAAAAAAAAAAAAAAAAAAGGAATAGTTCTGGCCTCATTTTCTTTGTACAGATAAATATAATATTTTGGCACAGTTCTGCTCTTAAGTTTTGTAATGAAGATTTTATCAGAACACAAATAAACAATTTGTTGTTCTCAAAGACCACTAATTCTTTCCTTAAATAAGCATGTGGAACAGAAATCTTCATATTAGTATGTTTCAAAAGCTGTTTATGTACATAAAAAGAAAATGAAATTGTGCATCACTTTTTTTTTCTTTCTTTCTTTTTCCTAGGCTTGTGGGAGATGTACTGCTTTGCACAGGTTTCCTTTCATACTGCGGACCTTTTAATCAAAATTTCAGGAATCTTTTACTTAAGGATTTATGGGAAGCAGAAATGAGAGCCCATAAAATCCCCTTTTCTGAAAGCTTGAACTTGATTTCTATGCTGGTAGATCCACCAACTGTAAGTTCTCGGTGATCAGTAGACTTCATTTTAACCTCAATGCGCATGTTCTTTTGGTGCTACCCATCATTATGCTTATCTGGAACAGGATGATAGTTCCCTGATATTGCCATGCAGTGTAGTTTCGTTGTTTTCCAACAATTTTTTGTGGCAATTTCCACTGCAGATGTAAGTAATGAGGAATGTTTAGATACAGGCAGATAAGCAAGTTATGTATTATGCAATTAGATAGTTGCCAGTAAGACAATGCACTTTCAAGTATATTGGTTTGAGAATCTGTCACCAGATTTACAAAATTCATATCTACTAAAACAGTGTTGCTTATTGCTAGTTTTTAGTTCTCTCGGTGTTTTCTGAGTCTAGTTAGAAAAATAAATTTTATATTAAAGTGAACGTTTAACAAAGAATGTATGAAATATTTTCACTGAAATCAAACAGTAAACGATGTCTCTTCAGCAAATACTAAACCCCAAAATCTCTTTGTCTAGTTTCCCTTAACTGATCCCAACACTTAATTTGGCTGCCAGGTTGACTTATCATTTTCAAGACATATTTTTATCATTGAGAATAATCTTATCTGAAGGATAATAGTTTAAGTAAGATTTTATTTTATTATTATTTTATTTATTTTATTATTTTATTATTATTTTATTCCAAACTACTTTTTTTTTTTTTTAATATTCTGTAGATTAGTGAGTGGAATCTTCAAGGACTGCCTGGAGATGACCTCTCAATTCAGAATGGTATAATTGTCACTAAGGCAACTAGATATCCCCTTTTGATAGACCCACAAACTCAAGGGAAAACGTGGATTAAAAAGAAAGAAGAGGATAATGAATTACAGGTGAGCAATGTTTTGAAAATGGAATGCTCTTTCTTTAAACATTACTGACTACACCTGGGCTTCCATGATTTGTGTGTCCAGTAATGAAGGATCACTTTGCTCAACCCACCAGTTAGACTCTTAGACTCTTCCTAATGCAGATCAGAATGCTGTTGTCCTTTGCTGCAAAAGGAGATTACTTGTTCGTGCCCATCTCATTCATCAGGACTACTGGGTCTTTTTATACAAATCCATTGCCCTATTTCATAGTCATAGTGAAAATCCTGAAATTAATGAGAGCTTTCTGAAAACTAAAAACTAAATTCTGAAAACTAAATTCTAGAAAGCAATACAGAAGTAGTGTTTTTTAAATTAGTTTTTTCTTTTTTTTATGATATCATAAAATATAAGTTAAATATTTGATCTCATAAAAGATATAAGTCAATTTTTGTGCTACTTCAAACATCTGAGTTCATAATATTCTACTAGTGAACAAGAGTTGCTCAAGACTAAAAAGATAAAATCATTAAATATTTTCTAAGGACATAGAATAGAAAATAAAAGGTTGAGCACCTCTGATTTCAAAAATACACATAACATTTTAATCTCCGTGTAAGCTGTGCCAGTTGTACTTCTGCTTTGATAGTGGAGTTTTGAAGATTCTATTAGATCCAATCTTTCACTTCACATTTTTATGGTACTTTGATTTGTGCACGCAATAAGTATTTCTTTTTGCATAATTTGCTGCAAAGCCAGCATTTGTTACTGCCTTTAAAATTCAAGTAACAAAAGCAGTTAAAACAGTTTTTCTAATGAGATCTACGTTTTTTCATGTACATCTTTGAATAATTGCTTTTGTCCTTATATCAGTTTATAATTTACTGTTTAAGGTAACAACATTGAATCACAAATATTTCCGTACACATCTAGAAGACAGTCTTTCACTGGGACGATCACTTGTGATTGAAGATATAGGTGAAGAGTTGGATCCAGTACTTGATAATATACTGGAAAAGAATTTTATTAAATCTGGAACTTCTTTTAAGGTTAGTAATTGAATAAAAGAGGCGGAATGAGTTAGTTCTGTGATGAATTATATGTTGTCTGTTTATTGCAGATCTCTGTTGAATCAGGTAAACTTTGTATTTAGGAGGGTAATGTTGAAGAATCAAACTAAACTAATAAAATAGACAGCGCCTCGGCTGAGTAATCAACTAATGAATCTAGAATTTAACTCCTGCAGTTAATTCTGAAGTTTCCAAGATAGAACCAGTTAGGTTTATCCCACTGAATGCTTACAATACTTGCTATTCAGTTTCAAGCAATTTCATTTTATACCATGTAATAGAGTTATAGGTTTGAGAAGCTTTTTCAGTTCTGAGTGTGGAGTATTGGTGGTAGAGAAAACAGAGTGTTTAATCAGGAAAATAAATATTTTCTAAAGAAACAAGCCCCAAATTTGAAGTTTATTAATAGTATTAAATATACTCCCGAACTTGAAAAAACATGCAGATTTCTGACCTTCATTTAGATAAATAAATCACTGTCAAATTCTAAAAGCATTCTTCTTTTACATATTCTGAAATAAAATGACTGTATGTACTATATATATATTGTGCTATATTTTTTTTTCCAAACTATCTTCTTTAACTGTATGAGATATGACAGATTATAGAAAAAATTGCAGATGATGATTGATAAAATTATTATTTTTATCTATATGACTCTGACTTATTTCACAGGTGAAAGTTGGTGATAAGGAAGTTGAAGTAATGAGTTCCTTTAGACTATACATTACTACAAAGCTAGCCAATCCTGCTTTCACACCTGAAGTTAATGCAAAAACATCAATTATTGATTTTACTGTTACAATGAAAGGACTTGAGAATCAGTTACTGAGAAGAGTAATTCTTACTGAAAAACAGGTAACCTGAAGGTGCACATAAACCATAGTGCTGCTTAATTTTTGTTTATTAATCTGCATTAATATATAGGAAAAAGAAGTGTTTCAGTGAAAATAGATGAAAAAAATAAAAAATTGTCAAGATTCAATATAGAAATTTCTAAATGCAAAAAAAAAAAAAAAAGCACAGGTGATTTTCTTCAAGTGGTTGTCAGTACGACCTAAAATAAAAGTTGCAGTAACGTATTCCATACAACAGAAAATCTGAAATGCACATTCCATGAACTTGAAAAATCAGTACTTGGATTTCAATGTGGGTCACCTCTACAGCCCATCAAGTGTCATGACTTTTTCTTGTTTGTTTGATAATAGGAACTCGAGGCAGAACGAATTAAACTCATGGAAGATGTAACTTTTAATAAAAGAAAGATGAAAGAACTGGAAGACAATCTTCTGTACAAACTGAGTGCAACCAGAGGTTCTGTATCAAACTGTAAAATAAGTAGGAATTTTATATGGCTAATTAAGCAGCTGAACATTAGAACTTTACCATACAGAAACCACTTTGTCCAACCAAAATGTAATGAATGAACATAAAATGACAGATTTGAAGTACGTGAAATTTGGTATGATAGCATGCCAATATATATCTGTTCCAGATACCAAGTGTGTTTAAGCACCTAAACAGTTAAGTTTTACAAAACAAACCAATTTCTTCAGATGAGGTACAGAATCTGATCAGAGCAAAACCTTAAGCCATTGAAAATGCCGAGTTAAATGGGCTAGATAAAATGTCACTGATGCAAAATCTTTTGCATCACGTTAGGAGCCTGCACATGATCATTTTGTTTAATCATCAGTAGAAAAGAAAGTTGGTAACTTCAAGTAAATGGAAATGCTTTTGAATGCTACTATGTGACTGTTGCTTTTAAGATTCTAAGACTTTTTGAGTGAACAACCAACAAATTTTAAAAATAATTAAGTAATAGTACATGAATACTGTATTTTATGTGCCACAGAGAATTGATATCTCTGGTGCAATGGTCTCTGTACAGATACACTGAAATTGATACAAATTGAATGCATTTGTTTAGTGCCCTGAATATAAAATATTTTTTACGATTACCTGTCCTGTTTTGTCTGTGTTTTTAAATGTTTTCTGCAATTCAGAAAAGCATTTCTGTTTGGTGTGAATAATTCATTTTGATTTTGACAATTATGGAATTTTTTAGAAAGTGATAAAACTGTCCTAAATATCTGATATTTCACTTTTTAGGCTCACTTGTAGATGATGAATCCCTAATTGGAGTTCTGCAAACAACTAAACAAACAGCTGCCGAAGTAAATAAAAAGTTGTCCGTGGCAGCAGAAACTGAAGTGAAGATTAACTCTGCTCAGGAGGATTATCGACCTGCTGCTACACGTGGGAGCATTCTTTATTTTCTTATTACAGAAATGAGCATGGTCAATAATATGTATCAGACTTCACTGGCTCAGTTCTTGAAGTTATTTGATCAATCCATGGCCAGGTGGGAAAACACAGATCTTTCTACCATTCCGTGTGTGTCTTTGCCATGTGTTTGTTGTTATTAAAATGCTTTTCTTGTTCTTTTGTTTTCATGATTCAGATCTGAGAAGTCTCCTGTATCCCATAAAAGAATCTCAAATATTATTGAGTACCTTACCTATGAAATATACACATATTCTGTTAGAGGCTTATATGAAAACCACAAGTTCCTTTTTACCCTTCTCCTGACGTTGAAAATCGATCTTGAGAGAGAATATGTGAAAAACACCGAGTTCCATGCATTCATCAGAGGTGAGTATAAAAAATTATGTGTTATATAGAAGTAATTTCAATCCTTAAAACTCTTACAGCATTTCAAATTATGGTTTTTTGTTGTTGTTGCATGTTTTCTGCCAATAGTTTTGTGGGATCAGGCACTGTCTCCATGAATTTATGACTGCTGAAAAACTTGATCACAATTGCTTATGCAAGGGTCCAAAAAAAAAAACCTGCTCAAATCTTATAATGTTCAAATGAATGTTGCAAATGTCTGGTGTCAAAGTAGTGGAAAAAAACAGAGAGATATATATATATATTTACACACACACACACACATATATATATATATATTCAGTATCTGCCCTTACTGAATAAAATGGATAGGAAAAAGGATTGCATTCATATTCTGGTTTGCTTTCCAATTTGTCATAGTGACTTTATCTTCTGAGAGTAGTATCCAGTGGCTGCTTTACCACTGATGTCAGGCAGGGGATGCTTAGAAATGCTTTCACACTGACCTGTCAGCTTTCGTAAAGCTTTACATAAGGAACCATATTTTGTGGCTTCTCAGCTCATGGATTCTTGTTTGGCTGGAGGAAGATATACCTTGGCACCTGATACAGAAATTGGATGCTTACCTCTTTTTTATTTATTAGAATCTGTAACAAAATATGGGCATAATTTAACAGGTTTTTTTTAATCTGGAATAAAGAAAGTCTTTCCTGCCTATGTTTGCCACAATTGATTTGATAATGAGAAATGGTGCACAAAATGACACCACAGTGATAACAGATTTTCTGTTCTTCTCTTTCCTGCTTTTATGATTAACTTTCTCTGTATCCTTTTCATGGGGAACTTGGGGATGAAGTGGACACAGAATAAAAAAAAGATTCTTGTTAAAATTGCTTCATAATCTATAGAATGATTACAAACAGTTTATAGAAGTATGAATATTTGAATTGAAAGGGAATATATACTTATGTATGTGTTTTGATTAGTGTGTATAACTAAAAAGTATTTAAATAATTACAGCCTACGTGTATAGGTTATCTATACATGCATTCACATAAGCATAGCTATTAAAAATAATGATAATTTTTTCCAAGATGTTTTTTTTCAGTCTGTTGTAGCAAATTGCTGAAATTCATTATACCACTGACTTAAATAAAGAAATGATTTTATTTCTGAGAACTCTGGAATAATACCATCCTGTTTTCCTGCAAAGTGGCATTAGTTAATTTGCAGAAGACCAGAAAGGATGCAGCTACAACATGAAGAGAGCTATGATTAAAAAAGGCTTACTTGGAGTCTTTGTATTTCTTTCAGTCAGTCTAAAATTGGATTTCAGTCTTATTCCCGAGTTTTCTCTTCAGCTGCATATTGCAGTATGTAAAACTTGTATGACCTGCTGGCTATCTCACTTTATCTCTACTATTTAAAATAATTTATACTTGATATTGAAAATGATCTGTGCATGGGGAATGCGTGTAGTACCTTAGTGAAAATGACATGGTCCAGAAAACATAATTTAAATCATAATTTAATAAGTACTAACAAAAAATCTTGACCTTTGGAATGTCTATATGTTTTGTCCAAATATTTCTACCTGCAGGAGGTGCAGCACTGGATCTAAAGGCTTGCCCACCTAAACCATTCCGCTGGATTCTTGACATGATGTGGCTAAACTTAGTGGAATTGAGTAAACTTCCAGAGTTTGCAAAAATTTTGAATCAGGTGATACTTATTAATTATATTAATCACCAGTTTCCAATGTTTGTTTCCATACATTGGAAATGCACTTGAAAAACGCAGTTAAGAACAAAGCCAAAGAGAGTGTAGAATAAAGGCACTGAAATGAACAGTTAGGTGGTGGGAAACGGTATATTTATTTGCTGTACATCTTCTCTTTACCTGCTTTTTTTGCTATTGTAATTGAGGTAGAATGAGAACAGGGCCAAAGAACCTATCAAAAGATCAAAAAATCAAGAAAATCAAAAGAAGTCAGAGAGAAAAAAGAGCTATAAAAAATCTCGTAAGGTTTACCTATGAGTTTCAGGTTTTTATTTTGCCTTGAGTCTGTTAGATTTTACAAATAAACTTCTTGCTGTCTTTTTAAATAATAATTTCTGATCAAAGGTCAAAGTATTACTCAGTTATGATAAATTAGCTATAAAAATGCTATTTCTGTTATTGAGACATACATGGACTTCTACACATATAAGATTGTGATGTTTATTGATTTATTTGCTAAATTTATCTTTTATTATTATTATTATTGTAGCTATAATCCTCCCTAAGCCTTTCTCCTCCTTTTCTTGCCAAGCAATGTTAGTCAGGCTTTTGGTCTGATCACTGAGGTGTTTTTGCTGTTGCTTTTACAGCAGTGGTCAAACGAGTTGATTTTGTGACAGTATTTAGTGCCCTGAATGTTTGCAGAGTCTTCACCTAAGTGGTGTATCTGGAGGTGGTCCTGTTTCCCAGTTCTGTATCAAGGAAAGATTGGGATACTTACCTCTCATTTTTCTCCACATTTTGGTTTGTGGAGGTACTAAAACAGTACATTATGTCTGGAGCAAGCTGGAGGAACACAGTCAGGTTCTGACTGACAGCTCTGGGCTGTTAGGGAGCTAGAATCCAAAAAGCATGACACTGTGCTCACTGCTGAGATGTTTAAACTTAGTCAAGTATTTATCAGTTAAAATCTTTTCCGTTTGTAGTCTGTAATGGTTTTCTGCCTTGTTGGCAGGCATAGTTTCAAATAGGAGCCTGTTCTTTTTAATTTGTGGTTTTTTGGCTATCTACACTGTACTGGGACAGAAAGGTTTTTTCTCTTAGTACTCTGTATTACAGAATCACAGAATCAAAATCACAGAACGGCCCAGGTTGGAAGGGACCTCAAGGATCATGAATTCATGTATTAAGAGAAAATATCATGGTGCATTTCTCTTTCAGTATAGAATCCTTCTGCTAGTTACTGATTTTTAAATAGCTGCACAATAATACTAGCATTTCTAATTGTAATATCGTAATTCTGATGTGTGTCTCAAGTGCTACAGTCTGTTAATGTTGCTTGTAATATATTCTAATATAATAAGAAAATTTCATTTATATATACATTTCCAAGGTGATTTTACTGCAGCTGAAATATATTTATGTATATTAATGTAATAAATTTAGATAACCAATAATGAAAAAGGATGGAAAAATTGGTATGATAAAGATGCTCCTGAGGAAGAAATTATTCCTGATGGATATGATTCACTTGACACCTTCCACAGGCTTTTACTTATCAGGTGAGCATCTTCAGAAATTTGGGAAATGACATACATTGTTGCAGCACATGTCTCAGAAAATTGATATGCTATTGTCACAATAGCATAATTGTAATTATTTTGTAGGTGATATTAGATATTATTAATTCACTGTGACATGATATGTCATATTATTAAATTTACTCATTTCAAAGCTGTCCTCTGAAGAGTCAACAGATATTTTTTTTCTAAAAGCAGTGTGTTGGCTGTTTTTATGATATGAGGCAACTTATGATAAGGCAACTGGTGATCACATGGCAGCCTTCTCCAGGAAGCCAGTGGTATAGTAGGATCATTCAGAGAGCTTTTGAAACGACCTCTTCTCACTATTCTTAAAATGAGCTACTCTAAATATCTTATGTAATTAAGAACACTGATATGTGTATATATTTTTTATGTTTTGCAGAGAAGTCATATTATTAGGTCTAAAAGAACTGGTGGTTTGTTTTCTTTCCCCCTGGCAACAGTAAGGACTCATCCCAAACACCAAGATAATCCATTCCAAGAGATATGTCTTAAAGACTAACAGACCCAATTAGACATCTGTAGAATTTTACTGAGGAGTGAAACCAATTTTACATTTCCCTATTTGTGTTCTCTGTACAAAAGCTCTATTTAAAATGAAGTGTGCCCCTATCTGATGAAGGTACCCAGAACATATATTTCCAGAGCCAATGGTTTACTTGTGGGAAAAATGTAAGCAACTGCAAAGTACTGACCAGTCATAAGAACAGAGAAGACTACCAGCTCTTTCTATTATTATAGTTGTAGAGACATAAAGATATACATATGAATGTGTATATTATGAAGCAAAAATGTCTACTTGATTAAAATAGAATTTCTCTGCAACAAAAAGAGGAACTGAATTTGAATTTTCATGTATTTATATTTTATTTCTAGATCGTGGTGTCCAGACCGGACTCTTTCCCAAGCGAGGAAATACATTGCAAGTTCCTTGGATGAGAAATATACAGAACCTGTCATTCTGAATTTAGAAAAAACTTGGGAGGAAAGTGACACACGAACACCTCTGATCTGTTTCTTGTCTATGGGAGCTGATCCAACAATTCAAATTGATTCCTTGGCTAGAAAGCTTAGATTGGGTAGGAAAATAGTTAATTGTTATGCTGAGTCTTTTAATATAGAGAAGAGTAATGTAAGGAACTTCACATCCTTTTTTCTGAAAAGTATTTTTAAAATTCATTTGTACCACCATTACTGTTCCTGAACTGTTGTCTTAGAGATAATGTAATATTAAATAAAATACAGTATGCTGAGAACTATTCTGTACACAGTTGGAAAGCAGTGTTTTCTGTTCTTCTTTTATAAACTGCTAACATCCAATTGATTATGTTTTTTAACCAGTAAGATAGTATTTCCTTTTTACTAATTCAGGCATGATGACAGTGCTGCCTTTTTATTTTAAATATCAAGAGCAGGCAAAGAAATAATCAGCAATCTTTTTAAAAGATTACTTTGTAATAATAAAAAAAAAGAACCAAGCACATTATTTGCATGTGAATATTCTGGACTTTGTATTTACATTGTATGGAAATTTTGATACTTGTGTGTACAAACTGAGCTGGATGTAGATACATACATTTGTGGTATTGGTCACACTAAGATGCTCATAATTTCAGTATGGGTATTGTTAGCTCACATGGCTTCATCACCTACAGAAAAAAAGAATTAAAACTCTCAATTCATATTTCAGAGTAAGCTGTGACTTAAATACAGTTTGGCTTGAATTCTCATTGACAATAACTTTAGGCACAGTATTTCACTTCTGTAAACACTGTAATCATTATGAATGTTTTAATGCAAGTGTTTCAATATTTCAGTGTTAAAAAAAACTTATAGCTGGTGAAAGGATTCTACTTGTATTTTTTCTTGTAAGCATATTTAGTTGTGTTGTATTTATATCACTTATTTTTTTTACTGAATTGGAATTACTTTTTCAAGAACTGTAGTTCATTAATCATTGTCAAATTTGTTGCAGAATGTAGGACCATCTCTATGGGTCAAGGACAAGAATACCACGCACGCAAACTCATACAGATGTCAATGCAACAGGTGAGAAAAAACACTGCAATATAAATTTATTTTCTGCTCTAGCAGAAAAGCTCTTCTTGCATGCAGTCTTTCTTTTTTTTCACATTCTCACCCTAGTAACAGATTTATTTTGGGGTAAGCAAGTCTCTGAGAACCAGAGCCTTGAAAGCATTTCTCTGGGGGATATTCCCATACCTGTGGAGTCCAGCAGTACTGTTGAGCACCGTTTCAGGAGCAGCTTGTTCCCTTCTTTTAGCTGCACTGTCATCAAGAGCAGAAAGAATATTACATCCTAATTCTATCCTGCAAGCCTTGCAGAATCCTCTTCTTTTAAGGAGTTTTGTTGCTGTTGTTTTGTGTTGGTCTGGGGTTGTGTTTGGTTTTTGTTTTCTTTCCTTATGAGAGCTACATAGAAGTTGCAAAAATTCTACAGGACAAAATGGCAAGTCCAAAGCAAACACAGCTTGAAGTTGTAGATGCAGAAGGCTGAGGTTCCCCTCATTTTCTTCCTTCCATATGTGCTATTGGCAGGGCCCCTTGTTCCATGGCAGTTGTTTTTGGTTCTTTCTTTCTCTATTTGTCAATTATTGTAGCTCTGAGTCTCAGGGACTTCAGGGAAAAACTTTCTGATGTCCCTGAGACATGTTGCAGTGTATTTTTTTTGTAGTTTTTTAATTTATTTATAGGTTTTTTTGTATACGTAGATGATATTCTCAAACAGTAGAAACTTGAGAGCAGCTCTGAAAAGATGGTAACTAAAAGTCTGGATACAATATGAAAGTTATAGTGTAAAAGTAGCACAGTCAGCTGAACACTAGAGCTGGAACACAAGAGTTGTGGACGGAGTTATAGCTGAAGATGTATAGTCATAGTTGCCTGTAAACCCAAAATATCAGGAATTCGAAAGGATTAGAATACTAACTGAAAAGTGAAGAAGTTGCTTATGAATTGAAGACTGAAAGAACTATGTTGATAAATGAAATAGCTTTGGTCTGATCATAACCAGCTATTCATCTTTTCTGAACCACGAAGCTAGCACCTGTAATATTCACCTAAAGAATTCTGAACTGACTTGTGTTCAGTAAAACACAAGTCTTTTATACCCTCTAAAGCTTACGGTGGGAATATTCATGAAAAGTTAGATAAAAAGTTCAAGATGAATCCATTGAGATTTGAGATTTAAAGCTTCCACAATATATGGCATCCATTAGATTCCTTGGCTCTCTGTCTCCATCCATCTATTTCTTGGAACGATGAGAAACTGGGCAGCTGCACCTTGCTCTCTGTTGAAAGCACAAGGATACTCAAAACCATACTCTGGTACAACTATTAGTATCAATTTCTGAACCAAATCCCTTGGTGATAAACACATTTTAGAGAGGAAGGAATGTGTGAACACCAAATATGAAAGAAAAAATAAAAAGGCAGTGAATATGGAAACAAGCATCTGTTGGCTTTTCTGCCTCTGGCTAAGTGTCTGTAATATGATTGAAGCTGCTGTGTTGTGTTATATGTAGATAGTTTTGAAGAACTGGGTCTCATTCATTTGGAAATGGCACTGATCAAAGATCTTCCTAAAAAATAAACAAAAAAACCTCTCTATCTTCATGAAAGAAAGAAAGAAAGCCTTCATAAGGTCTCTTTTTTCTGTTGCAGTTTTTTTTATGTTTTTACTTGCTTATTTTGTTTTTTTTCTGTTGTTGTTGTTGTTGTTGTTGTTTTAATTGTCATTAATTCACCATAAGTATTTTTATAATATTCAGTAGAAAATGTTATTTCTCTCTTTCTAAATAGATTAAAACAAAATCTGCAATATGAAATTACAAGTTGTAATGAAATCCACACATCATTTTTTAGAACTGATTAAATAATGTCCAATTTTAATATCAGGCTTCAGATGCACCAGACTTCTAAAGTGATGCTAGGAAAGCTGATTGAATTTAAATCCATAAGCAGAAATGTGGAGAGCGAATAATCAAAATACAGCTTTGATGCAATTGAGAGCTGAATGAGAACAAAATTAATATGCAGCAGGTTGAATTTCATAAAAATGTGCTTACTGCAGGTAGCCTAATTGAAGTTAGAAAGTTTTGGAGTATTGATGCAACGTCTCTATGCTGTGTCCTTAAAAATACAGGGTTTTTTGTGTGTGTTTTTTTAAGATATATGTTTTAGGTTTTAGCTGTTAGTTTTTCATTTGTATTCTGTTGGATCTGATGGTAGGATTGCTTTTCACTGGTCTTTTGCCAGAAGGGGACAGAAATTATTCCTTTTTGCCACTAGGTAGCACTGATACTTTACTTAGAACATTTTACTCTAGTTATGTTGTTTTCATTATGAATTTATAGAATGGGAAGTGAAGTTTTACACTAACTTTTTCTATTTGCTTTAATTATGCCAATGTCAAATCAAATGATAATACATATTTAGAAACAGATAAAAAGTAAATTTACTCAAAAATTATACCGAATTTGATTCTAATGTAAATGGTTGTTTTTAATGCTGTGAATAACTCAGTCTTAGTTTTATATAGTAATAGTTAGTGTTCCTATTTAGGGTGGCTGGGTGTTACTACAAAATTGTCATCTTGGGCTGGATTTCATGGATGAACTACTGGAGACACTTCTAACTGCTGAGATACAGGATGAGTCTTTTCGAGTTTGGATAACTACTGAACCACACCCTCAGTTCCCAATTACTCTGCTACAGGTTTGTTCAAATGTTTAGTTCAGGCACTTTGTGCCATTTAATTTATTCTGTTTGAGTGTGTAAAATGAAATGGAATAGATAGAGAGCAGAGGAGCGTGAAAAAAAATGGACGTTACAATCTAAATGACACTAAACAGAAGGTTTCCTACCAGTAACTGGAAGTTCTCTCAATTAAAGATGCATTATGTGTGTGTGAATTCACACTAAGTCAGCGCACACACAGCTGAATCAAAAATATCAGGCTTTACTTGTATCCTTTTTTACCCTAGTGCCTTGAGCATGGAGAAATGACTGCTCTTAGACTCTTTTAGATTTCTCTAACTGGAATAAAACATAAAGGGAACAGAACACATAAGAACAGCACAGCTCAAAGAACATTATCTACCAAGAAGTAATCTGGACTTTTTTGGCTAAACCGTAAATGGTTGTTCTGTAGATCCTAAGGAGACATTTTTCGTCACTACCAAGCTAATGCCCTAACCTCTAACAAAGTGCATTTAAGTCACTGTTTTCTTGTCAGTACTTTTGCAGCAGGTCATAATTCTGGTTAATATCTAGTGTAATTGATTTGTGCTGAGTCTTTGATGTTCAAAGACCTCTTTCCTCTTTAAAGGAGTGGTAGTCTTCTTAGTAGTTTCCATTTTCTACAAATAAAAAAAGATAGCATTGTTGATTCATAGGATACAAAGGGAAGCATTAGCCTATGTATATATGATTTCAGGCAGTGTGGAGAAGGCAAGAGGAAATTCCTTTCTGGAATGAATTTAGGAGAGAGCTTTCAGTTAGAAATGTATGTCGCCATGTATATAGAAGATAGCTTTTAACAGAAGAGGAAATCCTAAATATTTGAGTTTATGAGTAGTAGGGTTTGTAAATATATAATTTGCTAAATTTCAGAACAGAGAACTATGAGGATTGCTAGATTAATTTTCACTGCATTTACCTCAAATCTGTGATTTTTCAGTCAATAGTGGCACATTGCCTGTTAAAATACTGTTATATGCAAGGATACCAGAAAATTAGTAACTGACAAATCAAAGGTTATCTCATTAGAGAGAGAGTCATTTGCTTTTTTAAAAAAACTCCATAATCAAGTAGGCTAACCCTTAAAATATGGAAATACTGCTTAGCAAGTGTTCCCATTCAGACAAAAACTTCAGTGTGTTCATGTGCTGATAGGTCTAGAGCTCATGTCTCTGATACAGCTTGCCTAGGTTCTGCAGTCTGGAGATATGAATTTGTGAGGCTAAGTTGAAAAGCCATTCCTTAAAAGTAATTGAAGATCCTTATTACAAACTCAGGCATAGTAAAACTGCTCGGAGAAGTACCTATTCATTAGTATAGTCCTTTAAAGTTCTCTCACAGGTAGGAGCAGTTCACAGTCGTGCTTGCGTTCAGCCCTACAGCAGCCTGACATTCACTATGCCTTCAGTGCATGTTATGCAAGCCAGCCAGACAGGTGCATACTGCTGGAGCAGACAAATGCTTTGTTTTTATTTGAGTCCCTCCAGCATTTGAAAGTGTCTTATGGAATATATATCAGATTCTGGTAAAGCCAGTCTGTGTCTGAACCAATAGATTCTAGTGTGCCCATGAACATTAACCAGCAGAATGCAATAGTCCAGAGGAGTAAGTAGTTATAACGTTCTCTGACATGGAAACTCCTGGTAACTAGCACACTTTTAAATAACTTGCAGATATGGTTTGGCAATTAAAATTTTCTAGAAACCATTTCCATTAGGCAGTTTGCATGAAGCCTAGGGGCTGTTGCTGAAAACTTGGGCATTTTACCGCCACAGGTTTGGCTTTCAGGCCTGCGAACTGGAGTGCCCAGGAACTTTCAGGGGCAATCTCCTAATTTACTGTTGCAGACACAGCAACAGAGTCCACAGTAGCTTCTGTGAACACTTAAGACCTGAACTGAGAAGAGGTGAGGTTACTGTGTATTTACTATGAAGTCTTGGGAACAGAAATACAGCAGAGTTACCATCTACTCTGGGTAGTTCTTTTCATTCAGGCCTTGAACTGGGGATAAAGGGTTGTATGATGCATAATGAAAAGCATGGTGGCTGCTTGCAAGTTGTTGGTGAAAATTCTTACGTCTGTGGGCTTTTGTCAGTGATGGCTCTTACCAACATAAACAGAAAATCTATGTTCAGAATCTTAAAGTAAAGCATGTCATTAGGTTTTACAGTCTAATGTAATGCATACTCTATTTGCAGAGTAAAGCAGTATCAATTCTGAATCTAGAGTGATTCAACTACTGACATTATATATTGATTTACAACTAATATCTGTGACATTTCTGTATGTTGCTTCTGTTTCAGCTCATAAGTACAAATCCTTTATCTCTTTACATCACAGGTTTCTCTGAAGTTCACAAATGAACCTCCCCAAGGTGTGCGTGCTGGTTTGAAAAGAACATTTTCTGGAATTAATCAAGATCTGTTAGATGTTAGCAATATGCCTATGTGGAAACCTTTGCTTTACACCGTAGCATTTCTGCATTCTACTGTTCAGGTATTTCTTATAAGGTTTGAAAATCAAGTCCTGGTAAAATGTAGTTGCTTTAACAGTGTTTCCTAATAGAAAACACACATTCTGATACTTACTATAGCATTATGTTGCAGAGCTGGAGCTTTAATTTTTATCATCTGTATTTCAGTTTACTTTCTTCTTTTAATTGACTTCTACATTATATATAATTTTCATGTTGTCGGTGTTTAGAATGAGGATTTTTTCATCTAAAATTTAGCTGTCCACGTTAGTCATAGAAGGGGTGACATCTAAACTCTAAATTCTCTGTCACTAACAGACATAGATAAGCACCCCAAAACATCCAGTCAATTTATCTATCAGGCAGCTCACTGTAAAGGTATAAATAATATTCTGAAGAGGTATCAGATTTTTTTTCCCATTAATTTTAAATGTAATTCATGTTCCTAGTTTAGAGTAGCTGTCTACTTTCTAGATGGCTAAGATCAAAATTCTATCACTTAGTGCCTTGTTTTTATCTTATTTTTATGTGATGTTTTCTATTCTAATATCAATGCAGCAAGATGGTATGTGTATTTGGTACATTAATGATATAATATTTGAGATCACAATATCAAGTATTTGGCTTCTCTGAATATACCTTCTTTTAAGCAAGAGTCTCAAAATAGTTTTGTAACTATTAAAACTTCATGCTCTGTTGAGCTTCTTGTATTTTCAATGCAGCAAATATGGTGAAAGAGAAAGGCTTTTTGTAGGAGGTTCCTATTAATAAACTGCATTCTGAATTATTTTTCTCCTTCTGCCTGTTGTAAACAGTGAGAAAGTTGTCATGTGTACTGTCTACTGATTATAATGTTCCTACAGAGGCAGAAGACCTAAGTCTGTTCAGTCATCCGTACTTTAAAAAATATTGTGTTATTCATCCGCTCAGAAAATTTATTGCTGGATTGTCGACCAGAAAGTAGTATATACATTTCTTTTGCTTTAAACTGACCAGTATGTAATATTTTTTCTAGACAAGATTGCCATGATAAATATAGCTTAGGAGGTAATTCAGAGAATTTTCTAGTTCTTTTCAAATATTGTAGCTAAGGCAGCTAAATTCTGCTTAGTGATATCAGCAACTCTAAGCCATTGTTCATCTACTTTTTTGAAGTCCAATAAGTGTACTATAACTTTAGTTAATTTTAGAACATCAGTATTACACTGTTTATTCATTTCATAAACAGGAGCATTATTCAGCAAAGTAATTCTTCATGGAACAAGCTGATCATCCACATAGACCTGAGACGTATAAAAGCTGTGACTCACACGCTGATTAATAAAAGTAATTTGCATTGAAAGTAAATATATGATTCTGATGATTTTTCTACACATTTTTATCCCCATGGTGAGGCTCAATACCATGTTGTTAACTACTGATATGTTTGTGGCACATAGCTGTTATTTAGACTTTTTTTTTTTTTAACTTGAGTTTAACTTGAATAATGAAAGAAAATGATGCATTTCATTAACATATCTGTTTTGAATTGCATTCTTAAGGAACGACGAAAGTTTGGGCCTTTGGGTTGGAATATTCCATACGAATTTAACACAGCAGACTTTACAGCCAGCATTCAGTTTATACAAAATCATCTAGATGAATGTGACATCAAGAAGGTGAGTTTTACAATTCACATACGGTATATTTAATTGCTTTATGCAGTACTTCTAATTGCTTTCCATCATGTTTCTCGTAGTCTTTATTCCTTCAGCACAGCTAATAATGATCAAAGTTGAATTTTTTTTATACTATCCTCCATGTTAAAAAACTTAGTAGTTAAGAACTTCAGAACTTGATTTTGCTTTTTCAGTACCATAAGCAAAATATTAATGAATCTATACAATATCTGTTTTGAAAAGGGAGGTGAAATATTTTTCAGGATTTGACACATTCAATCAGACTATTCTGTGGCTGCCAGTTTGGCTTCTGCTTCTTCACAATGATAATGTAGAATAGCCATTCCTTGCAAAGTAGCAGTTTGCTGACTAAGAAATATGAGAAACTGTGGAGGAAAAAACAGACAAAAGAGGCAGTAGCATTTGAGAGTCTTTGGAAGAGATTCCAAGTCACACAGGAAATGATGAGATGTGTGTCTTGAAACTATATTAAGCCCAATTCTAGTTTAGAATTACAGAGATAGGCTTAGAAAACACATTAGAATTCAGTATCATTTTTTGCTCCAAGTGTAATCTTTTCAGCTTACACTTTAGAAGCAGATGAGCTTGAGATTATATCTGAATTACTATTCTTATGTGTTTTAACTATAGTCTTTGATTTAATTTATTTACATGCAGGGAATATCGTGGAACACAGTACGCTACATGATTGGAGAAGTGCAATATGGAGGCCGAGTCACAGATGACTTTGATAAGCGCCTTCTTAATTGCTTTGCAAGGGTGAGAGTCGTTGAAAACACAGCTATTTGTCTTTTTTTTTTTTTGGTTGTCATATGCAGAAATCAAAAGCCCAGCTTTCTATTGCATATGCACTTCTTCACCAGCTTGTAAGACCCTTCAAAGTAAAATGAATTTTTCATAACATTGTTCTTTGCCAGGGAGGTTCTTCCTCTTGATTTCTCTTTAGTCAGAAGCAGAAATTATTAAAAAAATATAACTAGAAGTCAAACTTAGATATAACTCCTAATGATTTACTTATATATTCAAGAAAAAAAAAGTATTATCTAAAACAAGAACTCTTATTCTCTAAAACTGAGATTTAAAAACTCTAAGGAGCAGAATAATGTACTACTTTCCTCTGGATTTTGCACAGGTGTGGTTTAGTGAGAAGATGTTTGACAGCGCTTTCTGTTTTTATACTGGATATAAAATTCCAGTGTGCAAAACCCTGGACCAGTATTTTGAATACATCCAGTCACTCCCTGCTGTGGACAGCCCAAAGGTCTTTGGTCTCCATCCAAATGCTGATATTACGTAAGTGGCACCCAATATATTGAAAGTAGTGACTCTTATTTAGTATTAAGAAACAAAATCTCTGTGAAATATCTATTTTTCAAGAGCTATCTAGGATTCGTGTGAATTTCACTATTGAGGTAGAACACTTCATATACACGTACATGACTATGAATGCAGTATCTTCAGGTACATTTTACATATTATTTTAAAGTAGTCAGAATTTACTCATTTATTAGCGTTGGTTTTTTTTAATGTACTTTTTTTATATTTTATATATGAAAGCATTATGAAACATCTCCATTGAAATTCAATATAATATTTGTACACTTCAACTATAGAAATTTTCCACTGTTTGCCTTGCGCTGTTCCACTGTTTTTATTGTACACTGTTGTTAAATGATTCTCTGGACTGTCATTTGGTTTACATCATCATGCCTTTGCACATAACTACAATTTTTTACTGCCATCTTTCCTGTCATTCCCATTATTTAAAAGAGAGTTTTCCATCTAACCAAATATTCAATTTAAGATTTTATCTTTGACTTAATTCTTTTTTTTAATCTTTAATAATATTTGTAACACCTGGCTTTTATTTTCTTATAGTGTTATATACACTACAAAAGATTGTGAATCATTTTTCACTTTCACAGAAATTCTTAATTCTACCATGAATTATTGCATTTTCAACATGTTCTCATTCACTGATTCTTAATGTAACTTTTTAAAGCATGGGAAATATTATTTAAGTGCCTGACTATTGTGGAAACCTATTATTTTCTAACATTTTTGGACAAAACAATGACTTCCCAGGATTTTTCAGTCTCAGATTTGAGATGCTGATACCACATAAAAATACCAGATTCATAAAGATACTGTGAGAACAATACACAATGTTATTGTTACCTCCACCTAGTACCTACCACTGTAAATGTGTATTTCTGAGGAAAGTAATCAAAGAGCTTATTCACTGTATTTCTTTCTGTTTAAAGTCATTCTTTTATACTTGCAAGATCTCCCTGCCATAACTGGTTAAACAAAATTCTAAGAAGAGATGAAATTTGGCCCTGAAATCAGGCCTATATGGGAGGAGTAATTTATTACAGAAAACTTGAAAATAATAATACTGGGGAAGATTTAGTGAGTAGGAACAGTTTTATTGTTTATCTCTAGTACTGATTTCTTTCTTTTTCCCACTTGGCACATCATCTTATTTCTGATACTACATACTTTTGTTTTTTTGAGATTTCTTTTTTTACATATTCCTCTAGAATTAGGGGGAAGATTTATCAATCGTTTTATGCTTTTCTCTACGTCTTAGCACAGAATGCTATAGGCAACACTGTACATGTGCATGCCTAGCTGAATTCTGTTTTTTATACACAGCTTGAATGATTTGTATTCCATACTGTATAAAAAGCTGCATTCAAATTCCCCTTAAATGCCTTATATTTGGAAAGCCAGTGGTATGCTGGGCTCCCTCAGAAGAGGACTGGCTAACGGGGACAGGAAGGTGATTGTCCCTCTCTGCTCTGCCCTCATGAGTCCCCAACTGGAGTACTGCATCCAGGTCTGGGGCCCCCAGTACAGGAAAGACGTGGAGCTGTTGGAAGGAGTCTAGAGGAGGGCCACGAAGATGATCAGAAGTCTGGAGTACCTCTCATATGAAGACAGGCTGAGAGAACTGGGCTTGTTCAGCCTGGAGAAGAGAAGGCTCTGAGGAGACCTCATTGCAGCCTTCCAGTATTCAAAAGGGGATACTGAAGAGGAAGGGAATCAACTTTTTTACCAAGATAGACAGTCGTAGGACAAAGGAGAACGATTTTAAGCTCAAGGAGGGAAGGTTTAGATTGGCTGTCAGGGGGAAGTTCTTCACAGAGTAGTGAGTTGCTGAAACAGGCTGCCCAGAGAGGCTGTGGATATTCCATCCCTGGAGGTATTTGAGACCAGGTTGGATGGGCAACCAGATCTAGCACCAGATCTGGAGATTTGTGGCCCTGCTTTGGGCAGAGGCTTGAAGCCTGGTGGTCCTTGGGATCCCTTCCAACCCAAACCATTCTATGATTCTATGCAGAAAGCTAACTGAGCATTGGAACACGGAGGCAGCCAAGACATTTCCATGGTATGATTACCAAAGATGATAATGACCTTTCTATCTCTGGTTTAGTGGAACAGTTTTCAAGATCAGTCAAAAGTTTGATCCAAGTGTTCTAAGATTTCACTGGCTGTCAGTATTTTCATCCTCTTGAGTTTAACATCTGAAGTCACTGCAATATTTTTAACTTACTATGTGAATTCTGCAAAGGCAGTATTGTTGACAGGTTCCTGAGTAGGCAAGTAATATCCTGACCACCTTCTTTCAAATTCCCTTTACCAGCTGGTTCTATACTGAAGCCTTAAATCTAAATGAATTACTGCAAGCTGTAATCTGCTATCTGAAAACAGTACAATCTCCCATTCTCCCTTCCTTGGTGAATGTAGGCTTTTTAGTATTATGTGTCAATTGATATTGCTGTTTTCTACACAAATTTGAGGTAATATTTTTTCTTAGTTTCAGTTTCCAGTACAGAAAATTTCTAATGGCATAGATTCCAGCTACTTTGATAGTCTGTTAAGACCAAACTCTGTCTCTGTGAAAAACAGATTCTTCAGATGATTCGGGTCATTTTTCTTTCTTTCCAGAAGATTTCAACCTAATGTCATTAGAGAAAGGAGTATTACTTCCCTTTGAGTCTCCTATTTTGAGAATATGTTTCAAAAACTGCTCCTTATTATCAGCTTTTCCCTAAAGTTTGCACATTGCTTCCTTTTAAGATAGTTTCTATTTTTGTTTAGACACAGAGAAAGAACAAACATTTTTATATTTTAGTTTTTAATTAACATAATAATAATGGGACTTGCAGTATGAGGAAAAGTTTCATAGCTATTCTGCCAGTAGTTGTGTGGTCATTGAGTCACAGAGAAGGGATTAAAAGCAGCGATGTGATACCAAAATTAGGAACAAAATCACGAGTCCAAAAGAAATCTTATTTTATCCAACTTCTCTAATAGTATGTAGTCTTGAATAAATATGTCATTTTTTAAATGAAGGGGCATAAATGCAAAACAGCTTATGAGTTTTGAATCTGAAGTCAAATGTTATTAAAAACCATGAGAGCCCCACCATTCTTACATTCAGAAGCAGAAATTATATCGTCTGAGAGGCAAAGTGCCATCGAATGTCTTCTGTTTTTTCTGATTTATAGTCTTATAATTGAATTCAAAAAAGTTTATGTTGAAATGCACAGTATCTAGCTTCTGTTGTCCTGTGACACTATCTTCAATCTTAGATACTTTATGAGTTTGTATGTTCTAGCCTGGGGAATTTCATTTCTTAAATAATTATGTATGACAAAGTAATAAGAGGGATGGATGTCAGATGAAGGTTGAAAAGTAACACTTGCATGTAAAATTATGCTTTGAATTGTAATAAATTTATGTTCTGATTCAGACTAAGGCTATATACATGTTCCTCACGTATGTTATGCTATAAGGTAAAAGCAGACAATGCCACCACTGAAATATGAACAGATTGACTTTATGCTTGCTTTCTTACAGCCTGGGAGAAAGCTATGCCACGTGATAGCATTATAACAGAAGTACTTCTGTGGTTCTACTTGTGCTGAAGAACTGACATGGTCTCCTATATTTTACTGTTAATGCTATTCTTTTTTTGTGTTGATTAAGAACATAAATTTACATTAGCATTGCCCATGCTGTACTATTAAATAGAAGGTTTTAATCTCCAGTGTTATAAATCTAGCAGCTTTTTTATAATTAATCCTGAAATAATGCCTCAAGGAAGAATGAAAGTTCTAATTAATGAAGAGGCAGTGTGCAGAGTTATGCCTTCACCTTTTCCTTCATTTTTATTTCACATTTAAGTAGTATCTTAAAGAAATAAATATTCTTTCTTGTAAGAAAACTAGGATCCCTAGAAATCATATGATAAGTTTTTCTGCAGTCTCATTTTCTCAGAGGTTAAGCAGTAACCTCTGGAACACTCTCTTTTTCTTGTCTCTGAATTACACAAATAAGTGTGTAACAGAATGGATAGATGGCAGACCAGATTCTTTACAATCACACAAAGCCAAAAATTGTTCACAAAGAGCATGTTTGGCTTAGGACAGTAAGCACAGGAATACAATTTGTATTAAGAGTTTCAAATTAACCTGGTGACACAGTATGTTTTTTCCGCACTTTCAAATTTTGTGTTCTACCAAGCATATGTTTTAACCACTAAAAAGCCCTCTGTAATTTATAACACATTTCTTATCCTTGTAGATACCAAAGTAACACAGCAGCTGATGTTCTAGATACTATTACCAATATTCAGCCTAAAGAAAGTGGTGCAGGACCTGGAGAAACTCGTGAAGCAATTGTTTATCGTTTAGCTGAAGATATGCTGGAGAAACTTCCTCCGGATTATATACCTCATGAGGCAAGCTCACCTTAGTAGTTTTCATACTATTCTTTCTCTTGAATTTTCACAAGACCCCAACTTCTCCCTTCATCTCTGCACCTTCCCTTTCATATTTCATATTTCGCTAAATTCATTCTTCTGGGCATCTGTATTTTAGGTAAAAGCTCGTTTAATTAAAATGGGACAACTCAACTCTATGAATATTTTTCTTCGGCAAGAAATCGACAGAATGCAAAAAGTTATCACAGTAGTCCGCAACAGTTTGAATGATCTTAAATTAGCCATAGAAGGGACTATTATTATGAGTGAGGCAAGTATAAATACATTTACTATGAATGGATTATTCTATTTAAGCTACTACCTTGATGGTTCTAGATCATATGTTATCTATTTCACTCCTTCAGAATTTGAGAGATGCACTGGATAATATGTATGATGCTCGAATTCCTCAAGTATGGAAAAGAGTATCATGGGATTCTTCAACACTGGGCTTCTGGTTTACTGAATTTCTGGAAAGAAATACTCAATTCTCTACTTGGATATATGAAGGAAGACCAAATGTGTTTTGGATGACTGGATTCTTTAATCCACAAGGTAGAGTACCGGAAGGATTTGAGTAATAATGTATTTACCATAATTTCATGGGTTTTACTATATGTTTAATTTAATATTACACCAAGAAAGGTTTTTTTTTCCATTATTGTCAGAATGTATCTAGAAGAGGAAGTTATAAACAAATTCAAAAAAAGACATTAACCAAAGTCACAGGAAACTCAGTTCAAAGGCAGCTATGAACATGATTGTCTAAACTTAACCTTCAAGTTGGGAGATTCCTAAGTTCCACACTGACAGAATTTGGAAGGACACAGAAGGGGAAGAGTCAGAGACAGAGTGCTGGTACAGATGGCCATCTGGTCTGACCCACAGTCCCAGTTTTTACACTAAAAAAAAAGCACACAGCTAACAAGCTTTATCTTGCTGCCGTATTATAGCAAGGAATTATAGAACTTCTATAGAAAATGTATTTTTCCTGTTTTTCCTGTGGCTTCAAACTCTTTATCCATTTCCAAAATGCAAGTTGCAAGCTGTTTCAGCTTAATGTATTTATTGAGAGGAGCAAAAAACAATTATAACCATCTTCACAGTTAAAAAAAAAAAATGTTACCTGATTACATGTATGTTTACAGAATGATAAATTTTAGCCTACACAATTATCCATACAAAATGTCCATGGAAAATTTCTCACATGTAACAGCTATGTTTTTTTTTCATTAGGATTAATCTATGAAACCCTGACCATCTTATGAGTTGTAATGCTTCCGTTCTTACTGATCTCTTTGTGACTAGGACTGTACAAGTCTTTTTAAGAGTTGCACTAAGGAACAGTTAAGGTGCCCGGAGAGCATCACAGTTATTGTTAAAAGATTATTTTGAGATGTCATCACACCAGTTATGTAATAAATAGCATAGCTGGTGAGTGCACTGATCTCCAGTGTGCACACAAGAGCATATATATGATGACGATGGAATAAATTGTATAAATGATGATAATGGAACAGATTCTTTTGATTAAAGAAAATACTCAGCCTAAGAGCTAACCCCAGCACAGAGACGATCTTGAAGCTGTAGATTGAAGCTTGAAGCTTAAATTTCTTTGTTCCAAAATACCAGTACTGAAAACTGAGAAAGTAGTCTGCTAAGCATAGATGGTGCGCTCTGGGATTAGAGCATGGTATAGTTACTGTGTTAATAATACAGCTCACCAGGAAACTGAATAAATCAAATCACAAATTAAAAATTAAAAATTGACTGGGGTGAGCCAATTCAGCAATTGGACTACCTCTTACTGGCATTGCAAGTAAACACAGACTGATTGCAATGGGGAATCAAGCTCTAAATCGATCGTGGTATTGGCAAATACATTATAATGTTAAAATAAGAGGACTGTATTTTATCAGTTTATTGGAAAAGTCTCTGTATAAAATTATAAAGTCTCACCAATAATTGTGTTTAAAATCTGTTGTGATGTTTTGGCAAGTATCAGCATCTATAAATTATAATTATTTTGGGAGAGAGAATGTTTGTGGTAATACAGTAAGTATTCCATTAAGTAAACATTGCACTTCAACAGGCTTACAAAAGATAAATTTTTGTATATAATTACAGATATTATTAATTTTAGTGAAATTTAGAAACTTAGATCAAGCTGTTTTATTTGTACTAGAATAGATAGTATTTGAGGAAATTATTATGTGTTCATTTCAGGTATTACATAATGTTTGCAACACATATGAGTATTTCAGCTGTGACAAAGCTTCTAGTTGAACTTTTCGTAATTAGTGTTAAACCACTTCTTACATCTGGAATTGCTGCCTTCCACTTCACAACTGTACTGTCACGCTTTCCTTCCTGGCTTGTCAGTATTTCATTCAGTGGTTTCTCCCTTTATGCACTCAACAGCATCCAAAATGCTGATCTTTCTTTTCTTTATGCCCCATCAAGTAGGAAGTGATAACATTTAATCTTTAAGACTTTGTAGTAATCACTCTCAAGTGTGCAGTTCTCTCTGTTAACTTTTCTCCGTTTTCCTCAGTCTTGTTTTGACAACTCCGAGTAGTACTTCATCTGCCAGCAGAAAATAGTAGCTATTGTTTTATTTTGGTGACTACCATGTTCTGAGACATCTGTAGTAAATACCTGGTTGTTTATACATGTTTCACTTCCGTAGCTTTTTCTATTACAACACAAAGTTCCCTCTTGCACAATTATTTATCATCTTGTCTGTTCATCCCTTCACCTCTCAAATTCTTTTCATGGCAAATCTCTGCAAAGTCTACTCTAAACAATACTCTGAAAATCACTGCTTATGTCATCCTCTACTTTTATTTCTTCCTTTTCTTCACTAACGAAATAATAATTATAAACCTTTATAAACACCAACTTGTTTAGATTCTCCTTGCATATAGTTATTTATACTATCACTTCAGACTCACCTTTGGTTTGCCATCATTGAAATTCTGCATTTTTGAAATGTATTACATCTTCACAGAATCACAGAATGGCCCGGGTTGGAAGGAACCTCAAGGATCATGAATCTCCAACCCCCCTGCCGCATGCAGGGCCACCAACCTCCCCATTCAATACTAGACCAGGCTGCTCAGGGCCCCATCCAATCTGGCCTTGAACACCTCCAGGGCTGGAGCATCCACAGCCTCTCTGGGCAGCCTGTTCCAGCACCTCACCACTCTCTCTGCAAAGAACTTCCCCCTGACGTCCAACCTAAATTCTCCCCTCCCTCAACTTAAAACCATTTCCCCTCATCCTGCAGTTGTCAACCCTTTCAAAGAGTTGATTCCCCTCCCTTCTCTAGGCTCCCTGTAGGTGCTGAAAGGCTGCAATGAGGTCACCCCACAGCCTTCTTTTCTCCAGGCTGAACAAGCCCAGCTCCCTCAGCCTGTCTTCGTAGGGGAGGTGCTCCAGTCCCCTGATCATCTTTGTGACCCTCCTCTGGACCCTCTCTAACAGCTCCCTGTCTTTTTTGTACTGGGGGCTCCACACTGGGATGTGGTATATCTTTCACATTGTCCATTTAAAAAACAAATAAAAAATACTAAAAGCTTTATCATGTTGCCTTTACATCAGTATATATTCACCAATCCTCACGTTACTTCTTTAAGCACAAATCTACTGTGGATCTTGTAGTGGATAACATAAAGATAATAAGCAATTCAGTATCCTGAGCAAACATTTTCTCAGCTACTGAATTGTTTGGCGTACAAAAAATGTATTGTGTGCCATTTAAAAATGTTTATCCCTTCAATGACTTCTACAGGGCCAAAATAGGTACAAAAAGGTGGCAAGTAAGTTTGTTTTCATTAATGAAGGTGCTTGGTTTCTTTAGAACTTTGAATGTCTGCCTATGACATTGAGTGTAGAACCATACACATTATAAACAAAATTTCTTTGCCATGTAGGACATATACTAAATTATGGCTTAATTTTTCAAGGATTCCTAACAGCAATGAGACAAGAAGCTACTCGAGCACATAAAGGCTGGGCTTTAGATACAGTTACAATACACAACGAAGTGCTAAAGCAAAACAAAGAAGAAATCACAGCACCTCCTTCTGTAAGTGTGACATGCAAAGATATTTATTATATATTTCAGTATGTAATTTGTATAACTCACTAATTAGGGATTGCTAAAGGGGAAAATTACTAACCACTTCACTGTTTGTTTTCAACTTCGAAGATAACCAACAATAATAAATCTTTTCTGTATTTTTTTGCATTTATAAAAGGATTATTTAAAAGCCACTAGCTTCAAAAAAAGCTATTTCTCTTAAATGATCTTCAGCCAAAGAATAAGATGTGTATTTAATGAGCATATAATAAACTTCAAATAAAACTGTATGCAAAATAGATTTCATTAAACTTCTGTTGCCATCATTTTCAGTAGCATTATCTTATGAAAGGGAGGATATTATGCTTTAATTTTATAGGCTAGAAAGATTCAATGTCAGATATTCTTCTTATAAAAGTATTCCTTTTGATAGCTTGTGCAAATTATTCATTTTACAAAGCAAATGTTTTCTTTTGTGTGATGTATACCCACTTACTGTCCACACAGGAAGGCGTATATATTCATGGACTGTACTTGGAAGGAGCAGGTTGGGACAGAAGAAACAGTAAACTCATTGAATCTACACCAAAGATGCTTTTTGTCCAGCTGCCAGTAGTACATATATTTGCTGTTAATACAACTGGTCCAAAAGATCCCAAGCTCTATGTTTGCCCTGTTTACAAGAAGCCCAGCAGAACAGATCTGAACTATATTACAGTGATCTATTTAAGGACAGTAGTGCTTCCAGACCATTGGATATTGAGAGGAGTGGCTCTCTTATGTGACATCAAGTAAAATGTTTTTCGTAGCAGAAACAAACTAAAAAAAATATAGTTATATTTAGAATATATAACCAGTTACATCTGTAATTCTTCTGCTTTTTAGTTGGGGGCCATCTGTTATTATACAATAAAGCTTTCAGAGTTGGCTTATGAATTTTTGTCTCTTTGGTGATATGTTGAAAACTTTACCTTAAAACTAAATTAACTGATTGTATGTAGTCTTTGATGTTTCCATTATATTCTTAAAAAAAACCAAAAACCTTAGATGATAAAATTAATGTAAAAGAAAGAGAAGAGAAAGAGGAAAAACAGCTTTTTTTTCATTTTCTTATATGCAGCTTTTAGTTTGTGTTTCATTAAGATATAATGACAACAGAAGACAGTGTAAGGCATAATAAAATTTAACTTCTCTGAAATACAAGTATTCCTGGACTCAGGCTGATAAATGCATGATTCTGTTTGACTGTGTGGGAAGCAAAGATAAAAGACTGCATTTGCTCCATATTTTTTGCTTGTGGTTTTTCAGAGTTCACTTGTTCCTGTTAAACTATATAGATTATGCAAACCAAGGTTATTACACCAAGAATGTTTTTTCCACACTATCTGACAGGACACAGGAGCTTCTATGTTCAATTTAGCAGAGTAGGAACATAGCTACAGAAGTAGAACAGTACTAGCTAGTTAATACAGATGCTTTTCCGGTTGGAATAATGGAGCAATTTATATATAACTACAATAATTTTCCTACATTTCACCTTTACTCTAAAACATAGGCTAGAATCCTGGGAGTGGCTATCACACATTTCTGATAAATCTGATAAGTATCCATGAATTATCCACGGATAATTAATACTACATTAATTATATGCACATAATAGTAAGGAAGATATACAGTCTACACTCTCCTTAGTAATCTGTATCAGATTTGTTCTTCCTTCAGATTACTCTATTTGGCAGCAGTTTTTCACTTACATGACTGGACTATAATCTTCATTTTGCAGTTCAGGAATGATCAAATCTGTGTGACGTGGAAAAGTGCAGCTACTACTGCTTGATGAAGGCCCTGGGCATCTGATGGGATGGTAAAAGCTCTTCCTTGAGTTGGCATTCTATTGATTGTTAGAAGTCACCATTCCAGGATATCCTCTGGTAGATACAATACACAGATAAAAAGTATGTCAAAATGGTGAAAATGAAGACCTTCAAATGCATTTCAGTAAAAAGTCCCTTCCCTTTTTCCCCTCTGTAGACTTGTTCATATCCAAATGTAACAATACTCAAGGTGAGGCTGCACAGCACAGAGCAGAGAGGGACAGTCCTTTCCCTTTGCTTGGCTGGCAGTGCTGGGCCTGGTGCACCCCAGGATACAGTCGGGGTGTATTTTTGGCCCCCTTTTGGTACGTTCCCAAATTAATTTCCTGAATCCTTAGTTGCCTTTGCAAATGCTGAAATACTGAGAAGCCCAAATTGAAAGTCCCAAATATCAATTAGCTCAGCTGCCATCCTGAGCAAAAAGCCTGCCCACTTGATAAATGCTGAGCAGTCCAAAGCAGTAGTGATTCAAACCACTGTCCCCAGAAACGATGAGAGGCCTTGATTTTTGTTACAGGTCACTAGGCAATCTTAGCACTAACAAATGCTAGCTAGCTCCTCAACACTAACCTGAAAATTCTGTTCAGCAGGCGACACTGCCAGAGCCCTGAAAGGAGCTGCATGGAAGGCTGTCATGGAAACAGTGCAAATATGTTGGGTCTTAAAAGGTTTGAAAATTGGGTTTTCAATGACACCTGAACTTTGTAAAAGCTTCCTTACCCCAACTCATTTATTATCCTTTGCAAGTATTTAGAATCATAAAATCACTTGGAAAAGACCTTAAAGACCATCAAGTCCAACCACGACCTAACCATACTACCCAACTCTAACAATCCTCTGCTAAATCATGTCCCTGAGCACCACATCCAAATGGTTTTTAATCACATCCAGGGATGGTGACTCAACCACCTCCCCAGGGACCCTATTCCAGTGCTTAACAACCCTTTCTGTAAATAAGTGTTTCCTAATATCCAACCTAAACTTACCCTGGTGCAACTTGAGGCCATTTTCCCTCGTCCCGTCACCTGTCACCAGTGAGAAGAGACCAACCCCACTCTTTCTGTAAGCACCTTTCAGATACTGGAAGAGAGCGATAAGGTCTCCCCTCAGCCTCCTTTTCCCCAGACTAAAGAGTCTCAGTTCCTTCAGTCTCTCCTCACAGGGCATATTCTCCAAGCCCTTCATGAGCCTTGTTGCCCCCCTTTGGACCTGCTCCAGCTTTCTTTGGACCTGCTCCATTTAATTGGCAATGGACTTGGTGCTGGAGGAAAAGACAGAAATTCTGGTTTGGTGTATAGAATATCTTAGCTTGTATCCCAAACCATTACAACAACTTAATTGATTCATTCCTAAAATGCCTTTCCTAGTCTGGTCTCTCAGCTTCATTACAATATGGAAACTGTGTAACTGTGCAACCATTGCCGCACATGGAAGGTGTGCATTGCCACATTTATACCTGAAAGTCTATACAGGAAAATATAGGCAAATGTGTAAGTAAATAATGTCCCAAATTATGTAACAGAAGATGATTTCATTCTCCAATCTGTATAATATCAAGATAGTGGTAAATAATATATTGTTGCTCTTGACTAATTCATATATTGCATTAGGTTCTTGACAGCTGTATCTGATTCCATTCACCCTTGCCTATATTCTGTGAGCCTGTCTGGTGTTTTGTTCTATCAATTCATTTCTCACAGTTGACATAATCTGTGGGAATTCAAGATCACAGTAGGTGACCTTTCACTCCCAGAAATGCTCTGTATGTATAGAGCAAGCTTTAAAATTGCTAAATTAACCCTGACAAGTTTTATCCCCAAGTTATTTCCTGATCTTTTTTTAATGTGCATTTGCTATTCAAGATACTTCTGTTTCTCTAGTGAAACGGTATTATGCTGCCTGAATCAACAAAGACAAGAATACCCTATCAGCAAAATATAAATATTTAACAGATGATTAAAACAAAAAGGAAAAAAAAACAAAACAAAACCACAACCCAACCAAAAAAAAAAAAAAAAAAAACAACCACCAAAACCAATCGTCACCACACACAGACACAAAAAGGGCCTAACTCATGAATATATGAATGAGAATAAGTAAAAAAATTACTCAAGAACTAGCTTAGAGGGCACATCCATAGTCTTAATCAGATTCTTTCTTTATTCTTTGGAGCTGTTTTGCAGAAAACTTTTCCCTCTGATTTTCAGAGGTAAATTCAAACAGGTGAGACAAGGTATGGCTTTATTATTTCCCATTGCTTTAGAGTGGAAAAGTTAATGAGTGTCCTTCGATCTGCCAGGTACGTCAAGATGATCACTTTTCACAGAAATGTTCAAAAGAGGTCTGAAGCATGGCTGTATGGTAAGCTTTTATATAACAGTAGGTAAAATTACTGGAAGCTATGGAATATAATTTGAAAATTGAGGGGAAGGGAAGAGAGATCACAGAATAATTAAGGTTGGAAAAGACTTCTAAAGATCATCTTGTCCAACTGTCCACCTATCATCAATATTACCCACTGACTGTCCCTCAGTGCCACAAGTGCCCTTTTCTTAAGCATCTCCAGGGACAGTGACTCCACCACCTTCCTGGACTGCCCATTCCAGTGCATCACTGATCTTTCTGAGAAGAAATTCTTCCTAATATCCAACCCGAACCTCCTCTGGTCCATCTTAAGTCCATCACCTCTTGTCCTATCACTGTCACCTGGGAGAAGAGGCCGACGCCACCTCGCTACAACCTTCTTTCAGGGAGTTGTAGAGAGCCAGAGCCTCCTCTTTAGACCAAACAATTCCAGCTGCTTCTCGTAACACTTGTATTCCAGATGTTTACTTTGCGAATGCCTGCTATATCTCACAAAACCACTGATGGACATGAGCTTGTTCTGACAGGATAACATTTCAGCTAAACTTCATTTAAAAAATTTATTGTTTTCAAAGAAACATTTTTCTTCCATTTCTGCATTAAGATTCTGGTTGCTTGTAACTATAATTTGTTCAAAGATTCAGAATGTTCACTTTCAAGGTAAAATATTTTATGGAATGACCTAGGATTTTCTTAATATGTTCAGTAATTTCGCTTCATGCTGATTACATCTATTCTTCCTGTTGAGTTCAGTGTTATTTGTGGGTAGTGTGGAAGAACATTTACCAGTAGTATTTAAGTATAAGTTCGTTAATGCATGTAGTGAAATAATAAAAAATCAAGTGTATAGAGTTTGCACACTGCAGTTTTAAGTATACTGTTGTTTCTGCTGGTTTGTTGTTGTTTTTTGCTTCTTTGATTTTAAAATTGGAATATAATTGGATGATTATGTTAAGTCTCTGGATCAACTATTTTTTCAGAAGCACTGGTACTGGCTCCAGGGGCAGACATGCAGCCGAAAACAGGCACTGTAAGATATCGTACATGTATCTGCACCACACAGACAGGGTATTCCTGAGGCAAATCCGGTTGTATAAAAGCCAAAAGAGATGCCTTTCCTAGTGATTAATACTGCTTTCAGAATACGAGAGATACGTGCAGAGATCAGCTCTGAAAACATCAGTGTAAGTTTTGTTTTTAAAAAAAAAAATTTGCAACAGTCCATGATAAAGGTCAAATCCAGAAACAGGCTTCAGAAATAGAAATGCCATGAGTCTTTACATAGCAGCGGTTAGAATGATGAAAAACAACTGGTAACGTGTGCAGTATATTTTTCTGTCTCTATTTCTATTAAAATTTCTAATTTACTGTAGAAATGAAATGTAGAAGTGAAGTTCTTGGGGATATCTGTAGTTTCTGATTTACTCTATTGAATATTTAGTAAAGGGAAAGAGAAGGCTCTGACGAGACCCAGTTGTGTCCTTTCAGTATCTAAGGGGGGAGCTATAAGAAAGATGAGGACATACTCAGCAGAGTTTTGTTGTGATATAGCAAGGGGAAATGGTTTCAAACTATAAAAGAAGAGGAGAGATTTAGATCGGGCATAAGGAAGAAGTTTTTTTTACAATAAGGGCTGTGAGGGACTTGAACAGGTAGACCAGAGAGGTGGTGAGTACCCCATCCCTGGAGACATTCAAGGTCAGGCTGGATGGGGTTCTGAGCACCTGATGGAGCTGTAGGTATCCCTGTTCTTTGCAGGGACTTGGACCAAACGGCCTTCAATGGTCCCTTCCAACTCAAATGATTCTATGATATTGACTAATCCATAATTCCTCCTATAACCATTTGTATTTGACATTCAGATTAAGTGGTTGTTCAAGAGGTCAGCTAATTAAAACTTCTCTAAATTTTCAGTTTTTGAAGTAGCTACCTAATCACCAAAGCAGAAGAATACCTGTGAACAGGTACTGAAATGTAGAATGAATATTTGCCCAACAGATGCCCAGATAATTGTCCTTCTTCCCTGTATCTTCAGGTGTTGTGTAGTGAGAAGAGAAGCTGCTGTGTAGTGATGGAATTGAACAACAGTTAGGATCACCTTCTTTTACTGGGGATGTTTATTATGTGAAAAGTTATGGCCTCAAAAGACACTGTGGTTAACAGTCTGTGTTCCCCTTACTGGACAAGTGAGAACAAAACATAAAATTCAAATGAAAAGAACAGATATATCAGTGTAGATGGCTATTCTTTCCTGAGAAAGATTTTAGCCTGTATATTTACTACATAGACAGTACTTAAGGTAGCCGTGATAATAAATAGGAAACCCATAAAATCAATTTCCCATCTCATTCATTCATCCAGGGAATATTTTTTAATCAAAACTGCTAGTCTATAAGAGATCACCTCTCTTTCTCAACAAACATATCCTGCACGCTTTCAAAAGGATTTTTTGTCCCCAAAAATCCATCAGATGTTGCAGACAAGCTACTAAATGCTTGTCTCAGCATTTGGGCAACCTTTTTCTGTTGAAATCCAGGTCGATGCTCGACATCTAGCAGCTGAGATGGCAGACATCCTCCCTGCCTCTTTAGAAAAGATCAGCACTATGAGTATCATACAAAACATATATCAAAACATACAGTATCTCTGTATCATAGTTTTCCCTTGTTGAGAAAATACTGAAAAGAGTAATTTCCAGACAAAATTGATCCTCACTTCAGATGTTCTAGCTTTTATTGAGCTTGCAAAGACCCGTACTGACAATTCCTCTTAGTGGGAAAAAGAATGAACCCAGACACCTCCTTGCTGCTATACACTACAGTTACAAACCACAGGACTACGCAGCTATCAGCTTTCAGACACACAGCCAATGCTTACATTGCATTAATTGCTGTACAGAGCAGCATTTCCCTCCATTCTTTGTGTAAATCCGGAGCTCAGGTAAAACACCTAATTCTCCATGTCTCAGCAACTTAATACCCTACAACTTTCAATACACATAAGGTAGAAGGAATTAATGGAAGGAAAAAGAAGTTACAGAAGTCGTATACATCAAGTAGTATTTGCAGTCCTTCTACAAAATAAGCAAAAGAAAACCAACAAAAAAGTGCTGGACAAAGCTTTCTCAACTCCCTGTGCTGTATTTTTCAAACTGAAAGAATCTTAGCTTCTTTCAGGTTTAGATAGCATCATTTTAATGTTTCTCTTAGCTCTCTATTTTGAGATTACCTTTCTCTAACATTAACACAGATAGAAGATTAAGTTAGATTTTAGTATTGAAAAAAACACTAATAAATTTAACAAAAATCCAATAGAGCTTGGTCTTAGAGACAACTTTTGTCATTATCCACTCCTCCCAAGAGGACTTGAATTTGTTGGACAAATACCCTTCTATCTCAAAGAAAATAACCTTTCTTTTATCACAGTGATTTAAGTCAGTAGTTTTTTTTTCAGTCTTCTGAAATGAGATAATAGTTTCCTAATGGGCATAATAAAAACATACCTGATTAGAGTTCACTGTTTATAGATAAACTTCTTGAGTAAAGTCAGTCAGCGTTTTTTCTATCACAATCCCTTTTTCACTCTATCCTCCTCTAGAAGAGGAACTGGGCTCTAAGAACAATCAAGTTGCCTGGTCTTAATGAAGCTAGAAAATATCTTGATCAGTTGCCTGGTGTTTTTGTTGGTTTACTGAAAGCAGCTGCAACAACCATCGTCTTCAGGTGCCAGAAGGTAAGACCAGTAAGTGCTTCCAAATTGAGTCAGGTGTTGGACTTCAGGTCAGATATTCACTTGGGCCAGGGTTTTCAGGTTTTTTTTACTTCCTTTCAGGGAAGTAAAACTGCCAAAAATTGTAGCAAATGCTTTGTTTTTCTAGTTGTATTTCTCAGCAGTTTGGTATTGCTAATTTTCTCTCTGTTTGCTTCTTTTGAGGTTGTGATAACTGCAGGTAACAGTAATGCAGATTTCTTTAGAAGTTTCTCGTATCTATGTGTAATTTGAGCTGAGACAAAATAGGTGAGTTTTTCCTGTCTCATTATCTTCATCCCTTTGAGGCAAACATTAGGTAAGGACTTGAGCCTTTTATATCCAGGGGATCACGGATTTCTGTAAAATCACAGTCTCCTCTTTGGACAATTAATCTTAGTTGTTAACCACAATTAATCTTAGTTGTTCATTCCACATTGTTCCCTAATTCTTAAGCAATGTTTGAGATGGAAATGCTACTCTGATACTAACAGAGCATCTCTTTTACTGGGACAGTGAAACATTAATCTCAACAAATAAATATAAAAACCGTTGTCTGAGGCAGACACCACGAGTTTCACCTAATATGAGGTATGTTCTTTCTCCCCTCTCCAGGGGTGTATTTTTTGTTTATTTGTTTGTTTTGTTGCTGTTGGTTTTTTTTTCCCGTTTTTTTGTTTTCTCTCACTTTTGTACAGTTGAAAGAAATCTCCTTTTAGGCTTTAGGCAACAAATGACAAGTTCTGCCTTGACTCGGCTGCAGAAGCATACCTGCTGTGTTGGCAATTCATATGCTAAGTAATTTCATGATCTCACAGCATCAGTGCTGTGATCAGTTACGTTCCCAAAGCATCAGTCTGGCTGTGATGCATTTGAAATTAATATACATAATTAATAACTAATTTCTATTCCAGTAGTATCTAACACAGCAATCTGAAATCTTTACCCCTGTTCTCAGTTCAATTGAGATTCCCTGCTAAACGGGGGAGACTCTGTATGCTTTCTTCTTCCAGACAGCAGTGCATAATCTCAACAAATATATGTGAGTTAGCATAGGTTTAGCCTTATGGGTCAGCACAAAGTGAGTATGCAAGGATAACGGCTTGAACCTGGAACAGTGAAAATCAAGAGCCTGTTTGCTGAGTTGCACATCCTACTGCTAATTGGGGTTAATTTGTACCTTGGCTTAGATTTAGAAACCTAGCTCTGATATCGGAAAAAAACATCTTAGAAAGAATGGTGAGGCACTGGGAGATGGTGCAGTCACCATCCCTGGAGGTGTTCAAGAGCTGTGTGAATGTGGCACAGAAGGACACGGTCTGTGGGCATGGTGGGGTGGGATGGTGGTTGGATGAGATGATTTTAAGGGTCTTTTCCAACTCTAATGATTCTATGATTCTCAAAATTCCTGATATAAACGGGTAACGGTATCTACTGTTACTAAAAAGTAATCAAACTTCACTCTGAAAACAGCATGAGGACCACCTCGCTACCTGATCCTGGACGAAATCTGATTCTCCAAACCGAAGTTGAGAGGTGGGGATGGGGCTGGCGAAGGCGCTTTTCCCGCTCCGTTCCTTCCTTGAGGAGCCCCGGGCCGTACCTGGGCTGGGCCGGCCCCGGTCCCGCCTCCGCCGCCGCTACAAAAGCGGCCGCCGGGGCTCCGCCGGGAGCGGGCTGCTCGCTCCGCCGGGCCCCGCGGACGGGGCCTGCCTGGCTATGCCCGTCGCTCCGGCCGTGCCCCTCGTCCTGCTGCTGGCAGCCGCGGGCGGAGCCGCTCCCGCCAGGCGGGTGAGTGCCCGGGGCCGCGGGTGTCCCGGGTTGTTGAGGGGCGCGGGTGCTCTGGTACGGGCGGCTCCGCGCTCATGTGTGGAGGGAGGGGTCTGCGCGGGGGTCTGCTGGGGAGCCGTGGTCGGAAGGAGGAGTGAAGCGAGGGCGCCGCTCTCCGCTGCCGTGTGGCGATCCTCAAGGTAACTCTTCCTTTCGGCCTCGGGGAATAGCGTGCTCGTGTGGGTTGCCAACAAAATCTAACAGCCACAGGCACGGAGCGGGGTCGTGGAGGTGAGCTCTTCAGCGTGCCGCAAAGGGAATGGATGCGGCTGGCGTGTATGGGGAAACCCCTTCCTTGATGGCTTAATTTTCCTGGGTCTGTGTGCTGCCTGTCTGAAGCACTGGTCAAGTGTTTCTCGTGTTTTCTCCGGCAGAATCCACGTGAAACCACCGAGGCTGTTGGGTCTTTCTTTACTCCGTGGGTGCCGGGCTGCTCCCTAGAGGAGCCCTGAGCGTGGGGCTGGGGAGGGAGAGAGGCGGGCGGTGGGCTGCGGGGATGGAGGAGTTGGTGGGGCTGACGGAGCTGTGGGCTGTGTGGGTTTCCCAGCTGCTGAAAGTTTGAGGCTACAGATTTATACAGAACACCGCAAAAAGCAACCCATTTAGTTCCCAGCTATGCCGAAGTCAGCAGGGTTGTTGTGGGTATTGATTTCAGGGTTTTTTGGTTGTCTCGTGCCTTCTTCCTTCCTGATGTTAGTGCCTCTTTAGAGGATCAACAGGCACAAATTACATCTGAGAATATTCCGGTCAGGAAATGCTCTTCATTATGAAGATGGCCCAACACTGAAACAGGGGGTGGGGAACCTCTGTCCTTGAAAGAGTTTTCTGTTTGCTCAAGTGCTGAGCAGCCTGAGCTGCTGTCAGGTATGGCTTGGCATTGGCTGAACCAGATGACATCCTGATTACCTTGGGATGATGTTGGGGATGGAGATCAGTAGCACTTGTAGTAAGAATGTCTGTTACCTTCCAGGTTGTGCTAGCAAAGGGGCTCTCCTCTGGCTACGTGTAGGGCTGGGGGAAGGGGAGAGGAGTTTCTCTGGTCTCAACGCTGTATTTGCCCTCTGACTTCATTTTCACAAAACACTCTGTGCTTTTATATCCTCTTCTGACACTAGAGGGTCTTATCTGACAACTTGTCTAGAGCAGCTATTGTGCCTGATGTATGCTGAGAAAATGTGCAAAACACTGTGCTCAGTGCTAAGTGTACAGAAGCATGGCACTTCTGCTTCCAGCTGTCTTTTTTTTTTTTCCAGGTTCAGTTCAGAATGGTGTTAAACGGAATATCTAAACTGTAAATTGCACTGCTTAGACAGGAGCAGATTGTTATCACTTAAACTTTACTGCTGGCTGTGAGTTTTCTAGTTTAAAGGGATGTGACAGATGTGAGATGAAGGTAGAATAACTTCATAGGGAGTTGGGGAGAAAACGCTTTATTGGTGCTGTTGACTGCTGTTTTATGTGGAACTTTTCCCTCCCTCCACAGCCCCTCAAACAGCTGAGAAGGGGGAAAGCAAGATGGGAAAGGGAGATGAGAAGCTAAAGATGTATGTAGAAATAAGAAAAAAAATTCAAGTCTGGAGTTCAAATTTGTTCTGGAAACTTGCTATTGTATTAAATGGGGGATGACTGGAAATTGCTTAATAAGTGTCTAGATCTTCCTTGATTTATTGTGTTGAAGGCAGTAAAATGATCAAGAGCTGGTAGCACACGGCTGCACTGCAGGATATTATTCCTCATGACAAGCCTTGTGTCCTCCCCCTTCTCACCGTTGAGCAGCGGTGTCCTGCTGCTGGCAGAGCTGACACAGCCTCTTGCTGGTTCCCCACCGTCTGGCTGTACCCTGGAGCTGGATTTCAGATCCCAGTTCTCTATGCAGTACTTATGTTCAAAGCTTTGTTAGGATATTCTTGAAGAAAGTAATTTAAATATCAGTGAAGCGCAGACAGGAGTTGTGCCACAGTTCTTGACTGGCGGTTCTGTTCTTCAAACTACCTGCGGTGCTTTTGTTCCTCATGCTAAAATGTGATTAGCAAAGGCTCCTTGGAAGTACAGTTAAATTCAGCAGTAAGATTACAGATCTCTCGCTGTCCTCAGCTGTTATTCCTGAAGTGCTTTTCTTTAGAAATAGATAAGTGCTGATATTGACATGAATACCTATGCTAATGAGATTGGATGTTTGTGAATGTGCATGTTGTTGGCACTCAATTCCCGTTGTTCAGGCTTGTTCGGATACAGTCACTCATCTACTCTCCAGCAGTCACCATCAGGTTCCAAGCATTAAATGCTTGTGTAGTCCTCTCTACTTTCTCACCCTTAGGAAGACTGTCACAGCTGCCTTGAGTTCTGCAGCCTCCACTTCTTTACGCACAGCTTTCTAGGATCGGGTTGCTGTCTCTGAAGGTTCGGCTTTGAGCCTTAATCAGCCCTGATGAATGGATGCAGCTTGGGGATGGTTTCTTGTATCTTGCTGGCCTGAGCAGCAGTGATGTCCAAACATGGGTTTGCAGAGCAATGACTGTTTGACTTATTTTCTGTTGCACACCCCAATGCTGAGAGAACTGAGCTGAGGCTTCTGATTAATGCTGTCCTATAGACTTGTTTCTTATGAGTCATTATGAAGAATGGCTATGGAGCTTGGCTGAGAAGCAGGTGCTTCTGGAAACCAATGTCTTCACACAGAATCTAGCATGGACAGCTGAGGTGAGTCTTAATAGTCGAGTCTTCTCCTGGGCAACAACCCCTCCATATTCACACTGACTGCAAGTTAGGGTTGTGTTGTTATTCTTTTCCTGCTCCCCAGAGCTCATGTAGAACTAGTTTGCTTTGTTGCCTGAACTCTCAAAATCAAAGTGTTCTAGACGAGTCTCTGCCCATTACTAGCAGCACATCTTGGCAGTGGTATAGAAAGCAATTGAGAAAAGGATGATCAAACAAGGTCTGACACTGTGCCACCTTGCTGTAGCTGTTACCGAAGGACACTTGGACAGCTTCTAGCTTATGAACTCCTTTTCTGGGAACGTGGCCAGATTTTTCAAAAACTTTATATGTGCAGGACACTTAAATTCATGCCTATATTAATATGGTGTAAAACTTTAAATTGCTTAATAGTGCTGCCATCTAAATGAATGCAGTCTAAATCAGTGTCCCAAATGATGGCTGAATAAAGCAGTGGTTGTCTATTCAGAAAGTAATGTGCTGGTTTTCCAGAAACAGCTCTAATTTTTTTTGGAAACTCCACTGTCATCATGTATAATAAAACCTAATGCTGTAGTACAGCAAATCTGATTATATAAGCTATGAAGATGCTTTTAATGTTGCTCCTCTGTTACGGAGGGGGGCAAACAAACAAAAAAAACCATTACAGGCTTAGGGACTCTAGGAAATTAAATTGCCAAAGGGAGGGACTGTATTAATGTAGCAGAACAATGTATTGACTCTTTGCATTTATTGTAGAGGTCTGATGTCTGGTCCATGCAAGTTGAAGTTGCTGAAAGAGCTGTCATATCTTCTGGCCTTTTCCCACATTTCTGGGGCTGTTACTGCACTTTACACTCAACTGGACAGCAGTCTGAAACAACTGGGACAAAGGTATTTGAGGGGAAGTGTAGATAAAATACAACTGGGTATGGCAGGATGTGTTTTCTCTTCTGTGAGAAGAAAACCATACTTTGGAAGTGACAGAAGCTGCGGTATGAGTAACTAAAACTCCTGTCTTCCAAAAGCTGCAGCTGTATATCTACAATAGAATTCAGTGAAACTGGGCCTGGTATGCAAAATATAAATGGTTGTCTGCTGGTTGTCAAACAGACTTTCTAATGCGTTATATCATAGCCAGTTTCCTTAGGCCTGTCACACTAAACTGAGCTTTAATTTGTTGTGTTGATTGATTCCCAGTGACTTGGGAGGATGTACCGGCAGGAGCTGTTATCTCTGACATCATGGGGCCTTCACAAGTTTATATCTTGGAGTGGACCATTGGAAAACTGATTGCTTCCTTCTGCAGTGCTGTAGTGAAATCCTTAGTGTTCAGCTTCTTTTATTTAAGGCTTTCGTATTTATTTCTTTGTGGTAAACCAGTACATGTACTATTAGCCAAGGCTGCTCAAGTTTCCTTGTCGCACTCTGTCCGTTCTATTGGTTTGTATCTTAACAAAAGTAACTTTACACAATAGCGGACATGTCTTTGCTATGGAAAAAGTTGTCACTAGATAAGAGACCTTCTATTTAAGCCCTACAATGTTATTTTCCTGTGATGCTGAATTAAGGCTTTGAGCAGGAGCTCCTTTAATTAAAGCAAGTCTTCCAAACTGAACTACCACAGAGAATAACAAATTTAATGTTTGCGTACAATGCTTCCTATCCAAAGAGAGATAGGGTAAACAGTGTCTAAGCATTTCCAGTTTGCCAAATGGGAGGTAGCCCATAAAGATATCTATACTGCATACAAAATACAGCAGTCTTGAAATTAAGACTTTTTCACCTGGATTTGCTGCTGGTTGCTGAATATTGTTCTTTTTCTATTTGGTTTGATGTTAGAAACTGATACTTATGAACTTCAGTCACGCTGGCCTATGATCAGCTGCACAGAATAGTTCCTTCAGCTAGTTGCTGTACAGATGTAGTTGTACTGACTGTATCTTGTTGCTATTTCACCGTAATTGACTGTTAGTGGATTGCCATCTGAGCATGCTGCCTGGTATCGACTACTATTTTTCTCAAAATTGATTACTTTTCATTGTTAACTCAATCTCTTGCCATCTTTTTTCCTTAACTGTTTTAAGATAGCTTTCCCAATTCCTTTAATTTTGTGTCTTGTTCTTTGAGTTCATCGATGTTCTCCTTTCAGTTCTTGCTTTGTCTCACTTATGCACTTGCTCTCCCAACCTCTCAGTTGAGTCTGCCTTTAAGGTCTTAAAGACTGTTTCCAAAACATGCATTTTTGGACTACTTGGTGTGTAGTTCTTGCTGCTGTTTGTTACTGTCCTTTTCCTTGCTCGGTTGCTGCTCCTATGCTCCTTTCTGTGCAAGGAGAGAAGTTTGAGAAGTTCATGAAAGTGAACATACTGACTAGAGGTTTGTTGGAAAATAGTGTTTTGTAGTAGATAATTTATCAAATAGCGTTACTATGCTCTCTGTATTGGTTAGTTTCCATGGAAATAAATAGGATGCATTACTTTTGGAGTAACTTATGCTGCCCAGAACAATTCCACTCACTGCTGCCCAGGCAAGCCAAAGGGTTGGACACTCATGACTTAAGGCATGTTTTCTGCTTATCCACTCAAATCTCTTCCGTTCTTCAGAAGGATTCTTTTTTCCTTCTGCCTGCTGTGTCAAACTGTGCTGCTTCATTATTATTCTTTCCATAGAATAGGAAAGTCATAGTTAGACCCAATGTCTTCAGGATAAATGGAACAGATGAGCGCATGGACATATCTGCATGGGACAGTCTTTGATGTTTGCACGTTTACAGTCTTCGAAATCCTGCTCTGGTTAAGATGCATCGACGTGACCTTTTGATCTCCCTTCTGACATACAGCTCTGGTGCTACTCAGCATAACAAAAACTGAAGCCATACTGAAAGGCCTAGCTTCAGGGAAATCAAAGCACTTGTGATGACCCCAACTAGCCAGCCATGAGACTTTTTGCATGGAGTACATCTCTAATGTTTGGGAGAAGCTTATGGGAACAGCGCTCGTTGTCCTCAGCAGACTATGTTTTTGTGGTAGTGCAAGTGATTTAGACTCTGACTTGTTCCTGCACATAGACATGCCAAATACAGACAGAAAGAAGCTAAATTAGTAGAAAAGCTGCTTCCTGAGTGCTCTGCTTATGATTGGGGGGCATTTGAGCATGTAGTGAGGCAAGCTGCAGATTTTCAGCAGACACCATAATAGGTTTACCACTCTGTCTGCAGAGCTGCAATAATCAAGGGAGACATGCAAAGCTCCTTCCAAAGGTGTATAGGAGCTGTACCTCCTAAAAGCACACTTGAGACATGTAGCGTTAGTCTTTACCTTTGAATTCTGCTAGCATAAAACTTGTATGCATTTCTTTCCCATAGGAAACAACTTTTTCCTAATATTTCTCTCCCCTTTTTTTGCTGTGTAGGTATCAGCACTGCTCATGGCACTGACTGCAGTCTCCTAGATGCTGTGTTTTTCCTTATATACCATTCCACTATTAAGGCTGAAAAATGTTTCTCCTGGTCAAAGCATATGCTGGTTGTTTCATGGCAGCTCTACTCTCCACAACCAGGTTGCAAGGAATTAACTCAATCTGGACGTGTTAAAAGCTAACTTACTCAGAACTAAGGGAAGAGAATAGATAAATGCATGTCTGCTGTGGTATCTGAAAACAGCACTCAGAAAACAAGTCTAACTGGAACATGTGACTACACAGTCAGACTGGGGGAATTACAGTGAGGTGTGGTGAGTAGAGGACTTTCCATGGCTGCTGCAAGCGTGGCTCAGTCCTCTAAGACTCTCCTAGAGCAGATAATTTGGAGTTTATCTTGTTGCCTTGATGGGTGTTGAGCCCAGCCTCCCACCCCTTCAATAATGTTATGCTAAAACAAAACTCAACTTCCATAGCATTGTAGAACGTTTGCTTACTGGTGGGTAGTGGGTGTCAGGGTGTGATATGTCCCTGCACTTACAGAGATCTCATTGCTGAATCTTTTCCTTTTCAAGATGACATACTTTTTAATACAGAGAAGAAAGGACTAAGAGCTTGTGCTCAACCAAATGTAGAGGTCCTCTTAAGCTACTTGCTGTCTTTGAAGCCGGGTGTGCACAAAGCATGCCTGATGGTGGTTGTTGCATGTGTTGTGTGTTAGCGCGTGCCTTGGTGGGTGTTGCTGAAGGCTGTTCCAGGCTACGGTTGATCTCTAAAACCAGATCTGTGGCAAGGGATTGGAGGCATTAATCTGGCGTTCCTTTTTGCTTTTGTCTTGACGTCCTTCTTCAGTAATCAGTTTTTTCTTTGCTATTGTTGTGGTTGTTGTTGAATGACAAATACATGGTGTGCTGTGTCCAGGATTTGTGCTTTCATCATGCCAGCACGCTGTTTGTTCTCTCCTGGAAATTAAACTCTAATTCAGAGCTATAGCAGGTAAAGTAATTACAGAAGCTCTTCTGCCTTTGAGGGGCATTCCTGGACATGTTGCCAGCTTTTGCAGGTGTTTGGTAGAAATCCTGAAATGTGGGGCTAATGTAACTATGAAACTGTGGTGTGAATAAGTAATAATAGCTATTGCCTTTTGAACCTCTTGGGAGAGACTGATATGCTTGATGTTTGAGGGCTTCAATCCTAAGGTTAGCTTCCTGATGTACAGGGACTCCTGGCAGCACAGTAGCCTCTGAATAGATTTTCTTCGAGGGGCAAACTGGTAACTTTGCTCTTCTGTCCTCTCAGAGAGAGGAGCCTCAGAAACTGTTGGAGAGTTGCTTTAAGAGATTTGACGTACAAAATTGTTGGGTGTACTGAAGCATTGACAAGTTCTCTGAAATGTCAGGATTTATTTCATGAAAAGCAGAAAACCTTCAAAGAAACTTGGTCTGTGTGTTATGGAATACCCTTTTGAAGTTCCTGAAATATATTGTACTTCAGGTTTGGTGTTTGTGGTGTTTTGAGCCACGTGGGAGTGGAGGTGGAGTGGCCGGGTGAGGTACCATCCTGGTTTGGGAAGTCCAGAAGCCTGTTTCCTTTTTAGCTGGCTGTGCCTCATCTACAGGCTGATCATTATGTTGAGGGTGGTTTACATCCTCAAAGTCCACATTCTGCCCTCTCTTGAGTGGAGGAAGAATGTGGGTTTCAACTCTTGATTTATTTTTCCTTTCTGCTTCGGTAGATGAAGTGAGGAGGAAATGCAAGGCTTTAATAGATCAGCTGACCTCATATGCTCCAGTATAACTGGGGGTTGCTGCTGCTGTTGTGGAAAAAGTCAGACCATTTAAAAACTGACAAGTTCCAAATACTTCATCTGTAGAAACACTGTGGACTTTGGTACAGCTGTACGGAGGTAACAAATAGCAGACACCTCCCTGTGTAACTTAATCAGTGACACTCAGGTCAATCTTCATCTTCTCCCTTTAGCCCTATTTCTCCTGAATAAAAACATTCTGCTGTACAGTGCTAGTTATTCACGATGGATGAGGCTTTTTCCCTTGAGATGAGAAAACTGAAGGTGGAACATTTGAACTGAATTATTTGATATAGCTGCTTCTCAGACGGCTCAACTTCTCAGATGGCTATGGTATTCTAATTTATTGCCCTTTTTGTTTACAATTTCTTAATTAAGGATTCATCAAGTACTGTTTGAAATGTACTGCTAAGGATAACAAGATCCAATTCCTTTTAAACTCGGTGACACAGCAAATGGTGCTCTCTGGAAGAGAGAAGATTAACATGAAGTTATTATGTGCTATTTACAAGACATAGTGTGGTTATAAGTTAAACATCAAATAAATGACGTTGCATTTGTAGTGGACTTCTTTCAGAATGCTTCCTTCATATGGCCCCTGTAGAGGAAATATTTAACATCACAGAAATCATACAGAAGACATTCAGTCATAAAGGTGGTCAGAAACATCTTGTTCAAAGAGTGCTATAGAAAACTTCCAACACATTTATTATTGAGATGGATGTACTTTAAGTTTACATCTCAGGGTCCCTGTGTTATTTATTACTTGAATCTAGCTAACAGTTGATACAGGAATGTTTTTAATTGTATCCAGCTGGTTCCCTATGGACTTCCAGGGCCAGCTAACATTAGTTAATGGATGAACTTCCATAAGATAGGAAGTATCTGAAGAATAACTCAGTATGCTCTGAGTTTGTTCATTGCTCTCTGGGGATTAAGACACCTGCTGGTAATGAATGATGCTGTTAAAGCTCTCCAGAATAAAACTGGATTCTTTTACTAACGAAATGGAAGGATGAAAGAATGTTAGCTTTATAATCTGAACTCTTAATGTCTGCAGTAGTAGACATGGTTGTAAATCACAAGAAACTAAACTGTAGTTTCAAACTGATTTCTTGTTTTCTTATTTGCTTTGGTATCTGAGCTACATCGTGTCTCAGGGCTGGAATGTACCAAAGATTTATTTATTTGCTTGTATGATAAGATATCTCATCCATGGGATCCACCCCCATGTGGGTGGGTCATTGAGCAACCAAATCTATATATATCTATATATATATATATATATATTTTTTTTTTTTTTGCATTATTTTTTTTCCATCTTTCCCCTTTGTTGCTGTTTATAGTAATCAAGTGACGGGAAATAACAATGCACAAAAGCTTTCATCTTTCTCCTCACTCCTATGTTCTTCCCCACTCCATCACCCTACATGCTTAATTAACTGTGAGACTATTTTTAGACAATGCATTTCATCATTCACTGCTTTTGTTGAGATTCAAGTTTTTATGTATCTCCTGACAAATTATTTATAATCACTCGGGCGTTTCATGTGATTGCAGTAGAGAGGAAACAATGGGCAAAAAATTACTTGGATTAATCTCTTCCTCTCCATATTCATTCTTGAGGAAGTTGTTACAGTTGTAGATTGTTAGTTTTCTGTAAAAGAAATATTAAGTTGATGCAGCTTTAGCTACTTTGTTTTGTTGGTTTTTTGTTTTTGTTTTTTCATCGCAGGCTTTCCAAATAGGAACAGTGATCCCATGTTTGAACCTTTATAGTGCTTTCCTTGGATGTTCTTTCTTCAGCAAGAGAAGTGTGTATTGTGGACAAACACTACCCAGATCTGTTCAGCATGAAGTTTGTTTTTAACAACAGTAATGATGCTTTTGTGTGAGAATGAGTGGGAAGAACCTCCCTTCAGCTACAAAGGGCAGTTGGGATCCTATTTGGAAGCAAGGCCCTGACTTCTGTACATGGGAAAGAAAGGAGGAGAAGATGAGGTTACACTGTCCACAGTGTTGCTGTAGTATTTATGATTGGTCTGGCTGATCAAAGGAGGTGTGCTAGCCGTGACAGTTATCTCTAGTGGCAAGAGGTCTACCTGATTTGGTATTTGTGGCCCACTAAGCACCTTGTGTTCTTCATTTAAGCTCAGTGTGCTCTTGCAAATAAAAGCTTTCCCCTAGGAGTAGGGGATGGCATAGCTGGATGAGAGCAGAAAGAAACAGAGACTGTAGAGATGCATCCAGGGAAAATCCAGTTCAGGGCTTGTGTGTCTGCCTTTTTTGTTTGTTTGTTTTGTTTTGTTTATTTATTTTCCAGATATCTTGAACAAGAATGTCTGAAGTTTCAAAGTTTTAATCTTCACAAAAAGGGAAAGATATTGAATTATACATATGGAATGTTAATTACTTAATAGCTGAATAACAAAATGAGTTACTATCTTGCGTTTTGTATGGAGAGTAAGAGTGGCTGTCACTCCCACTGTTGATAACAAGGTAGGATAACCATATGTATATGTGTATGTTGCTATAATCCATTCAATAAAATGGTTCCTTTCTAAATACCTGTTTTGGAGGAGTGTTGGTAAGTAGCTTTCTTCTGTGTGCACTTAAATTAACAAGTCTGGGTGCTTGGATACTGATGTGGTAGATGCCTTGGAAATATCTGTAATGGCTGTAAAATCAGTTGGGTACCGAGTTCCTTGTAGAATAAGGATTGAAGGGCTGTGCTTTTCTGAAAATGTTTCTTTGTTCCTATGTAATTGATTTGGGGGATGAGAGAGGAGAGGAAGATTTACATTTGTATAATAAACAAATTGATAAATGAGAATATTTGTACTATTAAATAGTATGCTTTTTACAACAGGGCGCTCCGTAATGAACTGCCTTGTCATTGCCGCACATACTACTTAGTGTGCTTAAATGCTGACATACTGAGAGCACAAAACTAATGTAAACATCTTTTATAGTTCATGGGATAAGCTTTCTACTTGTTCAAGCCTCCAATAATTACTTTCCTTCACATCTGTTCCTTGCAAGATCACTTTTTCAGATTCAGAAACTTGTTTTTTACAGCCAATCTTTGATCTTTGCAGCGTCCCTGCTTACTTATTGCTTGTATACTTATAATACTATATTATAATAATAATACTTATTGCTTACCTTCCACAGATGAACTTAGAATCATATGTGACCTTGATTTTTGCCTAACTTAACTTAGCATGGTGCTTTGCCTAACTTGCTTAGCATGGTGCTTAAAATAGATTTTAAAGAAAATTCATACTTTCAAGCATTTCACGAATAAGAGTGTGCTTCAGAGGAGAGAGAATCCCTGTGTACGTCTAACCAAGAAAAAATAGACTTCCAGCTGAATTCCAAAAGCTTTCTCTTGTCCACACATTGCATCTAAGGCAGTGATCTTTATGCCGATGCTACTTCACGTCCTCTGCTTTTTGTTGTTGTTTTGGTTTTAATTTATAGCTGTTCTTAATCTTTACTCTTCCCCTATTTTTGTCATGCTGGAAATATTTCCGGGGCTTGATCTTGCTCCAAATAAACAGATTTATTACATCGTTCAAAGTGTCTGTATCCTGTTCGATGGACAGCTGGGATCAGCAAAAGAGAAAAGTGTTTCTTGAAAGGCAGCGTGCACAGCACACTGCCACAGGGAAATGAGGAGATCATTTCATAGCAAGTCTGCAGCAAACTTGTAATGCTGTTGAGTACAGACTGACAGGCAGCTGACATGGAAATACTTGGCTTCAGCACCATTGTGGGCTGTTTTATGCTTGTTTTGCAACACTTGTCTTTCACTTAGTTTTATGATGCAAACTGGGAAAGAATCTATTTGAACAGTTAAAAATGGAAAGTGCCAGCCCACTTTGCTCTCAACTAAATCTTTCTCTTTAGGCATCTTTTCCCTCAGCTGTCATTTCCTTCACCCTGGCGCCGCCTTAAATATTTTCCCTATTTCTAGTCCAACTAATCTGACAAGGGAAATGTTCTGTGGGTTCTCTCCGTTGAAAGTTTTGGTAGAAATAAAGCAGACAAGCTGGCAAGTCTGCTATTGTTTGTCCCGCAGCCCAGGCTGCTCCTCTCTAACGGGTTCCTCCAGAGAGCGTGTCCTAGCTCTGGCCAGAGTTGTTTTGCTGTCCCCTACACAGTCAGTTACTGCTTTCTTTGATTCTCTACTTGATCTCCATAGAATGGATCCTTCTTAACAACTCCTGTTTTGACTGTGGCTTTTTAGGTTTCCTTCTTGTGGAGCTTGAAATGTTTGTTTTACACGATGGTTAATTTAGTAGGTTCCTGTACTCAAATAGGGACTGGCTCAGTTTAAGTGATTAGTGTTTGTGTTTCTTCTGTTTTTATAAAGCTAATAAGAAGGTCTTTTTCAATTCTATAAAGCTAAAGGTCTCTTCATCTTGAAAAAAGGAGGTATGAGGTATGAAACTTCAAATAATTCATGAATCACTTGAAATTGTGTTCTAAGAATGTAAGAATAAGCCTTTATGCATGCAAATCTTCCTGAATAAATCCTGCTTTCAATAAAAATAGAGGAGGATGTACCTAACAATAACCTGAAAGTGCAGATTGTTGGAGCAGAAGACATTCCTGTACCTGCTGATTTTATGCTGATTTTTAGCAATGGATTTTAATGTAATTAAAGTTGACTTTCTTTTCATCTCAGGACTTATTCTTTCTATTAATGTAAAATCAAGTTTACCTCATGTAAGTCAAATCGTAATTGCTAAAGGATCTGTATGCTTCATGTCAGTCTTAGAGATATCTCTTTCCCACTGGTGAGGCCTTCACATAGAACAAATTAGCAATTTTACTATTTAATGAAAAATAACATTGTGTGTTTTGTTCTAAGGAGGTATGGATGGCTGCTTTCAGCCTGTTGAGAGCTCTGTGTGATGTGGAAGGGGAAACTATGGCAGTGAGTTTCTTCTAAAAGGAGTGCTGCTAATAGAATTGCCAGAGTACCTCAGGAGTCTTTGGAGATATTAATCCTAAGGCTGAGAATGGTTTCATTTCTGTAAGATACCATGCAAAAATGATTTTGGTATTACGGATGTGTGTGTATATGTTTGAACAGAGGATGACAAATCTGGGTAGAACCCAACAATTAAAGCCAGAGAGGGAGTGGGACTATTAACACTTTAAATCTGTGTATCAAAGTCTTACACTGTGAGTCTTGTTTTCTTACACTCCGCGTATCTTTAAGAAAGAGTGGAAAAACACAGCAAGGAAGAAGAAGAATTCAAGGGACTCCTAGTGCTGTCCTCTGTGGGTGCTTTGGAAAGGTTTAAGAGCGATCTGTGTACACACATGCATGCAAATGGCCAGTGTGGTGTTGGAGTAGAATTACAACGTATGGTGGCTAATCTACTTATTTTAAACTTATGCAAGTTAGCTTCCTGACTTCAAAGTATCTATTACTAAGGCAAGAATTTACCAGAGATGGAAGAGGCACTGCTATCTGTTCTATATACAAAGTGTGCTAGTTTGTACTGCAGCACTTCCATCGGCAGGTTTTTACACGTTTACCCATTCTTCTAACTGGAAAAAATACAATCAAATGTAGCTACGATCATACTGAAGCACGATGCTTGAAAGAGTAAAGCTAGAAGATTATGTGAGAAAATTATTGTATAAAAGCATGAATACTGTTGCTGACAACAGAATACTGCTGAGTTTGAGGTGTTCAGGACCGTAGAATCATCGGAAGGGACCTTTAAGATCATGTAGTTCCAACCCCCTGCTACAGGTGAGAACACCTCCCTCTAGACCAGGCTGCTCACAGCCCCATCCAGCCTGGCTTTGAGAACACCTCCAGGGAGGGGCATCCACAGCCTTGCTGGGCAACCTGTTCCAGTGCCTCACACCTTCACAATAATGATTTTTTTCCTAACATCAAGTCTAAAGATACTGATAATATCCCCAGTACTGCTAGCTGTGTAGTTGACTTCTGTAGAAACTTTAAACTACTCTTGTAAGGAATAGAAATGTCATCTAAAATATCTGGCAGTAACTGATAACAAAGGGGTAAAGAAGCTGACAGCAGCCAGTACAAATCAACAGTTTAAAAAATGCTAATGGAGATTGAAGTGCCTGAGAAGTCTGTGGGTAATGGAACTAAAAACTTAGCTGGTTTCTAAGAAAGGAGTCAATTGTCCTAGCAGTGGTGGGAAGGAGAAATCAGCTTCCCTTCCTCACTGTGCTGGGGCAGTGTTGGCATGGTACTGTATAGTGGCAATATCATTAAAAACATTTTTTTCCTTGTTTTCACTAATCTGCTAATCAACTTGATTTTTTTTTTTTTTTTTTAAGGAAAATTTAGTTGGCTGGATTTTTGTAACATCAACCCTATTCTTGTTATACAAAACTGTTGTGATATTCTTTGTTTTGTAAGGTAATTCTGCTGATGAAGCTTATTTGCCTGATTAAGTCAACTCTGACCATATATAGGCACTAAATTCAATACTGAGTATAATTAACCATGGTAGCAAATTGCCTCAGGGTGAAGTGAATTCTCTATGACTTCAAGCCTTTGAATCAAGGTTAGATGGGGTCTGAACAGTACCTGCTTGTTAAGCATTCGCATTAAGGCTCTGAAAGGTATTACACTGGAAGCTGTTAAGATGTTCATCATGGCTCCTTCACGTCTTGAGGTCTCTGTGGTTGCCAAATACTGTTTCAAGTGGGAAAAGATTAAAAAACAAAAAACAAAACAAAACAAATCTTGAGTGGTTTAGCAATAGATATTGATAAAGAGACCTGAAGGACTACATCTCTCCAGTAACTGACATCCTCAAATCTTTCCTTCTTTATTGATAATAAATACTTGACATCTAACTTAATAGCTTTTATACAAGGAGCAGGCTTTGTTTTAGACTCTTCTTAATTCTGAGACAGTGAATAAGATTATTCTTTCACATCCCCATGAACTACACTGCTGGTGCTGGCCTCTGCTTCACGGCAACCTGTATAGTCTTGAACATTCTGCCTGTTTAATTTTTCCCTGGAGAGTCTGCCTTTTTAGCTCAGTGCAATGGCATGAACACTTATGCTGGCACAAGGAGAAGAGAGGAGTGAAGGAGGGAAGAAATCACAGCCACATCTTTCAACAGCCGTGTTGCTTTACGCTGCTTTCAATGATAGTGGAGTTATGCTGTAAGAAGATTCTGTGCTCCAGAAGTATGTCTTAAGGATGCACTGAGATGTGAAACAAGAATCCTTTGCAGAGTTAGTTCAGAGAACAAACTGTCTCGGAAAAGACAAAATCACATAAAGCTGCTGCCATTTAAGTTCCCTAGTGTTTTCTCTAGCCTCTTCTCAGGGAATCTATTCTGTTTCCACAAGTGCTGCTTGATTTAAGATTAATGTCAGACAGGAAATATGTGGCTGTGAAACTACTAACATGGAACTAATTGAATGATTTTAATTCCCTCAAGCGACCTATCTGTTTTCAGCTGTGCGTGGGTATCACTGCATGGTCGCTGCTTCCCTTGGTGCTCTGAAAACTGGAGATGGAGGAGGGGAAGATTTCTGTGCAAATTGAACTTCATTCTGGCAAAGCTTTGGGACTTGACCCAAGAGACAGCTCTTTCTTCTATGTTTACATTTTTTCAAGCTGGACAGTTTTCTTGAAGCTCTCTGCACATTTTTCTTCATGTGGCTTGTGAAGTTTTCACTCTGCTCTTGGGCTTAATCACATCTCCTGCTTTCTGCAAAGCAGTGCTTGCTGCCTGAGCAGTAGTTTTTGTCTTGTTGACCTTTTGCTTCCTTTAAAGGTCTTCTCAGAGAAGGCGGGGAGAAGTGTCTGTCCATTCAGTTCTAACAACACAATTATGGTTCGCTTCTGTGGCTTAAGTCACAAACATCTTTAGCTCCATACATACCTACAAGAGCATGGCTTGGAAAGAAGAACCGAGCGGGGAGGCAGACTCATTTCTGAAGATATGGTTGTGTCTCTTAAGCAGACCTGCACAGCTGAAGGCTGTGATACCTACCAGGAGTAAAATAAAGTTAATAATAAAGTACAATCGTACACTGGGACTCTTAGGGATTCTATGTGAGAAGAATCTGACAGTTTTCCTCGTATCAGGGAAACAATGTTGTGAGACTCCATCTCATGAGAGTCTGAGAGATGAGAACCTGCCAGAAATCATCTATGGATGGGGGTAGGGATAGCTTGTACTGAACTGGAAATTGCATCTTGCATCTGCCTTCCTCTGTGTTACATTTTGGGAGGTAGGAGCATGGTAGCATATGGGATTGACTTTTGCAGGCATGTAATGCACAGGGCTTCTGCTGTTGATTCTGGTAGTATGCTCAGTGCCAGGTTCTCTTTGGCAGAATGGGAATGGAGTATTAGAAACTGAACATTATGTATACAGGATTAACTGGATTGCAGGCTACAAGTTCATTTTGCTATCAACATTTTCATAGAGGGATTATAGAAAACTGCTATTTGAGAGAGTTGCAGTGAAGAATGTTTGATAGCTGGCCCAATGTTGACTCCTGACAGAAATGCTGAAGTATTTGTTTACATTGAAACTTGAACTTGCAAAACCCTTTGAGCTCAAGGAGGGGGATTTCTGAAAAGAGCTTAGGATTAAGCATGAGAAGGATTTTAAATTTAACTTTATGAATTTTGTATCATCTACACATGCTGCTGCACTATTAGTAACTTCAGAGCTGGTATCATTGTGTCCATCAGGATCCAGGACCAGAACTCCTGGAGTCTTTGTGTTTTGCTCAGCTATTTCCTTACTGTAACACTTGGCTTCTCCCTTAATGCTTTTATTGCACTGTGCCTCCAAAATAAATGCACCGCAGTTCTCTTTTTGAAAGTAGTTTTGTGGTAGACCGATTCAGATCTGAGGAAAAGTCCTATAGTAATAGAATGGTTCATAATTTGTTTTGCAGCCCTAACATAGGAAAAAAGCTGATTCAGCTTGACTTGGTTGTATTCCTGTACTTCCCTGTCAGAGTGGGACTGTAGGAAATACAAACTAACTAAAAAAAAAAAAAAAAAAAACTGGAAGTAAACCCATTCTGAATGAATCTGACAGATACTTTTAGCTCAGTGGAGGGGTGGCTTTGATCCTTCTGAATCATTTGAGTCAAAGGTGGTAACTTGTTTCAGCAGAGTACTGAATAGCTTGCTCAGCACTGTTTGAAATTAAGAGAATTCCAAATTCTTAAGCTTATGTAGTGTGATGCAATGCTTTAAAAGCATCAACCTTGTATTATAGAAACAGGAGAAAAGCTAATGGATTAATGAAAGCTGCTTAAAATCAACTTCACTCCTTTGTTCTTTAGCTAGATGGAGATGGATGGTAATCCTAAATATTGTTGGAGATGGTAGCAACTGTTCACAGAGAACATGGAGGGAGGGAAGCACAGATCTGGGTCTTGAGCTGTTTTATTTTTGCCTTCAAAGGAGCTGAATTGTCATCTGCAAATAAAAGCAAAGGTAAGATGGCACAGAATTAAAATCAAACATAGCTCTTATCTGCAACTGTAGGAAGGTAATGGTACCATTCAGTCTTGGCTACTAAGATCTTGCAAATATATTATACTGTTGTCACACTAAGGTGATGCTTTAAATTCTCTCTTGTAAGAGAATTTTAAGAATTAAATTAATGAGAGGGCTTTTGAGAGTGCAGCAGAAAACTTCTCTGTGTAGGAATACTGAACTTCACTGTCTTCTGGATAAAAAGGAAACAGAAGGAAGAGGATGGGAGAGGTGGATTTGAAAGCAGGAATGCAGCTTTCATGCTGGGTTGTCTCTGGAAATGGTAGCGTCACCTGGCTCCCCCTAACTGGAAACATGGCTGTGAGGATGGTGCTGCAGTCCTGCAGCAGCGTGTGTTGCCATATTTGTTCTTCTAGTTTGTATCACCTCTTGATTCTGGTGCCTAAGAACTGTAGTGCATTACCATCTAACATGAAGATCATCTGATTAACTTCAAACATGCTGTTTTTGTTCTTGCCTGTGGACATGTGTTACTTCTATTTCATACAATCAGAGTACAGTTCCTGGGCAGCGTTTGCCTTTATCTTATGACTATTTTTTTCTCTGCTTCACTGTTTCTGCATATTTGATTGAGTTAAGGTTCTAGCCATTTTGCAGTGTTGCTCCTGTCCTATTTTTGACAAATCAAGACTGAGGAAAGTAACACTTAGCAGCAGTGTATGTTGAATGCTGAAAATTATTAGAAAAAAATAAGTGCTGCCAGTAAAACACTACGCTGTACCTGTCCAAGTAAATGAGAACTGTATTGTATATGCTGTGGTACCACAACAATGCTGTTGTAGGGGTTCTGTCCCGTTTAGATGTGATAGACCATGTCACTGTGTTAGACAGAGGTATACCTCTATAATATCTCTTCCATAACGTGTGGAAGGAAGACAGATTGTCTGGAGAACAAGCCCTACTGGCTGAAATTCTCTTGTATGATCTGATTTCAGATGTGATGGTACTGTTGATGAAAATGCTAGCAATCTGTAAAGCCACTACAGATAATTGTTTTGGCAAAGGGATGGGTAGGCGGGAAGGAGCAGTATGGCAGATAATTGGCTGATGGACAGTTGAGCCTCTGTGACAATGAACTGCTGAGGGAGTTAACTTGGCATTAGTTAAAACCAAAATAAGCTACTGTCTGCAATTAGAACTGTGAAAGCCATGCAGATTTTATTGCATTCCTCTTTAGCAATCATTAACAACAGTAGGTACAGAACCCATAATATTACATATCGAGCTTATTTGTTGTTTTTAATAGCTTTGTCCTGAGATAATTTTTGTATCAAATCCATTATTTCTTAGAGAACTGTTTGTTTGTGGGTTTTTGTTGTGGGGTTTCTTTTTTTTTAATGTTACTTAAGAAAATATTCAGTAAGAGAGGTCTGCTTTGTGTTTTTGATGTTTTGTTTTTGTTTTTCCCCCTCTTGCTATTGAGAACTTACCTCAGGGGCCCTAGTGATCAACCAACAAGCTGGTGACCAGGCTTATATTGCTGTATATTGCTGACTGTGGGGAGAAATCACAACTTCTCTACACCTTGCCTTCTGATCTCACATGACAGTTCTGAAAATGAGAATACCTGATAAACAGTCGTTTGAAAAGCTGGGGTAAGCTTGACTTCTGTGGGATCCATCCGTCCCTGGATGCGTTCAAGGCCAAGCTGGATGAGGCTCTGGGCAGCCTGATCTAGTGGTTGGTGATCCTGTCTGTGGTAGAGGGGTTCAAACTGATGATCTTTGAGGTCTTTTTCAACCCAGGCCACTCTATGATGCTTCAGTGTGAAAGGTGGAAATACCTCGTGTTTCTAGCCCATTGTTAGTATTTGCAAAGAAACCAGACAGTTATAAACTTAAAAAATAGATCTTTTTAAGATGCGCTTGGTTCAGTATGTCATAAAGAACCAGCTTAGCACATTGTGTTTTGAACTGCAGTAAGAGTCTGGCTTTGACAGATGTTCTTTTCTTTATTTCGCTCGAGCGGCAAAAAGATACTCAGGATGAATCAGTTACCAAATGCGGGTGTTTAGTGCTCTGCAGACATTCTACAGTATTCAAGAGCATGTGTGGGAGAAGCAGATGTAATGCAAGTTACAGGGAAGCATGCACTTCTGCAGCTTCTACAGGAAGTAAAGCAAGACAACTGTGTATGGTAAGAGGAGATCAGTCGATGCCCATGATTAAGTATCTGAATTCAACCCTAGATTTCTCCTTAATTTTTCTGTCCTTAACGTTCTTTACTACACGTCTACTCCACTGTGATAGTATGTTACCATAATGTTTTTAATGAAAGACTGAGTTGTTCTTCCAATAGCTTAGGCTTTACATTGTCTCTACAGCTGAGGGTATATAGGTAGATTGAAGAACTCCTGTTTTCTTCTTTGTAGCTTCCCCTATTCACACAACACTGTTTGACTTTAATTGTTCTTTCAGTACTGTTCCAAATGCTACGCGCTTGTAACAGACTGTAAATGAAATTTAAACTCTCTACTGTTTTGATACTTCTGTTGTATAACTGCACCAATAAATGTGCTCTTCTGAAGAACACTTCACAAAACATACACTTAGTTTTGCTATGCGTAGTAAATTAAACTCTTTGTACACAGTTCCTGCGATGATTTAATTCTTGTGTTGACACACAGTACCTCCAACTAAAATTGTGGGATTGTTTTCTGCTGTCCAAGAGTTTGGTAGTTAGTTCCTTTGCAATTTTTGCATTTCTTCTGTCTCTCTGTATAGTTGCTTGGAAATTTCTATGACTGGCTCATATAATAAGTTCTTGGCAGCAACCTTTAATGGAACAGATGGAAGAAAATGTAATAAAAATAATGTATTCAGAAAGCAATTATCGTCAAACTGAATGTTTATGTTTCAACTGTAAGCACACTGATTTGTGGGGTCCTAGAGTGAGTAAAAAGGAATCCTCTATCTAGGCTGGGAAAAGATCTTCATGGGATAAAGACCTTTACTGGTATCCCCAGTATGTCTATCATCGAAGACAGAAACAACATAGTGACCTGTTAATTGTAGTTTTGTAGCAAATTTTCAGGCTACCCTACCTGGCCTACAGGAGTTAAGTTTTTGTCTCCTGGAGACAATCCTTAATTTGTAGGAAGCTGAAATATTAAGTTGTGCTTTATTCACTTGATTTTTAGTACAGAATGCTGTGGAAGTTGATTTAGATATTAAAGCAGTTTGCTTTGACATCTATCTTTGAACGCCAAACACTTTGCTTTGATCCAGAAAATGATAGAGGCCAGGAGACATTATTCTCAGGGAAATGTGCCTTGTTGAAACAAAACTTGTGGAGAGGAAGAGCGGAGTAATTGATTTCAAAGCATGATTGAAGGATTACACGCCAAACCGGAGATGTTTGGTCCTGAAGTGGAAACCCTTGTGGTCAGGGCTGAAACCTCACACCCGCTCAAACAGCTTATGCTTTTGGGAGAATTTATGAAACTAAGTCCTGCTGAACTAAGAGCTGCCTCTGCCTAGTCACTAGAAGTACTGAAAGCAAGAATGTCTCATGTCTACTTTCTTAGTTCTTTGAATTGCCTTACTCAAGCCTCCACACACAAGTGTTTTATGTTTGGAAACCTGCAGTTCCAAGCTGCTTTTGACAGGTACACATGCTTATCCTTCTTTCCAATATAGCAAAAATTGTCCTTAAGAAAGCAGGAGTGGAGGGAGGATAATAGGGAGAGGACAGCTGATTAGTGCTCTGTGCTGGCTTGTTTATAGTTTCACATGTGATTGAGCACGTTCAGCCCTTCCTTTTGAAGCTGTGCAGATGTGAAAAAGAAAAGGACAGGAGGGCAGGCGAGGATGAGCGACCATGTGGTGCAATGGTTATTTTCAACTAGGAGGAAAGAATCCTGAGATCCAGCCTTTGATTTAAAATAAAAAAATGATACATATTCTGGTCCTTGACTGAGGTGATATTTGCTTTCTGGTCTTCGGATTGACGTTCAGCCCTTCCTTTTGAAGCTGTGCAGATGTGAAAAAGGAAAGGACAGGAGGGCAGGCGAGGATGAGGGACCATGTGATGCAGTGGTTATTTTCAACTAGGAGGAAAGAATCCTGATATCCAGCCTTTGATTTAAAATAAAAAAATTATACGTATTCTGGTCCTTGACTGAGGTGATATTTGCTTTCTGGTCTTTGGATTGACTGAAATGCTGTTTTGAAGCTACTTGGGCAGAGGAAGAAATGGAATGAAAGGTGGACAGTATTTTGTGTGTTTTGGGAAGATGTTGAAAGTCCAGTGTTACTGCTCAGGAATGGCAGTGTGCTGGCAATCTCAGCAACTCCGAAGAGAAAGCAAAACAGTATCCTTCCTGTGCATTGATTGGGTTTGAGTGCTAGATGAGTTAGCTTTTGCTGCTTTGGGTTCAAAAGCTTAATGTCATAAAATCTGAGTCTTTAACTCAAGAGGGACGGAAAAGATGGGTCTCCATTGTTGGACAGCTACTGAAACTTTTGTTTATCCAAGTCCTAAAACTTTCCTTCTTGAAGATCTCGTTGCAAGTCCTAAGATGTCGCACCTTAAGAAGAAACTCAGCTGGCACATATGGCCGGATAGCTCCTTGCTGAATTCAGTAGCACCTTTAGTGGGGAGTTCATATGAGGCCTGCTCCAAAAATGATGATTCCTATTTTGTTCGCCCACAACATCAGAGGTGAATGTATGGCAGTAAATGTTGAACCTTCCATAAATATTTCATTACATGTTGTTGCTATGTGGCGGATGGCAGCAGAGGGATAGCCTGACAAAATGGCATCTGACATGGAAGTGTGTATGGAACAAAGGTGCTTTATTGAATTCCTCCATGTGGAGGAAATGGCTGCCACTGACATTCATTGATGCTTTCTGAACATCTGTGGGAACCAAACAGTGGATATGAGCTCAGTGAGGTGGTAGGTTGTACATTTCTGCAGTGATGACGGTGACTGGAGGTAACTTCTGCTGAAGAAAATGCACAGTTAATGGCTGTGACCCTGTTGAAAAATAGCATTTTGTTGCTGAGAATTTGGTCTATCAAAAGGTGCTATTGCGCTCTTTGTATCTGTTGTAGTTTCCATGGAAATAAATACAAGGCATTACTTTTGGAGTGACCTACATACGTTATGATAATGAGACCCTTACTTCTGCTAAAGAAGCAGATTATTAACATATTCCAAAAATGTCTTTTATTTTGTTACCAGTGAAAATAAGTGATGCCTTGTCCCTCTGCTCCAGCTGTTCTATACAGCAATTTTAAATCATTTGACAGATTTTTTACGTTATGTGATTTGTAACGAATAAGAAACATGATCTGTTCAATATACAGAGTACTACCACTATTTCCAGATTATATTTCAGCAGTGGTGGCATTGATGTGAAAGACAAATCTTGTTCTGGATGGCCATGCAGGTCTTTAAGAGCATGGCATGTGGACTAGCGCTCATTGCTGGCCAAAATGCATAGCAAATGGTGGTGACCATGTTGGCAAGTAGTATTTTGTAGCTGAGGACTTGCTCCATCAAATAGTGTTATTGTACTCTTTGTATCTATTGTAGTTTCCTTGGAAGAAAAAAGGAGGCATTACTTTTGAAGAGACCTATGTAATTTTCTGTTTTTTTTGTTGTCAGAGAAGGTGCTGGAAGGATACTTTTTTTTTATGGTGCTCTTGAGCTACTGAAGTCATAGGTTCAATTAGTAACCAAGGAACAGAAGTGTTTACAGGAAAAGCTCCTAAAAGCTGGTAATAGGTGCTTCTCTGGAAGGAAAGCTATTTTGATCCACTGCTTTTTTTTTTTGCTTTTTTTTTTTTTTTTTCCTGAGAAGTGAAGGATTTGTCCAACTACTGATGAATTATCTTGTAAAATATGACTTGAAGCATAATTAATATTATATTATCTGATCGGGCAAGCAGCTCTAAAGAAGGAGCTAAGAATAGTAACTTGACCTCAAAAGGGTCGCTTAGACTTCCATAATGTCAGTTGATTATATTGAAGTCAAAAGTAGGTGATGTAATTTGGGAAGGGAAAGTGACAAATGTGGAAATCCAGGGGATGTCAGATGTCCTAAAGTGTGGTCTCATTATCTTCAGAAAAGCTATTGTGAAAGTATCTCCAGTGATAGTTCTCTGGTACTGCGTATAACAGAGATAGCACAGCCTTTTTTCTTTTTTTTTAATGTACATCCTTTCCCTTTGACGTAACCTTCTGTGTTTAAAGGAATTGAACTGATGTTTTGTTGTTGTTGTTGTATTTCAACCAGAATGTCAGCTGAAGAACTGTTGGGAGTTAGGAGCACCAACATCTGCAGGGTTTCTCTGACAGACGTATAATAACTGCTGAGACATCAAGTCTTGACCAATGGTCAAGATGGTCTTAATGAACTAGTGGAGACATCCTGCTATTCATATGCTTTTGTATTCACTCCAAATTAGAAGTGGAGATACATGAATACAAACTGCAGGGAGGAATAACACTGTTCTATGGACAGATAACCTTGTTGTAGAGTTTTGCTGTGCTACAGCCTCTTCTGCTCCCAGAGGTACTGTTTTAGCAAGGCATTTGCTAAGTGGGAAAGTGTTTTCAAGAAGCTGTAAATGAGCCTCATGCTTTATGCCATCTTGAAACATTTGAAACATCTAAGTCATTCTTTCTGACTGAGATTCTTGTCCCAGAGGATGGAAGGTGGCTGTGGGTCACAACATTGCAGTGTTGTTGTGCTCTGCCCAACTTGGGGTGAAATGAGATGAAATGAGGACAAAATCTGTGTAAATGTAAATCCACCTTATGAATAAAACAGTGCTTTAATTGGTGCAGATTCATTTGCACAGAACAGTTTAATAAGATTCTTATTATAGAGGAAAGAATGTTGAATGAACTTAAAGCTAATAGCATACAATCTTCCCCTACCTCAGTCTCTGTTGTACTGATTCTGAACAGCATAACCTTTAAATAATGTGTTGCATTGGATTTTTATTGGCCTTTTTTGAGGGGAAAAAAGTTTAACTTTTTAGTATTACCAAGATGAAAGGCTGCATATTTAATCTGAGTTATCCTCTGAGAAGTTTGATGTTACTTTTCCTACCTGAAGCAAGAATACCAAGGCCATATTGAAGTGTGCTTCAGTGTTAGGTTTTCTAGCATTTACTTTTGAAGACTGAAATTAGTATTTTGGAGGTGCTAGTGATTGTTACATAAAATATGAACCCTTAGCAGCAGGTAGAAATCTTACAGAAGGAGTTTTTCACTTTCTTTCGCATGTAAGATCTCTTATATAATGACTGGGGGAAGAGGAAAGATGGTAATCCCAGGAATCACCAGCTGAAGCTCTGAGAAATCTTCTTTCCTCTCTGAAGTTTCATGGTGTATTTTGTCCAAAGTCAGCGCCTTCAACGTTCATATTCTGTGCTCCAATTTCACTATATTAGAGTAGTGCCTTTGTGCACAGCTCACCTTGTGTACCTATGGATGCTGGTTTTTTGTAAGAGCAGCAATAGAATCATAGAATCCTAAAGGGTGGAAGAGACCTCTAGAGATCACTGAGTCTACAACCTCTCTGGGCAGCCTGTTTCAGTGCCCTGTCACTCTCACAGTAAAGAAGTTATTTCAGTTAACTATATGGAACTTCCTGAGATCCAGTTTTTGCCTGTTGCTCCTATCCTGTCACTGCACAACACTGAAAAGAGTCCAGCCCCATCCATTTGTTTTCTGCTCGTTAGATATTTATAAACAGCAATGAGATCCCCTCTCATTCTTTTTTTTTTTTTCTTTTTTCTTTTTTCTTTTTTCTTCCAGACTGAACAGACACAAATCACTCAGCCTTTCCTCAAATAGTTTCAAAGATGTTGGAAAGTGATTGAAATGCTTCCTTTTACAGTAGGGTCTATGATAGAAGTGGTGGCTACAGAAAGAGGGTTTCCTGTAAAGATGTTGAGGTTTTATAAAGCGTTCAGTCTTCAGACTGTTGAATGAGCTAATTTATCACTAGAGATTAATTACACTTAATTAGGTTCCTACACTGAAAGGCCCCCAGTCTGTGTGCTTTTGTCTGTCTCAATTATCCTGCCTCCAATTTATGCTACTTAAGCTTCACCATTACTCACCTCCTTAATGTCCTTCACCCATTCTTGCCTTTTCGTTCTTCCATTTTAAATAGTCAGCTATGCTTCCATCCTCTTCTCCACTATCTGTCTTGGATATATCTTCATCCAGCAAAACTACTGCTGATGTTCTCACTCCTGTGGATGAGTATAAATGGAAGGAGGCAAAACTCAACAAAAACACAATGAACTGGTGCTTTTAGCAATGAAAGGCAGCCCTACAATTAATATGACTCTTGAATTTGTTCAAAATTCTGAGTACTGTCCCAGGAGCTTTGTCTTCATAGAAGCATTCTTAGTGCTTTGATATTGCTGAAGAAATTAAATCACTCCTCAAAAAAATACGGTATCTGTTATTTGAATATCAGCTGTTACCATAAGTCTATATATACATGGGTCCTGTAGAAGCTGCAACAGATAGCATATAGTAAAATCAAATTTAACCTAACTTTGGTAACACTGCTGAAGCAGAGTGACCTGTTTAATGGAGAGAATAAAGTATGTAGTCCTGGGTTTTATATTTGATTGTCTTAATACAAGTGACTGTAGATAATAGAAACCTACTAAATCAGTCTCTACAAAAAGGTGTTTCTAATTAGCAAATTTTAAGACTAAAATAATCTCGTTAGTTGTCATCTCACATCATGAAAAGCCACTATAGATTAGAATATTTCTACTTTTTCATTAAATAGAGGAATAGAGGCTTGCCTTTTTTTCTAGTTTTTAATTACAACTGGCTGTTCCTGTATTCATGAAGACAATAAATGAAAACTTGATTTAGAAGAGAGTATTTTGTTTCAAAATATCCCTGCCTCCAACAAGCTATTTTTCACAGTTTTAGGTTTGTGGTGATAGTTTCTAATGTAGTCTTTCACTTCTAAATGAAACTCTGTATACATATTAATCTGCAAGTCTGGATTTGGATCAACTTGATGCATTCACTTGCATGCATAATCAACAGTTACTTTTTGGGAAGATGTGGAACAGTGAGTAGCTTCAGAAATTATTCTCAATTAGAACTTCAGAGTTTGTCTGGAGAATGTTCCTATTAATTTATGTATTAAAGTATCAACATGGTGACCGAGAGGGGGTAAAACAATCCTGTATAAATTTAATGGCTACCCTTGTAAGATAAAGACATTTAAACAATGTGTAACCTGAAAGTTTCCTTCTGAAGGCTATCTGGGAGAAACTTAGGTTTGAAAGATCTTCTCTCTTCCCATACCCGTCATTCATTCCTTATTCAGTCTACAGAGATCTGTAGATGACATTCTGGAGCTCCTGGTTGTGTGTTTCTCCACACTCTAATTTGGGCAATAATGTTTCCACAGAATTACAGTATTGCAGGGGTTGGAAGGGACCTCAATGTACAGGTTTCTGTGTTACCATATACACACAGGGTTAACATTCAGTAAGGTGCATTCATTTTTGTGCTGGTGACTTGAGCCCAGACGGACTTTGGCAGCATTTATTGGCATAAGTGAAATGTGACCAGGATGATTTAAATCAGGAAGACAAGGGTCAGAGTTGGAAAGATCCACAGGCTTGTACTTGTTTTGACTTCTGTGGGAGTTGGCCAAATTCTTTTAAAATTATGACCATGAGGCCCTAGCTACAGTTAAGAGTTCTTGTAAATACAGGGAGCTACCATTCTTTAAAACACAACAGATACCTACTAAATGTTGTATTTCTCATCATATGTTGAAGTGCATCCTTGTAATTCGATGTTATGTCTTAATCCAGGCAGGAGCACAATGAATGTGGTGGTATTCCTGATTGCTTGTTTCTTCCTCAAAACTATATTTTTAATCATTGGAGGATTCAAGAGCAAAGAAGGGATTTAAGGTCTGTAGTCCAAAAATGTTTTTTTACCAAAGAGATTACGCAACCATTTCTTAAAGGTGTACTATTTGTAGTGAATAGCATCCAGGTTGCCTTTCTGGAAATACAGTATAAATTTTAAACAGCTATGTGGCTTTAAACAAACCTTCCCAAGTCCTGCTATATTTTTTTCTAAGCATTTAAAAAAGTTTAGAAGCTGAAATAGAAGGCAAAAAATTTGCAGTTGAAGTTGTGAGAGGTAAATTACGAGGGTTATTAACCCTCGCGCTTCACTTCATAAACTGATCAACAGCTGGGGTTAAATGACTTTTTCTCCTCTATTAGGGTTGTACTGCAGAGTTTACGCTGTTAGGTTTTTATGACATCCATGCAGGATTTTATTCTGGGAAGAGAATGCTGAATTAGCTGTGTTATCAATTACTTAGAGCCTGGTAATCCTTACGTTTGTAATTCAGTTTATATGAATATGAAGTGTGAATTGTTGCCTGTGTACTTAATTGCAGTGGGTAAGCTGGGCCTCTGTGAGCACGGTGAGGCTTTGGTTAGGGTTGAATGAACAGCCAGCACATATTCTGTAGTTTAATAACATCTGATTGCCTTTGTGCAGAGTCTGTATGTACCTCTTACTCTGCCCCTTGGTACTTGGAAAAGGTGATACTGCAGCCTGTCATATTGTGCTGAAAAGAAGTGCCTGCTCTTTCTGTAGCCTCAGGAAAAATATATTCCATCCTTGGAAGCATTCAAGGCCAGGTTGGATGGAGTTTTTGGGCAACCTGGTCTAGTAGGAAGTGTCCCTGCACATGGAAGAGGATTGGAACTAGATGGTCTAAAGGTCCCTTCCAATTCAAACCCCTCTGCGATTTGAGACAGCAAAGCTAACTTAGCTTGGGTTTCATTGAGAGTACAGCTTAGTTGTTGGTTTTTTTTCTTTCTTCATGATACCACCAGAAAAAGATTTCTTTAGTTGCAGTTAACCACATAGTACCATCTTGTAATGTTTATTACGAGTAGTGCTGTTTTGAATTCATAGAATCATTAAGGTTTGAAAAGACCTCTATTATCATCTACTCTAACTATCCACCTATTGTCAGTATTGCTCACTAAACCATGTCCTAAAGTATTACACCTACCCTTGCCTTAAACACCTCCGGGGATGGTGACTCCACCACCTCTCTGGGCAGCCTGTGCCACTGCCTCACTGCTCTTCTGGAGTGTATGTATTTCCTAATAATGAACATGAACCTCCCTTGGTGCAAGTTGAGGTCCTTCCTTCTTGTCCTTTCACTGTTACCCAAAAGATGAGGCCAACCCCTGCCTCACCATTACCTCCTTTCAAGGAGCTGTAGAGAGCAACAAAGTCTCCCTGAGCCTCCTCCAGACTAAATAATCCCAGTTACCTCAGCCAATCCCCATAAGACTTGTGCTCCAGACCCCTAGCAGCCTTTTTGTCCTCTGGACACACTGCAGGGCTTCAATGTCTTTCTTGTAGCAAGGGACCCAGGACTGAACACAGTACTTCAAGGTACAGCCTCATCAGAGCTGTGTACAGAAGGATGATCACCACCCTGGTCCTTTTGACTGCTCTATTTCTGATATAAGCCAGGATGCCATTGGCATTCTTGGCTGCCTGGGCACATCAGGTGGATCACTTGATTATAGAAGGAGATGAGGTTGTGCAAGACCTCTTCACATCCTCCAATTTAGGCTGCATGGAAAATGTGGTTTGAATTCAGTGTCTGAGACTCATGATTTCTCTTTCAGAGTACAGATGGATCCCTCTCTGGTGTTGTGCAGAAATGGAAGGAGTACCAGCTCCAATGCCTGAAATACTTGTATGAGGCACCTCCTATTGCAGCAGGTAAGTCTGCTTGGTAGGGATATGAAGTATTGTTAAAATACAAAATAACAGTCACAAGGGAGCATTTATGAACTTGAAAGTACTTCTTCAGCTTACTATCCAGTCCATCTCTTTTTTGTTTCATTTCCTTCAACCTATTCTCTGTGGGACTCTTCCCTCTGCTGAAAGGAACCATTTTAAGAAAAAATATCATTGTAAAGATTTTCATCTTCGGATCCAGAATGTCTTGTGGTGGCTGTAGTGTATCAAAGTAGGTTACTAATATAGCACTCCTGAAATTTAATTTAGAGGTAAGGGTTGAGATAGTACGTAAATTAAGAAGTCTAGGACCATACTGTTTACGTTAATCTAATAGTAGAAATTATTTTGAGCATTGTAAAATGCTGAAATGGCATTTAAAACAAAACATACACATGCAGAAAACGTGCCAAGTGCAAATGAGAATGTGGCTCATCTTAGCAGTTGAGCTGCTCCAATGTGCTGAGAACAGCTGCAGTGTGCCAGCATTGTGGTGTTTAGAGGACACTGGTGACTTGTCAGTGACGCTCAGAACTGGATACAATATGGGCACTGCTGTGCTTCGGTGCTGTTGTGGCACACTAAAAAAGATGAGATGTGTCTAAAGCTGTATCTGAATAATTGCCTTAAAACTGTCAGTTTTCCTTCTCTTAACTGCGTTATTATATGGTGGAGTGAGAACAGTAGGTGTTGACAACAATGGCTGCAAAACATTCATTTCTCTCTGCTCCATTATCCTGTTGAGAGGCTGAGTGCTGCCCTCTAAGAATGACAGTTTAATAAATCTGAAGTTGAAGTACTCTCGTGTTGATTAAGCTGTAATGCAAAGTTATGGTTGTGTGTGGGTATTTTGTTGATGGATCTCTATATATTAGATTAGACTTCCAACCGCATGACTGTGAGCCAATTCTCAGCAATGATTATCTACAGTATTCACAGCAAAAATTATTTTAAATCCAACTGAGACACATGAGGGTGTGGAAAAGATAAAAAAAAATGGTTTAATATTGATGTGCCTTTCTTCTCCCTTGATTAATTGACTGATTTTTTTAATTTTTTTTTTCCCAACATATTCCCAACTTTTTCCCATCCCAGTTTCATAGGGATAAATAAGACTTGGTTGTCAAAAAAACTTTAACTCCAAAGTTTGAATGCATAATACTATTATGGCTTAAATGCACATGTTGTATTTTATCTTTTGTTCTTCAGTCTTTTCTGCATTTATGTTAATACAAGACAGTGGCATGCCCTTTCTTCCATCTCTTTGCAGAAGGCAAGTTCTGCAACAGAACATTTGACAACTATGCCTGCTGGCCTGATGGACTGCCTGGTACCTATGTGAATGTCAGCTGCCCTTGGTATTTACCTTGGGCTAACACAGGTAAGAGTCCTTGCTTGTAAGAATAGCTTTAAATCAACCCTATTTTGCTTGCACAGCATTTGAAAGGATGATATTGGCTTTAAGAGTCATGGGTGCATTCAGGAATGGGAATTAGTATAGTATTTATTTCCATGTATCAGGAGGAGATGAGAGAAAAGACTTTCTAACGATTCAATTTAGTCTGGATTTTTGTGCTCTCATTTGCTTTTCCTGTTTGAATAGTAGTGACTATTAATGAAGCAGTAATGTGATACTTGTTGGTGAGGATGAGCTAACAATAGTAATGGTACAGTTTGAAAACAGAAATAGCAACAAAGCTGTTACAGGAGGTCCTCCTGTAGTAGGTGTAGAAAAATGATGTAGATGTAGAAAAGTGAAGTGTTGTGTTCCTTCCTGGAAAAAATTGTTTGTTAGAATACCACAAGGTGAAGGGACTAGTGGATGCAGAGACTTCTTGTTTTTTTTGTTTTTTTCTCTGACAGATAAATCTCTGAAGGTGATATTCTTTACATCCTTATGTATACAATTCATCTGACACCACTTGAAGGCAATTCACAGGGATTCCTTCATCTAGTATCTGTCCCTGAATTCAGTAACTTGTGCAACTTCTTTATGAAGATCTAAGTTTTGAAGTATAAATGGGCTATCTTGTGTGGTGGATTGAACTTGGCCCATGGTCAGGGACAGCATGCTGTTAAAGAGGCTGTATAAGCCTCTGTTGAAGGTAAAGGTAGATTAGGTGTGTAGTATGAGTTGTAGGTCTTTTGGAAATGAGAAATAGTACAGTTGAGGGGAACTTTGGTGTAACTTGAGACCCGGGAGTGATGAAAATCCTATGGAATAAGGAATAGGAATTGCACTGTCTGACTAGTTGGCAGTAAATTTCATCAGAGTGCTGTTCTTTACATCTGTGGCTTAAACAGTATTGATAACATACCAGTGATTTGATTGCTATTTAAAAGGGCTTGGACAGCATCAAGGCTTTCTCTCCAATACATTTACTGGCCTTGCTGAGGGGGGAAGAGTTTGGAAGATGACATAGCCAAGTCAGCTGACCCGATGTGATCAAAGGGACATTCCATGCCATATGGCAGCATGTTCAGCCAAAAAATGCTCAGGGAAAGAGGGAGAGAAGGGGAATACTCATAGCTGTGGCATTAGTGTTTCCAAGTAACTGTTCTGTGTGCTGAAGCCCTGCTTTCCAGGAAGTGGCTGGACATCTGCCTGCCAATGTGAAGAGGTGAATAAACTGCTTATTTTGCTTTGCTTGTGTGAACAGCTTTTGCTTTTCTTATTGAACTATTGTTAACTTTAAGGTGAGTGAAAAATTCTCACATCAAAATAACATCATAATACCTACAAAGTTGGACAACATCCATGCATAGAAGAGCATCACCCCTCATCCCATCACTGCTTTACTACAACAAAAGCGCAGTGTGATTCCTGTCTGGCAGTCAGCCAAGGACAACTTAGCATATCTACTATGGTCTTTTCCATAGGCCACGTAGGAATATCTGCTTTAGTGTCTGGAGCACCTCTTCCCCTTTAGTATTATTAACCTTGATGTTCACAATGTTGATTCTTACAGTTTGGGAGGTGACAGGTCAACTATTGTAACCCTTAAATTTCCTGTTGAACTTCAAGCTTGACTTAGAGATAAGACTTTAAAACAAAATTGAGTCTGCATTGCTATTTTCAACTGCTATAGCTTTTATATTAGGTTCCCATGTCTTCCTCTGAAATCCAGCATTATCAACATGCTTAATGATTAGGGACCTTGTGATGTGGGAAGAGGTGATCTGTTCCATTCTCTTGGCTCCTGTGCTCTGGAATTCCTACAGCCATTTGGTTACTCCTGTCCTGCTTGCTTTCTGAAATGACTTGTATTATGCATAGACAGTCTTACTGCTGTCTTGTTTATATTGAACGTGTCAGGGTAATTTTTTTTTTTCCAAGATGTATTTCTTGGTTTTCCCAGGTGGATATTATGAATATGATGTTACCTCATATTTCTATCTTCTGAGTGTTTTTTTGTACTCTATCTGAACTGTATTGGTAGTAACTGATCATTTTATAACCTCTAATGTTAAAATGCTGTTTTCCTACCCTTCTCAGATCAGTCATTAAGATACTGCAACTTTAGAATGGATAAGCAAGTTTTTTAAAATGTGTGGAATTAATATTTACCTAGGAATTAATTAAGATAGAAGTGTATAATGCTGCAGAACTTCCAAGAAACCTAATGCTTCTGGATAGCTAATACTTCTGGAAACCTAAAACTTCTTACAGGATTCAACTGCTTTCCTCTGAACTTGCTTACTTGCAATCTTTGAGATACTGGACACAGTTGTTTGACTTTCAACTGCTTTTCAAAAATCACTGCTGGTGAGGATCAAGATTTTAAACAAGACTACAGATCAATAAATTTTTGGATGTGCAGAATCTTTGATACTCTTGGAAACAAGTAAAATTAATTATCCTGAATACTGTATTTGTTTCAGTGAAAAGACTAGCATCATTTTGAAAAATCATAGAGCATGCTAGGGAGGATTGCAAAAGTACTTCAGAAAATATACCTGGATTTGTTCTCATGTGCATACTGTGAGCATATTTCAATATGTGTTATCAGTGAGAAATAAGAATGGAATGAGGAAATATTTTTATCATCTAATACAAAACACAAGAGGCTGCTATTAGCATGTGATGCCTAATTTAGGGGTCTGAAGTGACCTGACTCATTTTCATGATGTCTTGTGGAGTCATGTTCAAAGTGAATGCTAATGGACTGCCACAATGGGGAGGTAACTCCTTTATAATGCAAGATCTATAACAATAGGAAATTGGATGCCGCTTGACTTACAGTAATCACAAAAGCATGTTTATTACTTATTCTTGCATAGCTCCTACTTAAAACCTAAAATAGATGGAAGCCCTGCAGTGCTAAGATGTCTTTATAAGTTTAAAATCAAGAAAAGGGGAAAGATAAGACCTTGTTTAGAAAGTACCTTCTTTGAAGGTACAGTTCAGTGAAGATCATTAGCCATGTAGGGCTAAACTTGCTTTGTTTAATACTACTTTAATTTGATTAGGAGTCAGTTTTTAAAATGCATGAAAAGTTTGCTGTAGAACCATACTGCCTAGAAATCCCCTGGGGAGTAAACTGACTGCTGTTTATGGTAAAATATGGGAATGGAGGAAGCATGGAGAGTTACCTGGCAGTTTCCATTAAAAGTGTAAGAGAAGTGGAAGCAGTGACAGATGATCTAAGAGGAATATAGAAACAGTGTGCATTCAGGAACGGGTGTTAAGACAGCCAAAGTCTATCCAGAATCTGTCAAGTTAAGGGTGATTTAAAAAAAATAAAAAAAAATTAAAAAAATTAAAAAAATCTTCTAAAGCAATATCAAAACCAAAGGGGGCCAGTGAGAAAAAAAGCGAATCCACTGCTGTATGTAGTGGGGGATCTTGTGGAAAAGGACATGGAAATGATAAGATATTCCTTGCCTTCTTCACAATGGTCACTACAGTAAGGCTTGCCTGAAGCAATCCAAGGCCACTAGGATCCGTAGTGAAGTCTGGAGCAAGGAAGACTTGCCCTTTGTAGAGGAAAATCAGGCTAAGAAGTACTTAAATGGAATGTACACAATTCTATGGGTTGTACCAGCAAGTGCTGAACAAACCAGACTCTGTCATTGTGAGGTTAATCTTGATTATCTTTGGAAAAGTTGTGGAAATTGGGGGCGTAGCTCCTGAGGACTGGTAGAAAGCAACTGTCTCTTTTCAAGAAGAATCAAAATGTGGGGAGATGTGAAGTGGTCAACTTCACATCAATCACTGGGAAGTTGATGGAGCGGATAATCCTGGAAACTGTTTCCAATTGCATAAACGACAAGATGATTACAAATAGTCAGCATGGATTTATGAAGGTGAAATCGTGCTTGATGAACCTGAGCTTTCTGTGATAAGGTGACTAGCTCAGTATGTGAGGGGAGAACAGTAGATGTTTATCTTGACTTTGGTAAGGCTTTTGGCACTGTCTCCTGTAACATTCTCTTTGATAAACTGATGAAGTGTGAACTACACAAAAGCAGACAATGAGATGAGCTGAAAACTGTTTTGCTTGGCTCAAAGGAATCATCAGCATAAAGCTCTCTTGAAGAATAGTCTCTAGTGGTATACTGCAAGGACTGAAAGGGGTGGTAATACTGTTTAATGTTTCTATTAACAACCTGGACTATGAAACTAAGGGTGGTTTCAGCGAGTTTGCAGAGGGAACAAAACTGTGATGGAGTGTTCACAGAATCACAGAATTGTAGGGGTTGGAAGGGACCTCCAGAGATCATCGAGTCCAACCCCCCTGCCAAAGCAGGTTCCCTACAGCAGGTCGCACAGGTAGGCATCCAGGCAGGTCTTGAACATCTCCAGAGAAGGAGACTCCACCACCTCCCTGGGCAGCCTGTTCCAGTGCTCCGTCACCTCACTGTAAAGAAGTTCTTGCGCATGTTTGTGCAGAACTTCCTATGCTGCAGTTTCCAGCCGTTTCCCCTTGTCCTGTCTCCACTCACCACTGAAAAGAGTCCAGCCTCGCCATTCTGCCCCCCACACCTTAGATATTTATAGACCTGGATCAGGTCCCCTCTCAGTCTCCTTTTCTCAAGGCTGAACAGACACAGTTCACTCAGCCTTTCTTCAGAGGGGAGATGCTCCAGGCCCTTCACCATCTTCGTGGCCCTCCGCTGGACTCTTTCCAAGAGATCCCTGTCTTTTTTGTACTGGGGAGCCCAGAACTGGACGCAGTATTCCAGATGATGTCTTACCAGGGCAGAGTAGAGGGGGAGGATCACCTCCTTTGACCTGCTGGCCACGCTCTTTTTAATCTTGATGTTAGATGCACCACAGAAGTTTGCAAGGACCTGGAGAGAGTGGAAAAATGGTCTGTCAGAAATACTGTGAAGTTCCACAGAAGGAATCATGGTCTCCGTCCTGGGGAGAGAAATAACTGCATGCCAGTTGGGGCTGGGGTTTGACTGATTGGAATGCAGCTCTGTGGGAGAAAGCCATGTAAGCCCTGGTGGACCAAATTGAACGTAAGCCAATAATGTGCCCTTGAGACAAAGAGGGTCAGCAGCTTCCTGCGCTGTACTGGCCATAGCGTCACTGGCAGTTCTGTGGGAATGGTCTGTCACTTAGCTCTAGGGAGTGGAAACTGTCTGGAATGCGTAGTCTTGTTCTGGGTTCTGCATACAAACTGTGTACTGAAGTTAGTCCAGCAATTGGATGTGATGGTGATTAACATCCTTGTGAATACAGGTTGAGAGAGCTGGGATTCTTCAACCAGGAGAAGAAAAAGTTCCAGAATGTGTGTGCAGAGATCTTATTGATACATATGAGCACACATACTTGAAATATAGGAAGCTTCCTTTAAATATAAATATTTTACTATGGGGGTGGTCAAACTCTGAAACAGAAATTTTGGAGATGGCCTAAGTCTGACTGGACGTAGCCCTGAGCAATCTGTTCTAGTTCATCCTGTGGTAAGGGGTCATGCTGGGAGATCTCTGGAAGTCCCTTCCACCTTAAATGTTCTGTGATTCTCTTTGTTGAATTGTTGGTGCGATTCTGGGCCTTTTAACTCTTGAGTGCTATAAATTTTCATTGGTGTGAACCAGAAAAGGAGGTAGGGAGAAGAATTCGCATGAAAATTGTTTGTAATGCTAGAGCTCTCCTTGATCAATTACAAATTTTGCAGACGCGAAACAGCTTTTATTCTTGTTCCTGTATCATTCCTCATCTTGTCTTAGTGACTATCAGTCTTCAGACAACCCTTCTGCAAACCTCAACAGCAGATGCAGCTCAGCAGATTGGCTAATAGAGTGGTAAGCTGAAAAGGATTTGGGAATATTTTTTTTTCTGCTTCGTAGCTATGCTAGGTAATCCAACCCTACATGACAGTAACTGATTTCCATTTCTACTTGCTGCAGATATTCTCAGACCTCTATGTCCATGCAAACTTGCAATTATTCAGAAGTTCCTGGCTTGTCTCTTTCACAAGACAAGCCTATGGAGAATGGGTCTGCATTTCTGTTATGCTGAGCAATGTCCGAAGCTGCAAGGTTTTGTCTCACAATATCACTTACCTTGTAATTGCAACTTTTGTCTTCTACCTCTTTTGGAAAGTGTTATGTACAAAGAGACTATAAAGTACAGTAAAGAAAATCAATACTGTCCCATTTGCACATCTCATCTCTTTTGAAGTGCTGAACCTTTTTTTTATTTTGCTACCTAGTATGTGTCAGTATCCTTGCCAAATTCAGTACTGGCATACTGCCTTCAAGGACTGTCTCTGAAGAGAATGTGTTTGTGACAGCTGGATAGTAGAAAGATCATGAAATTAGACCATGATTTTATGCTTGAACCCTTGTATCCCTGTACTGCTATGGACTTGCTTTGTGACAGGCAAGTAAATTAAACATGAATCCTTAGAGGAATTTTATTTTGTATCTCCACTGAAACACTGGGCATTGAGTTGTTGATATACTTCTAGGATATGGCATGCACGAACTACGTGTTTCTTCAGTGACATTTAACTACTGCATTTTGTGTATCTAGTTGCTAAACATATTCTTCTATTCTGTATGGCTATGCAGCAAGGGAATTTTAGCCGAATGAAATGTGGTGAATCTTTTTCCCCTGATTCTTTGAGTCATTATTTTTCCACACAGGTCAGTTTCCTGATTGCAGTGATTGCAACTGTATTAAAATTTATCCACTTCACATAGATTGGTCATTTAGAACATTGCCCTAACTCACCAGGAAATTGTGAAATAAGGATATTAAAGTTGTCTAGATACTCAATATTGCACTGAAGCTAAGCTGAGATTTAGAGTAGTCTCTGCTTCAGTGTGGGTTAAGCCACTGTTGCTGGAGCTAATAATATTTAGAACAACTTTGTTACTGGTTCGTGTTTCTCACAGCACAGTACAGGATTTTCATGGTATAGTAAATGAGAAGCTCAGTTAATGCTAGACTGTGAGTACCTGATAGTAGGAGTTCTCCAGTCATTTGTCTCTCTAATGCCATATAAAATAGCTTTGTGTATGTAACAAAGAAGCCCTTTGGAACAATAAAAAACATTGAGGGTATCAGGAGGGAGAGAAGTGAATTTCAGACAAACAGTATTCTGTTCAGATCTCTGGATTCATTCAGAGATTCATAGGCTTTCTCTTTAGGAAGACATATATTCCAACATGGTGTTTTGAAATGCTCTGAAAATATCAAATGAAAATATCTGAATTATCAAAAGACACATGTATTTCTGTTACGCAGCATGTTCCTCCTCCATCACCAGTAAGATGTTTGTATTTGCACTTCTCATAGCCTGCTAATACATCTTTGAAACAGTAGGCTTCACAGCAATTTCATACCTATATGGGCAATTTGACTCCAGCTCTTTGTTTTGCTTCTGTTTGTGCTTATGCAACTCTCACTGTTGGGCAGATCTTCACAGGGAGATGCTGAAGTAACAGAAGGGGGAGGTTATTGCTGAAAACATTTGTTCTTTCAAGTTTCCTGCACAGATTTTGGACTATGTCCAATGCTTGTTGAAGCTAAGTTTCGCGTGCTTCTGGCTGCCCAAGTCAGAACTTTTGGTCTGTCATATATGCATGTGTTAAGGAACAAAGCCTGCCTTTAGTGAAAACCTAGAAAGGCTGCTCAGTTTTTGACAGCACTGTAGTTACAGCAGGTAAAATTTGCACGTCATACTATCTGCATTGTATTCAGCAAGATCAGCAAGTTATACTTGGGTATACTTTGGCTGTTCCAAAGTTCAGATCTTCAAGGGGATCAGTATTCCTTTAAAGGATGGAGAGCACCTCACCTTGCTGCCAGTGGCTATGTGCTTTTTCTTATTACCTTTTTACAATTGAAAGCTAGCTGCCCATAACGTCATGTGGCTTTAGAAACCTTGGAGCTGCACAATTCATTTTACAATTATGTCTCCTTTGTGGTTCTGATATTTTATTGTTTAATAGCACTAAATCCCTTTTAATTAAAAAAAAAAAAACCTTCCAGGGATTCCAGTTTCAGGCAAATTATGTAAACCGTAGTAGTACCATAATAGTAGCAGATTTTACTAATTCATCTTTATTTGGATAAATGAGGTAGCAAATGTATGTGTGGGTATTGACCGCATGAAAATTCAAGCTTCAGGTACTCTATATTGAAATGCAGTGTTAGAAATACTCTCAGCATGAGTTGGTATAAATTCAGGTGATTAATACCCGTAAATAAAATGTGCTAAAAAATGTTATTGAGAACTCTGCTCAAAATCTTTTCATCTTTAGGCCCTAAACTGAAACAAAAAACGCTCTACCTCTAGGTTTGAGATGTCTGACACCTGAACTGCCATGACTGTTGGGGTGTGTCTGTGTTGGTATTTTGGTCTGGCACAAATGAGTCTTGAAGCAACCTTCTGATGGCTGTATTTTTTGTGAGCAAGTTCAGTTTGATCAGATGTGGGGGGTTTTTTTTGGAGAAAATGAATACAGAAATGGTGCCTCAGGTGTCTGTTGGATGCACCTCAATCCTGAATCAGGACATAGGACCTAATGATTTATCTGTGCAACTACAAAGTCCACCAGTGTGACCTTACGGAACCCACTGGAAGACTACCAAAGTACCAAACTTTCATTAAATTCTAAACACTTGTTGTGCCAGAGAAAGGAACAGTTTTCTCACATGCCTTGCATAGGAGACCAGAGCTGGCTTGCTGCTGTGAGTACCTTTAGTTGCACAGACACATCCAGGTCAGCTCTTTCCCATTTCTCACTTTCATAATAGCTTAAGGTCCATTTTTCAGTGCTCACCATTCCCTTTCTGGTCATAGAACAGCTTTTCTTGTCATCTCTTTAGGAGAGGAGCAAACTTGGTGTCTGAGTGCCATAGTGCCTCACACAAAAAGCAGAATGAAAGGTGTTTTTTTTTTACTGTGTGTTCCTGAGACCTCACACTGGGGCAGTGACACATCAATCATGTGAGATAGCCCAAAGGAAGCAGTATACACTGCAGAGGAATCTACAGAAAGCAGTATAATTGAGGAAGCGGCAGTGTCTGTGAGATTTCCTTCAGAAAGTTTTGCACTATATGTCTGGTTTGAACATTTAGTTTAAGGAACCTGTGTAAGCCATGTCTGGTTTGGTCTCCACTGCTTTTTCTTCAATCATTCAGTTTCATAGTTCAAAATCTCTCTAAAGCCAATGTTGTTATATGGCTACGTGAGCTTGTTGCTAAACTGCCTGTTTGTCTTTAAACAAGTAGGAGGGAAATAAATTTTACTTCAAGTATTGGCTACAGCAAAGATGATTAGACATTTATTACATTTTTTCCTTTCTTTACTCCAATAAAAGCGAGTTTCCAGAAAGTTCTCATAATACTGGAAAGGGGTGGGACCTTTTTTCAGTGAAAGAGATCCTGCTTTGCATTTGCTAACCCTTAAGCAATTCAAAATTTATACTTCTTTCCTTGCAGTGAAAGCTGTCTTAAGCTAATTGGCAATCTCAGTTTGCTAAATACTGTTTTGTTTTTTCAAGTTCACCTCTGGTTTCCATTTATTAGTCTCCATCTGGTTGTAAACCAGAAAAATTAGAACATTTGCTGCTCATCTCAAAGATAGGTTGAGACTCTGTCAGAATAAATAATTTAAAAAAATCTTTAACAGATGCATCTGCTGGGTACTGTGTGGCAATGCCATTCTCCATTTTGTTTAAAAATATGAAATGTATTTTTAAATAAATTGCTGGTTAGTGTCAGACTGGTGCATGGCATAGAGCAGTGGTCTGTGAACTTTCATCTGGGGTAAGTTACGTGACTTCCTTAAGGATCTGCCACAGTCAGAGCATGTGCACCTCTCCTCAAATGTGCAATGGGAACAGAAGGAGACTTCATGTGGCTGAATGTTGAAGTGCATCTGTTGGAAGACAGGGACGACTTCATGGTGTATGCGTGATAGGTACAACGCTGCTCTCCTGAGGCTCTCTAGGAAGAATGTGCTCTTCTGCATTGCTGAACATAACGTAAAAGGTGGATGCCTTTGTAGTAGGATATTGGTCTGGTGTGACTGCTTCTGTGGGAGGTAGAAAAGTTGGCATGTTTTTCAACGCTCTTGCTTATGACTGTATAATGTTTTTGTTCTATTTAAGTAATTTCTTGGAATGTATCAAGGATATCAAGGCACATCACTGCATAGCTGAACCTCATTCTGCGTCTTGAGAAGTTGTCCGCCAACTTCTCAAGTTTAATAGTTTAATAGTAAGGTTCTTTTAAGTGAGAATTAATCATCACAACTGACTGCAAGGAAGCTACCAGGGTACCTCTGTGCTTTGTCTGTGCTGATCTAACAGATAGCGTAACTTAAGCAGACAGGTCTAAGCTTAGCAATTTCTTTAAACTTCATCAAAACTGTTATTACAGGTCTTAGAATCATAGTCTGGGTTGGAATGGTCCCTTAACATTATGTAGTTCCCCCCTTTCTACAGACAGGGACACCTCCCTCTAGACCAGGCTGCTCACAGCCCCATCCAGCCTGGCCTTGGTTGCCTCCAGGGAGGGGGCATCCACAGCCTCTCTGGGCAACCTGTTCCAGTGTCTTGTGTAGCTGAAATGTGTAGTATCTTTATTTGTTCACTGTTCTATTAAAGGGAAAACCGTCAAACCCTTCTTCATATTACTCTTTAAAATTATGATTTTATGCTTGAGAACTTACAGCTTTTAAATATAGTAGGCAAAGAGTAAAATGAAATAGTTCATGATCTGAATAAACGTAGTCCGTAATGTATGCTACATAATTAAATGTTTTGCTAAGAACAGGTCATTATCTTTCTGGCTCACTTAAATGTTGTTAATCATCAGTTAGAATTGATTATTTTTTTATTTTTTTTATTTTTTCCCATGCCAAGGCAGAATAAACTGTGAATGCTTGACCTTAACTGCATGGGTAAAGAGCAGCTTGCTGGGTGAACTGTATGACCTAGAGCCCACTTCTTCCATGCTTGTTCTGTCATTGCTGGCACTTCACCTTTGAGTGATGGCAAATGCTCCTCTTGCATCCAATCTGTATATATTTTCTCACGTAACAGACACATTTCTGGTATCATAGTGAACTTGAAGGATTGCTTGCTTTTCCTAAGACCCATAGAACTCAGGTAACAGTGTGTATGAAACTCAGCTTGCCTGTATACCTATAGATGTAAATACCTAACGTGGGGAAGAATCATGCTGTCTGCCTTCTGAAGTTAGTAGCTCTATGTTTGCTTTGATTTTTTTAATAATATTTTCATTTGACAAAGTAGTCATGCAAAAAATGCAGACTGACTTAAAAGGTACCCGTGTGTAAGTAGTTTAATTATAGAACATCCTCCACTTCACACTCCACAAATGCAGCTTTACCTTGAAAATGTTCTAAGCTACACAATGATTGTACTTATTCATCATGTACACAGCTTTATTTGCTATATTACCCTTTTCCATTTGTATGTTTTGCTGTTAAATTTCCCCTTGAGTGTTTTCAGTAGTAGACTACACTTCCCCTGAGAGACCCAGGTCCTTGCTATGAATTTTGAGAGTACACCAAATCCTCCTCAAAACTACTGCAAATGGTACCTGTTAGCACTCCCATATATCACTGTAAATTTTCCATGAATAAGAAAGAAAGTTCTCTGGGCAGGGTGTTTATGAGAGAGCCTTGGTACTTGAATAGTTCAATGACAATAATAATGATAGTGGTGGCTGGTGGCTGGCCAGACTCATCTGACCTTTCTGAAACTAATTTACTTTCTGAAAATTGGAAAAAGCAGAAGTGAATTAGGCAACAAAAGGATCAAACGCTCATCAGCATATTTCCTCTGAAAGTTTAAAAAAAATAAAAGAAGCTTGACTTCCACACACACAACCTGGCTGATGATTGTCCTAGAGCTTAATGAAGCAGAGTATCAGCAATCTTATTTAAACAGAACTAAAGCATGGCTAAAAACGTGGAAAATATTGAGTTTGTGTGGATGATGAATGTCAGTGAGCTTCTCTAAGCTTCTAAAATGTGAGGTAACATTGGCAGTGAATACTTCAAGAAAGAATTGCACCTTGGCAGAAAAAGAAAAGTTTAAGTCAAAAGGATTGTATGTCCAGCCAAATACTTTTGAAGCAATGAAAATAGAGTAGAAATGAAGATGAAATAGCGAACTTAGAGCAGTTTACTAATAGAATGGTGTAAGAATTCCCAATTTTTAGATCAGAAGTAAGTCTCAGAGATATTGTTGTAAAGATTCATCTTTTAGTGGGAAGGCCAATCTAGACATAATTGCCACCAGTAACTATTGGCAGGAACGATGCTGGTTTCCGTGATTAAATCATTTGATAGTTTGTTTTTTATTTTTTCTTTAGGAGCTTGATTTTAGTAGCTTATAGGCTTGCAAAGCTTTGGTTGAATGTGATTCAACATAATAGAAGTCTGATTTAAAGCTGAAAGTTTTCAAGAACTTGTTTTGTCAGAACCATGCTGCACTTAAGCATGTGAGTAAGGAAGATGAATGGGACTCCTAGGACAGTGGAGACATCCCACTTTCTATTTCTCATGGTGAATTCCTTGCACTTTCTCCCACTGAATTCTCCTCTCCTTGACTGGAGCAGAAGCTTCTTGTGTGTGCTGAGAATGTCTGAGGAACATGATGAGAAAGGAGACATGTTAAGAGGATAGAGGCTAAAATCAGGGTGTTTTTCTGTTCACCTCCAGTGGCTTTGGGGCACAGCAAGTCAAAGAGCTGAGAGGAATAAGAAAATTCAGAGTGAAGGGAGAGGATCAGCAGCAGGTTTATTGATCAATAGTGCGTGGGTAAGTATTGCAACAATAGAAATGGTTGGAGGAATAAAGCTGGAGAACCAAGGAGGGCAATACAAGCAGGGAGAGAAATAGTACGACAGCAACTAAAAGGAGATGGACAAAGGAGGCAGAAAGAAGAGGAAGATGTTGGGGCAGAAAGGCAAAAAATGTTAGAGTTCACCTCTACAGTATTTGAGACTCAATATCCCCATGCTGCGTAACAGAGAAATCCACTGACAAAGCACATGAATATATGGATGTGGCACAGGGCTGTGTCCTGAGCAGTAATATCAAAGGCTGCATTTCTTAATGTATGTGAACAAGCTGTTTGGGTTTTGTTTTCTTGTTGCTGGATGGGTTTTTTTGTGTTTTATTTTGTGGTGTTTTTTTTTTTTTTTCTTCCTCTAAGTACTGGAAAAATAATTCCAAGTCTGCAGAGATTGTAAGAGCTATCGCCATAGGAAAGCCTTTACCAGTTGATACAATTTTCCTTTGCAGCTTCAGGGTTCCTTTTGCAGAAATAATAAGTTTTTAACCAGTGCCAGAGTGTAAAATTTGTTCAATAAAAATGTATGTCTTCACTCTGAAATACATGAGATCCTTCATTTTATCTGTTCCACTTTGAAGTATCCAACTCCTTTACTTTTGGAATGTAGCAGATAATGCTTACAGAATTATTTGTCTCTGTTGTGATAATTAGATTCCTTCTCGTGATATGTTTTGAAGTTGCCTGCACCAAAACCTGCCCACAGTTTTGGATTTTTGGCTTATCTTTATCACTGCCCAGTGAGAGGTGAAAACCAATGATTCAATTATTCTAATTTGTACTGTTGTCTTTGAGGATAACTAAATAACCAAGACTTCCCTTCTGCCAAGGATTGGCAGTTTATTTGTGGCACCTGGAGCTGGTTTTAACTACATCTTCTGGACCTCTTGTTTTGCTCAGAAGCTTCATCAAATAACGAGTTTATTTGCATGCCTACTTACCTCTGCCTCCTGGCTATTGCATATTTAACATAGCAGTTATCTGTTGTTTTTTCTTTTTTTCCCTTGCTTAACTCACCAAGCATCATGCTGATGACTTGCCTAGTCATCCTTTTCTTTTAGCTTATTTTTCTTTCACGGTATGCATGTTTTGTTTGTTTGTTTTTAAGTTCTTGAATCATGGCCGTAGTTAAATGGGTCCCTTCCTCTGCTTTAGGAAGCCTTCAGCTGTGTCTCCTCTTACCTTTCAAGAAAACTTTTTATTGCATCTTTTTTTTTGTTTGTTTCCACTTTATTTTAACATGCTTTTAATGAGATGTCTTCCATTAATTACATTAACTTGCTGATCCAATAACTTAAAAACACAGAACCTCTTAGCAGTGTTTTTACATATATATAAAACCTTCAATCATGTTTGTTCGTGCAATAAATTTATTCCAGCACACTTTTATTTATTCTGAATAAAACTTTTAATGGTGCCTGTTGGTATCTTATCAAACCTTCACAAAGCTGTATCATTAGCATAAATACTTGTATTTCATAAAGAGCCTTCTTTTATTATGTTAATTTGCATATCTTTTATAGTTCATAAACACTCTCCATTATTAAAATGAATACACACAAACATGCACACATTTTTATGACTTGTTTTTTAAAGTACATTTCAAAAGGTTATGTTAGGTTTCAACGTGGTCTAGCATAATACAGTTTTTTCTCAATGCAAGTTATTCAGCTGAATTGCTTAAAGAGTATAACTTCTTTTAGCATAATAATCTTGTTTTTCAGTATGATGTGGTGGGGCTTTTGTTGTTTGGTTTTTTTTTTCTTTTTGGTTAGGTTTTTTTGTTGTTGTTGTTGATTTGTGGTGGGGTTTTTTGGCTTGTTTGTTTTGAGATATTAACTCCTACCTCACGATATACGATGTTACAACTTAATGATTGCTTTGATTTATTGTGGTTTACTTTGCTCAACAACCTTTATTGGCAACTAGTATGCAAGTAGTTTTTAATTATGAAGCTATATTCTGCCACTTTTCCACAGATCTTACTCCTGCACTACAAAGAATGGGTCTTCTTGTAAGACAAGTACTGAAGCTCAAACTCCTCTCTGTAGGATCATTGCCTCATTAACTATGGGGACTTGTACTGTGTGAGGGAAAATACTGCAGAGCTGGAAATGATGATGATCACTAAGAAAAGTGAATGTCCATGTAGAATAAATACTGTGGCCGCATAATTTTTTCTGTTGTATAAATCTGGCTTTAATGTGTGACTAGTATATGCTGTTCATTTTTGGAACAAATAAAAGAGACAGTAGTGCTTAATGTTCATTGGGAAGCTGAATTGATGGTCTAAGAAAACATTGGATTTGTTGTCAGTTTTTGATTCAGTATGTTTAAATATGACTTGATAGCTTGATAGTTTTTCATTGAATGACATCCCCCCATTCTTTACCTGAAGAATCCCCTCCCATCCCCCCTCCAAAGGAAAAAAAAAACCCAACAATGGATTCTACTAACAAAAAATGTATATCTGCATAAGTTAAAACAGTTTTATTGGATGGAATTAAAAACCGCATAAGTGTCTTTAGCTTAGCAATTCTTAAGTTTTGAATGCTTAGTTTTTTAGCATTAGCATAATTCCAAATTGATTGTTTTAAAATAAGAATATATTTGCATGCAGAATCTCTGCAATATATCACCTCCATGAGTAAAGTCTCTGGTTTTTAACTTTTAATAGTAAAGCATGAAATACAGGCTCTGAAGACTTCAGGGCATGCAAGATGAGTTTGTACAGACTGCATTGTAGACAACATTTGCTCAGTTGCATCTCTTCTTGCACCCTGTAAAGTAGATATTAGGTCTGTGTAAGCTCACATCCATCTTTTCTTGTAGGACATTGGGCATATGACTCTCTCTTATCATTCTGTTGCAGCATGGTGGGAGCTCTCAGTAAGTGTATTCAGATCTGTTTTCCCACCTCTCACACAGACTGTAGGGTATAATTGAAAATAAATTTCTTCCTGCTGCAAAAACTTGAAGTGACCGTCAGCTTTTCTGCCTTCAAAACAAAATGCAAGGCATAGTTGTGTCATTGTTTTATCATCACTAAAATGAAGGAGTTGGAGTGACTAATATGCAGAGGGAGGAGGAACAGTGGGAAGGGGTACTAAATAAAGTACTTGTAGTTAAATTGCTTGTTGAGGTAATATAATTTCAGACGATGTGGCAGTGAGCCCAGGATAAACACACATTTAGATAAATGTGTTTCTTGGACAGTAGTGCAGGCTGGAGCTCCTCCTGCTCCCTGGAGGCTTCGTGTCCAGGTTGTACCCTGTTGCTGTATTGCCAACTACAGGCTTACAGGTCTTGGGTTTAGTGTTTGCTGTATGAGAAGCCAGAATGGGGGCTAAATGATGCTTCTGTGACAGCTTTTACAGCCAACAGTGACTCTAAGTGAGCAGTGGTCAGGTCACACCAATTGATAACAGAACTGCTGGAAGGTGTAGACTCCCAGGTTCCCCATCAAAGAACATTTTTCTTACTTCAGGAACAAACAGTCTGGAAGACTGTTGTGATGCCCGTATACTACAGAATCCATTTTTTTTAATGGACGAAATTGTTACCTTTTCCAAAACATTTACCTCTGCTTGAAATAGAGAAGATATATTAACAGAGTTCTATAATACTTGACACACAGCAGCTAGACAAAACTCTTGGTCTCTTGTCTTTTTCCTCACTCCCTCTCATCTCTCTGCCTGAATAGAAGTGATTGAATAGGACATGCTGTAATTTGTTTTTACAGTGAATAATGTTTCAGTTTATCCTGAGGGACTGTTAGGTGAGTAATCTCACACTGACCTTGACACAGTGTTGTTGTAAAAGGCAGATCAGGTTGTTTTAAGCAGATAAATCATTTAATTTGCTTCTATTTCTAATAAAAGGAGGCTGGTAAGGAAGTGTTTGTGAGCATTCTGTCATGTGATAACATTTTCCTCTTAAGTAAAATTGTTTAGCTGGCCACAGCATTTGTTTTTATTTACTCTCATCAGAGAACATTATAGATGATGGTATTAACTTCAGTGTTAACTCTTGGCCTCTCTTCTCTGTCTTTTATCGGTCTACAGAGCATTTAAGCTTTGGACATCAATCCACATTTTAACATGTAATTCTAATGAGGTGTGATTGACACTTTACAAATAAACTGGCTTCTTTAAGATCCCATTCTAAAAGTTGTGCAACTTTGTCAGCTAATGCATTAATTTACAGGTTAAATAAAATCAGATTCCCCATATGCTGGAAGTGGTTTTTATTTATTTTCATTGTAGAGTGTGATATCCAATTATTGTATATGATATATGTAATAATTGGTGTCAATTGAGACTCTGACTGTATGGTAACAAAACGTATTATGATACAAGAGAAGGATATTGTATGATAGTAGGGAGGCAGCAACTACTCACATCTTCTGGAAAGTTTGTTCATCATTTTCATCTACTCAAACTGGAGCTGGTTGTACGTTTGGTATTTGCACTGCCTGAAAAGTAAAATGGCCTGAGTCACAACAGGATTCAGGCACAATTAAGAATCCTAGGGGTTGAGTTTGCCTCCCATGTCTTGCGCAGTGCTGGTTTTCAACGTGACCAGATGCAGAGGATGAAAGGTCTTGTGTGTGTAGTATGTATTCAACATCAAAACCTCCAGGGCCTTGTAATAAACCTGTGCTAATGTTATATAAGGTCAGATGTCTTTATATACAACTGAAAATATTCTGTTTCCACAGGGTCGAGACTTGATCTCCTGTCTCTGAGAGTATCAGGTTGCCTTTAGTACATCTTCCTGTTATCTGCATGGTCTCTCAGTTCTTTTGTGAGCATTTCTCCATGTATCAACCATGCTGCAATCCTAATGCTGCCTTATAGGTTAAGATCTTTATTTATTTTGTTTTCAATGTTTTCTATCTCATAAATATTTTGGGTGATAAATAATTCCTGAGAAGCATATGCTTCTCCCATTGACATAAATAGTTTTTTCTCCCATTCGCATCATGTGGTTTCTTCTGTTTGGATTTTTGATTTAATTCTTTTTGCTTAAAACTCTTCCTGAATACAGAAATGTCTGGTTCCTGCACTGACTACTGCTGTATTAGGATTTAGAATTATTAGACTTTAGATACTTTCATATGCTAAAGTTCAATTGTCCTTAGCCTTTGTACTCCTATTTTGGTGCTGCTGTCTGATGTAATTTTATTATAAGCCATTTCATCGTACGTGCTTTTACAAGATCAAGTTGCTAACTGCTTTTAAAAGATATTTTATTTATTTGTTATCCAAACATGTAGACAGAAGGAATAAAAAGACTGTACGGTACTTTAAGCAGAGATTTATGGTTTTGTTTTGTAGTGCAGATGTTTGCCTAGATAGCTGCATTCTGGGGAGATTGTATTAATGTACTTGTTCTGAGGTTTCTCTGTTCAGTGGTCTGCATTATTTCAGAATAGAAAGAGCATGCACACCTTTCACGTGTTCTTTTTCCTGTGAATACTGTAGATGAGGCAGTAGCCCTGAGGCCAGGCAGCAGCAGTGCTGATGGGCAGGAAGCAGGTGAAGCGCTCCTGCAGCCATGCTGCTGTGTTCTTTCCAACTGAGAAAGCTGTTGGTGAGGAGGGAAGGTCGCAGCCTTGCCTCCCAGCATGCATGCTCTACTCCAGCTGACCATGTGTCCCCTCTTGTTTCTGGCAGTGCTGCATGGGCAGGTGTACCGGTTCTGCACCTCCGAGGGTACCTGGCTGCTGAAGGAGAACTCGACTCTGCCCTGGAGGAACCTGACTGAGTGTGAGGCCTCTGACCAGGTAAGAGTGCCTCTCTGGCTGCTACTGTTGTTTAGGACCAAACAGAGAACAGCACTAATCATTGATGCAAGTGGATTTTTGCCCTGTCAAAGTAATCATTTTCAACTCGTCCTGAGTGCCTCACTTTGATGAGTCTAACAGTAATGTCAGGTATCTCCCCTTTAACAAAGTGAGGCAGATGAGCCTAGGGTTAATGTAGGTGAGACAGCTGGGAGAAGTAAACTGGAGGCTGTGGTACAGGACATTCCTGAGGCAGTCAGTGGTCTTATTTACAGCAGGAAAAATTCTCATTACAGAAGTCATCTAATATTATCCCTTTTCCATTCCTTCCCTTCCCTTGGTAGAATATTTCTGGGATAAAATTAGTTTGTGTTCTCTGTCTCATAAGTAGATATTAAAATTAACTGACCTGAAAGGCACTTGTTTTTCAGCTTTGGGCAAAGGGTAGTTCCTGCTTTCTGTCCGTTTGTGGGATTTGTTTGTTTGTTTTTAAGCTAAATTTGACATGAACTGTAGAATTAGGCTTGTCAGTTTATTTTCTTGCGCTAGTACTTTATACTCTGCAGGGAGCTGGAATACCTGGCACCAAATAAAGAAGAGTGGAGAGGTTTCCAAGGGATTTTGGTCAGCCACTGGCGTCAGCTAGTGCACTATGTGCGTACCCATGACGTAATGCCATCACAGCTGTGAGCCTCCAAGGGTGATCCTTTTGCTCATATAAATTGAGTTTGCTCTCTGTCCCAGCATGCTGGGAACTAGTACATACCTAGCCAGAACAGATCTAGTGTATGAAATTCCTTAGTTCCACAGGCAGAGTGCCTCCTGAGTTCCTGGAACTCAGCACCTCTTTAGAAGGAATGAATGGCTGCAAACTAGAAGGAAATGCAAAAAGAGATAATTTCTAGTTCTCCAACTGTGTAAAATATAACATTTTCTTATATTGTGTTTTATTTAACATTTCTTTATAATTTTCTTCTTCCATATCAGTAGCACATTCTGGGTGTCTCAGCGCAGCACTTTAGTGTACCACCCAGTGTAATTTTGATCACTTTTCCCCGTTTGCCGTTGTGGTTCCTTCCAGACCTGTGCTGGAACATGCCAAGAAAAGAGAGAGCTTGTGGCAACATGTGGTCATTTGGCACCTACCTCCAGGTTTCCATGAGCTAGTTTGGATTTTGAAAACCTTCACAAATAGTGTGAGACCCCAGAATGTGAATGACCATGTTTGCTTTTCCAGCTAATGTGTACAGAGCCCCTGGTAATGTTACACTGTGCGATCTATGCATCTTGTGCACGAAGACAGGAAGTTGTTTTTATGAGCTTACTGTATACTATGTCACAACTGTTGTTACACACAGTCCCAAGAGTTTGCAAGTGATTCCTTATAAAATAACATTATTTTCTTTAGGTATGAGTTGTAGGTTTGATTTGTGTAGGTGTTTTAAGTTGTTATGTCTCAGTAGCTGTTTTTCTCCTCATAAAGTAGCTTTCATGTCATTCCTTTTAAAACTAAGCTAGCAAATCCCTGAGGAACAGCCTGTGTGCTCTCATTAAATCCTCCTGGTTTCGCAAAATACATCTGAATGGCTGTACTTATTTCTGAAGTACAACCAGTATATTCCTTTGTACATCGCAGGTCTTGAGAGTCTGCTGCATAATCACAGCTTGAAGTAGGGAAGTAAAAGAGAACATGAATGTGCCTTTGGGCCCAAGCAACAAAGTCCGTACTGTATTTCAGACCTACATGTAGCTTTTCAGACAGTTCTCTTCCCTAAAGATTTTGTCCAGCACTTCTAATCAGGAGTCTAAATGGATGTGTCTTCAACAGGACATCTGAAGAGAGAGAGAGGCTATCAGGAAGGTATGAGCATCCCTGCTGCTACATCACCTCGTTCCCTTCCGGGCAGTGCTGTAACTCATAGTTCATGGTATGAGGTGGTCTGCAGCTTGTTGCCAGCAGGAACATGCTTGCACATGCTGCTACATGCTGCTACAACAGTGTAGTTGAGGTGGAAGAGGCACTATTTATGGACAGGAAAGAGTTTAATTACATGAGTTTAAGGCTTAGAGCTAGCAAATGGGACCTGGCTTGTTTTATTTCTAAACATAGACTTTACCAAAGGAACACCCTCATTACAGCATTAAGGTGATAGGCTCAAAGAGTGTGAGAAAATATAAGCTTTACCATTTTTACTGCAGAATTAAGTTGTCTGTTCTTTCTGTCATCTGTTTAATACCTGCCTGTGTGGTAATTTATGCCTCTCCATCTGTGTGATCAAATAATGTTGCATTATCTATTTTCTAGCTTGGCTATGAAGTCCAACTTTTTGACTGAACACCTGGGAGCAGCTGGGGAATTAAGATTAAAATTTTTATTTTGTTAAAACATAGGAAAGTGGAAGAGTGATTCAATGAAGGCATTTAAACTTAAAAATAGGAGAATGACTTCTGTGTATCATTAAGAGAAGTTAAAAAGCAACTTGGTAAAAAGATCTGAAGCCCATTAGCTCTGTTTATCCCTTCCTCCCTCTCTTTTTTTCTTTTCTCCTTTATGTGCTCTCAGGATGCACCAGAAGAACAGCTCCTGAATTTGTCCATCATATACACCATTGGATATGCTCTTTCCTTCTCTGCCCTTATAATTGCAACTGCCATTCTTCTTGGATTCAGGTAACTGGCGAAGCTCTGGAGAATGGAGAATGTTTTTCTGTATGATTGTATCAGGCTGACATGAAAATTTGATTTTACCCTTCTTCTATCACCTTATTTCTCAATTGCCTTTGTGTTTTTTCTCGCATTCATTTCTTCTTAAAATGCAAGCAAAATTCCTAAGCTTCTATTATATGACTGGCATGTATGAGCACACTGTTTATTAGTTGAAATATTTTGTTTTTATATCTTTTATTTCAATGAAGTTTCCACTAAAAGAGATGAAAAAAAAAAAAGAGATTTCAGCATTCTCTTATGTTGTTGCCTTGGTGATGGGGGATCTGGGATGCAAGTGGACATTTAGCAGAGAAGTTTTCATTCTGCCTTGCACAGAGTTGTGTATAAACCTCAGTCTTGCCCATTTCCTAGTCACAGAATTACAAAATCACAGAACTTTAGGGATCATTTAGTCCCCCTGCTAAAGCAGGTTCTCTACAGTAGATCTTGCAGGAAGGCATCCAAATTGGTCTTGGATATCTCCAGAGGAAGAGATTCTGCTTCTCTGAGTTGCCTGTTCTAGGAGCTCTTTGTTTTTGTATGGAACTTGCTATGCTCCAGCTTCTGCCTGTTGCTTCTTGTTCTGTTGTTCACCACTGAAAAGAGTATGTCACTTTCAACTCAACTCCCATACTTCGGATACTTATAAACTGCAGTGAGATGCCCCTCAGCCTTCTCTTCTCCATACTGATCATAGCCAGGTCTCTCAGCTTTTCATCATTTAGGAGATGATTTCAGGCCCTTTATCATCTTGCAACCCAAATCATTCTATGATTCTATGATTGATTGATCTTTGTGGCCTGCTGCTGGACTTTTTCTTAGAGATTCCTGTCTTTTTTGAACTGAGGAGCCCAGAACTGAACACAATATTCCAGATGTGGTTTGTGTAGGGTGTATTTCAATGCAGAGAAGGACTTTTACCACAATCTCTTGTTGGAGGGCTTTCAGAAAATCTCATTTATTTTGCTATGTGGAAGATAAATTAATTGATATTTATAAAGTTTTTGTGAAATATATTGCTGTCACTTGGTCACATTAGCATACTGGTTTCATCCAGTAGTGCACCAACACATTGCACAAAGTACCTCAAAATTGAGAGACTCCAGGTTGCACAGCCTTCCTGAACTGGATACATGTTCATGGTACATTGTGTAGGTTTGATTAAAATAAAAAATAAAGCCTTCAGCCTCCAACAAAACAATCTCTTTTTTTCTCTCCCTAGGTACAATAGGTGTCTCACTGATTCCAGACAGATTTTCCTATGCTATAGGAATGCTGAACACAGTGTTAGAAAACACAAAGACATAAGCATAAGAGGGAAGTCCCTCTGTCATGTGGTCTTGCTCCTGGATGCTGTATACATCTGGATCTCATCATCCTGATTACATGTTGATGAGGCTGCCTCTGAGTTGTATTTTCTTGTCTCCCAGTTCTGTGCTCTAATCCTTAAGAAATTTTCTTCCCTAGTAAATAATTCTCATTGCCAGTTAATGATTGCTTGCTCTGAAGGCAGCACTCTGTTAGCAAGGCAGTCCTTCACCTGTCCTAATTATTGGAGGAGTTGCATTTAAAAACATCAGTCATGCCTTCAGCTTCTAATCTCCAAAGCTAAAGTAACCTAAGCCTTATACTACCTGCAACGCCTTGTAGCGTGGTGTTATCCCTTCTCCTTCTCAAAGAAGATTTAAAATGACTGCAGAAATGTAGACATGCTCATGCTCTGAGTCCCATGTAATAACTGTGATTTGTACATGTTGTGGCTGTGCAACATGGGACTCATCCAACAAAACACCAGATGGTCTGAATTCTCCAAATGTCTCCCACGATGAGGGCTTTCTTCTTGCTTCACCCATCAGTGACACCTTTTAAGTAATCTTAGCAGCCCAGATGTAAAAGTCACAGAACCCAACCATGTACTTACCGAAGGAAGGATGCACGTGGCTTTGGCACATCACAAGGAGCAACCTTGCCACAGATGACTGGTAGGAGAAAGGAAATGCTGATGCCCTGATTTTTGTGGAGAGATTCTTTAGCACTTATTCCTTCAACTGTGAAGCAGTGACTGGAGAAGTGTGCATGAGTGTCTGTTTCTGGCTTTGCAAATAAGGTTACAGAGATATTAAGGAGTGCCATCAAACTATTTTTTGTTTTTATGTCTGAATTGACTGTCTGAAGACAACTTCTTTCTGTATCTCAAAAAACATAAGGCGCTCCCCCTGTGTGACTGCAGTTACTGGATTCTGGATGCTGATTGGAACATGGCTCATCCCCATTGGTTGTGCAGTCTCATCAGATAAGGATAAAAATTGAATTCTGTGGCATCAAAATGCTGGTATTCGCCACTTCTGTAATAGGAAAGAGTTAGTAAGTTCTTATACTACAGAATAACCCTTGTATTTGCTCTTTGTAATGATTCAATAGAGTAATGTATCTCTAGTGTCCAATTTTCCATCTTCTGAAATGAAAGAAAAATCTGTAATTTCAGTGATGGAAGCTGAACCAGACCCATAACTTCATGAATTAGGCAATCTGAATAGCTTGCATTGACTGCAGCAGAAATAGTAACTACTTCAACCTATTATCTTCAGATGGCTAGTTTACATACATTTGTCAATTGGATTTAAATATATGGCAATTCTGAAGTGTAGCAACAAATAAACTTTGAATTAAACAAAAATAAATATTAATCATATGTAAGTTTTGCAATAAGCAGTGATCTAAAAGTGATACAAGCAATTCTTACTGAATTATATATTTTTAAATCTTCTTTTTCTTAATTTTAAAACTGATAGTATTCAAGACCAAGCCTATTTTTTCTTTTTTTTTTTCTTTCTGTTTTTTTTTTTTTTTTTTTTTTTTGTTTATTTGTTTTTGCTTCAAAGAGAGAATTATATCTAGTTAGCTTCATTTGAAGCAGAATATGTACCCTTGTAATTCTGGAAGAAAAAAATTTGTGGGGGAGACTGGTAAAGCACTAGCAGCACTCTGCAGTTAGTTGCCATTTACGTGACTGCAGTTTCCTTTGCTATCCTTTAACATGCTCTTTTCAAGAAGTAGCAATTTTGTTGTCTTTACAGCCGTGACTGCTGAAATTCAAGAGGACTTTTTTTTTTCTTTTTTTTTTTTTCAATTCTGAATGCAGAGGAGGAAATCGTGTTCCTTTTTGTTACACAGGAGATTAATTTCCCTTGGAGGCAATTTGAATACAGCTTTTTCTCTTGTCAAATTGATAATTTACAGGTGGATTTTCTTTTCACTGGGGATGGGATGCCTGTACACAGCCCAGAAGCTGTACTGCACAGCAGTTCCTGAGCCAAAGTAAACCTGTTCAGTGACAATGGGGTCAGTTCAAAGGGATTAGGTACAGCATGATTTGAAATTAGAATGGTTTTAGTCCTTTTGGATATTTCTTATGAAAATGATATAATTTTTACACTCTTAAAACATTTTAAATTGATTTTTCTTATGTACCCATTGTTTCCCTTCTCTCAGACGTTCACCCTCATAGCTGCACTTTTGAATATAATTTCCTCTGTGACAGTGGTTTCTTTCCAAAAACAGTTTGAAATGCCCCCAGCCATTCTCAAGTTACAAGGATTTCCTCTGGTACCTCATGATTTTCAACAGGGCTCATTATGCCTGACTTCAGTCCTATCTATGATATTGCAGCTTTTACACTATTAGCGGATCATGACTGATTCTTCCATTTTTACAGACATCTTCATTGCACAAGAAATTATATTCATCTGAACCTCTTCACCTCTTTTATCCTCCGTGCTATATCCGTCTTCATTAAAGACTCAGTGGTGAAGTGGATGTACAGCACAGCCACACAAGAGCACCAGTGGGAAGGACTTATCTCCTTCCAGGTAGGGGCAGACACTGTGGTGGTTATGAGGATATTGGAGTCATCATGGTGGTGTGTCTGCATCACAGCAGGTAATTTCAGTTTGTACACCTAGGCTTGTCTGAAACGATGCTTTCTGCAGTCTGTAATTTCTCTGAACCTTACAGCACAAGATTTGTGGTTGTGCCATTCAGAGCTTACTGCAGACAAACAATTGATGTCATGGTGTATTTTCTCGTCCTCTGGTAGGTTTGCCTTTCTAAATGGAACAGACATGGCCAAGTGGATTTTTTGCATGTGTATAAATGACTCGTCCCTCTTCTTGGGCTGCAGATTCAGTTCTTCTACTAGTAGCATGAGGAAATTCATTTTACTAAGCCAACACCTCCTGTGTTAGTATTGTCCCTCCGGTATAGTGATCAAATTAGTTGGTCATTCTTGGAAATCGTTATAATCTTTTAATGATAGAAAAATTGAAGCATCAAATTGAAATGCAAATTTAAAAGCATTTAGAAAAGCTTTGGAGGAACAGACTAATTAAATACTTCCAATCAATTAAGGAGGATATGCAGCTCTTGTGAATATGATGAAAGCATGCCTTTCCTCTTCAGATTTGGGAAACAAAATGTAATTGAATCTTTATAGAAATGTATTCCCATTATTTATATCACTCCTGTGATTCTAGAACATGGGTATAGCATTTGCTACTGAAATACTAGATTGGGGGGGGTCATAAAGAGATATAATACATAATTAGTACCATCTTTTTGTGACGTTCTGCCTAGGGCTTAGTTGTTAATACCTCAAGTGAATATCATAGGATAGTTCATTTCTTTGCACTGAGAATGTGTTGATTGGCAGAAAGTAAGATTGTAATGCTTACATTAAATGAAGGGCTTGGGAATGTTTACAATGAATTGTCAGTCAGTTCCTTTCTTAAAAAAAAAAAGAAAAAAGAAAAAAAGAAAAAAAAGAAAAGTAGTTTTTGTGTTTTCAGACATGACTTATCCAAAATAGTGGTTTCATCAGATCTGATGGATACATTAGTTAGATAATCAGGTTTCATGCTTATCTAAAGTTCTGCTGCCCACATCTATGTAAATTGTCAGCTGAGAGATTTTTTTGCACTTAAATGTAATACACTGAACAATACTTTGCTTCTATCAAAAACCTTTTGCTTAGGAAAATGGTAAATATTATGGTTTCTGCTATTCGCTCTTGAATATGTAAATTCTCAGCTGCCAAATGGAATATTTGGAGAACTGAAAAAATTCACTGATTTACACGTGTTATGGGTGCTACTTTTCATTTTCATCTTTCTGTGCTGCTTTTCAAATTATAGTCTGACCCTTACAAGGAAAATTCAATACAAATAATTTTGTTTTTTTGAAAGTAGGAACATTGTATACTTGCTTTGTATAGCACATAGTGCTGGTCTCTGTCCTTTTAGTACTCAAACGTGAGGTTTTGTTTTGAGAAGGAATCACAGAATCACAAAATCATAGGGGTTGGAAGGAACCTCCAGAGATCGAGTCCAACCCCCCTGCCAAAGCAGGTTCCCCACACCAGGTCGCACAGGTAGGCATCCAGGCAGGTCTTGAACATCTCCAGAGAAGGAGACTCCACCACCTCCCTGGGCAGCCTGTTCCAGTGCTCCGTCACCTCACTGTAAAGAAGTTCTTGCACACATTTGTGCAGAACTTCCTATGCTGCAGTTTCTGGCTGTTTCCCCTTGTCCTGTCTCCACACACTGCTGAAAACAGTCTGGCCTCACCACTGTGCCCCCCACATGTTAGATATCTGTAGACCTGGATCAGGTCCCCTCTCAGTTTTCTCTTCTCAAGGCTAAACAGACCCATTTCACTTACTTATCCTTTCTTCATAGGGCAGATGCTCCAGGCCCTTCACCATCTTTGTGGAAGTACAAGAAGGATAGAGAAAAACAGTCTTTCGGGTTAGTCTGCTTTTTTTCCTGTCGCCACTGCTATATTCATTTGGGCTGTGCTTTCTTCCATTACAGGAATCCCTTAGCTGCCGTTTGGTGTTTGTGATGATGCAGTACTGTGTGGCTGCAAACTACTACTGGTTGCTGGTGGAAGGCATGTACCTGTACACGCTGCTGGTACTGTCTGTCTTTTCCGAGCAGAGAATTTTTCGGCTGTATCTCTGCATTGGCTGGGGTAAGTTGATCTTTCCTTACGTCCACCTGTGACTGCCCAGTTCAAGTTCTGCAGTCTATTCTATTTTTATACCTGATCCCTGATGTTTGAGCTGGGCCAGTGTGGCTTGCAGCATAGAGGCTGTGGGTTCATAATGCAGGGGCTATACATCACTACAGAAACTCCCCAGAGCAGTGACAAGCATGTGGTACTTTTCCAGCAAGACATCAACTTCTAACACAAAAGATGTGTGGCTGGTTTCAGGTGCGCAAAGGGTGTTCTGAATTACCGTACCCTGACAGTTTCTCATTTCATTCAGTGGCATCATCTACTTTTGGTGCAAAATAATGGTGTATATCACACCTAACCAAGAGTAAAGATAGAGGCGTGCTGGCAGTGTGGAGGAATGCAACAGGGATGACAAACAAGGGGCTGCTAGCAGGTAGCATTCTGATTGGTTTTGTGGGCAGAACAGGCCAAGTGACAAACGTCAGGTGAAAGATTGGTCAGGGTGCATGTGCCAGGGACGTGTGTATGCTTGAGATTAAGTACTGTGATGAGATAAAATCAGTTGCTTTAGTCAGAACTTCTATGAAAATTCTAAAGCTTTGATTCTTTCACTCTCCAGTTAGCATGAATTCTATTACTATTCAGGACTGATCTTAAGCTTTGATTCTTTCACTCTCCAGTTAGCGTGAATTCTATTACTATTCAGGACTGATTTGAAGAATCTCTTCTGTGTCTTTATTGCCTTCTCTTCATTCCTCTTTTCCTCTCTCCCATCCTTGTGGAACTTGAGTGACTATTGGAAAGCTGGAAGTAAATCAAAGTAAATACTGCAAATGCTTTCACAGATACTACTTCTAACATTTAAATTGTTTTGACTGTCTTTCTCTTTCTATGGATTTACCAACTGTGAATATTCTAGTAAATTAATTCACTGATAAAATATGTATAAATGACTCAGTGTGAATTGGTTGACCAATTTTACTGAACAGAAAGTAAAGGCTTCCTGGTATAAATAAATACAAGGAATAGCAATTTCATGGTAAGAGTTTTAGTTAAGAAGGAATTATTTGTCTTCTGTTATTGTTTTACATAGACCATGCAGCAAAAGCATTTTATATAACCATAGAATCATAGAATGAATCATAGAATCACAGAATGGCTTGGGTTGGAAGGGACCTTAAATCCCACACAGTTCCATATCCCTGCCGTGGGCAGGGCTGCCACCCACCAGCTCAGGCTGCCCAGGGCCCCATTCAGCCTGGCCTTGAGTGCCTCCAGGGATGGGGGACCACAGTTTCTCTGGGCAGTCTGTACAAGTGTCTCTGAGCAAATTATTTCCTTCTAACATCTAATCAAAATCTCCCCTCTTTTCATTTAAAACCATCATCCCTTATCCTATCACTGTGCTCCATCATAAAGAGTTCCTCTCCAGAGTTTTTGTAGGCCACTTTTATTAAACTAGGTTGTAATCATTTTACCTTTGATTTTTTTTATTTTTTATTATTAAGGAAGGTTGGGGGATGGGGGGAGGAGAGCCATCTTTGAAGCACTGAAGTCATGAGAGGAAATTAAAAAAATGAGGAAAAAAAAAAGCAAAATTATATCTGCAAAATGGAGTGCCAAAACAGAAGACATTATTTTATTTTTGTTTTTCCTATATGGGAAATTTGCTACCGTATGTTGAATTTCTGGATGAATTTGTGGAAATGAGTGGCAGTGCCAGAATTTGGCACTAAATATATAAGCTTCATCCAGACCTCCTAGGAAAGCTTCACCAGTGCCATTCAGTCCTCATCTTTATAGTTTCTTGCTATTCCAGCCATGTGTGTATGTGCAAACCTTGCCAATAATTCTGTCTTCAGTTGCAGACATCTGCTACTAGTCCAATGAAGCCTTCAGTGCTCCCAGATCAGTTCTAGCAGGTAACAGTTTGGTCTTGATCAGCTTCTGAGAACAGATAAAGATGTTTTTACCTCATTTTCGTGCTTCAGTGGTGTTTCCAGTTTTTGGGTGCTCAAGTTCCTCACCAGATCCCTTTCTGCTATGAATGCTCAGTTTCATTTTGAGCTATATAATAGCCTCAGCATAATGCCTCAGGCTGTGCTTCAAAGAGCTAGAAGGTGAGGTTGCTGAGAGGTTAGAGCTGAGAGCATCTCACTCTTTGAAATAGTTGATCGACTGTAAAAAATAAAGCTGGATCAAAAAATACCTGATTGTGTCAGAGCTGATTTGATACCCTGACCCTTTATCCTGTTAATGAAGTGTCTTACAGGATGATTTTTTAATGTCATTACTCATCTTTTGATGAATATATATGTGTTTAAAATTTTGTGGGTGAATTGTTGATAAACTTAGTGGGTGTTACTCATATCATGTCATTATTTTTTCTAATGAGAACTGAACTTTTTGATCACTTACTGACCATATGGTATTGTTTCTGCTTCTGTAGTCCCCAGTGTGATCGCATATGGTTTTGCTCATACTCCTGTCTAATGTATGAATGGAATGGTATTCTCTTCAAGGGTTTTTTCCACTTGATTGTTTGCACGTACGCTCAGCCATGGTATTTTCCTTGCTGTACTTCTTTCGATGAACAGTCTCAGAACAAACAAGAAGCTAGAGCAAGTCAATTCATTGGGTAAGCCCTAACAAAACATAATGTAAAGACCGGCTTACCAGTAGGTAGAAATGTCCTAGTACGTATTTCTCCCCAAGAGTTTCAGTTGTTATATTGAATAGTGCTATGCTTTGTCATTAACAGTGGGGAAAAAAAAAGTCTGTGTAGCTACGTAACTGAAAAAGTACTCTCATTTTACATCTAACATGAACATTTTGTCTCAATTCAAAATAAGGAAAGGGATGTGCAGGCTGGTCTTTATCAGGATGTCCGGGACACCAGCACATTTTTTTGTCATGCCTGAGCCCAAGGGGAGAGTCACTGAGCCTTATCCTGACATCAAGTAAATGTGTCAGGGCAATATAAAATAGTCCCTGGAGAAGAGCAGTGCTGCTGTAACACTGCTGTGTGCATCTTTCAGCAGCAACTGGAAACAGGACCTCCTTGCATTCAGAGCTGGGGAGGAGAAATGAATGGGAAAACAATGGCAGCATCCCCACAGTGACTGTGCATAACAGCCAGGCAGGAGGAAAGACAGGAGGCGGCAATTTTCAGCACTAAAAACTAAGAAGAAAATGCTAATAAAAAAGCTAAACATTCCCTTAACTTCTGTGGCAATTTTACACCCAGCTGTGCATGCAGCAGGGAAACTGCTATAAAAATAAATAACTCCCCTCCTTCCAACTCTTGGTAATCCAAACTTGCTCAAAGGATGAATACACTGAAGGAATGAGGTTGTTAAAGGCAAGAAGCCTGACTAGGGTATCAAAATCTACATCCCAATTGCCAGGATGATCTGACTGGAGCAGAGCCAGTAAGATATCTTCCTTCTCAAATCCAGTATGAGCTCAGTGTAGCAAGAGGATGCACTCATTACACTAACCATTTCTTATCTATTTTCAGTGAAAACTCTTTCAGACAACGATATGAAAATTGATTTTGTGTCCAGACTGAGCTTGATAAGAAACAAATAAACAAATCACTCTAGACTTTCTCTTATTTCTCTTTGCTCTCAGTCTTCTGCTTTCAACTTTTCCTTTTTTTTTTTTTTTTAACAGATAAAAACATTATATGTTTTCTTTTCACTTCCATACTGGTACCCTTTCTTCATCAGGTTGTATTTATTTATCACTAATTTTAGTTCCTCATCACATATTTCTTGTAGTTGATGAAGTCGAATTGTCCTGGATGGTTTCCTTACAGAAAGATGAGAAACTAGATATCTTTTGACAGCAGCCGTGTTCCTCTGGTTTGTGTGCCTGATTATCTCAGAGGCTAAAATTCTCACCACATAGAAACCGCTGATCTGAAACACTAGTTTATAAATAAATTTGTCCTTCCTAAAATGCTGTATGCAGAATATGTCCTTTTTTATGGGCCCCAGCAGAATGGCAATACTTTGGTCCTATGGAGGCAGATTTCCATCAAGAAGAATCTCTAATCATTACGTGAGAATGAGGAGAGTCTCTCTTGCTCCTCACACATCTTTCTCTTCTGAAATCACCTTCACAGAAAATGAGGTACAATGGGAATCTAGCAATAGCTTGCTAGAATGAAAACTTACTTGCACATCAAGGTACGGGAAGGAAAAATGCATGGAACATATACCTGGTGATATCTTTTGTGGTGTTCAAAACTGAGCTTGTCTGTTCTGTTCCAAAATGTCACAGACCCATTAAAAGGAGAGACTGATTTCTGCATGCAGTTACACACAGGATATAGAAGCATTCATTAGCAGCTCTGCTAGTGATTCTCCTTTCTGCTCGTTTGGGATTGTGGAGCATTAGGAAAACATCATCCAAATGTTGAATCTTCAAGTAGAATCTCTCACAACTTTCTTCTCTTACCTATTCCGCTCTATTATCGTTCTGTCTAAAACTGTTGGGTTTTGGCATGGGCAATGTCTGACTGGTTTACCTACCTTTTTTGTTTTTCTTTTTTCTGTAAGCTGTGCAGATACCTGAGCAGGTGCAAAATACTGTAAGTTACCAGGAAAATAAGTACATCTAGATACTTATTTATGCAGTGGGGTGTATAAGACATTGATTTTTCAGATCCATTACTTTCTCATCATCTATAGTATGTGTAATTTTTCCAGACTATTATTCAGAAGCCCTGTCCTCTGTCAATTAAGTTGAGTTTTTTTTAGCTGAGCTCTCAGCGTGCTTATTTCATGGTATCTGTGACAGGTTTCATAATCACAGTGTAGTGTTCAAAGACTTTCAGTTAGTTATTCTGTAAGCATTAATGTGGCTGAGTCTGTTATGAAAATACTTTTGCAGTTTCTGGCATCTTCAGATGTGATTCAGTATAAACAAGCAGATGCTACAGTTTTCTGAATTCAGATACCTGTCTTTTTCTCAGTTAACCTGGAGAAATTGCCCAACGATCTCAGTGTTTTTGTATGAGAACAAGCACACCCTACAAGAGAGGGAAGTTTCTTCTCAGATACCTGGTATTCTTTGAACAGCTGCATAAGAGAAGCACAAAACTGAAATTCAGATGTACTGAAAGTGCTGTGTGTTGTGAGCCCAGAATGAGAATACTATATTGATTTTGTTCATAAATAATATTTATCTCTAGATTTTATTCAAAGCACTTTATAGAATTTGCTTCTAATGCTTGCTGAAGCCTGGCGAATTTCCCCTGACCAAAGTAGCTAGAATGACATTTACTTTTCTGCCTGTTAACTGAGGTTAATTAGGTGTCAAGATTACAAAGTAATCTATGGAGAACCTCAGTGATCCTTGCAAGCTATAATTATTGCAGAGATGCTGCAGACTTTCTCGTTTGCTGTTTGAATATATTCTGTAGATTTGAGGTGGATTAGGGAAGGTTGTGATAGTTTTCTGTTCAGATCTTGATTAGGACCTTGGGAAACTAGATGTAATCCTACCTGCCGAAATTGTTCTCCAGTTAGTTTTCAGATCCACCTTTTTCTTAGGTCAAGTCTTTGTGAATTTGGTAAAATGGCAGATGGTATCCATGTAGAATTTACATTGATATTCAAAGCTCATGAATATGAATTGTACTGCTAAGTATTGGTGTATCATACTAAAATATACATTGCTAGAAAGGACCATATGTGACTGATGTTGTTGCAACACAGAGGCACTGCAGACCTGTGTCAGAGGTGAGAGGGAAGAGGGTTTTGCGCCACTCTGTTACCTATTAACTTGTACAACATTTACATAGCAGGGTACTGATGCAGTTCAGTAATATGAGCCCTTCGCCAGCCAGGTCTATTTAATATACAGTATTAATTGCAGTTTCTCACTTAATTCAAATGTCAAGTAATGCAATTTATTTGGTTTTCTGGTGTATCCAGAAGATGGAGGTATCCACAAATGATTAACATTATCACTCAGTGCATCTGTTCCCTCCACTGACACACAGCCTTTGTGCTCACGGTGTTTGTGCCTTAATCTGTGAGTTTCATATTGAAATGTCTTAATTCTCAGCAAAGTTAAGAAAGGAGTAATTCAAACTGTAATTAGTTTCTATGAATCAAAGGCTCTTTTGTTTGGAAGTGATTTGCAATGAGTCTGTTCTTAATCTCCTATGCCAGTATCAAAGTAGGACTGATTTCTCAGTAACTTTGTTCCAAAAATACACTCTCAGTATAAGGTATGTCTGTGGAGTGTGATTCAACCACCTGCCCAGTATCTCTACTCAATTTACATATTTGTTATTGCTATAACTATTGGTTTTCTGTGATTTTCTTTTTCTTGATGCTCTTCATTTTTTTCTCTTTTTATTTCCCTTTGTTTACTGAAGGAGAATAATTTATCATTTGAGCTATTTCTGCAGTATTTAGCTGTTATGATTGTAGAGAAGGAATACAGTGCAATGAAAGAGTAGATTTTTACTGATATTGTATGCTCAGTGCAGATATTGCTTTTCAGAAGATTTTCAGTCTGCAAGAGATCACTGATTTCCCTGTGGCTTCTGTCAGAAACTGCACTTTTGCATTGTGCAATGCACCGTAATGCACACAAAGTTCTAACATCTGTTACCATTCTCATTTTTAAGAATGTAATGCACTTTAAAATTTTGTTGAGAGACTTTGACATTGTAAAGCAAATTATAACTGCCAGCTTATTTGGCTTTTCTGTATTCCCCTTGCATCCCAGATAAACTGTGAACATTTTTAACACATACACTGTCAGGTAAGCATAGGACAAAGATTCTTCTCAGGAAGAGATGCACCTGCTCAAATACCATAGCCCAAATTTAGGTCTTTTCTGGGGAGACCTGAGCACACTTGCTCCACAGAATGTGCCCATGCTTTCATTATCATCATGGTGTGTATATAACTGAGTGTACACCAGCTCAGTGCCAATGGACAGCTTGAACCTGGTGCTACCTGAATGCAACACAACAGACCTGTGGACAGAAGTGTGGATGCAGAAGGTTTGGGTCAAAGAGCTCTGCATTCTTCCTCTCTAAATTGCATAGTGGCCAGCAGATATTCCAGAAATTTAGTTCCCTTGTCCTCTCCATGATAATTTTCACAGAAAAACTGGTATGTACCAAATATGGGGGCGATGGTCTGTTGTTCATTGTTCATGATTGCTAGGAACTGGACAGGGGCGTAGGCAAAAGAAGGTATACATGCTAATTACTTGCAGGTTAGATTCTTCCTCCCACTCTTGACAGCCAACTGCACTGGTCAGGAGAGGTAACCCTCCTGGCAAAGAATTACATTGTACATCATTGCATGGGGGTTATGTCCTCTTTGCTTTTCCCTGTCCTTTAATGTCAGTGTCAACCTTGTCTCCTCTCTTCCCAGGTATACCAATGCTGTTTGTTATCCTCTGGGGAACTGTCAAGTACCTTTATGAAGATGAGGGGTTGGTTTAGTTCTGATTTTCTAGCTATCTCATTTGTGCTGCGTGTGTGCACTGGCAGGCCATTGTTTGCTTTCTGTTTGTAGCGTAGTGTAGTTTGCTTTGGCAATGTGCTGAAACCTCATAAAATTGCTTCTGTTTTGTCTGAAGGTCTTGCATGACTTTTCAGGATGGACTGCATGTTTCTTTCTGATCCCAGTTTTCTGCATGTCTGAATGAATCTATCCTTTTGCAGGTCAAGGAGAGGCATGTTTTGTTATTCTGTAGTTCCAGTAGCAACAATAGAAGTCGTCATACCCAACCGAGACCTCTCCTGACATTGTGCCTTTGGCAGTAGCCTTTAGAGTTATGCCTCAGATGAAGGCAAAAACGTCCCACGGAATTTTGCCTGCAATTTGTAGTGGTTAGCTTATGCCTTGCAGCAGAGATGTGATTGCCTGTTCTTGTTTAAGCTTCCATTGTTTTGGTCTTCATAAAATGAAAACGCATTCTGTGTCTGATTGTGTTAGTCTTTCTGAAGTCAAGTGTACCACTAATAAAACTGTTGAAAAACACAAAATACATTTTGTCTGCTTTTCCCATAGTGACTATTCTGAAAAAAAAAAAAAAAAAAAAAGGCCTTTTTCATGTACCAGATAGCATTGTAGTTTAGTTTGTTTGTTTGTTGTTGGTTTGTTTTTGTTTTTTAAGCAAGAGAGAGGAAAGTGGCTTCCTCTTCTTGGTGACAGTGACTGCCTGAAAATATTGAGTAGCTTTCTTTGTGATGATGTATATAACTTCATGCTATTTGATTATTTTTTTTCTTAGATGAATCTATTTATTGGATCTTCTTATTTAGTATCCAAGCAACCCAGCCAACACTTTGTAGTCATTCTGAGGTGGTTTTTTTTCAAGCACAGTCCTTGCTGGAGAGATGCCATGGTGTGAAAATTCCATGTGGTCAGAACTGCTCTCAGACTGTATTCTGGTATTCATGAGTATAAGATCAGGGTTTTTTTCAGTGTCTTTCATAATACTGAAACAGCTCTGTCAAGTTGCCTATTCTGGTTTAAGCAATACTAGGATTATTCTATGACTTTCCTTTCCAAGGTTGACTTGGTAATGTACCATAACAAGATCATGGCCATTCTGATGTATTGCTAGTTTTGATGAAATGTTCAAAATAGGTGTAGAGAGCATGTAGCATCTGAAAGGCAGTATTCCATGGCCATATCTTGCCATCGATGTAGAAAATGTATTCAAAGTACTCACACTGAGCCTCCTACATAATGTGATGTTCAGAGCTGATTTATACTTTCTATTATGGAAAACTGTCATTCGCTGCCTTCAGCAGACCTTAAAGGGGACAATTTTGCACCTTATTGAATTTTCTAAATCTTGTATAAATATTTGTAAAATACAACAGTAAATAACCACATGCGGCAGTGTCTCTGAAAGGTGATTTCTGTGCCTTCGGCAGACATTTGTTGGAGCAGACAGGGATATCTTTCATGCTGTTTGCTGTAGCACTGTCACCACAGATGTGTGGCAGGCTGTAAATTTCGTTTGTGACTCAACTACTTACCTGGTTATGAGGAATAACTGGAAGTAGATGTGGCTAGGGTTGGAAGTTCCAGGCAATCCTGCTGTTTGAAAAAAGGTTTAGAACCTGCAAGATCTACTTGCACACTGGTTCCTTCTTTCCTTACAGGTACACCTGTGAACTCCTTTATGAATCAGTTGCTGTTTTAAAAAGTGAGCTATTTAAAAACACTTTTTGTATAGATTACGAATAAAAGTGAATACAAGGTGAGCTTCTTAATCATTGCACTCTACCTAAAGAGCTGATAGAGCAGGGTGGTTGGAACTGGATGACCTTTAAGGTCCCTTCCAACCCAAGCTGTTCTGTGATGATTCTGTGTTCTTTGTTTCTGCCTTCAATTAACTATGGGAGGAAGACAGCCAGTCCAGTATTTTTAAAAATGGAGCCATTAATCTGTATGTCTTTAAGGTAAAACATCAGTGTTTTCATTCATAAAGACTTCTAGATTGTTAAGCAAAGGCAGAAACTTCCCAGTAGCATCTGTTTCACTGGATTAATTTCCTATTTACAGTTTTGATGCTATTATCTGCCAAGCATCTTTTAAGTGGCCCTGAACAAACTGCAGGGGTAGATCCCAATCAGAATAGCTTCTAGCATATTTATCAGTGTGAAAGTCCCAGAAAGCACAAATGGAGAAAAAATAATGTACAGATCTATCAATTTCATTTTCTGGACACTTTAATAGCTGTGGCACTTTAATTGGACTCTAATGGTGTTTTTATTGCACATATTTGTATAAATTTAAAAGTAGCTAAAACTGCTCTGTGCCACAGGAAGCAAATTAATACACACAGAAATGTAGCAGAGCTAATGTTAAACCATTAAACCAGTCTCTGTCATTATCAGGAAATTTTAAAATTGCCTCTGCTTCCTCTGTAGCTAGTCAGAAAATTAGAATTCCACTCCCAGCCATGCCTGTTATCCTACCTGCCTTGAGGGATTCAAATAAAATTAATTTAAAAAATGCATTAAGCTAGATTCCAGTCACCCATAGCAATTAAGAAGTTCTGTTACTCAGATTCCAGCTCAGGTACACTGACTGCACATGATACATAAACCTTCTTTCTCAGTATCTAAAAAATAATTTAATGCAATTGGATAATACAAGCAGATCTGATTGTGTGTATTAAACTCAAGTTGAAAGAAAAATGAAATTCCTAGCCTTTTTGGGCCTCTGTTACCACCAAGGCAATTTGGAACTGCCACAGCAAAATTGCTTCACTTTCCTCTGTAGGATTTGTGTGTGTAGGCACTGTGGCATGGACTCCTACTATGCACTACACAGTTTTCTATTTTCTCTCAAGCTGACTGTCCCATGACAAGTTTAGGTGGCTTACTCTCTGCCAGTAGCACCCTAGTTTCATAGGTCTGTTAAGAAAACTTAGGGAAAACTGAGCATACGTAAGTGTAGGCAGATAAAATCTGGAGAAGAAATTTGTTCTGTGAAACAACCTGTATTTTCTATAGTGCTGTTTCATAGTTTGTTTCACAGCCTGTGTGGCTCAGAAACCTGCTGGGTTTACTGATGAAAGTTGCTGTTGAGTAATACTGAACAATGTGACAAGAGGCTAACAAAGCTGTTTCATGCAAATATTAAGTAAGCTGTTACTGCTGCAGCTTGTGAAGTGGACATGAGCACTGCTGGGCCACCTGAGTCATTGTGCACACACAGGACCTCATGGGGCTGGCTGGCTGGGGACAGCAGACAAAAGAACTAGATGCACAAAGCCCCACTGTAATGATCACTTCAAACTGGTGATCCCAAGCTATGGCTTTCAGGCATTACATTTCTTGTGATCATTCTCCTCCATTGCTTGAGGGTCCAAGAATTTTTAAAAAGAAAATGAGGCTTATGGGAAGAATGAAGTATTATAGTGCCTGCAGCATGTTACTTTCTGGACAGAAAGTACACAAGAAGTGTAGGACAGGAACCAAACAAGAAACATCTGACTCAAATCGATAGCTCTCCCCTTGCAGCCAAATGGCCTTGGTTTTAATGGAGCAAATCTCCAAAATTTATTGATGATAATTCACATCGAGTGTTGGAGGAGAGCTAGCCATTAGTGGACAGGAAAGGCAGACAAGTAGTATCCAGCTAGATTATGACAGCTGCAATTGTATAAAGCATTCAGTGTTTCTAAGAACCCAGCAAATGCATCTGTTTCCATGTCAGCATGATGTACTTTCCTGGTATCTAGTCCTCAATATTGTTTTCCATCTGCACTACTGTAAGAGAATGAGAAATGGGAGATTTTAATAATGTACTGAAACTTTTTTCTTGTCTTTTTGCATTCTGCCTAGCTGCTGGAGCAGGAACTATAACATGAATTATTGGCTGATCATCAGACTGCCCATTCTAATCGCCATTGGGGTGAGTATGGAGTGCACTCAGTACTACATCATGTACTGCAAAGAGTGGTAGTGCATACGGCTATTGTGCATGTCCAAAGGTTAATAACCTTTGAGGGCACTGACATTTTCATTCAGGAATGAGATTTTATGAAACCAAATTGGTTTCTGTTACTTGAATTCCTGACGAGTGTGACGTTTATTTTGACGTTTATTTCATGCTGTCTTCTTGTTTACTGGCAGTGCATGGTAACTAAATAGCATGCCACATCAGTACAGCTAACTCCTCTGTTTGGGAAAGCTGCAGCAGGTAGCAAGAGGATGCATTTTAGAACTTAGCAAGAAATTGAATTCTGTGGTAAATTCTTCAGCTGCAGAATAGCAGGATTCCCAGGACCTAGAAATGCATATACAACCCAACTTAGCACTTACACATACATATTTCTTGATGACTGTATAAATTCTTCTTTAATCTTTCCAGGTAAATTTCTTGATCTTTATCAGAGTTATATGCATCATCATCTCCAAGCTACAAGCCAATTTGATGTGCAAAACTGACATAAAATGCAGGTATGTTGTTTGATGGTCTGACACTTGTTACCTCTCAAAATAGAAGTGGACAAAGAGATACATGGAAAGAAGTAGATTAACAAGGATATTTAAACATCACTGACCCTGAGTAGCTTGTGTTGCATGTTGCTGTGATTGCTTGGGCAGTCAGTCACCAGTGAAACCTTCTGGTGAAGCCAGGACAATTGTTGCACCTGAATTGGAGATAAATGGAAGAGTTGATCTCTGAGCTCATCAGTTTACACTTTCACAACGCTGGAAGAAGCAGGTATTTTTTGCATACTTGCAGCATATGCAAGTACTTACGTAATTTGGAAGATAATGAGTGAGAGAAATAAAATCTTTAACTTCAATGAAGATAGTGAGGGGTTATTTTGAGTACCGCTGCTTGTTCTTATTGCTGATTTTTATTAGGACAAACTTTCAATCTTGAATTTACTAGGCATATATATGGTGTTTCAAGAGAGCACCTACTGAAATGTTCAATATTTATTTTGCAGTCATTGCCTTGTCTGTGTTATGCCTGTTATTTTATCACCTTGGTAAGATTCATAGTTGCATCACTTATGTCTACATCTTGAAGTGCATTTCTGTATTACAGTCTGAAAAATAGTATAGGAGGAACAAATCTGCTATAGGATAAATTAATGAGTGTGGAGCTACATGCTTTTCAGCTATGGTTATTTGACTTTGCTAGACTTCTATAGTAGACACAGCACGTATTTTTGTGTCATCTTACCAGAGTTGTCTTGATGTTACCTACCCTCAGAGCTTTGCGAAATTTTGGAAATCCTTATGCATGGTTGAAGTTCAAAGCAGAGAAAAGGACTCCTAATGTGCTGCACACTTAACTTTCGTTCTGAATAAACATGACCTTTTCTTCCCAGGGTAAAATTTTCAAGGTGTAGTGGTAGGCAGGCAGTTTTGCTGGCTTGGAGGCATTTGAAAGCCTGACTGTAAAATTATGCTGTCAAGGAGAAAGCCTTTATGACTTCTGCATTTAGAAGGACGGTTTGATACAGCTGAACCAGAAGTGCAAGTTCATTCAATTATTCATGTTGTATGTTCAAAAATCTGCTACTAAACAGAGAGGCTTTATCAAGAAAGAATTTATCCAGCATCAGAACCTTCTTTACTGACGAAGATTAAAGTCTTGGTAGTCCTTCTTGTGGTTGGTAGGTATAGTGAAGTTGAGGAAGTCTTCTCTACCCAGAAGAGTTCAGTTCATTGGTAGGTCTCTGATGATAACAAGACCAGAGGACATAGGTAGCTGTATGAGAATATTTTTACTCCTTCTTTTCTGCTCAGAGATAATGGAAAAGACTTGTGAAGACAGAACTGCTACTGTGAAATTTATTCTCTTATACACGACTAATGTAGGTGCCTAGAAAGTCACTAACTTATATGTAAAAGAGAAGTCTTTTGCTTTCAGACAAATTTTTCCATCTGCTCTCTTGTGTTGCCCAGATAGTGCTCATTGTTCGTCATAGCAACAAATCCCTTTTCTCTGTGTAAGGACTGGAGTTGTGTGGAAGCTTCCTTTTGCTGAGGGTAGGGGATTTTCTTCAGGGATCTTAACTACCCAGGAAGCATTTTCATAGGATTTTTCATAGCGTTCTGTTTAAGATAGAGCTCTCTAAGTATCCCATCTAGACTAATTAGCATTCATTGAACAAACTAGGGGATTGCTGTACACCTACCCAACTCCCTTTCTTTGCCCAGGCCGTGCCTCAAGAACTGATTCAGTCAGCCTCCTGCTTCTACCTCTGTCTCAAGGGAGATGGTGGTGTAGCAGAGCCTGCTTCATGAGACCTGCTGGCTAGCTACTCTTTTAAGCAAGTTCCCTCCCCTCCTCCAGTGCAGTGGCATGCCTACATCCACTAAAAATCTGCATGTCTGTAAACTGTTTAATTTCAATGGTTCCTTAGATACAGTATCTCTCAATCTTGCCCTGTGCACCAAGGATGTTGGCAGGCTAGTGGATGGCCTGACAGGAGCCCAGTGCTTAGTGTGAAACAACTCCATCCAGCAACACAGAATGGGTGCTGACTGGGTATGAAGAAGATATGGTCTTCTTTATGGAAGACCGAAGAATGCTGGAGGACAGCAGGCTGAACATAAATCAGCAGTGTGCTCTTGTGGCATTGTAGGATGACAGAGGTACATTAGTAAGAGCGTAGCCAGATCAAGGGAAGTGACAGACCCATTCCATTCAGCACCTACAAAACTACTTCTGGTGTCCAGGTTCAAGAAAGTCATTGTGTTTTGACCCTCTGTAACCCATGGATCTTGCCTCATTTTTTTTCACTAGTGTATGTCAGGGAATAGAGTAAGTGATGTAGAAGGAGTTGCTGAGAACTAGATTTATTCAGCCTGGGAACAGAAGGCTAAGTAAGGATTCTGTTGCAGTCTTCAGCTACCTAATGGTGACTATAAGGAAAATGGAGCTGGACTTCTTACAGAGGTACATGGTGAAAGGACAAGGGGCACAAGTTATTGCAAGAGGAGTTCCAGCTGTATGTCAGAGGTGGAGGAAAAAAAAAAAAAAGTTGCCTGATGTGGGAAAAGGGGCCTATTGAGGCTGTGCAGTATCTGCCATGGAGATATTTAAAACTCATTGGGGCAGAGACCTGAGTAAACCTGCTGAATTGAGCAAGGGACTTCTGGAGATTGCTTTCAACTTGATTGTGATTCATAATATCAGCTGAAAGCCCTAGAGTGCACAAGATATTCTAAGTACTATCAGCCCTGCCAGTCAAATGGTTCTATACCCACCAAAGTGTCCCATGACAGTCTGTCAGGAGACACTGGTAGTATTGACTGGTTCTTTGGCCCAGGATAGTATTTTAAGCTCTTCTATGAGGTTCAGGCACCTTCCATTCCTGTTGAGTGGCTTGTGTATCTATCAAAAGAGAGCTAAGGACTACTCTTGTGAATGGTTCCCTGTAGTTGTAAACCTGAGCACTGCTTTCTCTCCCACAGGCAAAAAATACTTTATTTCATATTAGTGTCTTTTTTTTTTTTTTTTTTTTTTTGCTAGCTGTGTCTTTGAACTTGCCATTTAATCACACAGTCACACAGTCATCAGTCACTTTAAGACAGTTTAACTGCTTTTATGAAGTCTTACACAGTTACAGTCAGTTACAGTGTTTTAAAGATTTAACACACCGTGGAGGTGGGAAGGAACAACAAGAAATACTCCATATTCCAAGGTATTTTAAAAAAATTCTAGTCCCTGGTAGACTGTTTCTTTCAGGTTATTAACAAGGTAACAAGGTAAGTTTTGATTATATTTCCCATTTACAAATGGGGAAAAGTGTACACAGGGAAACATCTTGGGGTACAAGAAGTCATGTGACCTGCTCCTAAATTGGAAAGGCCTTCTAGGCAAAATACAGCCAAGAGCTGAACAGATAGCATTGCTGACAGCAGGGGTGATGTGTAGTGGAGCAGCACTTAAAACATATTGAAATCTACCATGGTTACTTTTGAGGCTACTTTTCCTTTATTTGTTTATTTATTTATTCTTTTTTGGTTCATGGTGTGTCAGAAGCAGAGCAATGAACTATTCAGTGGCTTTGTTTCTTTTTCCTTTGTGATCCTAGGCTGGCCAAGTCTACCTTGACGTTGATCCCACTGCTGGGAACCCATGAGGTCATCTTTGCCTTTATTACTGATGAACATGCCAGAGGGATGCTGCGCTTTGTGAAGCTTTTTACTGAGCTCTCCTTTGCTTCTTTCCAGGTAGCATACATACTGGGCACATGTGGATATTTTGTGACTGCTGTTTGGTGTCCTGCTCATGGTCTCATTCCTGTTTATTGTATTTTTCAATTTAGCACTAGATATTGCAGGTTTATGACAGTGATATGATGTCATTTTTAATATTTAGTTTAGATGTTAATGTCACTCTATTTTCAATAAGTCTTACATTTCTCACAGTAAACTGGTATTCCCATCCATGTATTAAGCTCTACTCCCTGTGGGGTGCCTCAAGGCAATAATGAAATTGTCTGTGATTTCCTGTAATTGTGTAATGGTGTTGCTGAAAACAAATTTTGTGCCTTCACTTGCATTTTTGATACTCCTGAAAATCTGTGCTGTGAGAAGTAGTTGTCTACAGCTGAAACTGCATGTGAGGCAAATGTAGATTTACTGTGATTTTTATTTATTTGTTGCCTTAGGTAAAGCCATTTTTAAAATAATCTCCTTGTCTAAGGGAATCATTATTCTTCCAGTTTACCTGCTCGCCCACTCATTCCCTGTTTATCAAGCACAGAGCTGTATTTATGCTCACTGTGAATTGTTAATATTGTTTGTGGCCAGAAGACAGGTAAGGAAAAAACAGAGGGAAAGAGGTGTTAGGAAAAAATGACAGGTTGAAGAACACAGTAGCTTATTTTTCCTAAGATCGTGTGCTTTGAGACATAGTTTGATCAAATTTCTCTGCCATCAGGGCTGTCAGAGACCACCCTTCGTCTTCATCTTCCATTCTTGTTTTTCTCTCACCATGGAACATGCCAGTGTGGAGCTCAGCTCTCTGCAGCTTTGCTTGGCAAAGGACGAGAACTGCTCTGCTGTGCTCTTCTCACTCCTCTTGTTTTTTGTTGATTTCAGGGGCTGATGGTTGCAATTCTCTACTGTTTCATCAATAATGAGGTAAGAGAGACACTACGAATTTCTCCAGCTTGCACTATCAGCAGCCACTGTAGAAAAAGGAAATTGAAAGTGGTTTTGAATTGCTAAATGGTCTTGAACTGCTGAAAGTCCTACTGAGGACTTTTTTTTTTTTTTTTTTTTTTTTTTTAAATCTACTCTTTCTACAGACCGACCTCTTTACAGCCACATGGGATAACTTTTCAGACAATTCTTGTTGGAAGGAATCCAGGCATTGTACTTCAAGAATATTATCTGTAGGCATGATGTCTTGCAAGTTTTCTTGCTTACAATCGTATAGTTTTCAGTGATTTCCTTTTATTGAGACAGTTGCTCCTCTTAATCCATTCCAAAGTGTTTCTAATGTGCTTGCTTTGATTAATATTGAAGTAGAGCCATTTTTATTCTACAGCTCTGAGCAGCTCACTGGTGAGATTGTACAGTATTCATGGCTAATTCCTGTAGGGTTTAATTAAGTTTGGTTTCCCTGCATTCCTGCTACTGAAAATATCATCACTCTCATTAAAATATAGCACTGAACTTCAAGGAGTAGCAAGTTCTCCCAAAAGCTCTGGCCTCAGAGCTTTGAGCTAATGTGAATACAAGTACCATCTTAGGGCATCTGCTGAACTCCAGACCTGTTAGATGAGAATATTCTGTTTCTGTACTGCATAAACCTTTTGTGTTACCTTCTAAGTGGTCGTTATTATATATTCACTCAGCAGCCGGGTTTGCAAGGGAAGGAAAAACACTACTGACTTGGCAGCACATTATTAAGTCTAATGCAAGTCAATGTGTTTTGCATTAGTGCTAAGTCTACTTTTAAATATGACATAGTGATCCAAAATCATCTGTTGAAAGATAGACCTCATCAAGGAATTGAAATCAATGGAAGAAATGTTCTAATTATGTCATTATGGCTAGGCTGGAGTTAACAAAAAAGCAGCAGGCATGCTGAATTAAGCCCTGCAGGAGACTGTTCACTTTTGTAGCTGTGGGTAAGATTATGTTTAAGTGAATGTGTTAATTGCACCACTTATGAAAGCTAGAGGTGGGTAGCAGCAGGCTTTGCTCAAGCGTGAATTGGAAAATACTTGTTTAAAATCCTTTGTACACTTTTACAGGTGTAAATCCTGAAATTAAGAACCATCTGCTGCTGTATCATTTATTCTGATTCATTTTGGCCTCTGCTCACATATCTCCTGTGCAGCTGCAGCCAGGACCCTGGTGAATTATGTCCAGTAGTTTCATCCATGTGATACAAGAACAAAGTTACGTTCATTACAAACCCTGAAAAAAGAGTTGCTTCTTTTGACAGAACCTTCTGTGACATCTCATGTTTACAGCTCTTTTGCTTTTGTAATGTAATTCCCAGTGTGTAATCCTAACGTATTCAGTTTCATACAAATCTGACAATCTAGATTGAATTATTTAACTTGTGCCAATGCTTATTAAAAGAAGGGAAAAGAATTTTGCCAAGCTCATTCATCAACATACTTAGAATAAATCTGCGTAAAGAGTTTGAGTATGTTGAGTCTCTTCTATTTTTTTCTTGAACTCAGTTTTTAAACTCTTTTTCTTCTGACAGTGTTCCTGAAGCCTATCCTTGTATGGTTTGTATTTTTTGTCTGTGACTCAGTGACTTCTTTTCTTTTACCTTAACCATACTTCTCAGTGTTTTTTGCAAGTGTTGGAGCCAGATCAAGGACAGAAATAAAGATAGAAGTTATATTATTTCCTTTAGTAAAATTTACTTATAGAAGAACATTAAAATATGTTTGTATTTCAGTCACATTTCACCTGAAATAATTCTTCTAGTATTGCTCTGAAGCAAATTACAGGGTCTCATCGGATTGGCTGTTATCACCAATTTTCTTTGAAGACTGGGATGGGTTTAATGTGATCCATTTTTCTGCAGTGTTGCCTTCTGTAACAAATATTCTAACCAGAGAGATGCTATCTTTTTCCATCAGAATTAGTTTAAGCTAATTCAGGCTGCTTTCTGTATAATTTTCCTTCTCTTTTTGTGCCTCCTTCCTATCTCTGTGGAAATACACTTCACTCTCTTTCACCTTAAAAGAATCTGTCTTAACTCCAGGATTCCTTGATTTATTTATTTATTTTCATTACTGCTCAATCTTCATTTTCTCTTTTTACTCTGTATTCTCTATACAGTTTCTTGAACTGCTCCACCAGCTCCATTCTACGTCATTTCAGATGTACATTCCTATCACTATGATTGAAGCCTGTAACCTGCATTAGGCTCAATCAGCAGTTCTCTGTGAGATACCTTCTCCATTTTTAACGTCCATGACCATGTTTTCTAGGTTCTGCATACTTCTTTGTCTGTGAAAATTTTCTTCTTCCCCTTCTTCATGGGAACTTTTTTCTTGGCTCCCTTCTCCCTGTACAGCCTATTTATCCATGCATGGATGCTGCTAGGCTAATTAATTGGCTGAAAGATCTGTACATCAACTTCTGTGCTCAAGATATACTAAATAAATCTTGAACTATAACTTCAGTCATGTCTTCATAGCCATGTAGGCAAAATTAATTAATTAATTAATTAATTCAGCACTGAAAGCAGAGTTTCTCTTTACCCTTTTCCTTAATCTTTGGAGTGAAAACTAATATTCTGTCACCAAGACCTATTCCTAAAGCATCATTTCTGCTATGGTCTTTTGTTCAGTTCTTCCCAATCACTTCATCTCAATCTTGCAGGCTATTTGTGCCATAGCTCTAGGATAACACCTGTCATGTCCATCCAGACGGAAGACATTTCATCCCTCTGCCTGATTCTAAATACCTGCTTCTATTGCTCGTTGACTCATTCTGTCAATAAACACATTCATGTTCTCTTTCAGGATCTTTCTGTCAGTATCTAAAACTGCTTATTCCCAGTGCTACCTAACAAAACAGCGTTTCTCCATTCCCACAAAAGTTACCAATTACAGGAATGATAGTATCATCATTCTTATTCTGAAGACAGCATGGTGCTTGTATTTCACTGTTTCATTTTCTGTCTTTATCAAGTTATTCTTCCTCATTCTTATATGGCAAAGTATCTCAGACTTGCTGTCTTTTTTCTTGTGCCTTTGTGTGGCTTTTGACACAACAGCCACCCAGAATCATAGTGAAATATAGTATTTTATCTTAGCACCTTTCCTAATTCCCCATTTTATTGTGATACCAGGGGACAGATTCCACAGTCAGTAACACAGAAATGCAGTTGGCTCTCATGTGCTTGTGCCAGGACAGTACTCAGTACAAGGGCTGTAGCTCTGAGTTGACAAGCAGTGCTAGGGGTAACTAGTAAAGGAAGACAATTGGCTGTGCATACTTTGTTCCTTTTTTAGGGTTTCTTCCCAGGTTTGGTATTTAAAAAATAAACAAGTGGAGAAGAAAGTAGCTGGTTCCCTAGAAAGTTTCCTTCAGAGAATGATGGTTTCAGCAGCATGGACAGGATGACAGGCCTGTGCTGGAACTACCATTAGTCTATTTAGTCTCTTGGTGGTCAGTACCAGACCCTAAGAGGAAATAAAAAGGAACTCTCCAGAGAAGGTTCACTTGAGTAACCTACTATAGCCCACTTACTTCCAGGCAGAAGTACACACCCCAGTGAGTTCATCGCTGTAGTTGCTCTCCTGCCTTTTTCTAAATAGAGTAAAAAAGGTTCAATTTTATGTCCTCTTCCTTATGCGTTAAAAGCTAATGGAACTTCTTATTTCAGTCAAGTGGCAAGAACATTGCCCATGGAACAGGTAGACTCAAAATTCTGTTCTTGCTGGAGAAGAATAAAAACCCCAAACCATGACACAGTTTCAAAACCCTTGATGAACTCCCAAATGGATACAGCAGTTCCACAGTTTAACCCAGGACCAGTGACTGGATATAAGCCTTGTACTACAACTTCTTAAAAATTTACAGTGTCTGCAAAGAGATACTTTAATTGTTATCTAAAAGGGGGAAAGAAAGTATAGTCTTCAATATGCTAGTTCGTTAATGTATCAATTCTGAATAAATATCTTTTCCATGGAATTAGAAAAGTAAATATTCCATAAACAAAAATCAGCCAAAGAATAATACTGATTAAATGAAATCGGATACAGAACTTTAAGAATGCCTGTGGTGACAGTACTGAGCAGGAAGTCAATCTTTTCACTCATTTAATAGTTGATAAGTAAAATCAACTTAATAGTAGTGGGGCATGGAGTACACGCTGTATTGCAGATGAATACTATTTAGAAAACAATACTGAAAAATTCCTGGTGTGCTGTAGCATAAAAGAGCTTTATGCAAGTGAAAGTGAAAGTGAAAGTGAAAACCATCGTTATTTTAAATATGAAATACCCTATGATAGACTAATGAGGTAATTAGATAATTGAAGCAATAATAATGGAGGTTTAGAGCATTGCTGTCTTTCCTCAGTAGTGTGGTATGTTTATTAACTTGCCCTTTTCTAACAGAATCATTTAAAGATCTGATTACTTCTATATTCATTCCTTTTGTTTTCTTGTTTTGCTTGTTAGGTTCAGATGGAGTTTCGGAAAAGTTGGGAGCGCTGGAGATTGGAACATTTGTATGTCCAGAGAGACAGCAGCATGAAACCTCTGAAGTGTCCAGCCAACAGCATCAGTAGTGGAGGCACGGTAGGCAGTAGTGTTTACGCTGCCACTTGCCAGGCTACATTCAGCTAAGATTTCTGCAGGTGAACCAGATTGAGAACAATGAACTGTATAATGTACCTGAAAACCCTTAAATACCCAAGCAAGTGGCTTAAGTGTGTCATCTCCAGCAAGAAACTTGAGTATATGCTGCTCATTGCCTGCAGGCTGTTGAACAAAGGTTTCTAGGGAGAGCAATCTGCTAATGTAATCAACACATCAGAGCAAAAATTGATCATGTCTAAAGTAAGTTAAAAGTTTCCTCCTATTTGCACACAAGGCCTCCAGGTGTCCAAAAGTTAGCATAGCATTGATCCAGTCTGAAACCACAGGGTCAATGGCTTATTATTGTTGAGTGGGCGAGCCGAGTGATCGACTGATTAAATTACAAGGAAACTGAATATGATTATTGACAAAAAACACATGTTGACTTTTACGAGGATAGGGTAAGGTGCTATCACATTTTAGAAAAAACTTAGTGGGAGGCAGCATGGGCTTTAAGAATCAGTTTTGGAGAAAGTTTCCCAGATCTGAAGTTCAGAATATATTTACCTGTTTACCAGAAAGGTGAAGAACAGCATCTTGAAGGTCTGTAACTGCAGCAGGTAGCATGGTGTATATTCCTGAATGTTCTTTTTAGACTTTGCTTTAAAGAAACCAAAACAGCTATCTATTAGGGAACCTATTCTGATATTAATAGATGTGTGTCATCTCTACTGACAACAATGGAAATAACCACCAAACGCAGAGCCCTTCCGCTTTTATATGGTACTCTGTCTCTCCTTAGGTATGGATAGGTATGGGTAGGTATGAACACAGACAGGATAATGACTTTTGCTTCAAAACATATTCCTTCAAAGCTGTACTCTGCTTTCTGTGGGTGCAAACACAAAGAAGTCAACCTGCAGTTACAATTGGTCTTACCAGACTTCACTGACTTGGAAGTGATTCTGTATTTACAGTGTGGGCTCACTTTTGTCTCTTCTCTAGCCTTGTACATTTTCTCCAGGCACCTGAGATACCCGCAAGGTGTTCTACTCAGGGTAGTGGAAGGCTGAACTGTCAGCACGGCAGACAGTTCCCAGCTGTGCCCAGGGCCTGGGCTGTCCACCTGTTCCAGAGCCTGCCCTCAGCTGGGTTCAAAAATTACCCCCCACCACTGCATCCTCAACACAACGGGCTTTTGTTAGTTTAAAACTGCAAGGGCTCTTGTAGAAGAATGCATCTACGCTGCTAATTATGCTACCCTTGCTGATGTTTACAAGAGTTGCTGGGGAAAACGAGGCACTTTTACAAGCAGACCTTGGTCCATTGCCTCACTTAATAACAAGTGTTATATATCTTTATGCAACTTAGATATACATCTCCACTTTACAGCTGACAGACAAGATGCTGAAGACTAGGTCTGAGAACATTCCTGCCCATAGCCTTCTTGTAATAAGAGTGGCTTCCATAGCCTAGCAGGTATACTACTCAGCAGAGATACTTTCTAGTCCCTCTTTGCACTTGAATCCACATCCCTTATTGCCAAGAAAGGAGACTGGATATAATTCAGCATCCTTCCTGCCTAAAGCTAGATTGCTTTGCATGGAATAATTTAATCTTTGTATTAGAATTCAAATTGCCAACAGGTTGGATTAATTTTATAATGAGCAGATTAGAATTAAATTAGAGAGGATAGGTTACCTTCTTCTGCTATAATGCTTATAATTGAGCTCCAGGGAAAAGTCAAGACACATTTGTAGAAATCCACCACAGTTCTCAGGCTGGCTTGCGTATGCCTAGCACACTGGCTTCTACACAGGCCATTCCCAGGCTGTGCCTTTATAACATTGGTTGCAGAGCTGACCTTGGAATGAAGTACCTCAGGCTCTTCTATAAATTTAATACCTAGATTCTACATTGCATCACCCTTAATACAATATCTGACTACTACATATGTACATTAGTCACTGTTCTGAAATATAATTAATTAGCTTCTTGTATGCAGAGTATGCATCATTTTTCCACTTAGCATCTACATTTGATTGCATTGTACGGGAAAAGCAGCAACATGAGAATCACTGGTAGGTGAAAAGGTACCAGCTACAGGTAAAATCTTAATCTATATAACACACACTAGAGGGAATAATTTCATTCATTAATATTCAAGATGGGTGCTAATTTTTCAGGGCCCTGCTTGATTGTGTGCAAACCCAGAAAAAAAGTTTCTGCCACTTGTGCAGCTGTTAGCAAAATTTGTTCTGCTATGGCAATAGGAAGCTATATGTGTAACACGCTATTATGCTGGAAAAAATATACACAGTGAAGGATAGACATTTGTGCGTGCGCTAAGAAAGCTGTATTTTGTTGCTGTCACAAAGTTTCCTTCTACAGTTTGATGTGCTTTGGAGCCCTGAGGCTTTTTGGCCTTTCCAGTCACTTAAGAACTGAGGGCTTTGGGCCCATACGAGTATCTGCAGCACCAGTTGTCAAATTTACCTTTTTAAGTTCTGGCTTGTTAGAATATAAGTGAAGAAAAAAAAAAAAAGAAAAAAAAAAAAGAAGTGTGATGATCTCAGACAAACAGCTTTGGTGCATTTTTCTTCCTCTCCAATTAAGCTCTCACTTCTTTGTCTCCCTCAAGAACTAGTGAAGGGAATTGCCATCAAAGCAGAACTATAGTAGTACCACACTTTGAGAAATACTTCAAGGCCTAAAAAATTATTTCAACGTAATACTTCATATCTACTTCAGTAATATCTTTTACAAACCCATGTTGTTATTCTTGCCATCTCTATTTCAGAATTTATACTGTGCATTTATTTGAGTAACATGAAATAAGAAAAGCAACAGAAAGCACTGGAACAGATGAACTGCATGAATTTTTATTTCTTGTGCCTTTCAGCTTCATTCTCATTTAGCGTAGTAATTTGTTTCATAAAGTATTAAACAGAATAGTCTATGAATTCAGCCTGACATTATGTAACTAGAGTTTAAAGCAAATTAAGCCTTTATTTCCATTATTGCTGCTATAACATTTTATTGTTTCATGGATGTTACCTTAATATTTATTTGCATGTCTTTCCTTGCTTAAAACACCCTTGGGATCTGTGAAAGGTGTCAAATTATCAGCTCTCCATGAACACGTTTATTTTATTCCTTGTGAATAAAGTTTCAACTCGCTCACAAAATGCTCTCACTTACTGGTGTACTTACCTTTTACTAAATTGTCACCTGTTTGTTACTCCATCATTACCAGAATACTTCCTGAGATTGTTGAGCCTCCTAATTCACGGTTCTTCCATGAAAGTAAAGATTTCTATTATTTCCACCTCCGTGTCCACTACAAAGAGTGCTCTGAACCCGCAGAGGCTTTGTTAACCAAAAACAAAATGGAGCACATTATCCATATGGAATTAGGTGATATCAGTGAAAAGAACAGCGAGAACTCAGCTGGTTTGTACATCTCAGCCAGAGGATGGTGAAAGAAGTGAGAAAATTCTGTGGTTGGCTTTAGGTAACATGTAGAATTTATACAGCAGAGCAGTGGTAGAAGCTGATAGTGTTGCAGAGAGATACTGAAAGACGCTTAGTAGCGTCACAAGGTATTACTTGTGCCCTAACCTATTATTCTTTCCAGTCCAATTAACATTTCCATTTGCTTATCCAACAAAAGATGGAACCTGTGGTAACTACAGTGACAGCTAAAACAGAAAAGACACAATGAAACAGGATTTGAAAGACCAAGGTTGCGACTTTTGTTTTCAACAAAATGGGTGTAAACTCAATTAACTGCTCTTCACTACAGCTTAATATCAGTGGTTTATTTTCATGCAATCATTTATATAATAGAAATACCAATGGATCATTAAAAAGACAAAGTGGCTCATAAAGAAAAGTGCACCTGGCTGCACATGGGATGATGGTGAGAAGCATCACCAGCTGTGTGGTGGTAAAAAAAGACCAAGTGCAGCAACAAGCAAGTACTCTTTCATCTAAGAGCTTCTTGCAGTTCTGCATTTGCTGCTCATCGTCCCTTAGTTATTTTTCCAAAATGATGGTTAAAACCACAAGTGTCACCTGTCAGGAGTAATAACAGATATTTTCACCTTACACTGCAGACAGCAAACGTTGTAACACGGAGCAATCGAGAAACCTGCACCAAAATTTGATGTACTGGATGAAACACGGGCATGATCAGAAGCAGCAGCTGGCTTCAGTTGTACCAATACCGCCTCATGCCTCGTCTTGGGTGTACACAGAGCCGGGCGGGAAAGCAGCGGGGCACTCCCTTACAAGTGCAGTCCAACACCGGCCTCCCGTGGTAAGCAGAAAGTCACCGACAAGCTGATGGCGCTTTGTTACGGCTTTATTCGGGAGCGGCGAGGAAGGAGTCAGGCACGGGCTGCGTAGCGCAGGGCACAGCCGCGCCTCCTCCTCCCCAGCCCGGCCCCAGCTCCGCTACCTCCCGGCGGCGGGCCGGTAATGCAGCTCCCGCTCCAGCTGCTCGGCCGTCAGCGTCCCGGCGATGGCGGTGCAGCCGGGGTTGAACACGGAGTAAGCGCTCAGCTCGCCCTGCCGCCGTTCGGCGGGGCCTCGTGTGCCGGCGTACATCCAGTAGAGGAGGGAGAGGACGAAGTAGGGCAGCCCCAGCTCCAGCTCGGCGAACAGCGCCAGCAGCACGGCCCACAGCAGTACCTTCAGCAGCAGCGGCCGCGCCCACACCGGCGCCGGCGCCCAGCCGGGACGGGCCTGTGGAGGCAGCAGCGAGATGTGCCTTCAGACGTCGGCCCCGCCGCCGCCGCCGCACGGCCCCCACCCGCATCACGCGGCGCTCACCTGCCCGCCACCATCCGGGCTCTCAGCGGGCTCCGGAGCCGCGGCCTTTCCCGGCGGCTCAGCGGGGCGCAGGGGGACGGCGGCTGCCCTGCCGCGAGCTGCCCGAAAACGGGCCAGGCGCCGCTCCACGGCGGACATGGCCGGGCCGCGCCTGCGCGAGGGAGGGGAAAGGGCGGAGCCGCGCCTGTGCCGCCCCGTGGGGCGGGCGGGGCGATGTGTGGCCACATCTACGGGCGGTGGCTACAGGGAAGGGCGCCGCCCTGCGGGCCGGCCGAGGATGGTGGGGGTGGGTGGAGGTAGGAGGTACCTCAGGCTGCGAAACCTGAATTTAGGATGTTGTAGGCCTCAACGTAGAGCGGCACAGACAGACAGCTACTTCTATCTTGCCTTTCCAGAAGGTGGAGCAGCACCCACCCCCTACGAAAACATCTGAAAAGCTTCCTTTCCTTCCTTCCCTCCCTTCCTCCCCTTTCTTGCTTCCTCCCTTCCTCTTTTTCCTCCTCTCCTCTCCCTCTCCTTTTTACCCCATGATTAAACCTTAAGGATGAATGTCAACGCCAAATAGAAAAGGGAAAAAGTAAACCATCGAACAACCAAAGCACACAAAAGGGAAAATTAGATGTAAGCAGCTGTGGTGACTGCAGCATTGTGTTGATGCTTGAACAGCCTAAAGGGCAGCACTGGTCCAGACAAGAAGGGATGACATGGCAGCTGTGTGTGTCAAGCGCTGTATGCAGGCCCCATTCATTTGTTGCTGCTGCTCTCAGGGCTGAGAAGCACTGGGGCTGTCCAGGCCTCTCCTATCTCTCTTCTGGTAGTGGAGAAACATATAGAATCATAGAATCACAAGATTGGAAACGACCTAAAAGATCATCCAGTCCAACCGTCTCCTCATCACCATTGCCACCACTAGTACTAAACCATATCATGCAGCACGTCATCCAGACGCCGCTTGAACACTGCCAGGGACGGCGACTCCACCGCCTCCCTGGGCAGCCATTCCAGTGCCTGACCACTCTCTGAGAGAACAAGTTCTTCCTTATGTCCAACCTAAACCTCCTCTGATACAACTTGCGGCCATTAACCCATGTCCTGCTCATTGACTGGGAGAAGAGGCCAAATCCCTCTTCACCACAACCCTCCCTTCAGGAGGTTGTAGAGTGCAATGAGGTCTCCCCTGAGCCTCCTCTTCTCCAGACTGAACAATCCCAGCTCCCTCAGCCGCTCCTCATAAGACTTGTGCTCCAGACCCCTCACCAGTTTTGTTGCCCTTCTCTGGACACGCTCCAGGACCTCAACATCTTTCCTGTAGTGAGGAGCCCAAAACTGAACACAGTACTCAAGGTGCGGCACAGGCACCTCACAGCCACGCAGCCAGGGCCCCACAGAGGCAGCCCTCAGGCCTTGCTGCGGGCAATGAGGTGACACATCCAGGCCACTCCATCTCATCCTCTCTTTAATCAAGAAATTATACTCAGGAAGAGCCACTCTGTCACACCATCTTTCAGCTGTCACTACAGCTGAGAAACAGAAATTTATTTACAGGAGATGGCCTGTAGCCTCTGGAGTAAAATATTTATCACTCTCTACCAATAATAGTTAGCAATGAGACATCATTTTGTCCTGCAGTGCTGTTTCCAGTCACTTATTGCTTTCTCAGAAGTGACCTTTAGGACTGAATATCTCATGCATGTGTCAGCCAAGAAGTAAATATGAGAAGTCTAATAAAAAACAATTTGGGTGTTCTTAAGTTATCTTAATGTGGAAAAAAATTGTGGTTTTTTTGCCAGCTAAATCATTTTTCAAATGCCTATTTTGTGCTTGGTTACAAAATAACTTTCTTTCAACCTTCAGACTTTGCAAAAAGTGCCACAGTGAATGATATTTTTCTCTTTACTTGTGGAAATTCGATTTTGAAATCACAGTCCAAAATGTTTTAAGATATCCTTCATAGGACATTATTTGATATATTTTTTTCCCCTCTTGCACTACTGTTTATAAAAGCAATACCTCCAAGAAACAATGTGCACTTGCAGTATTTATCCCCTATAGGTGTCCATAGTCAGTCTGATACTTACGGCTGACTTTAATGCCATTCTTTGCCAGCTATATCCAGCGATTCACATGCTGTCAAATTTTATTCAAAATGTACTGGGTCTAATATGTATTTGCTAGCATGCAATCAAATAGCTATTTTATAGCTGGGTTGGGCTATGTATATTGCAATGTGTTAGGAAACACACAAATGAATACCATGAATCAAGCCTGTGAAGTCTGAATGCACTACAGTAACCTCATCTGTAAATGGATGCTACACTGCAGACAAATACCTAAACTAATTTTATATATAAGATCCTGTTTTAAAATGAACAGCTTCATTGAATAGATACTTGGGGGGGAGAGAGGGGGGGGTTCATTCGTTTGCATAACAAACCATCTGGGCAATTTGCTCTTGACTCCAATGCTTACAAGTGTCCTCAACACAATAATCCTTATCTCTGCAGCCTCAGCCAGTGGTTGGAAATGCAGGACAGTGCATTGTGAATTTGAGATTGTTTCTTCAGGACTCTTGAGTATCTTAGTACCTTTTCTCACTATGTATAAGAAAAATAAATTACACATGGTACTATGAGACAAACCTTGCTCCTATGAGCTGAAGCTAAGTAAATGATTGATCTCACAGAATCACAAGGTTGGAAACGACCTGCAAGATCATCCAGTCCAACCACCCTCCCATTCCTACCAGTGCCACAAGCTACTAAACCATCTCTCATAGCTACTAAACCATCTCTCGTAGCTAAATTGTAATGCTGTTGTATGTCGTAATCTAAATTGTCAGATGCTGTTGGTAGTTCTCTACCACTTTGTTCTTGATAACTGAAATTCTAATACTGCCCACCACCTTCTAGGAAGCAGCATTAAGATCATCTCAAAACCTTGCAATTATTTTGGCTTGGCTTTATGCTGCATTCTAACGGTTGTATCTGCCATACAAAGAAGCCCACATGCGTATTTACCTCTGTCAGGAAGACAATTTGTTATTCTTATAAATTTTCACTTCAGCAATTCTGCTTTTTCCTTTATCGCAGCTATCAACTCTTCATTATGTTTTAATATTTATGACACAAAAGAATATTTACCAATGCAGCATTTTCTTCTCAGCCCGTTACCACTGGCTTAAGGGGCCACATTTCAGTAGTTGGGAACTTCCAAATCATTAGCAACCTTGGACATGGCGCACAGTCAGCAGAACAGAAGGAGATGAAGTGGCTGATGAAATAATTGGCAAAATTAGAGAACAACCAAAATAATGTCCAAAGTACAGCTGATCTTTTTTCTTTCTTTCTTTTTTTTTTTTTTTTTCCTAATTGATTTTCAAGCATCTCTTCTTCAGAAAGCAAAATAACTGAAAACTAATCTGGGGAAATATTTTACACAAGAGGTGTTATTAGAAGTCTGTAGCAAAACATCAACACAACTGAGTTAAACTAAATGCTTGATAGCAGCATTGGGATCCCATGGCACCCTGTGCATTTGTCATATCAGCAGCCTACCTTCAGCACATCTCGGCATCAGCAGCCCATTTGTTCAGCTGTACAGGCTCATAGCCCTTGCCTAATGTTTTGAAGTGTTTCTTACTTCCTACAGCTGCAGATATCTCCTTGCGTCAAGTTCGTGCACGCCTGCTTCTTCACATATATCAACAGTAATCATGTCACATTAATTCTCGTGATGGATTAATCTAATTCACTGACAGAAGCTTTCTCCTTCATGCAGTAAGCATCCACACACACACACACTGACTCGCTAAGTGCTATAAATGCAGGCAGAAGGGCAGCCCATTATTAACATAACGACCTAACTTAATTAGTTCAATGGAGCTGAGGGAGCATTAGCTTTAGTTGTTGAGGTCTTAGGGAACATGTATTAAATATATTGGAGTGCACAGATTCATGCTTGTCTAATTTCATACAGAGCTTTCTGCATATCCATTTACTAATCAGTACTAAAGTACAGAGGAGAGATGCTTCCTTTGTAAAAAAAAAAAATAGTTACCAATTTTGCTTCCTAAAATAGCAGCATAAAGGTACTTCACATTTAGATTTAAAGGAAATATTTTGTCTGTCTTTTTATCGAAGCAATTTAGATTCTGAATTGCAGATTTTCACATTTGTGTGATTTCAAGATGTGCACGTTTGTGTATTCAACACTGTATGCTAAAAAGAGCTGAGATATCAGCCCTTGCAATACTGTTTTGAATGCCAAAATGCTCTGTATTTAAACACAGTCAAATGTGAGCTAATCAGAATTATTGTTTCCATCACAGCTATCTGAAATATTCCTTAGGATTTCATGAGAAACTTCCATTTCAGGAAAAAAAAACAGTAAGTTCCCCTTACTATTACAATGTCAGCTGGAGATTGCAGCTATTTAGTGACATAATTAAAACAGGAAAGGGAGATCAACTTCACTTGTTTTATTACATTTAGAAGGTTGCAACCAATGAGAACTCTAGCAAAGACTATCTTGTTATATACACTACTTTGATCTGATTCAGAATTCAAAGCTTTTAAAACTGTTTTCAGATTCAAAAGACCATAATTACACCTTTTGTTGGTTTGTTTGCTTTTATCATATAACAATAAATATAACAGCAAGATTTGAATAAAAACTGAGGAAGGCAAAAAATGTAGTGCATTACCTCCTTACACACATATACATTCTGTCTCCAGAAGTTTTTCTTTAAAAATGCACAGTAAATGTCAGTGGTCACACTGACTACTTTATGTACACAACCTTTTCAGTGAAAACACAATGGGCAGCAGAGTACTGACTGATCTGATTGTCAGAGGAACAGAATGTTTATGCAGCAACCATTTCTCATACCTTCACATCGCTGCCCTGTATGATAGGGCAAGTCATCAACATCCAAATGACTGTAAATCAACATATCTGGTGATATGCATTCCAGTCGGCTGCTTGGAGCCTTAGGCTCATACTGATAGACTTGCCTGTAAGCAATCCAAATACATGTGAGGCAGCACCTGCACCCCAAGGTAAGCCAGGCTAATTGCTAAATGCTGGGGCTAAATGCTTTTTCTTAATTCCCACATATTATTCAGTGCAAGACAAGACAAAACAAAGGAGGGATACATCATAGCAAACCTATTCCTCTGTGGCTTGAAACAGAAATGAGCTTACTTAACAAAAAATCTTTGTAGGTGTATATCTTTACAATATCTACGAGACACAGATCCAAACCATGACTTCTGAAAAAATACCAGATTGTGTGAAAATACCATCATTTGTTGTACCGTCAACAAATTTATTCACTTGTTCAAATTTCTGCTCATTGTCATCCCTTAGCCCCAACATCTGCACTGGATTTTGACAGAGCTCTTAGAAATGTGAGAATCTGAGTTAATTCACTCAACTTTGTAAGTTAAACTTAATGGAGTGTTATTCACAGACATTGTACTTTTCCTATCAGTGTTTGTTCTAATAAATGGGAAAAAAAGGCCTAGAAGAAGATCTATATGACATAAAATAGAAAAAGAGAATCAAGATCTAAACAAGTCTTACATCCATAAAGGACAAGAAGTGCAGCCTTTACTAATGGCAGAGAGCTAGTGAAAAGCAACTTTGATTATTGATAGAAATCAGTAACTCTTTGAATCAAATGTTGCCAAACTTGCTTTGCAAAAAAGTCTATGCAGTACTCCAAAATCTAATCTGTAATACTGTAGCCTACCTCCAACATCTTCAATAATGGAAAATCCTCAGCATGCCACTGATTACCAACGGATGGATGTACAGTCGTCCCAAGGAACAATATAGTTGTCTGCAGAACCATAATGAACACATCGAGCATTCTCCACTGATCAATGATCAGGACATAAAATGCTTGTTGAAAAGCCAGGCAAGGTGGTCAAAGTGAACACGCAGACAGGAGGGAAGGATAAGTGAATGCCTGTGGGAACAGCAGAGGCAAGAATGAGACACTGCAGCGCATTTGTGAGAAATGGAGATGCCAAAGCAGACCCTGAGCTTTCCTGAACTGATGAGGCCCTGTGAAGTGCCATCTCAACTCTATCAAAGCCAGTGGAGCTTTGCCAGGATCACACTGGGATTAGAATTACATCTTGTGACAGATGCAACTAAATTCATACCTCACTGCGGTGAGACTTGCTGGCATCACACAAACTTGTTTCGTGTTGTTTCCCTAAAAAAGAATAAAAATAATAATAAAAAAAATACTTGCAACTTCTGCTTTTGCCATTACAGATGCTGTCAATTTACTCTGTTGTATTCCAGGTATTCCTCACAAATCTTGTATCTTGTACCCAGGATTTTAATAAGATAAAGGGGCAGCCCTGGATCTACGTATCTACAAATGGATCTCCTGCCCTGCGGGACAAGAAGCAGGAGAGCAGCCCCGCAGAAAGGAATCTGGGGGTTCTGCTTGGCAGCAAGTTGAATCTGAGTCAGCAGTGTGCCCTGGCAGCCCAAAGGGCAAACCATACCCTGGGTTCATCAGGCCCAGCACTGCCTGTTGGGAGAGGGAAGGGCCATGGCCGAGCCTCTAGATTTGTAACAAGCAGATCTCAGGCATTGTTCTAGCTGCTTTCAGTGTGAGGATGTGGAGCATTCATTCTGCCTCAAGTGGGTCTAGAAACAAATCTTGGGCTGTATTTCGGTATTTTGGGGCTTATCATAAAAGACATTCAGCATTGGATTTGCAGCAGCCAGTTCAGCATGTAACCTCACCTGTCTGTTCACTTCAATCTGAGTGGACCAGAGTTTCAGTACTTCACTTACTGGGGCCACATAGGCCATGCTTTCATCACTCAAGCCCCAGAAGGAAAGAAAAGAAAATATCCAAGGAATCCATGCTTCATATGTGCCCGTTGAGTTTTCAGATTTAAAAAAAAAAGAAAAAAAGGGAAAAAAAACCTTTTTCTAGTTAATTTATCTCACACATAGGGCAGCACAGGATGCAACATATTCATTTGTCAGTTCTTTCAATGGATGAATGTATGGTTTCCCTGTGGCTTCCATGGGCAGGACACTGCACACTTTTAGCAAGTGTTACCCTGTCCATTCTGTGTGAGCGCTTCAGTAAGGATAGCAAAATGTAGCAGATAAATTATAAATTCATGAGGGATAAGAACTTACAGATTAACTTGTCTGTCATTTATGTTTCTAGGGAAAAGGTAAATTTAACCAGACAAGCCCAACATTATTTACATTTTAGTTCTGTAAGAACAAAGTGCTTGTTGCAGGGCCTTCATGTTCAGAAGATGATTTCATTGCATATTTACATGTATTTTAAACATTGCATATTTACATGTATTTTCTTCCTCCCTTGTCGGTCTCTAACTCCCTTTAGGAAAAGTTCCATCACGTTTCAGAATTGGTATTTTTCAAGATTCCTGATAGTAACTACACAAAGCGTAAGAGAGCAATGGATTCAGCAAGGACACCATAAACTGAAGAGAAATGATAGCTCCCTCTGCTGTCATTTGATGTGATTACTTTGAAGATTCATGTATTAAACTCAGTTTCACATCACCTATAGAAAAGCAGACAGAGTATATGGATCATTAGTTTTTTGGTCATGTTAGAGCTACAGCTGCCTTGTGATTTATTTCTCTTTTACTGTTTTCTAAGTGACTGAAATATTTCACAGTTAGGATTAGTCTATCATTTGGGACCTAAATAGAACTGAAAATTTAAATCCATGTCATCTGCTTGTGTGAGATAGGATTCGCCTTTCAAAATATAGCAGTTTGTTCAATAAGTGTGTTTTTTTTATCACATGCACACTGAATTTCAACATGTATTTTGTAAAACCTAACTTCTGCTTGTCAGAGCCAAGAGTTAGACAGCTTTAATCTTCACTAATTCATACAGCTAACACTGGAAAGCTGCACAATGAAGTTTAGAGTACACCTCTTTCCTGTTACTGAGGCATCCAATTCTAAGTCTGATCTTCCAAAGATGTATTTGTGGGTTGACTGCAGAGGCCTGGAAGGATTTAATTCCAGGATTAGGGACAGAAATACAATTTACATTAGGTGATTACTCTCTCTCTCTCTCTTTCCTGTTTTCTTTCTGGGTGGAAATATATTTGGGATTCTAAGGTAAGTGAATTTTAAGCAAAAGGAAAAGAGACTTTTCCATCATGTATGTGTGGAAATGTATTTATTCGCTGTAGAATTGATCTTGACCAAAATAGATATTTGTTTTTCCTTGAACTCACTCACACATATAAACAGAATGAAATATTCTGGATTTGTATTACTGTGTTCTACACAAAATATCTGTCTTCAGAATGTGGGATATTGAAAAGGGAGCTCTGCACCAATGTAAAGAAAGTCCTTTTCTTTAGGAACTGTTTGTGGTGCTCTGAGCCAAAAATGGACCTCTATATTTAATGTCTCTTTCTCTATCTTGATTTCAGAATTTGATTTCAGGTTTTCCACCTACTGCTTTCCATTTTCAGAGGACATTTCCTTCCTTCCTTCCTTCCTGCCTGCCTTATTTTTCCTCAGTATCAATATTTAAATTTAAGTTCTAGGGGAGATTCTCTTGTACTCTTTAAAACAAGCACTCTATTTTTGGCATATACCTCTAATATAAGTGGAAAATATTCTCCCAGTTTGGCAGGTGGCAATGTTTTTAGGCTGGGGCCACCTATTACAACAGGTAATAGAAGGTTCTGGACTTGACTTACATCTTTGTAACCCTCAGACATATCGTCATCACGCCTTGTTATTGCTGATGTGTTGCGTCCCTTATGACATGATCCAGGATATTTAGTAAAGGCTCCACTGCCCTCTTGATGAAACTGATTGCAGGGTAAAGACAACTGTGGCCTTTCCTTCAGCATCATAGGTATCACACAATCTCAGGCATTCTAACATCTTGCAGCACCCCAAAGCAGGCAAGCATCAATTATCTGGGAACAGCAGAAGAAAGACTTGTAGTATCAAGGCAGGCTGGATCCCAGGCAAGAGCAGGTCACAGCCCTGCCTTGGCCTCTCTGCACTGCGCCATAGACTGACAGAAAGCGCAGCAGGATCAGCACCAAGGGACTGCAAAGCAAAATCTTACAGCAAAGACATTCTGGGGTTACTTTTGTATGCAGTTCTCCATCTTTTTTCCTTGTTGCTAAAATCCACCTCTCTGCAAGCACCTGTGTTATGACACCTGTCTATCACCACTAGATGGTAGCAAAAAGGCATTATTGAGAGTTGAGAGAAATTAAGGTTTCCTGCGTTCCTCTCCAACCCCGTACCCTTTGCCTGTTCACCAAAGTATATGTAAAGCAGACATGGAGATGAGGAACTGGTGGGAGGTAGGCAAAAGGGAGTCTGAAGATATTCAGCTGTACAGATCCACAAATAGGTGCTTACTGAAGACCAACTACTTTAGGAAAGCAAGTTTTAGTAAATATTTTGTTTTTTCAGTACTAAAAAATAGGGAACAGGACACTTTTAGGGACTTTCTCAATGAGAGCATCATCTGAACTTGCAGAAAAATGCTCTGGTGCCTTGTATTCCTCCAACAGTGCTGTTCAACAAACAGATTGTCAGGTCAACGTTTCCATATTCAGATCATTTCTCCAGGATACCTACGTATGGTAAGGTCATATCTGGAGAAAACCAAAGACGATAGCAAAGTAAAAGCAGTTCATGGTGACCTGATGGCAACATTAGTTCATTTTAAAAATACTGGCAATTAGTAAATTAACTATCTGCTGGAAAGGAGATACAGGCAAAAACTTAAAGATCAAAATTCTTTCTGCTCTGCACCTATAAACTGATAGCCTTAAAAGTCTGATTCCATAGAAGTTTTTTTCTCAGTATTTTTTAATTATGAGTTTTTTTGTTGATTATTTGGTGGGAAAAAATAAAATAAAATACAAATTAAAAAAAGAAAAAAAAAAAAAAAGAGGAAAAAAATTGCCTTGAACTAATTAGGAGACATACTGGGGGGGGGAGGGGTTATTGACTTCAGTAGGCAACTTTAACAGAGACTGTGATCTCTACATCAGTGCTACTGGGTCACATCATGGCACATTGTGAAGCAGTACGTCTGTCTCTCTATCCAGCCTTTGCTCTGGTCTCTCTCAGCCTACAGATCTGACTTAGCAGGCTACTGGAAAATCTTCTGTTGAAACATTCCTTCAAGAAATTTGGATTACAAAAAAAGTATCTTTTATTTGGAAAATTGCTCCAGGAACTCCTGACCATCTTTGCTCAGTGGAGCAGGAAGGTCACAATTTTCAGAGTAAAAAAGGCAACGCTCAGCAAACTGCCTGACCTCCTCTTGTGCATGTACAACATGCCAGCTACTGATGGAACCCAGTAGAAAGCATGGCAGAATGACTGTGCTGTCATTTGGTTCCAAACAAGTAGCACTGGAAGGGGTGCAATTTATTTATTTTCTTCCCTCTCTCATTCCTCCATGTTTAATTCTTGCCAAACTGCAACTGAGTTGAGTTCTTATTGCTCCACTACAGAAAAGCAAAGCAGGGAAAACAAACAAAGAAAACAAAGCCAGTAACTCTTCATTAAAGTGAATTGTTTCAATAGTAAAAATTCAGAAAATGTCTTAAGACAAACAGGACCGACTATATTAGGTCTTCATTGTGGCATTACTGTGGGATTGATTCACAGGCAAGGTAATCAATACTTTACATTTTTTCTGACCTTTGCAACATCATAGAGGTACTAATTCCACTAGGATAAATTTTTCAACAATTTCTTGAGTATTTTAATCAAAAGCACACTTTCCTTCCGGAATGTCAGGCAGTTATGTAATTCTATTTATCTTTTTCATTTTTTATTATCATTTCTGACAGAAAATATTTTTTTGAATCCTTGGTTTGTTTTCCATTACTTAACATCATATCCTTTTCATAAGACAAGTTTGCTTTGGAACCCAATCCCTGTGGCACTTCCGTTTCCTCATAGAAATTGTTATTTGTCTTAGTTCCTGCATTTAAGTTATAGCTCAATCTTGCTCCATTTTTAGATTTCACCATAAAATAATGCTTTAAATCAAGGTGAATACCTCTGTTACTGTAGTGGATTTCACAAAGGCTTTTCCTGATGTCAGATCTTCCTTAGTCTCTAGACAAATACCACAGCTTTTTGTAGATGAAAGTTTTCCCACTAACAGGATATGTAGCCTTTCACCTCTAAGATAATGTTTTGAATCCTGTCTGTCTCAGTTGCCAAACAAGTGTCAAAGAGCAGCAATGTAGATTACAAGAGCTAAAGTATCTTGATCTAATTTCCAGGGAAAAGATTTTTGCAAAGCATAGGAGGATGCAATTTGTCCCCTTTCTCTTGAGGCTGGCCTTGCTAACCAGGAGCTAGTAATCAGAAACTAAAGGAAGACTAAATCAGTTATGAAATAAAGCCATACATTAAGTCATGCGTTGAAGTTGTTTGAAGATTTCAGTTTCTTAAGTGTAAGACTTAATTGAGCATTAAGATAACATTTACTCTGACCATAAGCATGCACTGCCCATGCTAACTGAAGCGCTAGTACCTTTGCTTTCACTCAACAGCAAGAAGGGACTTGTTACCATTGCTTCTAATATATACATTTTTGCACACATGCTGATGCCTGTTAGTGTTTTTTCCACATCAAGGATGGCATATAAGCAGAAGAAAAGCTTCCCTTTTTGTATGCCCAAATTCTATCTATCAAGCAAAAATCCTCAACAAAAGGAAGGAAAGTAGAAGGAGACTTCAGCTGAAGATTAATTGAAGGATTTTGCACACGAAAAGAATACTAAAGAATGCCAATACACACCATGTACACAGGCTGGGGAAAAAAAAAGATTTTTTTCCACATAAGCTGTACTCTGCTGGGGCAGTGCAGATGCTGTAGTTGAGTCTTTGCTGTCCGCTTGTCAGTGTTCACCTTCTACACTCTATTGGGGGGTGGGGGTTGGGGGGGAAGGAGAGATTATAAGGGAAGACACCAGCTGCCCTGGGACCATCCTGCTGAGTTGCTATTCTATTTTGTCAGCTCCAATGGGCAGGCTTTATTTTCAGTATTTTCCAGATTTTGTTCTACAAAAACTCTTTCAATTCTGGAAAGTTTCTCTCTTTTCTCCCTAACGTATGCTGAGGCAAAGAAACTCTGTTTCCCAGTGCTATCTAGGTCTTCCATGAGAAACTTCCCCTTGATTTGAGCAATCCCTCACAGATCGTTTGTTTGAAACGCACTTATTAAAAAATTTCTTTGTCTTTGCAAGCAGCCTTCAACCCTTGTTTGTCGCACCGCATCTTTTGTTGCCTTTCTGACACTTCTGATTTTGCTGACTTTTTCCATCATTTTCCCATTTCTTTGGCTTTGTGATGATTCTGCTGATTTACATTCTTTATTCTGTCCTCATCTATCCCACTCTCCAAGGTTTAGATAACTGGTCATTTTTTGTTGATCAAATACTTCTGACTTGATAATAGCTATCTTGAAATCCCTATTAGTTACAGGGATATAACAGCCTATACTGCTTTGTGCTGTGCTCAGTGAAGTCCACAGACCTTCTCAAAAGGTCAAAGTCATGGTTATGTATATCAGTACAGAGTTTGGCAAAAAAACTTCAGTTTTTCTATGTATCACTTTGCAGAAAACTAAAAATAGAAATGTAAAAGGAAGGAAAGATTTTGCCTAACTCATGTTCCTAACCACACTGAGGATGTTTATTACTTTACTGATGTTCATATTCATTGTATTCACTATCCCGAAGGCTCCAGCTGAGTATTATAGGAGCAGGACGTGTGAAGTCAGCGAGCATTTTCCTGGGTTCATTTGATCATTCAGCTACATGGAAACCAGAACTCTGTTAGAAGTTAAAGGGAAAAATTTGTGTTTGGGAAGATACCCACAAGTAAGCCTTCAGCATTTTTACCATAGAACAGTTTTGAATCAAGAGCTTCTGTCCCTTGTGCTGTATTGTAACAACAGCTTACTGTGAGACACTCGAAACACCAGAAATACAAAAGACTGCTATACTAATATAAAAGACTGTAATATCCTGCCAGATTCTATAAAAGAACAAAAAAATGATCAATTAGCATTGTGTTATCATATAAATACTAGACTTAAAGTAACATGTGAATTTAATACAAACTTTAAACTTGAATACAGCCTTAGATGCCACTGAGTCCAAACTTTTCTTCTACTCACAAAAAATGCAGTATCTACAGTACTATAAGCCTAAGAGAAAATTAGCTCACTGAACAAAATTGGCCACTTTGCCTCTTACAGTAAACTAAGCTTCTGCTGCAAAGTTTGGTCTTTAAGTGAGAGCTGTTATCAGTTTTGAGCACATAAAAATAGTAATAGCTTCTACTGCCTAGTCATAAATAGAAAAAAAAATAGGATGATATGGTTTATCACCATGCAAATATATTGGTACCGTATTCTAAAAAACATTAATCTGCTGCATAGAAGTATATCTACAGTAGACAGGACAACACTCACTGAAGAGAGACAAGCAAGTATTGAAACTCATCTTCAGGTGAAATTGTTTTATATAGTTATTTTTAATTGCCATTGCACTGAGTAGATAAATTTTCAATTCTAAGCAATGCAACAGTCATAGTTTTGCTCTTTAGTCAAAAGCAAAGTAAGAAACCAGTAGATATCTTGTTTAAATTGGTTATATCAGAATCGTTTGAGTTGGAAAGGACTCTTAAAGGTCACCTAGTCCAACTTCTCTGCAATGAACAGAGATACCTACAGCTAGTTCAGGGTGCTCAGAGCCTGGTCCAGCCTGACCTTGACTGTCTCCAGGGATGGGGCATCTACCACATCTTGTATGTCATGGTTAGGAGCACAGTCACACCTGCAAGTTTCTTATTGTTTTGTTTTTCATTTTCTTTTTTTTTTTTTTTTTCCCAATGGTAGACGTTGTTTTATTTAACAGCTCACCAGTTGGGGCAAGTAATAAAAGTCAAGAGGATATGAGAATCTCAATAGTTAGGAAAATACTGTAAGATCAATAAGATAGACCTCAGGCTGCTATATTAATTGCATCCCAGTAGAGTTTCTTACTCCATACCAGGTAATCACATAACATCTAAAGGCAAATCTTTGATTTTTGTGCTCTGGGCCCTGGAAAAAAGAGTCTGCAATATTTTTTTTTATTATTATTTTACCTGCAGGTGTGCTCTGCTGAGGTCACAGACATGTATTTCAGTAATTTTTCATCAACATTCTGCCCAGGAGCCTCACACAGCAATGACAACAGCAGAATTGCTTACTTGCAGAGTACATTCCCAGCCTAAGCTTCTCAGATAAAAGATTTGCTGTTTTGCTCACTTTCTTGCTCTGCTTTTACAAACAGTCTATTGAAAATCACCAGTATTGAAATGTGAAACATAACTGGGAAAAAAACTGCCTGATGATAAAGAAGAAAGCCTCCTCCTACAGTCGCAGCAATGTCTGTAGGCGCAGCCTAACCGTGAACTGCCTGCTCCTCTGACCAGAAAAATACATTATTTTTTAAGAGCAGTTTAAACTTGCTGGAGCATGCATATACACAGACATTTCTTCCTATCCTGTTTTTAGCAAGTGTTTCTAACATACTACCCTACTGAAAAAGAATACAGCTAGAATTGAAACAACACACAGTATCTGGCTTTGACAGACACAATTTTTGAATGAGAAGTATCTGCTGTTAGTAGGTTTTGCAAGGCCATAATCTTGCCCTCATATGACCCAACAGCATATTAGAAGGCCACATTTGCAATTACTGGAATTCATACAGAGTTTAGTAATTTCTGTAAAATTAATCCTACAGACTTGTGAAAGCTCATTCAGACTTTGCTAGCAAGAAGCATACTATCTGAAAATAGAATGCTTTTTGGTGTATTTTTGCACCTGCGGTAATGACAAAATGGGAGTGTACAGAAACCTGGATGAAATTGTTCTTATCTTTTGCTACCATGGTTTATGTTTAGAAACAAAAAATCATGATGAAGGCTATTGTCATAACTCTGAACTGTGCTCTGAATGTTTGAGCACATGTACAAAGCCCAAGTTTATCTAAAGGAAGCAGTCAAACAAAGATCAAATATTCCCTTACAGGGAATGGGAAGCAGCAAGAACTTTGGACTTTGTGAGTTTGAGTTTCTGCTGTGTTGCTTGGTGTGCCTCCTTCATAGCGTGAGAGAAGAAGGGTGGCAAAAGGGCTTCTCAGGACACTCCTGATAGTCTGAGCAAGTGGAAAGGGCAGGAGAGAAGCAAGGAAGTGAGTCTAGATGTTTCTTTTTCCTGAGTTCTGCTCCAAGGTTTCTGAGCGAGAAGGGAGGATGAATAGGGACAAGAATTGCCTGCTGGCAGTCACAGTCACTCCTAAGTCATAGGTCCCTGCAGCCTTGAGCATCCTCTTAACTTGTCCTGCCTCTGACCCACACAACAAGTTACCAGTCCACTCCCTCTTCTGTCCCAGTCATATTTCTCACCTACCTACATGCAGTGAGCCACTGTGAACTAGAATGCCCTAATTACTTCCACTCTACAACTTCTACCTTTGTCCTAATCACTCCCTTTCCTTCCAGCTTTCCTCCTATCTCAAATTCCTTCTCAGCACTCCTTTTCAAGACTCCATGTCCCCTCCTCTCACCTTTCCATATGTTAATCACAGAATGCACAGACTCTCCCATTCAAGAGCCTCTCCCCATAAGATCCTCTTATTTCAAATCTTCATCCTGATCCTACAATCCACTGTGGAAACTCACACCACTCTGTTCTCACTCTTCCCTCCACCCTTGATTTTCTATCCTGCTCCCAAATTCTTTTCCAGCTCACCCCACCCCATTCATGTGCTCACCCTTATCTACAACTCCTCTCCCTCCTGTGTCCCTGCCTCAGGCCACGAACCCACTGCAGATTCTTAAATCTTCTTGCTCAGCTTCGGTGATGTGTGCATCTCTATCATGTTCTTCCTCGGTAGCTGGGTGGTCAGCTAAAGCCTTTCTTGACTGACTTTTCAGGACAAAAGGAAGGGCTAAGCCCTCCTCATTTAACCATGATTTCAAAAGCTCAGCCTGTACTTACCAGACCCCAACAAGAACAAAATGGTATTCAAAAGAAAATAGTGAGGTGAGGAAGAGGATGGTCATACTTATCAAGAAAATACTTTGCAGGTATCTGCCCTAATTCATCATAAAAGTAGACAGTGGAGAAGAGAATTCATCTAGAGGTAGAAGAGCGACAGAAAACTTTGGAGATCAGTGTTTCCCTTAACCAATCCCTGGAAGGGTGGAAAGACATCAGAGCAGAACTTACGTTACAGGTCTGCATTACACTTGCATTCTCCTAAACATCTGGAGAAGCACACATGCCACATTTGTGCTCCATCTCTAGACAGTAAGAAATGGTGTCCTGGAACCTCAGGTTCTTGGGAACAGCATGAGGCAAGCCATCAGAGACCTAGCAGAACCAACAGGGGAAATTCCTGGTTTGGATTTTGAGAAGATTGCAAAACTGGCAATAAAATTTTCCCCAGAGCTGTGTATGAACAACTGCACTGCAGCAGGCTGGTGTTATTTGCAAGACATGATCATAGTAACAGGAAAATTCTTTCACATATATTGTTGCAAAATGGCACTGAGCAATATTTATGAATATATCCTTGAACATTTTTCCATCACTGGCAGTGACTAATCCTGTGCAGTTCTAGCCAAATCTTCTCAGTTAGTGTGGAGGAACCATTGCATAAACTGCCATGTGGCAGTTAGCAAGGACAGCATGAGAGGCCAATACCCAGTTTCTTTCCAGTTTGAATAAGATTTCTTGATAATGTAAAATTCTTTTGCCGGAGAAAACAGGAACTAGTCAGGATGGCTGAAGAAGTGAGATTTTTATTAGCAACCATCCAAATCCAAAGCAACTTGTTTGTCAACATACTGACAAGAGCACTACTTTACTACTTTAACAAGCAAGTCAGTGTAGATGTTGCAAACGATTATTTGGATACTGGAGCACTGCTCAGGTTTTATTGCTTGTGTAGACTTATATTGCCGTGCAATGCTTTAAGCATAGCTTTCAAGTGTGGGTGTAATGTGTGGTAGTAAGGCATGCTGGAGTATATTATCAATATATGATGGAGTTATTTGTAGCAGGGACAAGCCTGTTTCATTGGAAGAACTATTTTAAAAGATCTTATCCTGCTGTATTCTTCTTAAAAAATAAATTTCCCTTTTCTGATATTCCTCAACCTCTGAACCTTCCACGTGATTCCTTGCTTGTCTCTTCAGCTACAGAAGGCAAAAGCAGGAAGCCAGGCAAAATTTCAATATGTGAATACTATAACCCTTTGGAAAATTTCAAGCTCATGTTCAAATCCAGGCATTGCTAACCCGTTACAGAAAGCTCACAGTTAGCAATGAAAACAGTAATTAAGAACCATTCTCCGCACTGCAACTCATCTTTTTTTAAATATCCTGTTCCCAGTGCACATAGAAACAACCTTGTATGTAACATGTACCATACATGCTACCAGTTTTGAAGGTATCAGGGAGTTGGGGTTGGCTAGTTTGTGCATTTATGTAGCTGCTCTAGATAGAGAGCTGTTTAATGGGAGTCTTCGTGAACACCTTTTGGTGACATGATACCTTTATGATACCTTTCAGCTTGCAAAACTGCTGCACATCAAGCACACAGGGAACTGCAAACTGGATACAGTTATTTGATCAAAAATATCAAAAATCAAAATCTCTCAAAAACATATGAATTTACAACATATACAGCAAATAGCTAGGACGCACTCAACTACTTCAGATTCTCTCATAGATGTCACATGCATAGACTACTTTCTTCATCAATATACACAGTTTACAATTTCTTCTGTTGGCATTACTGAAATATCAATTTTAAGACAACAAACATATTTCCTTTACACGCCAAAGAAAACAGGAATATCAACATCTTAAGACTTCCCTAGAGATGGCAAGATTCCCTTAGTTTGTGCGTCCCTCAACAATGCACATTATGCCCATGTGAAGAAGGGACAATTCCTCCCACAGCTTTATTCCTTCTTCAAGAGTATCTTTTCTTTCTACCAGACAAATCTTACTCCTCATCTCCTCACCTATCCATGTTATCTTTGGTTTCCTTCTGCCACCAGAATCTGTGTGTGGGCTGCTTTTCGTGGAGGCCTAACTCTGACTCAGAGAATGCTGGGGGGCCCTTCTACTCTTGGAGCTTGGCTCCTCTTGCCCCAGGTTTGTCTCCCAACACACGATGCCGAGCTCAGCTGCCAAGTATTCCACTTAGGTAACGCTTGGCATTTCCAGCCCCAGGGCCTCAGCACTGATGCAATTTCCAAAATTATTTTTTTAAAGCCACAAATATTTTGAATTCCTAGCAACTGAGAAACCCCAAAAGCAAGAAAGCAGCATTCTTCTGCCAGGAAGCAGAGAAGAAAGGCTACAATGGGGAGAAGAATGGTCAACTGAGAACAGCTTCTACTCCCTCCTTCTCTTTTATCTTGAGCTGGTAATGTAAGGTCACGAGAGGGGAGAAAGACAAAAACTGTGATGGAAAGAGACTTGTTCTGAATTCCTCTGTCTGGGACTAGAGGTGGAAAAGATCACAGAAAGCTATAGTATATCTTTCTCTCCTCTGTCCTCCTGCCTCCATAAAAGCTATGTATCAGTACAGGTGAGAAAAATATGTTAGTCATTTTCCACCTTCCTTCTTACCTAAAAATAACCACTCGCATAGTTAATGGTTAGTGCTGCTGAGATCATGGAACAGTTTTCTTTCTATATTTTACCTAAGGCTTAATCATGAGGTTACACTGCCTTTAGGCTACAAAAGGCGAGAATGCAAAGAGTACATCTTATCCACAAATGCAATCAGTATTTGATGTCTCTGAGCTAAAAATAAAAACTAAAAAATGAAGAGAAGTGAATAATGAAAGCAATATGCAAATCATGAAGCTTAGAGTCTAGAAGCAAAAAACAAGTCTGAAGAGGGGTAAGAAACAAGCAACATAGAGGATTTCCAAATTCAGCACTAATTCTAGAAAGATGTTTCTATGAAGGTTGTTTGAGTACGACCTTCAAAACTGTCACAGATGAATGTATAAATAAGTAAACAAGCTATGGTTACAGAGTTTACAGATTTAGAGCTTTACTGCAAAACAAAACTAGCCCCCTAAATATTTTCTTTAGGCTTGATCCACATTTTTCTATGGCAAGGAGAATTTGAGCTTCTAACCTCAGCATCACGGCTAAATGCAGGAGATCACAGAGCTGATCCAAAGTTCATTAAGCAACAGAGAAATAAACTGGGCTAGCCTTTGGATGCAATAAAATACAGATGACTGTGCTGCATTTGCCAGGAATAAGAGGCATAGGCAAATTAGCTGACTTCACAGAACATATAAGGTCACTATTATTTGCAGAAGCCATAAAACATGATGAATAATATAGATAGGCTCAAAATTGTTAGGAACACAAAATTAATAATTATAAACACTGATAAGACATGGAGAGCTTGCTTTTCAAATGTTAGGCAGGCAGGTAGTCAAGCCAGTTGCTCAGAAAAATACAGAAATATTTCTCATAGCTTAGCACCAAATAATAAAGTACCCCAAAATCAGGGTGCTGATAGAAACAGAGTGCATCAAGAAAGCAGTAGGTTTGGAAGAGAGAGTACTTATACACAGCCACCCCTGAAAATGCCCATCTGACACAAAGTGAAAATTGTTATCCTAATTCTAACCAGTTTGTAGCAGTGTTTGAAAGGTGCCTTCCTAATCTGGGACATTTTGTTTATAACCTAATGATATTGAGTTGTTAATTGGCATGTGAGTTTTCTGAACTAAGTGAACATTTGAAACTTACTGTCTGAAAGAAACTTGTGGCATGACATCTCATGAACTCCAGTAGGGGACATACATCTGAAATTAAGACTGAGTGTGAGGGAGGAGAAAAAAAGCTTTCTGTTCTCTTTTGGAAGAATATTCCTCGTTGTTACAGAATAAGCCTTCACTTTTAAACAGGAGCCAGAGCGAGTTGTTCAAGCCTCACTGCAAATGCATGGTTTTAGGAAAGAAATCCCAAAATATTACTGCGAAAATAAGATAGGTATAATATGTATTCTTTTCTCCCAGTTTGAAACCACTAGCACAAATGGTAAGACTATGGGCGAGATTAATTAATTTGTAAAAAAGAAAAAGCCTAATAGGATCTAGTGCATGGTCAAAAATCACCCTGTCATTAATCTAATGATACGCTTTTTGTTCCACCAATTGAAATGCCTTATTTCACAAACACAATCTTTTCCCTGTCTGAAAACATACTAATGAGACTGTTGTAACAGCTGTTATGATTTACATGTATTTTTATTAAATTGTTTGGTTTTTTTTTTGGTCCGGATACCTTCTCATCCCTGAGAGGAATCATTCCACTAGTTGGCAGTGTTACCTCACTCAAGCAGATAGCCTTAAAACAACATGTTCACCTACAAAATCGAGCTCTGCATTTTTGAGCTGCAGATTTCATTCAGCAACATCTGAGAAAGTTGCTGAGCGATACAGCAAGGAAAAGTATTGGACTGGAAGGATTGGAAAATCAGTTCCCCATCCATACCATAGTTCTCTTCTAACAAATTTTTTGTTTTGTGTAATGTTCTGGAGCAGAGACCAAAGCAAACCCAAGTGAACTTGTCAAAGCAAACAAAAAGATCATCGTAGTCATAAAGACATGCACCTAAGCCTAGGTCCAGGCTGTGAATGCAGAGCCAGTGGTATTCCCAAGTCTGCAACCTTTAAAAGCAGAAAAACAGCTGATGAATGCAAATATAAAGCAGAAGTACCTTATATCCCAGTGAGCTGCTACTTCTATCACATTTCAATGCAATGCCTTATATTCTGTTCTGACTACTGGCTATGAACTACTGATGACAAGGCAAGTGACAATTTCTTGAGTTGGAATTTTTGTTTAAGTCATTTTTAGAATTAAAGGAAGGATTTGTTCCTCGTCTTCCAAGAAGGAATAGGGCCCTGCATTTGGGAGCTAGAGTGCCAGCAGGCCTCTCGGGTAGAATCTGCCTGTGCTGGCTCCAAGAGGATCATTAGAAACTCATTAAAGTAATGAACCTGTTAGTTCTGCAGCTGCATTCACACACACCCACCAAGATGTTAGTTGCCTCCTTGGCTCTGACTTATAGCATCTGCTAATCATCCCCAGGATTTAGCAGAACAAACTGCTTCTGGGATTCTCAGCAGGCAAGCAAGTGGAAATGAAAACAGGTCATGTCTTTCCACCTGGTCTGTGGGAGAAGACTTTCATCTCTTGAAATCTTAACTTGTATGGCTGCTACTGGAATAGTTAATGCTTTGTTCTAGCTGTAAATCAGGATTCCTTTCAAGCAAAAGTACCATATCACTTATCTAGAAAGCAACTTTTTAAAAATATCCACTTCTCAAAGGAAAATGAACACAGCCTAAAAGAGTTGTTTTAGAACAATAAAAGAAAAAAGATGTAATCTCTACAGCATTGCAAATTCTGGCTCATGCGCAAAGCCCGCAGACTGACACAAGCACATTAACTGCAGTGAGTCAAAGAAGGCTCTCAAATTAAATCCTCATCTACACTGCTGACACACTTTATGGCCTTAGGTATGTCTCATCAACACCTCTGGGCTCTAAGATACGCATAACACTCCCAAGCATCGGGAAAATTAATTCACTGGTAACTGCAAAGCCCTAAGTAAAAGTTTACAACAATTAACAACCAAGTTTGGGTGATAATGTTTTCATATCCAGAACAAAAGGAAGTTTAAAATGCAAGCAGAACCAGCACAAATGGTGGAAAATAAAATTAAAGCAAAACCCCCCTCACTTTTAAATCTCTAAAGACTTATTTGAAATCCAGAATAGTAACAAAACAGCCAGTCTGCAGGTTTGAACAACTTGACATCAACTCTTTAAGAAAGAACTTTAGAATGATATACAAGAGATTATGCATCTAAACTTCACAACTGCTTTGCATATACAGTTTTATAAAATCTCACAAGAGAAAGCAGCTGATCCCACAACTGCAAAGATACTTCCTGTTGCTTTGCATTTAAATTAAACCATTCAATAAGTTACAGTGTGCCACAAGACAACACACAGATGATCACAGAAAATACATTAAACAATCACCAAATCTCCCACTATCAGGTATCTTAGCAATTGCTTCCTTTGAAGATGGAAACACTCAGTGGATTGGAGTTAGCAGATGCAATGCTGCTTAAAACACCCATGTACATTCTCTAACCTTACTCACCTCAATATGTAGCAACTGAACTCTATGCACGGTATCTCCCAGTTCATAACACAAGTTGGAGACTGACATCCATTTGTACTCATTATCCAAATCTATATAAATTCTGCCCAAGTTATTTAGCATTAAAAGCTTCCATCCTTTGAAGATAAACAGGTTAACAAGCTTTAAAATCATTAATGAAGTAAGGCTAGAGGGATATCCTTCTGCAGAGCATAAACATTGGCTCAGCTGATATCTCATGCCATCAACAATGAAAGATCATTAGCAGACCCAGGCCAAGATGCTGTGGGAAATAAGTTGGAGGCAACAGCTGGAAATATTTGGCTTGTACAATAAAGTTTTGAAACACTTCAGATACTGGATCACCAAGCCTTTTTTTTTTTTTCTTTTTTTCTTTTTAAAAAACAAAAATCAGAAATATTTCATCAGCACTTGCCTGAGAAACAAGGTCAACAGCACCCATTTGTACTATGACACTGTTACCTGCCTTGTGATGACACAGACATCCCTCCCCTTCCCTCCAAGCATCTGTTTGCAGAACGCAAGTAGCAGTTCATCCTCAGAGGAAAGGTATAGGAAGGCAGAGGTCTCTGTACTACATGTGGAAATACAGTCTTCTTCAGCTGCTTTGATGATGAAACAGTGTTGTATATATACACCCAGCTTTGCATTTCCTAATGGCTTCCAACCACAGCAGCAGTTTTAGCCATGTTTAGATGGAGACAGTCCCAGATTCCTACAGTGGTGCAGGAGATCTACATAAAGATAAAAGATCTCAGCAAACACCTTCTTCCTTTCAGCCAAAGGCTGCAAGAGGAACAAACAGCTCTCTGCTGAGTCACGGCTCAGTCAGATGAAATCTGCTTACCTGCTGACCAACATAACAAGGGATGAGAAAAGTAAGAAAGCAAAGACTTGTGTGCTGTTGTGCAGGAGCACCAGGCACTACAGGGACCTGGCTGTGTTCACTCCACAAATATAAACATAAATGATGATTCCTGTACTAAAAAAAAAACTGACATAAATATTTTCCTATCTGACCCAAAATAGTGAAACCCAAACTAAACATAAACCAAACACCCTCTTTAATGGTGATTATAGCCTTGCTGGATTCTCTGCACAATAACAACAGTATGACTGTATGAAAGGTTGCAAGGAAAAGTACAGCAACGAGACTTTGTAGTTGGCTGAAGGTTTTCATCTAATGTCTAAAATAGTAGTTGGCAAGCCTGCAAATGGCAGGGGGTTGGAACTAGATGAACTTTAAGGTCTCTTCCAAGCCAAGTCATTCTACAACTCTATGATTGATTCGTCCCTCAGCTCAAAGCGTGTACAGCAGCTGGCTACACAGCAAGTGATTTTAAACAGCAAACTCTACATTAAAAAAAGGAATTAACTATGCACTGTTAAGCAACGTAAACTTGTAGATAGAAGTATGACTTGTCCAGGTTTCACAGCTACCTCACCTGGACGAAAGTCAAAATCCAAAAGCTACCAGAGAAGAGAAGTAACCAGCTCTGCTCCTTGCTTGCGTATTGTGAGGAAATGGGTCCCTGTGTCCTCACACAGCTCTGCCATGACTGGGACACAATGAACATGGAAAGAATCCAGAGAGTGCTCCTCTCCCATGGTATTTTTTTTATTTTTTTTTTTAATACACAGGAAAGGAAGAATAACTGAGACAAAATATATTTGGACTCAGTACAGCATGACAAGAACTAAGTTGTACTCTAGGCCTTTGCCTGAGTAAACAGTGATGTGTCTTGTGAAATGTTCAAAACAACAAAATAAATAGCTTTTAAAGACATAAGCTGTCTGTATAAACAGAGGGTGGGGGAGCACTACTGGATGACCAACGCCTTGTTGAAGAAAAATAAAAACCAGCATCTCTCTATTTTTGCAGGAATGAACATCCATCCTACAATCCCAGGACAGCAGGCAATGGATGCTCAGGTACAGCCTCCCATATGCTGCCTACCCAGTACTGGTAACTATAGACATAACACAGTCGTATACCGCAGGGGGCAAAAGAGAGGCTGGTGTGTCAGATCCCTGTAATAAGCATGAAATTCTTTAAACAGAGTTTGTGGAACAGTTTGAGGGGAACAAATCTCTGCTGATCCCTACAAGAAAGGGGCAGTAGTCTAAGCATGGGATTACCAAAAGATAAATACAGCGCAAGCAATGATCTAGTTTTCTTTTGAACCTGGCAGAGATACATGGATTCTTATCTCTGGGAATTCTCTAAATTAGTTGCACAATCCCTTCCATAAGCATATCTTGCTCGATCTTCCAGTGATTTGGGCTTCTTGCTCCCTCTGTTACCACCTGAAGCAGCTCTCTGGAAGTCTTTAGGAACCTTTCAGTTTCCAGCCTAAATGTATTTATGATTAGATAATAAACACTCGATCTGGGGCTAATACTATCTTCTTGCATAGGATTTTTCCCTCTTTGATATATAACCCTTCAATCCATTTACAAACAGTTGTCCTGTTTTAAGCTTCTGCCCGCCAGGCTAAACTTATCAAGGTCTTTTTTATCTCTTAGTAAGGAGTGACCGGAAAACGTTCAATCCATTCCTTTCTTCCAAGCAGCATGCTAATCCTTGTCTACAGCTGACTGAATTCAAATTAAGCTTTTTGTCAAGCTAAGTGTTCTTAACTGTACATTTGAAACTTTATCCTTGCCACATCTAATGGCTTGGATACTTCCCTATCTTCTAAAAATATTTTGTTTAGCATGCCCTAAAAGCACATTAGGCTTTTCTCGTCTACTTCACTTGGTTCCTCCTCAGGGGCATCCAAAATTTTGGTTAGCCATATTCTCCTCTCTGTTTTCCTACATTCCTTGTTTCAAAGATCCAACAGCAAGAAAAGTAAGGTAGTTCACTGCAGAGCACAGAGATTTTGATGCTTCTTGCTAGCTTGCAGGGCTAAGTTGCGTGTTAAATTCTGTGACACTTTCTTAAATCAAGTGGTGGGATTATCGTGCTCGGCACACAGCTTATTTCACAAGATTTAGGTATTGTAGGAATACAACACTTCCCTGCAGTAAAAGATTAACTTTCTCATTATTTCTCCAACAGATACTTGTGGTTGTATGTGAGGGAAAGCAGCAAAGAACTGCCAGAAGTACTTTTACTTACAGATAAGTAATTTATTGAACTACAGGAAGAAACTTGCTTATAGATTTGAAAACAAAACCAAGCAATAATTGAAAACCAAAAAACACTATCAGGATACAGCTTGCCCAAAGCTCTTCCATGGAAGAATTAGGGCCTTTGAAAGCTGAAGTAACAAATCAGTACCTTTTCTGGGCCAACGTCAAGAGTACTCACTGTGTTTAATGCAAAATTTTCAAAAAGAGATAGGCCTCAAGAAACAAAGGCATGTTTTTACTGGTATTAAAGGAACATATTTACTCTAGCTCCAAAAACACACCCCAGCCCAGAAGAAAAACAACCCTAACCTCAACAACAGAAAACCCAGCTTTCTGCTGTGGCATTTGACTGACATTTGATATCTCTGCCTGAGGTTTGGCAGCCCTGTGATGGTGATCAGGGCTGAAGGACGGAACAGCATCATTGGAAATGTACAACTAGCAAAAACCAACAGACTGCAAAACCAAAAAGCTCCCTCACAAAAACCCAACATCCCCAAGAGGAGCCCTGCAAGATAATTTCAGGAATGGATAAAATAAAATCAGCACGGCTTTGCGTCAGATGAAGCATTTATTTTGGTGAAGTTGTATCAGTTTGTTCTAATGCAGGATATGGTTCATGGGTTGAAAGCCTCAAGGAGAAAGCTTGAGTCCACTTTCAGGGACTGCAAAGAAGGTGAAATGCAAAGTATCTAACCTCAGAAATCTTATAATCTTCTTTGAGACCCACGGGTGAGTGGGTCATCTGAGTAGGGAGAAGACACGAAAAGCAGAAGAAAAACTGAAGGTCATAATAACCTACAGAAATGTGAAGGCTAAAGTCTAATGATGCCTTTAGAAAACAAGTCTAAAACTGCTGAATTCAACATGAGTGTATGACAAATAAAAAACTCACTGTATTGAAAACCAGTCTGCCAACTGCACTGCCCATGTACTTCATGGCTGCTGGATAGCACCAGAAAGCTCTTAGCCATGACTAACAGTGCAGAAGAGCAAGATTAAATTCACAACTTGCTTTCTGATTTTTTTTTTTTTTTTTTGCACTAAGTGTTCAAATATGTAAAACTGAAGTAACACATTTCCTGTAAAACTGTTTTATTAACTTAATGTGCCCAAACTTAGGGGAAAGTCTAAGTTTTTACCCTGCAGTGCGTCAAAAATACAGCAAGGAGTTATTTAAAAAAATGAACTGAAAGTTGAGAAGAGACAGAGTTCAGATTTTAGCTTCTTCTTAAACCAGAATACTGCTTATTTCTGGATTTCATGGCACCACAGAGGAAAAAAAAAAAAAAAACTACATAAAATCATTGCTTTCAAATGTTCTTGGTAACCTGCAGATAAGTAACTTTGATAAGCCATTTGGTATAACCAGAGATACATTTAGTTACAGCACAGGCTATGGCACTACTCATCTAGGAGACCATGAAAGCAGAATTCCTTCCCGGATATCTGGCTCATGTGAGAAATATCCCACAAATGCACACTAATATCTTTCCTATCAATTATCTAGAGAGAAGGATTTTATGGTACCCTACCCCTATATAGATCTTATATATTACCACTAGCTTCCTCTCTTTCTGACCTCTGCATTTACTGAGTCAGAATACTTAAGCAGAGCACTAAGAGGAAGCACCACCTTTGCTGCCAAGCCTCCTTCCTGCTGAACCCTGGGAACTCTTTCTCCCTCCCAGCTTCAACTTCAAGTAAGTTTGCATGATATTTCTGCAGGCTTTCCTTGGCTGCTGCTCTCCCAGACTTACAGTTCCCTAGGAAGGGAAATGTTGGCTTTGTTTTCATTCAGCTCCTCATAAAATGCTCACACAGCTAACATCATCACTGAGATTTCTGTGAGATCTACACTTTAGATAGCAGGTTCCCTACTCCAGGCCACACAAGTAAGTGTAGAAAGATCAACTTAGCCTTGCCTTTTAGATGGTCATCAGAAATGGTCTGTGACTCGTGGAAAGATACAAAAGGAACCTGTGGAAAAATCAGTATTGGGAGCACTGAGAATATTGGGAGAAAAACTCTCACAGTAGATGCCCAAAAGTTATTCAGCTTTCTTCCAGAATAGATGACAATACAAGCATTGCTATCCAAAGTGTCACTGGAGTTTCCTTCCAACCCCTAAGATTCTGTGATTCTGTAATCGGTTTCACACCTTTTCTCACTGCTGTGATTATATTCTGCAGAGGAGTTAAAGGAGCAAACATGATAGTGGACATGAAACTAGAGTCAAGGAATAGTCTATGTTTCTGTCCCTTCAGAAATGAAGAACTGCACAAGGACAAGATGCCAGAACTACAGAGACCAATGGAGTTAAGTAGGGCTCCATTCGTTCCCTTTGAGGCCTTCCACCCCCTCAACAAAAGCCTTGGGAAAGCTCAAATACAAGCTTGATCTTTAGGTACAATATGTGTCAAGGCCACAGAGTGCAAGATTGCAATTTAAGGTGCTTTGAATACACAACAGACTTCCCAGATGGGAATTTCCTACATTATTATTTTTAATTTTCCATTTCCTAACATTCAAATCCAAAGAATACATCTAAGCGTATTTGACTTTGAAGAAAGCAGTTAAGCAAGGACTGACCTAAGAAAGAACACTCAGCCATCTGCATCATAGCCATTACATTAACTCCTCTGAGAGATGGTCTTTTGAATCCAAGAACAGTTTGTTTTTTCAAAGTCACTGGTAATTATCAGAGGGAAAAAAAATGATTGTTGGGAAAATCTTGGTTTATCCACTGACCAACATAACATTTAACTCCATCCCAAGCTCTCTACAGTGTGATACATTGCAAGATGATGGTATGTTGTTATATGAGGGTCAGCTTCAAGGGCCAACAAAAAATAGCTATCCAGAACATGAGTTCAAAGGAAAGGCAAGATGCATTTTTGGAATGGAATGACTGGTGGGCACACAGCATCAGGATTAACCTCTGGCAATAGAATGAGATTTATTTTTATGCACAAACTAATTTTATGTGCAAGTTTGAATAAGAAACAGCTCTTCAGACTGTTCTGTCCTGGATTTTTAGAGAAGTATTAAGAAAAAAAAAAGTATATTCAGGAAACCCTACAGATACGCAGGTAAAACCTAAACTAACCATAAGCTACCTCAATTTCCTTTTGTTTTCTGCATTATTCTTCAGGAGCCAGGAGATACTGTAACAACTTCATTAACAGAATGCTTCTACAATTTCAGGGCCACATTGTTCAGGTTTACCAACCTGGTTTGACGAAATGGTCACTGAGGTGGTCAAAAGGGATTCTCTTCCACTGTGTGCCTCTGTCAGCATAATACTCGTTGCTGCATAACTCTGTGTAGCAAAAGTTGATAATAGGAAGAAGATCCCTCAAGCTATATGAAAGAAAGGAAGGAAGGAAAACAGGTGAATATGCTCAGAAATAGCATTAGAGAGAAAAAAGCATTTCCTCTTCTTGGAGGATTTCTAGTTTGTTTTTTAATTGATTTATTTATTTTTCTAAATTGTAGTGCAACTCATTATGAATAGCCAAAAATGTCATCTTCAGGGTGAAGTAAAACTGAAATCCTGATGAGTTTCTCTGATCTTGACACACCAGTGAAGGCAGTTTGAAATGTCTGCTTCTATTAGATATTTTGCTCGAGTAACTTCCACTAGAGATTAAGTCTTAATGCTTTATTTCCATTAGAATGTCCTTTGAATAGAGTTTTATAAAAGCTTAAATGAAATGAGAAAACATTTTGGTCAGAACTTATTCATAGCAATGTTTCTTCTGGTTTTTAATAGCCTGAGATTCAATGAACTGTAATGTATCAGCTGGCAATCAGTAAACAATGTCTGGGTAATTTTTTTTATTTATATTTTTTTTCTCCTCCTCTCACAGCAACTCCTGCAAGAGAGCTTGGTAAGCAAGAATGCAGTGCCATTCACTGAGACACAATCTGAAAGGGGCACATCTGCCTGCTGGTTGATATGCAGCCATGCATATCAATGGTACCTCACAGTACAGGCATCTGAAAACAAGTGCAGCCTGTGCACCAAGTTTTATTCACGTTTAGACAGTATCTCACATCTATAATTTTCCTGAATTTAAAAGACAGAGCTAGTCTTTAAATTGGATTAGCAAAAGCACTGTCTGAGTCTCTGAGTTTAGCGGAGATAATCAAAAGGCATCTTAAAAGGTTTGAAGAGAAAATCTTCCTACTTCATTGAAGGGATTAACAAATAAATTAACAAACATTTAATGAAAATCTCTGAAGGAAAATGTGCGAGAGCATCACATTCTCTGTCCCACATACTTTAAGTCTTAATCCAACACCCAGCTGCCCGAAACTGAGGTAAATCCTGCATTATGGTGCTTACCACCCTCTCCAAACTGAAGTTAGCATTATTTGTCATCCCTCTCCGGTACCTCTTTTCCTTTCCACTGAGGGCTGTAAAGAGGTGAAGTATGAAAACATTCCAGTGCCCACAGCAGGACTTAAAAACCCCCCATGCAAAGCATTTTCCTGATCCAGCTGGGTGTCAGTGTACAAATGAGATAGACAACCAAAGTAGCAATGCCTGAAAAGGGGAATATTTTCAGAAGAAATTTGTTGTCAGACTGCACATGCTTTCCTGCAGCAGTGAAAAGGTTAATTGCATCAGCATCAGAATGTGCTACTCCATGGTTACAGCCCTGAAAAGTCATCCTACTACAAAAGCACCTCTATATTTCTTGTAACAGTTTAAGGGAAAAAGTTACTCCCCTGATTTGCAGTAAATTACTGCTCCGGGCAAAACTTTGCTAGAAGAGAAATGTTTCTGTCCATCCACTTTTATCTATCCACAAGATACAATCAGTTGCTGTTGCAGAAAGTCTCCAGAACATCCAGTTACAATTTCAGCCAAGGTTAACTCGCAGTCCCCAGCTCCCCCCGCGGCAGACCCTGGACTTCTGGAGGTGTGGGGCTGCTCAGGAACACGCTGGTGATTTTCCACTGTCTATGCAATACACTCACAATGATGTTTCTCAGGTATCTCAATTACATGGCTGAGGATTTTCTAATGCTGCAAATCAATTTCTTCATGATGCAACATGCTTGAAAAAAAACCTCTCTTTAGAGAAAGTAGCAGGATCTTACTTCTGAAGTTGTTCTACTTTCTTGTTCAATTTGTACAAAGGAAATAAGTTACTAAAATAACTCTCCTTTCTTCACTCAGATTGCCTATTTTTTTTGGTAGACATTCTTTCACATTCCCCTGAATTCTCAAAAATCACTGCTCTTTGCTTTTGGTTATATGTAGAGGAAAAAAGGAAGATATTTTATAGGACATATTTAAACAAGAGTGCAGTTAAAAAAAAAAAAAAGCCAGAATAAACACCATGTGAGAAATCTGAGTCTGTCCTCCTTGGGGAAGGGGAGAGGGAAAAAATGTTATATCCTCCATACAGCCCCCTCCTTCCTATGCCTGCCTTTCACTGCCCACAAGAACCTCCAGAAATGCAACTTATTATTAAGAAAGCAAACCAGCAAAACCTCATTTCAGCTCATTCTTTCCCATCCCATCCTGATGCCACTGGCTTTTTCCATCCCATTCCCTCTCACCCTGCGGGGCTTTCTGCTTAAATAAGAAATAGTATAAGCAGCCACACTCTTCCTAGTTGTGAAGATAGAACACATTAGTTCAAACCCAGTGCCAGGTCCCCACCTTAAATACTGTCCCAAAAGCATGATACTCAGCCAAGGTCAGTTATGTACCTATCATCATCTTTTACCTGTGCAGTTTATATTAATTCCACATGCCTGCAAAGCACCTGCAGAATCTCACAAGGGAGGCTGGCTGTGTAGGGCACTGGCATCATCAGCTAAACACAGAGAGAAACTAGCTTGAGTTTCATAGGAATGTCTCCATTCCACAAAACTACATGTGACATTTCTGCAAAAGAACTACAGCTAAATAGCTATTTTGTAAGCTTAAATTCACTTATTTTTCCTTGTCTGGCACAAAAAGGTTCAGAGAAGGGACTTTCTGCTGCATCTGCATGTAGGGAAATTTACCAAAAGCAGAGGACCTTCTGGAGCCTCTTCAGTGAAGCTTCTCCTCATCCTCGCAGAGGCCTTGTATGCACTAACACTTCTTTCCTCAGTTTCCCCAAATCTTCCTTAAACATCACTATTACATTTGAACAATTAGATGGGGCCTTCTTCAGTCCTCTAGCATGAATTAGGAGGAAGGTAACTTAGAAGCATCCTGATGTTTTTCCATATCAAAGCTGAGTGGCTCACAGAATCTGAACGCCCCAGGAGATACACGCATTCAGAAGTATTTTAACTGATCTGTTTTAACCAATCTGAGTCCAGAGTTGCAGTGTAAGACCTAGTTTATTTGTTTATTAAACAGCATTATGATGTCCTGGGAAACTTTAAGTTGCTTATATCCTATGAAGTGATATCACCAAAATGAAACAGCAGGTCATAGTGTCACAGCTGGAAATCTTGAATCCATCATAACAAGACCTCCAAGTTTCCAATTCAAAAAGCTCTGAAGTGCTGATGTATTTTTCCTCCTAAGTGTATTTAGCTTAAGGTTCTGCTTTCTGTGGTTCATTGAGAATAGGATTGATGTTAAGCTAGATAAGATTTCTCCTGGAAACTGCAGCTGTGATGGTGCTGCATATGGAAAGAGTATGAAAAGCTGTAGTATAGTACTGTCTACCCTGGAGGCAGGGTTACTTTGCCACGCTGCCATGCCATGGGTTATTTACAAGCTATGGAAACACATGAAATACAGAAACACTATAATGCTGATAACAGGAAGGCATGGACTACGAATGAGTTGTGACATGGTTGGTAACTGCTTGTGACAGAGCATGATTTATGAACTCAAGATAATAGGATCCAGGATACCTGAGGAGAGGATCTTCTAAAATACATGCTGTGTTTAAAAGATTTTATCATCAAGGCAAATAATGTGACCACACAAACAGGTGCATGGAAGAGAACCCTTATCGAGAAATCTAATGTTCAACCTTTTCCTATTTGACCAATGGTTTTCAACATTCTTGCATCTTTACAAGTTTACAGACGAGAATAGTAGTAGAAGAACGACGCTGAAGCGGTTTAGATGGACCTAGGGCCTCAAGCCTCCAGGTTTTCCAGAAGATGGATAAACTTGAACAAAAGTGCACCCACTTCAGAAGTACCACTTCCTACAAATACTTCAGCAGAAAAGGAAGTTTAGTCTGTCTAGCATCAGTTGTCTAAATATTTTCTTCTATAACAAAACCATTAATTCAAACTGCTAATAGAGATGATGACTCTACTAGTAGAACTAGCATCCAGCTAGTGTGGAAGCCCAAATCCAGCAGTAGATTTATACCCATATAAAATCCCATGTCTCTTTGTCAACCACAGAATGGTTTAGTTTCCTTCAGTCCCTTCAGCTGACTACAGTTCATTTACGAGATAAATATTTTCTCAAAGCTCACTCAAGATATGCCTGTGGAGGAGAAAAGAAATAATCACAGTCTTCAGACAAAAGAAGTTAGGAAATACTCTGCTATGTATCTTTGGCAGTTTTTCCTCCCCGGATTAGTAAATCCATCCAGGATTAATCAGCTTAACCAGAAAGATTATTTAAACAATGTTAAGATGCAAAATATTGCCTGAGAAATTTTGTTACGATCAGGAGAAATGAAAGTTAAGCAATGAGCACTCTAACTCTTGGCATATAAACTACAAAGCACTATTTCTTAAAGATAAAAGTCACTAGACCAGTTTTTTAGTGCCAACTGTAGGTGCCTGGAGAACAAGGAGTAACCTATTACAGTTTCAGGTAAATCTGATACACCTTTATATCCACATGCTCTAGCCACTTCTTTTAGTCCTATGGCTTATGTCCCAGGGAAACAAAAAGAGGATGAAGATGGGGGAATTGAAGGTCTCCTTCAAGGAAGTAAAAGGAATACGAAACAGTCAGGAAGCTCACAAGAATTCACCTAAGAAATTTTGGGCAGATAAAGGGGGAATTAATTCAGTTCTGATTTCAACAGACAGGTTGAAGCAGAAAAAATAACAATAATTTTCCTCTCAGCTCTCTGTATCTGAATTATCAACACCAGATCTTAGTATATACCGAAAGAGAATTTTGCATATAGAAAACTCCAGAATGAAAGAAATTGTTAAACACTACATTTCCCAATATGTTAACATAGGGTTACTATAAAAACAAAATGTTACTGCTTAAAAACAAACAAAAGATGATAATGGCTTTCTCCTTCAATACAGTGCAACTGAAGTAAAAGAATTAAGTAATAATAAAAGAAACAAATCCATTCCCCTGCTTAACCCTGGAAGAAAGTTTGTTCATGACCTGCATGGCAGTGTACGACTCTAAAAGCTATCAGGAGGATATGAAATAAAATCTCTTCCCAGCATTTCATGCTCTTCCATATAACAGATTTAAAGAGAAACAAACAAGTCATACAGGATATTGATGAGCCTCTGAACAATCCCTCTTTTCATCGGGATCCAAACTGAGTTGTTCCAAAAGCCGCCTGGAACATGCCTAGCTATTTCTGTTCCTAGCAGTACAGTCATGGAAAGTTTTCCATGTACCACAGCAAGGCCACAGAGCAAACAGTTTATCACTGAGCGCCTGAGCTTGTGCAATAAACAACAAAGAGAGAGTAATACACAGCAAAACCTTGAAAGTTGAAATTTGGACTCTAATTACCTGGTCAGATGCTCTATTGAATGGGTTGTGTAGGATAATTTCTTGTTTAGAGAACAAAAGCCAGTCCTCTTTGTCTGGACTCTAATCTTGGTTTTATAGTGGATTATTATCAGTGCTTTTTCCCTGGAATGCAGTTTCTCTGCACAGATTTAAAAGAATAAGTCTTTTTCTATTCCTCTGAGAAAATAGCACATCGTGTATCTGCTCCTGTATAGTTTTTGTCTATATTTGGGATGAAAGGCAACCAGCTCAATTCTCAGCTATGCTTCGGTTTCCTTCAGCTCCCTGGCAAGAAGACCATACAGAATACCAACAGAATGCCTCCCTATGTAGCACTGAATTGGCATTGAGGCTCTTCAGCCTTATTTTCCCCCTTCCCATTCTCCTCCATCCACAGCTTTTAGGGGACAAGCATACAACCTCGCCACCCCTCAGAGATACACCAGGTTTCCCAACCAGAAGTCACGGACCAAACAGATTTTAGCTACAAAGCACATACCTGTATTAATCAGGAGCAAGAGCTAGCAGAGGAGATCCCAGAGTATATCACAGGCATACAGCAACTAAATCTGTTATGGTTCAGAAACATTTCCTGGTCGAATCGGCAGGCAGCTGTGTTAAAGAGCAAATGAGCAATGTCAATCAAGCTCAGTGGTTCCTGCTGTGCTATACTTCACAGCTGAGGACCTACAAAACTCACAGTTCCCTACTGGGGTGCCTTTCCTACTCAGATGCAAATGTGGGAACAACAAATTGCTTAAGAGCTGTAGGTTTGATTAAGGTGTAATGATTTTAAATCATTTTAAATCATTTTAAATCATAAAGAACAGTAAGATTCAGAACATGGTACTTCTGTGACTTTCATAAGAAAAATCCAGAGAAAAAAATCAGACAAAGCAAGAATGACTTGCCCCACTTTGCTATCTGCCTTAAAGATATGTAGAGACAAGAAGACCTCATGGTTTCATGCATCTTATTAAAAGTTTCCATGTCTTCCTCTAATTTTTCTTTCTATAATAGCTTACTGAAGCACTTTGGGAAGGTCCACTTTATCAGTGTGTGATCACACTATTGCAAATGCAAGACTTTTCCAAAAAAACAGCCCAGAGATGCCGAATGGAAAGTACACTCTGACCAAATATTTACTATTGCTACCAGGGATGGAGTTGAGAGGTGGTGTTTCCATGACGTTTTGTTCCTGTAAAACCAAGAACTGTTCTATAAACTTTGACTGTCACTAGCAATTGCTAAACTCAACACCAGAAGAAAGCAAAGAGATTCAGAAAGAATGAGATTGCTTATTCTCAGGGTATCACACATAAATAATACTTATTAGTGAATGCCATTAAAAAATGAATCCTCATAATGACTGTGAGAAGTAACTGATTAAAACAAAAGAGTTTAAATGTAAGAGCAGGGTGATGCAGAAACTCAGTGCAAGGTTATCTTGCTCTGTTCTACTCTAAAAGGCATATGTGCATGGCTGTGAGTTTATTTTAAAAAGGATATTCAATATGAATCTGCCAGGAATAATAATCTATAAACCCTAGGTGTTTCCATATCACCCATTGGCCAGAGCTCTCAGAATGATCTACGAGAATCAGTGAATAAAAATATTTTTACTGCCTCTAGACTGCATCAGGTCATTTCTCACCATCTCTTTGAAAGCTGCTAAGAGAAATGTGGAATTAGGTATAAGCAGGCTGGACACGCAGAGAGAGCAAACGGGGACAAGAAATGTGAAATATATGCCATGTTCAAGGCAGCAACAGTGAAAAATTCAAAATAAAGTGTAAAAGTTCAGCACAAGAGATTAAAATAATTCCAGCAGCTGATTTTTTTCTGGCAGAAGTTTTTGTCTCTTAGAAGAAATGTGCAGATAGCCTGAAACAGTTGTCTTCACCCTATTTTCTGTTTCTTTGCACCCTTCTGGGGGTACAAAAAGCCAAAACAGTTTGGCACTGTGCATAACAGTTATGCAGTGTAGCTGCAACAACAGCTTAGTTTTGGGATATATGGAGATTTATCTTATCCTATACATCATTTTATACACAGTCTGCAATTAACTATCACAGATGTTACAAAACAGAAAATGAAGTCAGAATTGTTGGGGTGGCTTGTTTCTACTCTACTCCTCAGTGCCTCTGCAGAGACACATAATTTATCATGCTGGGCAAAGTACTTTTAAAATTGCTATTAGTAAAGAGTAAGTCCTACAATGTGATTTACCTAAGTCTCCCCTGCAATAACTTAGAAGTGGAGATATTGCATAAAATTTCTTTCATTCTGAAGAACAGGAGACAGCAGCAAGTAAAATACAAAAGAAACATTTTAGATTATAACTTGATTTTAGATTATTCCTACTTGTTACAGCAGCCCATCCCACCTCCAGCTAGAGAACATCACAGTGTTTCAGAGGAGCACTTACTAAAGCATCAATATATTCCCTCAAAAGTAAAAAAAATATATTAAAAATGAATAAGACACAATGATGGTACATTTCACCCCACAGAGCATCAATTTTTCTTGAACAATTTCCAGACAAGCCTGTATGTTCATACATATAATATTTAGCAAGTTTTTGCTAGCATCTGATTTAAATGTGACTATAAACCTCTGAAAGCTACTGTAAAATGCAGACTAGAAAATCCCTGTTTTCTGTTGTTTTGTTGTTGTTATGTTTACCCCCAGGAATTTGCTGTGGTCGAACTCTTCATCACAGACTCACTGTATTATATTTGCTGTAAAAACAAGAAACCAGTGCCTTCTCCATTTCCTTTTCAAGAGCAGTGTTTTATGATGTTTTAATTAATCTCCTTTTAGCTTAACAATTTAACAACTAATTTGAGCATACTTTCATTGCTTTGTTACCCCAACTTCAAAGTCCAAGTAACTGGCCATGAGCATACAAGCCTTGATGCTCATTACGTATCCCTAGGTGGCTTCATTTCTGGATGTATCACTCAACAGCCTCTTTTTTTTTCTTAAGATGGTCTCATAACACATTTATGTTTTAACAAGCACAAAAAGGCTAGAAACTGCAATATCTGCTCCAAACAAAACAAAAACAGCTTGGGCTCTACCATGCAGTAAAAGCGATGTTGAGACAGCGATGATATTTTCAAGGGACAATTTATAGCAAAACTTACAGTAGTAACAAAAATGTACGAATACCTGCTGTTCATGGCATGGGCTGAGCTCAAGAGTGGATGAGAAAGAAGCACTCTCAGATAAGAGTGAGAACCAAGAAGCAACAATCTGGTAGCAGTATAACCAAAGGGTTGGAGAAAGCTTTCCACTTTTCTAGTCTCCCAAGAATCAAAAATAATTTGGCAGACACTTGAGGCAGGAAACAAAGAAGTTTTATTTGAGGTCTCAAATGTTATTTATAAAAATGTCTGCTTATAGTAATATTCAATGAGAACCTCATACAATTACAACTGTAAGATGTATTTTTTTAAGACATAACTTCATTGTACCAGAGTTGCCTAACATATTTACATCTGTAATTGACTCTATATATGTATATATGTGTGTGTGTGAGTGTAATTATATAACTATCTATAAATTAATTTGTTTACTTTTAAAATATATTCCTAATAAACAAAAACATCCTTCTGACTGCACTAGACTGTATGGTTTAAACATTGATCTCTAGAGCACTGACAAACATTATTTTTGTGGGTTTGGAGAGCTGCAAATATTTGCAGTTTACAAATCCCTTCTTGCAGAAAAGCAGTGTCCAGCAATTAAAAACAGGGCCATTCTCTGAGAGTGATTCACTGTAGGTGAGCCATTAGAGAAGCAGAATAGTGGATGGTGGCCACAGCAGCATTTTCCGGAAAGGTTAAAAAAGGAGCCCTGAAAACAAAAATAGGTGGTGTTTAAAACAAACAGTACACTGGCAGCATTCATAGCCTGGCGCTCAGCATTACACCACAGTCCAGATACAGATTAAGTTTTCTCCCTGCGAACAAGAACATGTTCTCAGTCAAAGCGACCTGATGTAAGGGGCCTGATATAAGATGCAGCCTGACCTTGGCAACATGTAATCTTCATGGGAAATCACATCTTGTGAGTGCTCTGCCCTCCTTGCTCCTAAATGGAAGAGACTGGCCACCTGCATGGGGACATGCAGCCAGCCACTAGAGGAGGCCTCCTGGCTAGCACTGGCCACCTCAGGCATTCGCTGACGCAGGAGGGATTTTGGCAGCATTTTGCATGTCTGAGGGCTGGCTGTTCAATAGCTGTGACTCCGAGCAAGCAACTTCTTTTTGGCCCACATTCAGCACAGCTCAGTGTGCAGAGCCCAACAAACAGCAGTTGATATACAGCTGTGGAAGAGCACAGCACCTGAAGGCTTTTACCATAAGCTGTATACCAAGAGATGCACTGCAGGAGTCGAGCAGCCATATAAGGCACAATCCTGGCACTGAGCTGCTGCTCTCACTCAAGACTCCCTCACCTCAAACTGCTGCAGCACAGCTCCTGCCTGTGCAGACTCCCACATACTCTCTGGTTGCAAAAGCCTGGGTCTGAGAGCAGGAGCAGATGAACCTGGTAACACGGTAACCAGCTCAACAATCTGAAATGAAAGTAAACAACAACAAGTAAAGGAACAAGTACATCATTCCACCTTCACTCTCACCCTGGTGTCTTTTTGTCAGATGCTCCTAAAAGCAAGCCAATGGCTGCTGCTATCTCTGTAGTCCTCAAAAGGAGCAAGTCCATTTCTTCCCACTCCTACAGGGGCATAACACAGAACAACCTGTAACAGTGATGCTCCTGTGCCCAGAGAGCTGCTCTGGTAGCAGAAGGGCTCCATGCTGAGACCAGCTGGGACTGAATCTGCCTTTGTGCAACCTTTCCTGTCCCAACCTGCCCAGACAAACAGGACCTGAAAAGCTCGTTCTTCTTCCAAGTTCTAATATAAGAGAAGAGCCAGTTTTACAAAACAGACTCAACCAGGTTGAATTCTACCCTATCTGCACAGCACAAGTAGGAAAATGTGGTTTACAGAGATGACCAATGCATCCAAGGAAATGTTTCCTGTCATGTTTGTAGGCACTCCCATGTCTCACATTTCTGAAAGGAGAACACCAGCTTTTTTTTTTTTTTGCACTCCAGATCAGCTGTGGAAAAAAGTATGGGTAAATAGGCACTTTCAGCACTGCTTTATTGGACTTGGGAATCTTTTTAGTCAGTGAAATCCAATTAAACATAACTGAAACTTGGTCTCTTTGATCTATCACTGCAACTCCTGCAGCTCACCATCAAACAAAATCAAGTACTAATATAAAACACTAAAGCAAGAAAAGCAGATTTTCTTGTGTACGTCTGGTACTAAAATTTGGTCTGAGGAAGAAAAAAGTACTCCACCACTGACAAGAAAACATGATGATCTGTAAAGCAATTTACTTGTTTCTGTGAAAAAATGCCGGTTTGAAACCTGGCTGCAACCATGAGTAGGTAAGCAAATGTACAATCATCAGGAATCAAGACACAGCACTCCTAAGGCTGTGGAGCCTGGCCTTCTAGCTTCAGGTATCAGACACACAGCCTTAAGCCAAGCTGTAAAAGTTGCTGTGAGCTCAGCATGCCTTGTTCAGTCCCTTCTGGGAATGACCAGACCAGCAATGACAGCATATATGCAAGCGGCAGCACAGAAGAGATTAGCCTTGCTCATTAGAGAACAATAGTAATAATTATGTCTGTGCCCATTCAGGCTGTTTGTGTGGGCACAGACACTGTAAAACTTCCAGTGAAAATGAATTTGTCCTCCTCAAAAACACTTCATGGTGAAATGAATCTCTGCGTTCTCAGTGTTAACATTGCTGAGGAGGTCCATGTGAATGAGTTTGGCCACAGTAGGAAGAATGCAAAAGAATGTTTTGGACTGTATCAGAAGAGAGGCGTATTTGCAACTCTACTTACATTTCAAACAAGCAGCCAAAGGGTCTTTATCTCCCACATGAGAGGCAGACAAGGAAAAACTTGTTTATTCAAACTACAACATTTTATAGATGGTCTGAAGTTGGGAGAAATATTTTAACTAGATGAAGCTCAAGTTTCTCTAGTGCTGGGAAAATACTTTATCTTCTGTGTTTGATCTGGGTGGCTATATGAAAGGACACAGAGGTCTGATTTTGCAATGCATGCAGGCAATCTTTTTCGTGAGTGGCCCAATGCCACAAAACAATTTTAGTCTGCACATGATCCTTTCTGTTGACCAGGTTTCATTCTCATCTATTTATAAACCTGGTTATCCATTTTCTTTCCAAAGCTAGATTCTGCTGGACTGAAGTAAAGCTACTCTGCATTTTTGTGTGCCCCTAAAGATGCTGCCAATACTTCCAGCCTGTCTCACCTGATCATATCCATTGTTTATCCCATTCTATCCCTAGCAGGATCAGAGGGTGCATGTGAGCCAACCCACATCTTATCTGAGATACTCTTCACTGTCCAAATATTTCACTTATGAACTGTCTCCTCCTATGGCCTGAAGTCTTCATTCATGTGTATTGTCTTACTTCACTATTGCCATAAATAATCTGTGAGATTATTTTTATCATTTGTTCCCAATACTAGGTAATTTCAGCAGCTTTAGAGAAATGTATCATGTTCCTCTTTGAATTTGTCTGTAAACATTAAAAACCAAAAACATATCACCCATACACAGATAATTTTTTTACTCTTGACTCATGTTTTTCTCTTGATTTCCTCATATTTTCTGAGTCCTACAGTGAAATAAGTGAGGCCTTCTCTATCTCTTTGAAGAGATGAGATGCATGTGTTTGAGTCATGAATTCAAATAATCCAGATTTCTCTATCAGTTCCTTTAATTTTATCTATTGGAAATACATGTGACCATCAGCTAGCATTCTTCTATCCTATGTGTTAGCTGTGGTAGAGACTGCATAAGCCATGTGTCACTTGAGATGGTATAGATTTGTGACGTGAAAAGAAAAACAGAGAGAGAAATCTCCTCACAATCACTGCAGATTCCTTTATGCATTCGTGTTCAAAATGGGCAAAATTGTAGTAGTGCAACTGGAAGAGGAGGATCTTGGAAAAGCCCTCATGGTTCCAGAGACATTCAGGTTCCATCCCTTTATAAACAGTCTATTAGAGAGAAATATCCTCTGTATTATTTCTCAGTCACTTGGATTTAAAAATAATTTTGTTGTGTGTGTATCTTGGGGTGCTGTGTTTTACCACCACCACCAAAAACTTCAGTTCTTGGGCTGTTTTAGGGGTCTACCTCGTTCTGTTGTATGAGGCAGGAGGTGTTCAGAAGAGCTAATCTGCTGGTAAAGCCTTCTGTTGGAGGAAATACTAGGGTAGAGGGGCATGGATTTGTTGAAACCTACAGACAAAATTCTGAAACTATGAGAAAGTTTAGACCAGAAGAAGATTCTCTGAGTTTATATATAAAAGAATACAAAGATACAAAAAAATATTTATGATTCTTTGCACTGTCTTTACCTCTGCCAGCGCCTGTCTCTGCCCTCTGACACTAAACCTGTATATGCTGGGGGTATTTAAAGTCTCTCCACAAATGCTTCTTAAGGCTCTCAAAGGCCATTTCTTCTACCCAGCCCACAAAACTTACAAAACAAATTGTGACTTGACCTGCATACCTTCCCAAAAATCCTACACCTTCTCATCAAGGAAAATCTTGACAGCCACAAGTTTTTTAATTGGTGGCAACTCTTCTGTCTATGCCATGAAGTTAAAACTTAAGATTTAATCTGTACATACATATATATTTATTTCTTAAACCTCTTCACAGCAGCTTTTAAGGAACCACGTTGATCAGAGATGCTGGATTGATCAACTTGGACATAGAATACCCCTGCAGAATGAGGAGGCATGGGACTGTCCTGGTGCATTACCAACATTCCTAATGATCTGCTGATCTGGGGGAAGATGATTCTCCGTAAACGACCTAGATGCACAAAAATTCTCATTGGAGAAGAGGTGAAATATTGAGTTGGGAAAGGATAGAGGTCAAATCTGCAGTATGTAACTGCCTGACAAAACCATTTGAGGTTTTGTGGTATAAAAGTGACAGGATTCTTTTTCATAAAATAATCACACACTGATACTGATGTAACTATAAAGATCATTATTCCTCTTCTTGACTCAGCAATGACAAATGACCCAGAAAGAAGCATCTAAAGTAATAAGCAAGTTCAATGATAGCTTAGTCAGTAGTGGTTGAAAACAGAGCAATTTGAGACCCCCAGTATTCCAGCAGCAGGTCTGCCACTGAATGTCATTTTTTGTTGCGCCGTGATTCCCTTAAGAGCAGCTATGAAAACCATGTTTCCATTACTCTCCTCTCACCTCCAAACTTGGATACACTTACTGGGAACTGGAATCAGAGAGGAACTAGTACTAAATGGTTTAGAGCATCAGACTACTTAGGAATTGTAAGCTAACGTTAAATTCCTCTGTTCAAAGACTTGATGATAAAAGCTTTAACTTTTTTTAAAACTACAGATCTTCTATGAGCAAAACTGACTGGGCATGCCAGCACTTTCAAGCTGGTTATGTGTGAAACTTGCAGAATTAGTGCCTGAGTTCTAAAACATGCTGTATTTCTTGTCATTGTTTTATCATCTTGTGTTCTTGTAAAGCAATGGAGAGGAACAAGGATTTTGTTTGTTTGGGAGAATTTCTGTTTGTTTGTTTTCTTGTTTGTTTTTCTCTGAAATGAAGTTGCCAGTATTTCAACAGAGGGAAAAGGCTCTGCAAAAATGTGTGGGTGTGCAGAATATCAGGAAATTATACTCAGGCAGTTGAATCCCCAGGGATGGATCTGCTTCTGGATTCTAAGCCTTCTTGTCCTGAGGGGCACTGCTCTTACCAAAAGCTTGTACATGGATACGGAACTTGTATCACTGTGATGCAACTTATTTTGGGAGGTAATGAGATCAGATAAACCTCTCTGTCCTCAATGATAAGGATAGAACAAGGCATGAAACTCACTGGACTGGCACCTTTAAATGCTCAAGTGCTGCAAATTGTACTAAAACGTGCATGAGAAGAGCAGGTAAACACCAAATAGAAAAAAAGTTTCTTTTGTCTGGTACAGTTAAGAGCAGAAACCAAAGTCAATATAAAGAGCTGGTTTTAGTCATAAAACACCTCAGTCTAACTCAGTGGCTTAGGTTTTTTTCCTCATTCCTTAGTAATGTTTTTATCATGTACAACACAGAGAGATTTCATTCAGCTTTCTTAAATATTAACTACTTACAGTTTGAGGATCAATCACTAACTGCAGCCTTCTAATAAATAACTTACCACTATTAGCCAATGAATAACACGTGCTCTCCTTTCTGAAAGGACATCACAATAGTACCTTGTCATTACTACACAGAAAGTCACAACTTGGTGGATTGGAAAAATCCCTTCAAATTTCTATGAAGGAGGAATTAGAAAACTGTGGAAACGTGATTTACTAAAGTATCATATAATGAATAAAGCAAATGAAGAAGAAAACAATTCTTGGACCAAGAGTATTAAAGATTCTGAGGGAAAAAAAATGCTTGCAGACTGTGTGCAGTGTGCTTTGAAAATACTAAAGCATTTATGGAAAGAAGATGGGTCTCCTTTGGAAAGAATAGACGATACATTTCTGACTATTCTGATATGAAAGTCGGGAGGAGACATTTGAAACTATGCAAAACATTTGTGCTACACTATTTTCTTTATTATAATTAAACCTTTTTTTTTTTTTCCTTTTTTTTAACATTGCAATATTTGCACTTGTGTGAGTGGTCAGTTAAGACACAAGTGCAGGGTCCTTTCTCTGCATCCAAATCCAGTTCTGGTGATTCAGGCTACAAAGGCTGCAGTGAACTCAGAGAATTTCCATAGTCCAGGAGCAGAGCAGCTGCCACATTGCCCCCTCTGCATTTGCTCCCTGACCCCAGGGATAAAGTCAGGCCCAAAGCACGTCCAGCATTTTTAGTTACCAACACACTGAGCTGACAAGCCAGAAGGAAATTGAAACAGCCTACCCAGGGTTCTCATAATTTAAATGGCAGTGAGTGAGTGAGTGGGTCCATGAGGAACCAAGGTAGCACACAACAGTTTTGTTACCCTTGAACGCTTTGTAAAGCCTAAGACTGCCCAAATCTGAAGAAAAACAGCTTAAAGTCTGTCACATGATGGTAGCAAATCATAGCTATATAAATGTAATGAATTGATATGAATTAACTCTTGCATACAGCATGAACATACTATATAACCACAATATTGCATGCCTGGGTTCTTGCTTACGTCCATGCTGTTTCAATACTGTGACTCGTCAATGAATAATTCTTAGATTCTTTTCCAACTTCTCTGTGGTCTCACCACTGATGCATGTAGAACAACATGGGGAAAAGACAGCTATGATTGGTTCAGCCCCAGCCACTGTACATAGCTCTGAAAGCCAAATCTTTGGCCATTTCTGCTCCAAGTTTCACTCACTGATGGGAACTGCATAGCTAACGGTTTGTCCCTGGCCTGTTATTGCCAGAAGTGGCAAGCTAGAGGCATTTCTCAGGGACAGATGCTTCAAGAGAACTCACAGCATGCTGGACAAATGTCTACATCAGCTTCTAATATCAAAACAGAGTGGACTGTTAGAGCCATGTCGTCAGCACTGTGAGCCATCAGAAATTAAGCAACCTGTCTTTCTCTCCTAGGCTTTGTATGAATACTGGCAACAGCACCTCCAGGAGTGAGAACAACACAAGCTCATGGTATGATGCACCTTTCCTCACATAGGATTTGACCCAGAAACCCTTACCTAACCAAATCCTAACCAAGTATTACTTCTCCTCAGTCAAATCCCTAATGATTGGGCCCCTTCCTGGACTGTAATGCTGACTGGTGAGTTATACTCCTTCCTCTTTCCCCCTCAGCTTCACAATGGGCGTTCACAGGCCTGGCCTGGGAGGATATGGTGCAGATTCAGGTCAACACACCATATAATCCCATTTCTTTAGGGCTTTCAGCCAGAGCGCTGAGGGTCCTTCGCAAACAAACATTTTTGAGATTTGTGTGTGGTTGTGAAGTCTATGAAGCAGGAATTTTGAGAAGTCTGTTATTTTTGGTAGTTTGGAACGAATTTAACAAGCAAGGCAATTTAACCTTTCACTGTTATTTGACAGCTCATCTTCAGTAGATTCAATACTGCTAGGTTTTAAAGTCATTTAGACAACTGCCTCAAGTTTTGAAACTAAAAAAGGATTTCTTGCAACTGTTCTCTGTGGGTTTTAAAAACTTCCTTGGTTTCAAGCCATTTACTTTGAGCACTTTTTGGACATATTGTTTCTTCCGGCTGTGATGACTAGACTAAATATTAGGCTGTACACTAACAGGAGTTCCAGGCGGAGCCCAGTAAAAAGAACAGCTGGAGTGACTGCTGCTGATGATCAGTCACCCAGCTGCACTTGCTGGAGGCCTCTGTAGCCTTCAGCCCACATGGCAACCACAGCCAACCTAAACTCACTTCCTGATGGTGAGGAAATCTTTCAGTGATATTTTCTATGCTTCTCTCATGCCAAGACAACACGAGGACAATAGAAGTGCATTTAAAATAGCTTTTTAAAAAATATGTATATTTTATTTTTGCAGAAAGCAATTGTCAGAATCTGGCAAATGTACAAAACCTGAATTTCAGGAGGGTATCTTTGAATCACAGAACTTAAAATCTAAATGGATATCAAGATACTGCCAACAGCATGTTTGATCCAGATAAGAACTACTGTACCAAGGCATTCTCTGGTATATCTCAGCTGCTTGGATGTAAATGTATATATGTATCTCTAAAACCTGCAATGTAGTTCATTCCAGAACTTAGAAAGTTCTTTCCTGTTCTACAGATGGGTGTGGAGGTCCTCACCTTTATATCCTGCCCATGCCCATAAAGGGTATCATAGAGAATGATTTATTAGTCTCATCTTTATAACTGCTTTTTCACATGTTCAAAATCTCTGATTTCTTTCACACAGACTGATTTTTTTTCTCCATTAAACTTTATTTTCCATGTAACTCCCATCATCTCTCCTGATCATTCCAATTTGTGATATCTAAGTCTATTATCACTAAGTTACTTCGTCAAAAGATTTTTGAAGGCATACGCCATTTGGAAGCATTTTTATGTTGTCTTCATTTCATTATAATTTGAGGCTGTAATTTTGGGAGGTGGCATTGCAGAGACAAGGAAAACTCTCTTCTAACTGCAGATTTGTTCTCTTTTTTTTTTAAATAAGCTTCCCTGTCAATACAGCTTCTAACAACATACTTATTACTTGAGATTGAAATTACTTTTCTTCCTAACAAGATACGTAAGCATTACTGCAGATGGGCTGATAGAAATTTGTTTCTGTTACTGTCAAATAACATGTTAACTCCACAAAATTTCACTTCAATTCCGTTTTCTTAACACAACAAAAGTCAGCAGAGGTGTATCATAGATGACTGTCTGCACCATTTAAGGTGTCTAAGCTTTGCATCAGAGGACTAAGTGTTTATGTGGTGTTTATTTGTGGTTCTGTTACTGAATTGCTGTCCAGAGCAGGGGCAGTTCCTTGATTTTCCATACATCTGCATAACACTGAGTGAAATGGGGTTACTAATACATGGATGCAGCAAAGATTGCTAATGATTATGAGTATTTCCTTCAGCCTCATTCCAGTGCAGCACTTGGGCATCTGTCAGTCAAAAATGTTGTGCAAGTGTTTGGCAACAGTGTGTTAAGCGTCCTCTCATGCAGTAACAGCTATTGGCATTCTCAGTTGTAGTCTCTGTTTGTTTTACATAGTGATCAAAAGGCACATTGTATTGCCACCAAACTCTGAGTCACCCTCCCCATGGAACAATCGCCCTTTCTTTCCATTTGGGTGGAGATAGTGTATTTCTTACAAAGGGAGTGGTGCTCTCAATCCCAAATTCTCGATAATACTCCACACATTGAAGCGGATATTTTATACTGAAGAGACACTGAAAAGGAGGCATTTTGCATACAAGCTGGTAAGCTGTTGTCATTTCACTCCTATGATGACAGTAGCAGTTGCAATGTCTCTTTTATTTTTACTTTTTTTTTTCCTCTGTGCAGTCATGGAGGGAGAGGGAAGGAGCTTCAGTATAGGTGGTGCTGCAAACTTTGCCAGAATATCCCACAGACCTCAGCTTTAGTAAAGGAAGAGAATCATGTCTTATTTTCTTTTCTTTTTTTTTTTTTTCCCAGCCATGCTGTCTGTGCTTTGCCTTGCTTTCTAGTGATGATATCCTTCTGTGCAACCACTGGATCTTACTTTTTATAAGGTTAGGAAGTTACAGTGATATCAGGGTAATTTCCCTGACGGTGGCTGTGTGCCCACTGTGAAACTGACAGTGGAGAGGAGGAGGAACAGGAGAGCAGGGTGAAGACACTGTCTGCCTCATACTAGTGGACAGGCTTAGACCATGAGGAGAAATTGGGTTATCCTGCCACAGAGAAGGAAGGCTATGCAGCTGGATGCCACTTTCTTATGTTCCAGGATGAAAAGAAGGACAGAGGAAGGGGCAGGGTTCAGGGCCAGAGCCCGGGCAGAAATGAGATTCTGCTAGCTCCTCATTTCATAGCTACTATAACCCTCCCTCCACTCTGGGAAGGGAAGAGGGAAAGGAGGAGGAGCTGAAGGAAAGCACGGGAGGTGCTGAGTGGCATGTTGGGAATTTGCTGGAATAGATCAGTTGTACTGGAACACGTCTGGGGCCCCAGAGAGTTAGTCATAATACAAAATTTCAAAATATTTACAACTCACACTCACAAAAATGGCTTATGTCTGAGACTGGGGAATGCTTTTCCCACCTCCTGCTTGCAAGATAAATAGGGAACTGATGAAAAAAAAAAAAATTACCACTACATTAAACTGTTTAAGTAAAGGTAATCACACTAGCAAGTTTACTCAGGTGAGGCTTACTCTTGTTACCTGGATCTGTGAGCCTGACTGGGGCAGAGCTGGGTCCTAGCAGGGCACTGGTGCAGTGTGTTGAAAGCTTGACTCTGAACTTGGTAAGACTGTTGGGGATTTTCAGTAGACTTTATAGCAAATCAGAAAAAGTGGTACTGAGTGCCAGAAGATGGGCTTGTAGTTGGCTGTCATCTGAAAGATTATGCATTTGATTGATTTTAGCTACGTGGGGACAGAAGCTGGCAGTTGCCTTTAGCATGTTATATCCCTCATATTAACTTTCATTCCTGTTTCCCAAATGTGTAAAAAATATGAGTAATTTTATACATAGCCACATTTCTATACTACCTGTATCAAAAAATCATTATGGCAGCAAATTTTTCTGACATGATTTCAAATTTCTTTAAGATATCACTCAAAATCTCCGCTTGTGTGAAACTGGGTACCAGTGCTTTATCATCAGAGACCCAAAGAGATTCTCTCAGGGGCATTTCTGAGTAGACTTCTGTTGGGTGTTACAGATAATTTGACTGCCATAATTCCTGTATGAGTGTGGAGTGACTGACAGCCACCAGTTACCTGGATTTCTCATGATTGCAGGAGACGAGTGACAGAATCACATTTGAGCTTTAAAGGAGGAAAGATTCTTGCCAGCCACCCTGACTGCAAAAAGGTCTTTGCTTGCCACAGCCACGCATCAAGTCACTCTGACCTGTTACAATTCCATAAATATAATCTAAGAAGGGAGATAATTGCTGTAGCTAATGCTGCAGGAAATAACAGGTCAATTCATAAATCATACTCTTCAGTATAATATAACCTTTGGGGTACGCACTATTCCTTTGATTGTTCAGAGTGCTGTCCTAAATCACTTAGTGTTCAGGTCATGTTCCTGCAGACTGCAAGAACCAGCAAGTTCAGGCTAAATCCAGGGCTTTAAATTTACTGTCTCTGCCAATTACACTGACAGCTTTGAGGAAGCCAAGGATTTGGTAGAATGGGCTCTAATACTCTCACCAGAGTAAAACTAACCTGCGAGTAATGTCCAGATTAGACACATGCCAGGAGCCAGTGCCAGCTCATCACATCTGAAGCAGGGATGCAAAGTGGTGGAATGCTTGATGAATGTCTTCATGATAGATGTTTAGCTGTTCTTTAAAGAAATACAGATCTGAATACTTGCTTCTGAAAAGTCTGCCTCAGTCTTGAGATACTATATAGAAAAAAAGGGCTTGTCATAATCAAAAACATCTATTCCCAGGAGGAAAAAAAAAAAAAAAAAAGCCAGCTTGACTCAGTGTGGGCTAACATCAAGAGTCTGCTTGCCCTTGTCCTACATGTTACAAAGAATCTGCTTTTTCAAAAGAAAAGGAAAAGGAAGCCTCTCAATGCCACTTCAAGGTACTGGGAGTCATTGGAAGAATAGAAGGTCCTCTGTAATGGCTGATTTTTTGTTACTGGTTGGTGTTCCTTTTTCACTCTTCTCCCTTTTGCACAAGTACTTCCAATTATTTTCATTTGTTTAGATTTTGTAAGGAAGTTGAATAATAACATAGTCAGATATATATATAAAAAAGCATTTAAGATGTTTACAGACGTTAAAGTAAACACTTTGGTAGGGGGAAGGAGTTTTTGGTGCTTTTGAAACTTTTCACTGTAGAGTTCTATGAATTTCCTTGAAGTCCATGCACTAGGTGAGGTCAAATAATAACTTTCTGAGCCTGCCTTTGGTTCCCAGCTCCTGCTGTAGTCCCAGGTACTGCTACTCTTTAGGGCTTTTCTCCAGATTTGTGGATTTATCAGTGCTTTGCTTTCACAAGAGAAGGCACAACACTTGAGTTCATTGCCGATACAACTCTACTCGATTTCCTGTCCATTATTTCTATGGAATCATGGAATCATTTGAGTTGGAAGGGACCCTAAAAGGCCATCTGGTCCAACTCCCCTGCAAAGAACAGGAACATCTACAGGTGCTCAGTCTCGTTCAGTCTGACCTTGAATGACCCCGGGGATGGCCTCCACCACCTCTCTGGGCATGTAAGCTATAGGAGAAAAATGACACCTCATTGCTAGATCAATACTGTCTGCATCAAGACTTTTGTAGCCACAAGTACTGTGGTCTCACAATATGACAGCCTAGATCTATTTTCAGGGTACATTGCAAGGAAAGAACTAAATGCATCCACTGATTACAGTAGGATCAGGAGATAGTATATAGTTCATTGCTATTGATATAACAGCAATAGTATCAATAGCAATAGTATGAAGAGTTTATAGACACAATTTTCCCTTGTTTTATTTCTTGAAATGAAAAGGGAATTTTAAAGTTGATGAGGCTTGGGAGAGATTCAGTCTTTAAAAGTATCTGTGTATCTAGCTGGTACTGTGCACACAGGAGAGGAATACAAAAAAAGGCAGCTATGCTAGTTAAGAAGATAAAGGACATTGGCTTGTTTAGTCTAGCAAAATAAGGATAAATTAGTGCAGCAGGGATACAATTACTGTAGGTAAACACTATGGGACATAAGGTAAGGAAAGGAAGAGAGTACTTAAGCTAGCAGACAATGTTAGCTCAATAAAAATAGGTAAGAAGTATCCAAGAATAAAGCTGTTCCTCTCCATGCTATATTTTGTTCCCAAACAGGAGAAATTGAGAATGCACTCCCACAACAGAAAGGATAAAAAGGAGAAACTTAATTGCTTGGAAAATGACCTTGATGAGCTCCTCCAAAACAGTACTGCTTTACACCTATCAGTTGGAAAAAGGAAATTAATTTGTAGGAGTATAAGCATTTTCGTTATTAAGCCTGGGTAGCAACAACTGAGAGGGAACAAAATACATAATTTTAATGGGAGCTGGTGGATTTAAATGGCAGAAGAGTCGATGATGAATCAGTCCTGCCAAACCTTTGCTACATCAGACTATTAAGGTAAATTGCCTTTTCCATTTCTCTACTGCCAACACGATTCCCCAGGCATTGGCTCTGGTGAGATCATTAGCCTGAACAAGGTATCCCTCTCAGCAGAATTAACAACCTCCAAACATTCAGAAATCATGAGTCAGGCTTTCTAATGGCACACAATTTATCTTTAAAAGGCCTTGTTAAATACATGTGTTTCTAATCTGATAAAACTTTAAATGCCGTTTTACTGGTCTTTTGCATAAAAGATCGGGATAGATTAAGATATGGCTAATCCTTAGTGTGAAATTCTGACAACGCTGCAGGCAATGGGAGCTCTGCTGGTGACTTGAATAGACCAGATGCTTCTTTTGCTTTCATCTCAGGAACTCTTGCTACTGGTGAATAAAAACCTCATCTGTGAATTGCGGAGGAAAAAAATAGTTTTCTTCCCTTGTAATTGAATAAATTGTTGACTAAAGGGTCAATTTGAAAGAAATTGTTACTTTGTATAAAAACAGAAATAAAACAAATAAAACTTTTCAGCTTCCCAGCTGTTATTAAAATTGAATTAAGTTACCTAAGACGTCATTTCTTAGATCAAATGGAAGCAGGGTACATTTGGAGCATATTACAGTCTAGCAAAAAAAACAATCCAGGAGACTTTTCTTTGATAAATAAGATGATATTGTGACTCATTTTAGTATCCCTTTTAGATTACCTCACTAGGTAATTTGTCAGCCAGTGAGCTGCCTTTCCCATGGAAGTTCTAGTAATTAGTGCAAGCTTACCAAAAGACTTAGGTCTTTTCTTTGGTGAAGCTTGATGCTAATGTGAACATTCATATCCACTACTACTTCAATGCTGCAGAGGAGCCAGGAGCAAATAAACATCCCATTGCAGCAGGATCTTGAGAGAAGGACCTCAAACTTGAAAAGAATTGGAGACTCAAGTTAGAGATAAGGATCAAGACAAAGCAAATGATGTAAGTAGCTGAGTACCTACATCCTATATCGATGCATCGTTTCTGTATGGAGTATTTGCATGTTCCCTGGTACTTCTGATGGCCTGTATAAGTAAGACATGGCCTTTTGGACAACTGAATGGAGTATCTCACACACTTATATTTGTATTTTTAGTTCAGAAAGATATGCACATCTACAAGGTGAAAGACTGTAATGGATTGATTTTGGTAGTAATTCAGTTTCACAAATTCTTTGTGATCTGCAAATGGAAAATCAGTGATGGAAAGAAACAAGCTCTTGATGTATGTGGAACTCCTGTGAATCATTAAAGAACCCAAATGCAAAGTCAGTTAAGAATGATGGTCGGTTCACAAAATATCATGGCTCATGTCCCAAATAAAGATATCGCTGTACAGACTGAAAGGGTTTCCAAGAAAGTGGGAATAGAGTTTTGTTCTATTTGCTGGTAGGAATGTGTGAAGTTCTGGTCACAACAGTTTCAGACACAAATCTAAGCAGCAAAATGATGGGAAGGGTTAGAGAACACAACAAAACTGCAACGTCAAATGGTGTATCAGGTAGTTTCAACACAAATGTTTGCACCAAAGTTGAGACATTCTCCCAGGCCAAGGAGAAAAACAAGTTGATTCAGTTAATTCTGTTGGAAACTCAGTGCCTCTCTCTCTGTTTCAGGATCATAAAGCACCTCAACTAGTTGCCAAAAGCCCAAGCTGAAGGCTACTCAAGATCTCTGAGGTGTTGAGAGACGTTTTTGAACTTTTCAATTTAACTTATGGCTGTAAACAGCGGAGGTAGAGGGAAAATGCTGAGCTTTCACACAAGGTTTGCTGTTCCCACCCCAAGAGCATGGTCCCATCACTGGCTGCATATATTCTCTGGGTACTCTCCTTTTCTGTCTGGTGAATCTGAAAAACAGAAGTGACAGTGCTGTTGCTTGATGTGTTCCTGTATTTCTACAGAGTGCCAGTAGAGGGCAAAGATAACTTCAGGCATTACTGAGGAATAACACATTGGCTTTTAGAGCCAAAAAAACCTGCATGAGTTGGGGGAAAATGAAAATATAAGTTGAGTTTTAGGGAAAAAAAATATGTCCCAGGACTTGTTCTTTCGCTGTCATATTCCCACATGTTTCTAATTGACACAAGGAAGTGCTCCACAGCGTGGGCTCAAGCCTCACTGTAAGCTATAGAAAGGAGCTGATGAGAGCATGGAAGAACCCAAGGGCTATCAGTACCAAGCCCAGAAGAGCCTCTCTGTCCTCAGCTTGCCATCCATGCCTATAAATGAAACAGACCTTGCTTCTGTCTCTGTGGAGAACAGAGACCACTTTGTTGCACTGGTCTAGCCCTCATTTCTCCATTGGCTTTCTTTGCCTCTTTCCTGAAAGGATTGCTTAAGACGGGCTACAAGGAAGGGTCTTTCAGCAGTGTCATGTGGTGGCTTGTGGCAGCTAAGTGTAATACCCCCTTCCCTTTTCTTTCATGAGAAAGCTGAAATGCTTGAATAAATAAGTATTTTGGCTCTAGTCTGAAAATTGTAATTTGCTATAACATAAACAATCTTTAAAGGCCTTGTGATCCAAATAACCCAAGAAAATAAGACTCAAAAATGTAGATCTTATTTGAATGCTTTCCCTGAATGAATAAAATGTGACTTAAGTCATGAAGTATTTCAGATGTTCTCTCACATACCTTAGAAAAGCATCTTTTTCTTTCACTGAAGTTTCCAGTCACATGCCCAGACGGTTCATCAGCTCATTATAACATACTACTCTTACCACAGAATCACAGAAACACGAAGGTTGGAAAAGACCTACAAGATCATCCAGTCCAACATCCACCTCTCACCAATAGTTCTCGCTAAACCATGTCCCTCAAATAGTGTCCAAACGTTCCTTGAACACCTCCAGGGTCAGTGAATCCACCACCTCCCTGGGCAGCCAATTCCACTGCCTGACCACAATAGTCTTTCCTAATGATAGCCCTTGGGTTCTTCAGCTCCTTTCCATGACTTGCAGTGAGGCTTGAGCCCAGGCTGTGGAGCACTAAATCTCCCCTGGTGCAGTTTGAAGCCATTCCCTCTAGTCCTATCACCAGTTACACGAGAGAAGAGGCTGACCCCCAGCTCACTACAACCTCCCTATAAAGGTAGTTATAAAGAGCAATAAGGTTTCCCCTGATCCTCCTCTTCTCCAGACTGAACAATCCCAGCTCCTTCAACTGCTCCTCATGAGGCCTGTGCAATAGACCTCTCACCAGCCTTGTTGCCCACTTTGAACCCACTCCAGGGCCTCAATGTCTTTCTTGCAGTGAGGGGCCCAAAACAGAACACAGCACTTGAGGTGCAGCCTCACCAGAGCTGAGTGCAGGGGGACAATCACTTCCCTGCTCCTGATGGCAACACAGTTTGTGATGTAAGCCAGGGTGCCATCGACCTTCTTGGCCACCTGGGAACACTGCTGGCTCATGTTCAGCTGAGCATCAATCAATACCCCCAGGTCCATTTCCTCTATGCAGTCTTCCAGCCACTCTGCCCCAGGCCTGTAGCATTGCCTAGGGTTGTTGTGGCCAAAGTTGTGGCTGAACCAGGCATTTGGCCCTGTTGAACCTCATCCCACTGGCTTCAGCCCAGCTATTCATTCCCTCCAGATCCCTCTGTAGGGCCTCGCTACCCCCAGGCAGATTGACACTTCCAGCCAACTTGGTGTCATCTGCAAACTTACTGAGGGTGCACTCCATGCCCTCATCCAGGTCATCAATAAAGATATTGAAGAAGACAGGCCCCAGCACCAATCCTTGGGGAACATCACTTGTGACAAGTCGCTAGCTGGATTTAGCTCCATTCACTACTATTCTCAGGGCCCAGCCCTCCAGACAGTTCCTTACCCACCCAAGATTGTACCTGTCCAAGCCACAGGCTGCCAACTTCTGCAAGAGAATACTGTGGGAGACAGTGTCAAGGACTTTGCTGAAGTCTAGGTAGACTATATCAACAGCCTTTCACTTGTCCAACAGACGGGTCACTAGATCATAGAAGGAGATCAGGTTGGTCAAGCAGGACCTGCCCTTTATGAACCCATGCTGGCTAGGCTCATCCCCCTGTTGTCCTGCACATGCCACATGATCTCCCTCAAGACAATCTGCTCCATAACCTTCCCTGGCACTGAGGTCATGCTAACAGGCCTGTAATTCCCTGAGTTTTCCTTACAACCCTTCTTGTAGATGGGAGTCACATTGGCAAGTCTCCACTCTTCTGGGACCTCACCAGTCAACAAAAAAGCACTGATAAATAACGGAAAGTGCCTCAGCTATCGCCTCTGCCAGTTCTCTCAGCACTCTCGTGTGAATCTCATCCGGCCCCATGGACTTATGACAGTCCAGTTGGAGTAGCAGGTCTCTGACTGTGTCCTCCTGAATCGTGGGGGTTTAGTCTGCTCCCCAGCTACCCCAGACTACCAGGTCAGAGAGTAGAGTGCCCTGAGGATAACTGGTCTGACCTTTAAAGACAGATGTAAAGAAGGCATTCAGAACCTCTGCCTTTTCCTTCTCCTCAGTGGTCACATTCCCAACCTCATCCAGTAAAGAATGGAGATTCTCCTTAGTCTTCCACTTACTGTTGATGTATTTGTATAAGAGTTTCTTGTTCCTTTTTACCCCAGCAGTCAGTTTGAGTTCAAGCTGAGCTTTTGCCTTTCTGATTTTCTCTCTACACATCTTAACAACTTCTCTGTACTTTTTCTGAGTCGCCTGTCCCTTCTTCCACAGGAGGTAGATTCTCTTTTTTTCCTGGAGCTTCAAGAATATCTCCCTATTCATCCACACTGGTCTTCTTCCCTGCCAGCTCATTTTGTGGCTCAGGGGGACGGCCTGCTCCTGTGCTTTTAAGACTTTCTTCTTGAAGAGCGACCAGCCATCTTGGACTCCTTTACTCTCTAAGGCTGAATCCCAGGGGACTCCCCCTACTAGTCTTCTGAACAATTCAAAGTCTGCCCTCTGGAAGTCCAAGATAGCAGTTTTGCTGCTCCCCCTCCTGGCTCCATCAAGAATCGAGAACTCTACCATTTCGTGGTCAATGTGTCCAAGACAGCCCCTGACCTCCACATCTCCCACCAGACCTTCTCTGTTTGTGAACAGCAGATCTAGCGGGGCAGCTTCTCTCATCGGCTCTCTCACCAGCTGCTCCTAGCTTCTTCTGCACTGTGTTGTATTCCCAGCATATGTTGGGGAAGTTGAAGTCCCCCATGAGGACAAAGGCTGGTGATCGCGCAGCTTCCGCCAGCTGCTTGTAGAACACTTTATCTGTCTTTTCATCCCGGTTCAGTGGTTGATAGCAGACACCCACCAGGATGTCTGCCGGTCAGCCCTTCCCCTGATCTTTACCCATAGGGATTCAACCTTTTCATCCCCAGCCACAAGCTCAGTGACGTCAAAGCACTCTCTAATATAGAGAGCCATACCACCACACCTCCTTCCTTGCCTATCCTTCCTGAAGAGTTTGTAACCATCTATTGCAGCACTTCAGTCACGAGAGCAGTCTCACCATGTTTCCGTAGTGGCAACTAGGTCATAGTTATCTTGCTGCACAATGGCTTCCAACTCTTCTTGTTTGTTGCCCATGCTGCATGCATTGGTGTAGATGCACTTCAGCTGAGCCCCTCGGCTTACCCTTAAACCCATTATCACTCCCCTAGGCTCATCTCTAGCAGGCCTGGTTTTATCCCCTTCCCCCTTCATATGTAGTTTTAAGCAATATATTCATGTATATTATATATTTAAAACAATTTATATGCAATCATATCCTAGCTTTTCAAGAGGACCATTTATTCTTCTGCTTCAGAAACAGATATAGCTCAACTTTTTGAAGAATTGTAGAAATCTGTAGACCTTCCACTAAAATTAAAAAAATATATAAAGAAATCAGGGATAAAATTGGAAGTGAATGGTAAATAACTTCTTGTTCTCTTGCCTCAGAGGACTGTTCTTATAGAACTTCCCAACAGTCAGAGGCTTTGTTTTCTCACAAACAAAATAAATGATATACTTTTGAGATACCAGTTGCTACTTTTTATCAGTGGTGGTGCAAAGCCATCTGTGCTTCACTAGAAACACAGCCTTTCCCAGAATTCCCCTCTTTTTTCTTTTCCTTCTATTGAGCAGCAAGATAAATGAGTAGGGATTTGATACACAGAAGTGAAATGTTACCAAATTCAGAATACAGAGGACTGTAATCAAGACATGGCATTCATAAACGCATGATAACTAAATGCACAGTACAAAAATGTCATCTGACAAAAATACGTACATGCAGTTGAAAAGTGATGGAAAGTCAATGAATAAAGAGTGGGAGGGAAAGGTAGGAAAGGAATACAGATTGTTCAAGGAGAAGCTGTATGAAGAGAGAAATCCATGCTTGTTTTCAAGAAAAGCAGTTGGAAAGCAGTGATTTGGACACAGCAAAATCTGTCCTAACACTACGATATCCAAAAATTCAGTGATGGAAAGGAGAAAGAGATAATGAACCAGAAAATTCCACACAACTTTGCTTTCCAGTGGCTTCCACAATAAACGTCGCTCAGGGAGCAGAACTGTGATGGTGTAAAATCTTTCCTCCCCTCCCTCCCCCCCCCCCCCCCATTATTTTCAAGGTTTCATTCTTTTTTATGTTAATACATTTTGAACCATATTAGAACAGCCAGGTAATTTTAGTAGGTGGACAACAGTGCTTAATTTCTAAGGTGCATATGAAGGATTGCACACAGTCAGTGTACTGACTAATCCTAATTATACAGTATAAAAATGTTACAGAAAGATAAGAGTGTATTAGATCTTCTTAGAAATTGAACCAGAATCTAGAAATGTAAAACTGAAAGGGATGTCAAAAGATTACTGAATCTGTCCTTCTATACTGGGGTTGGTAAATGTAGCAAGACCACCCCTGAGAGATGCATGCCTTAAACAGACTCAAATCCTCCAAAATTTTGAAGTCTACATCTAGAGAATTTTATTGCTGTTGCAGTTTGAAAACGTTCTGTAGTACTCAGCTCAGTCCTGTTTACTGCAGTGTGGATTGATTTCTTATTTTGTCTTTTTCCAGGGTCTTCAGGAAACAACTTAGACCCCTCTTAGCATGCTTCAATAGACTTTTACTTGTCAGAAAAGTTATGCACACTACCATTTTCTTTTCCTTTTCAAGTCTGAATGAACGTTTTCAGCCTTTTCTAATGGTTTTCTCAAAGCTCATGCTTTCTTCCAACATTGTTCTTCTTGCTGCTGTGATATGAATTTCTCTCACTCTATGTAAATTTCCTTTAAAATCTGGTAACCTGAGCCCATTTCTTACATATGCTACTTCTGCTTATAAGTCCTAGGATAGGTCTCATCCTTTTGGAAGCTCTGTTCGGTGTTGGACCTCCCAGGTCCTTCCCCATACTAGTACTTATGACCCAGTTATTTCAGATCTTTGATTTGATTTTATATATCTCTAATGAATATGGGATGACTTTCTTGAGGTAGGAGACTGAGATTTTAAGAATTTCCAGATCGGGGTTATATAATGATTCATGCTGTTTTTGTTTTCCTTCCTTTTTTTTTTCCCTGATTAGTCCTGTTTTTAGTTTCTTCCTATTTTTCTGATTAATTCTGTTTTTAGTTTCTTCCTATTTTGCTGCCCAGAGACCTTAGCACCCAGGGCAGCAAAAAATTAAAATTAAGATGAGAACAGGAACTAATTATTTCATAGCTAATGAGGAAATAAAATGATCGTGAAATTAAACTTCAGGGAGTTGCATATTACACATAAGAATAATTATGCTACCTGGAAAATAAATCTGCCAAGGTGGGTGGTAGAAGCACCACCAGTAGATCTCTCCAGGGCTAAGGCTAGCAGGCTACTCATTGTTAGCACATGGTTGTAAAGGTTTGCTATCTGCAAAGAGACATAATTTAAAGAGGAAAGAGATCTGTCCGTGCTCTTTTGCCCTCCGAGGCTACAAATAGCATTGAATAGGTAAAGGAATACTGAAGCTTGTGCTAGGGATCCTGCCTAGGTTCTGGTCTGAACCCAAGGTCTGTCTCTTGTCTGAGAAGGTGGGTGAATGGAGAAGAAGCAACAACAGATTAAATGCCTTATAGTCTGGAGCAATGAGGAACAAGCTCAGTAATTCTAATTGGCCCTCCTGAAGACAGCTTTCTCTGCAAGAAAATGTTGTACAATTCTTATGAAGATTATCCATATAAGTTCATGTTTAAATTTCACATGGAGAAGGCCTTCAGTCAGAAGATGTAGGTTTAGCTCCCTTAAAGATCACTGTTCTAATTCAGTAGAAGAGAAAATCTCCCTCTCTACTGTTTGCTGCTAGTATGTACTTATTTTTGCTTCTCCAAACTTCTTACCCACCAGCTGACATACGGCAGCATGTGTCAGCCCTCCTTCCTTGAAGATGTGTCTTTAGGCAATATGACACATCTCAGAGACTCAGTACACAACCATAACTGAAGACAGGGCCTTCATCTCCAATGGGAGAAACAAGGGAAAGCATCTTAAAGCTGTCACATTTCACCCTAACCCATGTTGCTCCTCTTTCCACTTAAATATCAGCCATACCTAAGCATAAGCCAAAGTAAAGGTTTGGTTAGCAGGACTTTTTTTTCAGTCTGGCAACTATGTAGAAAACATTCATTCAAATTTAGCAAGGCTTTTTATTCTTCCTTGTTTGTGGTAACTACAGTGTAGAGATGCTGTAGAATGAGGGTCACCCCCATCACAGAATCTCAGAATCATGGCATAATTTGGGTTGGAAGGCACCATAAAGATCATCTAGTTCCAATCCCCCTGCACTGTGTGCAGGAACATTTTCCACAAAGACCAGGTTACCCAAAGCTCCATATAAGCTGGCCTTGAAAACCCCAGGGATGAGGCATCCACAGCTTCTCTGGGCAGCCTGTGCACATATGCCTCAGCACCCTCTGAGCGAAGAATTTCTTCCTAATGTCTAATCTAAATCTCTCTTAACTTAAAGACATTACCCCTTGTTCTACAACTGTGTGTCTTTGTAACAAGTCCCTCTCCAGCTTACCTGCAATTCTCTTTTATGTACTGGAAGGTCACTATAAGATCTTACCAAAGACCCCTTCTTCTTCAAGCCGAACAAGTCCAGCTCTCTTCAGCCTTTCTTCATAGGAGAGGTGTTCTAGGCCTCTGATCATTTTCACTGCGCTCCTCTGGGCCAAATGATCAATTTCCTGCTTATTCTGGGGGACCCAGATCTGGATGCAGCACTGGAAGTGGAATCTTACAAGATTAGAGTAGAACACACATCTTTCCCAAAGCCTTAGATGATGAAAGGCACCGTCTAGCCCTTTTTCTCATTCCCAAGGCTGCAATTTTGTGTACAAATACAAATGACTATAGTGATATTGTCTATCCCTGGTACTTAAAAACCGGTCCCCTGCTTCAGTTTCTGACAAGTCAGTCAAGAGGAATACAAACATGCAAATGCCAGTGGTAACTCTTCCCAGCGACACTCATGAGCGACTCCCGCTATTCGTGATTTCTTCTTCCTCATCTGTAGTTGGTTGATTGGCCCCATCCAAAACTTTTCCTTTATGCTTCATGGCACCACAATACACTTGAAAAAAACCGTGGCACAAGATTCCAGCTACACTCATGCTATGAACCTGTGCTTTCATGCATGACTCAGTTTTCTATAAATTCCTTAATAACACAGATGGTAAATATATTGATGGAGGCTTCTGTGTGGATGTGACATGAGACCCCATTTCTGCTCTCCTACTATTGTTCACGGACCAGTTACATTCAAGTGTTATGAAATACACAAACATTTCCTGATATTGACTTATGATATTTCTAAAGTCAAAGTTTCAGCATTTATTGGAAATAACTGTAATTGGAAAAGTAGCACATACAGATTTCTCTAGTGTTTAAAAAAATTCCACCGTGGGAGTTTTCTGTACCCTAGAGACTCAAAAACGTAGGTTGTCTAGGTTATATCGGTTGCCATCTGGCTCAGTCCCACTCTTTGTTTTCAGTCTCTAGGCCATTATGTCTTTAGTAAACAATCAAACATATTTTGTTCTATTCCATTTCTTTTCTTCTGTTGAATTGTTGATTAGGAGCCAAGGGTTTATTTAAACAGGTGATAACTTCGCTGCTTACTTAGTGCTACCTGAACATAAGTTTTAGGTCACATCTACACGACAAAAGCAGTCATGTCGAGCAATCTGAACACACAGCAACAAAGTGAAGTGTTTCTAAGGCTTTGAAAGCCTCCTGGAGAGCGAGAGCTAAGCTTTTCCTGTGTGGAGGCTTGCAGTGAAGAAATTGGAGAGGTAAAGATAATTGTGGTTGTGAAGTTGGACTGGGAAGCTTTGGTAACAGGGAAACAAGGGGAAGAAGAGGGGTGACATGGAGCCGAAAAGGATGTAGCAGCTCACCTTAGACACGTACTCATTCAAAAGCTGTTTTGAACCCCAGTCTTGTTAACAAGTTTCCACAAGTGTGCAGGCAGGGCTCACTTAGCCCACTCGGTGGTCCATTCAGAGCTCTGCAGTGAAGATCTATGCCTGATCTTTCTGGTCCACATCACTGTGAGACTAAATCCACAGCTGATGATACAAAAAGCACAGCTGAAAAGGTACAAATGCTCGAACTTCTTCCTTGAACCATGCTGTGAGCGCTCAGCTGGGTGCGTGGATTGGTGAGTTGCTGGCTGTCTCCTGTAACATGAGCAGTCTGGGCTCTGGTGCTCTTTGAGCTGGGGAAATAAGTTCTACCTCCTGGCTGTCAGACTGAACACCAGGTGACTTCCATGCCCTCCCTACAAGCAGCCATGATGCTCTAAGGGGGCAGGGAATTGTTAAAGGATAGATTAAGAGGAACAGAGGAAAGGGAAAATGAAGACACCTATGCAAAGAGGAAAGTGGTGGGAGCCAAAGGAGACAGACAAAAGACATAGGGGTTCTATCCTTACATTAAAAAATGAGTTGGGTCATTACTGCTTAGGGCTGAGTAGAAGATTCATCCTGAATCTTGTTGTTGTTTTAAAGAACGGTCACTTTGCAGTAAATAAACTGTGATAACCTCAAAGCCTTTTCCTCTCTATCTGTGCCAGAGGAAGCTAAGTTTCTCCCAAGCATTTCCAAAACCACGTAATGTTTGAAAGTACAAGAATACACAGGGTCAGAAACTTCTAAATAAAAGTCGGTTTGAGTTTCAGTGCCTTTCCACCTTATTTTTTATTGCACGTTTGCTTCAAACCTACACATTTTAACAGGCTGCCAGTTCTTTCCCACAGCTTTTGCAGCTTTCAAGTATTTGTGCCCCCCTAACATTATACTTTTTAGTTAGTGATAAACAGCATAGAATTAAACTCCCTCAAAAAGTCAGTATCACTTAGGTGGAAAATATCTTCAGAAAAGTGCTTTAAATTATTTTCCAGAAAATTTATTTCCTAATGTTTTGGAGTAAATCTCCCAACAAATATTGTATCTGATTTCTCAGATGCAGTAGTTATGGATCTCTGAATTCTTCTTGTTCTTGACATGAATTTTGTCTCTTGCCTTAAACAAATTGTTCCTTATTCAACAGCCTCCTTTTAATTTTGCTTGAATGACATGTGCTAGGATTATCAGTGTGGGTGCTGAATGTCAGTCAGACTCTCTCCTTCATTTAAACTCCTGTACAGGAAGAACTTGCATAGCAGAACTACAGAGAACTTTCAACCTGCAATTTAAAAATAGGTATTTACTTTATCTTGCGTTTATTTGATACCTATCTCAGTTTCTAGCATGGTATTTCACATTAATTTAAGACAGAAAATGTTAACTTTCTGAAGAAATACAGCACAGAAGAAAGAATCTTAAAGCCTAGCTTGCCTTCCTTAAGTTCTCCTTGTATTCCTTTCAACTAAGCCAACAATTTTCCACCTTTTATTAAAAACTGGCAGCCACAAAACCTGTCAAAGAGGGCAGTGTTCCTCCCTCAACTGTCCAAGGCATCCTGCTTACTCTTGCTCTTGTGTTCATTTCCCATTTTAATCAGCAATTAAAAAGCATACCAATTAACTTACTATTTTTCCTTCCTTTCCAGTCGGGCCAGAGATGGGATTGGCAAAATTCCCAGGCTCAGAGGAATAGAAAATATCAAGAGGTTGTCTGTGGCTCAAGTCTTGATTTGTTCCTTTACTTTTCACTAACTGCCAGTGTACCACAGATAAGAAGCAAATATGAAGGCTGCCAGGAAATGACAACACAGCTTTGTGAATAAACTCTTATCCTCCAGCTTCAGACACTTGCGGTTTCTACTGCAACCTGAGCATGGATGAATTTCACATTCAAGGATGCACATATTTTTAAGTTATGCCCAGCAACCGGGAGTGTGTAGAAACAAGTGTTCCTCTGCACTCCGTTTATTTTGATCAGCGTAAGCAGGGCCCAACCCACAAATAAGCACACAAAAGGATTTTTGTCTCTGATCTTAACGGCATTAGGAATTAATTATGATACTTCCTTATACACCCAGAAACTTAACTAGATGATAAACAGAAATGTGATCAGCGAGTGCCCTAAGCTATAGGTCCATAAAACAGTGCAAAGCTGTTGACAGCCCTTGAACAGGATTTTTGTTCTCAGAGAAGGACTATATTCATTCATACTGTGTGGTCATTCTCCTTACAATTAAAAGGCATCTCATGGTGCCACACATCACTGTCACATTCAAGTAAGATTAAAAGTGTGTGTGAAAGTATTAAAGTACTTTTTTTCCCCCCTGAAAAAGTAATGCATAGATCTAATTTGAAAACACACGTGCTTCTGTTTAATGTATTTAGGGAAGCACCCAAAAGAATTTTCCTAAAATTTATCATGGCAAATTTAAAAAAAGAATCCATGGAATAAAAATTCACATTGATTTCATATAAATTTTAAGACTTTCACTCCAGTTTCAGAATTCACATATTCAGAGTTTTTGTTCTGCTATCTCTATTGTTCCCAGTTCCACGCTAATCTGAATAAAAGGTGGATAAGGCCTATTTTCCACAATTTCTTCATGCAGAAAGCAACATAACCAACAAAATACAAGGACTGCGTTGTCACCATCTTTTCTACACTTTTCAATGAACAACTGGGAGAGACAATAGGGAGGCAACTCCCAACACGTCATAAAAATAATTCTAAAAATAAAAACCTGTGTGTGTTTTATACATAACTGCTTCAGTTCACTTTAAAAAACAAACAAACAAAGAACCTAACTCTTTGAATTTACAAGTATTTCCACTGGAATACTTCTCATACATGAATAAATTACTCACATATACAAACACAGATAATTACTTAATTAGAAGGAGTTCTTGCTGTCGGCTGTAATTGGAAACTGGGACATCAGGAGTCCTTGCTAGCACATGCTACCTGACAGAGACTGCAGGACAGTACATTCCATCCCACCTCAACTCTCCTCTTCCAGACTAACCCTTCTGATTTGCAGTAGCAGATTTCCCTGGCCAGTGAGCTGAAGTATTTTGTGTGTTCCATTTCGGACCTCTGTGTTCCTCTCAGTTCCAGCACTATATCTATATTAGGAATATATCATCCAAGAAAATTACTACTTGAATTTGGTTTCATTTCAAGTCATAGAACCCCTTGCTTTGACACTTGTGTTCCCACAAAACATCATCCCCCCCCACATAATTCACACCCTAACAGTCTGGTTTTCTTGGGAACTAAGTAAAAAAATCATGTCAAACAGGGTTGCTAGCGCATCCCTGACCCCTTGCCTGCAGCAGATGCTGCATTGGCTGCACTGCAGCAGAAGGTATTTACCAATGTGAAAGCCAAAAGCAATCCTTTAGCAAGCCCTGTAGGTATCTCATGCTATACAAGACTGATAGGTAATAAACATAACTGAGCAGAGAGGTAAACTTGGCATGGGTCTGCAAGGAAAAAACAAGACTGACTGTTCGCTTGAGTGTGTCTATGATGGGTGCTGGGAAGAGGCAAGAATCCTCCTCACCATCACTTGCGTATAATAATATAACATGGCAGCCTGGAAATTGAACACAGGGAGTATAGGTGAGACCTGTGCTGCAGCAGGGCTGGGTTTGCTTCCTCCCACCCACCCATTGCTCCCCCTTGTTCCTCAGGAACAGAGGAACAAAAAAGGAAGATGAATAAAGAGGAGAAAAAGACAGGGTCCACTGCAAAGCTAGGCAGGCTATGAGGAGGAGGCCAGCTAGTCTGCTTGCTGGTCAGAAGCATACTCTGTGGGATTTTTCTTGAAACAGGAAGAAGCCAAAGCCTAATGAACACTGTGCTCTGCCCAAGCCATTATTCCTAGATAATACAGTATTAATAACCTTACCAGGGAAAGCTTGAAGCTAAAGTTTAAAAACAAACACATAGAAAACTGCATGCTGAAAGGCACAAGGTGTAAAACGTAAACATAAGGCAACTCTTCCAGATCAAGCTGTAGGACAGGAGCCCTCCTCTGCCTTTCAGATCTTTGCGTAATTGCCAAAAGAGATTCAACAGGCTCTTCTAAATTTTCATCCAGCTTCAGGAGATTGTCCTATAGAGACTGAGGTAGCAGTCCCTTGTGTAACAGAGCCCCAACCAGCAGCTTTCTGCCTGCTGTATCACTGTTTTCACCTTCCAGAATTAAAGGCGTGAGTTCTGAATTTCCATGAACTAAAGGTTGCTGGTATCACATTGCACCACACATTATAAAGACCTACGATATGTGCTCAAATTCAATTTTTTCTAAGTGCCAGCTGGTCTGTGATTATATCTATTAAGCTATTACGTTCAGAGAAACCCACAGCCAGCCACGGACTGTAAGAACAGGCACATAACAAATACAGGTTTATCCTGTTTTCCTACTTCTTGCTACCCTATCTCCTTGAAATTACTAACTCTCTACTAAAATACTGAGAGCTGTCTGTGAGCTCTAGCCTGCTCAGATATGATAGAAATGTTATCAAGTACACATCAGACTATGCTATGTCCTACCGTGGGCATCATGAGAGAATTCCTACCTCCTTTTCTTTGGTTCTCACAGGCATCAGCCACCAATCTGGCATCTCTTTTTCCTCTGCTACTTGTTCTCTGCTCAGTGAGCTCTTCTGGGGACAGGGAGAAAACGCAGAGGTTGACTACCCTTACTCAAATCACGACAGCATCCACCTTTCCCTCCTGTACTTATGCATCTCCCACCGTTCCTAGCTCACATCTCACTCCTTTCACCCCGTTGCCCAAAAGCTGTCTTTACTCCCTCAGGCTGAGGTTGGCCCAGTTTCTGCAGGTATCTCCATCTCTATCATGTGCATCACTGAGTCACATTTCGTGACACATTAAGGCAAAAGGTTATCTATTTTCTAAGGCATTTTAAGGCAACTGCTGCAGTTGAAACACTGTAAATGCTTCCAGACCTGCAGAATACGAACAGTTGCTAAAATCCTCGTGAAAATTCATTAACTGACACTCAGACATTTTAATGGCTCTGGGATGAAATGCAGACAGCAGTCACTCCTACTTTATCACACTGCTGATCAATGAAAACTTCCTGTCTCAGTATACCTTCTGTGAAAATAAACAGCCTTGTGAAAAACAGTGCCATAGAATAAACTTTCCTACCTTCTTCAATAGCTGCCCAAAATGCTTGTTGTATTATATTTTGCTGAGCTGTATCTGTATCAAATTGCAGACTAGACGCTACTGAACTGGTCACCAATATTCCTTGCTTTATCAGCTCCGTACGCCTTCAAGCTCTTTGGAACAGCACCAGTCTTATCTGTCAGGTGCATTACAAATACAGAGATGTAAGAAGAAACTTCATTTCTTGACTGCCATTCACCCCATGTCAGAGAAGGTAAATGTTAAAACTTTTATTGCAAAATATTAAAATAAATTACATTTTAAAAGACTTAGCAAATATTTACATACAGTGTGATTCCAGTGACAATCAGCAACAAAGAACAGACAGGCATATTATGGAGTGATAAAGAAAGAACTGTACAAACTTCAAAAGCCATATGAAAGACAAGCTTATTTTTTTTAAACATAAATCCATCACAAATGGAATGAATCTCAGGAGGCACAAAAATTACAAGTCTACAACAGAATTCTTGGTTTTCTGTTCAGGTCAACTGACTTGTATATTGCTTTTTGCTCTCCTCATCAGTAATGCTTGTCTGTTTCTACTTTATTCTCTCAGTTCAACTGGAGAAAAATATCTCACAATATACAACTGTGTCACCATGGATCTGTTATCAATCTATGGTTTTATTTCTGTATGTTTTCTGAAATCCATTGCCAGCAACAGATTCAAAAAGCACTAGTTCAGAAAAAAAGTAACACACCACTTCTTATATTTCCTTAGCAATTTCGTACCAGTGTCATCAGATCTGTCAGATTGCCTGTTGTGAGATTTATATCTGAAAAAGCCACCCTTCTGCTAAAAACAGGCTTCAATAGCATAGGACAAATGCAAGAAGTGTCACGATGTCGTGAAGGGTGAAGTCACCTGGTCTATAATATTAAAAAGGACCTTTGTAGGAACAAACATTTGTTGTCATGTTTCCAGATTTTATTTACTTATTAATGAATTGGCTTATCTTGGTAAAATTAGCAAGTTACTGTTGTGGAAGTAGACCCATGCCTCACATGATGCAACTGAAAATACAATCTACTTGTAGGCAATAATCAGAAAGTTTTCAAGAAGAGTTTTCACTTCTATTCATTTGTTTTCTATATTGCTTTTAAGTGTTCTGTTTTTTAAATTAACTCCTCTTTCAAGTAGGAGATCTACCTCACCTATAAAAAGTAATTACATTGCATTAAGAGATCAGCTAATTAGTCAAATGAAATCTTATGTGGCATTCAAAGAAAATGTTTCCAGATTGACCAGATAAATAAAATAACTACAAAGCTGTATGAAGTAGCACTGGGGAGTTCATTCAAATTAACCAGAGGCACTTGGGAAGCTGAATAGCACAAAATCCAGCCTGGACACTCCTCTACATCACTCTTCTCAAGACATGGAAGACAGGCAGACAATAAACTTCTGGCATAGCACTTCAATACATTTGAGATGGCACCATAATTTTAAAAACCCTGGGAAATGGTTAAAATTTGTGGAGAGAGCCAGCATGAAAACTGTGTGCCAAATAAAACCCTCCAAAACACTCAGAATAAGCAGGGCTTAACAAGACCAATTGTGTTGGCTCCTGTGTAAAAACGATTTGTTTTTCTCCCAATAGCAGGACTGCATTAAGGCACATGATGGGATGTCTTGAGAACAGTTTTGTGAGGTGTTTCCCCAAGAAAGTGGGAATTTTGTTCTTTTTAAAATAAATTTAAACCATTATTTTAAATCTCACTATATATACATACAGTCTACATTGACTACACTTGGAAAGGCCAAAGAGCCACATCTAGCTTGATAATACGAAACAGATACCAGCCATTCTCAGCTCTGGCACACAAGTGCAGCACTCTGCAACAGAGAATGGAGAGCTTGTGCTCCAGTGTGCAACATCCCTCCCAATCATAGCCCAGCCAAATGTCTGGGTTGTATTATTTCTGTATTGAACAGAAATTTATTCACTTACTTTTTTGAAATGAAGATCAAGCCTTGACTATGCTTTTCCATTTCATACAATTTCAGCAAGCTTCTTCTCTCCTTATTGTTGTGAGCTTAATAATTGTTGCTAAAACTTCAATCTTTGCATCAATAATGGAAGACAAGTTGGAGAACAAAAAAGCTATAAGGAGTGCTTTCTAATTTTCTTAAAAAAAAAAAAAAAAAAAAAAAAAAAAAAAAAAAAAAGAAAAAGAAAGAAAAAGAAAAAAAAAAAGGCTAGACTTGCTGCTGTACCAGGTATGCCTTCTTACCTAACATATCTTACAGCTACAAGATACAGCTGTCAACCACGCTCCTTCAGATATAAAAGAAGTTGAAGGAGGGCTTGGAGTCATTTAAAAACAATGCAGAGGTGTGTACATGGTGGGGGAGTCAATTAGAATTAAACCAGAATCTTCTTGATAGCACAAGTCAAATTCATCCAGCCACCCCTACTGCAAATGGCAATAACATATACAGTTGGATTTGAAATTACAATCTCCCTTCACCGATCAAATACACATTAACATCTGACTCCAACTACACCGATGCCACATTTTTGTCAGTAAGACAGTTCACTTTCTATTTGAGAAATCTCATATACGTGGAAGATTAAAGACAGAATAAAAGAGAAAGACAGTCCCTTGTTTCACAGTCATGACTTCAAAACTTCTTGTCAGCAGGATATCCAGAGTGCCAGTTTCCAAAGGAGAGGCCAGCAATTGAAGCTGCAGCCAATATTCGCAGTTATTACAAAAGTCTAGTAATTAAAGATTAGCACTGCAAGATTCCATATGCTTTTCTTGCAAAGCTAGCAAGTCTGCCAGCATTACACTGAAAATGAGAATGAGACAACTTTAACTGTTCACTGAACTTTGAAAACTTCAGGACATAGAGCAACGACATAAATACAGTGAAACTATACAAAATAACAGAACTTGACATACTAAGGTTCAAAGGCCTTGGCTATTTTCTGTTCCAAGTATATCAGATATAACCATAGTCAGTTCTTTTTGCCAGCATGCAATCAAGAACCATGTTTGTGAGAGCTGTCAGGGTTAATGCATGGTACAGAAAATGAAAGAAAAATAAAAACCATGGTATAATTTTCTTTGTAGCCAAAATAATTTGGGCTTAAACATTATTAAAAGAGATAAGTCCTTCTCAGTCAAAAGCCCATTTCCAACCCAAATTACTTTCAGGAGTTTAGAGCCAAAGTCCCATTTAAAAAGTGACTTAAGTTCTCAAGTCACTTTATCATATCACAGTTTTGCACAGGATTTGATGTTGTTCAGCCTTCTTGAAAGTAGGATAGAATAACCATTGCATATGCACATAGGTCAAACTGTAAAACAAATCGAATAAGCAAATTATAATCAACTGTTTCAAAAATCATCTCTCATTCAAGTCTAGTCTGAAGTACCAAGGCTGGGAGGAACATCAAATAACAATACTGACTAACACACTGCACAGTTCAGCAGTAGTGCTACAGGTCTATTCTGACAGGCATTAGCGCGTTTGGAGAATATCTGTGTCTCCAAAGGCAATTTTTTACCCTCAGACGAACAGCATCACTGAAACTTCAACTGCACACACATAGATACTGTATAAAGTTCATTCAAGTATTTCCTCTAGGAAATGGACAGTGGAAGGACACTTTCAACATTAAAAAGTTGCATCTTGTTTGTGCTCCTACAGGCTTTGATCAGTAGGTCCTCCAGTCTCCTTACTCTTCAACAGTTCTGGGGCTGAGTTGCAGTTTAGCAGCCCAATTGGTAAGCTTCATCCCAGATATTTCTTCCTTGTTAGAGAGCTCCTTCTCAATCCATTCCATGGAATTTTAAATATTAATATTTTATTCACAAAATTGCAATTCATTATAATTTGGCAAGCACAGACATATTCTAGACAGATGTTTTAAAGCTTCCTCCTCAGTCTGCCAGCACACCTCAGCTCAGATCTGTTTGTCTCTAGTGTTCCATTTAAAGTTTCTCATCAAGAACAACTTGTGGTTTCACCATTTTTTGTGGTAACAACGAGTACCTTTTTTAAAAAGCAAACCTCTTGCTTCCATTTCTGATCAAAGCGTTACTTAGATCCAGGTTTTCAGAGGTGAAGGGCTAGTGGAGTAACCGAACACATTTGATGCCTGAAACAAACTCTTTGCAACTGTGTAGTTACACTCCCAAACTAATTAATTCCTCAATGAAATGCATAAACGCAGAGCAGGTCCAGTGTATTAACTAGTCTTTTTTTGTCTACTTTGTTTGAGAACCATAAAATTCCAAGAAGGAGTCAGACTCCTAATTCAACTGGTATTTTACAAGTTTTTTCAGATAAACATAGCAGATGGGCTCAGAAACCAACTTAATATAGGAAAAAGGACACTGCAGGTTATTAGTTTGGGACTTGCTTTTGTTTTCAAAGAGACAGGAAAAGCTGCAAAAACAAGCTTTTCTCCTTGCTCTGTTAATTTCTTCGATATGCATTGATCATTTTCAGAAAACCACTACTAAGTTCACTTCACGTTGCAGCCTTTGCATTGCTTACTGTATTATATTCATTCATCAGTTGTTCATAAGGCACAGAAAGTTCTAGCTCATTGTTGGTAAAGGTAGATTCATCAGACGATGGGAATTTTACTAGGTTTTTTGCAATTTCAGGTTCCTCTACAATATTATCATCCATTGAGGATTTTGAAGTTTCCTCATCATCTGAGATATCTTCCTCTTCATCATCATCCTCATTTACAAATGTTATATTTGCATTCTCAAATATTAAGGGTCGATAGTCTCTGGAATCCCATACTTCACCTTCTTCTTCACTTATCCTGTCCAGCTGGTTTACAAACATGTTTCCTTCAATAGGACTGTCTCCAATACGTTTATCATGCAGATGTCTCAAAACATGACCATTTTGAATGTCCAGGGAAGACTCATCATACTCAAATGACTCTGACTTTGTGTAAGTCACCTGAGCATCTTTAATGGCATTCTGCATATTTTGTTTGGTATTTTCTACTTTAATAATCTTGTCATTGTTTGTCTTCAGGGCCTTCTTTCCAATTTGCTTGATAAGATCATTGTATGTCTCTTCCTTTTTCGAAAGGAAGCTGAAAATGTTCACATCTTTTGAGGTACCCATTTGAAGGGGTTTTTTAGACCGAGGATGGTTGTCAAATGACTCCTTTCTTTTTTTTCTCCGTTTCTTGATTGCTTTGTGGACTTCTACAAACATACTGACCTTCCAGTTGACAAAGAGTGAAAGCCAAGCTAGTCCCAGATAGATCCACAATTCCACAAAGTATCTGTAAAGGGCATGATAGTTTGCATCTGGATTTACACCTAGAAAGAATTAAAAAAACAAGAACATTAGAAGCGGATTTGCAGCTGAGTTATTACCCTGAGAAATACTCCATTCCACTCTAGCAGAACCTACTTCTTAAAACACTGCTTTGTGCAGTGGTGACCAGGGATCTGAAACCCTCTGACAAAGTTGATTGTAGGTCTTCCACTTCTTAGCTGCATGTAATGTGACCATTGGACTACAATGTCAAATGGCAGCACACACTCCACGTGTTTGGAAAATTATAAGCATTCCCTCAGTCTTTAAAATATGGATATAGGCACTTGAGAAAAGGATTCAGCATTTCCTGCTTAACTAGTTCTAGACAGCTGCCCAAAAATTATCATTTAAGAATGACATGCCCCTTTAAAGGTGCTTAACTGTTGTAGTAGATAGGAAAGCTTCATGCCTGAAATAAGAACCTAGGGAAGTTGAAAGGACTACAAACTCCAGAGCTTGCCTTCAGACTAAGTCCAGTAAAGGCCTTATGTATCTAAGCCAAGATGGAAAAGCCAATTAGAGCAGTACATAGTTTTTATTGAGTCTTTTATTCAGAAAAAAGTGTTCTGAAAAGCTTTTTAGAATTTGAGTTTAGAAGCAGAATTGCCATACTGTACATGTAGTGAAACAATACATGAAAAATAATTACTTACCAGCAACAAAATCTCCAAATCCTATGGTAGTGATAGTAATGAACGAGTAATAGAGACCTTCAATGTAATCCCATCCTTCAGTCACCATAAAGACGAAAGGAGGAATAACCAGATGGACCAAGACACCCCAAACAATGAAAATAGCTGTGCATGTAATTTGTGCTTTCCTCTGTAAAGAAAGAGGGAAGAGTCACGCAAACAAATCTTATTTTCCATTCATGGCACTGAGCATCATGCAACAGTACCAGCCATTTCAGATTTTGTGCTAGAAGTTTATAAGTCATCACTAAAGGTCACTGACTGCTGTGAACACAACTGTATTTTAGTGAATACTATAGGTGATAGGACTGGATGATCTTGAAGGTCTTTTCCAACCTTGGTGATTCTGTGATGTCCTACAACAGTGCACATAGATCAGAACTGTTTGTGCTGCTTTTCTCCTATTTACATTTCCTACCATTTGCCACTCATTTAACCTCTGCACAAAGCCTGCTTCACAAAGCTGGGTACACACATTCGTTTCACCATCATACTCACACTTTCTCAGGTGCTAAACCTAGAAAATTCTAGCCATTTCTGAAATTAAGGCCTAAATCAATCCCACCCTGCTCCAGAAGCTCAGTTCTTGCATTCCCTCCCATTTTTGTGTGGTTATTAGAACTGAGATTAAACTCATCCAACATGAAAAACAAACAAAAAGGAAGTAATTGAGAACAAAATGTTTTTCAGCTGGTTCAGTGCATAACAGTAAAACGCTCATGCTAGCATAAAAACCAAAGGTAGAAGCAAAGCAGGACAATTTACTTCCACACTACAGGAGCTTGCAAGGAATGTTTGTGAAACTAAAGCCTCATCTACATTGATTCTATAGGTTTCTCATGCAGGGAGATGCATGTCTTCATAGAATTCATATTATTAAACGTTTCCGCAAGATATCATTTGCTAAAAGTTCTGGTAGAATTAACATATAGGATCTAGCCCTTCTCAATTATTTCTACACAACAACATTTAGGAAATTCATATTCGTAACAGTGTCTGTTTATTACCACAAGAACAGGTAAATTAAGGATAGTAAGCTTGATTTGTGCATCAAAAATAAACAGCAGGAAGATAAACGAGCAGAGGATCTTACCAGGCTTACTCCTCTTTTTGTCAGAAATTGGCCTAGCCTCTTGGCACGTCCTCCAAAGAACTTCCCCAGAGCACTGATCCACGTCAAGCACAGAGGAACTCCAAAGAGCCCATAAAATATGCAAAAGAGACGCCCAGAGGGTGTCTTTGGAGAAACATTTCCGTAACCTGAAAGAGATAAGTATGTGCGTGGCCTGTTCTTGTTGCAGAGAATTCAAGGCAATTCTACCTATACATTAAACAACACTGCGTGGGCTTCTGCTGTATCAGATGCTCCTTACTTCATCATATACAAGAACATTAGTCTATTCCAGCTGCTGATTTCCTGAACTTGGATGCCTTCCAACATTACTCCAGAAAATGTGTATTCCATTAGAGGAGGCTGAGAGAAGTACCACATTTTAAGTGCTCCCTGGATAGCATGCATCTTTTTCTTGACAACATGAGATAAACACGAGAAAAAAAACCTCATCCCAAAACCTCTAATAAGATTTCCCAACCATAGGCAGCATTTAAGGTTGAGCTTGAATCAACATTATGAAATGAAATTCACCCTGAAGTAAGCTTTCACGTGAAAGATCCATTCTGCACATTTACATTATGGCTTGGTGCCTTCCCAAGGTAAGGGTTTGAGTTAAGTGAGATGTGTGTTGTGACACTTCAACTCAGGCTCTAAAATCAGGAACCTAGTTTATGAACTTCTGCCAGAGTTTTCTTGTATAGCTGTGCTCCTGACTTCAGCTTTGCGTCATAAATTAAGTTATAAGCTGGGTATTGACAGCTTCAAGTAATAAATTAAAACACAGTGCTATATATGACCTAGAAGTAAGACTTCCATTTACACCAACCTCCAGACTCCTCTCTCTGGTTGATTTGCATTCCTGGATTTATTTTTATTTTTTTAACATTGTAGGTGTAGGAAGGGTGTAACAATAACTTCTAGCAAAAAATATATATATATATCTGTAGAAGCAGATGGCAGATGATTTTCAGCTCTGAAAATCTGTGTGTTAAATGCAGAGGATTTTATAAGCACAAGACACAGTCCTTGTTCTTTGCTTCCTTTTAGAGCTGGATTAAAAACAGTCTAGGTTGTTCTGAAAGCCAAGAATACTGCTAATTCAATAGCATATGAAGATTCATGTGAGCAACAGGACAGTTATGCAAAAAATCTGAGATGCACATGCTTTAAGTTAATATAAAGTTTTATAACGGTTTTGCTTAGGGATTTTATGATTTGTTAATTTAAGCATATTTATGAATGAAACTGCAGTGACAGCAGTCAACCCCAACAGCTCTTGAATCTTACTTATTAGAGAGAATACTCATGGGTACAGAAAAAGCCTAAGTGCCAAAAGACACTTTTCCTCTACAAACCTGCCTATGAACACATGTACTCTATGCAACTCCAGCCATATCAAGTTAATCCAGAGACTAGCTTGACACAGAAATGGAAGTGTACGAACACACTGGAGCATAAGGAAAACAGTTAGCAAAGTTTATACTTACCGATCGTAGTGATTACAGTAGCAGCAAAGATCACAGCATTAGGCCAGTTCCAGTTGTTGAAAGTGTTGTTCCCAGTGATGGCAACTCCCTGATCAGCAGCATTTGATACAACCTGAAAAACAAACAATAAGCAACTCTTCACAGTCATTCTTGGGAAATCCTGGCAGCCTGAAACAGAAACGTTTCTGTCCCTCGGACGTTTTGTCCCTTCATTTGTACTTGAAGAATGATCACATAAGTCCTTGTTTTTTGTGAAGGCCTGCCTAATATATTCACTAAATATAATTTTATGTGATTTTAAAAATTAGCTTCAGCTAGCAAGATGTAATACTCTGACATTTAAATAGGGGCTTTAATTAGAGATTAGCTCTGGTTTAACCTAAATGGATCTCTTCCAGAAATTCAACAATCCTCCAGACTGACCTAGCATTTAACATTTAGCATAGTCCTTGAACGTAGCTTAATATTTGAGACATCTTCAGAACTACTCTCCTTTTCAAAACTGTTACCTAAGTCCCATAAGACTTGAGTATAAGCAAGATGTCATAGAATCCTTGATAAAGACTGTGTAAGTAATGTTACCTTACGTGCTGTCCTTGGCAAAGTCAGACAATCTATAAGTCAATGTAAATACATTTTTCAGACAAATTAACACTTTTGCAAAGTATTTCATGCAAGAGAACTCTAATTGTCTTTGAATTCAATTCTTTTTCATCTCATCTTTGTATCTGCAAAGCATTTGTTTCCAGCATTTTGGGGAAGAAAGTGACGTTATTGGCATTTTCACTGATTTAGCAAGGGTGGTTTTTCAACATGCATTCAGGTCTTTGGGTGCTGAAAAATTATTAACTGTCTTCGCCTTTGGTAAGAAGAGACTTGGAAGATGTAGCCTCCCTTGGCTTTCTAGAACTTGACTACACAAAATGCTCTGATACAAGAACCCGATGATTTAGTACAGAAAGTCAAAGCTTAAATCAAAATCTCACATCTTTCTGATTTAGACATTCTAGCTCCCTGAACTGAGAGCATCAGTTTATTACATTCTCTTGAAAAATCCCAAGTTATTTATATCTTTCCTCTGTCACATTGTGCTGCTGTTAAAGCCCTCCCAGGTTGCTCTGCTTTTTTCCCTTCAGTGTAAATTGACGTGGCCAAACCAATACTCAAAGGCTACATAGAGATAGGTAAAAAGCCCAAACAGCTGATTTACAATATCATTCCACTTCTCACCTCTCTCCCTTGATAAGCATTGAACACAGAAACTTTCTCAAGCTAAATACCTTTTGACGCAACAGGTGGGATTTACCTTAAACTGGTAAGAATTTATAAAGGTACGTACAAACAGCCCTTCCTTCATTTGCCCCTTCCTTCCTTCCTACTTGATTAAGATCTAATCTTGGACCCAGAAGAGACTCAAAACAAAGTTCAATTGCTACTAGAAACACATACAAGTTAGCACAAGTTTTAATTATTCTTGAGACTTATTACATTTCACCACCCTTCCACTGTAATAAAAATGCCCTCAAAGAGAACATGCTGTACATATACAAGATGCAAACAATTTAATTAAAAATGCACTTTCAACATACAAGCTATTATAGAAGATAAAAGGATGAGCATTGAAAGTGAATAAAGGTACAGAATTAGACCTTTCTGCCGGGAAATTGAACGTGTATGTAAGGCTGCCTGCAGTCTTTCCGTAGCCAGCAGGCTCTGGACAGAAAAGGATGCAGACAGAATTCTCACTAATGAAGTCATTCGTCATAAGAAAGTAGTGCTGAAGAAATAGCCTTAAAACAGACTTGTTTGAGAGCAGAAAAAGTGAGCCACCCTCTTCCAAAAATATTTGAGTCAGCTATGGGAGACCACAAGAGTTTAGCTAGCAGAGACCAAAGTAGCTTCATTAATTCCTGCGGTTTGCAAACGAATTACCTGAAAGTCCCCAAAAACATTCAAAACACCTGATAGACCTATCATCCCTTAAAAGAGGACTTGACTTCTTCCATTATCCAGCAGACCTCCGCAATGTTATATCAAACACGATTTCTCCAGTTATTTTCCATGCTATTAGCTCACTTGGATTTTATTATTATTTTCTCACAGAGCAACTGATCTCATAAGAGACACACTGAGGTATCTGTTTTCATTGTCACATTATCTCATTGTGCTACTCCACCTTCTGATCATGAGCTCAGTTTCCCACTACGCATGTACAGCTACTTTAAGATCTGCCAGTGCTTGAGGTCTAGAGTTATAAAGAGGCTCAGACTCAAGGGAGAAAGCTGCTGGATTGATTAGCTGCCCTTCACATCCAGCCTGTAAGCATTTTGGGGTAGAGGTGGCAAGCTATCTGAGCTTTATAAACACTACATTTTTACAGGCTCTCTAATGATCAAGTTGACTCAAGATTTACCAGGAATCACTAGGACTACTTTGTTAAATCTCCTGTAACTTGAACAAAGGAGTTCACCTGAGATACTTTGGGAACATGCCACTTGCATCCACTCCACAGAAATAATGGTATGACTGAGAAGTTCTAAAAACAACCTTAAAATAGAGAAAAGAAGCCTTGGCCCCAAATATATAGATATGTTCCTACCTCTCTTAGTTGTACTTCTGTGTCGGCTACTTAGGGGCAAGCCCAGAACAATGACAAGGTCTTCCCAAACTGGGAAGACACATGCTAAGATACTAGATACTAAGGTAAACTAAGCTAAGATACTACATCTTCAAATAGCCTTTTTCCTACTGACCTGTGTCAAAGTTTGCTAGAGAAAACCAGCAGCTTTTGCACTTTAAGTTGGCATCATTTCATATTTGGAGTGAAATTTGAGACACTGTATAAAAGGTTGTCTGGATCCAAAACGATAAGCAATAGGAAAACAGAGAACTACTGAGATACTTGTGGTCAGATGAATTAAAGAGACAGGAAAAATAAAAAGGCTATATGAAGTTGAGCAATTGATCCTGCCCCATAGACACCTTATCACAAACAAAAGGAATAGCCAGACACCGTTCAGTGCCAAGTCTCCTTTGACGAAGCTGAAGCCTCCTGTGTTGTTCAAAGTATTCCTTAGAGATCTGACACACAACCTTACTGGTGGCTTAAAAGTTCTCCCAGTGGCATGAACGATTTTCTTTTGCATACACTAATTGTTTCACCATAAGCAACGAGAAGTAATTGAACCATTAAGCCTGAAATGGTTCATCCTACTCTCAAGAGCTTTATTGTGTCTTCCCTACACAAAGGGCTGGGGCATCCTAGAGCAGACCCCATAAAAGCAATAAATGATGTGTCTGTTCAGTTCTCCTGAGCTTTGTCTCACTTCCAACTTCAAAGGAACATGAAATCATTTAATTTCTTTAATCTATGGGGTAAACTCTTGACACACAGAGGAACACTGAGAACTATTAACCTACCATGCAGATCTTCCTACAAAACATGGAGCTTCAGCAGCAATCTTATTCTTCTGTAATGATATCCACATCCCTTATGTAATTTGTAGAGGACCAAAAGCAGTACGGTAGTCATCAAATCATAGGTATGTATAATACTGACAACTTAGCCAAGTATAATAAAATAGTCCAGAGTCATAGGAGTTGGATTCATAACGATCATATGAAAATCCATATTGTTATTTTTAAATCAAAATAACAGGATTTGAGCCCCGGCAATCACAGCATTGCTGTATTGACTTTGATTTCACACAAGGCATTTCAGCAGAAGCATAATCTCTTCTGCTGGTCAAATACAGATGCAAAACTTAAAGCCACATCTGTTTATATGCAGATTCTTTCCGCAGTGTTTGAGAAGGCTACAGCTGTGATGTGATTCCCAAAACACAATACTCAACAACTCTGGTCATGGGTTTTGTTTTGTTTAAAGAAAACAAATAAAAAAAGTAAACCAAAAAACTCTGTGCTGGTAAAGCCTTTGCAAAGAAGGATCTGAAATATGCAATGAATTATAAAGGCACAACTCCAATAAACAAACCAGAATTCATAAGGAAACTGATCACCCATCAACCTCCAAGAAGTCCATTTAAATGCCAGGTAATACCAATGGAGAGGCTTGAATTCTCAGAAGTATGAGTGACATTCATAATATATGCATAGACAAAATAAGTTGTTGTGACTACATCCAGCAACTGAAAACAAATAGGAAAAGTGGTACAAGAAATTGTATGAACATTTTACACAGCTTGCAAAATAAAGATCTCTCAAAAAATGAATAAATACATCCATGCCAAGCAAAATGTATACCCTTTCTATTTGTCTCCTGTGGTTTTTGCAGTTACATAGCTACAGCTATAAAGTTACAGTAGCAGTCAGCTGTTTAGAATAATCAGATTTTATGCAATCAAAACATATTTAATTGTTAATGCTTATCTTTACAATAACAATAATAAAAAAATGAGTCAAGACAGATCCATATTACAAGATCTGGCTCATGTAGATAATATTGTTTTAGGATTACATGTAAATAGAGAAAAGAAGTGCTCTCAGTCATTCCTTTTCAAGAAAACATTTGCGTGTGGTCACAGCTAGATTGACAGAACTTCCTTGAACTCCTTGCTTAAACAGACAATACAGACACCATGGCCAGAAACGTCCTGCTCTGTTTGGCATATTGCACTTGGACACATGCTTGCATATTAAAAGCAGCAGAAGCAATTTCAAGAGCACAGCCTGAATTTATAAGTAATTTACAGCTAGATCAAAATTAGTATGTTAACAGCCAAATTAGGAATATGCCTGACTGGCAGCTATCACTGCTTCTCTATAGCTCTAGTTCATGGATCCAGTTTTAAAGCAACCAGCAAAGATTTTGTAAATTATTGTTCTGAAGCAGAAAATGTCAAGATCTGTTATTTTAAGCAACATTAGTTAAAGAAGAGGGGAAAAGAAAGAAAGAAGAAAAAAAGAATAGATTTAAGCCAACTGTCTCCACTTCTCTCCTTCCCCATGCTGATGTGTCCTGATTGAATGGAGGATGCTGCACATCAGAGAAAATACTTTCCTTAGTAAAGTATCTTGGCAGCAAGGGGTTTGGGTAAGGAAAGGGAAAGTTAAGCCAAGTATGCAACTAATGGTTTTACCAACACGTACAATTCGGAGCAGTGTTTTTCCTCAGTCATTTTTCCTGTCTGGATATATATAAGCAGTGATTTTTGAAAATTTTCAGTTGAAGTTCTCCAAAATCTTCATATCAACCTATATATTCTTGAAACTAAAATGTTTCATGCCAGCTTTCACTTTCAAAAATAGCTGCACTACTGAAGGTAGTCATAGACACAACATGGCAGAGCTGCAGAGAGATTGGAGAATAAACATGAGGTTAAACAACCTGACCTAGGTAGCTCAAAAGGCAGCTATTCTGATCTTTAGTAGGGCTGCTGCGTACAGTAAAATCAGAGCTCATCACTTCTGGAAGACAGAAGACATTCTTCGAGGAAACCAAAGCTTCAAGAATACAAAGCAGCAGCACTCCATTTGGACAGGAACATTTCTGCCAGCTATTCAGCATTTGGCACATTCTGTACTTAATCTACTTAGATTGGGTGTACGCAGCAAACTACGGTTGTAAATGTTCCCCCTATAGAATAGCTTTAAGTCAGCAGGAAAGTACGGACTCATGACTTCTGCCATCCATTTATTCCACCCCTACCAATACTGTAATGACAGGCTTATCTTGGTAGCTTACTTGAACTCCTAGTTCCTGGCAGACCAAACAAGCTGGCATATGACCAGAGCCAACACAACAAGCCTTTCAGACTGCCTTAGCCACTTGACAGTCTCTGCAGGACTATGGTAACCAGTAGGGTTTGGGATGGTTGACCTGTCATTTCCTTCTCAGCGTTATCTGCATCTGCAATATGAGTTTCATGTTTGTCAGGACAAGAACCACGCCAGATGTGAAAAGAAGACTTTTAGCTGAGTCCTGGATTTCCTACTTCACTTCTGTGGGGAATGGTTTGCGACCTTTTTTGTAGAAAGAAAAATAAGACAAGTGAACCATATTGTCTCGATCTAACAGGCAACACCCTTGTGTCTTGCTAACCTGTGAAAGTTTTACTGTCCTTTATTGACCTATGCAGAGAGTAAAGTTAGAAGGTGCAGGATATGAGTCAGCAGCACCTGCATCAGAAGGATGGTGAGAATGAATCAAACAATAAAAATTCCATGTTTATTAACGAGAACATCAGATAACTACACAAGCCCAAGTCAGGATGAACTGAGCATATGCATGTGAATCTGCAGGTTAATTCAACTGCTGTGCATAGCATTTCTTCCTACTAAGAGCTGCCAGGTTCTCTGCTCTGCTCTCATGCACATCCTAGCATTTGTAATCTATTTTAATCTAGATTAAATCTAATTTGTAATCTATTTTAATGAATGTAAGACTCAAAGTCAAACAGAAAGTTTTAACAACAGCAGTCATCTATCACAAAACAAAAACTGAAATTCAATCAAGAAATCAGAAGTAGTAATTGAGGGAATAATGTTAGATTACTTCTAGAAGAACAAAAACCACAACTCTGACCTTTGGTGTTGACAGATGTAAATAATGAACTTAAACAACCACATATATTAACATTACCTGAAAACTAAAGAGATCAATACTGACACACAGGATTCTCTCCCCTCTTGTTTTTGTTCTAGCCGAATTCATAGCCAAAATCAAACTCCGGAAAGCAAGTGTTAGTCCCAGTGTTTACATTCATATATAGAGCAACTACAAATAGCATGAGACACATGCTATTTGTTTTTCCCCTTGCTGTCATATACTGCCTTTAAAAATGCTTTATTAAGTGTTACTGCAAGTAAAAACTTTCTTTTTTTTTTTTTTTTTTTTTTTTTTTTGCATTTTTAAAATCAACAGTTAATCTTATAATACAGTTCCCATGAAAGGGCAAACTTTTGGAAGTTACAACTTGAAGAAAAGAAAAATACTGGCAAAATATGAGTTTACATACTTCCATAGAGGGTTTTCTTTCCAGCAACGCCAAAATTTAATCCTGAACAACATTGGGTTTCCATACACCTACTGACACAACATAACAATGTTATATTCTCAATTTTCCATAAACTATAAGCTCTCCTTAGCTCTTCCTCTTACCCACTTCAATATATCAGTGGATTTTAAAAAAAAAAAAAAGCTTTTATAGTTGTCTTTTGTTATTTAAATTCACTAGAGGTGAATTTAAATGATCCACTGATATTAGCATGCAAAACGGAAAGGTACATATATCAGTCAAACGTACTGTAGATACTACATTTTAGCCAAGAAGATTGTAAAACAGTCCTGAACTTGCTCTTTGGAAAAAGTTTAACTAATCTTGTTGATTCTTCATTTACACAGGCAGCTTCTCAGTGTTTCATGCTATTTGTGCAACAGTGCTTCCCATGTACATATTAATTGCAGATCCAAGACACCCTACAGTTGTTATTACTTTCCCTTCATTATGCTTAACTTTGGTCTGTCAGCAACTTGGACTTCCATCTAAGCATACCTTTTCTTACCTAATAGAGCCTCCAGCACATGCCACTTCATACAGTGCTGTCCCTACATCTAAGCCTGATATTTAAAGAATGCATGTAAATACATGCCTGGTCTTCATTTTGCATAGTTTTGTTACATAACAAAACAGCAAACCAAACGGTGTTTGCATCTGTTCATTTAGAATACAACACACCCAGAGGGCCTTCTTGATTTACTAACGAGCTTGCTTTGTCATAAATCTTTACAGATTTTTTTGAAGGAATAAATGCATAGTGGGGAAACTCCTGTTCTTAGACCTTTATGTGTCTTACAGTAATTGGTGTTTTTTTTTTTGTGTGGCTTTTTTTTTTTTTTTTTTTTTTTTTTTTTTTTTTAAATCAGACTTACTGGCGTTATTAGATGGAGAAAGAACAGAGTGGGTTGCACTGTCATTAGCTGGACTTTGAAATCACACAAATTCCAATGAGAGTAATTAAGTTCACACCATGAAGCTGGCCACAGATTAGTTGATTCCTTTACATTTATTGACTAGCAAAGTAAGCAGAACAGGGTGTCCAGTGAGAGCACTTGAAGACTATGGTGGTTTACACAGTTAAGAATACAAGATAATACAAAACAGAAATGGTCTTTAGATGAGGGAAAACACTCATAATAAGGGACTGCATTGCTGTAAGGGAACCCCATGTATGTCCTCCAAAGACATGACTGGACTTGAAGACCAGAAAGCGCTCCAATCAAATCCTTACATATCTTTTCTCTTGGAAAATACTGCTATTTGTTGTAGTTCTCAGGAAGCTTAACGTGGGGTTTATGTAGGTGTTCAGAACTGAGGAAGAATATAGAAATATCTCAAAGCAAACCAAGGTTGCTGAACAAATACATTATGATGACTATGAGAAAGCGACAGTTCATTGGACAAGCTTATTCATTCCTATTTGCACCTAAAATTACAATGGGTCAGCTGTTTTTTTTTTTTTTTTTTTTTTTTTTTTTTTTTTTTTTTTTAAATTCACAATAACCAGTATGCATAGAAAGGATTTAAAAATGAACATTCTTGCTACTGGTAGAAAACCACTGCATACAGACTTTCAAGAATATAGGGCGTGGAGTTTTTCAAAAGCACCTGTCCTTGTAAGCAACACAGTCATAAATAAAACTCCAGAGATTATAATATTACAAGTGCCTACCTTTATTCGGCTAATATCCTAAATAGCCATTCTGCCCTTGCAGAAGGCACCCTCTTTCCAATTATCCTGCTAAATAAAAAGGAGCTGTCCTCACTCTCCTCCCCAAGCACTGATGGAAGCTATTCCTTCCCTGCTGGCATCATTATTTTAAACACACCATCAGTTATGTGTTAAACAACAAAGGAAGTTCTTAGGTAGATTGAGTCTCGAACAAAACAAACTTACATATGGGCACTGGATTTTGTTTTACCTTTCTACAAGTATAATTTGTGAAGGAACATCATAAAATAATCTAAAATGTGTAGTGGGGACCAATCATCAAGATTTCTTAATACAAAACACTGAGTTGGAGGAGAGAGAAAATCACTTGCTTAGGCTGCAAAGGACATTTCTTACTGAAGACAGTACTGCAGGTGCAAACATTTTAATTCACATCCTACCTAGCTGGCAAAAAGAACCAGGGTAGAGAATGCTTATTCGTCACAGATAGGAACACTTGTTATTTCATTCTTCAAAGCACTCATTCATTTTCTTCTTGTTAGCTTGCAATTTAACCAGATTAAGCTATTCTTTAAAAAGGCAATGAGTTGATTGACTCATACACTGCAGAACAAGTCACTCTCTTCAAGCACAATCTCAATTTATTAGCCAAACACAAGAAGGTGGGAAAAGGTTTTCACATACAAAATTAGAAAATATGATTTAGCCTGATGTCAGCTTGTTATCAGAAGGTCAAGCAATAAATCAAGAATTTAGAGGAGACTTAAGAACTATCTCTGTACTTGCTCGAACCTGAAAGACTCAAAAAAATTTAATTGTAGCTAATATTTATGAGTCCAAAGTCCTCAGGACACAGTCCACTGGAAACAATTTGAGTCTATAATCAAATTAATTCTATGTTTTTGCTTGGCTATAGGGAAAGTAAGCAATTGTACCTGTAACTACCTACTTGAAATGATTATTAAAAAAAAAGACAAAGTGTGACCAGGATGAAATTCACAGACAGTGCCGGCATTAAATATACTCAATAGTCCTCTCTCCTCCTGCCCACCTGTAAATTAAAGCCAGATGCTCATGCACTGACCATTATAGTAGTTAACAGAGACGTAAATGCTAATCTCTGCAATGAGTTCTACCCTACTTACAGCCAGTCTTTGTGTTTGCTTCCACAAAGAGAAAGAATTTAAGTGTTCCTGTATTATTGTTCCTGTACTACAGAATCACCTGCTCAGTTAGCCTTATGTAGCTGGCCAAACATCAGCTTTCACTTCCACCTCAGCAACTAGCACCATCACCTCGTTATTCTCACTAGAGTAACACAAGCTTCATAGAATATTGATATTTTCAGCTATGCTTGGATAGTTACAACTCAGTAATAAACAACTGAGAAAGCTTGCCTGAGGACAGGATGCTTGACAAGATGCTTGTTTTAATTTTTATCCATTGGCATGGAGATTAAGGGTTAAGAGTTTTAAAAGAAACTGAAAACATCCCGGGAAATAATCTTCAATAACATGATAAGAAATTGTCTCTTGTGAGACAAACAAGTGAATGGAGAACAAATGTACCACTTAACCCTCCTGCCAGCTTCTGCAATACCTGCAAAAGAAAAGCAGTAGTTCCAGGAAAGGGTGTTGATTTAACAACAAAAACAGTATAATATGCCTTTAGAAAAGAACCACTGGTTTAGGTTGAATTATAGCATCCTAGCATCCCACAAAAGACAGCAGTCTGGCAAAATGCAGGTTAACATGTATGTCAACTAGATAATTTCCTTTTCCAGTCTACACTATAAACACTCACTCCTTCAATTAACCTAACGTAAGAGGTATATTCAAATAATTCTGTATCTTCAAATTGTATTTTATTGCCCTTGAAAGCAATATAGGTTTTGTCATCAGTTTTATTCACAGAAGATAAAATCTCATACAGAAAGCACGTGGGCTACAATAAATCACTGCAGTGCTTTAAGCATAGAAGTAATGATGGAGCAGTCAACTGTCAGACTGGATGCAGCTTCTAGAGTTGTTTACTGGCATCATTTCAGTCACTAGTGAAGATCAAAGATTAAATCATATTACCATTGGATTCAGACACACTGTAAATCAGGAGACCTTATAGACTTTGTCATGCCTTCAATACATAAATATCTTTTTCAAACATTTCTTGCACAGCTGACTTGACAGGCCTGAAAACAATTCTGACAACTGTAAATTGTATTATTGCTTTAGTTTCAAGAACAAGATACGTTAATGAAGAACAAAAGTTTAAAAATGTGGTATTTTAAAGGCTATATTTAAGATGTTCTAGGCAGCCATCACAATTTATTCCGTCTCTCCCACTCCCTGACATATGCAGTGCTATTGAAACCATGAGCAGCAGATGCAGAAGATATACATGCTTTTCACTATATCACGGCATCCAATTGTATATTTTAGACTTTTCAAAAACAGAAGCACATCAAGAAAAACAAAACAAGGAAAAGCTGGATGTTTGAAATCCTTTTCACTGATGTATTGCTGTCATTCTACAAAGCATTGGTGAAATTCACCTGGCATCATTTGCAGCCTTCTAGTCATCTGCCTTCAAGAAATGGGAACAGAAGCATAAAGGGACTAGAAGAATGAGGGGAGTCTTAAGGGCTAGCTAAAGCAATTTGGATTACTAAAAAATAAGGGCTGAGAAGGCAGGGCAGTCCCTTCTGATTGTGTACTAAATCAGAAACAGCAAAAGCCATTTAAATAAAAAAAACAGTGTTGGCATAACAATAAAAACTGAGCACAAACAAAACTTAACTGTAAATTAAAACAAATTCTCAACCTAAGCAATAGTTTTTATTCAACCCATTAAGGATGGCAGCATAGATAAACTCCCCATCTACATCAAGCTCCAGCTTAATAGTGATTAGTTAAGTTTAATGAAAATATTTCTATAATATGGTGTCATGGTAAGATTTCAGATCTGAAATATTTATTGTAATTCTAATGCATTAGGTATTGTTCTACAGAAATATCTTCTTAGTAAGAAAGCTAAGAGTACTTCAGACAGACGTTATGAAAAAAAGTAAACAATTTCAGTGCTTTCTGTAGCACCTTTCAAAGGCATGCCAGAATTCTGTAGCACCGTTCATTGGCACGGGGCAGACTGAGCAAAGATAAAAGCTGCAGACTAAAACAAGTTACTTGGAAAGAAACAGCCGCAGTGATAAACAGAATAACAAGACTAGCAGCACTAGCATGATTTATATTTTTTTTTGAGGAAGACTTCTAATAAGCTTAAAAAAAAAAATCCTTAAAATATGGTACAAACATCATCAAGCAGATGTCATTTCCTGTAGTGGGTATACTAGTTGTTCAACACCATGGAAACAACACCCTCCTGATTTTGTAAAGCCTCATCTTAAGACTACATTTTAGATGTACATGCTAAATTTACTGATTTTGGAGTTATAATTTGTACTCATTACTTTCACAAAGCGCTGCTTCGCTGAAGGTTTACAGTTGGCTGTTTGGTCTACTGCTATCAGACATAACACAAGAGCTGTTCTCTTCAGATTAAGCACATTTTGCATGAAAATACTCCAGCTGATAAAGGAAACAGAACCCTAATCAGGAGCTGCAGTGGAAATACTACACAACTCAGAGGGGGAAAAAGAACGGGGAAGAAGTGTAGGTCTTCATCCTTTTGTTTTGTAAAAAGCAAAGCAATAGTTTCATTTACCACTGAAACTTTCATTTTTAAGTCACTACTTTAAAACATTATTTACAACAACAACAACAAAAAAAACAAAAAAACAAAAAAAACAAACAAAAACACACACACACAAAAAAAAAAAAAACAAAAAAGAACAGATGCCTTGAGAAATTTTCAGTCAAAAGACACGAGCTTTTTCTAAGAAATCTTAATTTTGTGAATGTATATTTGTGGCAACCTATCATACTTGGCCTACCATTGATTTGGATAATGCTTATAGATTTCACAGTCTGCAACAACTTCTGCGTTTTGTCTTTTTTCTCTATCCTCATGGAAACTCCCAGCCATATTCCCAAACTACCTCTACTGGAAGGAATGCCAAGTCTGAGGCTTCAGTTTTCACTCATAATGGAGCCACAAAAGAAAGTGCAGCCCAAAGAAGACTGGGCTGAAGCGCAAGCCCCTCCCTTGTGTTAATTTACAGAAAAGCTATGAGTAATAAGTTCTTTGGAATTATTTGTTGCTCTTTCTGCGCTGCAAGTGTGTAATAGTAAAGTCTCTCATAGCTACACTAGCAATTTTCATTTGTAAATTAAATCACGTGATCAAGTCTCTAAGAAAGCACAGAAGAACTTAAAGCCACTATTTGGTTATTTATTGATTTATTTATTGAGGGGGGAGAAATTGAACACCTACAGTTGAACAATTTAAGTTCTCCCTCACTACCAAACACTCTCAATCACAGCACTGTAGGAACTCAGATCCTTATAACTTTTAAGTAGTCCAAACGACATCATTTGCCAGTCCAGCGGAACTGGTAGAAAAGACAGCCTCCATATGCAGGTCTTCCTGCTCTGACATTGCTGTCCTACTGTTACCCTTCTTTTTGCCATCACGACTAGGCAGCAGTACTCTCGATTAGTGACATTCCTGCCCAGATGTGAAAAGAAGCAACTTTGGGCTAAGTATTGTAATGAGGGAGACAACTCCCCTGCAATAAACACCCTGTTTTTGTAACATTTTCTATTTGAGGATAAAATACAGAGCTAAGTCCTATTGATATGTAGACACTTAGCCGTAAAAAGAAGAAGAATAACAAATGGAGCTCTACTTCCATTCCACAGTACTAATAGGTGTTACTGCTTCCTCTGGAAAAAAAGTTCTAATCTGTAGGGATTTTAACCTCTTGGAGGCATGACAATATTTTTACAGCACACTCTGTCTAAGACCTGCTTGTGTATGATGTACAGCATGGACAGTTAATTTTCCTATAAGCCATAATTCACAGGACAAACAATGTGAGGGATATTAATGGAAAGAGATCAACAAGGTTATTTCCTTTCGTGGCTTTCTGCAGAGTTAAATAATAAGTGAAACTCATAATTCAGCAAAGTTAAATGGAATAACCACAGAACTGAATGCTGAAGGTTACCTATTTGTGATACTTGCTGATGTTATACTTGTATTAACTAAGTGCTGCTTAACTTTTGTTTTCCCCTTTTCACTGACATGCAATGGTCTTAAACACCAACAGTCTGAAAAGGCAATTGGATCACAACTGCAAAGTTTGACATTGTACATGGATTTTTCCAACATTATTAAAGTCAGAATTAGATTCCAGTTTAACTAGTTAAAAAAGTATTTTGATGTAAAGCATCTTCATTACTTTACCAGGAATACCTTGAATTTGCGATTATTACAATTACAGAACTGTTTCCTCTTCTTAAGTTCCACATAGACATGTTTTGAAGACAAATTAATTAAAGGTTACTGCAGCTGTTCTGCAGATGCTAAGTGCCACAACTTTTCCTCAATCTCAGAAGATTATTCTCATTCATAATTAAAACATATCAGAGGATTTCATAGCTTTCATTAATACAGCTTAACTTTGAGGGTTTTCCAACCAATTCCTTGTCTGGAAAAAAAAAAAAAAAAAGAAAGGAATTTAAACTCTTGCATTGCATCAGCTGAATTAAGAAGCTGGAAAGCGGTAAAAGTAGATTAGACTTCCTGCCTATCTGAATACATACATGGTAACTAATGGAGGCCAACTCCCCTTTACAAGGACTTTGGAGAATGCTGCAGTCCCCATTTTACAGATAAGAAAATGGAAACAGAAGAGTTAAAAGTTTAATCAAGCACTCACACCAGTTGGTGAACTGTGTAAAGCAGGGTTAGAACCAGCCTCAAGTAAATGTGGTGGTGTACTGCCAACAGGGTTATTACCAATTACATAAACAGATGCTAACGCACACAGCCTTTTCAGAATAAGGCATTTTTGTTTAGCTGAAATTAATTTATGAAGATTTAAATTAAACCAAAACAATAATCCTAAAGTCAATTTTTAAAAGTTTACTGATATTAATTTACTATACGGGGAGAGGTTGGATCACATCTTTGTAATGTTTCTTCCACCCCACCCCCCCCAGTACAAACAATCAACACCTCAGTCAATCTTTGCAGAATTCCACCCATCTATAAAATGGTACAAACTGAAAAATTTAAATAGAAAAGCTTTGGTACTAAACAAGAAAAGTAAAAAGGGAAGTCAAGTTTACAGTGAGTCTTCATGTCCATCATGTTTTCAGTGTATAAGAACATTTCATTAGGACATGAAAATTGACAGGTGATCCAAGCTGGGCTATTTTGCTTACAGAAGTCTAAAGAAAATTTTCAACTCATGGAAGGAACTACAAGCATAAAATAACATTGCATTAAGAAGCTGATTATGCTTCTGTGATTGATAGCCACACATAACACCATGCATCTGATTAAGAATCTCACAGTATGTGAAGTTCTTCCTAGCCAGGAATAAACTATTACAGGCTTTTGGATTTAATCCCCAAATTTTAATGCAAATTAAAGGTCTTGTTTCTCTGAAGACAAACTAGAAGGTGCTGCTGAAGCATTGGAAACATCATGCATCTCCTACTTAACAGCCTGTCTTAAAGAAAAAGAAGCTTAAAAAAAAAAAACAACAAGGAAGTCAATAAAACAGTTGTTACTGTCTGACACTTAAGTGAGCTTATACATGGTGGAATAAAAAACTTATTTTTCTGAACAGCATCAACTCAGTGAAACAAAACTAAAAGTGATCAAGACTTGGGTGGAACAGAGCTGTAAGTACAACTGCATTATTCATCAAGGAGACTTCTGTACTATGTAATACTGTAAGCTATTAAATCTTTGGGGCAGAACCTTTACTAACTCACCTTCTTAAGACAAACAAGTTTCCGGAGTATTTTTAGTCAACTAAAAACTTCAGATAACCTCACCACACTAGTCTCTCTGTCTGTATCTTCCTTCAGACTGCAGGAGGAGGAGGCAAGGCAATGCAAGCTCCCAACAACTTAGACAGGATGTTTTGTAAGAGTAGCAAGGTGATGGCTTTATGTTAAGAGAAGTATCAAGGGGAAGAAAACTGCCAAGAAACATTATTTGTTTTGAAACTTCTCTTACAGACTGTTTAGATTTATCCATGACTAAACTTGAAACAGTATTATGTTACGTACTACAAGCCCCTTCAAAAATCAGCCTTGAGCTAACCTAGCATTTATGGGAAGAAGCTACTCTGGACAAATATTTTCAAATATAAACAGAGAGATGTGCCAGCACAGTTATGGCAGGATATGAAGGATTGTGATCAGTAACTAAGTTAACTGTGCAAAGGAAGAGCCTTATCTAGACACACTCAGATCTGTAATAGCATCACTTCCATGTGGTAAGAGCTTGAATTTGAACAAATAACATTATTTTGCTGGTAAGAGTTGTCTAAGCATTATAATATTTCTTAAACACTGTATGTATGCTGACATAACTAAACTCAATGCTGCATGAACAGTATAACATTAAAAAGAATACACTGGAACAATCTTCTGCTATTTTGTTATGTTCAGTCTTACATTACCACATACACACAAGAGGCTTTCTTCCCATGAAAGCTTCCAATCTGTAACTTGGACCAAAAACAAGAACAACAAAAAAGAGCAGATATGAAACTGAAAACACTATCAAAAAAATCACTGAAGTGCATTTAGTCCCATTTAGACTAAATCACATTTAGTCCCTGAGCAAAAAATGTTGGTTCAAAAAACAAAAACAACCCCCCCCCAAAAAAAAACCACTGCATATATTCTACTCTATAGAAAGTGTTTTGAATAAACAAACAAAAAAGGCTATTCACCTGAAAAAAACTTCAAGCAAACTTATTTCACAGCTTGAGTTTATCTTTCAACTTTGCCCTAGAACTGTTTTTCCTGTAATACTCAATGAGCAGCCACTAGTTAATTAATCTTCAAACTGAGATGCAGCAGTGCAAATCTTTTCCATTGCTGATTTTACAGTTTTTCATTCTCAGTCACTTGAATATCAAACTACCTTTGTTTAGATTTTGCAATGATAGCATCACACGAGCAAGTTTATTAACTATGATAAGAATGTTTGCCACATCTGATGTCATTATGATGTTGTTCTACATCTTACTACTGATATAAAAAGGAAGAATGGAAATGCTTTAACAATTACAAACATGGGAATTTTCCCAGTGGAAACAGAGAAAATTATTTCATATTATGCAAGAGAATTGAGAAGATAGGGGAGTCAACAAAGCCCAGCTTCAAGTATTATAGCTACACAAGGCACTGGTGACTTTGGAATGTTTAAGGACACCTACTTCAGTTACTGTATTTTACAGTACAACAAGCTTGACTCATTAGTCACTCAGCTTCAGTGGAATTATTGCATAGAACAGCTCAGTTTATTTGGCACAATTTCAACCTTTCCTCACACCCACCTCCATTATAAAACTATCAAATTGCACACTTCCAGGTTCATAAAACTTCCCATATATTTGCAGGTCACTCCTAAACATTTAACATGAAACACACTGTAATTGAAGGCAAAAAATAAGCACTGATATGTGGGAGGTAATTAATAGTCTGTGTCCTGTCACTTCTTAACTGCCCCACTCCTGGGGTGGCAGGAAAGCCAAAACTCCCTACTATCATCTTGCTACTGTATTGCAGGAAGAAGGCTCAGCTGGCAGAAGCACTATCGTTACTGCCTTCTGTTCATTACACTGCTTACTTTTCTATCTTTGATTTCCTGCAGCTGTCATCCCTGTTTAGCAGGCATCTATCACCTTTTCCTTAGAAGCTGGAGTCAGAGGAAGCTCTTGCACTTTGCTAAGTAGAGAAACCTGTGCCTTAAAAGCTGCCTGGCATCCAAAATACTCAGAAAGTCATTAAAACCACAGAAAATCTTCAGTTACCTCAAATAAGTGAGACAGTATTTGTAAGAAAGACACACAGGATTCAGCTGTAAGAATCTATTCAACAACCAGTGTGAAGCTATTCTCAGCAGGAAACAAAACCACAGCTGACGGGACATCTGTCCAAACTATCAACTGCCTATACTGTAATAGAGCTGAAGAAGCATTCTTAAAATCCACCCAAATAAAGTCAAGGCACTCTCAAAGTGTGAATTATCTCTTTATTTTGCTCCTTAAATGTAACATATCTGTGTTCATGTCACCAGTCAAGCTGATAGCTTTAAGACCTTGCACAGACTACGTACCAACTTCATAAAAAAACTGTGGTCATACTGCAGCTTCAGTCAGCAAAGATACTAGTGCTACCACAGCAAATTACATGGCAACAGAATAAAATTTACTACTGCCACTCTGCTGTGATAGAATTTCAAAATTTTTCCTTATCCTTCTCTTGCCCTCCACCTCAAAAATTTTGGGGGAAAAAAAGTTGGAAACACAGAGTATTATTCTAAAAGGGCAAACTGACAACAATCACTCAACAAAGCTTCCAGACTGCACTGTACCAATGAGAGTGATTTTCTAAACATGAACTCCAATGCCCTTCAAAAACCCTTGTGCCAACAAGGCAAACTTTGATTACAGAATTGCCCTCTATGATTCTGCAGTCACGTACACACCACTTACACAGGCCTGAAGGTTGAAATTCTAACTTACCTGGCATGTTATCATAATCCAACTACTTAACTTGATTTTAGCATATTTGCATTACGGTCTGTAAAGGTACTTAGTAAAAACTGTAACAGCTGCATCTGTAGTAAGATATTGCAGCCGGACTGCTAAAGGAGAAACCAAGTTTGATTATATCACTTTTCCTTATGCAGCTGCTTGGCTCTAGATACCTCCTCTGTTCCTTGGGTACCTGGAGGAGACTCATCAGCCTCACTTCTCTCAAACACTAGAAAAAACATTTAGAGCTGCTGTTTCTCTGATAGGAGACCACACATGATTCTTGAGCAACTTTCCTTCAAAGATTTTCCTACTCGCTTAGAGTAGGTTGGGAGTGCAAAAAAGGAGCAGCAATATGAGTACTAGAAGTCATGCACAGAAGTCATCACTGAATTTGACATTTTCGCCAAGCCACCAGAACAAGTAAACTAACCAACAACAACACAAACCAACTAAAACAACAACAAAACCAAACAGATGACTATGCTTTCTACCTCAGGACCTTGACAGCCCTTTGCAATATTATTTTCAAGTTCTGTTAGATACGTCACTTGATAGCCAGCATCATCTGACAACCTCATGCCTTACTCTAGAATCCAAACTAACATTAAGGAATTGACATCCTAGATGATAAGAAGGATCAGAATTCAGACATCCATTATAGGTTCAATTGGGACTTTCTTTTTGTACCTGTTGCAACCTGGAAGTGTCACACAGGTTTTGTTTCTGAGCAGCTGGAACTTGCTTACACAACATTTGCAAGATGCTGGCACGGAAAGTCAATTTACTATTTGTCAGATTGCTCAATCACAATTTGCTTCTACCATTTGGCTAAGGCAGAAACGTAGTCCCTCAGAGAGGCAGCAGCAACAACCAATCCCACATTAAGAGTTAGAAACAAGTCAATCATGAGAAGCACTGCAGATGCACACAGTAGAAAAGGAACGTAACTTCAGACTCAGCAGAGGCTATAATATATCATAATACATATTACTTGGTTTCTTAATCCCTTTTCAGTGCTCACGTTTCTTCCTCTTAAGAAAACGGTGTATGAAGTTGAAGCCTAAAACATTTCAGAAGCTATTTCACACCCAATATTTCCTTTTATCCACTGGAATTCACATAACACAAGAACAAAAGGTAATTTCCTTACTGATTTGACTGTAAATAGAGCCGCTAGGGTAAGCCATGCCTAGGAGGGATCTCTCCTGCCTACAATTAAAATGTTGGTAAGTACATAATTATTACTGTAATATCTAAGGCTTCTAATACGGAGATGTGATAAAGCAAGAAGGATAAAAACAGAACACAAACTGCAAATCCAAGGTTCCGTGCTGGCGTTTTGTGTGTTGGAGAAAAGATACCATAATACTAGATTCATCTGTTGAAAAACCCAAATTAGAAGACAGAACACAAAGGACGACAGTTACGACTTTTTTGCCATCCCTTCAACAAACAGAGCTAGTGAAGATGAGGAGTACATACTGCATACTATATTTCAGGATTTTAATCTGACTATAAGCGTAGATATCCTGTGGACGTTTGTAGCAACATGCACAACATCACAATGATAGCATAGTGGTATTTTAATTTAAATGAAGAATACACAGAAGTCCAACTCTCCCAATTGTCCCCTATTAACGTATCTTGTTTACTTCTAGGGAGCAGACTCAGAGCTTAATGAGCTGAACTAATCCTGAACTAAGCTAAACCTGAAGATGTCCTCAATGAAGAAATCTAAGACATGAGCTACTTGCTCATGGGCATTAAATCCATAGGATCACATGAGAGTCAGCAGAAAATAAAAGTTCCTGCAAATATAGCGATCATCATGTCCTTAACACCAGTAGTTTTGTTCTCTAAGTCTATTCCTATTGGCCTGCACTACCTGCTAATGTAGACAGTGTTTTAGAGCACTTTGTTCCCAGTTTTAACAGGAGAACACAATGAGAACAAAAAGATTATCCCAGTGGCTTAAAAAATATATAGATATTGGGGTTGATGAAACATGATAATAAGACTGTAATGCTAGTTTACTACTAGACAAGTATACCAATGGAACTTATGACAAACTTTACCTCAAAAAAAAACAAACAAACAAAAAACAAACCACAACATTTTTCTTTTAAGCCATTGTTAAGGAGACCCGAAAAAGGAAAATTTCATTTTCAGTCTGGGAAACAGTTATCACAATACTATCCTGCTTTCAAGACCACAATCATGAGATCTGAACACAGAACACAGCTAAGATAAAAATAAGATACCAATGTCCATATTTCTGGTTATAGCTTCCCTGTTAATCAAACTATTGACTGCCGTTTGCAATCCAGCTTGCTTCTGTTTGCAAGTTAATATGTTAACGTCTATTCGTAGTACCAGTATGAAATTTGATTGTTTTAAAGGTCAACACTATCCAAAACGATTCATTTTGTATAATTAATATTAATAAGAAAAGCAACAATTTATTTTAAAATGGAAATCTACACAAAGTCATAATTAAACTCAATTTTCTCTGGCTAAAGAAGGTGTACTGCAATAACAATATATACAGGGGTTTTATGGTCTTTTAAGACAACAGGCTGTTAATAATCTGCAGGTCTACTTGCATATACCATTATCTCTGGAGCAGAGCTTGCTAGAAAACACACCTAATAGCAGAAGGTAACATGTCAGGCAGTAGAAACATTCTGTCCCCAAAGTAACAGGACAATATACTACAAGCATTCAAGGATTAAGCCCATAGCAGGAAAATCAGAACTTCTGATGAAGTGCTATTGCTCCATCAGCTGAGAGTTGCTGCGTATGCACTATCAGCTTTGTTTAACTATGTTCCAAGAAAGTTTAAACAATATAAAGGTTAAACAGAAAAGGGGGCAGGGACAGATGAAATGCAACAGGAAAGCATGTCTGGTTACACATGACTTTGCATGAAGGTGCACACAGAAAAAAGCTATGGTATAAAGTAGCACTGCCTGTCCTCAAGTTTCCTTATCTAATGCTGCCATAGCAGTATCTATAATCATTAGACTGAGATGCCACAGAGGCACTGTGGACAGCGATCCTATATTTTAATCTCCATTTGTCTCTGCTGAAAGAGAGTGCAGAACTAAAGTTACACATTTGTAAACATCTACCAATAGCTATTTCTCAGGCATGAGCCTCATGTGTGCTGTCAAATCGTTAGGTGGGAAGTATTAGGTATTGCTGTTAATGTCTTTGCTGTTCATCATTTGCTTTGTTCTTGTCTGGTTGTTGCTCATTTTTACGTTCTTCAGATCACGCAAAAGGACAGACTGTCTGGCATTTAAGCTATGGAATTCAGTCTCCAATTAAGTCTCCTCTACCTTCAATACGATAGGTAGAAGGAATCAGGAAGTAAACAGACTACCAAACAAGCCCTAGTTGTCTAGAATCTTCCATATTGTATTTATTCACCTCTTCATGAACACAGGAAAGATTATTGGGGAAAAAAAAAAAAAAGTGTATACTAACTTTGAATTGGAGAGCAACTCACTCTACTAACAATAAGGAAAAGGTGCGGCCCCTTAATTGAATGTTGAACTCATGAAAAGCATTTAAAACTTAACACAAGGTTTTAGAAGATTTGAATTCAGAAGTGCACCTGTCAGTATTTGCAAATGGAGAAGACATCCTGGCTTGGAAAAAAATAAGAATTAAAAAAAAAAAAAAAAAAAAAGAGGAGAAACCACTATTGAGCCACTTGAGGTTATTTCCTTTAGAATAATCCTCCTGTGTGCCAAGTATATCTTAGCTGAAGCTCTCCTTAAGAATCTTCTAAATATTTGTTCACAGCACTGGGCTTTAAGTCTAAACATTCAAGTTTCTAAAGCTCTTTGTCAGGACAGTTTACAGTCCTGCATGCTTTTCAAATAAAGACCTCAGTTGTTTGCTCTTGTAAGTTTGCCTGCTTTTCCTGAGCTTAGCTAGTTTCTCTTCTCATTTTATTACTTTGTTTGGAAAGTAACCATTTTCACTTACCTTTAAATTATTCCCTTTCTTTTCACTAGCCTTGAGGTTTATCAGTGGAAAGCATTTCTTTCCTTGATGACTATGGTGGACCAGCAAAACAGATTTCCTAGTAAACAAGATGTAGTTCAGTGTTGCAAACCTTTGCTCATATAAATAGTGGTATGAGGGTCAAGAGAGCTCCTCCTTGCATGAATAGCTCCTTTATCATTAAGCTGATGTTTCACAATCAGGATGGAGCAATAAAGAGTAAAAGTAAGGAACTAGAGAAGAGGGAAATGATCACATTACTCTTCGTTTGCTTTGTGTCCAAAACTCATTTGTTCAGGAGGGTAAGAGAAGGTGCCATCACTGTGGGTCTCACAGCCTTCTCTCTTCCTCCTCCTAAAGTGTCCCAGGCCTCTGAGCCATAGCAGCAAGCCAAGGCAAAGCCGTAGAGTTCTATACAGCAGCCTACACACACTCCAGTCAAACACTTATAATATAAGGGTTTAAGTAGCATTACTCTAGTAAGAGTTTAGGAAATACTTTCATGGCACTTATAATACTTGACAGCAAATAGATTCTTCACATAAGACTGCTAGATGCTACTTTTAAGCTTATTCTTAGGTATTTAGGATTAGGGAAGAAATACCTTCTAGCTATCCTAAAACTCTCATCTTACAAGATTTGTGAAAGTGTTATGTATTTCAATAAAGTTTATTGCAGTGTATTTCTACAGTAATCAGGTGTTGTGAAATCTTCTATTACAGAATACAAGCCCTAGAGAGTATTTGACAAAATACAATCCCCTTAAGAATCACTCATATTGAAGGTACAAACGTGCCACTCTCTATATGAATTGAAAACCTGTGCCGACAACCTCATCATTTTTTTTTTGAACAGTTAAGATCACCCTACACATTTAACTTTGCATCCATTCCATACAGAACTTCCACTCCACTTACAGCTAACATTAGGCTGAGGTGAACACACAAGCTAACCTGGGTGGGGAACAAGGGCAGCAGAGAGATCTGTCTCTGATTAAGTCAGTCCTTGTCACTTTTCAGCTGGCTTCTGCAAACAAAATTGGTATTGTTAGTTCAACTTAAACACTTATTGGCATCTTTGCATTTTAACAACCATTTAACTTTTTATCTATGGTTATGTTTGCTGAAAAACTTTATCCTATGTGTATCCTATGAGAATATCAGACAAGTAATTAGAAGAGTTCGGTGTGGCTGTGAAGAGTCACATGAGCATCAGCGGGGACCACAAGCAGAGTGAGAGGAAAAGCTCTAAGATGAACTGGAGGCTGTGAAACTGAAAACAAAAGCTGGGAAATAAGTCAAGTCATGCAAAATTCTAAGAACTAGTTCAAGGAGTCCATGGAAGTGGCTCAGTGGAGCAAAAGAAAAGTGTGGGTAAAGAAAAAAAATGCGTATTTTAAAGTCAGTGATGACAAATTGTAAAACACTATATTTGGAGGCTTTGTATGAGTGCAAGATGGCCAGGATTTGCCAAAAGAAAACAGAGATTTGTAACATTTTAAAGAATCATAAAAACCCAACAGAAAAAGCACAGATTGAGGTCAACAAATAACCATTACAAATACTATTTGCAGTATACTTTACAGCTCATTCAAGATGAAACCATTATTACCTTCTATGACTTCTTGTTTATTTTCCCCCTCTTAGCTTCAGCTGGACTAAGTTTCACCCTGTCACCCTCCTCTGTAGGAAATGCTACTTCTCTCCTTCCAATCACTTCTCATGCTGAATAAGAACAGCAACAAAACTACAAATCCAGAATAAAGCAAATAGTATCGTTTCCAGTCACCAGACAGCGTGAAAGAGCAAGCAAAGATTTGTATTTCAGCTAAACTGTGCTGAAGATGACAGCAGAATATCTACAAGGGATCATCAGACCAGCAAGATCGGACAGGGAAAGTTAAGGTATAATTGGAAGTAGTACAGAGGCAAAACAGGAATACAAGAATATCACCAGGAGCCAACACACTGAAGAGGGAAGTCCCTCCTCCACTTTGTGGTGTGCAGAGGTACTCAAACCAATTACTTTGATCTGCCTATAGTTTGCCTTATGCTGCTTTTCTTCTCATCAACTCCGCACTCATTCACACTCTACAATGCATTATCTCATGTGGTCCATCTGCCCTAGAATTTTTTTTCCTAGTCTTTTTGTTTTAGAAAAAAAGCTTTCTACTGCTACAGGATTAATTGTGGTAAGGGTCACAGAAAAACACTAGCTAAATAATTCCCTCATACCAGCGTGAGTTTTATTCTAAACTGAGCCAGAATCTAGATTCTGAATTATATCAGCAGCAAGTTAAACACTGCAGGCTTAAGGCACACCCCAATCCAGATGAGGTTCTTCTCCTGGGAATAGATAACCTAGAGTAAGATTTCAGTTAAGATTCTAGTGCAGCAAAGCATGCATGTCTTTCATTTTCCAGCATCCCTTCACAATTTCAAGCCTCCATTCACTGTTTCACTGTATACTACAAAACTGTAGTTAACAGAAAGCACTAAGACAGAAATGGTAAGGACACAACCAACAGAAAGCTCTATCTGAAGCAGACACAAAACAGTCACCAGCTGAAGGAATAAATGTTAAACCACAAACTTATAACATCAAGAACCATATCTCTTCAAAGCTCGCACAAAACTGATTATGCCAACAGAATGAATGAGTCATTTCCCTAGTATTTTAGTAGACTTTTTGTAAATTTTAGGAATAAAGTTGAGAAGAAAAAAAAATAAAAGCCCAAAGCACGATGACCATAAGATCTAGTCAATATAAGCATTTCTGAAATAAAGTCCTGAGGGACTCCTTTTCACCACCAGAGTCCCTCATATCTGGGCAGCCTATTTTCCGTGGCTCGCCTCTGCTTGCCACAATGTTTCAATCGACACCGCATCCACCAAAAGGCTCTAAGTTTATACTACTCCGACACTTACTACGTGATATCGATTAATGATTAGTTTTGAAGAAGCATTCTGCCAGATAGGAAATGAGGCAATTATCAGCTCCTTATGGCTCAGAAACTCTCAGTCACTCGCCCAAAGTAGAATCTCAGCGCAGAAACAGTGAGCATCCCTGCGTGCAAGGCGTTCATTTCTGACCTGCCTGCACCTCTCCTTCAGGCTTGCAGCCTGACTGACCTCGCGGACCTCTGCTCAGACCCCCACACGTGTTTTCCTCACAACGAGAGCACTCACTACGGAAAAAAAAAAGGCGAGAAAAAAAAAAATAAATAAATACTAATCCAGACCAAACTGAAAAGGATCAAGACTTGGCTTCACCTACTCTTCCTCACACACAACGTCCATTGAGGCAGGAGAAACCACTCCGGGTGCTGAAACAAGAGCTGCATTCACAACCAACGCGCCGGACAGGAGCGGGAGCACCCACCCGGCCACCTCGTCATCCCCACGCGCGAGAAGCGCCCACCCCGAGGCACCCCACGCTCTTTTATTGCGGGGATGAGGAGCAGGGACCTACCTGATCGCTCTGCCATTAAGCAGTGAAGGCGGGCGGAGATCGTTCCCCGCGCTCCCGGGACAGTTTCAGGGACCCGCTGCGCTTTGCGAGGAGGGGACGGCCGCCGGCTTCCCCGCGGGCAGCCCCGCGCTGCCCCGTTGCGTACAGCCCCGGACGCCCGCCGGCACCTGCCACCCTGCCTGGTACCCCTTTCCCCACCGTACCTGCAGGATCTTGTCCAGCCCCTCCTGGCCCAGGCAGGGGAACTGCTTGAGTAGCTCCGTCTTCTGCCGTTTGTAGTCGTCGGTAGCCGAGCGCCAGTGCGGCTCCTCAAGCACCTCGAAGATCGCCGCCCCGATGGACAGGTAGAAGATGATGGCCGAGGTCAGCAAGGGGCCCCTGTCCACCATGGTGCCGCGGCGCGCGGGCGGGGAGGGCGGATGGGCGGGCGGCTGCCCCGCGCTGCGGCCGAGGGTGTCCGAAGCCGCCCTGTCCTTCCCCTGACACCTCTGCCTTCCCCGCCGTCCGCCGTGCCTCCTCTCTGGCCTCTGCCGCTTTCCCTTAGAGCCTTCTACACTCCCCTCCCACTCTCCTCCTCCCTCTCTCCTCCTCCGCTCCTCTCCGTTCCCCCTGGGCTTGCCTCCTTCCCCCGTATATTTTCCCCTCCCTTCTCAGCAACGATTTGAATTTGGTGCCCTCCCGCTTCCTCCCCCGCCGCCCGCCCAGCTGCGCGCATGCGAGGCCGCCGCCGCCGGTGCGCCCCGAGGTGCCGCCGGCCCCGCCACGAGGCGCTCCCCGCCCCGCGGCCGCGGTGAGGGGCGGCCGCTGGGGCCCGCCAGGGGGAGAGGGAACGTGCGACCTCCCCTCCCTTCCCCTCCCCCGCGGCTGTTGGGAGAGGGCGTGGGGGCCGCCGAGGTGAGGCCCTGTGGCCGCGGTGCCCTGGGCGCTTTTCCATTCTTCGAGGAAAAAAGGGGCGACATCCCTCCGCGACGTGTTTTTATTATTATTTGGGGGCTCGTACCAATGCTGGAAGGTCGTGAAACGAGACCTTTGGCAAAATGCTGGAGGAAAGTCGTCTAGAGCTCTCAGGAGGATGGAAAGAGCGGTAGCCAGGCTTCAGCCTGACAGTGATCCAGGGCACTAGAGACTTTTCAAAGAAGGAACAGCATCTCTTCCTTTGTGCCTATTGTACACTCAATAAATCATACCTTTCTGTGTGTTCCCGTGTGTGGGTGTTGTGAGTTTGGCAGCTAGGGTAAGACCCTAGAAGTGACTCCCTAGCTAACTGGAGAGACCTGATAGCAACCTTTCAGTGTCTAAAGGGAGGCTTTTAGAAAGAAGGGGACTCTTTAGTACGGCCGGCTAAGATAGGACAAAGAGAAATGGTTTCAAACTAAAAGAGGGGAGGATTTAGACCAAATTTAATGAAAGAGGTTTCTTACAGTAAGTGTGGTGAGGCATGGGAACAACCTACCCAGAGAACAGGATGTCCCATCCCTGGAGACACTCAAGGCCAGGCTGGATGGGACTCAGAGCACATGATCTGGCTGTATGAACAGGGATAGTCCCTGTTCATTGCAGGGGAGTTGTACCGGATGGTCTTTAGAAAGGGTTCCATTCAAGTCAAACGATACTATGATTCTGTGCGAGTGGTTCAAACCCTTTGATGGTAAAGTTCACCAGCTTTCTCCACTGGTGGAATCATTCTTGGGCATTGCTCACAGCCTCCATGGTCACATGGAAGGTGGCCTGCCTGTTTTTTTGTGAATAGGCTTTGAAATAAGATTTAAATAGTGGGGGAAAGAATCACAGAATGGCTTACCTTGGAGGGGAGCTTAAAGCCTCCACAGTTCCAACCCCCTGCCATGGGCAGGGTTGCCATACACCAGCTCAGGCTGCCCAGGGCCTCACCCAATCTGGCCTTGACACCTCCAGGGATGTGCCATACACAGCTTCTCTGAGCAACCTGCTGCTCACTACCTTCTGAGTAAATAATTTATTTCTAACATCCCACCTAAATCTCCCGTCTTTTAGTTTAAAGCCATTTTCCCTTGTCACATCAGTATCAGACCATGTAAAAAAGTGGTCTCTCTCTTGCTGCAATGAGATCTCTCCACATCCTTCTCTTCTACAAGCTAAGCAAGCCCAACTCTCTCAACCTTTCTTCACAGGAGAGATGCTCTAGCCCTTTGAGCATCCTTGTGCCCCCCTTCTTGTCCTGAAGTAGCATGTCAGTGATAGAATGTAGCAGTGTGTTGTTACATGACATGACAAAGAGCTCTGACTCCTCCAGCCCCTTTCCCCCTAAACAGGAAGAAAACAATAAAGAAAATTGAGGTGTTCATAGGACTTCAGGATGCTTAGGTATATCAGCTGAAGCTCACACCCCAAAAGCTGGCTGAAATTTCTCACGTGGACCTGATTGAAATAGGAGAAGGGAGAACAGAGAGTTGGGAAGAGGAAAGAAACAAGGAGAAAATATACAGAGTATGAGAAAAGTAAAAGAAAAGCATGTGGAAAGCAAAGAAACTGCCCCAGTTAGGAGGTATCCATAGACATCTATCCCTAAAACTTTGACTCATGCCAAATGGATGCTTGTGTGAGACTGCCCACAGAAATTTACATGGCACATTAGCATTACTGCCTACTAGCTTGTATAGCGCTTTGCGAAAATACATCTGCAAGAGGCTCCTGGCAGCCTAAAAGCAGAATTGGAGAAACCACAAAATCCACAAGCATGTTATGTGATCAGCATCACTGTGTTCGCATGGGATTCCCCAGTTATGTAAAGGCAACATTAAGAAGACAAAAGGAGTGCTGAACTGCAGTAGTAAAAAATCAAAATGGGAATTATGTGCTAGAGGAGAAATGAAGTAGAAGATGACATTAAGAACATTTTTAAAATAATGACATAGGGGAACTGAAGTAATTTATTGTAAGCAAAAACAGGGGACGTTTCAGGAAGTTGGAAGGTAGAGCTCTTAATCACAAAAAAAAAAAAAAAAAAAAAAAAAAAGAGAGTTCATGGTTACTGTGTGAAAATTATTCCCATGTGTTATCACTTGGCCCAAGACCTTTGCAAGACTTGAAAAACCATTGGCCCTATAAATGAATAGCATGAGCATCCATCATTGCATTCCTTAATGATTTAAATTTAAAGTAAAAAATTGTAAGGTATGTAAAAACGTAGAGCAAGAGCTCTCCAATAGTACAAACTATAACATAATTCTCCTTTTGGTGTTTCCACACCTTCTGAATCACCTGCAAATGGTTAGGGTATTCCAACAGCAGGAACAGTAGTCTGACACGTTATAGCAGTGTTACACTTGTGTGTTCCTGACCCTGAACATCTGTGCTTCATAACTGGAAGGTATTTAATTCAATTTTGAAACTGTACTCTTCTCCATCTGTCTTCAAGTCTCTAAAGGCCCATTTATACCATTGAAACTCTATCCTAAAGGGATGAGGAGTGGCACAAATGACCCTGGACCTACTGCAATTGTATAAAGTGAATGAAAACAAAATCACTTTCAGGTATTTTACAGAAAGTTTGTTTGTGATTTTGATTCAACATTTCTGCTCTCTGCCATAAACTCGCAATCACTGATTGCTTAATTAGTGCTCTCAGTAACTGAGTCAGTCAGTGTTTGAAAACAAACAAACCTGCAAATCACATACCATTTTTCCCTATGTTGAAATGCTATTGCACTTGCTTGACTGTCTCCTTGTGTTTCTCTGAATTTCAAAGAGATAAGCCTGGTAAGGAATATGGTCTAGAAGAATAGCCCATTCCCTGATGAACAGTAGCCAACTGCTCCTGCAAGTTAGAAGTGATCCTCTGTGTACCAACAAACTTCTTGTATTTACATATTCCACTTTGATTTCTTTATCTTCTGCAGAGCAAATTATAAGGCATTTTCTCATGTCTAAGTGAGTGTAACAAGAAAGAATGTTTCTGTAGCTGGTCTCTCTTTGCACCTCCTCATTTAAAATGCTTCTCCTGACCTCATAAAATGTCCCATACTCTTTTATTCATGGCTGTTTTAAACTCTGTTTCCCTTGGATTAAACAGTACGCCCATTGTTAACCCACAGCACCTGCCACATAGGCCCCACAGCTTTTCATGCTAGCTAAATTAATGAAAAGGCTGGGGTTATTCACTCAAATGCTTTTAAATCTCATTAAAAAATCAGGGGAGAAACAGCAGATAGTACTGTGGTGAGTAATACCACAAGTATCAATCATTTGTTTTATTTGCAGAGGTCATTATTCAGGCTGTCCAGTCCAAAAGGAAATCTCTTTCATCCAAGCTGTATGTCTAAGACACATTTGCTGTACAGATGTTTCCTAGAACAGCCTGAAATGAATAAATGTCAGAAAATATTTTAGATGGAGCAAATAAAAGACATTATTTTGGCTAAGGAAACCTGTCATGTAATGGCAAAGTCCACATATTGAACTGAATATGAACAAGGAAAAACACTTAGGCCTCTTCAAGCTTGTGCTATTTTTCACTTGGAAGTTTATTTTTGGCTGGTCAGTCGCTCTGCTCTGTATGATACCTGTACCTGTCACTTCTACATCATTCTGTTTTCTTTATCCATCACAACGTGGGCACCTTCAATATTGTTTTCAAGTATTATACATCTAGCCATAGTTTTTAAGTAAGCTGAGGCGCATACTATCTTGACTAGCAGTTCTGCTTCTTTGGAAAAGTTGTTTGTGCACAGAAAGGGTAAGGCTGGTCTACAGATGATGCAGAACTTTATATGAGACATTTGTAGAAAGTTCAGATTTTTTCCATGCGCTCATTCACACCTTTTGGCCTAAATGTTTATACATAGCACATTTTGTGTCCATGTGTGTTGTACCACAAATGTACAGTAACATATCCTAAATCAGAAACAGAATAAAATCTTTAGCAAAATAATGCACATACCACTGCAACAGACTTCTTCACCCATGGTCAGATAATGAGTGAACAAACACCACATGACAGATGTTAGTCATACCACTTAATGAATAACTGGTGATGTGTACAATACCTGTGTAGAATAGCTATAATGTGTTCAATGAAATTTACACATTTGGACCGTCTTGTTTTTTTTTGCAAAGGTATCCACAGTGCTCAAAATAAGTGTCTTCATCAGGAGGTCAAAAAAGTTCAATTTTTTTTGTTCTATATTTTCTTAACTGCTGTGTTTTTCAGCCATCTACAACAGTCAAGGGATCTTTGTAACTGAATGATGAAACCCTATTTCCTTCAAAGTATTTTACAAAGAAGGACTCTAGCCTTCACTTTTTGTTTCACCATGACCTGAATTTTGCAGCTGAATGCTGGTAGTACCAAGTATTTATGATAGACCTTGACTTTGACATTTGTGCATGTGATCTGGACTGTTCAGAATACAGCTGCCCAAGAAAGTACAGCTTGGATAATACTGGCCCTGAACTGAGTTTATCTTCATGATACCTGCAGCACATTAGTATTCTAGATGGTGTGCTGGAGGTTGTTTTAGTACCATGGCAACAGAATCAGTGAATAATCCAACAATCTGTTATGTTGTTATGTAAAACATTGCTGCTGAGTTTTATTTTGGTGTGATTAAGAAAGAGTTAAATTCTATTTGTGTACAGTAATATGTTTTAATGCCTGCACATTTCACTGAGATTTACATGCCAAACCAGTTTAAATTAACTTGCATCAGTCTTGTGTCACGGCACAAAAGAGCTTCTCCAGTGCTATGGAGTGGGTGACAGTAAGACCAGAGAAGAGAATTCAAGGATCTGCCAGCCTTCCCCCAAGTGGGGTTGTGTAGCAGCACATCTGTGTACAACGGGGGCCCTTGTATGGCACCAGGAAGTTTCCACATCCACATTGGGCTCCCTTCCATGCCTACCTCATGTTTTGTTAGTCTACCTTGCAACCTACTTTAATAAGCTGTTCCCACCTACTTCTTCCTATTATAGAAACAATGTTACCACATGAGTTCTAGCAGAAGAAAGGAAGAGTGGCTGATGGCTTTTCTTTTTCTTTTTCTTTTTTTTTAATCTCTTGAAGATAACAAGTAAGAACAGATATACACCCCAAAAGCATTGAAAGGAGCACATTCTTATAATTTATGATGTTAGCCAAAATCCTGCAGCAACATCTTGTTAGGTTAGTCTAGGTGTTAACTGGGGGAAAAAAACCAAAATAATAGCCTTTGAATGAATAAGTGAGAAGGTCCGTTATGTGCTGTTAAATAAGCACACGTTTGAGAATTTTTCTGTATAAATGTTCTGGAATGAAAGAAGTGTAATGACCCCTGCTGTCTTCAGGCATGTGCTTCTTCCTTTGAGAAGAAGCCATAGTTTACTTCTGCAACCTCTTTGTGATCCTTCCTCTATCATGTATGAAAAAAGAAGGCAGCAAAGGCTGTGACATACAGCTGTCCTGCATGAGAAGTGCTTACAAGTTGTTTAACTTACTGTTTATACCCTCCCAGACCATTACCAGGAGAAATATTAAGAGTGTTTGAAGGGAACTTGAATTTCAGTGTTGCCTTCCAGTGGCAAAAAGACCCAGCACAGAAGTAGCGAGAAATCCAGGTCACCAGCAGAGATGACTCTAGGGGGGCAGCATGGCACAAGAATGCCTGAATTAGAACAACAGAGTAACCTCCACCTGATTCTAGTGCTTTAGTCAACAACCAGATTGTTGTCAGTTCTGTAAGCATAAAAGCTGCCTGCAAGCTCTAAATTACACTGGGCCTGGTATTAAGGTGAGTGTCATGCTCTTGCCTCTTAATGACTTTGCAGGAATGTACTTTGGGGATCACAGTCAATTACAAGATAATCCATGACTATAGTGGTAAGGCAAGCTAGATGCTGGAGGTTTTCCTCATTTTGTAGCAGTTTGTAGCACTACTCTGTGCTTTCTGTCCAGTGACTTGTTGGTCTCGGAGCAGGACAAAGTCCAAGCAAACTGGAAAAGCAGTGGAAAGAATTGGAGCAGATTAAAGCTGGCCACATTGGTGTTGTGTGACAGCAGTGTTCCCTTCAGGAGTTCATGGAGAATTCCTGGTGACTCAAATCAGCAAAACAGGAGCAATGGGGTGTGGGAGAGGCTGCACGGGAATTAGAATTGAGGGTAGGAAGAGAGTGTATGAATAAGCAACCTGAAAATCTGCTAAATTTGTGAAAATCTTTGTGGAAGCTGGTGGAGAAGGTGGAAAAGAGAGTGGTGCTGAAGGAGATTTTGACCCCATCAAGATGAAATGAGGTGGTTCTCTGTAAGGTCATCCATATGGAGAGAAACACCCATATCTGCTTCTTTCACGTAAGAGGACCATCTGGGCCAGACAGAAGTCTCCTGTGTGTATTGCATTCCCAGCAAGGGTTATAGAACATAATGGTTAGCAGGCTGTTAGAGATTCCATAACTCTTTTCCTCTGAATATTAATTATTTATTTTGCTGGAAGCAGAAATACAGAAGAGGAAGAAATAAACAGGACGAAAAAAAACCTACATGGTACTGTTCAGTTATTTAAAAAGGAGATGGGTGGGATCTCAGTAAGGAGATGGGTGAACTCTGTAGATGGCACTACTTCAAGCAGAACAGAAAATTGAGTGCTTTCCTAGCATGTGTTAAATTTTTTTTTGAAGAAGTGAGCCATAAGAACAATGGGACCAATCTGCAAATACTTACACAGGTTAGTAGTCTTTGCTCAAGAACTCATGCTGACAGAGAAGCCTTGCAATAATAAAGATTCCTCAGGCTGCCCCTTCAGTCTGCCTTAGCTTCTCCCCTTGCTTCACTCCCTGCCAATCTTTTGTAATTCAGGGACAATGATAGTTAACAGAAGGTGTGTCTTTGATCCTATAAAACAATTTGCATCATCATCTTTAGTGATGAAATTTTCACAGGGAAAGAGGAACAGAACATTTTGCCCAAATTAAGGTTGCCCAAAATAAAGTTGTATCAAGAAGCCTGTAGCACTTCATTTTCATAGGAGAAATCTGATTATAGCAGCCTGCATTTGAGTACAGAAATGTGTCCTGCAGAAACTACAACACCAATGCTGCTTCCAAGGTAAGTCTAAATGTAGTCTAAAGCTTTCAGATTTGCATTACTGACATTGTGTCACAAGCATGTGGACATGTTTGGGCTGCCTCGCTGAAGTTACTGTATTACCTGTACAACAGACCACGCAACTTCTGCCTCTACCTTACTGAAAACATTGTTTTCTTTCTGCAGCGAAGAAACTGTGCTGCTTTCACTAAACAGAAGTGGCCAGAACCTGATAGTTGACGTTAACTGTGTTGTATGTTATTTCGGTTTGTGTCTATTATAAACAGATGGCAATACAACTTTCATTCTGACTAAAGGAACTGATAATTGACACAGAGCTATTAAAACATAACAAACATGCAATGCTTCAGTTGGTTGAATAAAAGAACTGTCAGAAATGCCTTTGCTCTACTGGGCTGCCCAGTACAAATACAGCAGCCTTGCTTATTAAACAAGGCCTCATTTAGTTTTGGGCTTGTCTCAACAGTATTTTACAAGCACTTGGGACAAGATCATTAAACCTGTATATATCAGCTGAAGACCAGCTTCTCAAACTTCCTTGTAATGCTGGGAAAGGCCCCAGTTACACAATTATACATTAACAAATAATTGTTAACACCAGTGGGAAGTGAGGTATTTTGCAGCTCTCTAGTGGAATGTTCAGATGCCTTATACTAAATCTACAGAGATTAAATTCTGTATCCCTTCTTTATAGTTACATGGCATGCTGCAATGTACACATCAAAATCTACTTGGAGAGTAATGTGGAAAGAAAAATTTGAATGCTCACTATCATGATAATATGTAGAAATCTGGTATTCTTAATACAGCAAAGTGGGAATTACATTATAATACTCATAATCAAAGAGAAGATTTTGATACCCAACATTTCTAACAGAGAAAGGTAGGAAAAGCCAGTGCAGTCCTTAATTGGCAAGGCAGAGTGGGAACTGTGCTACTGCAGGTTGCAAAGGATGGCACTGGAGCCTACAGGAGGGGTTGTACAGGGGTAAGCAAGAGCTCACACGAGCAGTCTGGTAGTTTGCCAATGTATACAGAAGTAGTATGCACCCTTCAGCCAGTCACTGCATTGAATTATGTTTTCAGTTGTACCTTGTAGAGTGAATAGCAAATAATTTTAGACTATAACTCTGTCCAATTTGTTCCCTCATATGCACTCCTTTTCCAAAGAATATACCGTTCCATGCAGTAATGAGAGCATTCAAATAACAATGGAAAGAATGACTGTTCAGTTGAACTTGCTTGAAAGCTTCATATCCAATTCTCTGCCTTTTTTGTCAGTCTCTTGACACCATTTACGCCTATTTTTAAATATTTTTTAACAAGATTGAATAGGATAAGAGATTCCAGCACACCTGATTCAACTTTTAAACTGAACTCCGCAGAAAGGCAGACACTGTGTAGTCTCAGAGGAAAAACTATCAGTAGAACTCTTCCTGCTTCCAGAACACTTGCATTTCTTAAAATTATCCCAATGATATGAGAGTGGAAGGTTACACATGAACAGGAATGCAGGACACAAGAGGTCATATTTTTTCATAATACTAAGTATTATCACAGATGTGGGAGGCTTCTTCCAGGCAATATACCAGAACTCACAAGTTTTTTTTTAAAGAACGTGCTAAAAACTACTGAAACTGACACAGACACCCTGAAAAGTGCAAAACCATCAGCTGAAACAAACACATTCATAAAGCTGAGCTATAAAGTCTTCTACAGTCCTACAAATTATAGAGCTGTATTGTACTTCAAAGGTGAGATTGGATACACAACTTATTCCTCTTGATCTCTGAAAGTTTCTCATATTTTTTTTCACAAAATTACAGAACTGAAGGGATTGAAAGGGACCTCTAGAGATCTAGAGATCATCAAGTGCTAAAGCAGGTTTCCTACAGCAGGTCACACAGGTAGGCATCCAGACAGGTCTTGAATATATCCAGAGAAGGATACTCCACAACCTCTCTGGCAGCCTGTTCCTGTGCTTTGTCACTATGACAGTAAATAAGTTCCTCCTTGCCTTAGTATGGAACTTCCTGTGTTACAGTTTTCTTCTCAGCATATCCTCCCTGTGGGCAGTTCTACGGCCAGCTCATCTACTAGCTGGATAAACTGCCTCTGCTGTAATCTCAACACTTGCTGGAACAACAGAGGAGGTAGTGGAGACAGATATATAGGGCAAAAATTATATGTCCATTCTCACTGCCAGGCTGCACATGGCACAACACCAAGTGAAGTTCAACGCTGTGTGCAGGGCCAGGTTAAAATTTCTACAGTACTTGAGTTCTATTTAATCCTCAGTTTGGCTGTAGGTAACAAATAACTCTTGTATTACACTTCTGCACACAGGAGGATTTTGATGAAGAGTTATTATTAAAAATTATTCTGGGGGAGCAGAGATCTTTATTTTTTCCTCTTGTTGGAAAGTACCCTTGTGCTTACTGAACTATGAAGTGCTTGTGCTTACTGAACTATGAAGACAAAGAATGGAAGTTGCAACTACTACAGTAGGAGAAAATTTTTACATCACTCTTCCGTCTTGTTTGAGTGGTTCACCTCCATACATTGCTCCTGCTTGGACACTGCCGTTTCTATTCAGGAATGTTCCTCCTTGAGAGTTTGCTATGTGCAGCAATAACTAACAGAACATTTGTCATTTTTAGTGCCTGGCATGGTGCATTGTTTTCTCTTTCCAACCTGCCACGAAAAGGCTCAGCTAGTACAATGGCTCAATGACGTGGCTCAAGGCACCCGAGTGCACTTGCTGAGCCAAATTTATTTCTCCAAAAATAGTGCCTCAGCAAAAAAAAAAAAAAAAAAGCATCTAAAAAAACAAATTGCCTATAATTCTTTTTTAAAATTATTGTTATTCTAGCCCACTATTCTAGAGGATCTTATTTTCTGTATTGGAAGGAACTCTGTTTATATAGAGGATGGGTACAAGCCTTTCATAACTCTAACATCCTCCAGACCTTATAGATAGACAGGTGTCATATTATGTTCTCAGACACATTTTGTCCTTGATGCAAAGCAAATCTGGTTCAGCCCTTTGCAGGCCTCTGAACTGTCAAAAATCTGGAACTGTGAGACGCCCCAATGATTGCATCACGTGAGCAGGGAGGAGGTTGAAGGGAGTCATCACTTGAGAATGCATGCCTGCATGCTCCTATATGGGATCTAGCACTGAACATGTTAGATCATGCATGGAGGAGATGCACAAGCCACGCTGCTGCTGGCAGATTTGTGCTGTTTAGCAGGGTTGCTTTGAGGATGAGCCCTGACGAGGTCTCCTCCACCTGCCTCAGCCTTAGGCTTGTCCTACTCATTGGGGTGCTGCCAGAAATAATGAGCATGGCAGAGGAGAAGCAGAAGAGCAAATTTTACATAAAACACCTGCTGGCATCTACCAAGAGATCAGGTCACTCATGTCAAAACCATAGAAATAATGTCCGATGTTGTCAGTTCCTTTAAAAAACATAGAGGTTTCATTTGCCCTTGACTGAACCATGTTTTGGATGCTATTTTGCTTGCCAATGGCTGTAACTTCTCAATGTTCAGTTTCTTGTTACCAGATCAACACAAAGCCTTCTCTAATCCCCTGCCTAGCTGTATTTTGTGTCTTATTGCTGATAGGCTAGTCTGTGCTAGGAAAGAGAAGTGTCTTCATGAGAATCTGTTACTATAAAGATTACTAAGTTCACTATGGCTTCCTCACAGTGAGTATTCTTTCCATTTCCCTAGAAAAACATTGAAATTGTCAAGGGATTATTGTACATTGAGGAAGAAAAAATGTATATACTCAGAGAATACAGGCACTCTTTGGATTCCTGTGTGGCAGAGCAAAGTACCAAAGAGCCCTTCCCTTCAGATTCAAACACAAAAAGCTGTGACTCTCTGTGCTCTCAAAAAGATGTCAGCAATTGCAGAAGAGTGAAAGGAAGAGGAAATCTGTTGGAGCCAGCTGAAAAAAAAAAGAGGCAGTGAAATGAACAGTGCTTTATCCACCAGAGAGAAAGAGGAACCAGCAGCTCAGTTTCTGTTTGCAGGATGCCCTCCCAGCCTCAGCTTCAATTTGAAATTTTTCAGAGAAGTGGATGCAGATATCCAAGGAGACGAGTAATGTGTGCCACAGGAAAAAAAAAAAAAAAAGAAAAAAAAAAAAAAAGAAAAACAATCAAAGGAGCAGCTGAAGTCAGAAAAAGAACTTAAGAAAGAGCTGAATTTCATTGACCCTCATCTTGCTTTGAACTTGCTTAAGTCCAGGTACATCCTGAACTGGAGTTCTAAAGCAGACCCACTTCTGATTTCAACTAATTTAGGCTCTGTTATGGAGGCTATTTATCAAAGAATAGTGTAAGCAATATATCGCTCAAGGTAGAAATTATGTGACAGTGGGATGTTCTGAAGGGAGCATGATGTTGGAATGTTGGAAGGGACTCACAAGGATCATTAAGTTATGACTTACAACACTTTAAATTACATGGTTAAGAAAGCTTTGGACAAGTACCTGTGGGCTTTATCCATATAGCTCTGCACATTTGTACATATAACTGTGTCAACTCGAGTACTCATTTTAAAGAGGTTAAAACAGGGTGCAGTTGTCAGGAACTCTTCAGCTGCAGACAGAAAGTATTTCAGCAAATCAAAAGGAGTACAAAATGATCATGAACTAAAAAAACTTCTACTTTGCTCTGAGTTGCAAATAGAACAGAATTTGCCCAAAAATATATAATTATAAATTCTTTGAAGGAATATAATAATATAAATGCAATACTTTTATACCTTTATAACTTTTTCTCTGATGATCCTAAACTAATTTATAAAAATTACTTAACACTAACTACAGCTTTGTGCTGTGGGAATGCATTTTCCCAGGTGGCTGTGATATGGCCATGTGAATTACCCTTGATCAAAAAGATTTAGAAAAAGAAAAAGAATCAGTACAACAAAAGTGGCGAGGAAAGGGGAGGTAACAGAATGAGTCTGAGAAAAAAGCCAGGAATCCATCGGGACTGAAGCATGAATGTTTCACCTCCTGCTCCTGCTGAACAGTATTCTCTGTTACGATCATTCTCACTAACTTACCTCATCAGCATGATGTCAGGTTACATGTTGTCATGGCTTTACACAATTTCTTTTTTTAGATTGTTAGTTGCCTTCTTTTTAAATGCTCACCAGGTTCACTCAGGGTGTTATTAATGCCTCCCCCTCAGAGAAGCCCAGGTTGTATTGTCATGCTCTAGGAATAGCTCTGAACTCATTTACAGTTGCTGCTTAGATATTAGAATAGACTGTCAAGCCATCCCTTTTAATTTTCCCAATTGTTGGATGTTTGTAATCATACACATGTAAAAAATTGCACAATGACAGATGAAAAATTATTTAAAAAGAAATTTCATAGTAAGCCTTTGAATTCTGACTCAAGACAAGTTACTTCAGTTTCTGCCTTATCACAAGAAACTTTCATATAGAAATCATACGGATTTTTTCATATGGAAGAAAAAATAATAAAGAGAACTTTATAACTAAGGAGATGTTAAGAGATAAATGACCATTAAAAGTTCTGACTGACATATTAGGGAAATGATAGCAAGCTATGCTGAGAAAGATGCTCTTAATTTGCCTACCCAATTGAGCTAGATCCAAATATTTGTTGTCAGAGGCTAGTGAGCCTGTAACTTGACATAATCAGCTGTTGATGTCAGGGTTTCACACTAAGCTAAGATTTTGCCAGCATTTATTTTTAACTTTTTTTTTTTTTTTTTAGAGTAGTCTAGACCAATATAACAAAGCAAACTAAATCAGTGTTTACCTCTACTGTTAAAAGAAAGGAGAATGAATGAGGACAGTTGGTGGCTCAGATAGGGTTTGATAGCTGAAGACTAATGTCCTTGTAAATCTGATAACTAACAGACAGTCCAAAGTTTTGTAAGAGCTCCAAGGTTTCCAGTGGGATTCCTTTAGATAAGAATTTGAAGGGCACTGGTCACTTCTGAAGGTACATTCCCCTCTCAAGGTCCAGCATATGAGGAGAAACAACACTTAAAAAATAGATTTGTCCTTTCATCGCATAAGGATGATAGGGATGGACTCTTTACACTCTCTTAAGAAGAAGCATACAGTCCATGGACATGTAGAAAAAGAAATAATCTGAGCTGACAGAAATGAATAGAATAGAAGAGCAATGGAACTGAAAAACTAAAAACCCTGCCATACATCGGCTCCTCAGTCAGAGTAATGCCTTAAATATAAATACACAATACTGTCTGAAAGTAGTGCATATGAACACACTGTTTCTGCATACTTTCCACATTCAGCACACTTGCATATTGTGCTTCTTTGATGGGGAAGAGTTGCTGATCTCAAACCTGCAGTCAGAGCTCAGGGCACTTCTCTTAGAGAAGGTTCTTGAAACTTTTTTGGCTTAGGTTCAAAGGCTACTCAAATGTTTAGACTCAAACTAATAAAGTTGACTAAATTCTTGACAGATTATTTTCTCCCTTTCATTGCTCATCCCTGATGTGTATTAGTCATAAACTCAGCAGAACACCTATGTTGCATTCACAGTATTCGAGGTGTATATTATAATAGATTCCCACCTGAGCACGTGAATCTAATAACTGTTCAATCAGTTATACAATACAACCAACATGTATAAATGAATTTTGCGTTCATTGACGAATGCACGTTTATTATGGACAGTTAAGAGGGGAATCCAAAAAGTCTATTACATTCATTTCACCTGACAAAATTTTATCATATTAAATTATAAACCTCTGTGATTATACAAGCACAAATTCTAGTTGGCTGTGCTCACCTTACTTCTAGACCTGTAACAGTGCTTACCTAATTGAGAGCTGAACAGTGGAGATATGCATAAGACAGTCTTTGCTTGTCCTGTTTGGGAAATTGGGTGGAACAGCAAGACCAGCAATTTTTTTTTTCAAAGTCTTCTGGCCTGTGGGAATGGTTTATTTCACACTTTAAGTGTTTGCATTTCATTTGCATCATTTCTCTTTTACTCTACTTTTTAAAAATACAAATGTTTAGGTTATGAAATGCACTATTCACATTTAGTGTTGTCAGTGTGTAGAAGCAAAATGTGTCACTAGTTCCACTGGCCACTTAATGGCACACGTGTTACCAAAAATTTGCATGAGTGCTGAGTTTCTGGCATCATTTTTTTAAATAACTTTTAAAAGAGAACAGACAAACACAGAATTCTGAGTTTTGCAGCCAAATGTGTGTCTTAAGGTTTGAAACTGCCAAGTCTCTGTCAGTTCTATCAGTTGCTGTAGTGTAATCACAAATGAAAGTATTTTTGTATGGTTGGGCCAGGGTAAAACTGGGTGGTTACCACAGAAAGCAATTCACTTAGCCTTAAAGAATTCAACTGTCATTGGTGTCTCATGGAAACAGAAATATCTTCCCTATAGTCAGATGCTCAAATTGCAATTCCCGTTTATAAAGCAGTTCCCCAATGTGATTTGCAGTGTTCACCTGGCTGAGAACTTCAAGAAAGGTATTTTTAGAAGTCACCTTTCACATTTAGTGACCAGATTGAAATTTGGTTAGTAGTAAAGGTTCACCTAGGCTTTTCAAATTCCTGATTCTTAGGAACCACAGAGCTCCTCCTAGGAGCTGTGGATGCTTTTTGTCTATATGCCTGTAGGCATGGGCTTTTGTTATAGGCTTATTGGTTTACATATTTAAATTTTACCCATCAGATAAAAAAGCATTAGTCAAAATAAAATGTTAGTAACTTATCAAACTACTTGACTAATTCTCCAGTGACATCTACCAAGTATTGATCTTGGATTAAGTGAAATGTATTTTCTTCAAAATCTATTATTGCATGACTTTTAAAATCTGAATCTCAAAGATTATCAGCAAATGCTAGGTGAAAAAAACACCTGCAGGAAGACTTTCAATCATAACCACAAAAAGATTTCAGAACTCATTCTTTTTAGAAAAAAAGTGCTAAAGTATAACCTTAAATTCATTGAATATGTGTTTGTGGTTTTTTTTTTTTCTTTTTTTTTCCTTTTTTTTCTTTTTCTCTCAATAACAACAGAAATATAAGAATGATAAAATTTAGAAAATAGTATTATACCAATGAACAGACATGGTATACAGATTAACCAACTAGGAAAATGAACTCAGGTTAACTGACATGATAGGGACTCTTTCTGCCTTCTTGGAACTCATTTTCTGGTTTGCTAACTTATAATTCTAATAGAAGAAGAAATCTAGAAAGATTTAATCTTTCCTAAAGACATTTAATCTCTTTTCCCTCCATTCTCTCCTGCTATTTAATAAAATACTTATGAGAGTAATTCAAATAAACGGAAAAAGGAAAAAATCTCTATAAAACATCCAAGATCTCTGAAGAGGCCTGTAGATAAATCAGTCTTAAAAAATTTGTTGACAATTCCACTCAGCTCCACAACCTTCCAAAAACTAGAAAACTTTTTTTTCCCTTTTTTATATCACTTTAAGGTCATAATTTGCTACTTTACTGAAATTTTCAACCTTAAATAAGGAAGTATCAAAAAGAATATTAATCCTGCCCACTGGTTATTGCAGAAGAGATGCTCTGCTCTCTGTCCTTTTCTGGTTTTTGGCTGCTGCTAGCTGCCATTGTTTTTAACTACTGCTGGAATATAACTTTATCATAGGAACTTGCTGTGTTGTAGTGCTGCTTCCTAATGGTGTGCTCTTGTTTCCTTTATTTGACTACAGTATAATATTTACACCATTTGCATTACGTGGATAGAAACAGAAACCAGAACATGAAAGGCACTGATAATACTGATAAGGCTGTAAATCTATACCTTCTTTGATTCTCTTACTCCTGCCTTTACTATCTGCTTATTTATTTTATTTTGTCTGCAATGTACTATTCTTGTGTTTACTCCCAAAGAGCTTAAACTTTTGGGAACCCTTTCGTTTACTAAGTACATAGGAATGTTCTTTACAGGCAAAGCAGGTATTTTTCCATTGAACTCTATAACATCATGATGTCTTTGACAGATGAAGTTATTTATTACTCTGTCATGTCCAATGCAGACTACTTAGGATTAGCATGATATTTTCGTCAGAGGCATGACTTGTACCAGTACAACTACATATCTGAAATCTACAGGAAGAATGCAACTGAAAAAAAGGAAAAAAGAAAAAAACACAAATACTACGTTCTGCTTTTCCTGTGGCATTGAAATACTTTGATATAAATGCTTCACTACCCTTATAATTTCATCCACAATTTAGAAAGCAGGAGCAGTACAATTTCTAGTTGAAAACAGGTCCCAAATGACCTTTATATGATTTCTTTTATACCCAACTGGCAATCCTAGTGAATGCAGCATTGTAATTCAGTTCTGTTATGAGCATAATTTGGTTTAAGTGTGTCTTACAAAACAAAGAACTCAAACCCCTGTGTTAAATTTAAGATTAAGTGCTTTACTGCATAGCAATTTAGATTAGGCTTCTGTTGAGTCAGAAGCCAATGACTTAATGAATCCTTACATGCTTTACTAAGTTCTTCTTTTAGACTGTATATTCTCAGGCTCAAGAACTACTGATGATTCAGTACAATGATTGTGACAGTTATTTATTTATTTATTTTTAAGCAGAAAATACATTAAATGATACCGTACATGTAAAATAGAATATGTATGATAGTATCCCCCTCTGGGGTATATTAGACAGAATTAGAGAAGGAGTACCCTTGTACTGGGAAGTCAATAGTCCAAGGACAGATGGATAACAAAAACCATGGAAAAGAAAATAATATGTATGTATTAACCATAAAATCTTGGAGAGATGACCTGATACTGAAGGGAAGAGCATCATTAATACCTAAAAGATCATTTTGTCTACCCAGACATCAAAGGAAGAGAAAGATGAGAATATGTGTAAAGGTTACCTTTACTTTTTGATAATCCCCCTTCCTTGTGAAAAAAAAATGTTTAGGTGATCTCCAAGAAGTAGCAGCATTAAATGAATATACTGGGACAAACTATGTAAATATGACAAAAAAGACTAAATATTTGTTCCTAGATGCAGAGAAACCACTTCAATCAAAGCTAAAGTGCAGTTTTTTTCATCTTTTAGCCCAGATGTTGTGCCAGCGGAATCAAATATGTGGTTATCAGAGCAAGCTGTTGCTGCCTCTTCTCAGCTAAGACATGATAAAAATTGAATTTTATCAAAGAAACCATCCAAGACCACTTAGCTGTAAACTATAGGTGTAGATACCACCTATGTTTGAAGTGTCAAATGCTCAGTATTTGTAAACAGTCTTTGTATGTTACTGAAATTATCTAGGCATATCCAAGCTCCCTCTCCAAAACCACGTCAAAAAGAGTTGAAGTCTGGCAAAGCAAACAAAGATTTGAGACTGAGCTTTCTCATTTCAATAAGGCATTTGTGATCTGTGTCCAAAAATAATCTTGTTTTCCAAACCAGCACAAATAATTCAGCAACTAATGTTCACAAAAGTCAGATTCTAAGTGTTCCCTTGTCCTAACTCTAATAGCTTCATTTGGGGTGCAGTATGACATTATAGCTATGAAAATGTATAGGCTGATGTCACTGAAAGAAGTGTTCTCACTTCTCAGCACACTTCCTTATGTAAAGCTACACACAACTGTAGGGGTTTAGGCAGGTAAGTCTTGTGTTAGCATAGAGATTGGTGTTAAACTGATGTAATCTGAGTGGACATAGCATTCTCTATATTGATTTAGCTTCAGTTAATTAGCTACTGGCTTCAGCCAAATCCTTAAAGCTGCTCTTAACTTCTTACATATCAGGGTGTGTTATGTTTAATCATTTTCTTTTCTGAAAAGAGTTTAAGTCTTCAAATGTATCTCTGGGATTTAGAAGCCTATGACTCTCTTTTTATAAACAGCATGCCTGTCTAACAGCTTCAGTCTATTTGCAAGACAATAAAATTTATGCTTATCTAGAAAACACTATTGCAAACTTAAAATGGCAAGAATCTGCACCTGCAATGTGCAGCATTGAGCCCTAGATTAGAAAACAAGTCCAAAGCAATTAGTTAATTGAGGATAAATAATTAACTGCTCAGAGAGATCAGAGAGAGAATTCACACTTCTGACTACGACTGTTAAAACTTGCCCAGCTGCAGGTTAGGAGTAGTGACCATGTCAATGTTGCCTTCACAGCCAGAAGCGACAGAAACTTCATCATTAACTCAATTGCAGGTCTCCAGGCATAAGATGTACATAAAACCCTGAACTCCATGCATACTATACATTTTCCATGCCTGAAGATTTCTAAGGTCTCTTTTAATAAGTGTCCGAACATGAAAGCCAGTGGTGATCACTGTCAGTTATCTGGTACTTGTATCTCTTATTGAGGGCAAAAAGCAGGGTGTGAAAGAGTGAATGATGTCATGCAAAGTCAAATTGAAGTCAAAAAAAGATCTGCAGACATGCATGCTGAAAAGTCATCTGTCAATCTATCCTTTAATGTGGAGACTTGGGAAAAGTTAGGAATTCAGAGATGTCTTCTGACAGTGTCAGTACACTACAAAAGCAAAATGGCTTAAGACAGCTTAACCAGCAAAACTTGGGTTCCCTGCCTTACACACTTATTTGATTAATTTAATGTAACCATAGAGATTTAACACCTTTATTTCTATCTGACTTGGACATGATAGTATCAGTTCAAAATCTCAGACACAAAGGTACATCATCATCATACATTCTCAGCTGAACTTTAAAACCTTGCCTTGTGAGTAACAAAAAAATTAGCATTAATCCTAGATTTCTGGAAAGTTCGTATTTGCCAAGAGACAGAGGACTATTCAAACAGAATAATAACCAAATCTGTACTTAAGACACTTACAGGATGTCGTCACTTTGTGTCTTGCTGGTGGAACATGACCACATGCATTGGAGCTTGCTGATGGACCCAGTGGCCTGATCACATCAGCCTTTTATATGTGCAAGACATAGTTTTGGGATTTGGTTCAAAGCTCTGGGACAGCTGGCAATGCTGCTCTAGCCAATGTTCCCCCCCAGTACACTGCCGTGAAAATATTAACAACAAGCCTCTCTGGCAATAGCAAGGACCTTCATACAATAAAATGACCAAACACACAAATAAAATGACCACCTCCTAATAGAGTTGAGAACAAGGACTGCTGTCTGAAACTGTGAAAGGTACAGTACTGACTTTTTTTTTTACAGTTAAAATTGGAGAAGTATGTCCTCTAAAGTCATGAATAAGAAAATTTGCTTATTCTTGTGCACACTGTGCAGTCTTCACTCCCCAGCCTCATTTGCTCAGCATACATGCCAGCATGAATTAGATGACAAAGTAGTAAGCTTCCAGTTTTTCCTAAAATTACAAAGTTCTAGTGCACTAAAGCCTTACCCCACATCTTCCATCACTCCCCTGTCCCACTGCCACAGTTCTTGTGACTGCAGGTATTCTTTATCTTAGGATACTTGATGTACATCAATTAACCCAAGGTTTTAAACATAAAGGTAGAAATAGCACTGAAAACAAGGCCTAAGATACTGACAAGCAGTCTGTCTTGGGGTAATTTCCAGATGGATCTAGTGCAGAAAACACATTCCTGAAACAAGTAGAGTAAAGCATGGCAACTGATACAGCTCAAGTTTGTGACAGTTTCAAATTATGTTTACCCAATTAGGATTAATATTGATACCAGTCAGAACTGCATTCACTTAGTGCCAAAATTAATGGGTCTGGGGCTGTCCATCTGAATTGACTACTTGCTCTGCTGCATGCTATGAATACATCACTGATTTCTTAATTAATTTTAAAAATTACAAAACAAACACTCCCAATACAATCTGGGTTTTAACTTGCAGGAGAGCTGATCTGGTTCAGTCGAGTTATGGTGATTTGTCTGTTAACATTATTTCAATGAATAAAATGCTTGTTATAAACATGTTAGTTCCTTCTCCCACTCTAGTGGCCTCTCAACAAAAGTATGATCTGATTTGGGTTTTTACAATTTGCTCTGCAGAAGGAGTGCAACTCTGAACATTTTCTAAGAGAAAATTAATTAGATATACCATTAAACAGAACAAGGAATCTTAGAAGGTGAAATCTTCCCACAGCTAAGTAGGAGAAATGAGAGACATCCTTTTGTGGCTGGTGAATTCTAAACATATGCAGTATTTATGTGCAGCAAGTATCACTGGAAAAGATGTAAATAGTCCATAAGCGTGTGAGCAGCACTGGCAGTTCCAAAAAAAAAAAAACAAAAAACAAACAAAAAAACCCAACAACAATCTTTAAACCAGATCATCTCACAAGCCAGATTCTAATAGAGACATATAAATGGTAGTTCCAGCACAAGGAAGAAGGAGGGAATACAATGAAAAACGAGCTCAAACTGCACAAGCATATTGAGTTGATCTGTCTTCAGTTTTAATAGTTAGATGAGAGAAGTCAAACCTAATTCATTTCCCAGGGGCCCTGCACCCTTCAAGTAACATCTGTCAGTAATGAACACTTTACTCAAAAACTCTTTATATATCTGTTTTCAGGGTCAAAGCTCGCAGCAACAAGATTGCAGATGACACATGCCAAAAAGAAGCCAGGAAATTTTACCTCTCTACCTGACCTCTCTGCTTACTAGCAGGAATCCAAAATTAGGAGGCACTCTATTGTGTCAGGCACCAAGCAGGTTGTCCCAGCGCAGAAGAGCATGATAAAAAGTGTCAAAACCTGTCAAAACTAGAGACATTGGAAAGACTGCTATTTTTGCAGATTGAAGACAAATGAATTGCACAAGAGAAGGGTATGTGTAATGAGGCAAGTTATTTGGAAAGGGGAGGCTAAGAGATAAAATAAAAGCACACGAGTGACTTATACTCCAGAATTAAAGCCACTCTGGAGCAGATGGATTTCCATCTGTCTACTACAATCTTCTGCTTGTATAAGCAGAAGTAAGCTGCTGATCTGACCACTGTCTCAGGTCGACTTGGACTAGCCAGAAGTTCAATCTGACTTCTTACAGAAACTCCTCTGTTCTTCTAATTGAACAAGTCTCTTCACTCGAAGTTCAAATCTGTTTCTTGCAGTGATATTTAAACATATTTAAATTACTTGCTAAAACAGAGGTTATGTTGATACCTGTTTTGGGCACTGTAGAAGTTGCACAACTCCTAAGAACAGACCTCTGGCCACTCTGGATGGGAAAAGATACAGGCACATGATTGTTAGCTCTACTGGTTTGATTAGCACGTTAACCACTTGGGTGGATGTTTATCTAAAACCATCTGCTCTGTTAATCTGTGTAACTATCCGGAACAACTCCAGAGGACAGTCTTTTAAACAAAGGGATTGGACAGATGGTTAGCTTTGCAATTGAGGTAGAGCACTAGAGGTTTGAGGAAGTAGATATAATTCCAGTGTAAGCTTGATTTACTTACTTATCTTGCAGTTATTGGATTATTAAAGCTGTTGCAACAGTTCTCAGGTAGTGTATCTTATAACATTACCGTGTCAATTCATACTGCTAGTAAGGCCAAACCCTGGGGTACATAAATTCATAGAGCAATTGCACTGCTCAGCTTCCAACTACAACCCCAAAGCTTGCTGCCCCTTCAGCTGAAAAAAAAAAACAGTGAAATTACTTGAGTGCAGAATTCTCTAGACCCCTTCTAGAAGATGTTTAAATGTCTTGGCTTAGTTTGCACTGCTATGACATCTACTATGCCTGCATTCAGCTACTGAATCTTAGCTGAAGTGGGTTGGAATTAGCCTTTGAGAGCTGATAACTTCTTACATTTACTGAAGATGAGAGAACATCTAATTATACACAATTATTACTTCTTCAGGATTTGCCTGGCTAGGCTCAAGCCAGCAATCTTGCTATGTATGTCTCATTCACTGTATTTACAAAAGAAAGTGATAGCACGTATCTGGCTCCTCAGCTGTGCAAGAAATATAATGACAGAATACATCCTGTTTTTAAAAACATCCAGAGTGACACGGACTGTTCTCTAAGTCTTGTGAGGGTACCACATGAGAACGGAAATCCCACCAGAAAGGGACAAGCATTGTTTGGATATTTTGGTTGTCCTTGAAAACTTACAGGAATGTGGGAACCAAAGTGAAGGTAAGTCATTAAAAATATTTGGCAGTGAGGCTCTACTCAGAGAAACACAGATAAACAGTGTGGTTTTTTTTCAGTACTTTTTTTTTTTTTCTGAGTAGTTTAATCAGATCTCTACTAGACGAATGTTCAAATAATTGATTTTGTGGCTTGGCAGTTAAATAAAAATGCAGGGGGAAATTCAGCTGGGGTCAAACAGAATTTGAATCTTCTTGCCGAAAAAAAATTCGAAATTGTTTTAATGTCATGTTTCAATTGACACATAACATTTCATTTGAAGAATTTCTACAGAACCAGAAATATGGAGAAAGGGAATACTTCTCAGAATTACTGATGTGGAAACAGTTGCCCCTTTAATCACTATCTCAAGAACAGTCCCACTTACGCAGAACATATGTGATCCAGATTGAACACTGTCCTTGGTCTCCATCGCTCACTTCCCAGAAGAGTGGAGTAGTCACCACATGTGGTTAAAGAGTAGCTCTCTTGTTACACGCTGAAGCACTTGCAGGAGCAAAAATTGGAGCTTCAGCCTTCCAAGAAGTTTATTATGCACCAGATAGAAGTTCATTTCTGAGCACTTTTTTGTGGTAACACTTTATGCAAAATTGAGTTGTGGTGCTAATCCTGAGTTTCTTGGAGCCTGGATAAATGTTCTAATTCCAAACTGTCAGATAAATGCAATATTTGTTACATTCTTCTTTATCTTTGTGGTAAAAGAGGAGGAGGAACAGGTTCTGGCCAATGTACCTAATGATTTCAAACCAAATTTGTAAATAACATTAGTTTAAGTATTCCAAACATGCTTTACTGAATGTTTGTCTGGCTCCAGTAATTTCTTTGCAAACTCTTGGGGAAAGAGTGCCTGCCAGATACATTTTCTGGAATAAGAAAGCTCAGAGGATCTAAGAGACGGAGCTCAGAGATGGATTGTAGTCAAAAAGTTTTTGTTTTAACTGCATGGAATATGTACACTATATGATAATCTATATGAAAGACTGACCGTTACGTGAACTACATATAAAGTATATTCCTGGGCCAGGGAAGACAAAGTAAACGTAAAATTTCTATTAAACTGACTGGTACTAGCCATTTTTACACAGTCATATCTTCTCAAAAAAAAAAAAAAAAAATCACAAAAGTTTGCTGGAAATACAGTGATCCTAGCCTCTGAAATATAACATCTCTGCATTCCTTATCAATGTCAATTAGTAAGATCAGATTGAAGAAACTGTTCAGAGAAGACAAGTAGAGGAAATTTTTAAGAGGTCACTGGAAAAAGATCTAAGAAGGCATGCTGTCTCATGTGTTGCTACTGATGCACAGACTGCCTGGAAGAAATTACAACAGTGTCAAGAGTGCTGGCATAAGAAGATAAATGACCAGTGCCTTTGGGGCACTGATGTTTTGTTACGTAGACAAAAAATAGACAAGATCATCACATGCATTCACATGTAGTGGGTATGAGGAAAAAAAATCTAATACTCTATTATGTCAAGAACCTAATCCAGGAGACTTTTTAAAACATGATGACAGATCACAAGTTAAGGAAGTAAAAGGGGGACACACAGTGGCTATCACCTATTTTTACTTTCCCCAGAATAAAAAAAAGAAGTATTTTAGACTACACTGGAAATGTCTGCTGTCTACTGCCACCATCCTTAGACATAGGCTGAAAAACAAACTCTGGTCAAAAGTGTCTGTAAGACCTTTCTATTGGGATGCAACAGCTTGAGAATCAGAACACAACTACGTGCTGTATGTTCCAAGTGATCAGTAATGCTTAGAAAAGCAAAAAAAAACAGGAGAAAAAAAACCCAACCAACCAAACACAAAAACAACCATGCCATCTTCTGCTTTCTGTATAATTTCAGGTTGCTAACATAATACTTAGAACAAAATGACAATGCTCACAGTTTCCAGAAATGGAAAAAAACAGCACATTTATCAGCCAAAATACCTGCTCAGCTATGAGCAAGGAAACCAAGAAGTGGGCCAGTTCTCAAAGAAGCCAGCTAGGATGAGACCCCATCAGGTAGTTACCCCATTAGTCAGTTGACTTGCCTGATTTCTGACAGAAGCCCTTCAAGTATAATTATGTTTCCAAAAAACCAACAATAAAACCAAGAAAAAAAGTGAGAGACTTCTTTTTTAGAAAATGCGTTCAGATGGAAAAACTGCTCAAGAGGCAGTTCTCTCTGAGGTGTTCAAACAGCCTTTGTAGCCTGAGGCCTGGAATTGTTAAAAAATGTTGTGTATGCCAAAAAGGAATTCACTCTGGAAATACAGCTCATGGCATTTAAGAGCCTACCAGTAAGGTAAAATTGCTGCAGGGCTCGAAAGGCTATCTGATAATGGACAGAAGCCAACCCTGCTAATGGCACTTCTAAGTAAAGCAATACTTTTGTTCATATTCTCATACCCACTATTGCTTTTATCCACCGGACTAGAATACATCAGAAATTTTGTATTTAAATTTATGTTCTTGCAAATACTAGGGAAGGAAAGAAGCATTTGATATATATTCAGTCTTATACAGGGTATGTTTGATATGGATCAGAAGTACACTAAGATTCACATTTGTCTGGAACATAGATAACCAGTTACAGTCCAAGAGTTTGATATTTTATTTCTGTGAAACAAACCCTTTATCATTACTAACGCTTGGCTTGTGCACTTGTGCCCTGTGTTGACACTCACTGTGTTGAGTATTGGATAAAAGCCTTCTCCTCTGATTTGCTTTGCTGACATCTATTCCCTAAATGTTCTTTTTATGATGATTTCCATAACATCATAAAGACCTAATGACTCACACAAGAGCTTTATGGGACTTCACAGTAAGAAGTAAAAGGGGCCACTGAACCATGATTGACCTTCAGACCTTGACTTGTCAGCCCTTGAGTACCTTGATGTACTTTTACAGAAGTCAGCAGGAATATATAGCAGAGATTAAACATTTTCCTTGCTGCTCAAATACAGCCATGACAAACTGGATACTAGATTGCTCCATGTAACTGAGAAATAGAAAAATTAGATTTAAAGAAACTCCTTACAAGTGTTAAATATTTTTCTTGCTCTGATCAGATTTTAAAAATCACACCAAATAAGCAAAGACCAGCCAGTTCCCAGAGGATCTGCAGTTGATATAGGAGCTTTCTTTTTAGCCAAGGCAGACCTTGACAGTATTCCCATTTTCACTGTTGTCTAATGGAAATGCTTTGCATTCCTCTTGCACCTTTTATCAGCTTATTGATCTCATTTAGAGGCAGTAATGAATTAATCTTCACAACACCAATGTAAACTGAAATTTGTTTTCTTTGTTCTGCAGATAGGAAAGAATGAAGCAGAAAAATGATGCAACTCATTTAAAAAAGGCTTGGCAATACCAGACGCAGAAATTAGATCTGATACCCTAGCCACTGCCTTAGCTTTGCTGTCATTTCCCTTTCAACTACATGCTATGCAATAAGCATTCAAGCTGCATACAAAGAAAATCTCCACTTGCTTTTAAAAAAGGATGCCTAAACTCATAGGTTCATAGCTGGACACCAAGTATGCCAAATATCCAGTACATCTTCATGCATGAGATTTTATGACAGCACACGTTGTTTTATTTATTTTTCCTTTTTCTAATAAGAACTTCTATTTAGGCATGATATGTGGAAGTATTGCAGAAAAGAAAACATTTCCTGAGAAGAAAAAGAAACCGCTCCTGTTTCAGCGGTGTGTGTATCTGCCTGAGATTGATATTTATTTCTACTCATTTTCCAAAGTTTCCAGGAAATATATGCATGGATTAGACCCTACAAAATACGTGACTTTGAACATAGGATCTCAAGTTTTTTCATTGGTTCATTGACTATCAATAGAACATCCTATATCATGTGATAACCTTCCTTACCCTGCCCAATGACATTATCTCATTTCCCACTTCCACTAGTCACATATCAGGTCTACATCAGTCAGGTAAACTATATTTTAAAAAAGTAACAGGAAACCAGAGCTGACATCATGCAACACCCAAATTAAATGTGTATTAAAGACTTTGCTGGATACTCTGATTTGAGTGTATTCCTTGATGCAAGGAACAGATGCAAAGCATTATTCCAGTGGCAATAAACAAAAGCAGATATAACTTTGAGCACGTACCTACACCTGTCTCTCCAGTAATTCTGCGTTCCTGAGCAGCCTCTTTTCTTTCATAACATGTTTGAGAGTATTTCTGTTGCAGTCTGCCTGTTCTTATTCCTCCTTACATGTAAGGAGATGTTACTTGTGTGAATCCACTGACTTGAGGGTCCTAGCTTCAGATTCAACCAATAATGTAAACCATTTTCACCCAGGGTCTGAGACCCTGAAGCTATAAAGCATAGCTCTAACTACATGTATCCCCCACTACTCTATTTTGTACCTGGTCATTTACCACAGATAATCTTTGACATATGAAGCTTTCTGAAAGTCTGGTCTCAGATTTTGTTGTAGTGTTTTCCTCTCATGCTAAATCTGAAGTGCAATTACTTTTGGAAGCCCCAAAAAATAGACGTACATTTTTGAAGGTGAACTCAAGGACAGGATGTTCAGCATAGCTGGACAGCAAGAAAATACTATTACTAAATGCAATTCCAACCACACCATTTCTAATGTTCGAAGGGGCAAGAAGAAATTTATCATCCTCTTAATTCTGTAATCCTGGGTTATGTATATAGCAAAGGTATTTTCTTACATCATATGTAGAGTTTGAGAATTGATGTTTGAGTTCTTTTTGTGGAAAATCACTAACAGATTGATTCAAATGTGATAAAGGTCCCTAGCTGTTGAAAATCACTGAATGTGTGGGTAGTGATAAAATACACAAGTAGCACAGACAAGAATATGCCATTTCTGACATGCAACTACAACTATAATCAATCTCTATACAAATCTGGAACAGTGCAGAATATGTGCAAATTTTCTACTCTCTATTTCTCAGGGAAGTGCACTTAATAAAAACTGGATTTGCTCTAGCTGAAGTATACAGTACTTTTGAGGAAAGACACTCTCAGGTCCCTGCAAATATTTGTCCTATTAGAATGATTATGTCTGTGCCTTCAGTTATGCAAGGCACATTCTAATTTTGTGTATCTTAAGGCATATCTACATTAAATACTGGGGAACAATACAGTGATTCCTAATTTAATGCGTCCAGATGCCTCTGTGTGGAGGGCAGATAATGAAGATACTTTCTTATCTCCAGAAGTCTAGCAAGAAGAATCTCTGCAAACTCAGGTGAGAAAGCTGATGATAGGAAGGTGGAGCTGCTGGATCCTGATGGTGGAAGTGAGCTGTAGGAATGTGAGACCCATGAGGATGTGGTGGAAGGGGTTATTGAGGACTGGAGTCTGACACAATCTAAAGAGAGAGAGTTCTTGCATCCAGAATTTCAGCAACTGTAAATGCCTACTTTATCTGAGTGCCTTCAAACAGCCACAAATAACAACAGCTCAGGCTTTTCTCACAGCTCAGGACCATCTGCCATGTATATGACACCCAAAAAGCTATATGAAAACCAGCGGTCTCACTGCAGACATCTGAAACAGGATTTAATACTATGTGCTCAATTCATCATCTCCTCAGCATTTTTGTCCCCTTAGCTGCTGCCCATCTGCATTCAGTTGGCCATCTGCTAGGTACATGTTGTTTACCTGTAAGAAATCCAGAGCCTTTAATGGCGTGCCAGCATCTGGGCAGTTCCTGCCAAGCTGGAGCTGCCCCCTGGCTCTGCTGTGATATCCTGTCTGGACAGCTGCCAGAGCTCTGGTCTTCACATCCTCTCAATTTATCTGAGTTCACAATATTAATTTGAGGGTGAACTAAGGACACCTGATTATGTGCCTGTTTCGAAAGGTCTGTGTGCTTCCTATGCACTACATGACCCTAGTGGTTTCATCCTTCAGACAGTAGTGGTCTTCATATGACAGCATTAGGACTTGAAAAAGCTGTCCTAATATAACTAGTAGTAACTTAAGTACTTCACACAGGCTTACTTGAAGCAAGTTTAAAATAGTATGGAGAAACTGATGCAGACACTGTCATTGCAGCTTTGACAGATGAACTCTGGCAAAACTCACCACAGTAGTTCAAGGTTATCATTCCGGTGATTGACTATGTTTTTGACTGTTTTTTTCAGTAGGAAGAAAACCATGATGCCTGACAACATACTAATTGTTCTCAGAAATTCTGAGGGGAAAAGATTTTTTTTCATCGCCTCCATGATAAGAGACATAATCTCCATCTAGACAGTTATTCTGATGTGTATTCTCTCCAGTTCAGCTTTGGGTGCTTTGAATCATTTAGCTTAATGAAAAACAAAGAGATGCTTTGACTCTACAAGAATATGTACTGCTCACGAACCTTATCAATTTAGGGAGAGCTACCTTTTTTCTTTATGGGAATTCCCCAACAGAAATGTTTTTTTTTTTTTCATGAAATGCATGATTATCTGATATAGTATTGGTAAGAAACCTCGGGAGTATAATCTAGCATGTCAATATCACCTTGATGCATCAGCTACAGAATTGCCTACTTGGACAGCACTCCCTTCGGATGCTTACCTGAGGAAACTATCAACTTTTTTTTGTTAGATAATTATACAAAAAATAATGGAAAATAATACATTGTGTAGGAAAATACTTAGACAAATCTTTATCTGTACATAAATTAGACATCAATATTATTAAATAGGTTTATTTACATAACCTTTTACATCAGTATAAAATCTCATCAAGCTATATAAAAATATATACACATATGAACGTATATTTCAAGCTTTCACTTGAAAACAGGCCATGCATTTCATTTTGCAGTGTAGATTATTTGCACGGCCTTTTATTGATATTATATATTTTTTTCCTTCTCCAGGTCCAGAAAACTCTTATTTCCCCATTTAGATTTTAATCTTTGGGGCAGATATCATGTTTGTATGTGTTTGTGCAGCTGAATTGGGTCTTGCTTTATGACTGTGGTTTGCAAATGTTACCACAATATAAATAGTACATTAATCATTAATTATATTGTTGATACGTTGCTATGTCCTAAGTGGTGGCATTGTCTATTACTCTTTGGCTCCTCACAGAGATGATGTAAAGACATTTCCGTAGTCAGAACTTTTATCCAAAGTCATGGCTACCCTAGATCTGGAACAGGAGCAGAGATAGGCATTGTATTCTGAGCTTCACAGGCCATAGGTAGCATCTATATCACAGACTGGTAGATTTCTGTGAAACTTCATAAGATTCTAAATACTAGCTAAGGTCTGTGCATTAAGTCATGTACAGTTCTACACAAATTGATGTGTCTGAGAATTTCAGACTGCTCTGCCAACATTATTTGTTTTCCTATAATGTATAAAAATGTTAGAGTCTGAGTTTAACTCCAGGATAAACCAGGAAGTGCTGTCAGAACTGAAAGAAGAGAAAAGAAGAGAAAAGAAAAGAGGGAAGGGAAAAGGGAAAAGGGAAAAGGGAAAAGGGAAAAGGGAAAAAGAGAAGGGAAAAAGAGAAGGGAAAAAGAGAAGGGAAAGGGAAAGGGAAAGGGAAAGGGAAAGGGAAGAGAGGAAGAGAGGAAGAGAGGAAGAGAGGAAGAGAGGAAGAGAGGAAGAGAGGAAGAGAAAGCAGGTAAACCTATCTGCTTGATATTTATATGAAATGGACACCATGAACTAGGTGCAGATATACGCCATTATCTTGTGATAGCTAGTGATAACAGCATTGGGCTCACTGCTATTTGATCTGAACTGATCTGATTGTCAGGAAATCTGTGGCAAGGCAAAAAAAAAAAAAAAAAAAAAAAAAAAAAAAAAAAAAAGAAATAAAGTAAAAGAAAGAAACCAGATCTCCAACTTGGTAAATAATGATTTTACAATTACAGCATTTGATGGTGTGATCCAAAACACATTTATCCACATAAAGAACAATTTAAGATAATTTCCTAACTATTTGAGGCAAAGGATTCAAAGCTTATGCCTAGGGACTAAGACACTCAACTTAGATTTGAGACAGCATTTTCACTTTTTTTCTTTCATCTGTGGAAAATATTTATCCAACCAAATATCTAGCTTAGGAGACACACACTTCTTCCATCCTTCTGAAATCCCCAAATTGCTGTTACTGAGTTCCTCTTGCCCTGTCCTTCCTGGCCACATACATTTTTTTGGTGCTAGTTCTCAAAAGGAGGGCTAGAGGCATCTGCCAGGAATGTTCTATGCCTACCAGCTGGCTGTCCTGCAGAAATGGGTCCCTGGGTTCAATGGCCCCAAGGCTGAAGAGAGCCAAAAAGTGACTGTGCAAGAGGTATCTGCTGGAACGAACTGTTCTTTTTCCTCATCTTTCTGTGCTCAAGGGCATGTCTGAGCTGTTGAATGTCAAGGACCAATTTCAGGTTCTGTCTCACAAAAGCACTTACATCCATAGCTGAATTAAACTACAAAACTTCTCTTAGTCCTTAGATCTAAAATCCTGCTTTTATTTAGTTCATCTAGGAAGGACTTTAATACACAGAGAGGATGTAGCACTTTGATCATCAGGAGAAGTAAGAAAACTGTGGAAGAAAAGGCTGGACATGATCAGGGACTCAGAAGACTTTAATTCCTTATTATTTCTTACACAGTAAAGCTATAGATAGGCAAATTATGTCTTGGTGCCTCAGCTCTTCTTTAAAAGGAGGAAAACTACTGGCATGTCCTACAAACATGCTTTGAGGATGAAATGTGAAATGTGGAGAAGTATGGAGACAAAGGTCAAAGGCAGAAAGCAGTAGCCTGAGTAATTATAATTCAAGTTACAAGAACTACTCACTTGAACAGGGAAAAAATACTGTGAACAGGCCTCACCTTGTAAGAGATTTCTTAATTTTTCCAAGCGTTATCGTGCTGCAGTAGTTATCTGCTTCTGGAAACATGCTTGGCAAAATCAGTAGTATATTCTTTGTAATGTAGAGGATAAGGATCCCCACTCTGGAGCAGTGCCTGCCTAACCCTTTCCTTTCTGAATGTCTTCATCATCTGCTGCTCTCTGTGTCCCAGAAACAACATATGAGTCAGAACTGTAGTTTACCTGTGAAGATACAATACCCCTAGGTTGCCTCCACATCCAGTGTCTCTGGAACAGAAATGAGGTATAACCATTTCATATGCAATGTGAAAAATGTTGATCGGCAAAACAATAGGATCTCCATGAGTGTTTATTTTCCACCCTTATGAAGGCCACAATTCCAAGTATCTTAACATTAAGGTGTAACAGTCATTTCATTGTTTGTTCATTATTAGAAATAACCCTCATCATTCAGTGCACTTGTTGATGTTTATCAGAACAGGTCAAGTGCAGCCATGTGTCTGAAAAGGTTTATAGCCTTAATATTAGACCTCAGACAATCAGTGAAATAAATAAAGTAAATGGAAGGAGGGGAGAGCTAGGACAAAGGTGATTTTTTTTTCATCTACTACAGAATGTGAATATGTAAGTACTTTTCTTCCATTTTAAAAGCTTGTATTTGTAGGTAATGTGATAGAAACAAGATTCTGGGTGAGGTCTGGAAGGAGAAGCTACGGTCTCAGTAAGTAGGGAGAAGGGGAGGTGTTTCATGGGGGTGGTGGAAAAGAAAACACAAAGGTGAGATCAGCAGAGACTTCCATTTGCAGCATGCTGACTACTGGCTGGCCCTTGCTCTTCATTTAGAGGAAACTACAGAAACTGCAGTCATCCACTTTATAAGGCTGCCTTAAATTCACATGCTTATCATATGCTGCAAACATACTAGAAGATAATTAACTTTAATGAACCTTGGCACAATCAAGTATTCTCTTCAAAGATTCAGCTGGGTAAAGGTCACTGAAAAAATTAACTGCGTGATCTAATAAGGCCCTGCATCACCTGTTACTCTGAAGTTGGTCTTAAGTGATCCTCAAATATTATTTATCCATTTGTTATGTAAAGTAAGTCTATGTTGTCATTTCATTTAAGCTCTTTTGAAGCAGCATTTTTAATAATCACCTTATTCTTTATGATTTGTCTTAAATATATCCTCCCTTTCTTCCACCACAAAATTAGAACATTTATCATTGAAGTCCTGCAAAAATAAGGTGTTCAATCCTGTTATTGCAGCAGCAGTAGAGCAGCAACATGCTGAGTGCCCACTGGAAAATACACAAGGGAAAATTTCTGTAATGCATCCAAAAGAGGTGTGCTATGCTATGCAATCTGATTTTGCTTGCAGTCTAACTTTAATTAGCCAATACAGAAAGATGGGACTGCATAGGAAAAAGTCTATTATTTAAAAACATTTATGTGTACAAAGTAACAGAAAGTGTTAGGGCGCTTGAAAAGCATTAAGGAAACACATGGTGAAAGAGCAGTCTAGGATTAAGTATATGGGAATATCATGGGTTGGCCTGTACTCTAAAAATGTTCAGACTTGAATTCCTCATCTGAACTACTGGTAGACAGCCCAGGCTTGTTTGATACATACTCAGGTGGAAACCCTGGTTAGTTCTGCCTGTTCCTGACAAGAACCCTGAAACCCAGACATAAACAGCAGATCTGGGAAGCCTACAGTCATCAGTTTAACCCTATTTGAACTAGGGGTGCGTTTGAGCAGGCTTAGCTACAGGGGGTAGCTTGAAGTTTCCAAGTCATACATTAGCTATTCCAGCTAGCGTGTATCACTGTGCCTTTAAGGGAAGCAATACCAGCAACTCCAAAGATGTCAGTCCCCCACTCAGATAATAACAAAAGAATCACTTGGAGATCAAATATCTTCCTTTATACTTAACTAGTTGTCATAGCACCTCTATTGTAAAACTGTGATATCTACAGCTGCCTCATGGATCTCTAATGTCTGTCAATTGTGTTTCTCTTACTGCCTGGAAAAAAGCAATAAAACTAGGAAACCAAGCTTCAAAGAATTTTCTTGGAGCATAGCTATGATTATCTGATGATGCCTCATAACCTTTTTAGAAAGTCTTTAACTCAGAAAAAAAATCCCTCCTTATGAAAACTAAAAATGAAGAATGGAAGTGCATGTTCAGGCAACCTGGCTTGCACAGCCCCTGCCACGCAAATAGCTCACGTTCCCCCTCGGATGCCTTTGAACCATGCAGGGGGATGTGGTTGCACTTACCCTGCAGCCAAATTCCTGGCGCTCCTTGCCTCAAGAACACCAGATCTCTTACATTTGATAAGGCTGTTGCCTCTTTTTTGTAGCCTGTCTTTACGCACTTGACACAATCTAACCCTACACTCACCTGTCATTAAACTTGTCATGCACAGACAGCTACCAGTTGTTGACATCATTACGCCACCAAGATGTTAAGGACCTCTTGAAGACACACTAAGCCTTCTTTTGATCAAATGAGGATACTGTCAAGGAATTTGTGCCCCCACTCACAGGCAGGAATTGTCCATCTGGATAACCTGTTAACATGTCACAATTCTGTTGGAGGGCTGTGACAAAACCTAGGTAATCACATAACATGCAGGGAAAACAGCTAGAAGATTTAGACCTGAAGTGTGCTTGAAGGGCTTGAAATACCAGTGAACACCTTAAACTTTGCATGAGTGATGCTTGCTCTCTTTGCACGTAGGATCTGTCAATGTATTTATGAACTTCCTGCCGTGAGAGCTGGCCATGGATCACACCTCTCCCTCTATACATACTAAAATGAGGCAGAAAGTTGATGCTAAATCATCAAAGTCAAATCCATGTGGTATAAAGATTAGAGTAATTGGAGATTACTAGAAGTTCACATTAATGTTAATATAATTTGAGGTCAGAAAGATTATTTTCCTGCCTTTTTTTTTTTTTTTTTAAATATATAAAAACATATTATCACTAATCCCTATTCTCCAGTATATCTAAGCCAAAGCACTTGTCAGTACTGCTCCCTGGAATGGAGTGCTTAATCATTTGTTTCTTAAAAGTAAGCATAATCTTTTTTATATACATCTGTATATATAAAATATTTGGATGGTTTTCACACTTTAGAAGTCTTGTAAATACAAAAGAAGGCATATACCACTCATATACAGTCTTTCATATACACATATACAGTCCTTCACTAATTTAGACTTCACTCTGGTTTAGAAGTAATTAAACAGCATGAATAATAGTTTGGGTTTCCTCTGTATTATGTCAGTGAGCACTTTGGAAGAAATTATAAGTAAAACCAACTGTTCAGAACAATAAAAATAGTCTCTTGCTCGGCATCTGCCTTTCCATCACCTGGCTGCTTGCTGGAGGCCTCTTTCTCATGAGTCACTGTGCTCAGGACAGTTTGCTCAGCTGGATTATCTACCAGAGCTCAGGCTGTGTAATGAACAGTGGAAGTTATAAATGAATTTATAGGCAATGTGATGCAACCAAATATTTGCATACCTCTGAGGTATGTGTTCTATAAATACTTAAATGCAAACAGCAATGATGTTTTTCTTGTGGTCACATTGGTTATTTACTAAAGTAGATGTCAGTCTCTTAAACAATTAAGATACCAACTAAGTTTAGAAATGGCTTCTATTTATTTCTATCTGTCAAATGTGCAGGTAATATTGAGAAGTACGTACCATTAAAGGGCACTAACCAGCAGTGTCTTTTTAAAGCTAAATCTGCCAGATGACGGCAATGTCCCTGTCAATCTGTTATCCTGATATTTCGTTTCTTCATCTGAACATAAAATATTCAGGAGCTGACATTTGATTTCCAGCTGTTTTGAGCACCAAATGAAGAGCAGGAGGAAAACTATGACGATCATACGGAAATTGCTATTGATGTAAGCTGAACACCTTTTCAGTAAATGTATGCTTGAGGTTAGAAAAAAAAAACAAAAACAAAAGCATCAAGAGTTAGATCTCTTCCTACATCTTCTCTGGTCTGCTACTAATGGGCATCCTTGGGCAAAACCCCTTGCCAGCCTCCCAAGGTTCTGGAAGCAGAACCCCGTGTCTGTATCTTCAGCCATTGAAGGTACATCTCAAAACCGCAAAATAAGTTAGTCCTGATTTGTCTAAACACAAAATTATCTGAAGAAAAGGATGAGACAAACGCAGTGCATTATTAGACAAGCAACACATCGGCATGCTCACAACTTCGTTCAGCTTTTTTGCCCATTTCCTCTTCAACTCAACAAAGAAACAACAGGCACAACACAGTGGGCACTAAGATCATCCGAGGTGACATTGACCACATTGCAGATTTATCAGCGTTTATGACTTCTTTCCTATTCATTGCGTTTCAAAGTAGAATCACATTTTAAAGAACTGCATATAGTCAGTGACTGACATACTTCAAATGACTGAGTTCTAATTGCATATTAACTATGTAAAATACATTTTAATATCATAACAGTTCATTATGAACTTCATTTTAATGACCCTATACCCAGAACCAGAACTGAAAAGATGATTTCCTAGACTTTTTCATGGTAACTGGGGCACAATTAGAGACTGGTTGCTGTAAGCTTTTTATCTGAGATTTTGGTGTGTATCAGGTATCAGGCAAAGGTTAATTTTTCTGAAAATTGAATCAATGTAAATTTCTTCTTTTACATTTGAACTAGCAGAAAAAAAAATACGGAAAAAAAAAAAAGTCAGCATTTTGTCTGCTTTTCATTATAATATCCCTTTTCTTCTTTGTTCCTGAGCTAAGCTGCAGAAGTAAAGTCCTGCAGAAATAATTCACTACCAATTACAGATCTGCCCTGGAAAGATTTAAACTTCTCTTTTCAGAAGCTGTGTGCCAGCATCTTTTGTTACTACAGCACAGAAAGAACAGTGTAAGCTTAAGTAGGAAATAAATTGTTTGAACTAAGATGTAATTCTTTAGCTGGATATTGCAGAAGAAAGGAATTGTTGAAATCTCTTCTACCGTCATTATCTTTTAATTTATAAACATGGATTCCTCAAAAGAGCCTAATACTTCCCAGCAGCAACAATTTAAATCCAAGCCTTTTATGAGCAAAGTGAGTAAAGAGATTGAGGCAGAAAGATATCCACAGAAATAATTTTCCAGCACAGTAGCTGGAACTAAAAATCTTAGGAACGAATGAAAAGAGAATAAATTCAGACTTCCTAACTTCCCACAATGGTATCCATTCATAAGCTCTGTTGTAGCTGACATCTCTCCTCCAGATTTTCTCCTGTGCTACAATACGAGGCCGTACACTGATTTCCAAGCTATGCCTACCATTCATGGCACTTGGATCAACAATTTCTCTGAATTACCAAATGCAAATGCAAGGATATACAAATTAATTATATCTATTTTGTTACTATTTACTATATAAACAACATCTACTATATTTATTATTATTAACTATATCTAATATATAGAGAGATATATACTTTTTTTCTTCTTCTTTTTTTTTTTTTTAACTGAACAAAGGGCAGAAGGAGCATGACCAGTGCCCTTTCCATTCCTAGCACATTTGGTCAAAAATCACAAAGTCTGTCTCTTGAAAGAATAACCATGGTCTCTGTTCATTCCTATTGTGTTCAAAGAAGCCCATCAGGAGCAATAAAACCGGTAGCTTTGCTTTGGCTTCTGCAGTGGTTTTTGTGTCTGTAGCTTCACTTGCTAACAAATTATGACTTGCCTCACAAAGCACAGCAGTTTCTTAATAGTATTGTAAATTGCACATACTAGTTTTAGAAAGCTTTACAGAAAACTTCAGTTTTAGATAAATTTAAATTCCTTCTCTTCCAAAAGGGAGAAAGAAGAGCAATTATCTTCTTTCCCTACAAGCAACACAGAGCCTAAGATTAAACTAGGTATTCTCTAGTAATTAGAAGGTTTAGCAAAGAGAGTCTTCATTTTGTACCAAGGTCAACTTGATATCTGAACTGATGGCAGTATGTGGGGAGGAGGATTACTAAGAAATCTGCATTGGCAGAGGTGGTATTAGTGATGTAGGAGTCTGGGCACATGGGGAAAAACTTTGCATTTTTTACTACAGATGTGCAGTTTCTAAATGTGAATGCCACTTGTATCTAAGTATCAGTATATCCCTGCATTTCTCTTGCAAAATACTTAAAATGCTGCTTTTTCTTCTGTTTCAAAACACCTACAAAGCCTCCCTCAGCTATGCTTCTATCCCAGGCCTGGCGTGGTGGCTGTAGCTGAGTTGGGGTTGGAGCTGCCGCCAGGCCTTCTTCAGAGCCCCAGGATACAGAGCCAGCAGCGAAGTGTCTGGCAGTGACAGCTCAGCGTTCAGCTGTGCAACACTCCTATCCTCCTAATGCATTTCACACTCAGCAGATTGAATTGCTTTGGTCTTCTCATTTATTTTTCTTCCAGCAAACAAAACAACTTTTTCCATCCTTTTCCTTGACAAAGAGTTTTGCCATATGCTCCAAATCAATTGCAACCTTTTTCATGCTTTGTTACCGCCCACATCTTGGGTTGTGTTCAAAAAAATATGGCAGCTGAAACATTTCTGTTTCTGCTCCAACCAAACTAAAATTGAAACATTCTGTTTACTAATTCAAGGGTTAATGTGTCTTATCACTCTCTTGCTCTGTATATGAGCAGCCTCTGAACTAGAACTGAAACAATTCAATGATGTAAACACTATCTGACACATTTTTTGTCTTTCTACATGATAGCTGTTGTGAACAGAAAGGAATTTGTTCATATTCATCCACTGATCAGCATTATTTAATGACCTAAAATATTCTTCTCTGCTTATCTTTATTTGATTTAATACTGCATTTCTGTCCCTTTCAGTGTGCTGCTGTCAGTCCTTACATATGCATGCAGTCAGCTGGGCTGATCTAGAAGGAAACAAATCCTTTTTTTCAGCAGAACAAGCTCTGAGCGGGGGCAGTTCCCATGTCAGCCCAATGGATGGGGTAGAGGTAAGAGTCGTCTTCTTTCCATAGCAAAGGAGACTTACCCGAGTTTCACCTTCTGCCTGATTCTGGAAAAGTGTCTCTTGGGCTTTATTTTTCTAGGGCATAAGATATCCATGTACCATACCACCTCCTAGTGAGGATATAGCAGTAGAACTGTCTTTCATTAAGACATGGTGATCCACCTATTAACAAACCACACTGATTTTTTATGGAAGGATGGCAGTAAGGCAGCAAGCTTTCAGAGCTTGAAGACTGCATTGCTTAGCTTTAACACCAGATTTGTATTTCCAGCATCTCACTTTATTCTATCCCTCATTTCTCCAAGAATGAATGCCACTGGGGAAGTCACTCTGTGCCCAGTGATGAGACAAAGTGATGCTAATATAGCCCACACTGTGATACAGCTCTGGTGTACAACGAACATTACTTCGTAATCCCCAGCTGAAGTCTGTTTTACAGGTACCTGGCCACAACTTTTCAAATATCATTGAAGCCTTGCAATTATTTGATAAGTTTTTATTTCAGTCCCTAGGGTCAGTCATTATTTTGGGAAAGGGAGTTGCATTTTCAAGTTAGATATGTGGGGTATGTATATATATTTACATATCTGATATTTGCTGCAAATTTACTTTGTTTGTTTTACTCCACTTGAATCTGCTGGTGAGAATCTTCATTAGAAACAAAATAGAAAGGATGCAAATGCAGAAGAATGAAGGATAAAAATCACACCTATACTGATACAGATGCAGTTAAAACAAATTAAGTAAAAGCAGGGAAAAGAAATTCTTTAGGTCATCTGGTTTATTTAGTTCAATTAATTCATTTTCAACCAGAAGATAAGCCTCCCAATAAGAAGGTTGTTGATACAGCTAACATAGTATGATTGTATTCAAGGACAAAATCAATTGCAGTTCGAAATGCAAAGCCAAAGGACATTCTTCCTCTACTGTTCAATTCTGCTTTTACCGTATAAGAGCATAAGCAGCCAAAGTAACCTAACTTAGCTCAATTTTTATATGTTCCTGTCACCTTCTAAATCACAGAAATTTTTTTAATGGCCCTCAGTGAAAATATATAAAATATCTTCCCTATACTGGTCCTCAAAAGTACACCATAGAAACTTTATATGACTGCAAAAAAGAATAAAGCAGTTCTGACAGAAAGAAAGGAAAAAGTGAACCATTCACTGGAAAATTTGAGAACATCTGTATTTGACAGGTAACATTTCAGTAGGAGATGAGAATTCTCCCCACCTCTTCTCTTCAGCTCAACAAATCTTATCCCAGTTGATCCCATATAGCTAAAACCTATGAAACATACTCTGATTATATTTTCTTGGCTGCCTGGAGTGTTAGGAGTTAAGTTATTGGTGTTTGTACAGTGCTTTGGCTTCTGAAGACACAGGCCCTGTAGGAGCATTACCACTTCAAAAAGGCTCAAAGAAATGACGAGCCAAAATGACAGGAGGGATAGTGGAGTGCATCTTTACTCATCTGGGCGAGCAAATACAGAGATGATTTGGATTCACTCCAGATTATTACATCTATAAGGAATCACTTGTAAGGAAACAATGCCATTTGTGTTATTTCAATTCAGTGTTTGTTTCCATAAACAAACACTGTTTGCAATTGACAGGAGGTAAAACCTAAATATTCAAAACCAGAGCACCTGACTGAACTCTTGAAATTTAACTCAGTCCTGGATTTCAATCTTCTAAGGGCTTAAGGCAATGTACACATTCTAATTACTAATAGATTATGCAAGCGTAGAAACAAAACTACATCGGTGTGGATCATGCTAGCAAATTTCTAGGTTGAAATCTACAAATCCTGGTCCCCTCTGAACAGATTATAACTATATTGATCAGAGGGTCAAGGTCTTGTTTTTTAACTAGACAAATATTCTTATCAGTAGAAGCCCTAGATACAAAATGCCTGACACTACTGTATATTACATTGCTTCTCCAGCCAAAATGAACTCCGCAGCACTTTCAGTCTATATAATTATATCTGTGATAAAGTATGCAGAAACGTTGCTTGTTTTAACTGTACAAATACAGCAAAATTCCGCTAAACTCCCTAGAAGCAAGCAGCTTTACTCATGGAACTTTCCCTCAAAGCAACACTTACCATGCTGTAGAAATTTTTTTTCTTTGGTACAGACAAAGCTTTATCATTCTTCTCTTCAGTGCCAAGTGGAGGGGCAATTACAATTAACCCTTTGCTGGCTGAAGGCAACTGCAGGGAGCGTCCCTAAATTTTCCAGTTTTCATGAGCATCAAAGCTAGTGAAAGAAATGGGTTTCCGCCTGTTCTCTAAGCAATAACAAACATGGAAGAGGAATGCTGTTTATTTGGTGCAGCTGGAAAGAATGAAGATGATCTTCTTCCTTTATCCCTTTCAGGAATTCAGACTGCAGTTAGGTAACTAGAAAACTATGCTAATAATTTTCCACCTAAGTAAGCAAGTAATTCACCACTGATGCTCCAACCAAAATGCACAGGTAAAGGATAAAGCTCATGTATTGATCCTAGATCCACAGAAAAAGTTTGCTGCTAAAGTGCACTACAGTAATTAATGCATTTGAAGATTGAGCATTTTTAGCAGGGCTGATCTGACTTCAGGGGTTAGCTTTAGGACAAAATCCACTGCTAGACCATATTCCTTTCTACACCATTTATTGTACAGAACAGATTTCTTTTTGTCAGGTTGTGGTTCTCTGAAGTAATGTATTTTTCTTAGCTCTGCTCTCCTTTTGCATTGGACTGTGCGACGTAAGTCAGGGAGCTGCTCTTAGCATGAGGGCAGCTAGACAGTAGAGGCCACCAAGTGAAATCCCATTCTGCTTTGTAATTTGGCCCTTCCCTGCCAGCACCGATGAGGGTGGCTTAAACGGATGGGTGCAGGAAGCCCCAGGGCAGGTCTGCTTGCTCTCCAAGCTACCTGGACATGAGCCACTTCTGGTACAGAAGCAACAGCCTCAGAGTGGCATTTACATCTGAGCTCAGAGCCTCTGCCTCAGTGTGACTGTTCATTCGAGCACAGCACTATGCTAACACGATTGCACAGCTTCTGGTTTGGATCTGGCAGCCAGGAGAGATCGTGACGATAGCAGATGTGTGGATGTTTGCACTGAACTGAAACTGCACTTCATTTTCATCAATATTATCAAAAGATTCAGTTTTGGAGAGATGTGGAAAGGCTAACAGTGATGTTTGTTGTTGGACAGGTAGAGAGAGTTTTACTCCAAATCACAAGTGAATGACTATGGAAAAGCAGCGGTGGAGGAGATAGAGTGTACATCAACCCATGAGCCAGTCATGTGGGTCCTACTATCAAAAGATTGAAGTGTGGGAGAGTTTCACAGTGAGTTATGAGTGCCAGTAGATCTTAATGGAGATTCTGAAGAAAAGGATCATTGTAGACAGGAAGTAACACTGATTATAAAAGATTCTTTGTCACTCTGAAACATGAAGAAATAATGTTTCAGGGACCTAAGATATTCCTCATAGCTGTGCCTGTGAAAGGGTAGGATTGTGTGATTGGAAGAGAGAAACTGGAAGGGGAAATGTTGAAATGCTCTATCATTCCCTTTCACATAGAGAGAAAAAAAAAAAGAGAGAAAAAGAAAGGCTGGTTGATAGCTGACAAACTCCATTCAGGGTTTCTGCAGCTGTGGGAAACACTATAAGACAGCTCTCCTCCAAGACTCTAAAAGCCATCTGTGCCACACCCTACCAAGGAGCTCCCGATCACATCTCACAACAAACTTCTGTAAGCAAGGCCACAACAAAAACTGTGCCATAGAAAGACATCAGGGCATCAAAAGATGTTACTAAAGCCCTGCATTTTTGCTCTAGAAAGTATGTATTAAATTAAAAAAAAAAAAAAAATACACTGAAGATTTAGGAGTGTGGCCCTGTATTACAGAGACTGGATGGATGTATGGACAGAGGGATGAAGAAAATAATTACTGGCAAGCTGAACTGAGGGAAAGTTCCTTCTAGATCCCACATTTGGTAATTAATAGACTTTAATTCCATGCTGGTGGCATTTGGTTTTTCAAGTACTGGCATTTCTAGGAGTAACAGCGCATGTCAATGCCAGCTGACCAAATTAAGGGTTGTCAGTAGAAGGTAGGGACTGCCCCCAGCCAAATCATAGAGACAGGGAAAGTTCTGAAATGGAAAAGCCAAACTATTACATTTCAATCTTCAGGAACTAGTTTACCCTTCTGAAGTATGAGTAGAATTAGAGAAAAATACACTGCTTCCTATCATCTCCTGATATTTAGAGCACGTGAAATAGATCCTGTCTTATTCTCTGCTTATAGCTGTTTGATAAAATGAGATTCTACTGCTTGTGTTTCGGTAACACAACTGTATCATGGTACAGCCCTTCAAACACAAGTCACTTTTTCCTTCGGGACCTTTGCCTGATAGATCACCTCACTATCACAGGAATAGCCCACATCTTCCCCTTATCTCTCCTGAGTCAACACTGCTAGTCAGCAATTCCACACTGACCCTGCCAGACCTCACCCTCAGCTAGAAATGGGTGTTGGTTCATCAGCACTTTCTGCTCAGGCTGCACAGCCACGACATGGGGATTTTAGCAATGAACCCATCTGTCCCTTATCCCATCCATTTCCAGGAGCTCCTTCATACTAGCCCTTCCAACAGTTGTCACCACAACACTGGCATGAACCTCAATAAAAATAGATTTTTTGGGACAGAGGAAAGGAGAAAAACACCTATTTGCAGCCCAACTTTAAGTAGCTCATGGCAAGACCTCATGAACCATGTATGTGAGGGATCAGACTGTGGAGATGTAGGGATATGGCTCCTCACATCACCACAGGTCTACCTTCAGCTGAAGCCAAAACTCTTAGACTGCTGAATGACAGCCTCACTCTGCATTACTGTTTCTTCCATGTGCGAGAGGAAGGGGAAGAAGGAAATTTTTAATGGTCATCTTGTCAGCAAGTACCAATTTGTAAGAAAGAGGAGGAGTTGTCAAAGAACTGTGACGTATTTTTAATTACTTCTTTTTGTTTGAATATAAATAGCCTCAACTCCATTTCCAGGTTAAGGATAATCTTGCACTTCATTAAAAGATGAATGAATGTCTTAGCTCATAGCTTTGTTATGTGGATAGTTTCATTAAATAAGGGCTGAAGAAGAACAAAAGAAAAGTTAATTAAACTTATCTGAGTGTGACAGAGGCAGCTCCAAATAGAAAGGTATATCAATTCAACAAACAGTAGATAGAGCGCGTAGATACAGATTTAGTTAAACAGTGCAAATCTGCATAAGGACATTTTGACATTGGCTTACATCTTGTTTACACTGGATGTATGCCACAGAATTTAGACATAAACTAAAACTACGTGTAATACCAACACAATAATTTAAATAGGAAAGGAGGAAACCCTTTAATTTTCATGTATGTCATGTAACTGTATCTTCTTGTGGGATCTGATTAGTTCTTGATATTGCTGGGATATAAGTTCATCCAAATTTTTATGAAGTACATTTTAGCCAGGTACTTATATCTTAGTCAAGCCATGGTGAAATATGCATCTACAGAACAGTTTTGGAAAACAGGCAAAATGAATCTGATCTGATTGTACTATAACCAGTTCTCATGCAGTGTGTGTATTGACTTGCATGTTTATCAACTAAAAAACGTCAGAAATTGGACGTACAGTACGGTGAGTTTCTTTGGTATGCAATTCACAAGGAAAACAAATGGACAAAGCAAAACAAGCCATAAAGTCATAGCAATAAACAAGTAAAATCACTTTGTTTGGATGACGGCAGCCGACAGCTCTGTGGTCAGAATGGCTGGGTGGCCCTTTTTGAAAGTATATAAATAGACACTGCACAGTCTGATATGGCTGGATCAGAGTGTCTCATAACAGAAAATATGGAATGCTTGCTTTACTGGCAGACATTTCTCAGACTGGATTTCTTTGAGATGGGAATTCATCTTTCAGGGTGCATAGTCATGCACTGGAAAACCATTGTCTCAGGACATGAGGCTTTGAACTTACTGTCTTTGGTGGCTTAAAGTTGTTAAAAATATTTTGAAACAGTAGCTCAGCAGAGCACAGAACCTGTTCTTGTCCTGGTAATTGGAAACTGCAACCCCATTGTTTCAGCTAGAAGATGGCAGAGTGCAGTTTCTCCTCCACTTTAGCTCACACTTCAATTTGTATCTAAATTAATGGAGGACTATCTTGCAACAATATTCAGGACAGAGCAGGAGATGGGTAGGCAAATTATAGCTTCAAGCACCTTAAAGACGAGATGTGGCTTCACAGAACAAGAAAATCTCACCAAAAGGAAAAAAAAAAAAAGTATCTCAAGACAGACTTTAAAGATTGTCTGATTTTCTTTTTAAAGTAGATACAGAGATAGGTGCCTATTTTAAACCTTATATCGTTTCTAAAATTGTATATTTTTGAAGAAAAAAAATGGAAAGCATATTGTCAGAGCTGATCATGATAGCTATTTGATTTCAAGTTTGTTGGCTGATCAGAAATGCAAAAACATTTTGTGCTCAGGAGTGTGGTTCAGCTGTTTTGGCAAGCTCTTGGCACAAGAATGAAAGTTATTTCCTTAGTATGAGGACAAGTGCCTGAAATGGTGGAGATTTGGCTTCAAGTCACAGCTTGCTTTGGAGGTTTTCATGTCATGTAAGGTTTAGCCCTCCACCCCCTAGAGGGTCCCTCTATGATCAGTCGAGAGACAAGGGCTCCTGCTCTCCATCACTTTGAAAGAGATTATCTCTCCTTAAGCGACAACAGAGAAGGCCGAAAGAGATGAGTTAACTGATTTCGGCTGCAGTTTTACATCACAAAGAGTTTCACAGCTATTCTGGTTTAAAGCATCATCTCCTTCCTCTCCTTACAACCCCCCTCCCTCCCCATGGATTTCTTTGCTCATTTACACCCCATCCAGTGGCACGCTACCCCTGCAGCTGTGCAGCTGCATTGAAAACAACTTTGCGCAACCACTTGAGAGAGAAAATAACGAAAAGAAAATAATGTTTTGGAGGGAGTATTTCAATCTGGTTCCGGAGTGGCCCCTCAAGAAGCTGCATTGACACAGCTGGTGCACCCTTGTCAGGGGCTGGACAAGGCGACAGTGGGAAGATACAACAACACGGGCTGCAGGCAGTTATGTTACATAGCACCTTAATCTGCACTTCTGCTTCTGGAAAGCATGTTTATGTTCCTAGGGCACGTCCCAGCTGTGTCCAAGACTCTTTAACATGATAAAGCTTGAGCACGCACTAGCCCCTCTCCTTCCTATTTTATGTGTGGACATAGAAAAGAAAGCCGAAACCTTCTTACTTTCACCCAGAAACTGATATGGGAACAGAAGGGTGCTCCTGCAGAGTGCTGTGGGAGTAAGATCCTCTAGCTACTGATATGGAATCTACAGGTATCTGTTGTGAGTCAAGGTAAGTGCTAAATAATAAGTTGAGCAGTTTCAGTGTCTACACTGATCTGTGGCCTTGGGCAGAAGTTTGTCTCAGAGCTTCTTCTTCCCATACCAAACCAGAGCAATAGTACTTCTGCAATTTTCCAGTTCACAGGAAGAGCTGCTGGGAGGAGACTATGAGATCAGTGACTAAGTTTAAGCAAGCTCAAAAGTTCTAGAAGAAGACCATAGTGTCTACAATGCCAGATTTGCTGATAACAGAATTCAGAGGAAGTGGGAGCCAAATTCTGCTGGCTGCTTCTCAAAGGCAGCCTCATGACAGAGCTTTCCTGTGATGTGACTTGACTCTGTAACTGCCAATTGTCAGCCCGTATCATAACACCATTCTGAATTAAGACATCTGTTGCCTGGGGGCAAAAGAAAAGGGATGCTTCTTACAAGTAATGAAAGTCCTTTTGATTTTTGTGAGGGTTGTTATACCAGATACAGAAAAGTCCCTTCAGACTTGCACACTGGTACATGAGGCAATGAAATCAAAATCATCCATCCTTTTAACTACAAACATGTAATGTGCTGGAAAGCGCATCAGAATAGTGTGAATCAACAAGAACAACTATGTAGTCATGTTCCAAGAAAATTCTAAAAGTAATTTTTGTAGAGGCTTTCAGAAAAAGGAGTGTGATGGTCTGAGATTCATGGTTGACCCCAAACACCCCACTATGAAAGCTCCAACTTAGAAGATTTAACTCTCTGAATAGGAAAGAGCACAAGTAAAGTTTTAAACAACAAAGTTACTTTCCTTCAAATTAGCCTACAATTCAATAGCCACAAAATATAGATGTAAAGCACTATGACTGGAGGAAAACTGTAGCAACAGGTCTTTGGAAAGGATACTGAGATAGGCACATTCCCTGCTGCTTGAGGCAGTCAGTAGACAAATAAGTATGCTCCAGGTGCCAGTTCTTACCTCAAGGCAGTTTTACACAGAGATGTGGTCAAATGCATGTGGAAACTGGGGAAAAAGGGTGAACAAGAGTTACCTTTGTGCTCTGCATCACTTGATGAGGAACCTGCACACCAGACTGGAGTATGCCTATGGAAGGAGAACAGACCTGCACCCTCCTGTAACGAGTCAACTGCCCTTCACCAGCAGATACAAAAGCATCGCAAACCAGATAGAGTTGTTTCTATTCAACAGCTGGCTTTCTATTTATCTGGCTGAAGAATAAGCTAGAGCAAATGCGTACAGTACCACACTGGCACTGCAAACAAATGGGCAGAATACATCCTCTGTGGGCATTTGTCTAGACCCAGAAAAAGCCATTCACAATTTGTGGGACTCCTTCGTGCAGAAGCGTAGAAACATACTCTAACATTGGTTGGCCTTTTTTTTTTTAAGGTACAAGTGGGAAGAAGAGGCAGATCGACTCACCAGAGCATAAGCGTAAAAGAAACATCCAGTTTGACAAGACAAGGGAAAATGATTTTGAACTATAAAAGGGGTGATTCAGATTGCGTATAAAGAAAAATATTTTACAGCAAAAGTGGTGAGACACTGGAACAGGCTGACCAGAGAGGTGGTAGACGCCATGTTCACGATGATGCTCAAGATCAGGTTGGACAGAGTTCTGAGCACATGATGTAGCTTTAGGTGTCCCTGTTCATTGCAGGGGAATTGGACAAGATGGCCTTTAAGAATCCTTTCCAACTCAAATGATTCCATGATTCTATGATCATCCCCTTTTATTTAGTTCTGAATTACATCCAGATTTATCACAGAGAGATGAGCCACTGAATCACCGTGCAAAGCTGTTGCAGACACTCATCACCCACCTAGAAGTGACCACCAGAGGTTAGAGGATTTTGAAATCTATTGCACTCCCATTAATTTCTCTTCTTTTCAAACTTCTCTTCTGCTTGTCCAGCCACTATTTTAGACTTATTTTATCTATTATATTAGATCTTTTGCCTTAATTTCTTACAATATCTTTTTCTCACATAGACCTGGATATTGCATGCAATTGGATTATTTATCTCTGTAAACTAATTGAGCCTGTATCTTGCAGCTTCATACCAATATCTTTGCCTATGCAGCTGAAGTTCTCCTCTGGGCTATTGTCATCTCAGACCTTGATGAATCCCATTTCATCTTTTCCTTCTTCCTTTCCTCTCAAGCAACTTCTTCTGAGTTCTGCTTAGTTCTACACAGTCTAACAGCTTCATCCCTACTTAATGCTAAAATGAATTCCTAGAGCATGGTGCCTCAAAAGTAACATATAGAAGTGCTCAAAGGACCCATCTGTTACTAGCACTCCAGTCCTGACAGATGATGCATGCATATTACATTTGGATCCCTCCAAGGCTGTGGACGCTGCCGGGTTGAGGCAGCTTGCTGACAGTGCTAGTGTGCAATGAGTCCTTGAGAAGAGGCTGTTACAGAGAGTGCCCATAGTGGTACCAAGAACAGCAAATAATGATAAGAAAACAGGGGAGAGCTTAGCAGGATGATGCACAAGATCTGATGCTACGTTGTTTTTTTGTTTTGTTTTGTTTTTTGTTTTATTTTGTTTTTAAGATAGTCTGAAGATATTTTTAAGAAACAAAAGTTCACTATGGGCGCAAATGCTCACAGGTTTGTGTAAGGAATACAGGCACAGAGTGTCCAGCACAGCTCTCGTTGGCTGTGGCCTTGTTACATCCCAAGGATGTCTGCACAGAACATGAGCATTCACCATGCTGTGTAATTATGCTGATAGGGAAATCATAGATTTTTTCACAGACAGCTCTTAGAGTAATCAAATAACATACATTCAGTCTGTAAGGGATCCCAGATCGACAATTCCATTGAACACACAGAAAAAAAAAAAAAAAGTTATTACTTCTGATTCTTAACATATTAATATTTACTTTTAATATTGCTTTCTATATCTGTGCTCTCAGCTACGTAGGCTGGTGTCCTACTACTTTTTAATTAAACTGTACAGTAGCATAGGGGAGAGAGTCATTCACTCCTCTGGCTGAAAAAGAAGCATACGGCTAAAGATATTGCCACATGCAGTGCAGGCTGACAGCCAAAGATCCAGCACTCACAAACACTGATGGGACTTGCACTCAGGCTCCCAAGTATAGAAGCTGTTTTCTAGTAATGCACAGGATAAGGCTTTGGTACTGATAAATACCAAGGAGTAGCATGAATAAGATGTGTGGGGAAGGAGAGAGAAGAATAAACAAGGCACATATTTTCTGTTTCTAAGAGGAAAAAAAGCAAACAGACAACATAAAAAAAAATTCCACAACAAAATAACAATTAAGTAAAAACAACAACTTAACAACAACCATTCCCAGAATGGGAATTTGTAAGCTACAGAACATGTAATATCCTCAGCATCTCTGATGGTCACCTTGGTATTACAAGTGACTTGTTTATACTACAGTATTAATTACAGAATGGAGCCCCTGTCCTAAAACTGAAGAAGAAGCTGTCCTGCTGGCAGAGGTATCCCTGTGCAAAGATTCCCCTTTAAAGGCTTTCTTTTCAGGGCTGCAGACTAACACCAGATTAGGTGAATGACAATGATGCCACCAAAATTTTGATGACCCAATTGGAGCCAAAGCAGAGAGCTCACTGCCATGACCCTTCACAGGTTCAAGGGTCTGTGTAATCAAAGTTATGCTGCAGCCAGGAGGGGAGAAAACTGGGCTCTAGCATTGCACTGCCAGCCAGCTAAGGACAAAGTCCTCAGCAGCTGCTCTTGTGCAAGACAGCTGGGATTTGGCAGCTTTGCGTACAAAAAAATGTCTGTAACTAATTTCTGGACCAAGAGATAAGAAGAAGAAGAAAAAAATTGAATTAACTTTTTAACAGAGAGGTGATTCAATACTACTCCATGAGGCTGCTGAAGGGGCTTTTCTAGTCTCCAGTCCTAGGGCAGGCTTTGTGGGTATTAATATAAGGTGGAGTACAGGATGTCATAGAATAGACACACCAGTGAAGCAGGGTGAATCAAAGAATGGGTTAGAGTGTGTGTAAGGGAAGAGCACGGGAGCAACCCTCCACATGATAGAGAATAATGATTTAATATTATGGAAGCAAACCTTTTCATTGGAAGGTGTGGGAGCTGAGACTGATCAAGGAGGCCTGAATTTGGATTTGGCCAACAGCAAACATGAATTTGGGAAGAAACAGGTTCACAAGCAGGAAGGTGCTCAGATAATATTGAGAAACTAAGGCTGTTCCAAGGCCTCTGTGGCACAACTCTGCAGGTACAGGAGACAGACCAGTCCCGGCTCATCACTTCGATCTGCTCTATCAGAGAAGGTTGCTCTAAGGCCTTTACTGTGCTAGCCAAGAGTGACAAGGCATTCAACACCCTTGGGAACAACACAAGAGTCACTGAGTTAGCTAGGCTGGTCAGCTTAGCTTGTAAGCCTGTGAATGTAAATATGAAACCAAACAGCATATGGATAGCAACCATTAATGGATTATTTTATGCTGTGCATACGTATGAGTTTGTGTGGGTGGTGAGTGCACACAAGATGTTTGTACAGATACTTGCAGAACGGAAATTTGAAAGTGGAATTGAAAGTGATGAAATTATTCTGCTGCATGAAAGTCATGGAGATGTACAACCAGATGGCTTTCCTGTATGACTTTGCTATAGACTGGTACTGGCCTCAATATATTAGTAAAATTACACTTGCTGGTAAATGCCCAAACCGTGACATATTAGGGAGCAGCATTTTTAATCAATAACTTTGTATGTCTGCTGGGTTGATTTCATTCTCCTTAGCACATTCACTGCCATAATGGAAAAATTCTAAAATGAATGAGCTGATGAGCTTTCAAAAGAAGATGTCAGAAAAATCCTTAGAGGTTCGCATCTTGTGGATTTTGAGGTTTTGGACACTTGTTAAATCTGGTGTTAAAAGTGAACAGCTTTGACTGATGATGCAGTGCAATGTTGGAATTGAAGGAGAAGAAGATCCCAGCTGAAGGCCAGCACGCAGATGTGACTAATGATACTGCATTCCACACAACAGAAATCATCATCTCCTCACTGAGCCATGACCAGCTTTACTTCGGACTTCTGTACATTTGAAAGCACTCAGACACAGTGGGAGAAGTTCCAGTCATCATAAATAAACTTAGTCTATTGCTAAAAAGCCAAAAGGTGCCTCACAAAATATTCTCACGTTAAGTGATACTGTGAGAGTTCTTCACGTAGAATTATAATCCTCCAAACAACAGTAAGCTGAGCACAAAATATAGACTGGTCTCTCTTTAAGTAATAAGTATTTTAATTTTCTTGCTTGATTTAATATGGCAAAGGGAGTTAATTTGTTACTTAATGGTTAAGGATACTTTCCTGACTGTTCTTTTTTACTCTCTGAAGTACACGTGGGTATGAGCCCATTAAAAGTAGAACAGTTACAGAATCACAGACTAAATCAGGCTGCATGGCACCCAGGGGCTACCTGACCTGACTACCTGCTTGTAGCAAGGAAAGCTTCTAAGCTGGGCGAGGTTGCTCCAGGCTTTTTTCAGATAAATTATGAAAATCTCCCAGGACTGAGATTCCAATGCTTCTTGGTACCTGCTCATCTTCATCACTGAGTTTTCTTTCCTTACATTCAGTCAGAGCTTGCCTTACTGTAGACTGTCCATTTCCTCTTATACCTTACCCAGAAAAGCCTGTTTTCTGTCTTACCTATAGACCCCTTCTCTGCAGGGAAAGATGGCAGTTAGCGTTCTCCTTCCATTCTCTTTTCAATCAACATTTCTGTCTCAGTATCTCCTCTCACATCACATGCCCCAGCCTCAATCATCTTTTCAGTGCTCTGCTGGACTCCCTCCCCCAGCAGTTCCCCAGATGCAGTCTAATGAATACTAAATAGAATAACTTGTCCTGCTGACAAGGTTCTTGCTAAGAAAAGCCATCCTTCTTGCCTTTCTTGGAGGTGGGTGTGATATTTGCCTTTCTTTTTATCATTGGGAACCTCATCCAATTGACATAATCTTTCAAATATGATAAAACATAGCCTTGCAATGATATCAGCCAGCTCCCTAGTAACCCTTGGATCCATGCCATTCTATTCCAAGGACTTGCACTTGTCCCTTGCTTATGCTGATGCAATCTTTACGCAATCCCTTAATCTTCCTCTACCCTTAGCATTGTTCATTTCCTTCAAACTTTGACATGAGGCATACAGATTCTAACAGTAAAGACTGAGAAAAAGGAGGAACTGAGATCTACTACCAGTCAGATTATTCCTCACCTAATGGTAAATATTTACCATTAAAAAAAAATTCACTTACATATATACACGTAAGGGATACAGCAAAAGTAATGCCTCCTGTTTTATGATGTTCTTAACACAGCTTTGGCTGTATTGCAGCTTTTAATTCATAATTTACTTCCATTACCATCCAAGAGGATGGGATGAGAAACTGTGTATGTGGTAAGTGGGAGGAGCAGAGCAAAGTTGATCAGAAATGGATGAAGGCAGGAAACTACTAGTATGTAAGGAATTGAAGATGACACCCACCAGTAAAAGTTTCTATGATTCAGTAAGGAGTGAATCAGATTTAATTTGTATCATAGCTTTTGATTTTTAGGTTGTCACACAAAAATGTAAGTCATTTACAACTATATAAGTGATAGACAAAATTCACAGTCTTATGTAGGCTTTCCGATTAGAAATCTGATACTGGGAAATCCATAGGGAGTTTTAGCAATTTAAACCATTTTCAGAATATATGTGGTAGAGAAGAGGTGTAGTTTTTACTTAATGCTTTATGTTGTTTTTTTTTTTTTATTTTAGAGTTGTAATCCGGCTGCCTGAGGTCTGCAGTGACCATTGTTGGTATCTGTAAGTTATGACTTGCCTCAAGAAAAGAGAAAGCAAGAAGGCTAGTATTATCCAGAAGGATAATGTTAAATTGTCTTGATCATTCCTCGTAGGGCAGTGGGTAAGCACATCTAGTGACTGTGCCTGCCCAAAATTAGGTTGCTTTGTATGTGCATCCAGTGACTAGATCGAGAATCTCACTGCTTTACAATGGATTATTTTCCAAATCCCTGGATTCCATAACAGCAGGTAACGTCATGTAACCTTGTAATTTCCTATTACTTCATCCAATTTCTTCTGGCTGCAAAGCTCGTAACCCCTCATCCCACCCTTCCCAATCCACATATGTAATCAAATGCCAATTCAAATTCATAAACATCTAAATACTTTTTTTTTTTTTGCATAACTTAAATAGGCTACAATACTGTTTAATAACAACAATAGAAGAACACTTGCTGCTGAGGAGACAAATTACATTTGTTGGGGTGAATTCTCTTCAGTCTGATCTAGAAAGCTATTTGGTCTATCAATACCCATTTTCATGAGAGGCGATGAAGGGTGGTGTTCCATGGGTTCAACAATATTACATTACAGAATCCAAGTACTAGCAAGATTACTTGCTGGACTACTGACCAAAGATTTCCTCTGTGGAGGACTTACGGTTAATAAGATCAACAGTCTGTAGAAAGGGAGAAACTCTGGTTACCAGGCAGATCCTCCACACTATAGTCACTACATTTTGTGCAAGGAAGCACAACAGTGCACGAAACTTTCTCCCTTTGGGACCATGGAAGTGAATTTATCTATCTATCTTTATGTGCTTTACCCAGATTTGACACACCAGCAAGTGAATATTTATTGATTTCTTCTGAGCTTACATTTCCAACACAATAGAGTTAGATTTTTCACAAGGGATTACTTAGTCTCAAGAGATGGAAAGGGACAATAAAGTACCACTACATTTTCAGTAATTACATACTGCTCTTCTGTTAAGAGAGAATGCAATGAAAGCTTGTTTGATTTGCATCTAGAAAATAAGAAAATGTGGTGAAAAAAAAAAAAGAATTTGGATCAAGCAGAAAAGAATGGGATTTGCTAGTATCAAATAAACAACATTTTTTCACCTCCTAAAATAAACCAGCATACAACTTGAAGATATCATAATTACAAGCACTGTGCCAGTGCCCAGGGAATTAGAAGAAAGGAGCCATACTGTCTCTTACTTCGTAATTAACTTCCATTACCATCCAAGAGGATGGGATGAGATAAACTGTATATGTAGTAGGTAGGAGGAGAAGAGGAAAGATGATCAGAGATGGGTGAAGGCAGGAAACTTCTAGTATGTAAGAATTAGAAAAAAAGCTTTGTAAAAAGAAATGCTCCAACTCACCAGCTCCTCTTTTCCCTATGAGGAGAGACATACGAGAAACTAGGAGGTTTTCAGCATCCTCAGGTCTCAGATGCTCATACTCCAGTCCTATTTAATTCTATCAGAATCTCATGATCCCCAAGGAAACAGACAATACTGATACTTCTACAATACTTCTATTTCATCTCTGGGATAATGAAGGCCAAGAAAGTAAATTCATGCAGCTACTGAAACCTGTATCTAGGATTTCTCAAAATGTTCAATGATCTGGCTGATATTTGATTCAATAGAAATTAGATAGTAAAGGATTTTGGAATTATCTACTAACCACTTACGTGCCTTTTTAGGTACATATGTACCTTTACAAATGAGGCATTAGTTCATTTCTAAAAGCAATATGGAATCTTAAGTATGGTAGCTCCTCACAGAGAAAGCTCATAGGAGTTCCGCTTCACAAAAGCTTTGTAGGTCCAACTTGCTTTCAGCTTACGCAGTGGATTGAGCAAGGTAGTCAACAAGAAACTTAAACTTGACTATTCATAGACGGAAAGAAAAAAAAATCTGGCTGGTATAAGTCTGCATAACATCTGTGACTCGGGGACTGTTTCATCTGTGCCATCTCTGACATGGAGCGTTCTGTTCAAAGTGCCTAAATGTTCAGTAAGTGTAGACTGAGAGGAACAAACACTGTTACAAGGTCCAGTTTGTAAGCAGAAGATGCTTCATGAAGGAGAGCTGGTTCATTTTGTCTGGATAACTGTGGACCAAGGAAGGTCTTTCACAGGGACTCACCTGGCTAAGCCTCACGTCTTCAGTTTCACAGGTTTGGTTTATGATAATAAATTCAGGTTCTATATAATGACTGCTATGTGTTCAATACATTAATTTTGTTGAAAACAGAGATGTCCATTTCTTCAATGCAACCGTAATAATAGCTTGTCTTCCTTAGAGACTGACAGAGTGGTGTGAATAAAAGAACTCTGCTAGACAGCAAAGTATGCCAAATGGACATATTTTACTAGATGAGAAAACAACTTGTCACTTCTAATTGTTCAAATTATGTGTGATTCAGTTCTTCCTGCGGTTATTTTTGAAATGTTGTTAAGAAGGTATAATACGCAGCTAAGAATAAAGACTGAAATTGCTAGCTCCCTTGGTAGGTAGGTGGTGATAATGAACATTTCATAAAGTTATTGTTAACAGACAAATCTGCACTCTCAGGAAGTCTCTAATAGCATTAATAGACCCTCACTAAAGTAATGGTTCTTATGGAATACATGTGGGTTTTGATCTGCTGCTTTTTCTTTTTTTTTTCCCCCCCTTTCCTTTTCATTTGCTTAAGATTTATAGAGCAGAGCTAAAATTGGAGTGAGGGGTCCAAGCTCCTGATACCAATCATTGTGAAGTGACATCCAAAATGTTTGGGATCCCAATGCATGTTCTGCAGCTGGCTCACAAGCCACAATGTGGGCTCACTGCCACGTCCGTCTTTCGCCATGAGAGTAGCTGCAGCACATACTCCTCTGGTTGTGTGACAGACACTGTCACAAGTCTCATTTTCATTGCTTAGCCCACAAGTCCATATAACTACTGGTTTAGATCTTTTCTAGTCTGTTAACTACTCTTGTCCTTAGGTGGGTATATGTAAAAGGTGCTCTAGATGATCAGAGGAAATCAGATCATACTGGTAATTAAGATATTGCACAAGATATTTAGATTGTTGAAGAACTACAGATGATTGCCAGATCTCAGCCCTGAATCTCTGCCTAGGCAGCGCCTCAAGAGCAGCATACCCTGAACCAGGCAGACATGCCAGCCAACATCTTTCATGCCAATGCAGTTTTAGCAGCAGAGCTGTGCTTCATGAGTAGAGCTTGTTTTGTTCCTTCACCTTCACCTGCTTGACTACAAGCCAATACCCTAAAATAACTAAAAACATATAGGCAGGAACCTTAGCAAGTGCCTGAGCTGTGGTTGCAGAAACTCATGTAGCAGTGCTCAAATAACTTCAGACTTATTAGCATGAGCATTGGCAGGTATTAGTCTTGGTATCATCAGCGTTAGAGAGCAGCACAAGCTAGCCACAGTAGCACATATCTAGCTTCACAATGTTAACAGCTATTACTGTCTATGATTGCTATGGTGAATACAGGTGGGGCTTTCTACAGGGTGAAAGTCCAGCAGCTTCCTTGTAGATTAAGTATTTGCTAATCAATGATTTATTTTAGGATGGAGAAAATGCTGTTTGGAGCAGAGGCTGAAGGAGAGTACGGAGGAGATAGATGGAAATCACTGGAAGAATCAACAGGAATTTAAATACCACTCAGGCAATTCCATCACCTTTGGAATAAGACTAGCTTATTCAGCAAATGAAACTTGCCAATGGGGAGGAAAAAAAAAAAAAAAGTTGTCATATGTGAGTGCTCACAAGGCTTCCCCTACCATTGACGTAGAGGCATTTACAGGCAGAGTGCATTAATCCTGTAAACATGCCAAGTCTGACTAAAGAACTTTCTTTGCTGAGCTTCTGCATCACCATACATAGCTGACCTTTGTTCTTTAATTAACTTTCTTGGTGAATAACCAGAGCTTCTTCAGTCTATACCATGCCTTGCTCTCCTGGCAGGTATCTTGCAAATCTTGTTATTGGCAAATGCAAGCTTCCCACAGGCACCAGAGCTTCTGGCTGTGGTCATGCAAGAGGGAATATCCACAGCCCTGCAAACATCGTTTCTTCTAAATTGTCTGACACTATAGAATTCGCTACACAGCAGGACCTCCACACATGTACTCACCTTTTGTGTAGTATCTCCTTCATCTTTGGATATTTATCACGTGAATTGCTATCCAAGGTAGTCATGCTAAGCTTACTTCATAGCTAATGGAAATAGATACTTGTAAAGCTCAGACTATCTGCAGTCTTTTCATCAGCAGTCTAGGAATGAAATGCGTCATCCTTTAGCCTTGTCTTCCTTTTTCTCTCCATTAATTATCAGGAGGACTTATTCAGAAATAAGAGTCTACATTAGTTGGTGAATCTCACCCATGTGATTCCACTTGCCAGGTGTCTGTAACATCATCTGGTTATAATTTAGTTTGCACTGACTTAGTCATAGCTAAAAATCTAATTAGCTAGGTCTAGATTGAAGTTAATGAGGGATTTTTCCCATTACAAGATTATCTGGATATCAGAACTGATCTGATGTACAAAGCAGAATGAAAGGAGACCTTGCATACTTGGGAAAAAAAAAAAAAAAAAGTTGCCTTAGCTTTTCATTACAGCAAGAAAAATGAACGTAGAACTTAAATTACTGAGTTACGACAAGGAAGATAATAGCAAAATATTTTAAGAGTTACAAAGCTGCAATTGAGTCAGGAGTTGTGAGTTTAACTCCTTCTTGTACATTGAATTTGTGGGCTTTTTCAGGTCACTTAGTATCAGCCAGTCCATCAAGAAATAACGTGTATTTACAGCAGATACAATAAAGAAATATGATGAATTTTCAGCACCTTGAAAATTAGTTTAACAAACATCTCGGGCTCAGTGCAAAACCGTGGTGAGAAACAATTCAGAGAACTAATCCGACACTTAATTACCATAGCCACAAAAGAGTCTGGGAGCTAGACAAAGGCAAGAAACAACAGCCGAAATTCTAATCTCATTGATATTAGAACCCTAGCTAACCCTGGGAACTCACCATTCAAGAGCCAACTACCAGCAAATTTAAGGATTTGGGCTCTCCACCCTGTTCTGTGGAAGGGATCATTCTCGGTTTGCATAGTTTCTAACTACGTTAGTAACAGCACGCAGCCTCCGTAACAGAAGAGGGAGTTGATGAGAATACAAACCGAACAAAATCTACAACATCAGTTTTTACCATAGCAACTTGAGAGGAATGAGGAAATAACACTTACTTTCTTTAACATTGGTCATCAGTTGCATTCCTGGGTCACGCTCCAGATAAGGGTTAAATTATAATCCAGGGGCAAATGATTTGAAAAGAGTGATTCATCCGCTGCATTAAATAACTGATGTTTGCTTCATGGATAGAACACAACGCTAGTCAGATCGATATCTTAAGTTTCTGAAGTGCCTACTTAATGGTGTCAGGAAACAGCAACATTTGTGGCCAGATAAAAGGTTTCAGGTGGGTGTTTCTACCTCTCGACTCATTAGCAAAATTGGCATCGGCTGAGCCAGTTTTGGAACAGGCAAAGTGAGTGACTGCTTACACCAGCTGAGGAATTAGGGGCAACAGAAGTGTTAATTTGTGGATATGAAATTCTTAATATTAATCAGTAATAATTGTTTATCAATAAAAACCAGCATAATGTTACAAACAGAGAGCGATGATTCTTATTGTCTTAATTAGTGTTGGAGTTTTAAGAGAAGTAGCCTCTCTACTGCCTTGACTAGAAAAGAGATTCAAATCACCAGTCACGGATGGCTTTTGTCAACCGAAGAATGCACAACAAAAGCCATTCTCAGGAATTCACCGATTAGCAACCGGGAACGGCTCGAGCTTTATCACTTAATCCAAGCCATGCAAGTGAGATCTTTGCGTGCCCGGCAGGGGATTTAAACAAATGCAAAGGCAAGAGTAGGATTTAAGACTGCAGCGTAGATGTGCTCTAAAACTGTGATTCTATTAACTGAGTACTTACATTCAGCAACTGGCAGTGAGTGAAAGCCATCAATCTGAATAGACGAGATGGACAAAGAGAGGACTCAGGGTCAGGCAGAAGGTCAAACTGAAAATGGAGAACAGAATCCAGACCTTTAAACTACCAATCAATCTCCCACTTCACCGGTTTGAACCCTTCCTCCTGCAACTCCCCTTTGAAGTTAACAGAAGATACGTTCTGCTTCGAGTAATGCAGGCAAAGAAGCTGGGACAGGGTGTATGAATGTAGATCTTTTTTTGCTAGACTTTCACAAATAGTCATGCAAGCTTTTACAACAGAAAAGTATGTTCCAAGCAGATAGCTGGTTTGTGCTTGTGAGCATGTATGAGCACTCATGAGTGACCCAGGAATAATGAACTAATCCATGAGTAAATCAGTGTTCATGAACAACTTTACAATAAAAACCTTTGTACAGCCAGTTCTTGAGGGAAGTTCTGTAACAACAAAAGGGCTCAAATAACCCAGCATTCACAGATCACCTAAAGGTAATAAAGCTGAATACTTAGTACCTACGACTTGACTAAGAAGAGCAACAGAGCTTGTAAAGTTCCAGACTCTAGTTGATGTCCATGAAGTTACTCAGTGTGCAGTGAGAAAATTCCCACACATTCTGGAGAATTACTGCTTTTTATTCATGCCTCTGTGGCAGTGGAATTCTCCAAAAATCAAGCACAACATTGCAAGTTCCTTCACAATATTTACACAATAAATTCACTTATACTTCGCCTATCTCATATAGAAGAAACACCTACTACCCACATATTGATCAGGTTAAGAAATCATGATATTCCATCCCCTTTTGGCTACTTCTGCTGGCCATCTGCACTTGCATGGGATTACATAGGAGTCTTACCTGACCCTTGATGGTCATTTTGAATGGAGTGCCCTTACTTCTTTTATTTATATATAGTCACAGGCCACCTAAGACATTCTGCTTCAGTAGAAACAGTACTTGATCAAATAATTCTGTATTCATGGAAAGCTGCATGGAGCATCTGGGTGTATTAGTCAACAGCCACCTGAACATGAGCCAGCAGAGTGCTCAGATGGCTAAGAAGGCCAGTGGCACCCAAGCTTGTATCAGAAATAATGCAGTCAGCTGGAGCAGGGAGGTGGTCATCCCTCTGTAGTTGGCACTAGTGAGACCACACCTTGAATACTATGTTCAGTTCTGGGCTCCCCATTGCAAGAAAGACACTGGAGCCCTGGAGTGTGTCCAGAGAAGGAAAACAAAGCTGTGAAGGATCAGGAGCACAAGTCTTATGGGAAGTGATTGAGGGAACTAGGGTTGTTCAGTTTGAAGAAGAGGGTGCTCAGGGGAGACTTATCGCTCTCTACAACTGCCTGAGAGGAGGTTGTGGAGAGGTGAGGGTTGGCCTGTCTCCCAGGTGGCTGTGATAGGATGAGAGTTAATGGCTTTAAGTTACACCAGAAGAGGTTCAGGTTGGATTTTAGGAAAAATTCGTAATTCTTAGAGTAGTGAGGCATTGGAATGGGCTGCTCAGGGAGATAGTGGAGTCACTGTCCCTGGTGGTGTTCAAGAAATGTGCAGATGTAGCACTTAGGGACAAGGGTTTGTGAACATGGTGGGGATGGGTCAATGATTGGACTGCATGATCTTAGAGGTCTTTCCCAACTTAACTACTCAATGATTCTGTGATTCTATCTTGATTAAATAAGACAACACTCTTTTTTTTCCAAGGGAAGGTTGATGTTTCCATTACATGTGTCTCCCTCTTTAGAAAGTTTCAAATATCTATCTGGTATCATCAGAAACACTTCCACCTCCCAGAGAATCAGAAAATTCCTACAAGAGACAGGAAAAGCCTGGATAAGGTAACTTTCCTGTTGCAAGACTGTAGAAGATTATGTATAAAAGGAAGAAAAAGGAAGTATAATGAAGGTGTGATGCAAATAACAGCATGTTTTGTCCTTGTTTTACTACCTCTGAAACCAATAACAATAGGCACTGGGAAAACAGCAGGCCTAAACCTGACCACAATAAATGGAACAGTGTGGAAAGAGGCCTATGTTTATGGCTGTTGCATGGAAGTCATTCAAAGGAAACCTATGGTTTTTACAGCCTGGATAATCTACATTGCTTGAAGCTGTATACAGTGTGTGCCACACACCCTTCCTTCATACTCACTTTATAAACTATGCAAGAAGTCAAGGTGAACTAGGTTTCACCACTACCTCATGAACTTTAATGCACTTTGCCACTGGCATTACTCGCCTCGCTGAATAGCAATCACCCGAATCCGGCTACACAAAGCATCCTTGGTTGGGAAAACAATAGATGCTGAGATGTCAAGTGTGGGCTTTGTAATACCTGCTCTGCTCTGAGGGAGAGGCTCTGGAAGCAGAGGAGTTGTCAAGAAGGAGCCTTCAGCAGTTCTACTAGCCACGGTCTCAGAAGGACAGGAACAGATTTCAAGTCCCAGAAGGATCTCTTGTCTTTTAGTGAGCTGATAAAAAGTAAGGAGTTGGATCTAAAAATGTCACTGCTATTGTTGTTTAATTGCCATCCATGCATTTTGCTACAGATTTTTACTATCCCCATCACAACGCTATAAGCAATCACTAGCATCTCCAGTGAATGCTGTCCAGTGAGGTTGTACTCATCCAGCAGCTTGGTACTTTTGTACTCTCTTCTGGTCAGACAACCTCGATCTTTCCATTATGCTCAGGTCTCACCTGTTAGCTTGCTCATTCATTGGTCTGCTCCCCTACAAATCCACCTTAAAAATCACTTAGAAAATGGCACAAAAGCATTCACTCAGATGGCGATGTTAATTTAAATGAATCAGTCTGGATCATCCCCTTGGGTATGACTCTCATTTATATTTAAAATCACATTTCACAGATACAGGAAATGGAAAATTTGATATTTCCAATTAAATTGGCACTTTCCATGAATTACAGTGTTCTATTGTTATTGACAGTTTAGTGCAGTGACAAACCAGCCCAATGTATTGACTTCTGTAACCTCAAACACTGCGAAGAAAATTATCTTTAAAAATGCAAAACCTTTTAGCTGAAACAAACAAACAAACAAACAGAAGAGACTAAAGCATTTGATGCATCTATTTAAAAAAGAAAAGAAAAAAAACAACAGCCCCCAGAGATGATGCTATTTTCTTTTGTAATCTAATGGTGTTATCTCCACGATGACTGCTTCTCACCTGTTTCCTTCATCTTTGCTGGTGCTAAAATTACTATGACTTTTACCATGTGTTGATTATCCTATGAAGGACAAATGCAGACTCAAAAGTTACTGGACAGTAAAACCTTTCATTAGTCTCTACACAGAACATAGAAAACCAGGAAAAAATCAAAACAAGTGTGCATATTCTTGAAACTTTGTTTTTATCTCTGTCTTCAGAATAACTGGGAAAATTAAATTTATAAACTAACCCATTTTTAACAGCTGGATACTGTATTATAAATAAATATTTTAAAATATTTTAATACATATAAATGATAAACACATTTTAAAAATATAGATAAATACATCTTTTAAAAAAAAAAATTAAAATAAAAGATAAACTACTCAGAGTACAGAAGGATTTATCAGTGGGTTGGAACCGGCTCATGGGCTGCCTACAAGCACCCTTGTGATTTAGCTTATATGGTGCAAATAAGAATGCACACATCCCACCTGACACATTCCTTGAGCAAAACCAACAAGGAGCTACTGAACTATTTCAAACAGGTAGGTGGTCTTGTCCAGATCTGGTGCCTGCTTTGTTTCACAGGGGGCTTCTTTCACTTCAAGGGCTGCAGCAGCTGCATCCACAAAGGAGAAGAAAACATGCACACGAGTGAAAAACAGATGTGTCCCTCATTGACCAGGAACATGTAAACCAACACTATTCTTGATGTGGGGCTTACTTGGGAGGAACCCAGAGCTCCTACCAAGACTCCTGCTTGAGAAAGGCAACAGCTGTGACTTCCCTGATATCTAATTCTCGTACATTTATGAGTTAACTTACAATGCAATTGAAAAGGTGATTGTAAGCCCACATTCTTGGCTTGCATAATACTGTACAAGTTTACATTGTCTGAAGACACTCATAATCTGCTCAGTTATCCATCAGGAATCTGGTGTGTATTTATTGTCCTTCCATTATCTTAATCTGTAGATTTTATGAGGGAGGGCGGAAGTATGCGGATTGGGTCTGCAAACATCCTCTGAGATAGCCACAGTTTAACTGGGAACTTCTCAGTGGGAAAGTGGTTGAAGTGACATGTGGCTTTTTTAATCAATTTAGTCAGTGCTGACTTTCAACCTTCCCTGTGGTACTTCTTAAAGAACATTAAGAGCACATGAAGGCTTTTAAGAACAGAACTCTCCACTGCATGCTAATGAATGAGGGTGACAGCAGTTTCAAGTGCATGCTAGAGTGTCTGCATTACACAATGCAATCCTGGGTGCAAAGATGCCTACACCAGCAGCATTGCAGCTAGCAGCACAAGCATGATAACCAGTGTTGAGAAAATAGGAAGAACGGCCTTTCCAAACAGCCCTACTGCTTTTAAGCCAAATCTAGTTTCTCCAAAGTGTTTTTGTGTGTGGCAACCTGGAAAGGAAAAGATCAGCTTTAGTCCATATGCCTGTGTTGCATGGCATAGACATGATCATGCCTTCTCCAGCTTCCCAAATGATTGCCTTGTTAAAGAAGTGATTTAGAAAACGTTTTGGGGTGAAAAAGTAGAAAAAAAAGCAAAAAAGGAAATAAAAAGATAAAGGTAAAAAAAAAAAGTTTGTCTTAATGTTTTTGTAAAGAAAATGATTGGTTTGGGCTGAGCCTTCCTCTGAGAGTGTTTGCAAATCAAACATCACACAGTTGCCAAGTGCCTGAAAATCAAAATGTGAAAGTGACCTAAAATAAAAGCAAAAGTGATTGCACAATTTCCATCAACATGGAAGAATAACTGGTGGCTTAGATGCAGGGTGAGTAAAGATCTCTAGAATGTGACTCATCCACCTCCTAAATGTGCATGATGCCAAGGCTGCCTATAGAAACGCCTGAAAGTTATATACATTGTTCAGGTGAGATTTGTCTTATCTTAAAAGTGGGTTGGATGAATCATACCCTTAAAGTGCCTTTGATCAAATTATATATAGATACATAATATCAGATGAGATGAATTCTTTGCCTGATCATTAACATAGATAAATCTGCAACATTATAAAGTCTTTTCAAGTTAAACGAAGCATTTTAACAGAAAGAAAGATTTTAGAGATTGATAAGGCAAGGCTGGAGTTGCCTTGTGTGATCTATGCAGTCTTATTTCCAAAAAAAATTGTACAAATCTTAAGCAGTGACTTCTGCCAGTATTTCTGGGAGCTACAGGATGGGGAAAATTAACTGTGTCTTAAGAGTGTCAAAGCTGAGTTATAGAGATAAAAGGCTGAAGAGAGAATTTAGTCCTTATGCCAAGTTTTGCCAGCCTACCTGTGCTGGTGCAGAGTGAATGCAGGAGTTATTCCAACAAGATAAGCCTGTATTTCCCTGGGAAGAGTAGTATGAGCATTATACTTGATAGGAGGGTTTCCTGGTATAACGATACCAATTGAATTGAACAGGCAAACACTTCCTTCTGCAGATAAGGTTTGAATTAGTCCAGCAGCATGTTCCTACAATACGATCGTATATTGCCCTCACTCAGCTTTGCTATTTTCCATACATGTAACTGACTGCATTGAAAAATCTGCTCCTACCTTACTGCATGTGTCTGCTTGTATGCAGTTTCAACATCTCTCATTGCTCAAATTAGAAGTGCTGTGACCCACAGAATTAGCAGACTGCTAAACAAAACCAGTGCCCATCTGAGCAAAGGGGGGCCGGGGCTGCAGACTTGAAAGCCAGTGTCTGAGCATGAATCAACAAATGATCCCATTCTAAGTAGATCTGAAACTAGATGTCAGGTCAGTCCACCAGACCCTGCTTAATCAGCTGTTTTTGCTTAGAAATGTGATAAGGGAGGGCAAGGCTGGGAGCACAGCTCCTATTGGCAGTCCCTGACAGCTCCCTCTCATTGCGAAGCAAGCAGTGTGCAAGATTATAGGTGCAAAACCTGCTCATCTACCCAGAGACTGCACAGCTTGACTTCTTTACCTGTGCGTCATTTATTTGTGTAATGACATTTCACAGTTGTTCCATCTGTATGTAGAGCTTTACTCTTTAAAACAGATAATTCATGTCCAACATAACTGAACCAAATACGGCAGAGCTGAACCACACTCCACAGTCCTGTATTGCAGGTGGCATCATTAGGGCCCTCCAGTGGCAACATGTCCACAGGTGCCTCAGCCCCTATTAAGGGGCTACAGACCTTCTCAAAATTGCTACTAGCTACTCAGAAGGTGCTCACCTGGGATTTGGGGCCAAGCCTCTGTTCCTCCTGAGCTGCTGGATACCTGCTCTGCAGGTGTGCTTGTCCCATGCTGTGCATCTATATTATGTTTATTGAGACGGATTGTAGGTGTCATGTTTTCACATCTCCACACCTTTACAAGAGAACTACAGAGTATACCACTACCTGTCCCTCTTCTTTCCCTGAAATGAAAATTTAGCTCAGGGAATTGAGAAAGACTAGATCCTGTCTAGCCTGGGGCCTTAGCTGTGATACAGGTTTCAGCTCCTTGATATTAGTCACACAGAAACATGAACCTGTGTCTCTTTGGTGTAAGTGACTTCCACGGCTTCCCTGGCTGTTTTGAGGCATCTCTGGTTTTCAGAGATAGAAAAGCCACACACAGGTGCTTGTTTCTGCCATAGGAATCACAGGACAGCACCGTGTGGAAAAGGGCTGTCTGAGTCAGCTATTTCTGCATGCATCCTTTGCTTTTCCCAGGTTCTATGGGACAATGCAGATAGAATATAAGTATCCATACTTGTGGTATCACGCAGAAATTCTGTGATAGATCCCAAATTTTCCAAAGTCTTAGGTCAGATATTCAATCCTCATGCGTTAATATTGCTATTCAGCTGAAAAATTCAATTTTGAATACAAGAGATCATGGACAAAAACAAAACAACCAAAAACAAAACAAAACAAAAAAACCAACCAGCTAAAACATCCAGAGATGCTGGATTTCCAAAGAAATCCAGGGAAGACTAATTCTCAGTTTTCCAGGTCACTGCTTGCAGTACAGTAGTTCCTGGATTACTGTAACTAATGCTGCCACAGGAGGAAGACAAATGTGTGTGAATCCATCACCACAACCTTCCTACTTAAAGGCTTTAACTGAAGCCTTTAAGTATTGCTAATTCTTTCAGGTTTTCCACAGACTAAAGGAGCTTGGAGCATATCTGACAAAAAGCTTTCCAGCAAATTACAAAGACTTTAAAACAAGGATATCTGAGGCAGTTTGGTTCCTCTCGTGGAGAAGAGCAGTAGCTCAAAGCTTATACAGAAAATGGGGAGATCTCAACACTCTCCAGTGTCAGGATCCCAAAGTTCATTTCATTAAGAGAGTTGGAGCAGGAAACACTGCAGATCCTCTGCTTTTCTCCTTCTCTTTGCCTTTAATACTATGTTGGTCATGATATAGCACAGAAGAGGACTCTGCAGGACATACTTCCTTCTGCGTAGCACAGAAGAGACTGAACACACAGAAGAAAAGCAAGAGGAACAGGATTGATTTTAGCCTGGGAATGGTGAGGGAACTCCCTCAGGAGCTAGAGCAGTCAGGCAGAAACAAGACTAGAAGGAAGGCTGAAGAAGAAATCATGAGAAATAACCTTATTTTCTGGCAATAGGTTTGGAGCCATACACCTCACACAGCCAAGATTAACTCAAGGAGAGATACTACTAAGCACATGGTTCCCTAAGCCACAACATGAATGTATTGAAAAATATGTTTTTCTTTGTATTCCCCTCTTCTATAAGCCAGAATATTTATTTGTGGAATAAACCAAATGTTCACTCTACTGTGAGTGCGAGCTGTATGTTTACAGAGATGCTGCAAACCAGTAACAGTCATGCACTATGAGCAGCAGGTTGGCTTGAACTTGAATGCAGAACAGCTGAGGTGAAAGAACTTCTGGAGTTTATCTGGACCAACCCCTGCCAAGGTCCAAGGCTACATCTATATGACTTACGAGCATCTCCAAGGAGGGAGACTCCACAACCTCTCTAGACAACCTGTGCCAACGCTTGATAATCCTCACAGTAAAAAGGTGCTTCCTGATGTTCAATTGGCACCTCCTGCATTCCAGTTTGTGCCCATTGCCTCTTGTCCTGGCACCACACACCTTTGAAAAGTACTTGGCTCCATCTGTTTGGTACCTTCTCTTCTGAAACATATAGACATTGATTAGGCATCCCTGAGCCTTTTCTTTTCCAGGGAAGACATTCTTAGCTCTAACTTGAGCTGGATATCAGCTGTAAGATAAGATATCAGTTGTAAGATAAGATCTCATCAGCCCACAGTGGAGAGAAAAATAACATCCTGGATTGTTTTTTTAAAACCCAGAGATTAGCATAGAAAAAGAGCTCTGCTTTTTGTTTTAGTATAAGGATCTTAAAATACTGTAGTCAACTAGATTATTAGAAGCACAATTCTGATCAGTCTGTACTATGTTGCTGTAGCATCTTAGTAGATATTTCTGGACATAACTCTCCCCAAGGGGTAAATACCTCATTTGGACCAACTGAAAGAGCCAACATGAAAAAGAGAGGCTAAAACCAGGATTTGTTCTTTGAGTGGGGGGGGGGCAGCTAAAGGTGTTTCTTAAAGGTATCCATTTCCTGGGAAAATGTACAAAGGTGAGAAGGGCATTATGCTCTTTGTGATTGTGAAAAAGTCTTTGGATATTGATGTTACATAAATATTTACAACTACTATTACTAACCAAACCTGTTTCCAGCTCCTCTTCTTCTACAAGCAAAACACAGAATAATAGGAAGAGTTCACTTCTGAATAATTGTAAAAGTCTAGCCTGAAATCACTAATGGAAATCACATTTTTATTTCAACAGGAAGAGATGTTATAAAAATAATAATCAAGAAGCATTGGTAATTTTCCAACGGAGATTACAGGATACTGAAGGTTCACCACGACAAGAATGATAACCGCACTATGCTTTTGTTTTCTTTATTTTACCCTTGAATAGGTAACCTTTCATATTTTGGTAGAGTAGACACATCAGTGATCGTGTTTTTGTGATGTTGCAAAATTCCATTTTCTCCTTATCCTTCTGGGAACAAATTCATTCATGTCATTTAACCACAGCTTCATAAAGAACAGAGAGGGGAAAGGCACAGCAGTCTGTGGGGAATGAGACAGAATAATCCACGCAAGCTTGCTTCTCTGGAAGATCAGTTAGCAGTTCAGATAAGCCTCCTCCCACTAGGTATGCTGTATTGGAGACTTTGTGGCAGGACTACACTCATGGGGAAGCTGTTGGGCAAGAGATCAGCACAACTGAAGAAGGAAGTGAATCAGTAAGGTTTGCTGGTACAGATATTGAATCACTTTGAGACCCAGCCCCATGCTTAGGTTTGTTGATGAACCTTGACATACAGTGGAAGCACTAAGATCCATGAAAGATTACTCTTTTTTTTTTTTTTTTTTTTTTCTCTCCTTCTTCAGGACTACTTCTGAAGTTCTTCCTCCTTTCAGCTCTCATAAGCTATATTAGCGGTCCTAAGGCATGGAGCCATTTATACTTCAGTAGGAATGGGGTGCCCAAATCTCTAGAGATCTTATGAACACCTCACTCACAAACTACAAACACACAGTAGTTTTGAAATGCATGGGATTAATATAATAGACATTTAAATTGAATAGAGGAAACTCTTCTCAAGCTAAGCCTTTTTGTGCAAGAGCAGAGTCAGTAAAAATTCCCAGAGCTGTGATATTTCAAATTAAACCTTAAATAGATTTAGCACAGCCATTCTCATCCTTGACAGCAGAAACTCCTATTATCCCCTGGACATCTGGCTTTTATGATACTGAAATATTTGCTGAGTTTCGTACCTGGAAGGTGATGCAAAAGAGTATCACACTTTACGCTGTAGAATTGTGATTCACATAGGTTTAAAAAACTCTACTTTAGCCTTACTGTGGGCTACCCATTATGAACATCAGTAAAAACTAAATTGCACATCCAACAATGAAAATACAAAACACAGGAGAACAAACATAGGAAAGCAGAAAAGATTTTGCAGAAAGCTTTTAAGGAATTATCCAATATTAAAAAAAAAAAAATCAGTTTTATTTATTTTGCATCATTTTCCCAAATACAACTTGAAATTTCCACTAACTATCTTTCTTACCTCTTGCTGTCTATTGAAAAAGTACACGAGAGAACGTTTACCACTACACAGTTAGCAAAAAGCTGATGACAAAAAGGCTGACAGTCTTAATTTGATCTTCCAGATTACTTTCTTGCGTTTTCTTTTACAATGAATTCCACAACGTACTGAAGCTCAGACTGGTGTACTTGGGAAACTATTTTTTTCCATGATATGTTTTCCATAACTTGTCTTCCCAAAGACTGAAATTTTCACTCACTGCATTGCTGGAAGCCCAGGTATGTATATTCCTAATTCATGGGCATCATGCTCCAACAGCTTATGCTTTCTGCCCACTTTCTTCTCTCTGTGTGAGGATCTAGGACCAATGCAGAAGCTTAGGCTCACACAAACGCTTCCTTCTGGTTTAGTCCTATGGTCAAGCATTCGAAGTTAGTCATGCTACTTGCTCTTGGATGCAAATACCATAACAGGAATAAGAAAACAAGACAGATATTGGTATATGAATCGCAGCAGGAGTTAGACTCTGTCGGGCCTCTTAAAATGGCATAATTTTTCAACATTTCTGAGAACTTAAGGAAATATTTAAAACTTTTAAGTTCATGATTGACAGAAGTTCCAAATGATCAGGTTTTGCATTACAGTTGTGCTTATAAAAACAAACCTAAACAAGCAAATACAGTATTCATTTATGCCATGTGAAGCTCCTGATAAGAGCATCTTTGCTGATCATGTTGAAGGCACTTAAGTTTGTTTTTTGATTAAAGCAGCTCTTGACTCTTTTTCCTTTTCCAACAAACATGAAAAAGAAGAAAATGCATCTAAATGAACTGTTGCATTTAGATGATATCTAATCTACATAATACTTATCGAAGGATGATTCTGCATAAGCTTTGGAATAGAAAAAAAAATAACTGCCTACTATCTTCTCTAATATTAGTGGACCTCTGATGTAGAAATTTCCCTAACAAAACTAAACATTCGATTTCTATTAGGCACCTCTACAATCTCTGCCTCATTGCTATTCATGTACAAATGATCAGATAGCAAAAATATATTACCACCTTTGGCAAGAACAAACACATAGCGATGGAGATCATCTGTAGTCACTGCCAGCTTGTTTAAAAGAATATTTTTCCACTGAGCCTTTTGGCAACATACAATTTGCTTTGTGTATTAAGTTATGCTTCCTTTTCTAGTTGTGGTATTTGCAAAATACCATATATACATTTGGAGGCTACATTAACTTGGTTTGCAAAGAAAAAGACAGTGGGCAGTGCTGGGTGCAGATACCAAAGTTTACCTCATATTGAGATGGGAATGTAGGTATTATCTCTGAAAAAAAATCTACTTTTGGTAGGTCAAGAGTCTTCTTGGTAATACTACAAATGAGATATTTTGCTGCTATTTTCAATTCAGAATAGAAGCATTTCACACTCAACAAGCAGGTTTACATCCCAGCGTGAACATCAGCGCAGCTCCATTCCCACATTTCTAAGCAGTGATCTCTGGTGTATTGGAATGTGAGAGACACCAAAGGTATGTTTCTCCTCTAAAGTGCTTCCGTAGAATCTGTGTGGGTGTGACATCCACCTGGTCCTCCTGCTTTTGTGTCTTTGTCATTGCAGGTCTCCACATTGTGTAGTCCTGTCATATTCTTTTTGCTGTCATCCATTACATCTTCTGGCAACTCTATGCTCTTCCTGTTGCACTGACAGAAGTCACTGGAGCTCTCCAGTAAGTTGATGCAACATTTGATAATCAGTGCAAGCCAGGCCATCCCAAAGAGGATCCAAAGGGAGATTACATTCTTGTACCAGCTTGGATAGGTGCGGTCTGGGTTCATCCCTACAAAAGAATCATCACAAACATTTTGACATTGGGTGAAGACTGCCTCAAAGAAGGCATTTCATGTAAAGCAGAGGGAAAGGAGATAAATATGGTGTAATATTAGCAATTCCTACCTATGTAGGACTAAGAAATAGTAAGATAAATAATGAAAAAATAACCCCCAAATCAGAGCTGTTTGTAAGTTAAACTGTCCACATTTGTGCAGTTTCTTTTTTTTCACACATCACTCACTCAGCTTTACAATATTGTATTAGTATCTAACAGGGATTTCCTGCAAGCAGAGCCTGGCCTAAGGTGAGGGAAGGGAAACAAAGCAGCCCAAAAACTTCTAACTACAGCCAAACCTTAGAATCACAGAATGTCTTAGATTGGAAAGGACATTACAGATCATCCAGTTTCAACTCCCTGCCATGGGCAGGGCTGCCACCCATCAGATCAGGCTGCCCAGGACCCCATCCAACCTGGCTTTGAATAACTCCAGAGATGGGACATCAACAACCCCTCCAGGCAGTCTAAACCTTATCACCTCCTGAGTAAAGAATTTCTTCTTAACATCTTACCTAAATCTCCCCTCTTTTAGTTTAAAGCCTCTCCCCTTTGTCCTGTCACTATCAGACTGTAAAAAAATTGGGTCCACCTCCTGCTTGTAAGCTTTCTTTAAAGACAGCTTTATATTATGTTATCTGTTCATGTTGTCTGATTGCTCAGTTAAAAAGTCAGTGATCCTTCTGGAGCAGAGTCACATTTTGGTTTGCATTCCCACAGTGTTTAGTACTAAGACACTTCTATGTGCTAGAATAGCGTCTATAGCAATACTAAAAATAATAGTAAAAAATAAAGTAATGAGCTTAGTCTTACGAAGTGACTGGGCTGTATTTGTAGAGCAGGCTGGGACGATTAAAAACCTCAAGAGAGTTACAAGATACAAACCAGTTGCAGCATTCTCTGCTTGTACTCTTCTCCACTGCTTGTCAGATTTCATTATTTATTTTCTTTACTGAAAAAAGTTTGTAACTCTGTAAGTGAATACCTGCAGCATGACAGATATTATAGGGCACGTGATTTTCTGGGGACAGGGTGTGAGGAGGTGACATATGACACAGTGCCTCCGTAAGCCTGGAGCTCACATCCTGTAACTGAGTCCCAGTGAAACTTATACATAGGGCTAGGTTGATAAAGGATGTCCACAGAGGCAGGTTTTGGGTGTTTATCATCTGTGACCAGTTGCATGTACTACTTCTATGCTGTCATTGCCTGCCATGACTGGTGAGTCCCAAACTGCTGTCCTTGAACTGTTAGGGTCTATAAGACTATGCAAGTAGCAACTGGTTAGAGGAACTACATTGCACCCACTGATTCTGCATTTTAATTTTAATTTTATTTTATTTTCAATATAATGGAATTGCAAGGCATTTTGAGATTACTACTAGTAGCTGAAAAATGCTTGGGCTTTACCAACCACGTATGTCCTAACTGCTCTTTGTGCTGGCTTACTATTACAAGGTGAACATGTGTCATAGAGAGTATTATACTCACCTGCAAACAAGCACCTTCCACAAATGCCAGGTTCAAAAGGTATAAAAATTATTACCTTCTAAATAATAAATGAAAATAAGAGAAAATGACTATTTGAGTCTTCCTAGAAGATAATCTGATATATGAGGTCTTGGGGAGGAGAAGTTGAGAAGCAGTTTAGGACCTACAAAGTAAAATGCTTCTGATATAAGGGCTTACTGAATGTAAATTAATAGATTTCAGAGTGAGTAGAAGCTACATCAATATTACTAAATAGTGTGCTCTATAGCCAGTTTTATAACTCCAAATTGAAGTGCTGTTGTCTGGCTTATATTTCACCAAAGACAGGGCAGCTGTGTCAAAAGGGGACAATGGGCATTAACTGCCAAGATGTGATACTCCCCAAATTGTACCTGATCCAGACAGTGCCAGGGATCACACTAATTGGGGAGACAGTGTGGAAGTCACAAAATAAAGCGTGAACGCATGCCCTGGCTTTACTTAGTTTTATACTGAGTCATAAATCACAAATACAAGATTGTGAGGCCAAAGTTGTCTGGTCTTTACATACCACAGGTCACTGACATGTATTCACTTATTCCTATATGAACCAATGTATTTATGGTAGTACAAAGGTACGCATAGGTAAAGCACATCTGGAAGTGAGAGAGTGTACTAAAGAGGAGCCTCAAAATCAACCAGAAACAGAGTGAAATTTGCTGTAGCAGAGTTCAGAAACATCTATAGAATGTTGTGGCTAGCTTTTGTTAAGCTCCATTTGGATACCCTTGCCCAAGCTAACATGATTAAAGCTAGTTTAAATGTGTCTATACAAGCTCTAGTCAGGACTTTGATGCATTACAGACCAGCTAACCACCTTTAAGCTGTTCAAGCATCAAGCAAGCACTACAAAGAAATGAAAATAAAGAATCATTATTAAGATGTTTTAGTCTGTCTTTCAGGCATTCGAGGGCGCATGTGTTTCTAGAATCAATTTATAGTTCATGTCTTTATCAAAAAGGTGTGTCCTGTGTTTCAGCAAATTCATTAGGCATAGGTCCAAACCCATTTCCTCTGACAAAATGTTTTGGCAACCAAAACTAGATGGTGCATGGTGCCTGGTAGTCTATGCCTAAGTGACAAAAGTTGCTTCTAGAAAGTTTTATCTGGGGTTTCAACTGAGAAATACTCACTGTCTGTTAATGGTAATGCAGAGTAGCATCTTTAAAACTAAACATTGCTAGTGCAGTGGCATGCACAAAGTGATCAGTGACTGCTGTGATTAAAAACAGCACTCCAGTCTAGTGTCGCACTCACTCAACAGATAGATCACCTGAATGCTGAAAGGTTACTCATTGACACGGAAATGATTGCTTTGTTCTTCCACACATGGCATTCCTATCACAGAAATAGTGCCTTCTCCAATCTGTACAACACCTACTACAACAGATTTGTCATCATACCTGTGGATTGCTGGTGGTGTAAGACTGCCAAGGTGAGAACTTGATATGCTGCACTTTTGGCTTTGATGCTGAGTAGGTAAAAGCAATTACATTAGAACTACTCACCAATCACGTAGTCTCCAAATCCTATAGTACTGAGAGTAACGAAGGAATAGTAGAAACTCTCTTCATAAGTCCATCCTTCTTTGTCAGAGAACAGCAAGGGAGGTAGCAGGAGGAACAATAACAAGCCCGTTACTAGTGCACAGGTCTTCATCAGCAGGGCAGCTTTTATCTAGTAAAATGAAACAACATCAACACAAAGAATTGCAGGGGAGATGTCATGGAAAGTAAAGCTCATTTTCTAGTTGAAGGTGATATCAAGCTCCACAAGAACACAAATACTCACAGCATTACACTAAAATAAACAGTGTGGCTCTCTCAGTCAACACAAATTGGCCATCCTTTTATTGAGTCCAAAAATCATACCATTTTAGAGCTGATTTCACAAATGCTCCCATATAACTTAAATAAGTAATTCCAACCATGACTGATAAGCAAACTAGCTATCCTAGGATTGTTAATAGCTCTAAGGCTCTGGCAATTCTCTTGCTGGAAGGGAAGCCATTAATCACAGAAGTTCCATCAGCTAATAAATTACCTTATCTGACACCTCATAGGACTGTCATAACCGAATTTATTCATTTCCCGTTATTCCTGAGCATTATTGCATTTTTGGCCAAGAAGGTACATCCTTGTCAGTCAGAGGATCAAAAATACCAACAGTGTTCTTTCTCTCCCCAACCTTAAGAGTGCAATATGCCTAGCCCCATTGCTTACCTTCCAGTGAAACATCTCCTCTAGGTGATGGGCACTACGCTGAACCCCTAACAACATCAGCTGTCCAATTTCATTCATGAGGACAAGGTTCAAGGGGATCCCAAAGAGTGCAAATAAGATGCAGAAAATTCGACCAGCTGCAGTGCTGGGGCTTAGGTTCCCATAGCCTAGATAGGGAGGAATGAGGAGTTAAATCTGAAACATTCTCCTTGCTTGCTCCCCTCCTCTAGAAAATGAACCTCAACTTCTACTAAAGTTAGAGAAGGTTACTGTTCCAAAAAGATTTTTTTTTTTTTGTTTTTATAAATAACTGTAAACTACATCTATTGTTTGTCACATCCTATTGTAGGTTGGAAAATAACATTTCTTCCCCTGCCAACTTTACTTAGTTCCTTTCCCATTTACCAGTGAATTTCCTCTTCCCTACCAACTGCTCTGGCTAGGATTTGACGTAAATGCAAAACATCCGTTTAGTTCAATTTTTGTAATCATTGTTGGCATCAAGTTTGCTGGTAAGTGATCCTGCATCGTTGTCAGAAGGTCTCTGAATCAAAACAATAGTGTTTTTAGTAATATTACCTTTGTCCCACTGGACTAGTGAACATACTGCTGCCTCCTTGCCTATACTTCTCTTCTGTGCCACAAACATCAAGTGCTCCTTATTGTCAAGTTGTTTGCCACGATTCAACAAATTTTAAAAAATTATATTTAGCCCAAGTAAAATTCTTCAGTTTCAAACAAAGAAGAAAGAAGTACATTTGAAAGTTTGCCACAGCCCCCCCCCCTTCCCCCCCCTTTTTTTTTTAAAAGTGTCAATTGGTCTAAAAAACATGCTGCCCACCAAGCAGAGCCTTGTTTGTATCATGGTTCAGATCATCGTATTTTCATCAGCACTGCTGCAACATTAAATTTTTCTCCATACTTGATTTTTAAAATATCCCATAAACTTGCAAACCTACACTTAACGTAACTTCAAGTGGTTTATGTGACAAGAAAATCAAATCTAACTTCAGTTTCTTTCAGAGAGTGTTTCTAATACACAGAAAGGACTAGCATGTGATGCAAACTTTGACACTGATTTAGCTACTTAGAGACCTATAACCTTCACTGGATTACAAAATCCCTGTTGCTCATTAGTAATTTGTGCATCTCTATACACAAGGCCAAACTTCTATGTTTGCCATGAATACATCCTCCCAGCCACACACAGCTTTTTAGCCCGGTACAAACCTGGAGGTGCTCCCCGCAGTAACACACTGCTACTGTGCTTGTAAGTGGTGCAACCCTGGGATAAAAGAAGAGAGAAGTCCAGTGGCTGGGCTCCCCACAGGAAAGAAGCAGGTCCTACAAACATCCACTGTTGGAAGCATGGGCTTCCCATTCTTTCACAAATCTCCACCCCGTGCTGACTGTAGTAAATCACCAACCAGCTACATATAATGACACACTATCAAGAACAGATGACATTATGCACCAAGCTCTGTGCTAACAAAACCCTCCCACTAGAGATGACTCCACAAACAGTTAATTATGCACATACACTAAATAAACAAAACCAAACCAGAAAAGAGGTCTGGCAGTAAACTGTCTTACAGTAAATATTTTCACCTCCTTCCTACTTCCACAAACTATTTTTTTTTTTTTTCTCCTCCAATCTGGATGGCTTCAGCTCTAATATTTATAGGCTTGAATGATTTATGGGACTTGGGTTTAAACATACATCTTAACACATAATGCATTTCCAAAGCAATGGCTCCAACAGTCTATGCTTGGGAAGGTACAGAGCCCCTGGAAAGAATGGGATGCTGTTACATAAATAACGGTTGTTTTGAAATACAGTCTAACAAAGGGGCTAAATTAAGACCGTAGAGCAGCCTTAACTCCAATACAGTGTTCTTCACTTATGAGCAACTCTATAAGCTTATGGACTTTTTCCCTCCGCTATATGTAATTACTGAGTCACGTCTGCTGGCTTTCATCATTTCTAGACTGCCAGGTGTCATAAACAAGAGACATGCAGGCAAATAAATCTGTTACATGTTACCACGCAAGTGAATTTGAGCAATGTGTGTGATTTGTGTCACTTTGACTGTGCCACATCTCAGTGGATTGGTTCCAATTTTTCCTCTTTCATGCTATTTAAGGTGATTTTCAGATGCACCCAGAGCCAGGGTACAGAGCTGGGATACATTTACTGTAAGGCTGAATACAAGCCACATACACTATGTGTGTGTGGACATTCCACAGGTTTAGATTCTTTTTCTGTTTTCCCTTCCATATCAACTTAAGAAAAGCTATATAAAGGCTAGGAAAGTTTTATTTGTTTGTTTGTTTTTAACCATAGCTTTCCAGGCTTTCTAATCTCTGTAGAAGGGGAGAAAAAACATCAGGAAAAAAGAATGATGCCTGTCATGTCACTCAGTGAAGCACAGCCACCTTCAGGATTTTAGAGATCCCCCACCGTGTTGCTGAATGGACAGCATCTCAAGTTAGGCTGTACATTCAATTTAATTTAGAACAGCACATTCAATGACATACGAAAGTCCAATGTGTACTGAGAAGTCTAGCACAACACCAGACCTGCTTTGCATATGATTTACCTGGCACCCTTGGGCTCAGTGGCTCAAGACAATTTCTAAAAGATTTGGTAACTGTTGTAAATATATATAAAAAAAATGCCACATTCCATGAGCTTTTCATACAGGATATACGGTTTGATTGAACAGTGCATGAAATTTTAGACTCTGCAAAATATATCTGGCAAATGATCAAACCTTGCCTTTGGCCTAGAAAAATAGGTATTCATGTCATCGTATATACTGTATATTCTTACAACTCAAGTCATCTGATGATTCTGTATGAATCTCTGTTCTTAGACACCTCACAAAGAAATGGGTAAATGAGAATTACTGTAAATTGAATGAAGGTAATTATAATACTGTAGGGCATACATCAGAAGATCTGCATCAACTTCAGAGATGAAAACAAACAACAATATCAACAGTGTCACATTCCTCACAAACTAAGATCTCACCTGGTACGTGCCTGCCCCAAGGGATATACTGAGATGCTCAAAAACTACAAAGGTCAAAGTGCTTGTACTTTGACCTTTTTCATCAAAGCAGCTGAATTATCCTGCATAGGTGTGCTCATTTTGAAATAAAGTCCAACTTACAGTCCTTAGAAGATGCAAAATGAGTGATTTTATTTCTAAATGATCCACATTCACATATGTGCTTCTATTACACAGCTTCAGTAAACCCAGCTTAGTTTCCCTCTACATTTCTGTATGTAGAATCATAGAATGACTTGGGTTGGAAGAGACCTCAAGGATCATCAAGTTCCAACCTCCCTGTTACAGGCAGGACCACAAACCTCCAGATCTGGTACTAGACCAGGTTGCCCAGGAGTCCATTCAACCTGGCCTTGAATACCTGTAGGGATAGGGCATCTTCCATCTTTCTGGGCAACCTGTTCCAGCATCTCATCACTCTCTCAGTAAAAAACTTCTCCCTGGTGATCTAAACTTAATCTCCCTTCCTTTAGTTTAAAACCTCTCCCCCTTACCCTATCACTATCTGTGTAAAAAGTTTATTTCCCTCATGTTTATGAACTCCTTTTAGATATTGGAAGGTCACAATGAGGTATTCCCACAGCTTTCTTTTTTCCAGGCTGAATATGCCCAGCTCCTTCAGCCTATCTTCATAGGAGAGATACTGCAGCCCCAGTCTGGACCCTCTCCAAAAGCTCCACAACCTTACTGTGTTGGGAGCCCCAGACTTGGACACAGTATTCCAACTGCGTCCCCAGGAGGGCAGAATAGAGGGAGATAATCACCTCCCTTGCCATGCTGGCCATCTCTCTCCTGATGGAACTCAGGATACCATTGGCCTTCCACACACACACTGCTGGCAACCCAAACCCCTACTTTCAAGGAGTTCTTCTCCCTGTTTGTACACATATCTGGGATTAGCTTGACCCAAGTGCAAAACCTTTTGGTGCTCAAAAGGCCTCACCTTTTGAGTTTATTAAGGCCCCTCCAGACAGCATACCTTTATTCTGCTATATCAACTGCACTGCTCAGCTTGCTGTTATCAAACAAACGTGACAAGGGTGCACTCAATCCCATCATCTATGTCTTTGACAAAGATGCTACAGAGTACCAGATTCAACATGGACTCCGTTACCATCCTTCACCTGGACATAGAGCCATTGACCACAAAGCTCTGGCTGTGACCTTCCCATCAATTCCTTATCTGCCAAATAGCCCACCCTTCAAAACCATCTCTCTGATTTAGAGATAAGAATGTGGTGGGAGCCCATGTAAAAGGCTCTGCAGAAGTCCAGGTAGATGACATCAGCTGGCTTTCTGTAATCCACCAATGCAGTCACACCCTCATAGAAGGCCACCAGATTGGTCAGGTACAAACTTTCCTTAGTGAAGCTGTGCTGGCTGTCATGGATCACCCACTCATCCCTTATATGCCTTAACACGTCTTCCAGAAGGATCTGTTCCACGATCTTCCCAGACACAAAAGTAAGGCTCACTGGCCTGCAGTACCCTGGATCCTTCTCCCTCCCTTACCTGTAAACGGGAGTGATATTTCTCTTTTTCCAGTCCATAAGGACTTTGCCTGACAGACACAACTTTTCAAATATGACAGACAGCAGTTCAGCTACTACATCAGCCTTAGGACCCTGGGATGCATGCCATCCAGCCCTGTGGACTTGTACACATTCATCTCATAAGGGATTCAGAGGCTCCGAAGACTTGTTAAGAGGAGGGTAGTGAGGTGTGATTAATAGAGAATTAGTAAAAATCTCTCATCACTCCCATAACAGCTTTCCAACAACAGTGCCCCAGTTTGGCCAATGCAACTGCTACTTCCTGCTACTGACAATGGGTGGCTTGTTTGGACCCGGTTCTCACTGCTCAGCCATAAAATAGTATCTTAAGAAAAAAGCACTCAGAATGGGGGGAGGGAAGGGAGGGAGTAAAAGCATCCTCTGTGAGTTGAAAGACATCTGCAAACTCACCAAATTGCAGTTGAGGGAAAATACAGAAATACATTTTCATAAAAACTGCCAGCAGAAGGGTCACTTCTCCAACCACTAACTTTATCAGAAGTTTGAGCATTCAAATATTTTTTGGGAGATTCTGGAGCATCCCAGGGTTAAAGGATGTTCTTGTGGAAACAGGGAAGGGCTCTCTGTCTCGCCTGTTGGTGGTATTTTGCCTTGGATACTCAAGCATTCAGAAAAGCCTGGGAGCTAGGTACCTTGCCTTACAACAAACGTATGATCCACAAGCCTGCTGGGCCAGCGAGGGACACCACTGCTACAATTACACTACTTCACATTACACATTCAATTGCCCAGAGAAAGATGTTTCAGTTGGCAGTTAGGAAGATCTCCAGATACAAGAAGAAACTTCACACTGCTCTGCTACACTCAGTGAGTGCTCAAATCAATGAGCTCTCAGCAAGAAGTACTCTGCCAGCTCCTCCTCTAACACCTCTCTGAAGATATAAACATTTCCGCGTGCCCCTTAGAAGTGACTTGAATGCTTTCATTCAGGCTAAATGAAAGTTTTATTCATGACAAATTCATGTGTTGCATTGAGGGGAAAAAAAGATTTAAATTCAGTATAGGTAGACAAAATGGCAGTGGTGGCCTAGAATCTATGGAACTGCATCTAATATGGAGGACCTCATTTAGATTCCAGTATTTAGTAGGTATCGAGGAGATGCCCCTCACTATTCAGTTTTGTCTCCATGGAGTTACAGGCAACAGAAACATTTGGTTGCACACTACTTGAGTCTGTGACTTAAAACCCTCTCTGGAAGATCAGGATGAGTACTGGAGCCTTCTTTTACACTAGTGCAGTATACTAGTGCATACTGGAGGCTGTGTAATGTACTCAGTTTCAACAGAACACGATGGCATGTGGCTGGGAAGCAGACTGAATATGCTCCTCTGAATTTAGGCAACAGCTCAGAGAACATTGGAAGGAACACCATCTCCATAATCCCTTGGTGATGTCCCACAGACTGTTGTGTCCTACTTGGACAAACCTGTACAGCAGCTCTACTGGATGTCACAGGGCAGGGAAAAAAAATCAATGCATTGAAGGTGCAGTGTTCTTGAGCAGAGAACGTCCCTGAAGAAACCAGAGGATCAAAATGTGAAAGTGACCCTAGCCTATTATTCCAATTTTAAATACTTTGAGACATTGAGATGTTTTAACTGGATTTCCCAGAGGATCACAATGGACAGAAACCAGTGCACCAGAGCTCCATCACGTACTGGTCAGCACTACAGTGGATTAAAGTTTTAGAGACAAAGTCTTGTTGGTCTAAAACCCTACACTGCCAGGAGCGCCAGGACTTTCCAGCCCTGATCTGGCTGTTTTTCCTCCATAGGAATAATTGGCACCGAAGTACTAATTATCCTCAAAAGTATATGAAACACCACCTGACACTCATCAACTTCTACTTGCATCTTTGAAGGGCTGCTGCTAAGAGCTAACACTTTTTTTTTTTTTTTTTTTTGTACTGAGAGGCAGAGTCCTTGCTTTTACTGCTTTATTTCATGCTTAAATTCATACAAATGAATACTTGCTTTGCTATCAGGAAATAGGGACACAGCACTAGGTAACAGCATCCACACACCTAAGATACTTGGATTCTTGGGCTGTGAGAGAAAAATATTCTTCCTTCTTTTAAGCAAGCACAAACAACCTCAATCTTAAGTCCTTTCCCTTCCATCTATCAACAACAACAAAAAACCTCACCACCCTGTGGTGTTTAACTTTAATCTTGTGCCTCACTCTGAACTTGCTTTGACCTCTGTGCACTGGTAGTCCAAGATAACTAGGAAGAGAGCAAACAGAAGATAAGGATGTTTGAGGGATAAAACCAACAGAAAATTAGCTTCTTCCTTAATCACTTTCACTGTTACTCTCAAGATTATTCTTCAGGATAAAGAGAAAAATCTCCTATTGAAAATGAGATAACAAACGGTACTTGGGATAATATAACATGTAAATACAGTAATGAAGGAGGCAATGAAGAATATCAAAACAGTGAGGAGAAGGAACTGACAGAAGGCCAGGACTGTCAATCTCATGTGATGAAAAACTACAATCATAGAATGGCTTAAGTTACAGGAGCCCTTAAATATAATCTATTTCCAACTCCCTATCATGGGCAGAATTGCCAGCTAATTGCACTTCCATTCAATTTATGAGATTGACCAATAATTACCTGGACTTAGAGCCCTCCTTTAAACAACAACTTTTGGTACACACATCCCTTCCTTGAATCTTCAGAATTAGAGTACCAAGCATGTCCATCCTGCAAGTTACAATCTTGCATTTTCTAAGCAAAATTTATAGCCAGCTTTTAATCACTACTGGAAATAGATGAGACTGATATAAGTGGAACTAAGGGACAGCATAGAAGAGACTGCATCATGAGTGATAAGGGTATCAAGAGTGTCAGTAAGGAAAGCAGCTGATACCCCCCAGCCATGGGAATGAATGGGAATGAAGGTAACATCCCTTCCTGTAGCTGAGAGAGAAGTTCTGGTGAGGACTTCATAGGAACACACCAAGCCTTCTGAAGGAGGCAGAGCTTGAAACAGAACCAGGAGCTGATAGAACGGAAAGAGCATCTCAAAGCAAAGGGAATAAGGTAAAAGATAATGGCTTTGGCAGCGCTGTTTGAGAAGATTAAGGAAAAAAAGCAAAAAAACCACAAACCAAAAAACCGCTGATGTGAAAGCCTCAAAGACATTACACTACATAAGAGGCCAGCAAGGAAGAACAGCATCAGTTACAGAGAGAGTATGAAAAAATCAGCTGCCCAAAAATGAAACCAGAACAAAACACCAATCAACCAAAACTTGCAGCAGCTTGAACACATGGAGTAGAACCTTCCAGATTTTTCACCACAATCTTTACTCTGCCTCCTTAAGGTTTTTGAAATCTCTTTTCTCCATTGCCATTTTAGCTTTATTCTTTCTGAAGCCATTTGCCAGAAAGTGTTTGTCAGACAGTTGTTGGAACTACTACCCATTGATTCTGCTTTCAGTGGTTCTGTACCTGCAGCTTGGGAGAAGTTCGTCCTTGCCACACAGTCTGAAAGCCTCACCACAGCCTTCTCAAAAACAAACAAATAAATAAATAAAACCAACTCCATTTTGTTATTTCCACCATAGCTGTGTCTTCCATATAGATCTTCCTACTGAGCATCACTTCTTTGAACTTCACTGAGTTCTTTGGGAAGGACAGTCACTTACCAAGACCAGGCAGTGATGTTCAGGTCAGTGAGGCTGCACTAGTGACTGCCTCAAAAACTTGCACAAGCAAAGAAGATAGCTAACTTAGATTCAAGGCGAAGCTCTGAGAAGCTGTGCTTTTCACTTTTACAACATACCATCACCTACAGTGTTAATGTACTGTTTAGGCTGTTGTCAATTAACAGCCTAAACAAGAAAACCCAAGGCCTAACAGTTCAAAGTTGTCTTTGCAGAGGTGACTTGAGCAATCACAAAGTTGTTAGCAAGTCTCCTAAAAACAGTTTTACATCAGTAAAATGTAAGCAGGTGTTTAGTCTAGATCTCTGCCAGCATCACAAAAAAACCTTACATCTGAACATGACAAGTTTGATTCTCCTGAACTGTTAACTTAAATTGGACGCAGTAAAACAGAGTAATTCTGACAGTTTAGAACCGAATCGGGATTAAGGATGGAGCAAAGCAGCTCTGAACAGATGTCACTCTGTACCAGAGGCCAGAACGAAGCTCCCGGGCTTCACATTGGAAAGCCACAGCCCGTGCAGCACCACTGCCATCATCTGGTGCAGCCCGTGCCTCGTGGTAAGGCATCACACAGAACAAAACACGTGCAAAAGAACAGATCGCAGAATGACAGGAATGACAGGACTGTAGGGGTTGGAAGGCACCTCCGGAGATCATCGAGTTCCATCATCCTGCCAAGGCAGGTTCCCTACAGCAGGTCACACAGGAAAACATCTAGGTGGGGCCTGGACAGGAATTAGTTCAGGAATTTTAAGTGGGAAAAAAAAAAGCAAAAACAATCCACGACCATCTCTGTCTCAGCTCTTGCTTTGAGGCTTAATGTTCTGAAATCCATGCATCTTCAAGAACTGTCAGAGAAAATTCAAAATAAAACTCCACCTGGTTGCACAAAGAAAATTCCAAATCTAAAACACATTTGAAAAAGAAGAGAGCTGACAGGTGTGTTGTAACTTAAGAGATTCATGAGGTTTTGTTTGTTTTTTAACATATGTTGAACGACTTTCTCCCCACACCACATTCTCTTCCCCCACATTTTTTTATAATGGTGAGTTACATAGTGAGAAAAGATGTCTGGGAAAGTTATTAATGGTTTGGGGGACTGGGGATATGCACTGACAATAATTAATAGTATCTGCATTAAGTTACATTGTCCATAAATCCATTTTATTGTTTGCATTCTCTTCCATCCCATTTCCATCATTCTTTCATGGCTTTGCATTATTCAATTGCTGGAACTTAACTGAACTGTTTCATTCATTCAGCATAGGAAGTTCCACACAAATGTGCGCAAGAACTTCTTTAGGTGAGGTGATGGAGCACTGGAACAGGCTGCCCAGGGAGGTTGTGGAGTCTTCTCTGGAGATATTCCAGACCCACCTACTTGTGCAACATGGTGTAGGGAACTTGCTTTGGCAGGGGGGTTGGACTCAATCTCTGGAGGTCCCTTCTAATCCCTACGATTCTGTGATTTATCCAACTGTGGGTCTTTCACCCAAACACGCAGGCTCTCATCCAATGCAAGTAAAATAAAAGCTTTTCAAAATACTTCTCTCTCTCTTTGTGACAGAGAAAGCTCACTTCAATGCACAATTCACCTCGTACCTCTCAGACAGAGCTAGGTCAGAGAAAGCAATGAAAAAGTACAAGGAAAGAGGTTGTTGGGTCTTCTTGAAGATCTTCAGAAGCTGCCAGGCATGCCCTTGGGCAGTCTGCTCTATGCATCCCTGCTTGAGCAGGGGCTGAGCTGGGTGACCTGCAGAGGTCCCTGCCATTCTGGGGTATAGGGAGTATTGCATCACCTTGAAGCAATACTACTTCACAACCAAAAAAACCTGAGGAACTTAACAGAGGTACATACTGAGCTAATTATCCTTGCATCTAGATGGAGATTATTATTACACTGGCACTGAGAAAAAAAAACATTTCTTGTTTCTTGGGATAGCTTCTTATGTGCTCACCCACTGAGAAACCGTATGGTGCTATGACATAGACCAGTAACGTGAAGTCCCCCAGAGCTGAACAGTGTCTAATAGAACATGTCCTCATTCTTGCTTCACTCCCACCCATAAGGCCATTCAATCGGCAGGAAACTCTTACCAATGGTTGTTACTGCAGAGATGGAGAAGAAGAAAGACCCACTGAAGTCCCACCTGTCAAGGCTAGTGGTGTTTCTTTGAATGGCTACGCCACTCTTGTAGGCTTCGATGATACTCTGCAAAGAGATAATAACATGAGATCCCACAGACTCCCTTACAGCAACTTCATGTGACTGGCATTTCTAGCACTGGCTGGGAAAGTCACAAACTACAGTTACTTTGGACCATAACATTTCCCTTTTAATAGAAGATATCCTGTGCCCCGGAGACCAAAGAGTTGAGAGATCAGGAAAGCCAAAAAACAGTGTACTGATTGTAAGAAAAAAAAAAAAACAACCATCTACAGAACAGCAGGAAGTTGCATGTGGTAGATCATATAAGTAAGTGTAAGAGAGACTGGAGGGCAAGGGATGCCTACAGAAAGCCCCAGTCAGAGCGTTATTGATTGCCCTACAGCATATTAATAGGAAAACAAGTTGTTTCCAGATCGGATGTTCTGAAGGCAGAATCCTCAGAGCAGTAAATAAACATGCAACATAAGTGATACATATTAGAACCTTTGCATACACTGCAGAGGAATACATGTGTTGTAATGTGTGACATGGAAACAATACAAAAATCACCAGCCAAATAGTTTTGGACAACTTGTCCTTACCCCATGGCTGTAAGTATGAATAAGTTAGATTTAGACTGGAACAGTACGATGCCCAATTTTATTCAGTCCACCTGTGAAAGACTCAGATTCCACTATGGTGAAATGTATAGAATTAAGGTAAAAGCAGGCTATCAGACATTTTAGCAGTGCCCACATCTAATTATGTTTTCTTATGCCAATAAAGTCAAAGATATTCAACTGCATTGTGAAGAAAACTATATTAGTCACAGCACGTACACTAAGCATTTCACACCCACTGGCCAAGAAAATCCTTGAGAGCCAATTATCCTTGAATGCAAATTGTAGTCAGGAGTAGATAAAATTCATCACTTCTGAGGAAGACATGCAGATTTTGAATAACACCATCCCTATACCATGTATAAAACTGCAGATAAAGCATCTATCAGTGATAATATCATTGATTGTCATAATAACAGAATCATTCTCAGGTTAGATTTGCATCAGTAATTGGCTTTATAAAGTTGTAGTTTATATATCCATCAAGAAAACCAGTGCTTCTAGTCTGCAAAGCACAGAAGCTTTGTTCTTTCTTCTTTGTTCTTCTTTGTTCTTTATTGGTGAAAGTATGCTATAAGTGATTTCTGAAATTATACATGGCTATGAATTACAAGCAGTTTACAGAGACCCAGTCAGCATCTTTACATGGACCATTATCTCTTTCTCTGCAGTTACCAGTTCTCACACAAAAGCAAGAAACAGCTCTAAGATCATGGGTGATTACAACTGTTCAGCTTCTTGTTCTCAAATCATAGAGAACTAAAGTGATGCAATGATGTGAAATCAAGCATTTAATGCCTTGGTTCCTGTGGCTTACCACTTCCTGTGATGTGACGTCCTACAAGAACATCTACTGCTGATTTCTGCCTTCCGTGTCAAGAAACTTCCGCTTGTTTGCGCAAATTTGGTCACAGTTTCTTACTAACCTCTCTAGTTCTTAAGCTTATGGCTTTAAAAACTTGATACTGTGTAATGGTGTCAATTGCTGAGTTCATATCAATAGGACATCAAGCAGCAGAATGGAAAATTCACTGTATGCAAAGGGTTTTTTAAAGTTTATCTGAGAGCAGGACTGTTGACATTTCCAGCAGCTATATGCTGGAATATGTGTCTTCAAGACAAAACGTAGGACTGCTGAGATCACAAGCTACACAAGGAAAAACAGGCCTCATCTTCAAATTTACACCCTAGTTTCATGAGTAGAGGGTGTCTCACGGGTAGAGGGTGCATGTGGGGAGAAAGCAACAGATTTGTCACCTATTGAAGATTCCAATGTCTCCCTTGACATTTCAAGAATTATTTTATACTCTTGGGGACCACATTTCCTGATTGCAGTGTTTTGAAACATCTTCAGGTCATTGTGTTAACTTCCCCTGACGTGATGCTGCTACCAGGAAACATGGCACTTAAGAGGCTGCAGGTAGGCTCAAGTGCTTGCACTGAATGGCCCACATTCAGCTCAGAAGGAAGGTAACACAACTCATTCACTGACAAAGAGCAGACACTGAGCTTTCTGTATGCCTGGTGCTTCTGGGAATGAGACACCTCACATATTTACAGGAGGTCTTCAAGAGTGCCTTCAGCTGTAAGCGTCTGGCTACATCTTTTGTCTTTCCCTGTTAGATCGTGCTATCAAACACCCAGATAACATGATAAGCTGTGAGGATCACTGTGCTTGTACAATCTGATATCAGGATGTCTGAATACTCACACAAACCAGACTCACCTGAATAAACTGTCTCTCCTGTCAGAAACCTGAAGTTCATCACTTATAGAAAGAGCTACTGATGCAATCCTTTAAGTGGAGGGATTCTTAGAGGGTGGAAATAAGGATACTTATAATACCCGGAATCAACATCAGAAGCACAGCAACAATGACCAAAAAATTAAAGATTAATTTTTCCGAGCACAGTGAAAGTGATGGAGCTTGACTTCCTACAGGTGTGCCAATAAAGGCATATTCATGAAAGGAATCCATAAATAGCTGTTAATATGCAGAAATTACTTCTGGCACACTAAGTTATCAGACTACAAAATCCTAGAAGATGAGAGAGTACTTAGGGAAATGTATCATAACTTAATAAACTTCTCTAGACATCTACTTTTGGTTAGTGCTCTTTTCATAAGAAAAATTAGAAGTGGTTCATCATTTTGATAGAACACATTGGAGATACCCAGCTAAGAAACAGTTAGGGCAACTGAATCCTCTCTGGTTTTCCTAGTGAAAAACTACCGACTCCACTCTGACGCTATATTTTTTAAGCAAACAAAAATACAGAAGTACAGGTTGGTGGGTTCAAAACTTATGAAAGAACTGAAACATATACATAAGGTCGCATCTGCTTTGTTCCTTTGGCATGGCTTTGAGAACTATAGACATTTTTTACTTTTCTTTATATTTACATTAATTTGGGGGGAGCGTGGGGGGTGGAATCCTAAGGGTTTTCTGTTTTCTCTTAATTAGGTTCTTCTGAGACCTGATGGATTCCAAGGTAAAGTCCCAAATCCAGTTTTTCAAAAGTGGATATCTGTCTGATCTAACACATCAGTTAATATCACCAACTGCTCAACCACAATATCGAACTTGTGAAATCTGGGCTTGCTATTTTGGGAACTTGAAATGTCACATGTCTAATTCAGAAGTACAAGAAGGAAGTAGCAGGTGGTTAAAATAGGAAAAAAACACCCTTAGGACTCAGTTCTGCTTTGGTTTCCACTAGCAGAAAAGCTAAATAACATAGGAATTTTACTTCTCTGTACTTATTTTCTCCTCTAAAATAATCATAATAATTTATGGGTCACAGAGACTACTGCAAATATTCTTCTAACCATGCACATAACATTTTGAGCCTTCTATAGAAGTTTCTGTGGAGCTAATTGCTATAGGATCTTTAAATTAGGATCTTCTTGATTAGCAGGGCTTCGTGAGTCAATGAAAATTCATCTGGAAGCTGACACATTTTTTCCATCAGTGAGGCTGCTCTGTTTCTTGACAGTGCCATGCAAAACCTAACTCCATCATCAAATATTATGATAGTTGATGGTTAGAAAAAAAAAAAAAAAAACAAACATGACGTCCATTCACAGTAGTCCATTTAAATGCAGATGCCTGCCTGACTAACTCTGTGATAAAACACGGTTCAGAACACTTACATGCAGTCTCCCACATGGTTTCGCTCAGCTCTGAAGTTTTTACTTACAAACACAACAAACTAATGCTTGCAAGCACATGCTTTTTGTTAGATTGATCACTATATCCTGGTGCAAATCTAAGCCTATTTTTGTGTGTCCTGCCAGAAATCCCCTCCTTTAATTCTCACTAGGAACTCCACGAGGAAGCTATGGATTTCTACCACAACGCAAACTTATGTTAGGATGACAATAACTTTCCTTATTGCAGTTAAACAAATACAAATTAAAATAAAATAAAACCACTGCCACAGCCTGACTGCCTTTAAGCCCTATTCAGCTCCAGGGCTGTACTTCCACAAATGATTAACAATGAATGTGTCTCACTCCACCTGTGAAACCATTCCATACAGCTTTGTCTTAACAAACCCAACACAGCTACAGTCATAGCAAAAATTAAACCATCTGTCTCATTTACACTTCTAAAAAACCTTTCCTGCTCTTAAAGAAAAAAAAAAAAAAAAAAAAAAAAAAGGAAGAGAGGAATGAGACAGCCTATTTAAGTATCTCCAGCAGATTAATGCACACAGTCTAGAGTTCACTTTTCTTTTGATATGTCTGTGTTACATCTTTTTCCTCCCTTGAGAAATGGAGGTTTATTCTTTTTCAATTTACTGTGGACTCACTCTTACTTTCAGCTGCACCCTAAGCCATTGTTGCCCACCACCCCATTGCTCACAGTGTATGCTGTGTTATCAGCTCTGGACAACTTCCAGCTTTCTTAGCTAGTTTAATTCTCCTTTCTAAAATCTCATATCACAGGTTGGCTCCTCTACCAGCAGCAGCAACTTATGGCTGCAGCTTGGCTTCTCATTACCAAGTGCTGCCAAAGGGAGAAACATTGTTTACTCTACCCTTCTTAACACCAACCATAAACTTCACCCTTCAGCCCTACGCTAAGTCACAACTACAGGTGAACTTGGTAAAGCTTTCAGAAAAGGCGTGTAAAACCAGCAACAAGGAACGAACACGTGTATATGTGAACGGGGACACCGTCTTCCTTGCAATTTTTACTTTCTCTGGAAGACTATATTTCTCATCTCTACACAGAAAAACAAACAAACAAACAAAAACAATAAACAAGCATAAAGTTTAGAGCAAGAAAATAAAGTTTCTATAAATTATTAATTAGATTATTATGAACTTAACCTCCATTATAATAACAAGATATAAAGTAACACAGTGGAACATGGTGGTAGGACCTCGTCCCCTTGTCCTACCAAGGGGAAGTGATTTCAAACTTAAAGAAGGTAAATTTCAGTTGGATATAAGGAAAAAGTCTTTTACAGTGAGGGTGGTAAGGCACTGGCACAGGTTGCCCTGAGAAATAGTGGATGCCCCATCCCTGGAGACACTCAAGGTCAGGCTGAACAGGACTCTGAGCACTTGATGGAGCTGTAGGTGCCCCTGTTACTGCAGGGGAGTTGGACCAGATAGCCTTTAAACAGCCTTTAAATAGTGCCTTCAACACTAAGGATTCTATGATTCTAACATAATGCCACAGAAGATTAAGACCATTCCAAGCATATCTACAAGAACTTCTGGTTTCTCCTGAATCATGCTCTGTCTCTTATTTCAGGATAACAGAGAGACAAATCACTTTTTACTGAAGAAGAGTACTGCAAAAGCAGTCAGGAGAATGACCTTTTCATGAACTACAGTTCCAGTCACTGCAGTTGCCCTTGTGATTCTGAACTATGGCATTTCAGCCAGAGTTCATAGCAAATGAGTACAGTGTAAGAAACTTCATCCCCAAGCCTAGCTGAAGCTTATACATTCATACAAACCAGCTTCTTCAGGGAGCATATGGCCTCTCGAAAATTGTAATTAAAAAGCATTGTTTCAATTACAAGTGTAATTGAAACAATGCAAACAGTTCCTCACCTTCACAGTCTATCAATGAGGTAAACAAGGTATTTCCAAGGCACCAAACTACTATTCAGAGCAATGATGAAATATCATCACACAATCTTTGTGCTCTGGAAATTCTATGCAATGTTTCTATATAAACACCCATTCACATTTCATAGAATTCTAGCTGCAATCAGAAGAAAACAATGTTAATCTTGATCTCAGATTGTGAGAACAAGGGTCAGTTAACTTCAAAATAATTTCATAAAAGATTATGGATTACACCACTCCCAGGCATGAACTCTGATTCCCTGTCCTCTCCCAGAGTAGAAGCTTACTTGAACACAAACTGAAAGAAGAGCAGGCACAAGATTCATTATGGATGCTGGATTTCTCAGTTTTCTTAACTTCATGTCTTTCAGATAACCTGATCAAATAATTACTCCCCCCCAAACAAACAACACATGAAGAACAAAAATCCCAAAGAAATAGATGCAGTTTTGCTCATGTAATTGTTGTTAGTTCTGCTGAATTAAATGAGCTCTATCAGCAGAAGCACTTTTACTGCTGCAGCGGGGTCTGCACATTCTCTTAGTAATTGTTGATCAGAAAGAATCGTGGGTATGTTAATTTCTCTCAAATATGGATCTGGGGAAAAGTGTGCTGGCTATAATTTAACCCAAGTATAATAGATATTGATAACACATTAGAAAAAGCAGTTACAGCTGATCAACTCTATTTCACCTGTGACACGCTGATGGATATTCTGACTGAAGTGGGTCCTATACAGATATATCACTGCTCCACAACACAGCCAGTGCTGTTGCATTAAGTCTCTTAGCAACAACAGGGATCTCTGATGCTCACCCCTTAACAGTCAACTTCCGCCGTATCACTTGTGTGCAAGATGACTTTATTAAACTACGTTTGCAGGGCTGTATTTCCTGACAGCTGGAAAAATCTCTGTCAGTTTAATGTCAGTGCAAGCCAAAGTATAGATGAGGATCTCTCAGTCACACAGGAACTACTTATCTTGTCATCATTAACCTGGTGGCTCCAGCTGTTGACTCTGGAGATAACAGTATCTATACCCACCTATAGGCTTTTAGTTCATGACCTGCCCCTTAGTATTAGGTCTTTTACACTACGCCTTAAATCTTGCTAGATGAAAAAGTATTTATTTTCATTAAGCTCAGCTTTGATTTTCTTTTTCCCAGTTTATTTAAACGACATGGTTTAAGTAACTTTTTGCATCTAAAGTGTTAGAAAGCATATAGAACAATATAATATATACTGGAAAGAGCTGTGTTGAGTGATTAGTTAGAGAAAGAAAGAAAAGATGCACAAAAAGGACATTATAATAACAGCCCAACACAGAAAATGCAGCATTGCAAGTCTGGCCATATGGACAATCTTCTAACTAAAGAAATGCTGAAAAGCAGAGCAACTCTAATTAAATCTGTATCTGCAGCCAATGACAAAAACACCAAGTTTGGAGGACAGCTCAGCTGCACCAGAGCTACTTATTCTTCACCAAAGCAGTAAAACAGGGACTTATATTCTAGAAGGGGTGGAAGAGTCACTATGGAATCATAGAATGGCCTGGGGTGAAAAGGAGCTCAAAGATCATCTAGTTTGAACCCCCCTGCTATATGCACAGACACCAACCACCAGACCAGGCTGCCTAGAGCCACATCCAGCCTGGCCTTGAATGTCTCCAGGGATGGGGCATCCACAGCCTCCTTGGGCAACCTGTTCTAATGTGTCACCACCCTCTGTGTGAAAAACTTCCTCCTAATATCTAACCTAAACTCCCCTGTCTCAGTTTAAGACCATTCCCCCTTGTCCTATCACTATCCACTCTCATAAACAGCCATTCCCCCTCCTGTTTATACACTTCCTTCAAGTATTGGAAGGCCACAATGAGGTCTCCCCAGAGCCTTCTCTTTTCCAAGTGAAATGAGCCCAGTTTCCTCAACCTTTCTTCACAGGAGAGAAGATGTTCAAGAAACGTAAATTCAAGACATTCAAGAAATGTGAATGTGGCACTGGGAGACACGGTTAGTGGGCATGGTGGTGATGGGTGTGCAGTTGGACTGGACAATCTTAGAGGTTTTTCCAGTCTTAATGATTCTATGAGTCTGAGTGCATCAAGCTGAATGTCTAGGACCAATCCCACACACCTCAGCTATAAGTGATGTGACCATAAAAAAAGTGCCTTCTTTGTGTGCAGCTTTACTCGCTGGAAAGGTTATTACATGTGGAACTAGCATCACTTTTACCTGGACCAAGACTCTTAGGTACTTCCGTCCTTCCCAATCGAGTCCAGTTACTCTCAGTACAGCGAAGAACAGTAATCACCTGAAATCTGCCACATGGCATCTGTTTCAGCTTTCTGCAAAATTCAGAGCTTCCTTTGATGTGACCTCACACTTTAAAACAAAGATTATTGTATTTATAACAAACCAGATACCACCCACTCTATACGTTGCCTAGTGGCTTCTCAGGAGCTGTTTGATCCTGATCCTGTTCTTTCTGAACAACTGACTTCATTACAGACTTCATTTAAGTGTCACAAAAATGGCTAAGGGACAGACAGGTCAACAAAGCCCAACACACCTTCCCTGAGTAGATGTTAAGTTACTGGATGCACAACAGTTGTCCCTTATTCTGTTCCAGCCATAAATAATGAAAGTCAAGAAAAATGCAAATCAATCTTCCCTACGCACAGGTAGTAACACACAAGCATGCATTTTTGTGTGGTTATATATGAAACGTATATATGCGCTACCCTCTGTTACATAGAAAAATTGCAGAACTACAGAATCCAGCAGGGATAGAGCCAGCCAGAAAAACAGCTGTGGGAAGCAGGGCCCCACAGCTACAGAAGTCACACACTGAGCTAACACATTTTTCCTCTGTTTGTTGTTGGTCTGCTATCACCAACTCTTTCTGGTTTTTGTTTTCCTAATTAGGCAACTGTTTCTGACCCAGAAAGATGTGAGCCATGGAAGTCACAGGACAAGAACTCACTGTCTAGCTCTCCTTATGTGGTTTGGTTGCCTTCACCTTTCCTCCTGCCCATCCTCACAGCACACTCTTCTGTCAGCTCCTCAAAACAGGAGCTCTCTGTTTAGGCAAGGGCTGGAAGAGTGGATTGCCAATTGTGGATGGTAACTAGGAACTAAGTGATAAACAGGTTGTAAAATGGTATTTGCACATTGCTTTGGCAAACTGGGATTTTATTCTATATTGGCTCCTATGCACTTTAAAGTAAACCTAGATTTCAGAATTGTCCAGGAGGCTAAAAGAAAATTGCTTTGACGTTACAGACAGTTCATCGTTATTAAATTTTACTCAGTACTTTATGCTTCCACACTCTTTGTATGCTTCTCTATTGGCAAATAATCATCAGTGTACCTAAAATACATGTTTGTTATCTGAAAAGGGCTAGTAATGATGTTGCCTGTATTAAACTCTGCACTAAGCGATTTACTGCACACAAAAAGTCTCATTTTTTGAGCACATTAAAAGTAAATAAACAGTGCCATACAGGAAATGAAAAAAGAGTGCAGGAAAATAGGCAATCCTGTGGATTATCTGTTTAAGATTAATCTCTCACTGTGAAAGTTATTAAAAATAACACATGAAGCTATTCAAACAGGGTATGGTTTCTTAAAATATAAAGGCATGCACAGATGCTAAAATAAAACCAAACTTCCTTTTATCTTCCTCATCCAGATTGCTTAGGTCATAATTAAATACTGACTTGACATGTTAAAGCAATGGGTCATCTAAAGGGATTTGCTGGTTCTCCTTCTTGGTACTGTCTGGTAGTCACATGAGAATTAGTAGGAGTCATCCTGCAGGGAAACATCCACGAGAACCCCATTAAAAGGATCTTGCTGCCTATTCAGTTGTAGTTGCCTTCTCCCTACTGCCATCACCATGTTGCTGTCATTCACCAAGGGAAGCCCCCAGAGGTCCCAGAGCAGGCCCATACTCATTGCTCCGTGTGCTAGCACTGAACTAAAGTCAACTTCCAGCCACCTCTATGGAACACCAGGCTGGTCTGCTCTGATGTATTTATCACTTCCTTCTGACAGGTATTTCAAAAGACTATTTACCTCCCACACTTGGGGGTGTACACAACACAATACAAACAATAGGAGTAGATACCATGGTAGCTTTCAAGGGACCAACCTTATAGGACCAACTGACTGCTTGAGAGAATTTGCCATTCAGAAAGTCAAGGGAGGAGATATAGGTATCAGCACAGTTTCGTCTGCTGGGGCATTAGTGAAATTCCCAACAAAGTTATCTATTGGATGGCTTTCTCTTATTTTTCATTTCTCTCTGCTGGGAGGAAAGGGGGGAAAAGTGTAAATAGTTATATTTTAGGATTTAGGTCCTTTGAGCTCTGATGACCAGCCACAATGATTCCAGCCACCAACAAGCACTGCTTACACCCTCCTCTTGATCTTTTTTTTCCACTAGCTCCTATCTGAGGTAGAGAGAGACCAAAATTAGCAGTACACGACCAACCACCAGCACATCCAAAATTGGAATAGTTTGTGTAAATGTTCAGCACCCTTCAACCTTATATTTAGGAGGTGGCAAAAAACATCTATTCCCTTTGGTACATTTCTGCATCATAAAATATAGCTACTTCAGTAAGATTGCAGCTTGGTCCACTTTTATGTGCTGTAGCCTCCCTGCACATGTTCTCAGAAGTTTTCCTAATGCAACTCAGGTGGCTCCTTATCAGGATTTTTCCATTTCCTCTTAATTAAGGAACACAAGACCAGAAGAAAAAAAAAAATCAAAAATTAATTAAAACAACAAATTAAATGTACCGCACCAAAGCCATTGGAATTCCTCCCTTATAAGATGCCAGAGCCTACACCTATTTCATACTTGACTAATTCAACAGCGAACCAGACCTCCCTGCCATTCATCCCACGTACCCGCCGCAGGACCCGCCACCTACAACCAGCGAACGCCGCAACTCCTGCTAGGACAGCGGCGACGGGGGAGAAGCCCTTATACGAGCTGATGCTCGGGCAGCCCGGAGCTCACCTGGATGAGCCTCTGCAGGGCGGGCCCCTGCAGGCAGGTGTGGTTGGCGAGCAGCTCCCAGCGCTGCTGGAGGAGCCGCCGTGCCGCCCGCACCTCGGCCGGCCTTTCCAGCGCCTGCAGCACGCCAGCCCCCAGCCCCACGTAACCTAGGTAAGCCAGCAGCAGCACCGGCACCCCCCAGCGCCTCCGCCGCCCCGCCACCCCCCCCATGACTACCGCCGCCGCCGTTGCCAGCGGGGCAGAAGAAGCCGGAGCGGAAGGAGGCAGAGCCCGCCGGCCCCTCCCCGGCCCCCGCCCTCCCCCGGCGCCGCACGGAGCCGGGAGAGATGCGGCTGCTCAGGTTCTGCCGCCGGTAGCTGCGCCGCTCCAGTACTGCTGGCTGTGGGTCTGTTGTCATATTTCGGCACAGCTTCTGAGTCAGTTTTAAAGGCAGTAAATGGATTTTTCCGATAACGACTCTTTCGTATATGCTGTTGGAAACGCACCGGTGTATAGATCGGATGTAAAAGTGAACAGGAGAGGAAGGAACTCGTGCGGTAGTCCTTTCATTGCTTTCCTTTGAGCACCTTCATGCAGGTACTCCCCCGTTTGAGCCCTTACTTTCTTGCACAGGACAACATCAAAAGAGCCACTCAGTTCTTGCACGGATAGTGACAACCAACCAAGTTGTCATGGGTGTACAGAAAGTTTGCGGTTTGCATATTTTATTGCAGAAAATGAAATAAAGGGGAACAAAACCTCTAAACTTCTGAGCAGGAAAGTTCTCACACTGCTCTGTGATTTTATTGCCACGGTAGTGTTTCATAAAAACATAGAATCATTATGGTTGGAAAAGACCTTCTAAGATCATTTCGTCCGGCCTTGAGCTCACCCCGCTATGCCCACTGGCTATGTTCATTCATGCCACATCCACACTACTGTTGAACACCTCCAGGGATGGTGACTGCACCACATCCCCGGGCAGCCCATACCAGCACCTCACTGCTCCTAATTTTTCCTAATACCCAGCCTGAATTTCCTCGACACAACTCAAGGTCATTACCTCTTGTCCTATCACTGTTAAGAGGCTGATCCCCACCTTGCCACAACCTCCCTTCAGGCAACTGTAGACAGAGACAAGGTCTCCCCTGAGCCTCCTCTTTTCTGAACAATCCTAGACAGTGCTCAAACATGTATTGCAGCACTGGGACAGGTCTGCTAAAGTGTTGATGTTTTCTGGGGGATGCTTTGGTCTGTGTATCATAAGCTCACGGTCTTTCTGATAAGATTCAGAATTGCACATGCAAGGTTCTGCCAGCATAAGACTGACAAAGTTTCACTGGTAAAACACTGTAAGATGTACCAATTCCTGCTCAGGATATGTCATCAACACAGACTAAAAACAAACAAGCAAAAAACCAAAGTACTTGCTGCTTAATTTTGCCTTTTCAACATCTTCATTACTGAATGATGCATAAACTGAAAAAAAAAAAAAAAAAAAAAAATCCCACAAATAATACACCAGAGAAAGAAAAGATATAAAGAAACTGAAAAGCAGATATACTGTTTTCCTTCTTTCAAGATACAGAAGTAGAGCATTTTCACATTATAACCACATTAAAATCAGTTTGTATAAAGCACACTACTACATAGAACGTATCTGACTAATGTTTACACTCAAATATTGTAAAATAAATTACATACAAGGCTCAGGGTTTGCAGCTGTAGGACTGCATGAAAACCCAGGGCATCGGGCATGTGCTTGCTAGAAGGGATCTGGGGGGAGGAAGAGATTAAAATTCACAGTATATCTTGGAAGAATGACATAACATTTTAACAAAATGTCTGGTTAATTTTCATGACTATTCTCAGGAATGTCACTTTGCAATTAGTAAAAGTATTGTACAGGGGTTGCTCCAAAAGTAATGCCTCCTATTTTTTTGTGTTGGCCCACAGCATCAGGGACAGATGTTGGTAATATGGCAGAAAAAAGTTGAACCTTCCCACAAATATCCCATAACATGTTGTTGCCATGTGACAGATGGCAGCAGAGGCACAGTCTGACACAAAGGCATCTGACATGAAAGTATGTATGAAGCAAAGGTGTGTCTGAATTCCTCAGTGTGGAATGACATGAAATGACACCCACTGGCATCTTCTGATACTTGATGAACATTTCTGGAGACCAAACAGAGGATGTGAGCGTAGTGAGGCAGTGGGTTGTGCATTTCAGCAGTGGTCACTTCCACTGGCACAGAAGTTTATGATTCCAGCATGCAGGTTCTTGTTCATTGCTGATAAAAATGCATAGCTATTGATGGTGACTATGCTGAAAAATAGTGTTTTGTAACTGAGAATTTGCTCGTTCAACTAGTTTCCATGGAAATAAATAGCAGGCATTACTTTTGAAGTGACCTGCATACATCTGGAAGGGATACACATATGTTAGCCTTCTAGTTTACGTTGAGTGGCTCAAATATCTGCAGATGATGATTTTGTGCTGTCTGGAAGGTTACAATGCATTGGCGGATGAGGAAGGGCTTACTTGGGTTAAAGGATATGTATAAACCTGAAAGGAGGTTTGATTTTTGCCCTGTTCTGTTTGTGATAGTCGCTTAGTACAATGTGCTGCTCCTCGACTTCATCAATGGGATATTGGCACTGCTTCTGCCACAGGCTTCAAGGCTGAGCAAATAGGCTTCAGAAGTGCTGGTGTTCATGCAGTTAAGCTGAGCATCTCATAGCTGGTTGTGCAAGCTCCATTCTGCGTAGGGTTGCACCACAGGTAAAGTGAGTTGTTAAAGGAACAAGAGTCTTGTTGAGCACTCCTCTGGCTCTTGGTAAGCGCTTACAATCACACAGTTCTTCCACAGATTATCTCTCTTAGCTATTCAGATGATGCTTGTTGACCATCTTTTTGTTAGAGGATGGGTATTAAAGCACTTGATCCATCCATGCACAAAAACTGGGCTAAAACTTCCAGCAGTGTGTATCTCAAAGAAGCATGATTATGGATATGCATGACCCTAAGGATTTCAGGATCTTGAAAAAATTGAGAGCATGCAAGAATTTTTTGTCACTTCCTTAATGCAGTATCTTCTCTCTCTCTCTTCCCCTCCCTCCCCCCCACAACGTGGCCATATGCTATTTTTTTCTTTTTTTTCTGGTGTTTTTTTGGTTTTATTTTTTCATTTATTGAGTCTTCTGGCAGGCAGCTTGTGAATTACTGTAGCTACTGTCAGCCTTGCTAAAAGCAGTAGAAGCAAAAATTTCAGAAGGTAGTCTCATCATGCTGCTGCTTTGCAAAAGCAGTACAAAGTATAGGAACAATTTGGGGGGTGAGGTAAAATGAGCTCAAACTCTGTGCTGTTGGCTGTCAACTAAGAAAGGTTTTTACAAACTCTTTGCCAGTAAGTAGTCCACACATGCTTTGTTTCTCTGATAAACCTCATTATCACTTTTTATGGCATGCAACATGTTATAAAACAGTTTGTATCATTACCTTTAGACTACCGCATGTTTTATGGCTGGCTGTGATTAGATAAAGCAAGGTGGCATGGAAAAAGGAGAGGTGAAAGAAACTGACCGGATATGAAGGTCAGCAGAATTTAGCTTTGGCTTTCACACAAGTGGGCCAGAAGTGTCTTATGACACAAGAGAGGTATAGGGTATAGTGATGGTGATGATGCTATCAAGTGCCTACACAAACATTATTGCTAAGAAGAGAGGATATTGAGAATGTATGTTTCTCAGGAGATTTGTGAAGATACAAAAAGCCAGACAGGATAAAGCTGTATGCTACCAGGCTACAAAGAAAACTGTTGCACAAATTTATGGGAACTGTTGAGGAAGATCAGTGCAGAGACTGAGATAAAATCTGTGAAGTAAGTAGTGGTAAGATGTGAAGGAAATCTCAGATGGATAAGCATCTGAGAGCTCAGTTTTCAGATCAGTTGAATAAGATATAGATGGCATTCTTACATGCTGGCATTTCAGATTTGATATCCAAGCTGCACTGAGCAGGAGTCAGTAATTAGCACTGCAGAAAGCAAACAAGCACTGAGCCAGATGCAAGAGCCTGCTGGACTCTCCTCAGAAGTGAAGGTCTAGGACAGCAAGTATGTGAGAAGAGATTTGTAATCTACACACAAGTATCTACACGTTTTATGGACAATTCCCTAAAATGAAATATCAAAATATCTGCTGGAATGTTGACATCTGATATTACTGTAGCCTGCCAGCCAAAGACTACCTTGGGGTTAGTCTGCATGCCCAGTCATATTTCATTCACACTTTACATTAAAGTTCCACTTAACGTGAATTTTAAATGGATTAGTTGGTGGTTAATAAGACACACTGAACAAATAGCAGCATGTACATTATTATAAGCATATCCACAGAAGGTGTTAGTGATGATTACAAACAATCTAGTATGATGCTCAGAATGAACACGCAATTGCTTAATCAAGTTTCCACAGCTTACTTAATATGAAGCATGACTACAGTTTCATATCTCAGCGGCAAGCCTGCTATGAGCTGCCTGGGCAAACTTCTGTGGATTTTTTGTCTCTCTGGAGATGGCTGCTGTTACTTTTGGCTTATGATAACTGATAAAAGCAATCTCTCTGTTCCACTGCCAATGCTACATGAATGACTGAGGATCAGATTTAACACAAGAGCCTATCAGCCTTCTTTAGAGGTAAATGAACAGCATCAGTCCTATACTGTGCATGATAGTTCTTCACTGAACTAGCCCAAGAAAATGCAGGACTGTAATAATAGTGATCTGACTGGAAATAAGGAAGTTTGTTTGCACTGACATTTAGTTTAACGTATTGTTTTCAGGTACCTGTGAAATGAACTCTGGTAAGGACCTTCTCTGACCTGTCATTTAACTCCAAATGGAAGCGTAACAGTTTAGCTGGTGCTGGACAGACACAAAAGATCTACACAATTTAAGAGAGAAGCATGTTAGCTCAGGAATGAAAGAAATGTTATCATTTTACATGAAAACCTCTAGTTTTAGATGATATCAAACAAATCTTAACTGAATGGATGCCATTAAACAGGTGGTCTTTGCCATTGTTATCTCTGGGGTTATCTTAGTTTTCTAATTGGAAATGAAAGAGGACTTCAGAACCTGACTTTGTCCACCAGTTATTCTTAATGACAACACTTCTCATGGGAACTGGGAGGCACTCACCTTGGATTTTTTGAATATGAATGACTGTAAGATCAGGATTTTGATACTAAAAGGGAAAGGGCAGTAATTGATTATTTCAAGGGAAGTTGCCTTTGTTGGGAGAGAAGTACAAAATGAATCTGGGACAGTTGCTTTACCATGCATGCTTACTTCTCTGAAGGTCTTAATTGACTGATGCCTTGACTGTGTGTGTAAAAGCTTCTTCCTCCAGAAACTGTCTGCAACATGTACTTTTAACCTTAATCCACAGAGCTTCCTTAGTGTGAGATGCAGATGAAAGGTGCTCCCTCAAGACTTCTCTATGTACTTTGTTCACGTGGATCCTGGTCTGCTGGGGTTCATGGTTTGTCTGGGGATCCTTCTGTCAAGCTCAAGTCAGGCTTGTGCCACTTGAGCTGAAGGAATTTTTCCATCAAATGAGCTCCCACGTTGAAGACCAAGGCCAGCCAGGCCAAGCCAAAAACAATCCAAATTGCAGTTAGACTTCTGTAGAGTGGGATGTAGTGCTTGTTTGGGTTTGTGCCTGAAAAATCCAGGAAACCTTACGTGTTAATCTTCACTGCTTTGGTCTGATAGACAACACACAAAGTCATAACTTCCCCTTCCCCACACAGATGTATAAACTTAGCAAGTTTGTGTAATTTAGGGGCATTATTATTATTTTTCCTCTTGCTCCAAATCTCAGGTTTAGCTTTGAAAAGTTGGCATAAAATCTCTGGAGCTAAGGCTATATAATAAAAAGAGAAAAATCTAAAGTTAATCAGAACAGAACAAAACTGAGTGTTTCCAACTGCTGACAAAGAAAAAAACATGCTAGAAATCTACTGCTGAATCTACATTAGCCAAATTTTACTCAAGCAACCCGCATGAGATCTCATCTGATTTTAAAATATTTGGTTTTGTATCACAGGGATGTACGCATTACCTTTTGTATTGTGACATACTTCATTAGCCAGCATTCAGAATCATTTGGAGTATACTGTTTGGAAAGCGCAGCCATTTTAAGTGCTTATGGAAATGTTAACCCCTGGTTTGGTATTTACACAAAATGATTAATTGGTGCAGCTGATATTGATGCAGGACTGCACCACAGCCATCCATTTAGTGCATTGAAAGATACCTCATATGTATCTACTGCTAAGTTTCAGCCTAGATCTTTGAAGACTACATACTCTCACAAGGGTTCATTTATTTCCACAGCTCTCTAGGGGTTGTTTGTAATGTTCTTCCCACTGTCAGTACTGAGAGTTTCATATTTTACAGATTTTTGTATTGGGAATGGTAGGCACTTGCTGAAACAAATAACTGTTAGGAGAGGATGTCTCAAAGACTTCAGAGATTTCACTCATATTCCAGCTGTCACCCATGGATTGCATTCATACCAATTTGGGTATAGTCATTGTTGAATGAGTATTCAGTGTCATACATCAAATGAATATAGTGACTTTCAGCTTAGCTGCTTAAAAGAAAGAATGCCCATGCCACATATTACCTCATTATTATCAGCACTCTCTCTCTCTCATACCATATTTACAGGGAAATAGTTATCTATACTCTCTGTACTTAGGCTTTCACTAGAATACCTAATATCAACAAACTTCCTCCCACTGAGGTGAGAATGTGGGCAAAAAGATAAAATTTAACCATGTGTATCCTCATTATTACCTACTACATAGTCTCCAAATCCAATTGTGCTCAAGGTGATGAAAGTGAAGTAAAAGCCTTCTCCATAGCTCCAGCCTTCTACATAACTGAAAACCAGTGGTGGGAACACTAGAAAAAGCAAGATCCCTGCAGTCAGGAAGACAGCCATGGCCAGTCTCTGAACCACCTGAAGGATAAAGGGAAGATATCAGCTAAACAGCAATGAGCATCTGTCAAGTGGAAATTTCTGGGTCTGTTTTGCTCTTAAAGCACAAACCTACTCCTGCTGGGAGCTGTGTCCAAAAAGAGAAGGATAAACCAATGCTACTGTGAACTACATGCTGACCTTGCTGTTTATCTTTCACATAGACATTGTACCCTAAGTATATATCTCAAAAATGGGAAAAAAATAAAGATGTTTTAAAGCTTTTTGCAATGAGTTTTGAAGTGTGCTTGAGTCATATTTTCAAAATTACTATAGCAACCATAGGAGTGAAATGTTCACTTTACTTTTTCAATTTAAATGGGGATGCTCTTGTAATCACTTGGATCCGGCCTTTAAGGAATAGCACCAAGCTCACGATACAAAGATTGGCAAGAACAAATTAGGATTCTCTATGCTGTGACTGCTTCCAAAGATTTATAAAGTGGCTTGCAAGAGCTCAGCCAAAAATATGTTTGGATGAAATTTGAATGAAGTCAGTTTGCCTGCTCTTATTTTAAACTTAGAAGCATTCAGAGCAGGGCTGTTTTCTGTCAGCACAGAGTAGATCTGTGTCTCTCATTACAAACGTCTGTCTTTTGGGAGATGTTAAGGCCTGCTAAGTTACAACATATGTGGCTGCCCAGATAGATACACGGAATGGTCATGGACAGGGGAATGTCTCAGTGGTTTTATCTAAGGAGTGAGGACCAGGAACTCATGGGTAACCACGGGACACAGTCGTGGCTCTGGTGAACTTTTGACTAGTGCTGCACAGTCTGATGGAAACTCATGGCAATCGTTTAACTTCATTCGCGAAGCATTTTGAGGATTACTTATCAACATGTTGTAGTTGATCTCTGTTCTCATTTTAGCTTATTACAGAAGTGTAATTGCATTCAATTAGATAATGAAGATTGCATAAAGCTCTGAAATTCACAATGTTACATACTGTCCTGGCTTTTGGGAACTTTCTAGTAGCAACATACAAGGTAGAGGAGAGTAAGTCAGGAATGAAGAATTGATTTTAATTGATTTCCGAAAGCACAATTAAATTGTGTTTATAAGGAGGTGAAATGGTTTCCTAGTAGCAGCTCTTCAGAGTGAAGAAGCAGGTAAAGCTCCAAAGCTTCATCTGTTCGTAGGAGTTCTGTCAAAAATTGAGTGATAACTGAAGTTTTGAAAAAGAAAAAAATCACATCCCTAAATTGCAATAAAAATCTCAGGAAAGATCCAGATATACTAGCATTCCACTTGTGGTGGAAGAGCTGCATGTATCTGAGGAACAGGCATAGATAAGGCAGTTAAGAAACGTTTTGCTTATATAAATTAACTGCATTTGATGGTACCTATATATCTTCATCAGAAAATCTTTCCCTGTGTAGGTAAAGAACGCAGTAATTCAGTGACTTATACAAATGAGGAAGAGGAAAAAAAGACACATGAGACAAATCTGAAATGTTTCAAAATATCTAACATACCTAATCACCCTTTTCAGTATCTAAAGGGATCAATACATTGAACCTTTTACTCAGAAATGTGCACTAACTTTGTTACAAATGACCTTCACATATTTCATATTATCAGTGTTTCCCGTATTCCAATACATCTGGACTAATTCAGTGACTCACTAACAAACTGTAACTACAGAGAAGGATGGCTTATTTACATTAAAAAAAAAAAAAAAGAAAAAAAAAAAGGAAGGAAGTACTAAATTACTGGCACAATCAGGAAAGGTAATTCAAGCCAGATTAGCAGGCCAATAAAAATAAGTTGTCTTTGCACAATGTAGGCCTAGATTCTGGGTTAGATACGAGCATAGGCTAGATAATAAGAGCTTAATTCAGCAATGTGTGTATATGAATACGTTCTGCTAAGTCACCAGAACTTAAAGACCCTGCTCAAAACTGAGGCTATGCTTGCTTAACAGTTTTGCTGAATCAGCATTTAAAAATGCAAACCTGGAGTCCCTCAGGAGAAAGCAAATTACTATAAAGCTCTCATAGATAAATATAGCATATCAATTTTCTGATATAGAAGGCAATGTTTACATCAAAAAGATGTGAACACACTCAAGGAAATCCAAACTGGTAGCTGCACTAACTCTCTGAGAAAATAGTTTCTATTAGTGGGGAAGAAATAATAGATTCATTCTGTACCTGGTCATGGCCTGGCTTTTGCACCCATCTTTCCAGAGTAATCAAATGAGCATTGAGACCTTTCCCCAACTGGTTAAGGAAGGCCAAGTTGAGTGGCACTCCAAATAAGGCATAAAAAACACAGAAGACCTGTCCTGCCACTGTGCTGGGGGACCGGTTACCGTAGCCTGGAACAGAAGAAAAAAAGAGCTACAAGAAAAGGTTTCATAGTTGGTCTGCAGGCCATCATTTCTTGGGCTTGGAAGCTCACTTTCATTAAGCTTCAAGGATCTGGAGGCCTATGATTTTGCATAGTGAATTCTGCCTACAAATTGCTATAGCTTATCATAGAGCCCTGCGCATTCACTACTACTAAGAGAACATTTAATATGGAAAATTCCTAACAAATGCCATGATTTCCCATAAGTCTGATTTGGTAGTGAATGCAACTGAGTACTTCAAAGCGACCTCAGAATTTGCTGTACATGTACACAGTCATATCACACATACCAAAGAGGCACTTGGCCATTTTTGCAGGTTTAATATGATGAATGCACAAGAAAAGGTATTGTCTGAAACACATAAGAAAATATAACCTGCAGTAATCAAGATCATCTTGTAGGTGTATTCTGTACACTCATTTTATTTTTCTCAGGGATTTGCAGTACAGCTAGAGGAAACCCCAATTCACAAGGAAAGAGAGTACCTCACCTATAGTAGTGACAACAGCTCCTGCAAAAAAGAAAGAATTGCTGAAGTCCCAGTTACTGGGATTCGTAGAGTTTTGTTCTGGGTTGACCCCTTTTTCCAGTGCTTCCATGAGGACCTGAGGCAGAAGAGGTCAAAGGGAGCAAAGATGAGCCACACATTACACATCAACAGGAAAAAAGTCAGAAAAAAATACAGCAGATAAGTAGATATTACTTTCCATCTTGAGCAAGCAGAGCAGTAAATAGTGCAGATAACAGGGCAAGCTTAAGTAAAATGACCTGAGAGAGTCTTATGCTGATGTAGCAAAACTCTGAAATAGAGCTGGTCGTGAACTTGAACTCTTATCACCAGAGAACTGGCCACTGAAGTAGAATCAGTTCCATAACTACTCAAAGGCTAAGGGGAGAAGGATGAAAGGAGTCTCTGGGATCATGAAACTTAGAATATAAAGTGAAGTTATGCCTTAAAAAAAGACATATAAATCCTTTCCTTCCCTGGTGTAGTCATTTTATTCCAAATTTAAATTTGGGCATGTGTAAATACGTGTTTGTACTGGTGGTGAAGGGTATGAGGAGCATGCTTGTTTCATCTTTGTCCATGTAAATACTAGTGAGGATGAATTACTCTTTTGGCTATGAGTTCCCAGTAATTTTTAATCAAAATCAAGATTCCTGTGGTCTGGAGATTAGCTGCTCCAGATAAGTCTTAACAGATGATCAAACTGCTATGTGCAAAAGAGATCTAGCTCCTGGTGTATCAAACATCTTATTAGCTGCCTTAATGACTAATGTGTTTCTTTGTTCTCCCTGAGGATTCCTCTGAATGAAACAGGTTGCCATCTGCATAGTGGCTGGAATTTCAAGAACCTCTTTTTTTCTTAGATGTCACTTTTAAAGTCCACATCACAAACTTCATAACTTTGCCAAATGCCTCACCAGCACATGAACACTCACTTTTTAGGCTGGAACCTGTCATGATGGGCAGGTTTCCTTAACCATACAGTTAAAATGTACAGTGAAAAAATTGTTCCCCTGCATTAGTTAAAGATGTAATCTGGAAAGAATTCAATTCCTTAATATTAGTAAGAGCTGGACAAATTTCCTAAGAGAGATTATAAATGATAGTGAGAGGGGACCCCCACTTTCACTTGGAAGGTTAAGTGCTGAGTACGCTAAGGCTTGGTGCACTGTGTATGATAATTTGGTGCCCTCAGCTGGTTTTGTCTGGAACAACTGACAAGTGAAATGTATCTGATTCAGCTGCGATGCAGCAAAATGCAACAGTCTGAGTGGCCTGGCAGGGCTAAGGAAAGCACCACTGGAGGAAAGAGAATCTGGACATCTGTGAATCCTCCCTAAGCTTTCTAGAGTACCAGAGATTTAACTAAGCCTTTTAATTCTATAAAGCATCCAAGTGTGGTTTAGAGTGAGATTCAGAATCTTTCTCTTTACTGTCATTACCACAGAGGGAAGAGAAGGACAGGTAACTCCAACGACTAATGTAGCTGGAAAGAAACAGGCATGTTTTCAGGCATACAAGTTCTGGAAAACTCTAGTTGTTTTTTGGACAAAGCCAAATATTCCATAAGAAATATGGAGTCATCAGATCATTGCCCTTGTAGACAGAGTTCAGATCCCTTCTGATCCCTTTTTGATTGGAAGTTCACTGTTTCCTCAGATCCATTTATTCTTCATGAAGAAAGTGATAATTCAAGGATTTTTTGCCCAAATCTTATAATACTAGAATAAGAGAATTTGTCCATAATAATACCAAGTAAAGGCTTGCAATTCATCTCCAGCCTTTGAGGAATAGATTAAAATGTAATTGAAGATACTATTAATTGACAACCCATACTGAATAAGAGCTAAGAGCTTTTTTGCACTTATTGACAAATTACACAGCTTCTGGTGGATGCATTCATGGGCAATAGACAATCTCAGGTAGAAAGAAAGGGCAGAATTTGCACAGGTTTGGGTAGAAGTACCTTAGAAGGAAAACCTACTTTTTGTGAGCTTTTTCTACCCATGCAAAATTCCCTGCAATAATTAATGAGAGGGCTACAAACCATGAAGTTAAAATTATTGTAAGGTAGCATGAAGGTTCATCAGCAGTTTCTCATTTTTGGGGTGTTCATGAATATGTTAAAATAAAGTGATACATGAAAGGGCTTGAGAAAATATTGCCTTTCTGCTGGATAGTTGGTCCTCTAACATCGTGGACAGCAGAAAAAATTATGACATGCTTGGCCAAAACAGTATCATTGCTTCTAGCAAAAATAATGCCTGAGCCAAAATAATGCAAGCCTGTTCCTCTTACCTGTATGAACTGCTCCAGGGCTTGCCTGTCCAAGCACGTGTAGTTCTGCAGGAACTTGAGCTTCTCCAGGTGGAACTGGTACCGAGAGTGGGTTTCTGCCTGCTTCTCCAGCAACTGGAACACCATAGCACCCAGGAGGAGGTAAAAGAGATACCCTAGCACCAGCAGTGGAGTCCAGCTGATCTGCCAGTTGGGTGCTGTGAGGAAGGGCATGCTGCTGCTGCCAGTCCTTGGTTAGTACTTACTAGTTTACGCTCACAGGATATGTACTACCCTGGCCACCCAGAAATCATTTACCAATGTTCCCAGCTACTGTGCTGGAGATCTTTTTAACAGAAAATACGGGTAACATGCCCATAAAAATGAGACTAACAGGCAATTTTTACCCTTCCTCATCTTTTCTCTATCCAAAATAGAGAATATTTATGACTTAATAAGTATGTAAATCATAGTATCTTCCTCTTATGAAAACAATTTTATCCAAAGATCTCAGTCAAACAAATGAAGCTGGACACAAGCCCTCTATGACAGATACTGTCTTCCAGGCTGGGAAGCTGAAATAAAACTAGCTTAATGACTTACCCATTAAGTGATATGAATATAGAGCCATGAAAAGACTCTGAGAGTACTGACAAACAAAGCCTTACTCTAAACACTGGACTTCCATACAAGAAAACACTATAAACTCTCCGGTTACAACAGAATCTCCAGAACTAAGAAGACTATGGAGCTGAATAAATGCAACATTCAATTGCAGCCGTCTGTACCACACAAACAATGCTGGTAGCAGTGAAAGTAGTGATGAAGTTCATAAACATCCCGAAAAGCCTAGTCACAAAACAGTTTCTCTTTCTTTTTTTACCCTAAAAAGATCAGCCCCCTCACTGCCTTGTCTGATAATCCTCAACTCTTTGTCAGATTCCACACTTGAACACCCCTTAGTCCATGGAGTTAGGAAAGGAACCACTCATGCTTGCTGCTTTCAGTGTCTGTATTTCCCATTTTTATCCACATATGAAAGGGGGGAAGGGGCTCAGGTTAATCATTAGCTAAAAAAGTATTGGAAGCTCACTCATGGGAGCTTCAATGATTGTCATGCTCTGAAAATTAGCTGGGCTAGCATATTCTTTGTAGGAAGACCCTTAAAGCTAGAGTCATCCATGCCAAACTGCTTCTGAAAGAAAACACACACACATAGACTCACGATGAGAAGGCTACGTGGCTAGGACTGCAAGTCTGTAAATCTCCCTTCCCATTAAAAATTCTGAATGCAGATATCCTTCCTTTTGATCAGGATTGTTTTTTACCTGTCTTCAAACAAGACATAATGCTCAGAGAAAACAACTGAAAAGAATGTTTCCCTTCTTATCTTCTGGGAAATCCCCTGCAGCATCCATCTGAACCGAGTTTTTAGCCACATCCCACCCAGAAGAGAAAGACTGATTGGCAACAGAAGGCCTCTTGTCACTGTGGACAGTGAAGGGTATGTTGGGCAACTCCTAGAAGGTCTTTTAATTTGTTCAGGATCATTCTGTTGCTGTGGCTAGAGAACAGAAAGAAGTAAGAATAGATGTACGATACACAAGGACTCAAACCTTGGTGCTTTGCATAGTTTTTCTTAGATTAAACGAAATGTAGTAACTAGAAGCTACAGTGGCATTGATATGTACTAACTTTGTGAACCAAACTGCTTTGAAGCAACAGAGATATCCAATCTATTTATTACTGATGGAAGACCTTTTCATAGCTGGCACCGGCGGTGACTGAAAATGACTTTAGGAGTATCCAGAAAGAACTATATGCTGTCTTCTATAATTAAAAGATACAGCTTGTTGTTCCATTCCTTGAGAAATATTAAGGGTAAGTGAGCTTGAGATATTGCACAACAGCCTGTAATACTAGTAGAGCTCTCTGTTGAGAGAGCCAGATACTTGCGTTATGGCTTATAAGACCAACTTCTAGCAGTCCAAGAGAATGCCTTCTAGTTTTCTGGAATGGATGCAAATATATGCACATAGCTGGTCTAAGACAGATTCCCACAGTTGAAGTATATTTCTAAAGGTACTAAACTAGGAAGTTATTAATGAATAAATAAAGCATTGAATCTTCTCTATGTCCCCTTCTGCTCTTTCTGTCAAGTTCAACAAGGCAGTCTAGCTGAGGCATTTAGAAGCCAGAAATATTGTGCCTTAAGGAAAAAGACTTAAATTTAGGATTCTATTTTTCTGAAGGTTTTGAAAATGGAGATACTAAAATTGTCAGGTTGTGCTTACTTCTATACTTCAGGTATTCCTACTTCAAGTATTGCAATGTTGGCAGTGTACCCTGTTTGTATGGCTGAGTGAAATGATTTCGGATGCAAAAATTCAGGGACTTATTTCTTCTTCAGGTTATGTACTGTAGCCTGAACAACTTGTACATGAAAATACTGAATTGTTTTGAATTTGCCTTGCTCCTTAGTACAGAGTTAAGGAAATAATAAATATGGATAGCAGAAAACTGAGTGCATTTCTTCAGGCACGGCACTGCCATTTGGCAAGTTTCTACTTCTCATTTTGTTCTCACTCCAGATTTAAGACAGTAATTTTTATTTACTGCTTTACAATCACATAGGTGAAAGCATGGAACATTTTCATTTTCAGGTAAAGGTTGCCTTATTGGTGAGCAAACATTACAGGAAGCAAAACAGAAAAAAATATTAGGAGAAGATATATTGATTTGTTGGCCCATGGCGTTGGCATTAGAGCAGCAAAGGTTGAACCTTCCCACCAATATTCCATTGCATGTTGTTGCTGTGTGACAGATGGCAGCAAAGAAGCAGTCTGACACAATGGCGTCTGTTAGGGAAGTGTGTATGAAGCAAAGGTGTGTCACTGAATTCTTCCACATGGAAAAAAATGGCACCCACTGACATTCATCAATGCTTGCTGAACATTTCTGGATACCAAACGGTGGATGTGAGCACAGTGAGGTGGCTGGTGGTGTGTTTCATATGAAATAATTCTGGAAATTTTGAATTGTAGAGGTTATTTCCATTAAAAATTAACATCATATTACAATATTCACATTTCAATAATCAGGTATTAAAATTATTACGTATTGGGTACAATTAAAATCAGCAGAAGATCTCAAATTATTTTTGTAACATTTTTTAACCCAGAAAATTTTTTTTTCAGACATCTCTAGATGCCAAATAGATGTAATTTATAATGCCTTATGCAAATCCATGCAAATAAAACCAGTTGATTTCACCTGATTTCTTTGCAAGCTTCCAGTATATACATACCAAAGGAGGTAAAAAAAACAACAACATTCAATCAGTAGAAATATCTATTCCCCAGATTAAAAATGTAGAAGAACATTAACACATTAAATAAATTTAACCTCTATAAAACTGACAATAAGTTCCCAATAAACAAATATATTTGGCAAAATCCTGATTATTTGTTCTAGTTTTACTTAGTTTTAATGCAAGCTGCTGAAACCAAACACAAATATTCAAATATAATCCCCTGATGAAATGGATTTTTGCTGTCAAATACAAGTCACTTTTATATCATTGTACTTAAATCTGTACATCCAAAGATGCCATTTCTTCTCAGAAGAGGAAGGTAAAGAAGAAAGGTCATCAGCAGATTCTAAAAGGAAACAGTGGACTGCCACAAGAACTTCATTTGTTTCCCAGGCCTGAAAGGAGATAAAAAATTTACTAGGCTTTGTTTTAGAATATCTCATCAGTTGAAAAAATAATTTCACTCCAGAAAAGAGAGGAAATATAAGATAATTTAAAACTTTTAAGATGAAAAAAAATAGTTTTCTGTATTTTCATTTATATTCCTTAAGACCAAAAACAGCAACAAAACAGTAGAGCACTTTGTAAAAGATTTTCAACTCAGTTGTTAGCAGTTCTTTCACAATCTCATCAATACCCTGTGGATATATTTGCTTTAATTCATCTCTAGTTAAAAAACAAACAGTAACAACCTACAAGAACTGAGCAAATCTTTTCTGAGATCTCTCATTATTTCACCCGTGTTTCCGTCATTAAGGATATCAAGCATTCCTGTGCTTTCTGTTTATGATACTTATTTTCTGTTCTATTGGCTTTGGCACACATTTATACTTTTTTATTTCATTTTTTTTCCAGCTAATGTAAAGTGGGGCCCTCAGTTTGCTTCTAAGATACTGATACAACTGTTTGAAAGACTCAGGATTAAGAAAGGCAACAACAAAGGAAAGAGAAGTATGTTGAGATTTTTCAGACCTATCAGATTTTGGTTTGGCTGAACCTATGCTTTCTCAAGTTGTTTCCTGCATAGCACTTTATATGTAATAATAATTCCAGGAGCACATACACTTGCATGTTAATGGAGAAATGCTTACTAAACTTCTCGGTTGAGTTAGGGGGCAGACAAAAGAGCACTGGACTGGGAACTGGCGCACAGCTTACACATGAAGCTGTGACACAACATAATGGCTTTGGCAGGCGTTTTCTCTGTTTCATCTAGTGGAAGTTTGAGATTTATTGACAAAAAGTTCTGTGTGAGATTGATCATACCTTTTTTTATTCCTGAGGTATTCACTTCTTCTTCTACCCTTTCTACTTATCTGTACTTGATCTTTATAAACTATTCTTTATAGAACTTCCTTTCAGTTCTCACTGGCTTTCAAGGTAACTGTTACTGGAAATTCTTTCTAGTCAATGATGCACAACAATCCTACAACATTTACTGTGCTTCTCTTCTTTTAGATTAGAAACAAATTGAAGAAGAGTGAAGTGTTGGATCGAAAAAATAGCTGAGGCAACGATGCATTGAAACAAGCTCAGAAGCTTGCTTGCAATGAAGTGAGAAGTCTGGTGGTAAAATACAGCTCATGCGAAACCTTCAACACTTTGAATTTCATGCAAGATTAGTGGAGAAGGTGGTGAGCAGTCTGAAACCTAGGGGACTCTACCCAGTTCTGTTCTTTACTGCATTTCTTGTGCCATGCTACACATGAAAAGGAGAACACACATCACTATCACAGATAGGAGCAGTTGAAGCACTGCCTCTGTCTATTTTCTTCCAGTTAGAAAAGCTACCACAGCATCTCATAAATGTCGTCATGTACCACTACTGTGCTGAATTTCCTTAGCAGTCCTGGTCTCATTATCTTGATAAAGCAGAACAACTTTTTTTTCATCAAGGTTTCCTGGTATCAGTGGTTCCATCCTTCAGATCTGGGAGATTTTCCCTCTACATGCAAACAACCAAACAATTGAAGTGCTCTTTCATCTGCCAGGTTAACTCCAAATCCTCCTCACAGCTTGTTGCTTGCTGTCTCTTATCTATGACACATCAAGTCCCACATGTTTTCAATATGCAGGCCATAGTTATGAAGTCTCTTTACTCTTTTCTGCTTGCATAGTGACTTGTTGAGTCAATCAGTCCTGTGCTGACATAATGATCAGAATAAGCACTGTGCAAATGTTACTCTGTTCTTTGTCAGTTATTTCAGGCTGTTGATGGGGATGCGGACCATCTCGTCTAACTGAACTTCAACAGAATTGTAAAAGTTTTGACTGTCTGCAAGAATACTTTTCATAACTTTACACCTGACAGTTGGTGAAGTTGTCCCTTCTGAAACTGATATATGATGCCAGGTAATTGACTGTGTCTGAAAAGCATGCAGGATGGAAAAGGCATTTGAGAGAGATGTTCCTGACGTGGTACGACTGGGAGACAGATGATCACAGGACAAGATGTGCTTGATAGATTACTGTACACAAAACTGATCAGATCTGGACACTCTAAAGGCCTGAAATGTTTGTTGTAAGATACTTATCTCTAACCTCCTTATAGTGAGCAGCCTATAAATTCAGCTTAATTTCATTTGCTGAAGAAACTTGACAACAGCTTTTCTAAATAAAGACAAAACGGAACACAAGCCTGAGTGTGCTGAGTATTTGCTTTGGAAGAATGTAAAGGGACTGTTTTTTTCAGCCACGGTATGTTTACCTGACAGTTTTCTGATAAGCAGCGTGATAACAAAACCCCACTTTGTGACAGTGCTAACACCATCTGCCAGGTGCTGATAGCTTGCTGAATAATGCTGTCATCAGCGCTCAAGTGCGGATGGAAAGTTATTACTTCAGTAACCATCACTGCTTTCATTTTCTGTCTAATTGCTAGCTGCCACTAAAAACAATTATTCAAAAAAAGAAGAGAAGAGAAGAGAAGAGAAGAGAAGAGAAGAGAAGAGAAGAGAAGAGAAGAGAAGAGAAGAGAAGAGAAGAGAAGAGAAGAGAAGAGAAGAGAAGAGAAGAGAAGAGAAGAGAAGAAAAGAAAAGAAAAGAAAAGAAAAGAAAAGAAAAGAAAAGAAAAGAAAAGAAAAGAAAAGAAAAGAAAAGAAAAGAAAAGAAAAGAAAAGAAAAGAAAAGAAAAGAAAAGAAAAGAAAAGAAAAGAAAAGAAAAGAAAAGAGAAAAAAACCTCACAGGTTGTTTTTCTTTATCATGAGTTACTGAATTACTCCTAGGCGACTTTGCAATGCCACTGTTGTGTGATTAGTGCTTTCTGCTTCCTGCCAAATTTACTTATCTACCCGGTAGAATGAAATAACTTTATTGCCTACCTATGATTGCTCTCAGTAACTGATTTGTTGACAAATACCCATAGAAAATTTTATTAGCCCTTGATATAATGAAATGCCTACTAAAGGCATATTCTATTAGATACAGCAGCCAGTTTACTTGATGAGGAAGGCTGAAATGTCATTATTTGCATAATGTTTATTTGGTGGTAATTATTACAATTAAATTTGTACCAGTCGAAAACTAGGCCAGATAGCAAACAAAAATTTGAGAAGTATTTAAATTACTGAGAAATCATGTTCAAATGCTTTTTTTTTTTTTTTTAAATATAAATTAATAAATTGTGCTGATTGCATAAACATGCATGATGGTGGTTGGGAAAAAAAGACAGCCTACATAGTTCTATATTGGAGGATTAAGATACTAAAATAAATACTTGTGAAGAACTTCAAGTGATTAGAATGGCTGAAAACATAATGTCATACAAATTTTGCTAGCATTAGTTCTCACTTGTGTCACTGTGTAAGTGCAGACTAAAACTATTTAGGCCTTAAGATACTGGAGATTTTTTCCTTTTTTTCTTTTTTTCTTTTTTCTTTAGGATTTACCTTTCTTTTGTAGAATGTTCTGTCTTGCTTTAATGAAAGCTAGGATGTCAGCATCAGTCTGGCTGTCTCCAGTCAGAGGAATAGATGTACTTGAACTTGGTGAGGTCCTGAAATGAGAAAGCATATTTGTGGACCAAACTGAATAAAGTCATTTTTCTGTTGCTTTATCTCCTCACTCCTTAAAATGGAGGGCTTTGTTCTTTGTTCTCCAGATTGTTAAAAATTGCACTATTTGGAGTAGAATTAAGCTGAGGACATTGTAATGTAGACTCCTAAGAATAGCCAATAGTAGCTTTTTAGTTTGGTGGAACTATGAGCTGAATAGTTATAAAACCTTCCTCAAAGGGTTAAAAATATTTTACTGCTCAAACAAAGGCTTACCACCAATTGGAAAAGCTCTGTGTGGCGACTATATTAAAGAAATTATGGAAATGACCATGCCAAGTGCTTGTTTGCTTTTGGGAAAAAAAAAAAAACCACCCAAAAAGCAACAGCTATTTATTTGAACAGATCATTGGTATTTTTGCCTACTGTAAGAGAATTAAGATCTCATTTGAACACAGAAGAAAACAGTCACATGATATTCATGAAATCTGCTGACAGAGGCAACTATTTTGTGCTGGTGAGTCTCCTGTGCTGATTGAGATATGTTTCTACACAATTAAGTCCTTAATTCACATTTGCTTTTTGGTAGACACATCAGTGGTATATAGCGATGTAGTACAAGAAAGTTATTCTAATCAGCTAAGGATTTGTCTCTGTGTTGTTAGTCTTCTGTAAAGATTAAGCATTAATGTAAAAATCAGAAACAGAGTGATAAAAATTACAATATGGAAGCACAAGTGGTAATGAAGGGAGAAAAATTATTTTCACATACTCTACCTTTGTCATTACTGTTGTTTCTGCTGTTCTTTGCCATCTGCTGCAGTAAAAAGTAATTGTGCATACCATAAAACAAGTCTGACATCCTTTCCTTTGTTGGACTACTAATTAAGTCCTTTGTTGCAAAATTAGTGAATAATAATGGAAAAAAATTATAGAAACTATTATATGAACTCAATAAAATATTTCATATGTAACTTACAAGGAGAACTCAAAATACCATCAAAGGTTTATTCTTGTTGATCTTCATGTGATTAACAGTAATATAAAAAAAATTAAAAATACTTTATATATATATATTTGCTGTTTTATATATGTTTTATTTTGGAAGATGAGAGAAAAAAACTTGCAGTTTGTTCTAACTTTTGCATCTTGAAAAACAGTAGCTTAACCATATTTTCCTAGGGCCCTTAATACGAGAAGTACTGAGCACAATGAGAATATAACCTCTGGGAGTATACTGCCAAGGCATGACATTTTGGTGGGAGAAAATGATGAGGAAATGAAAACATATGGAAAAAATGAGAAGCCATCAAAAAACACAACACAAAACAGTACTTTCTGCTAACCTGCTAAGCTAATTTTCACAAGGTAGTACCTCATTTGAAAAAACATGGAATATAACATTTGCTAAGCCTGACAAACTCTGACTGCTGCTGTCATTTTATTTTACTCTAATAATTTGTGGGAGGGAAACTGAAAATATTTCATGGTGTCACAAGGAACCTTGTCTAAAATTTTATGTCAATGTCATGAGGTCAAAATCACAACAGTAAAAAATCTCTACCCAGAACTTGCAGTCTGTGATAGTTACCCACTCAGATCTCTCTTTCAAATTATTTTATTTATAGTTTCAGAGTCTCTTTCTTTTGCAGAAACAGAAACAGTCATGAGGAATCATGAACTCATGTGGAAGAAAGCCTGAGGCCACCTCCTTCCAAGTGATAATGCAAGTACTTGTGCAAAGCTTGTGATGTTGTTGAGGAATTTTGAGTAAAACCTGCTATTCTTTCCCTCCCCTTCTCTCCCCTTCCCCTCTTTCTGTCTTTCTGTCTTTTACTCTCTTTTATTTAAAAAAACCTGTTTATAAAGATAGCAATAGAGGGTTATCTAGGTGTTATATTACTGGCTTGTATTTTCCTCTCATTAGTCTAGGTAGGCTTCTTACCTTATTTTTGTAGTTGGGTTATCAAAAACGATTGAATTGTTTTTCCCAGATGAATCTGCATTGGAATTGGTTCTTGTGGTCTCTGAAAAACTGGAATGGGAGAAGAAATGAGGGCAAGGATATAATCCTTGTAGAGGGAATGTTAGTACGTGCTAAGTACAAAGAAGTTATTTAAAAATATATATATACATATATATATATGCACATATATATAAAGCACTTGTTGATTATGGGAAGAAAGACTGTTTTCAGTTGAAGCCATGTGATGATCCGGCTTATGTAGTGAATGTGGCTACTCAGGAATGAACAAGGAAGCTCATAAAGATTATGCTTTTAGGATTTGCCTTCTAAGCAGGGCTTGTAAAGCGCTTTGACAAGCCTCGTGAAGAGTTTGTAGAGATATATTTAGTTCCCAAACTGACAATTATCCAAGTGAGGCTTTAGCAAATTTTTCGTTATTTCTTTAGTTGGGCAAAATTATTACTGGAAACAGTTGGAGATTGAGTAAAATCCAGTGAAGTCTTTGGAATGTGTTTTGATGAGAGCCATGCAAATGGATGTTGTGCATTCCTTTGTCTACAGATATAACTATCAAAGAGTCCCACAATGAGGAAAGCAGATTTCTGCCGGGGATGACAGACACCGCTCTCTCTCTCCCTAGGTTTTTGTGTACGTTGCTGTATCTGATACCATTCTTGATCGACGTTGAAAGATGGAATTACTCAGTTTTAAGATTTTTCCACTAGATGGCAGAATCGGCAAGTTCTTGCTTTTCCAACTCCGCAATGCTTCATTGCGGGAGGATGATACGATATTTCTGACAGAGAACTTGAAAAAAGAAAGAAATTTATCACTAAAATGTCAGTGTATTATGCTGTTCCAGGTTCATTTTTTTGCAAAAGATATTGCTCCCTTAATGGTAATAATGCTCCATACTTTATTATGGATATGTATTACAAGAACAATAAAGAATGTGTGATGATACTACCTGCTACGTGGTTTGACAATATCTGGGAGCTCTAGATTGAAGTTCTGCTTTAGCATTCCCCCCCCCAAAATGCCACTGATTTGGCAGTTATTAAAAAAGAAGTGATCTAGGAGCTTAAATTCCATTTTCTAAAAGAACTCTGTGTCTGTGCCCTGAGATACCAGGCTATCCAAGTCATATAACTGTGTTTTAATAAATCACATCAACCGATAAAGTACATCAACTGAATCATAATAGGCATTCATGATTGTATTCTTAACCTGCATCAAATGTAAGGTACTGTGACATAATGGGATTGTTTGTCATTGCCATAAGATTTTTTGCTTTTTACTTGCCACAATCAGAATGTGTACATTTATAAACACTGTGAGTCAGCTGATAGAAATAATTTTTATGAGCAGTAGTTGATATTTTAAATCATGCTTCTCACTGTATTTCAATGAAAACTACTCTCCAAAATTGTTTAACTCTACTTTTAAAAAGTACACAAGTTCAGACCACTTAAGGTGTGATTTTAAGGAATTGACTTCTCATTTTCAAGTGGTCTCCTGGATCTCGGGCAATAGACCAAAATTGGCTTTAAAGTGATCTGAGAGAACTGAGAACCTTGAGAAGGTGATATTTAAAACAAACCAACTTAGATTGAGTGAGGTGAAACCCCAAACCAGAAAATTTTGACTGTGTTCAGTAATAAAACAGGACCTTAAACTGCTACTCTGTCTGCAAAACATTACAGCCAGACATGCTTGTTTGCAAGTGAGAGCTTTGTAATGACTCGAGGTGTTACTTCCATGAAAGTGGCTAACAATTAGAGTACTAATCTAACAAATGAGTCTTTCATCTTGGTAGAAACGCTAAGTCTTACTTACATACCTCAGAAATCATTAGAATTCCTCAATTAGAGGGATGGTCATTATGGAGGTAACCTGCATCCTTTGTGTTGAAGCTATGGTTATTTTTCCATAGTATTGGAAGATATGTTGCATCAAAATGGGATGAATGAATGTAATTTTCTTGCGCAGTTAGTGCTTTCAGATTCTATAACATTTACGGTGTCCATATCTCTCTCTCTTAGTCTGTTTCCAGAATCCAGGACCCTTCTGTTTAACTTGAGTTTTAGGTGCTTTTCCAGTGATGAGAAAAGGGGAAATTTTGCTAATACTGCTTCACATTTAATGGAAAGCTATTATGTAATGGTGGGGAATGGGGGCAATGATCCCCCACTCTGTGTGTTAAGCCTGAAGGTCTTGGTATCTCAGGAGAATTAAGTGTGGATGTCCTTGCTGGAAAACTACTTTTCTAGCTTTTTCTTAGAATCATAGAATCACAGAATCGTCAAGGTTGGAAAAGACCCCTATGATCATCCAATCCAAACGTCCACCTATCACCAATATTTCCCACTAAATCATATTCCTCAGTACAACATCCAAACATTTCTTGAACACCTTTGGGGATGGTGACTCCACCACCTCTGTGGACAGTTCATTTCAGTGTCTGACCACATTTCTCTTGGGGAAATGTTTCCTGAAGTCTGACCTGGATCTCCCCTGGTGCAACTTGAGGCCATTCCCTTTAGTCCTATCACCAGTTACATAGGAGAAGAGGCCAACCCCCACTTTACCACAACCTCCCTTCAGGTAGTTGTAGGGAGAAATAAGGTCACCCCTGAACTTCCTCTTCCCCAGATTAAATAATCCCAGTTCCCTCATCTGCTCACTATAAGACTTGTGCTCCAGATCCCTCATAGCTTCACTGCCTTTCTCTGAACACAATCCAGGGTCTCAATGTCTTTCTTGTAGTGAAGGGCCCAAAACTGAACACAGTGCTTGAAGTGAGAAAATACTTTTCACTAGCAAAGAGGTGAAACTAAGGATGCTAAGAAAATCTTTAAAGAGTGATGACTCAATTTTTAGAAGCTTTTAGAAGCATTCTTCCTGAGTCCAGGTGCTTGACAAAGCGAGACAAAAAGAAAGGTGGCATGATTTAGTGTGATAATAGTCCTTCTTCGAGCAAGAGGTTCATCTAGAGATCTCTAGAGGTGCCATCTAATCAATATTTTTGTAATATGTTAGTTGGCACTCTTGGCTTACAGTTTTGGATTTAGACAGATGTATGACTTACAGAAGTCCAGTCTCTTTATTCAGCAACTAAGATCTAAGACCATTCATGTTCTTTAGATAACATGTAATTTCAATTTTCGTTCTGAATCTATCCAATTATTTTTCTTGAGTTGAATCGAAGAAGGCAAATTCAATTTCCTGACAGTTTCTGTAAAATTCTTGCTTTTATTCTGGCAATTACAAATAGCCTTAGATTTATCATTTCTTTCTTGAAGTTAGTAGCAAGAGTTTTTACCCAGTGGGTGACTTGCTTTTTTTTTTTTTGAGCCATCTGTTGTGGAGCATATGTCTGGGTCAGGCATGGAGCAGCAGCTTGAGAGATGTACATACTGTTGTTGCATTGTCTCCCTTGCTGTGAAAACCCAAGAGCTGATCAGCTCCATCTAGCCCTTAAAGTGGAGAATCTGGAAAGATGATGAGTGTTGTTGCATGAATGTTTGATTTGTAAGTGTGGCACTGAAAAAAAAGTGGAGAATGTATGTAACATCCAAAGGCATGCAACCTCAACATTGTTAAAAACAAATCTGCTTCAGTTCTCCAGGCATCTGAACCTTAAAAGTAGAAGGAACAGATGTTCCATTTAAAGGCAGACAAAATACATTCAGAAAGATTCAAGCTGCTTAAAATCTGAATATTTTTGTGTTTAGTTGCAAAATAAATTTGGCTTCACTTGCAAATTCCTAGATAAATTGTTCAAGTCAAATTGTTACGAACATTTGTAAAGCTTTGAAATATCATTAATCAGACATGTTATTCTCAGATTATATTTTATCATCATGTAACACTGCAGAAAATTGGCAGAAATGAAAAACAAGACAGAGAACGTTGCAAAAAATGTAAATGTTTCTCATGTTTCACGTAGCCCTAGTACAGGAAATAAATTTTGTAATCCAAGGCAATCAATACTAAAACAACTGATGCTAAAAATCTTCATAGAATCTGAAGAGTTGTCTGAAAACCTAAGGAAACTAAAGTGATTTCAAAGAAGCTGAGGACATAGAGTCTGATATTGAACATGCTGTGTGGTTTGCTGGAACAGGACAAATGAAATCTATTAAGAGGGAGTGACTGAGGTTAGGAAAGAAACAAGTAAACTGCAAGGGAATGGATTCCTTCTGACAGAAGGAAAAAATCCAAAATTTTTAGATTTCAGTAAGCATCCAACATTTGTTTTATTCACTGGAGATATAAGAACAATTTAACATTAATGAAATTAAACTTTCAATGAGAAAAGTTGGTTGGATGGGGCACTGGGCAGCCTGGTCTAGTATTAAATGTGGAGTTTGGTGGTCCTGCCTGAGGCAGAGGGGTTGGAGATTCATGATGCTTGAGGTCCCTTCCAACCAGGGCCATTCTGTGATTCTGTGATTCTCTGATTCTGTGACTCTGTGAAATAACTTGAACAGGCAAGAATCTGATAAACATCCTAAATGAAAGCCAACATGTGAGAAGAATGACACTTTTTTTCAGACTCGACAGGCGCCCAGTGGGAGGCATAAACATACATATGATTTGCAGTTCAATCCACAGCTTTGCTGTAGAGAGTAGGACACTTCTTTTCAAGTTTGAGGGATTATATTAGGCATACATTTTGAAAAACACAATGTTTTGATGATTATCTTACATTCCTCATTCTTTCTCTTAGTACTGTGACTCTGGGACTGGTGACTAGATTATACAGTGGAATGTAGAGGTGGACCATTCTTTATCCATTTTGCACAGTTGTTTTTTGTTTTAAGTAATATGTTCAGAACAGATGAGATTTAATATTTCTACAATCTTCACGTGAAAGATAATGAAAACATAATTATATCTGCAAAACCCTTTATATCTATTCAACGGGTCATTGAAAATGAGTCTGTTAGCCTTTGCAATATGCAAACCACTGATTTCAGCTACTTAAGTATATTTCAGTAAAAAGATTAACTTGTTCAATAAATTACCTTTCTTATGCACTGATAATCCTTATGTCACACCTCAGCTCTCTGAACTCAGTCAAGTTTTGCTTCTTACTCTGGTTGCAGTAGTATGAAGCCAATTCCTTTCACAGCTTACTAATTCAGAAATGCTCACTATTTAACTCCTTTATGATGTAGACTCATTTGACATTTAACAATTTTTTTTTTTCCATTCAAAAAAGTTGTTTGCCATGCAATTAGTGCCTTTTATACATGTTTATCCTTCCTAAACCTCACAAGGATTCCTAGTTTCCTTTCACTGTTATTTTAGCTATAAATTCATTTAATATAAAATTTAATTTGAGGCTATCACATTCTCTTCCCAAAGTTTAATTATCTTTAGTAATATAACTAAGGTGTGTCAAACAGTAATAATTCACATGAATTATTCATTAGAAGGTGATCAAAACATTTTGTTTGAACAGACATATAAATCTCAAGAAAGATTATGGAGTGTGCTTGTATCCTTGAGGCACTGACACAGACAATTTACAAGTACTGTTTTTAATCCTGAAGTCTGAATTTATATCAATTCACGCTAAGGATTTTTTCTGAATAGTTTTACTGCATAGTTATTCTGTCAACAGAAGTCCTAGATTTCTGACATGAAGTTCCTTAAGTTTTAGACCGTTAATCTATTGAATATACCTGTGAACAAAATTCCTTCCTGAAAATATGTTTTATTTATACTACATTATGTTGCATATAATTTGAGAGCTTCTGCTTTTGTTCTGCTAGGTGAACACAGCAATATCATTTCAGAGATTCTTGTTTTTTAGTTGAATTAGAAACAAAGAGCCATTTGTTTCTTGGGACCATGCAAAAGAGGAGAAATTTTAGACTAGACTCATCCTACACAGTCACGGGAACAGGTATGTAAAGTTCCTACATCAACTGAGGTCAAATAAATTCTTGAGAATAAAGATGTTATTGTTTTATATTCTTTAACACTGTGAAATTGGAAACTTCTACTTTAAAATGTTATTGCCTCAGGTAGGAGGAAAAGTAAAATTTAATGCATAGTGGGATGTTAAGTCTGCAGCTCTTCCTCACAAAAAGCAGAAAGAGTGTTTCCAATTCCATACACATCATGTACCTGCGTAAAATATGTTTGAACAGCTAATACAAGATCAGCTCTCTGAAGCTATGTGGAGGAAAGAACAGTTAACTTCAAGCAACCATTGCAAGAATAATGATATGTAGCAAATATGAGAAAACAAAACTGTATACTTCTGATTTGTTCTATAATTTAAGTTTGAAAATATGAATGCCCTGGGTCTGTGATACCTATGAAAGGATCAGTCAGTTAGTCTCAGTCAAAATGTCCATTAATTACGCACAGAGGAACTCCACATTATAAAAACCATACTAGTTTTTCTGAGAGACCAAATAGGGCAGCACAAGCCACCAAAATAAACTCAGCAACTTATAGTGATCAAATACCTTCCCATGTTCTATTGCAGATACTAAATATTTCCTGAGACCTGTTCCCTGGTACATGCTGTTAAGGTATTTGAAGAAAAAATTTAAAAGAAAATTATAGAGGAACCAAAATATGCAAATTTGCTTCTGAGAAGGAGCAGGGATGTAGGAAGGGGAAACTACTACTTGTGGAGGGTGGTCTCCCATTGCAGTGAAAAACTTCTCAGGCCTTATTGTATGCTATTTTTAGCTCTAGTTTAAAGTGCAGAAGATATCACCATACACTAATGAGAAGAGTTCATACAAACAATGAGGCTAAGAGGTTGCACAAGTGGTCCTTAGCTTAGTTCAGTACAAGGTTAAAAAGAGTATTTCCAATGAACAGTCATGGACTGTTTGAGCTAAGTTGGCTGGCTTTGTGTTGAGCTAGACTGAAAATGCCTCTGCATTCTGTGCTGCCAGATTTTCTGTGGGACTGGTAACACTGAGCCTAAAGCCAGGAATGAACATCTCAAACTAGGTCTTAAATAATGTCAACTATCTGCAAGGCGAACAGTGCCTAAGTCTTTAGAGTACACTACTACTACTACTACTACCTACTACTACCTTCTACTTTAGAGTAGGGATGAGAACTGGAGAAAAGTAGAGACTAGTGTTGGTTTTTGTCAGTCTGAAAACGCCTTCTTAGACACCGTTACGGGGATTACGTGTTTCTTTCCCTCTTTGCGCTCATTGTGGAGCATTTACTGTAGATACACAAGAGTTTACTACTGAAAATTAGATTTTTTTTTTTTTTACTTTTTTAAGCAAATCCAGTATTTAATGACATGTAGGATATATTATGTTTTACTGCAAAGCAGAAAACATCATTTAAGCTGACTACTGTTATAAAAACATACACCGAGATACTCATCAGAGAAAAATTAACTGTATAATGAAAAGGGAAGAAAAGGAGGAGGATGGAGAGAGAACATCTCCATTTATTGACAATGAATACAGAAACATTCACATTCTGGTGGTATACATTTTCTTGCACTCTACTTTACTTGAAGGCCATGAAATACCCGTTACTTCAAATCTGAATTAGAAATTTTGAAATTAGAAGTGACTGATGGTGAAATAACTCAGATCATTACTTTGTTGTAATGTAGAGGTTGCATCAATGCCATACCATATCACATACAGTATCTTTGTGGAGTAATATGCTGCAAGAGTGTAGCATCAGGACATTTTTTCTACAGGAAATCTAGGCTACACGTTCAATCATTTTAAAATCTGTTTTGATTTGCAGCCTGCTGAATTCATTCCAAAGGAGATACGATATCCTTGTATAGCAAAATTGGGTGATAACAGGCTTGTTTCTCATAGCTATTGGTCATGGGGTTCCTAGTGATAGGTTTGCAGGGTACAAAGACTAGCAAGCCAAAAGGACTGATTTACAGTAAGATACCTTCAATAGGACCAAACAACAGAATTATAAGAGTTTGTTTTCTACACAGTCACTTTTCTTGTTACTAGAAATGCAGTTTTTGAGTGTGATATTTACAAAACTTTCTGGTGTACTACAGCTCTAAAAATCTTACATTTTCTTACAACTAAGTAAGGAAGAGAAAAATGATCAATTTACCTGTTAGCTGATAGATGTTGTGAAGATTTGATGAACTGGGGATAAATCGTCATGCTGTTCGGTGAGCTAACCAACTCTCTCTTTTCTTGCTGGGTCTAGATTGAAAAACAAAACTATGTAGTAGGATGGGATTTTTTTAGAGCATTTAATATTGGTCTACAGGTCTCAGCTATAATGAGGTAGGTCAGTGACTCATTCAAAAAACAATCTGAAATTTACAGTATTTTCTTCACTTACACAAACACTTCTGAACAATGAGAAAAGTGTTCAGGATTGAGTCAAAGATACTTAAGCTCATGTTACAGGGTTTTAATATGTAACAGCACATTTCACTACTTGAGTCTCTTAGGGAGCTCAGATGTATAGATAGGTTAAGATCCAAGATATCAATCCCTTTCTATTTTTTCCCCAGTTCCTTAATCTTCTACTGGTGAATCATGAGAGACTGAATCCTGGACCTCTCTTTTAAGGGACAGAAAAAAAAATTGTGCTGCAGTGGATTCAAGATTATTGTTTGTAGTGTTTTAAAAGTCTAAATTTTTAGACAGGATGTTAAGTAAAATATTATTATCTTTGCCTTAGGCTAGGGACTTTAATTTGAAAAAATATTTTATAACAATAACTTGAATTTAAGCTATTTTCATGGTATTTTATGAATACCTAAGCTCCTCATATTAAATATCTGATTTTTTTTAGACTATTTTCTTTAAAATATGTTTTAAATTTATACTCACAGGAATTAAACAAAATACTGTCTAAAATCTTCTGTCTCTTTTATAACAAATTTTCTCCACAGACTAAAGCTTATCTTCTAGTTAATAACAAGTAATCTGTACAGACTGCACTTAGCAGTCTTTTCCACTAGGCTGATAGGCATCTCACAGCTGTCCTGTGCTATGAGATGCCATGTCACTGCTTGGAAGCCATTAAAAAAAAAAAAAAAAAAAAAAAAAAAAGTCAAAAAGGGAGCTCATAAGAAAACTATGTTATTTCAGTTGTTTCCCTTCCAGACCTTTTGTACCGTACTCTGTGTTTGTGAAACCATGTAGCTGTCTCACTGCCTGATGAACTTCACATAATTTGCTTAAAGTCACATCTCTTTCAATCATTTTTACAAAGGTGTTTAAAATAGGACACTTTGTTTCCAGTGAATTCTTAAACAGACAAGGATGGTAGTGGTTGGACTCAGCTGGAGAGCAAGGGGACACATGCACTATGGTGAGAGTTAGTGAGCCTTTGGGAGCTTAAGAAAGCTGAAAGATTACAGGAGACTTTGAAACATTGCTAAAAAACAAATTACATTTGTTGGGTTTTGTCCATATTACAGCTTTGACTGCCATACACGTCATAAAACTGATGAAATCATAGTTCAGTAAGCAGTGAGAAAGATTATTTTTTTCCAGTTGCCTCTACTCATTTTATGTTCCATCAGAGTCTTTGGAATTTTTGGGACTGTTCTTGGCTTTCCTTCAACTTGTGTGGGAGGAAGTCAAAACAGAAAATAAAGCAGAAAGCAAGGGTTTCGCTTTGTTTGTATTAGCTTCATAGAGCATAATTCACATTAGCTTTGTCTGATTTACATTGGAACAAGCAGTGGTGAATCAGGACTCAAATCCCTTCCTTTGTACTCCTTCCTATCTTGTCAATTAATGAAATTATTTTTATGAAATTTTATACTTATATTAATATTAACATATTTATTATTAATATTAATATATTTATTAATTTTATGAACTTATTGAAGATTTTAAATTTACATTAAAATGGAAGAAATACACTGTAATTGTATACCTGTAGACTTGTTCCCTCTTCAGTCCACCAGGCTTCAAAGTCTTTTTGCAGCTTCATCTTGGCTTTTTCCATGAGAAGCTGCAGGTGTTCAATCTCCACCTTCAGCCCTTTCAAGCGATTGAACATTGTTTTATAACTAATGTGAAAAGAAGAAAGAGTAGTAAAGACCTTACAACATGTCTCTAAATAAAGTTTAATTCTACCTAGAATAGCTACAGATTTAAAATAAAAAGAATATTTAACAATCAAAGATGAAGTGGTGAGGATGGGCAGAGTGGTAGTGAGAAGAGACCTCTCATATTTTATGATAGCTTCACTAGAGATTAGAGTCCTATCCTGGAAAACTAAATTTTTACTAAAATAATAGTGAAATTAAAGTGCAGCAAACATTGATTTTAATACAGGTTTGATAATGTCAAGATACGTATTGATTGCCCTTCCAAATGAAAGCTAATATGTAGTCAGAAATTACTGAAGTTTGAAACAGTCAGAAATTACCTCATAGGCTACATATAATACAAATGTCTACAAAATTACATAGATGTGATACCCTTGCATCTATTTTCTTCTGTCTTCTGGGCCAAAGCTACAATACAGCAAGCAGAAAGATTGACTAACCAGTGCATATTCTACATATTATTTACAACTAGTCAGTCCTACATAGCCTAAAAGTTTTCCGTAGGTTGAGGAAGGCATGACATTCATGAATCAACAAAGAAGGTACATGGTACGTTTGGGTTCAAAGAACTACTTTCTGATGCTAATCCTCAAGGGGGATATTAAGTTTTTATTTATTCTTGACCACTGGCCCTAGCATAGGTTTTCACCATTTGCTTACTGTGGCATCTTACAGACAAACCAACAGCTTACACACAAATTTTAAAACTATCAGCAAACCACAAGGCTGACATTTTTTAAAATGCCAGAGAAACCCTGATGTTAACTGTGTGTAGAATTGTAATACAACATAGTTTATCCTTTGGAGCATGATTTGAGGCAGAAGTTATACCTTTTTTTCTCTTCATCAATTTGAGTTCGAAGTTTCTCTTCTACTGGATCAAGAGCATCTAGCACTTCAGAAGGATTGGAAACAGCTGGAGAAGGAATGACCAGATATAAGAGATGAACATCTTATTTCTGAAGAAGCAACTTATAATCAGCACATGAGCTGTTTTTAAGAGGTTAGTAACGAAATAGAAATTTATAGCAGTTTTTCTTTTCTGGATTTTTTTTTTTTTTTTTTCTGAATTCTATATTCAGGCTTTAACTAATGTTAGAGAGATTTAATTAATATGGTGATTTGAATTAAGTTGTTTCGAATTTCCTGGAATATTTGTTTTAGATATGAATAACAATGATTTTGCCAGCTCATCCCATAAAACACCACCAAATGCTTTCAATGACAGTTTTGGCTACAAATAGAAGAAGATCCAATAGTAGCTGTGCTGGTACCTGTAAACAGTAACAGAAAGAAGATTAAAATATGAACACAGAGTGTAACTTCTATCAGCAATATGTTTGGACAGATTGTATGCATGCGGAAAAGGTTGTGAAAATACATTTGAGAATTTTTTTCAAGGTAGAGAAGAACTGTGAAAGTACTCCAAGAGAGTTTAGCCCAAGTTAACCTACAAAAGCAGCTCAGGATTTTCATGTTCTGTAACAGAGTTAGCATGCAATAAATGAAATGCTTCTTCTGAGAATCAGTAGAACAGCCTTTCCATCATGGGTTGAATGAAGTAAGTTCATTTCAACAGAGAAAAGAAATGTATCGCTACCTATTAGTTCTATTTCTAGAATGTACGAGAACAGTTTAATATTCCCAACAGAATACATTTAACTTTTAGAACTGAAGAAAATGGAAAAGAAACAAAAGATTTGCTGTACAATACATGCAAGTTTACATCCAAATCACTATTTCTGCCAAGAAAATAAATTCTACATCAACCTGTCATTAGGCCTAAGGAGTGCAGCCTTTCTCTGAGGAATGGAATCTGTCTGGAACAAGAGGGCAGCAGTGACCCTTTTCAGGCTGTCAGCACGCCAGCTACATACATTAATCTTTTGTTGTAGCACCCTGTAGCTTAGTACAAATGAAACTGAAAAGCGTTTTATTTCTTTTAGAGCTCTTAGATCAAGCATTTTAATACAGACAGCCAAGATGGACAAAGCCCATGCACACTTCTCATTTCATACATCTAAAGGCTTCATTAGGTTGCAGATTACAAAAGGACAGGGAGATGACATTTGTGGTGGAGAGAGTATCCTCTTTAAAATAACCTACTTGGAGTGTTAAAATGAGTATGCAAATCAAGAGATAGAAACAACATGACAGAGGAGATGCTAGAGCAGTGGTGTTATATAATACAACAAAACTGAACACAGTCGATAAGGAGAAGGCTTCAATAATCGTGCCAGATCCTGCAAGGAAAGCAGCAAGTCTATCAATGATTTCAGGGGATCAGTAGTTTCTAATTTGTCAGATTTCCTCCTCGGGAGGAAGGCATAATGTGACAAAGCGCAGCACTACATAGGATAGGTTGCTTAAGGGTAGACAATTTCTGAAGAGCTCCTAAGGGCTGAACTTTGTTCTTCCCTTCATGAACACAGCATCCAGGCTTGAGAGAAATGTACTCTCATGGAAAAAAAAGGTTTAGGATGTTACTGCATCCCAGGTGAACCATGCTTATGAGAGCATCCTGAATGCACCCCAGTGCAAAGCCAGGGAGGCTGAGCTTAAGCTGTCCTCAGCAGCAGTGAAAGGGACTCTCCTGAGCATGCCTGTCCACAAGGAGTCCCTGAGAATGAAGGGAAATAGAATAGAGAACAGAAACAACTTGAATGTTAATGCTGTTTCTGAAGGGAGAACTTTCCTACATGAAAACATTATCAAGTTCTGCTAGTCATTACAAAGAGATGCAGGATCATAATACTGTAGCTTTCCTTTCCTGATTTATTTGGATATCTAATACTTGGAAAAACATGTTTGTACTAGCTCTCAAGTGGCAGCCTCAGGCAGAATTTGCTCACGTACATAAAAACACAAAGAAAAATGTTTTGCTGCTGATTATACACTGTAGAATGGGTTGTTTTGTTAGAAATTACCTTCAGAAGTAATAATAAAGACTTTTATAAACACACAGAGTATCTCTATGATGCAAAGCCTCAGCACTCTCAATCCTGAAAGCAGCTATGCATATTCCCTCTAGGAATATGCTGGTGATGAAAACAAGAAACACAGCCGTGGGCAAGGTGAGCTGCACAAAGTTTTGTGTACATAAGCAATGGAAAGAGATGCGTACACTGTATGCTGATGCAGACCCCACCAGAAGAAGAAAGCACTGGAGCCTGTGGGCTCCTGCTGCTGACACGTTGTAGTCCTCTCCTCCCACCTGCAATTTCAGCTATAGCTCAAGCTAAGAAGCTAAGGCAGAGGTTATTGGCTCAGTTTGTGCTCTGTATCTGACATTTAACAGTATCACTCTCCAGCAAGCAGGCTCAGATATTTAAAATAACATGAAAGACAACTCTGTGAATAGTCAGTACAACGTACGTTTGATTACAAATTTGAGATATCTAAGAAGAATTTATTTTTACCACCTATTTTACTTCCACACAAGACTTTCTTTTTCACTGTATGTATCTCCCTTCCCCTATAGAAAAAAATGCTTTAAAATGTAAAATCATTTTGCTTGGGTTTTGATCAGGTTAAGGGGTGTAGCAGATATGTGACATACACGTGTAAGAAAACATTGCCTATGTATGTGAGGAGCTTCAGCTGGCATACACCTGCATAGATCTACACAGTAGTTTCGGTAGTGTACTCCCAAGAAGTATTAGTTTCTCTACATTAGTCTAACTGCCCATACAACAAGCAGGAAAATCATATGAATCCTACATTTGGTGTATTTTGCTAACAGAACTGACTCACACAACACAAGAAAGAAATTTAACAGACCTTGAGTAGTGAAATAGCTAGCAATAATTATATTTATCTTTAGATCCACTGCTTTTGCTTCATCTTCTGATATAACCTGTTTGGCAAAATAGGACACAGGGTACAGCTGATATCAGTAGCCTGCTTAGGGATGAAAGTGAGTGGACCTTGTGTGAGAGGACAATTCATTGCACATTTTTTTCATGAAGAAGATTGCAAGAGGCATTTGAAGTTCTATTGCTTTTAGTTTAATAAGAGGGCCAATTTTGGAGCAAAGGAAGTAGTAAATTTTCCAATACTTTCCATGTGACCAAATCACACAGTACCAAAAATATATTATAGCACTTGTTAACAATCTCACTGTTTCAAAGCATTGTGAAAAACATGGATAAAAACCACTATTTCCAGCATAAGATATCAAGTGTAATCACCACAGTTTACTGAAAGCAGGCAACAACTTGAAGTACTCTGACAGATTCTTGTCCGCAGTCACAAAATTTTGCAAGAAAACTCTCTGTGACCCTAAACTTTATACTCTCAGGGGCACTCATATATTTCCCAACTCGAGTATATCCTGGAAGTCAAACTCCTAGGGATTTATTGTACTTGTGCCTCAAATAGCATTGTGCCCTGCCCTCCAGCTGTGCTTTTGCAGAGAAAGATTTTCATTTTTTTCACTGAATAGTCTTGTGTTTATCTCCTTAAATTTATAGTCACTTGAAGTAACAAAATTTAGAACCGACTTCAGTATCCAGTTAGTATTTTTACTGCTTTATTTATCAGCTTTGCAGCTTTTTGGCAAACTCAGGCTTTAGTGCTTTCAAAGTGCATCATACTTTGTTATTTTGGCTTTTTAAAAAAGAGCTACCCTTCAGCTGCTATTCAGGATCATCTTGCAAGGAATTTTCATGTTCTTCTTTCTTATTCCTCCTCTAGGCCATGACAACCTCTTTGCCACCAGTTACTACACTGTGTACCTTATACAAACCAAAGATGAGGACGCACAGCGAAACCCATCAGAACATACCCTCATGTCTGGAATAGTTTATGATGTTGGTTTTAGAGCACTTTACCCTTAATCCTAGTATAAGAAACCTTTAAAAATTTCAGCCAGGTGGCCCTAAGAATTAGGGAGTGTCCAAAGAAAGGCTGCAACAATGGTGAAGCGTGTGAAGGGCAAGGTGTGTGAGGAGCAGAGGTCTCTTGATTTGCTCAACCCAAAGCAGAGGAGCTGAGGAGAGGCCTCACCGCAGCATACATCTCCTCACAGGGAATGGAGGAGCAGTGCTGAGCTCTGCACTCTGTGACAGTGACAGGACCTGAGGAAATCACATGGAGCTGTGTCAGGGAAGGGTCACACTGGGGTTAAGAAAAGGTTCTTCACCAAGCATCAGTGGGCATGGAACAGGCTGCCCAGGGAGTGAGCTGCTACAATTTGAGAAATATTTGGACAGTGCTCTCAGAGAAAGGTTTTGAATTTTGAGTGGTGCTGTATGGAGCCAGGGGTTGGACTCTGTGATCCTCCTGGGTCCCTTCCAACTCAGGATAATCTATAGTTCTATGATTCTAAGTATGCATTGAAGTAAAGTGTCTAATTTTCAGTTTTTTATAAATGTGCATGCATAGAGGGTTGAAGGCATCTGTATTTTAGTCACTGAGTTTAGCAAAAATGCCCATCAGTATGCTTCTTCTCTAGGTACTCTAGATGTATTGCTTACTGTCCTACTTGATTAATATTCGCTCAAAATAACTGACTTTCAATGCACACATGGAAAGTGAAGATATTTTTTTCCAGTCTCTATGAACTGTTTTGGCTAAATACAGATTCACATTCCAATTCCCTTAACTCTCTTCTTTGCAACTAGTCATCCATATATGTGCTCCTTAAAATACACACAACACATGAAACAAGAAGCTGTTGCTTTCTCCTCAGCTGCACTCAAGCCATCAAAGTTTCTTACGAAACCATTGTGGCTAGAAGATCTCTATTGGTTTCCAAATATACAAGTGAACATTAAAAAAAGAAGTTTCAAGTTTAGTGTGTTTCATACATGGCAGCTGATGTAGTGGAAAAGTAATATACTGTGTCATATTCAGGAAACACCTACGAATTCAGATTCTTGCTTACACTTACTAAATGCATTTTGCCTTTAGATTGCATAAGATTATTTATTGCATCACTTATCTTGTTCATAATATTAGACACATACCTACCTGATATTTCCCTACCTCCTAAGAAGTGGTGTGATTTATCATTCATCAGTTTTTAGACTTTATTAACATTCATTTCTACAACATTCAAAAGCTTTCATGGAAAAGAAAAGAAAAAGTCTCTGCTATGTTACGTTTTTCTTGAAAGAAAATATTGGAAAACGCTTCTGAATGTGACTGCTTATCATGAAGCTGAGATATTAGGAATACACCACTGCTAACGTGAACATACTCAACTTAAGTGGTTTGGGGGACTGGAACGTGTTTTCAGGACCTTCTGTCTATGCTGGCCACCTTCATACCCCACTCTAAGTGCCATACTTCTGCTAGTATGTGCCCAACAGCTGCAGGAGCCAAACAGTGAGGCTCTCTGTGTTAGGCTATTAACTCAAGAAGATACAAGAAGAAGTAAAGAGATATTTACATATTTCTCATCATTCACACAGATCTTTACTGTGTCCTGTGAAGAAAAGGATATTAAGCTCAATTAAAATGTCCTGGTAGTTGCCAGCTCTGAGAAGAGATAATCCCAATAACCTGAAATGATCGCAATTCATCCACAAGATTCTCAACTGGAAAAGTATATTCAGCCTTTGCACATTCATGGGAAATTAACAGCAACTACTTGTTCCAAATCATTATTTTCATTTGATCTTATCCTTTGAAAAGTTTTGGGCAAAGAATTTCTTCTGATCATTACAGCAAAATGAATAATGCTGATGCAAATATCTTTGCATCAGATTTGCAGCTTGTTCTGAAACATCAAATTCCACATTAAATCTTCTATTATTCTTTAACTCATAGGAAGTTTTTACATTTTTTAAAGGTAGATTTTACCTTTATCTTGAAAAAAATCAAGGGAAATACAGATGAGAAAAGAGCTTCATTTATTGTCTGTAATTCATTAGATTAAATAACTTTTGTTCGTTATACAGGCAAAGAACTCTCATAGCTCACATTTTATCAATAGAGAACTAGCCTGCTGACCAACATACCCACATGTATGTACATATTTTTGCAAATTTTTGGAATCAGAAGGAAGAAGTTTGTGCCTAAAACTGAAAGTTACTCTTAGATGTTCTATCATCTTTTTAGACGCAAATGAGAGAAGCTGCTGAATTGTACTGGAGCCAAAGCAGATTGCCTAAGTGCAGTAGACTGTGTGCATAAAATTTTCTTTTCCTTTATCTTATTGCTTCAAATTATATGTTAGAATTACCAGATCACTCTTTCTGGGAGGTACTTTGGGAGGCTACCTACTCAAAGTAAGGTGAAAACTAAATCAAATTGGTACTCTATCATGTCTTGAAATACTCTGAGCATGGAAATCTTGCAAATCTCTCTGAAGACTTCTCTTAATTCATAACTATAATCACATCGTATTCTTTCTAATACTTTGCTTTTAGTACCAAAATAGCGAGCTAAGAGCTTTATCTACAGACTCTGTTTTCATACTATTCACCTGGGGATGTCTCTCAATACAGGGCCTGCTCTGAAAGTAATTCCTCCTATTTCACTGTGTTGGCCTGCAACATCAGAGGTGGATGTTGGTGGTATGCAGCTGAGGCTGAAACTTCCTGCCAATATTCCATTACATTTTATTGCCATGGAACAGATGGCAGTAGAGGGGCAGTCTGACACAGTTCCTTCTGACATGGAAGTTTGAAACAAAGGGGTGGAATTGAACTCCTCCACGAGAAAAATGTGCACCCATTGACATTCATCAATGCTTGCTGAACATTTATGGAGTCCAAACAGTGGATGTGAGCACAATGAGGTGGTAGGTAGTGCATTTCAGCAGCAGTGCAGTGAGACGCCTCCACTGGCACAGATGTGTATGAGCACAGCATGTAGGCTCTTGTTCATCTCTGGTGTGAGAATGTGTAACTAAAGGTGGTGAGAAATAGTATTTGGTAGCTGAGAATTTGCTCTATCAAATTGTTTTATTGTGTTTTGTATATGCATGAAAATAAGTTTTCATGAAAATAAGTAGGAGGAATAACTTTCAGAACAACGTAGGTAATAATGCTATTCACACTGAACTTGTTAGGGTTGTTGAAGAAACATTTGTTGCAAGAAAGTTTACAAAGACTGCAAGCTGTCCTAACAACCGGGAGTTGCTAAAGCCTGTGTCAATGCAACTGAGAACCAAATTTTTGTGCTACAAGTTCAGATTCCTAATAGAAATATAACTTGATCCAAATATGTGTTTTACGCTTTTTAGAGATCTGATAAGCTGAAGATGAGTGGATCATAAGGAAATCTTAATAGGAACACATAAATAATCTCAGGCAGTGCAGAATAACATTCTTGAAAGATTTCCTTTGGAGATGTAATGCTCTCTTTCTTGAGGAATATGGTGAAAGAGGAAACTCACAGCTGCCTCTAGAGTTCAGCACTGAATCTAGTAAAACCTGCTAGAAAGGGTGCCAGAAGTACACAGAAACAAACAAAGCTACAGAGTACCTTTTAAAAACCTGAAGAGAAATCCAGAGCAAGAGAGGTCAGGTTAAGCTTGAGGCCAGGTTTAAGAAGCGTCTTCTTACTATAATAATCTCCTAGAGTTTTAAAATTCATTCATGCAATATACAGGGAAAAACCCAAAATGCACCTGACAACAGTCCTCAGGTACCGCAGGAAGGGAAGTTTTGCCCCTTGTCTCACTGCTGCTTCAAAATCCTGTTTCTTTTTCCTGACTGCAGTAATCTTTACAGAAGAATTTGGTACATACAGAAATACAAAAGCTCTGCAAGAGTTCAAAGTTTTAGCCTTGGAGAGCACTAATTCTAAGCCTAAAAAAGCATGTGAAACTAAGAGAGTAGGTCTGTTACAGTGTGTAACTTCACAGTTATCTGAGGCCAAAGTCTATGCTGTTCTATGCTGTTTTCCTGTGGAACAAATCTGGAATAACTGCAAAGATTTAAGTACACTGCAATGAGAAGAAGCTACAAAGGTCTTCTAATCTTCTTAAAATACTCCATGTAATGACTTAATGTTCAAAATTCTTTGCTCATCAGTATTATAAATATTTGCTTGAAAAATGATTTGGTGAACCTTCCTAAAAGCATTTAATATGTTAAAACAATTACAAAAAGCAACTTCAAGAATGTATTTGTCACTGTCAGGGTAAGTATTTTTAAAAAGGCAAAAATAATTTGCCTTTTTAAAATTTCTGCAATAATTTCTGATTTTTCAGCCTGTTTCGCTACAAATATATGTTCATACAAGCAATAGTTAAAATTCATCATTTTTAAGAAACATCATTTTACCATTTTTCTGTCAGAGTTCATAAGATAAACCTTAATGCAAAGCATTACTGATTACTTTCTTTTGGTATAGAAAGAGAAGCACAAAACCCATCACTAAAAAGAATGGCCTTGGTACCACTAGAGGTCATAGTAGGAATAAAATCCATGCCCTGCATGCATGGGAGCAGCGAACTTTTACCGAAGCACTGCTGTTGCTTGAGATTTCAAGCAGAAATTAATGAAAAACACAACACATTGACATATTTTGCATATAAAAAATCGTGAATTTGTATGAGAAATGTATCCTTAATTCTGAGGCCATTGCAAACTGACTGTGTTGCTTTTTTCCCTCCTAAAAATAGCATATTTTATGGACAGAAAATGCATGAATCCATTCGCACGGCTTTAGGAAGCATCCCTGGATACCTACTGGTAGTGGGGACATGTTTCTTTTCTCTCTCTTATCACAAAGCAAAACCCTTAACATTCTGCAGCTCAGACAAACTGATTATATCTCCAAATGTCTTTTTTTAGCCTATATATGTTACCATTTTTGAGTGCCAGGAATGATGGCTTTAAAGCAGGCCATCTATTATTCTCCATGGCTTGTGTCAGACTTGTGTGGGAAAACACAGACCGCCACTTTGCTCAGCTCCTGTCATTTTGTGATTAAAACCACTAACGTCTCCTCATTTCATTACATCAGTACAGATCAAGATTCTGCTTCACATGAAGAAAGTTTAATGGCTTTTCAGTTACAAGATGTAAAGCAGTGAAAGAAATTGAACTCATATTATTTAAATAAGGGTTTACTGAAATAAGAGATTAAGTCTGACACAAGCCAGCAGTTTGGAAGTTCTCTGTGCTTTCCATTCACAGAAATTACAGAAGATGAATTCCTGACAGTTACTAATTATTAGCCTCGTTAATGTTTTCCATGGTCTTCAGGCTGCTGTGCTTTTATTGCAGAGAGACATTTTGTACAACTCCTAAGTATCCCTTATATACTTAAGAGACAAACCATGGTCACACCAACTTTCTAGTGGCATGGACTAGAGCTCATTTGGGAGAAGTAGGAGCAGCAGTTCCTAGTACCTAGACCCAATAGAGGCCTCCATTTGAGGTGCAGCTGACTTATTCTGATAATCACAGAATCACAGAATGTCAGGGGTTGGAAAGGACTTTGAAAGATCACCTACTCCAACCTATAATAATAATAATGCTGTTCTTTCAGTTCCAACAGAAGAAAGGCAAGGAAGCAAAATGAAGCACAATGCAGAGATGCACATAACACACAGGAACAACAGCATAAACTAATGCTAATATCCTAAGAACAGGTATGTAGCTTTGAAATTGTAGGAAAAGATTATATAGAAAAGGCTATTGAGGGACCATAGATCAAGAGAAAGCTCCCTACATTTGCTTGAAACAAATGTGAGTTGCAAATCTGAGTGTAAAAACAACAGATCCCAAAATTCGTGCTCTCAGGCATTTGCAACTCTATAACAAATCAAATACATTTGATTTGGCATACATTTCTCTGAATTGAAACATACCTGTTATTTTTGACACACCCAGTCACCTTATTTTTCATGAGGAATAGCAGATTTGTTTATTTGTTTGTTTGTTTCAAAGGCAGTTTTGTCTGAAAAGAACTTGGGAATATATTTTTGAAAATCTGAAGAAATACAAAATCTTACTTCCAGAAGTGAAGTTATAAACTTGATAAGACTTTTTGCTAACTAAAATGTTGATAAAACTGGGCCTTTATGCGGAAATTCTTACAGAAGATGCAGATTCCTTTTGCAGATCCATGTTTGCCATCTTTACTCATGTCAGATTTAATTTTTTCCAGACAGCTGTACATGAAACGATGACATTGCACAGAAAAAAAAGGCATGCGGTGCTAGAGATGCTGCATCAGTTCACTTTCATTTAGCAAGTGTTCCAGATTCCTGAACTTTCTGTGTATAAAGTTTGCAGGATCAGTGTGAAGCTGACAGAACAGCTGTGTGACTTGAAGATTTGCTGAACATTTCTGTTGATATGGGCATATCAATCGGGTGCATGTTATGAAAGTTCCTAACTTGTGCTGACCCAATAGAGGCCTCTACTTGATGTGCAGTTGAAAAGACAAAAACTGTGTTTGGCTCTACCAGGGTGACTGCATTCCCAGTACAATATGCCATAGATTTTCCTGAGTCACCAGATGACTCCAGTTTAGGATTCATTTTTTCCCCACTGTCGGTGAATAACATTACATTAGCCTGTCTATTTGAAATCACATTTAATTGAAGCAAAACAAGAAGAGTGTTTTACTGAAATGCTAGTTCAAAGCATCTTAAGCTAATGACTTTCTAAAAAATATGCATTTACCTTGTAAAACATTGCAAACCCAGGAGATGTTTTTCTTTCTGACATTTTCTTCCATCTTTTCTACCCAGAAGCATGCTGGTGACCCAGTGTTTTTGCTCAGTCAGTACTTGTGTTCTGTACAAATTATTTCAAATACTGCCCAAAAATACAGTTAATCATGCAAAAAGAAGTGAAAAGATAGGGTGAAGAATCATACAAGCCCTAAAAGAGGGAAAATTCAAAAATAAATGATACTGTGGAGAGAAAAAGTTGAAGGAAAGTAGAAATTGAGAGGAATGGAAAAATGAAATAAAAAGAAGGCATGAAGATTTAGGAAAAGTGAAAGAGGAGATGAATGAGAAGGTAGAAAAGGAAATAAAGAGCAGAAGAAAGACTGGGAAAGGAGTGAGAAAAAAAGATCATAATTTTCAACTCAGTCATACCATGTCCTGTTCTTTCAGACTGATTGTTACTCTGAAAGATCTTACTGAATAAAATATCTGCATGATAAGTCATTCTAATCATTAACGAAGATTAAAGTGATGCTGAGAGTGAATCCTTATAATCTTACCTAAATTATTCAATGCTTATACATCCTTGCCTCCAACTCCCTATCCATTTTCATCCTTTGTTAACAGCATATGGTGCTTTATAAGAGAGAGCTAAGAAGAATGGGCTAACTAGTGGAGTTGTCCTTCAGTAAATGAGAAATTCACATCTCAAACACAGCCATAGAGGAAACAGATCTATACTCTTCAAAATCCAAGTAGAATAGCTTCCTACAGAGTTTTAACCATAATATGATCTAAGTTAAGAAAAAAAAGGCAGCTGGAAGATGTTTACTTGGCTCCTAATTGAAACAATGGTGCGTTTTATTTCATTTTGGAATTTCAACAGAGTCTCAATTATCCTTTTTACCAGGCTGCTTTTATTTAAGAATATCTTGATCACTTTCTAGTCATCAAGAAAGTCTCTGGGAGACTTGACACTTGTTACTCCTTGGAGGAACATTCGTCCAAAAAGCGGACAGTATTTCCCCATCTCATATCATAAATACTGTCAAAGTTTCCAGAATATTTAACATCATGACTAATTAAGGAGAAACAAAAGTATGGAAAACACTTAGTGCAGTCCAGACTTTGTGATGGTAAGTAGAGAGCAATGCTCAAAACAAATGCAAAAAGCACATAGGTTCCTGCACCGTTGTGGAATATGCTAGGAGATAATATAAGAGAATATTTCCAATGTGAATAGCTAGTAAGGTCATCACTCTGTCATTTCCTAAGGACATTAAAAAAATTATGCTTACTATTCTATGAAAACCAGCTTTGAATGAAAACAGCATTTGCAACACAAATGTCTATATATTAAGAAATTACTATACAATACATATAAGACCTTGAGGATAGGATGCCATCCAGAGAGGCATAGAAAAGCTTCAACAGTGAACCCAGGATCTAGGTGAGGTGGGCTGAACTTGTTATTGCCCCCAGCAGAATTTGGTCACATTTTTCTACAGTTTATTGTCCCAAAAGTGGAATTCTCATATAGTCACTACTAGGCTATTTTCAGTACAAAACCCATGGAGTCCACCTAAAGCATCTTAAGCCAAATTTGGATAACTTTACACGTATGTGAACAACTTGCATAGACATTTTTAGCTTCACAGCTGTGTCAACAGAAGCTGAAAGGAATAGCTTTTCAACTTCTATAACTGGATGTGAAAGAAATGACCAGTATATGCTTTCAGTACCGACTGGAATGAAGAAAGTTTAAAAGGATGTTAGGTTGACAGTGGCAACATGCCTAAATAGAAGCTCAGCTTCAGCACAAATCAATATCTACCAGTGGGAAACAAAGAGTCATTAGAAAGCACAAAAAAATTTAAATGCAAATATCCTGTCTGTGGCAGGGGGTTGGAAATTGATGACACTTGGTGTTCCTTCTACCCCAAGCCATTCTATCATTCTATGATCTCAGACCTCTCTGTTTCTGTGTTGGTCAACCTAAAGAGATTGTTTTCACAAGTAAGGCAAAACAAAAACAAAAACCAGAAAGTAATAACAAATCCAATATGAAACAAATAAACTTTTGCATAACTTTCCTCACCATACATAAAATCAGATGCTTTTTGAACCAAATCTCTGGCAAAACTCAAAAAGTCTGCATCCTTTATGTCACGGAATATAGAAATATCATGACATGAACTGTTGAAAAAGTACAATCTGCTCAACAATCAGATTAAGCCTTGGGAGATAACTTGTTGCTTCTGAGTGCTTTTGTCTTACCTAGAGCAGCTCTTTGAATATGTCGCCGTGTTACCTCTCCTTTCAGATGGTCTGCAAAGGAAACAAAATACAGATAGTTAGTTTTAAAATGTAAAAATATAATGAAGTCATCACTTATTTCCCATCATCAGAAATTTCACATGCAGTTGGCCAGTTTAAGGATCTTGTGATCCCCAGGACAACTAATTTGCTGAGCTCTCTTTGCTGTTGCAAGTAAGCAGGTATTCAAGATTAGGGCAAAAATTTGACTCCACATATCCTAAAATTTAACTTTGTACAATAAGAAAGACCGAAAATGAAGCTATTTACTGTCAAGTACATTCACAGGATAATGAGCTCCTGCTGCTAGATACAAAAGAAGTCCAAGTGAGGCTAGAAAACATACAGAATTCCAAGTATTTTTTCAAACAGACTTGTAGACGCTAAGAGTGGAAATGAGATATTAGATCATCCAGTCCACCTCGTTGCCAGTGAAAAATTGGTTCTCAACAGTCTTTTTTTTCTTCATGTTTGTCCAACTCAGTTTTAAATATCCCATGTGCTAGAGCTTCTGCAAGTTCCACTGCTCAACAGAACTCACTGTGCAGATGTCACAAGCGTTCAATTGAAACTTGACTGAATTTCATTATTTCATTATTTCCAGTTAGGATCCCATGCCCCCTACATTTCATTTTTACCCTCCTATAATTAATTTCCTCCTTGATCCATGACAGTGGTCCAGTTCACCAGTTATTTCAAACCATAATTAGATTACCACACGGGAAGCCGTTATTCACTGATATTAATGGAACTGATAGAGGAAAAACATAACCCTAAATGTGCAATTTCAGCAGTATTTGTGTTCTGTGTGAGGATGGATTATATCTCTCAAATTTTTGAGACTTGTTCATTGTCTCTACTAATCTGTACATCTGGATACTAGGGATAGAAAAAGAAAAAGAAAATGAAAGAAAAAAAAGAAAAAAAGGCCTTGCAGGATTCATGTTTTTTCTTTAGATTGATTACTATTTATATCATATTAGTATGTATTCTGAAGTAAAAATATTTTCAGAACAAATTAAGTTATTAAAAGCTGTCAAATGTTTAAATGGAAAATGAAAAAAGAACATTTAAATTCACAGGTCACAAGGATCAAACTGCTGTATAAATACTAAAGAATTATGGCTAATTAACGTCAGAGAAATAAGAGAATATTTCTTGGATGTTTAGAAGCACTGCGGAATAGGTACTGTATTCAAAATATAACAATGTAGCAATTAAGTCATGTTGTTTTGGATGTCTTATGAAAAAATACAACACACAAAATACAAAAACAAAACCATTAAAATCCTACTTACTCTTTGGCTATAAAAATGATATTGTAGATTTCCATTTTGCTGCACATTATGTTATACTGTTTTCAATTATTTCTACTGAAACCAGAGAATTATTCCCCATTTAAAGCTATCACAAACAAACAAAATATTAGAAATAAACTTTAAAACCCATAAATCTGGATTACATTTTTACAGATCAAGCCAATTTGAAAGATCCAAACTTAGGGAATTTGTGCTTTGAAAGATTTATAGAGCAACTAGGTTGAAGTCAATACTCAGTGAAAGGACATTAACCATGCCAATTTTTCCCCCCAGATTGCTTTTTTTGTTCCTGGAAATTAATATCCACAGCAATGTTACTGTATATTGAACCATGAGACAATTATGAACCAATCTGTAGCAATCTTGTGATTTATCTCAATGGATTGATCTTAGCTTAGGTTGCTCAAAAAATCATGTATTCACCTGTCACACATGTATCTTTATGTATCAGCTTAATACATCCCTTTCTCATGCATTGTGAGCTGCAAAATACATTGTCACTGACATTTAGAAAAAAAATAGGAGTTACAAAATAGGAGTTATTAGAAAAGGAGTTATAAGTAAGTAAAATATGCTATTTATTAAAAGTGAGCTGAGAATGACTTATATGTGAAGTTCTCTATCATGTCAATACGTGACTTTAATGCCGTCAATACAAATACATGAAAATAGAATATAAGAGTTGTTTTTAAAATGAAGCAGCCAAGAAGCTTCACTTTTCATCACCTCTAATTTGCCAGTACAGCTGGGACAGACAGCACAGAGGATGCAGGACCCCTAATTTTATTGCCAGCAGCACGTAATGCCCCAAACGCTCTCCCTCCTTTTCTTCTAGCCTTCACTTTTGCTCCATCCATGACAGGGACCATAACACTAAAATACATCTTGTCCTTAAATCTGATGACCTCATGAACAAACAAGACCACCTACAGTCAGAGAGGACCCAAAGAGAAGTTCTTTGGCTAGGAAAATAAAAATCTAATCTTACCATTCTTATAGCAAGATAGTTTATTTTTTGTTCAATAGGAATAGAAAGGTGACATTTATCTGATTCAGATAATCCCAACTTCTTACTCAGGGCAGCATAGACTGAACTCATTTCACAGAAAAGTTCCTGAGGAGAAACAATTATTCTATTTTGGGAAAAGTAGCCTAAACTGAAATCCCATTCAGAAGATGAGAAGGTATCACGAGGCACCTGACTATAATTCCATACCGCTACTTAGGCAGGTACAATTTAATCTTTCAGTTGATTTTAATCTAATTTGAAATTTTACTGTTTATTTAGATTTCCTTTTTTTTTGGGGGGGGGGGGGGGGGGAAGCCCTCTAGTTTTCACATAGAAACTCTTACTTATGTTAACAAAAAGTTAACATTTTCTGTCTGTGTTTTTGATTAATGTCGCTCTGTTTTCACTACAAATACCTGTGGGGAAGAGTGAATGTTCCTGACCTGCTCTGCTTTTCTTTCTATGAGAACATCATCATCCCAATACAACGTTTGAAGTTCGTAAGTGACACAATTAGTGGATGATTCAAATCCTTCTGCCTGCACAGATCTTCCCATGTAAACAAATGGAAGATTTCAGTCTTTAGTACTGCCAGTTCTACAACCTTCATATATACAAATATTTACCCAAATAAATATGAAGAATAACACTGTTATTCAAAAACAAAACAAAACAAAACATTATTGTGATTCCAACAGAGTAAATTTGTGGACAACTAGTGCTTAAATATCTTCTGCAAAAATTGGATTTATACTTGGCAAATATCTCTCAATATATGGCTAATTATGTTTTCTGAAGTTTCACCAAACAAGAAGCTAAAAGGATGTCTGAAGTTAATATTAAATATTTATATATTTTTTTCCAGTGGAGTCATTCTTCATTTGAAGATAACAATCCCAATAAAATGTTCAATGCTGCAACTTCGCATGTTTTGGCAAAAATGTAGTTTTTGTGAATTTAAGAACTTACTCAGCATGCAGCCAGCTGTCATTTAGGCTGTGATAAATCTGTTGGTTTTGGACCGTGTTTCTGGACACATGTACCATCCCGAGGTATGGAAAAGAGATGAACTGGCAACATAGAACTTCAGCTTTGCGACAAGAGACAAAAGCAAAGAGGTAAAATGGAGACAAAGTGGAATAGAGAAGTCTAATTAGGAATGAAATAAAGCAGAGAGAAGTATCCAATTATACTAATCAGTAACAGAATCAATAGCTTGAATAGAGTAGCTCTCCTGTAACTTTTTGTCTCTGTGTTACCCTAGACTATTTCCAGGATCTAAAACTATCTTCCAGTTAATTTCAGACAGCGAATGCTTTGACAATACTCTACATATTTCAAGCCAGTACAAAAATGAATATGTTGCAATTAAAAAAAATATAGATTTAAAAGCGTACATTTTTCTGGCTTCACTTGAGTCCACATTACAGGTTTTAAAACTTCTCATATGTTTAATCAGATGTTCCATATATTATATGTTCCATATAATACTATCCTAAGGCTTCAAAGGCTGCCAACTTAAAGAATACCGGACAAGCAAAGAGTACACATATAATTCACACTTCCTCTTTAAGAATATTTGCAGTTAATATTGTGGATTGACCCTTATCTTTACGCAGGGTATTTTTTGACTTTGTATTTGACAGGCTTGAGCCTTTGTCAACAATCTCTCATCTACTGTTATTTCTTAATATTTTGCTATTTTTTTTAACCGCATTTTCCAATCTACGTTTAGCTGAAATCGTTCCATCTTCTAGATCCCGAAATCTTCACAGCTTAGAGTGCATCTCTTTCTTTTTTCATCTTTGAATCTGTTTTGTTTTAACTTAAAATAACTAACAGAATCTCCTCTTAATTCTTCAGGAAACCTCCCATTCCTGGAACTCACCTTCCAGGGCATACTGAGTCTTTAATTATGCTATATGGTCTAAACATTAGATCTCTGTTTAGAGTCTCCAAAAATCACAACTGTTTAATACAACTGAGGTTATGTTTTCAAGGCATAGTGCAGAACAGAGCTACAGCTGACTTGCTAGCTGAAATGCTTACACAACTTTCACCCATGACAAAACCATGCTGACTGGGGAATGTTTTGAGATTTTCCGCATGTTGCTCTAGTGTAGTTAGACTGATAAAGAGAGCATTTCTCCTTCTCTGTCTAGTGGCTATCCTGGCGCGATGGTATGCTCCCTCCTATCCAACTTCCTCCTTTGGCCTGGCTGTTAATCTTAAGGTCTTGCTCAGGACTGATAAGATGATTCTGCTAAATACTGGAACTATGAGTCAATCATCTCATCCAATAAATAGCAAACAGCCTGAGAGCCCCGTGAGCTCTAATCCTAATAAACAGCGTATGACTTCCCCAATTCCTTCCACATACTGTGAAGTTTGAGTGACTATAGTCTCAGGGTGGATTATGTGAAATATTTACCAGAGATGACCTATTGAAATGTCTACCTCTTTAAAGGTGGACATACTCCAGAGTGGAGTATGGTGGATAATCTCTTTCAGGATGGTTCCCTAAGTAACATTACCTGAGATCTCTGCTGTTAGCAATCACCAGGGGCTAACAGGTATACTGAAAATAAGAAAAAAAACCAACATAATAGAGTGCAGAGTAGGGTGGAAGTCCCATGGCCAAACCTCATGATCATCCTGCAGGGTTGGGGACTTGATGATACTACTGGAACCAATAAACACTTTAGTTTTCCTGAGCCATATGTTGAACGTGGCCAGATTTATAGTGCCAAACTGGGGACCATTCAGAATATAAGCTCAGCCCCAGCCCCTCTGATGTCTGAGGACAAGCTGGAATGCAATGGGGTTTAATTTTCTGCCAAACTTATCTGCTCTTTTCACATGACACCTGGATATCTTGCACAGACCCAGAAATCTCTGAGTGGTTTGGACATCATCAGGATAAAATAAGCCAAATGATATAAACAAGTGCTGCACTGTCTTGGCTTGTGGAAGTAAGCAGCCCCACTGTTTGTAATGCAGTGCCCCTACACATGTAGTTGGACCCAGCTGTTAGCCAGCTATGAAAACTTACTACACCTCTGAATTGACTGCATTTGATTTACAGAGTTGTGTGCATCCATGTGATGAAGAGGAGTCTTGCTGAATAAGCACACATAGAAGTTCATATTTAGCATCAGTAAGGTAGGTTTTAGAGGCACAGTACTCATAAATTCCGTAATATAACTTCCTTAAGTTTTGCAAGGAATGACTTTCAACTGAGCTTGAGGCTGGAGTTTCAACAGTTTACAAAGGATTTTATTATTATATTTATATAATTATTATTATATAAAAGGATTAAAGTATCTTATTTCTAATCAGACACTGAAGTAGGAGACATTGAACTAAAACGGAAATACATGAAAAGAGTATTTCTTGAACATGGAAACCTCAAATCGAGATAGTTATGGGAAATCTTATCAGATGTGTTAGATACTTCTAACAATTGGGTGCTGAAATTTTATGACAACAAAACCTATGATAATAAGTATATGCTGTAACAGTAACAGAACAAAAAAAAAAATTCTGTTGTACCTCAGCAACCCACCACACTAAGAACGGGCAAACTGCTCAGCCTTTCTTTGACCCAAAGAATCATTTAGGGAAAATTGACTCTTCTTTATAACCTCTGTCCTGATGTGTTGAAAAAAATGGGTCAAAAGGTTCTATAAGAACAACCTTGGGAGAAAAAACGATCTGTAATCTGACTCAACACTGTTTCTGATGTAAGTGATGTATTTTGGGATACAGGGCTGGCCAAATCCCCATGTAAAATGACAAGTCCTAGCTTTCAGAAAGTTCTCTGAGGCATCATAAAAGGAGAACCACGATTGCAACACTCAGAGTCTCCGGATTATAGCCAAGATATTTTTCAAGGTACAAAACACAGACCTCATCAACAATAAAAGTGTATTAACGATAATACATGAGTAATATATTGTAAGTATTACCTGCTGTAGTGGATTTCTGCCTTTTGTTGACTGAAGAAACATCTCCAACAGTCTAAGATTTAACTGGCTCCCATTTCTCCTTCCCTATCTCCCTTCCAGTCCTCTCCACATTTGCTGTCAAAGGTTTCTGCCCGCACAGAAGAGCAGGTAGAAGCAAGCAGCTGCCTGTGCTGTGGGAATTCCAGCACAGTCTGGCATCTCAGCACAAGAATGCATTTAATGACAATTTTCAACATTTTCAAGTTAATTGCAACGTATGAAATGCCAGCAAGGTAGCTGATGATATCTCGTAGAACTCATCAGTCAGAGAAACTTGGAAAAACAACAGGTTGAGAGTTGAATGCTCAACTCTGACTTTCAGGTCAAATCTGCGGTCAAATCAAGCCATAGTTCACACTCAGCATATGAGCAAATACTTTTGGAAATGTACACTTTTCCTAATACACTCTAATTCTTTCAAATTTACGTATCATGGACTCAAATGCATACATTTGACCATGATGTAGAATATGGGAAATTCTTTTCTTTGCAATACTCAGCAGAGAAAGTAACAGTTTACGTCAACACTTCAAATTCCTTCAAACATGATTAAATCTGTAAACAGAAATCTTATGAAACAGCCTTCTCTGTCACACACTGTAGGATAACTCTGCACTTGGTTGTTTCTTAAGCCACTCAGTGGTCCTCTAATTTCTGTTCTCATTTCTATGTATTCAGTTCTATCTCGTGTATCAACTCCCTGCTCTCTCCATTTCTTTTGTTAGTTTTGGCTAGATTATATCACATTTATTTTTCTTAACTAAGATGAGTGCTTACCACTTTCTCATTGATGATCACCTCTGTAACTGCTCATTATTTGGTCTGCATTTCCATAACACTCTTTATCAGACAGGCTTTTTTTTTCAGCAGTTTTTTTTTTTTTTTTTTTTTTTATTAACCTTTTTTAACTTTTTTTTGGTACAACACAAAGAAATAGTTTGGTAATGTTAAACAGCAAAACTGTTCAGAAACTGTGTTCATTTTTTTTTTTCTGATCATAACATTTTTGACCTTTCTCTTCCTTTTACTGCAGACTGCCCTTGGCTCTTTAGGTCTGAATTGCTGAGCCCAAGTCCCATTCATCTAAATTTCGGGACTGATATAATGTACCTCAGTGCCCATTTACCCAAAGGCAGAGAATTCTTCTTTATAGGAAGCAATATGGGAAGTGGCTAGTGCACATAAATTCGTAACAGTTTGCATACACAATACTGGAATATCTGGGCTAACCAACAACAAACACTAAATGCTCTGGAATGCAGTTCAACATTTTGAAACTGGAGTTCAGAACTTGGATGCTTTCTGAATTTAGAAACAAATACTCAGATCTTTATACTATCATCCCAAAGTGGGCTGTCACTACCCATCTTTTATTTTTATTTTTTAAAGTCAAACTCAGTGCTGCCAAACATTTTAAACTAAGCGTGGATGTTTATCAAGAAATACTCTCCAGGACACTTCAGTAGAAGGACAAATAATTTCTGGATTCTCAGTGGGTAGAAGATAGGTTGCTGAATGATCAGCTCAGCCAATGAAAGTAGAACTCCCGCATGCACTAGCAAAGGCAGTTTGCATTGCAGGAATTGAAGTGGACTAACACTGTTCTAATTTTCTGGATAGCTCTCCTGAATCTAGTTGCCTAAATTTCCTTTAAGCTATACCTTGGATGCCTAAGACTGTTTTTAAATGTTGCTCAAAGTTTATAAATATTCTGTGAACTTCTCTTCCTTCCATGTACTGGAAAGGAGTCAGAAATGATGCATATATGGAAACTGTTGCTCTGTTGCATATTTATTTATTCATTAATTCATTAAGCTGGCCCAAGGAAGCACCACTGAAAAGCAGTGATATATGGACAAGAAAGTATAATCTTAGATATGCTGCCATGTTTTGAAGAAATCAGATTTTTAAAGTGATGGGGACAAGTTCTGAGTGAGAATGGGTGTATGACTTCTGTTTTTCTTGCTTGTAACTTGTAATAATTATACCAGGCTTATTAGCAGCAACCTTTGTTTGTTTTAGATGCATATTAACATCCCAGTCAAACCTTAAATAGCTTTCTGTAAAGATGTACTATATTTATATCATGTTTTAGATGAGCCCAGGCCTTCTTTTGAATTGCTCAGCAATTGAAATTGCAACCTGACTGCATATAACTTGCACAATGAGATCAGCAGCTCTGAAAATAAGTCTTTCCTCAACCTTTAACAAAAGTGCATGAGAACATCATAAAATACAACCCTGCACTATTGATTACACTTCTGCAACATTCACAGTCAGCTGTGATTACATCACTCTACAGTTCTACACTATTAAAAAGTATGTTGATTGGGGAAAAAATAGCTATTCTATTTCAGTACATATATGTATGTGCAAATATACTGTAAGGCTGCATCAATGCTGACCCGGTGTGAAAATGAATTACAAGATCCTATGAAACAACATTTTTGCTTTTAGTGCTTGTGAAGAGGCATAATTCTTCAAAAGTGCATCCCTGAATAAACTAATGGGCTCACTATTTCCAGACTTTGAGATCTTGACTCTTCACTCCTAGAGTCTCAGAACACCCAGTACTAAATAAAGACGTGATCAAAGACAACTCTGTGCAAAAATATTATAGAAATATTCTTAAAACAATAATATAGTTATGAATATTAAGACTTCTCTTAAAGAGCAAATTCAACTGACTTCATCAGAACATATCAGCCTAACAAAGCAGAAAAACACAGCATCATTCCAGCAATATTAAGATTTTTCAGTCTGTAGACAGACTACAAGAAAAAAATCTGTTTCTGAGAGGTACTTTTCCAGTTTATAGTCACGCCAGTTCATAACTTGATTAAATCCGATGAGCCTGGTCCATTTGGTTTTAGTTATTCTAGAGAAAACTCTAAGTAAAAAGTGTTTACATAGGTTCTTCCTGAGCATAACTTTTTCCCCTGAAAATACTTCTGTTTCTAAAGAACAGAACATCATTTGTAATAATTAGAAAATGAAAATGTTTCCTACATATGTAGATTCCAGCACAGATCCAAAGAAAACATTAATGTCTTAGGCCTGGAGTCACTTACACTAATAAGGTTCCTCTGTTTAAAGAATAGCACATCAGGGGAGCATAATAGAGCTGTTCAAATGAATTCATTCATTTTGGTATTTTCTAAATGAGTCATTTGACAAATCATGTTTTCTTGTTCTAAGCACACATTCAGCCTATGCACTGTCACCCAGGAGCATTGCCTATTGTCTGAAAGTAAAAACAAACATATGTAAGCTATGCTGAAACAATGGACAATATTTAGAATTGGCGTAAACATATGCATTGCCCCCTGAAACCAAAAGACATGTATCTTCCAAAATAGGTTTATTTTTCAAATTTCCTGAGTGCTGCTGCAGAGACATTTTTACATTACTGAAGATGCTATCCTCTAACCTTTTCTTTCTGGGAAAAGCAGGAAAGCAGTAAGGCTGCCAGAAAGCTTCTAGGACTTCTTGATTCTCTTTTTAGTCTCAGATTCAACATAGCAAGGAAGACAAATTCTGTCCTAACGAACGACAAACAAATACACAGCAATGGGAATTTTCAACCCCGGCCATGCTATGATTCTGAGACACTGCTCCTTCTATCGCTTCTGACATTTACACAACCCACTGGAGCAGTAGCAGCACAGACAGTTCTGCTCCAGTTGCCATCTACCTATGAGTAGTACTGAAGTGAGACAAGATTTTGACCTATGATGTTTACATTGCCTACAGTAATTATAACAAAGATGGATTGTCTTTCCAGTTTACAGAAAGGTACAGTAATACTTCACAGGCTACTATCATAGAATTTGTATTCTTGTCTGATTTTCCTCCTTGCTCACGCATTTTACTACAAGTTTTCTAGTGACTGTTATTCAGCTAAAGGTTCATTATTCATTATCCATTTCTTACTCATATGTATTAAGAATTCCACCAAACAAACAACCTTACTAGTCTAACACAATGTGAGTCCTCCTCCTATGCTAATTTGCAGTGACTTCTCTTGAGATCCTAATTCAAACTGTCACAAAAATTTAAAAAATCAGTTATTACTCTGACTCACTATGAACACTGTAAATAAACAAAAATATGTATTAATGTGAACCTGTGAACCTATCAGTGAGTTGATATTGAGAAAGGAAAACATATTCCTGCCATTCATCATTTTATATTATATACCTAGCTGCTCCTAGAACAAGAAAATAGGTTCAGGAGACTCTAATCACAGCTCTGAGTCTATCACAAAATGTTAGCAATGACCTAACATTTTGTAGCCATCTGCCAGGCCTGTGTGAAATGCATGACAGCTCTGCCTGTAAAGCACCTCGAGAAAGATTATTAAATGCACGGCACTCTGAATGATCACATTTATATACTGTGCTCTACAGGTCACCAGCTAAATTCAGCCATAAGAATCATGCCTGAAGAGAGTTAGAAGTCAGTAGAAAAAGAACCTTAGTAGAACTGAGGGGAAAGTGATATTTCATTATGGAGAGAAGGAAATAAATTGAATTGGAAGGAGCTGTAACCAAATGGAAAAATAAGTAGCATCCTGTAAAGCTAAGTAAATCACATTTCTAACAAAGAACAAACTGCAGATGATGGCAAGGTAGTTAAGAAATAAAATCTGCAGAAACTCAGCTGTCTTTGTGTTTTTAATTCCACATTTCCAAAAACCAAAATATAACATTTAAAAAATAGATTCTGAAATGCAGTCATAATGGCATGATGATCGGATATTTATCCAAAACAAACACACATAGGAAATATGTTTTTTCAGCATTATGTTGCAAAACAATTGGGCCAAGAAATTAAGGAGAAAGAATCTGAAGACTCTGTCAACCATACAGAATGGCTTCAGCTTTAGCGGCTACTGCTATTTTTGGTGGACACATAAACACGCCTGGTTTATTACAAAACTACTTTGAAACTGACCTGGAGATCAGAAACAGGCTGGGGCTTCTTAGGCACTGGGCCACCTTGAATAACATCCCAGTTGGGAAATTACAGCTGGGGGACTGTTTGTCCCTATGGCTTGTTTTCTCTATTTTTTTTTTTTTTTTTCCCTTCACAGATGGCCACAGATTTTTCTGAGTTAATGTGTGTTAGTCAGAACTGACATCCTCCAGCAGTTAATAGCAAAGCTTCACTTGAGATTCAGTATATATCCTGGTGCTGGATAACTCCACTGATGCATATTTCTAAATCTACTACTTCTCATAGTAAACAACTGTCTCAGCTTGTTCTAGATCATTAACTGGGCTATTTGTCCAGAATTTCTAAGGTTCTAAACAGTCCAGCTCAACACAGCCTGGTGTTATTTAACCATTTGTTTAAATTATTCAGCATGACAGATGCTTGTGATAAACATGATGGGTGTCAAAGACATCAGTTAAAAACATACCAGAGAATGGGTAGATTCTTTCCACTAAGATTGGATTAAGTGCAAGAGGACAAATTGTCTTCATGAGAAACAAGATGAAAAGATAAACAAAGGAAACAAACAAACAAAAAAATAGAAACAGAAAAATGGCTACCTACGTACGGCTGGTTTTATTTTTGGGGGGAGGAGGGGGGAGTTGAGAGGTACTCACTACATTCATGTGCTTTCATATCTTACCTCAGCCAACTTATTCAGCACATGTACAGTATTTTTTCTTCTCAGTCTCAGAATAACTGAAAATCCCTTAGAATCTTTGGCATGAGAAACAAAAAAGGAGGACAAACTGTGACATGACTTAAAGAACAATTAACTGGCATATCATTTTCCTTCAGATATTTGTAGTTCACAAACAATAGCAGTAGTACCGTACAGTAGTAGTGATCCACACTCTACCTCTTAAATATAGGGCAGACCCTAAGTGACTGGCTGAGTGCACATTGATGCATTGTTCTCAAGACCAGCAAAATGCTGATCAGCCTTAATGGTGAAATTGTAAGTGAAGTTCAATGTACTGTAATATATTTCATAATATAAGGATGATATATTTTATTGTAGTTTTTATATTGCAATTATATCTAATTCAGACTGTCCTATATCAACTGAGAAAAAAAAAAAACAAAAAACAAAAAAACAAAAAAACACAACCAAAACAACCACAAAGCAAAATACAGAAGTCTTTTCTGAATTATCTTTTCATCCCCTTACTCTAGTACAACACAAGCTCACGATCTCAGCTACAGTTTTTCTTCAGTAAGGAGCTCAAGATTTCAAGTTACACAGACTTTTAAGGTCTCTGCTAAGAATACCAATTCATACCAAGCTACCTAAAGAATGAATAGAATGGAATGATACTATTGTGTTATCTGTTCATTCAATCTTCATACTGAATTCATTCACTTATATGCTGTTTGCATCTCATTTGAACCAGATTTGCTTGTGGAATGTACACTTTTAATGTTTTCTTTATTTTTTCTTGGAGCTAGTCAGTTCCTTAAGAACCCAACTCTGCTGTTTTTCATCTGCCATAGTCATTTCCAGAGAAATTCACTGTGCATGCACATCTGATACAAAACTGTGTAAACACTTCATACTTTCTGGAATTAAGCTAGAATAGTGTGTTATGCTAAACAACAGCTCTGAAGTCTCAGTGTTTATTTCCATAAAAAGATAAGTATTTCAGAGTGTTACACTGAAGGATGGAATGCATTATTAGAGCCTCACTTTGTTCATGGCTGAAACAGTGTCCAGTGAATAAGTGTCTCCACTTAAAACGTTTATATTAATATAAAATTAATAGATAATGCTACTTATAATATAGAGCTTTAAGAAAGTACCATGTTGATTTTAGAGGAGCTTGTTTTTGTATAGCAAATTATCACAGCATATTCAGTCAATTTAGCTTCCATGTAAAGAACGGATTTTTCTTCAACTGAAGAATTATACCCTTCTTAAGTACATATGCTTATTCAGCAGAAGTTAAAAAAATGATTTTTAGTAATTCATGACATCCCTCAACTCTTTCAATCCATATAATCATGGCCTAAAGTATGCACAATATTCCTAGAACCATCCTGGATATTCTAATTTTTAAGCAATAGATTCTCCTTCCTGAAAGAAAGTAATTTATGCCTACATGCAAAGATAAAACTTTGAAGATCGACAAAATAGCCAACAGAGTGCTGTCAGACAAGAACACCTAGATGTTTTCGGATGGAAAAAAATGTGACTGGAAAATAGAAGCAGAGCAGAATTGACCAGAAGTAGCAGCTGTGATCAGACATTACATATATTTTTCAAATAAAAATCTTGCCATCAGTGGTCTTTTATACCATCATTTTAATTATCAATTTCATAACTTGTCTGCTCATTTTAAATTTAAATAAAAATAAATTTTATATAAATTTTAAATAAAATTAAAATAAAATTGTGATCATATACACTAAACTTTTACTGTTGTTACAAGGGAGCCTTTTTTCTCTCTTCCTAGTTGCCCCCATTCCCTGTTTCTTACTGTAACTTTTCATGTATATATGGATAGAGTCTTGCACATAGAGAAAAGTTGATCATAAATACAGGATCTACATTATTTATGTTCTGAATAGGTTTTATGTGCAATGTGTAAGACAGTGAATCAGAATCAGTTGAGCACTGTTACATCTTGTCCTCACGCTCCCTTAACCCCACCATTTCAGTGTAACACTCCATGAACTGCAATACATAAGGACAACTTTTTTTTTATTTTATTTTAGCAATTTGCAAGCAAATCAGATAAAGATCCTTCAATAACCTTGCTTTGTAATACAAGAACATTACTTCATTATACACTGTCATCGGTTTTGGTATCCTATGGTCTTGTGCACTAAATTCAAAGCTTGAAATGAGGCAGAGCAGTGCAACATCTCAGCATTCCTGTGGGTATAGCCGCATCGTCAACATCATGTGCACATAATCCACCCACCTACCCTTTCTAATTCCAAGCGTGCCTGTTTCCTCACACTGTTATTACTCCCACATGAGTTTGCCCTTTCTCTCTCAGCTTCAATAACAACATTAGCTGATTTCTGGACAGACAAAAAACAACAGCTGCTTTCCTTTCCTTTGGGCATTAAATACCATGTATTACACTTTTCCTTAGGAAAAAAACTAACCCTAATAGTGGTATAAATACTCCAAAATAGACATTTACAGAGATGAATTGGAAATGTTTACCAATCCGAAATGCAACTAATGTGTAGCACATTCCTGTGTATGAGCAATATTTTTAGTCACTAGATTCTGAATGAATGTGTCATTTTCACCCACATTGAAAACAGTATGCTTAATGCCCCCAATTCTGCTGTATTATCCATAAAGGAACACTTGGGGCTTTTTCTTGGTATTTAATATTTAACAGTTTGTTCAGATGTTGTCTTTTCTCCTTAGTCTCAATGATGCTTTGGTAATGATATAAAAAGCTCTTGTTGATAACTGTGTACTAAAAATAAAACTCCTGTTAACCTTAACAAGGTGATGCTATATCTCTGCATCACTTTCTTCTCAAGTATTGTCCTATGCATTCCATGATGCTATTCATGAATGACAAGGAACTGTATAAACTGGAATGCATGCATGCAATTTTTGACCGTTCTGTTTATCAACATCTTCAGCAATCTGGAACCTTCCCTATAGGGTGATGGATGATTCCTGTTCCTGTGCTGAATGAGAGCTTTGCAGTGATTGAACAGAGGCGGCATTTCCAAAGTTACTTAGAATTTATTAATTAGAATGAATTAATTTACACAATTTAGGTACATTGAATTTCATCTGAAAGCTTATTAGATTTTGTGGAAAGAAAGGAAAATCTAAACATTAGCAAATTTCTTTCACCTCAGAGAGAGTTTCTGACTTTGTGATAATTTGCTTTCCATTACAAACTGAATTGTCAACTTTATTCATTATGAGTAGTATTGTTGAATGAAAAAGACTAAACTTATGAAGAAGCCCTTTCCTCTGATACATACTGACCTTGAAAAAGAAGTGCTCATTCTGTTGCTCCTCAATCCTTGCACCAAAACCCTCCGCTCCCTTATTTGTGCCTAAAATGGATCACTAAAATTATCTGGGCTAGAAAAACTTTCCCATTATTTTTCCTATCTTTCTTTCTACCTATTTATCTATCTATTTGAATATTAGATGAATAAAACTTTCATCCTACAAGAAAATTCTCCTACTTATTTCTAAGTCATGATGAAAAGTAATCATGATGAAAAATCTGAGAGACACATATTGTTCTTCATAAAAATAATTTTAAAATATCCACATTCACCGCAGTGCTGTTAAGCATAAAAGGAAGCAGAATCCAGGAACATGTGGTATAGTAGCAAAGGGGCACGCTAGCCACAATGTCTCATTTCTTATGTTACAGTCACTCTTTACAGTTACACTTCACATCCAGCTTGCATCTAGACTATGTTTTCCTTAATCTTTTTATGCAAGCAATAACATCAGCAAAAGCCTACCACGAAAATCTTATTCCAGATTCCTTTTTCCAGCTTTAACTTCCTGACGTGTTTTTGAAATGCTAATGCAATTGAGAAGTGGTTAGATTATTCTGTGTACTGAAAAACACGTTTCCAGTCAGAATGAAAAGATATTTATGACACACAAGTTACAGCCAACTGCTGTCACTATCTCAGAATGTAATCAGACTGCATGAAATGTGCTTTATGACCTCTGTGGTGCATAGTTTTATACTATTAAATATAGCTTAGAAATAGAAGAAACTGATATTGATGGGATCTGTTCTTGATTGTGCACAAGGCAGACAGGAATTCTGAAGGAAACCAAAATAACAATACAACTAAATGAAAGATCTAGTTGCAGGCTGCAGAGGACTCTTATTCTTCCTGCCATATTTTCAGTAAAAATGTGGCAGATAAATAGCCTTACTTAGTATCTTTAATGTTATGCATACTATGAACATGACAAATGAATGTTTTTTCAGGCTGCTGAACTATGTTAACCAAAGCAATTGCATTTGGTAAGCTGAATAAGCCATAAAGTTTTGTTCTTGATGCAAAGGTTTAACAACTTTTAGATTGGTGCTAATAGGCAGATTTGTTTACAACTGTGATTAAATACAAGCTGGACAGGAGAAGAGAAAAGCTGAATAAAATACACTATGTATATTAACCAGAGTGCTAATTTTCCATGCCGCATAACCTTACACAGAAGGAATTTAAGGAAAGATTGTATGATATGATCACTCTCAAACCTCAAACATTGGTGCTTTACAACAATCCACAAAGCACTACATAGTCTGCAGAGATCAGCATATCCATATGGAATCTGAATATAATGGATGGAATCTGTTGCTCATACAGAAATGTTACAGTATGAACTAAATGAAAGGACCTCTTCCATTTTACAACCAAAATTTAAAAAAAAAAGACGACTTAAATACAAGGTGCAAGTAAGGTGGCTGCTAGGCTCCTATCCTCGAGCATCACTATTACAGCCTCTTGCACTGAGAATTATGTGCTAGAGAGTGACTGTTCATTGCTGGTATTCTCTATGCTTGCTCTAAAATGGATTACATCTTCAGCGAGAGAAAGAATTTTGACACCCAGTGCTGACTTTGTCTCTACCTCAATCTATGCCAAGAACTCATTTGGGCTAAATATCACATATAAGTAAACCCAGGAGAAAGAATTAAATCAGGTCATTATGAACTTTGGGACAGAAGGAGAGGAAAAGAAGTTGTATCCTGACCTGATGGCTCAACAGATGTGCCTTGTCTTGTAGAAACAACCCAGTATTCAGAACACTGGCTCTGCAATGGATGCCTCCGGTTCTGCATCACTTCAAAACATCCTTGTGCAGAGGTTTGAACAAACTGTGCCATCATGGCTGAAATTTTCCACGTAGTAATTTTAAATACACTGTGTAGCATTCCCAAGTAGGCATTGTGATGTACCTAATAATGACTTGGACCAGAATCTGGCTGTAGTTACCATTCATTGCCATGCAGAATATAATCACAACTATGGTGAAAGTATAGAGCAATCATCAAGAAGGCTTTGAGATTTTTGTCCTTTTCCAGCAATCAAACGCTATTATGAGACAAGAAGTGATGATGATGAGTTATTGCCCATATCTGCTGATATTACCTACAAAGAGAGGAGATAGAAACTGGGAGCCACACCTCAAAGCCGAATTGCCTGTAAAGTTACTTCCTCACAGTCTGTATTTGAATATCGAAGAGATTTGATACACCTGAATGTCTACATACAAAAGAACACAGACCTGATCTCCAAAGACAAAAGCTACGTTTCACATTTGATATAGAGTCTGGATAGCCAGTTGTTAGGAAGGATGCCAGACCTTAACAGAACTCAGAAATAACCTAGGAAGATATCAAGGCTGGAAGGAGGATTGGATAAAACCTCGCTTGCATTCAGTATATGTCTAGGTGATTTTTGGCTTCGAATGATTTGAAATTGGAAGCCAAATATATGCTGCTGGCACCCTAAAATAAAAAATGAAGAATTCCCCCACTAAGCTGCAGGACTTCAGTTAATCATTCCAAGTAATCTCTATGAAGGAAGTGCAGAGGAGTGATTAAACAAAGAAAGCTTCTTCTAACAAAAGCTATATGAAATTAAAAATAAAATACAGCTCTTCATCCACAGGTATCACAACTTGAAACAATAGTTTTTGGATCCTTTCATCCCACAAGGAAATTCAGGAAATCCAATATCAATATCTTAACTTCTCCCTTTGCTATATTTAAGACTTCCTATCAAATAAAGAACAGATCTGTTTTTCACATTATTTTCAATAATCATGTTATTTGCAATAATGACATTTTCACGTTACTCAGATTAAAATTGATACATAAAATTATTACTAATAACATAAGGTAATTTATCTCTCTGGAAATCTTAGTAACAGAGCGATTCACCTATTTTAGAAATTAAATCTCCTTTATATATCCTCTGAATGCTGTGATTTCATCAGCTATAGATGTAAAATGAAGCTGACATGTACTCACTTATTTTATTTCTCACTTCATTTATTTTTTCTCCAAGACATTTAGCTTCAGCATACCTGTTAATGCAACGATACAGAAAACACAACTAATTAAAAACTTTGTTTACCATAGAATACCAAATTCTTCAGGACTACTTTTTGTTTTGTAAGTAGAACAGGCTGGAAAATATTTCGCATCCAAAAAGAGTTCGGTCTAAAAGAAACCATTACAAATACAACTAATAGGTATGCTAGAAAGAAAAGTAAATTTATATGACTATAAACGCTATTTCAATCTAAAGACTGTCTTTCTTTAAATATATAAATAGCAATTTATTACAATGAATCATGATAATATACATACAATAATCTATTAATTTTAATATAAGTTAATTGCAGTTTTTTTTTTTTTAATAACATACAGCTATATAGAAAGAGAGCACAGAAAGAAAAAAAACATAAGAGAAAACAAAATATGTGAACTTCTGCTCATGAGGAAATAAAAAATTTAAACCTATAATAAGCATATTGACAATCACCATCTGTGCTATGTGAACATGCATGTCTCCATCATTAAGAAACCTCTCAAACAGAAAAAAGAAGGTGTGAATAAGCTACATTATTCTGTTCTGCAGCCAGTCCTTATGTGAATGCAAATATACCTACAGGTATGGTCCAATATTGATACAAGCTAAATCTAGCTAAATTAAGATACACAAATATCAAGAAAACAACAGCCCAAGTAAGAAGAACGGAAACAAATCAATAAATCTGGCTTTGGAAAATACCTTTTTATAATATTCAGATAACTGGATCTCAAATTAAAGCTGAAAGTGAGCTTTTGTTTGTTTTTTTTTTTTTAAATGTGAAATTTCCTCTGGTACATTTCATCATAGAGGATTGCAATTTTTGTAGATAAATAATAGGAGTAGACCAAATTTTGTGTTTTCCTTCAAGAAAATTTATAATTGCCTTTTGTAATACACAATATTTGTTTTACTTACTATACCACATTTCTATCATCCCAGCATAAAATAAGGCCTTTCCATCTTGGAGTAGTGTTTTGACAGGAAAAACGAACTTAGTCATCTCTTGGAGGAGAGACCAAAGAAAGCTCAGTATGCAGCAAGACGTGTTGCTAGTGATTCAGTAGGTGGTTCTTCTCTCAGTGTTTACTGAACTAATCTACTCACACATTTCTTTAATGTGTGTGTGAAAGAAAACCACTTGTGGCAAATAAACATCACTTGATCCTTTCTACAAAAGTAGTGATTTTAAATCTGGCAGCCTGGACAAGTCTAATACTGATAACTGCATTTCTCCTGCAAAGATCCATTTTCATTCTTCAGTCTCCTCCTTTTGACGCTGCAAATAACTTTCATATGCTTTTTACTGTATTTTTTTTTTTCTTCCACAACTGATTGAGTTTAAGTAGAAAATTATTCATAGAGAGAAAAAAGTTCATCTGAGATCATCCTTGATAAGAGGTAATGTGATAATCACTTTTTACAAACTCTCATTTCCAAAGCACTGAATAATGTCAGTGAAACAGTCCTCAAATATCCACGGGTATTGTTATAGAAATCTTAGTAAAAAGGTCAAGCAAGCAATGAATGTAAAAAAAATTGCAATTATTATGAATAACAGCACAGACATATATCCCAAATTGTTAAGTGAAGTAATTTAAACTGCATATGGAGGTTGCTCTGAAAGTAATATCTCCTATTTATTTCCATGGAAGCAACAGATCAGAGTGCAATAACACTGTTTGATAGAGCAAATTCTTAGCTACAAAACACCTTTTTTCAACAGTCACCATTAGCTATGCATTTTTGCCAGTGATGAATGAAAACCTTCATGCTGCGCTGATAAATATCTGCACCAGAGGTGACACACCATTGCTGTCTTCACTTCTGAAAAGCAACACCCACTGTGCTCACATCCACTGCTGCATCTCCATAAAAGTTCACAAGGCATTTCTTCCAGAGCAGCCCTCATACAAATTGACAGTGTCTTGCCCGCCCGTAAGTTTGGTGATACTGAAAGTCCTTGGGGAGCCAAGACCGTGTTTCTCTCTTGTAATTCAACAGAACTGTGTAAAATTTCTGGCAGTTATATGTCTAAAATAACTCATTGACGACATCCTGATAGTATTCAGATCATCAAGAATTCATACGGCACGTTAATTATTCCAACGATCAGGATTTTCTTTTTAGCTAGCAGAATGATGTTGCAGTGATGCTCACTTCAGTGTTATAAAGCATTCCTCTCACTGTATGTATGTCTTTCTCTTTCATAAGTTTATGTCATCTACATATTTCATTAAAAAGCAGAGCCTTACAAATGCACTTACATTCTCTACAGCCTGTTAGAACTTGATGCCTTATCCTCTTTTTTCCCTAGCAGTTTTCTGATATTTTACAACAGTTCTTGGCATAATTACTCCACTATACTTAACTCGGTACTACATAAAGCTGTTAAGGAAAAAATGGCATCTATATCAGGCATTCATAGGCTAAATGTATTCTGCTGTGAGGATTACAACTGTTAATTCATTGTAACAGTTGAAATAGTAAAAGTTTAAAATGTAGAAAGACAATTTGCTACATTGTGACCTTTCTCATGTGATATTAGGCTTGATGTGAAAGCCTGAAGTGTTATTTTCATCTCTGCAAATCAAACCCTGTTGGATGTGGAGACAGAACTGCAACGCACCATTTTTCAGTAGGCCTGTGACTGACCTGGATGAGCCTTGGTCAAACAGGATAGCTGAGGAGATCCACAAATTGTATTTCTAACTCAAATAATGGCAAAACATAGTATATAGATATGAATATCCCATTGGGAAGAGGGTCTTGGAAAACTGCCTTTTCTCAATTAGTCCATTTCCCAAGTGAAATTCAAAAGAGCTGGAATTTCAGGCAACCACATTCACATCTGTACACTTATTTTTCAAGGCAGAATTTAACAGAGCTAAATAGCTCCAGCTGGGTATTCTTCAGCACTTCCTATATCCTGCATAATGAAAGCAGAAGCCTTTGAAGTATCTGTGAGACTTTTATATAACCATTAGAACTATTTCAGACTTAGAATACTCAAGCAAGTACAGAAGACTGTGTAGAGATCTAAAGGGAACAAACAAAAGTATCTCTCTCTTTCTTTCCTCCAGCTTCCATAGGTCAAATATTAACCTCATTAACTAACTATTGAGTCAAAAGTGGGCTCTGATTCATGTTCATAGATAAGATTCAGTTGGACAAGTTGAAGCCAACTGCCTATCCAGCCAGTGTCTGTAGCTAGTTGCCTTGAAAACAGGACTAGCTGAATGCGCTATGCATCTGTTTCTCAAATCCCATAGTTTATAAACTGGCACTATAACTAACACTTGGCATTAGTCTATGAAAGACCAAGAAATTCCATCTGGGAATACGAATCACAGTAAAATTAAATAAGGATGATAAAGAGAAAATTCGATTTTATTGAAAGAAAAGGACTACTCTAAGAAAAAATATCTCTCATAAAGTTCATATTGGTAAAAATAAAAATGAGTGAACAATTACATTGTAAGCTCAAAAGAGTCCATGAGTATCCTACATGAATAGAGAATTGTCATGGAGCAAGAATTTTGCAAAGGTTTAACTCATCAATCAAAGGTCAGCAATTATAAATTTAATATTTTGAAAAACAAATCTCTAACTTATAACGTAAAAAAAGACAAATTCAAATGAGACAGCAGAGATATTTAGTGGAATATACAAACATTCATTCATTTCTAATTAGAAACTGAGTGACTTAAGTGAAACACATCTTTTCCACAAAACTCATACATAGCTACCAAGCTACTGAGAAAACAACTTAGCTGCTAAGCAGCTGAGACACACAAAACAAGAAAAGAAGCAAGTGGAAAAAATTAATAAGGAACATCAAAGGGGAAACTAGATTTACATTACATCTGGGAACTTAGTACAATTTTACTACTGGAAATACTGACTAGAATGGAATTTAAAAGGCTTTGTGCAGTATACAATATTGCACTGGAGTGGCTTAGCTGGGAATATTTCTAGCTTTATTGCACCAGAAAATGAGACAGATTTCTCCTCCTTTGAGAAGCAACTGTTAAGAGAACATGACTATACTGAGTAACAGGACACTATTAAGTCCTCAAAAAGTCAGGTATAGGATGTTCAAATTCCAGCAGTCTCATTTTGTCTGGGCACCAGCATAGATATTTAAGCAGCACTGCAGTTGTTCTACAGAAGAAAAATAGAAAGAGTTGTACTGTAAAATTAACTGTAAACTAACCTATAGATCACTTTTTCAGTCTTACAAGGCCACTTTTCTAGTAGTTCCCATAGGCAATTGTACTATCAGGATAGTCTCAATCTATTGTCTTTCACACAGACAGGAAGTCATTAAATGAGCTTCAAAGAGAAATGATTTTTAACTAAGTAAGCTTTCTTTCCCCACCCCCCCCATTAATCCAGGCATGGTAGTAAGTTACAGTACTGAGTTATATTCCCTGTAAAGGTCTCTGAAGTAGTAGGTGAAAAGTTTTATGTTTGAAACAGTATTGCTTTTATTCACGTGATTTTCTAGGTTTTTTTGTTTGTTTCTTTGTTTTTATGGCAAGATAGATATTTCTCAGTATTTGATTTAATCAAATGATTACATTTGATTGTTTATAAATAAGCAGTTACAGAACATATGCACATACGCAGTACACGCATACACACAGAATCAAAGCATGACTGATGTTGGAAGGGACCTCTGATGGTTATTTGGTCCAATCCCTGTTCAAGTAAGGACATCTAGAGCAGGTTGCCCAGGACCATGTCCAGGCAGCTTTTTTTACAAGGAGGGAGAATCCACAATTCATATATGTCAATAATTTCACAGCCGGGGAAATAGTTGTGACTTTTGCTGTCAAAATTTGAACTACTCTCACTGACAAATCACCATTCAATTAATACAAGAACAGTATAAATAACAGCCAAAGAAAATCTACCCAAAATATCCAAAGGAAAGAGTATGACAGCTAAAAATAAGTACTTTCTGAACCAAATACTGTTGTTGGTATGACAAAAGCGGTTATGTAACTATAAACAAAAATATTAACATGAGAAATCTCTATGTAAAGGGAAGTTATGGTAACCTTTAAACATCTGGTGTCCACACATGTCTTCCTGTGCAATTTGAACACTGGCTGGGTAACCCAGTTTTTGTGCAACTGGTGGTTCAGAGGTTGCATTCCAAATTACAGACTGGACTTTATATAAACCCATTTTAATGAACTCAGTATACTTGGAGCTACAAATATCTCACTAAAATCTACTGTAAAATGACATAGGAGACCTTGTTTCTCATTTCTAAGTATCAGCCTTCACATTAGCACCAATTTCATCAACCAGCTGCAGCAAATTAGAGAGGGGCTGTGAGTCTGAATCTCTTTGTCTTTTAGGGAAAGAAAATCTGGTGTCAAAGTCTGTGGGTTCCACGCATCTCTATTACATGTTCTGAAATCAGAAGTATACACTGGTTTAATTCAATAGTAATAATGATCAGAGAAAATGTGGTTAAATTCTGGTTAACTAGAAGAAATACAGGAGAGAGTTAAGAGCTGCTGTGCTCCCATGATCATGCTGTAACCATGAAGTGTTCTCTTAATGAACAGCAACATCAGAAATTATTGCAGTGCAAGATATATGTGGCATCATCTATTGATCAAATGGAAGATGTTATTAAAGGTCTGATTTACATGCATAACATTTTATGTGTATCTAATACTTTGTCAGTTATGCACCTGTGGCTGCAAGTGATAGACCTGGATAGAAAATTAACCAGTTCACAAAAAAGGTAAGTAGCAAGATCATGAGTAAGCCAGAAAGACATGGAGATCATTTATTGCCTGAGTTTTGAGGAAATAAATGAATATTTGATTCAGTGATGCTGAAAATAGTGTCCTGCATGCCTGTTTAGTAGGAAAATTGTTCTATTAGTGAAATATAAGAAAGCAGATAAGATATTGAGAAGGAGACTCAAGGGGAAAAAGAAGAGGAAAAAAATCAAGCAAAAACATAAAAGAAATGAAGTAAATCCTCATCAGGTTGGAAGGGCACAATGAGAGATCTGCTTTTGGCATGCCTAAGCTAAAAATGTCATATTTCTCTTACAGAGCATGGAGGATTAATGCTTGCAAAACTGACAGTGAAACAGTACTGTTATACAGACAACAAGCCTTGATGGTTTATTTTTTGAGATGTGTAAAGTATGCAACATGAAAAATCATGTTAATATTTCACCATTCTCACCATCTTCACCAGAAGATTTTGAAGTGTTTTTCTAGTGTTAACAACAAATGTGAAAGGATAAAACATTATTTCTGTTTTAGAGAGCAAAACAGGAAGAGAGAACCTAAAATCACTTGGCAAACAAGTTAGGAGCAACAGACCAAAGCATCTGTTAAACATCTCCTGCTTTACTGTCCAATTTAGTGCTGAAGCCAGTAAAGCATTTTTGACAATGGAAATTACAGTAATCAATTTAGTCACATGAATCTAGCTTCCTCTCAATAATTCATGATCATGAATGCCGTTTACCACATTGCTTCCATAGGGCTACAAAGATAAGATGAATAAAACCAGAGGAAAGATGCTTTGAGACCACTAATACCGTTATCATATTCTCTTCAGACTTTCATTCTGTCATCATTCAGTGCCCTCCAAATAAGAAATTTCCCTGTCGGAAAAGGCTAAGTTCCTGCACCAAATTCTAAGTAGAAACATAGAACCCCCGATCTAAAATTATGCATTCTTACCCAGGCTCATAATGAACTCTCAGATGCCTCTCTCCAGCTGTACCTTACTGGGACACTCACCTCTGTTTGAGAAGCTGTTTGTTGTCCTCAATGGTTATACTGTCAGCATGGTCCTGCATGAAAACTTCAAAAGCCTCATGACATCCAAGTGACATCTTTCCTTCTGTCTCAAGAAAAAGACAGGAACTGTGTCAGAGTGAATAAGAGGCAGACATTTCACATTTCCTTTACCCCATTTTAGACAGATCAGCCAAAGCATCTTAAAGAACCTGGCAGATTATGCTCTGTTGCCCACCAACAGGAAAGAATTTTTCACAAAATGACTGAAAAGTTTTTATCTGGCAAGTTAATTCAGTTTCACTTTGGAGAAACAAAATCTGAAAGCTTGTGTTGAATAAGTTCTATCTAGACTTGACTTTATGCAAAGTCAACTTTGTATAAAGTCAACTTAAATTTTTGATAAATAAAACCAATGAATGAAATCTTAAAGTATTGAAAATATTCTGAAGTATAAGAATATTAGAAGGATTTTCACAACACCAAGCTGCACTTTGCTTCAGTATTTCTTTCACCCCTTTATCGTATTTACCCCAAGACATGACTTGAACATTTTCAGTACTCCGGGAAGAGAAAAACTGGAGATTATTTTAATTACATGTGTTTCATATTCCTCAGTGAATGTTATCCCTTTTTAGTAAATCAGATATAGTGGCTACAAAAATAGCTGATTTCTGCCACTTAGATTTTCAATATTGGATTTATTTCCTTCTGGCACCAGAAAGTCATGACATATTTGGCCTTCAAACCTTTTTTCAAAATACTACAGGAAAGTATTACGATCTGTATTATTTACCAGTTCTCATTGCTAAATGATCCACAGATCTAAATAAGAAGTTATGCATGACATTTAAAATAAATAAATAAATCAAAGCCTGTTTTTCTTTTCCAGAGCTATCATCGAATGTTTTGGGTTAGAAGGGGCCTGTAAGATCATATAACTCCAAGCCCCCTGCTGCAGGCAGGGGAACCACTCTCTAACCAGGTAGCTCACAGTCCCATCCAGCCTGGTCTTGAATGCTTCTGGGTTGGAACATCCACAGCCTTATCAGACAACAAGATGAAGTGTCTCATCACCCTTACAGTAAAGAATTTCTCTATAATATCTAGTCTAAATCTGCCCTCCTCCAGTTTAAAGCCATTTCCCCTCATCCTTTTTCTACCTGCCTTTATAAAAAGTTGCTCCCCATCTTTCCTAAAGGCCAGGTACTGGAAGGATGCTGTAAGATCTCTTCAGAGCCTTCTCTTCTCCAGGCTGAAGAGCTCCAGCTCCCTCAGCCTGTTGTCATAGAGGTGGTGTTCTAGCCCTCTGATCCTCTTTGTGGCTCTCCTCTGGACCAGCTGCAACAACTCCATGTCCTTGTCCTGGGGGCTCCAAAACTGGATACAATAATCCATGTGAGGTCCCACAAGAGCAGAATAGAGGGGCAGAATCACCTCCGTTGACCTGCTGGTCACACCTCTCCTTGATGCAACCCAGGATACAGTTGACCTTCCAGGCTGCAAACACACACTGCTGGCTCATACTGAATCTTTCATCAACTGACATTCACAAAACTTCTCCTCAGGGTTGCTATCACTCTAGATATCCCTCTGTCAAAGGGGAAATCAAATCCGTTGTGACAAAAGTACCAAAGCTTATTGGGAGTTTTGCTGTGCAAGAATTTTCAATATGACTTGTGCCAATGAATGACCATTACCAACAATCTACAAAGCTTGCAAACTATTTTCCTGTCTATGCACTTTGCAATTTTGGTGTAAGTGGGGATGAGGCATATTAACAAAACATACCTAAAAGTTATGCCATGCAATTCATGAATGCTACACCTATTTGGGTCCTGATCAGTTTGCATGAAAAAAAACTGCATTTTAAACTCATTCGGGACTATATTTTGCTGCGCCTCATGATGCTTATCATTTCAGAATTTCTCCCCCCTGACTTCAGTGAGATTTTTGTGGTATAACTGAAGGCTGGTAATGCAAGTTAGCATTCAGGGTTCAATAATCAGTGAAAGTTTTAAAACTATTCAAAGTATAGTAGAAAAACTTCCACTCTATTTCAGTTGAAAGAATCAGCACATCTGTTACTAATCTAAAAATTCGGAGTTGAAAATAGAACCACCAGGAATGTTTGAATGGCAAAGCATGTAGTAATGCTCCACCCTTTCTGAAGAAGAAAATCAAAGAAAGATACAGTACACTTTTGCCACTGCGTGATCCAAAAGAGTAAAAGGGTTTTGGAAAATATATTCTTTTTTTCTGCAGTGATGACCTGAGAATATAACGTTCATGTTTCAAGCCTCCATTGAAGAAAAGAGTCAGCTTTGCAAGCAGAATTTTATAGTACACTCATCCCATCATTGACGCTAATTTTAATGTGCAACCTGAACTGACCCTCTGAAATTGCTTATTTTTTTTCAGGAAAAAGTTTCATTAAGTGCAGAAAGCCTTAATGAAGATCACATCTGAGCTTAAAATAAACAGTGAATCACACTTTCTTATATGGAATACACAACATGAAATATTTAACCCTTTTGAAAATGCTTTACCTTTGAGTAAGCAGCAGCACCAGGTTTGGAATACAAAAACTATTATAGTGCTTACTGCTTCTAGGCAGAAGTCTGTTAACCAAAATTAATGGCATTCTGCTAATAGTTTTCCAGCATTATATTAAGGGGCAGCAGAATTGTACAGCTTAACAAAACGAATAAGAATAGATCTCTAGAACTCATGGGAATGGGAAATTTTCTGGTTCATAAAGTGCACTTCAAAAAAATACAGAAGTATATGGAATAGTAAACAATCATATTCTGAAAACAGTATCTTAGCAGCTTGAAAGAAGCATTAAGATTGTACCTCAGCCCAACGAGCATAAAACTGATACAGAACGCATATTGCAGTATGTAGGTAATAATGGAGAAAGTTAGAATTATAATAAGGGAATACAGCAATGTTAATACCAAAAAAAAACATTGCAAGAAGCATTGGAAGCTTGATGGAGAGGTAATATATTCAGTAATGATAATTCTGTGTGCTTGGTGTATTTTCAGTTATGACATCTACACTTTCTCAAATGACATAATTTTATTAAATAGTTTTTCTCTAGCTGCAAACTGATATATATTTACTGCATTGTATGCAATAAATTTAAGAGTAAAAGAATTGAGAAAACATTGATGATAGCACATCGTTAGCAAGGTTCTGGAACAGTTCAGCTAAAACACTTAGTCCTGTAGAAAACAATTTAACAATTTTTTTTTTCTTGTACAAGCCAAACAAATTCAATACTGTGGCATGTTATTACAAAGTAAATATTTCAAAATTCTTATTTAAAAAATCTTCACATACTACAGGCAAGAGCTATGAAATGTCATCGTCACTACACTGCAAATTGGAATAATCATTATCAACATAATTTGGATGGTTAGAAAAAAATTTCAGTTTTCTTGCAATAATACTTGTGAAATCCTAGTTGACATGTTGTATAAAAAAAAGTGATAACTTTTGTACTAATTTTTTTTTAAACTTTACTGTCAGGTTGTGTAAGTTGGTTTTAATGTTCAAATATTCAGAAATGTGTTCAATTCACAGCATGAAATTTACAGCAAACTCCTAATTCACTGCAAAATCAGAGTTCAAATTTGGGGAAAAGTCATGTTTTGATCCACATTCTGGATTTGAATGTTTAATAATGTTCTCACTGAACTTTATTAATGTTAATTTCAGTCTGCACTTCTATCCAGTGCCCTGCACCACCCTGCATATGAAACAAAAAGTCTCAGTGCAAGAGACTCCTCCAGAAAAATCTGCAAATTAAAATTATCCCACTGAGCTCGGAAAGGAGAATCACAATGACTACTAACAAGTGCTGACCTATAGAAGCAAGAACAATAATAACCAAGAAATAGAAAATGCATTGTAGTGTTCATTAATGGACTAAAGTCTTGTAATTAACAATAATTCAAAATAAACTGAGAAAAAAAAATAACAGTGCTCTTGGAGGTGCCTTATTATTTTTTAAGGTGACATAAAAGATCAAAGGGATCCCATAATTCAGTAACACACCTAAGGCAGTTAAAGGTGCCTCAGGCACCTTCATATCAGCAAAGCCCCTGGCAAATATCACACAACTTACTCTATCGTTTAAGCAATTTATTTTACACATTTATGTACTGAATGCTATTTACAGCCATTCAAAACAGCATTTAATGCCTTTTAAATTCTAAATGGAAAATACATATGCATAGTTTTGCACTGGATGCTCAAATGCTGGGAGAAAGAATATCAATCTGGATGATGTTTTAATGTTGAATACTATCCATTGGTATTATTAAAGGAATAATCCAAGTAGGTAAGAGCACAAAAGTAAAAAATCTAAATTATTTTGTTTCCATGAATACCAGACATGTTTAAATGCATTTAAGAGATGATGCTGATTTTTAAAGGTACCCAACAACCACAAATACTATTGGACCCTGTTTTAGTAATCCTAGATTACAAATAATAGACATTTTTCAAGATTTTATTCTAGGGACTTTTTCTTCATAAAGGTTTCATGGGCATCCACACTAGGAATGGCACTATTAGGCCTGACCAATTCTTTCTGTTGTTGCTGGTTGCTTGTTGAAAAAGAATTTATTTCTTAGAGTCAGAAGATCTTCATGAAGTTTAATGTGTAAGATCCAATGAAAATACTTGCATTGCTCTTTAGTTAAATCTGGAAAATGGCTCAGAAGGTATCAATTTCATGCTACTGTTTGTGTTAGAAGATACTACAACCTGTCAGAAATAAGAATCACAGTCTATCCCTCATAAGTCCAACTTATAGCCAGATTTTGGTCCTGGTATGAAAGCTTATGGGAGTTCAAGCAGTTCTCATGACACAGGCTGTCAATTTAATTTGCAAAAAGAATTGGAAACAATTCTTTGGAAGTGAAGAATTGAAGATGCAATTTGAGCTATTTTAGGGGAGGAATGTTAAGACCGTCTGTTGACAAAAACAAACTCTTGGGAATAACTGTTCTGACTCCTCACAGACTATGTATTCTGATGATAAAAGCATCTGTCCACTTTTCTGCCCACGTATCTGTTCTGCAAAATTTACATTTTCACAATGGAAGACTTTCTATTTCTACTAAGTGCTCTGTCTACCAAAACTTTCCAGATTTTCCACTGAAATCAAGAAGAGCAAAATATCCCCTTGGCTCAAGGAAAGCTCTCATCTGAGAGCTGGGTGAAGAAATTCAGGATGGCAGTTGGTACAACTTGTGAGTTTTTGTTCTTATGAAAAATGTTCCAATGGTCAACCTGCCCTTTCTTTCATATGTTTCGGCTTATGACCAAATATGAACAAAGGAAGTGTAGGCATTTTCAAATCAGAGTAAAGACAAATCTTCTAATGAGTCTTTGTACTAGAACTATGGTGTTAGAAGTATGTATTGACCAACTGTTCAAAATGGGTAAAAGTTGATATAACAGAACTGGGGTAAAACGAACGGCCATTCCAACAGCCAAGAAATACTGATAAACTGGAAAACAGACACCATTAAAATATACAACAAATACTTTCCTGCTCTAAAGCTCAGCTAAATTCATCATGATGATACACATTATATATGAATATCTTCCTTAGGGTGTACTTCAAAAATGGAAAGTAGGTTGATCATGGTACCCCTGCAGAATGGAACTGCAAAACAGTCTCTGGATGACCTGTAGACTAAATAAATTTAGACTCAATAAGAATGTGGTGTAATTAACTTTCTCTTGCTGTGGAGGTTTTTTTGTTTGCCTACATGGGAGAAAGAGGTAAAAGAAATGCTTTTTGAGTTTTGGTATGTTTATTGTGATTTTGCACATTGATTCTGCAAGTTGGACTGCAATGCCCAAGTGAAAATTTTCATGGAGCTATTAACTCATTGGAGCTTGAGTTAATTAATACATGCTCATACTTAGGCATTATTTTATCCACGTAAAGTCAAGAGAAAAAGTTATATACAAAATAGTCCTGTATACAATATTTTTTAGATAGCAGTAACCCTTGATAGTGGAAATATATAACAGCAGAAGGACAAACTTATTCAGAGCTATTTTGGACACAAATCAAAGCACCATATCTACTGCAATAATTACTTTTAGCAGGTATGTGATCACTGAAACTCTGATAAATACATACATACATGTATACACATATCACAGAATCACAGAATCACAAGGTTGGAAACGACCTGCAAGATCATCCAATCCAACCACCCTCCCATTCCTATCAGTGCCACAAGCTACTAAACCATATCTCGTAGCTCCTCATCCAGGCACCTCTTGAACACTGCCAGGGACGGTGACTCCAACACCTCCCTGGGCAGCCATTCCAGTGCCTGACCACCCTCTGAGAGAAAAAGTTTCTCCTAATATCCAACCTAAACCTCCTCTGGTATAACTTCTTGCCATTTCCTCGGGTCCTACTATTTGCCTGGGAGAAGAGGCCAGACCCTTTTGCACCACAACCTCCTTATCACAAACTACCCCATATATAGAATACTGAAATATTTATATGCAGTTCATCCTTTGTATAAACTCATTTTAAAAGAAGATGAAAATGATTATTTTAAACTTCACAAAGAACATCACCAGCACCACCACAATTCCAAAAGGCATATGACTGCTAAAACCAATCATTCAGTTTACTTGCTATAAGAAATATCAGATAACAACAAAGGTAAGAACAATATTTTTCATATTAATCCACTGTATATTTAATAGGCCCACTTTTGCAACAAAAGCCGCTTGATCTTAAATGGCAAATGACAGACAGAAATTCAGCTTTATGCTCCTTACTGACACATCATAAGTCTGGAACCAGATTGAAACTCAGAGTGATCTCAAAGCAAAAAGATCAAAATTACTGAAATTATTTTCCTTTCATTTTTCTTTTCTGGAAAATAAGCATATTAGTTTGCCTGTTAAATGCTGTGAAGTACAATGCTAGTGAGAAATAAAATGTCCATGACTTCACCTGACAATACTTTTTTTTTTTAATATGCATCAGTTTAACAAGACCACTTTGGTCTTTCTCTATATATATTTTCAGTTATGGATTCTAATAATTTCACCAATTTTCTAGTAATTTCACTGCTTCAAGTTTGAAGATTTACAGCATGCCTACTTTGTGTTACTTAGTTATGTTTTTAAATTTTCTTTAAAGAGTCAATGGACAGCAGAATTATGAGATTCAAAAATCAGGACAGAGTTGCTCTAAGGGTGCAGATACTGAGAATCAGTGTCTAGTTAGCATGAACAAAATGTTTGCAGATATAAGCAGAGAGGAACAAAGTCACATACTTACCGATAAAATCAAGTTTTCATGTTCTGATATGAGCATTACTAAACATTTTTCAGCACTTCATATATGATAAATTGTATGTTTCAAAAGAGACAAATATTTTTCAGCTTTTTACAACCATTTACTTTCAAGCTGCCTGTGAGATCATATCTGATTGTATAATACATATGTATAATGCACATTGAAATTCCTTAATCAGTAGGTATGAAGAGAAAGCAGAAATGCAGCATGGTAGGCTTGGCAGAAGTTCAGGGGGTGGATACAAAGGAAAATATGAAGTCAAACCCACAGAAACTTTAAGAGACCCACCCAATGGTGCTGCCACATCTGAATAAATAAGGTTCACTTTTGTCTACACTGTCTATTCATGCTGTGAGATGTATCAAAAATTGAACATTATCAACCAACTGTGCCTTTCTCTCTCTTCATCAAACTCGAAGCCTCCTCTCTTAAGCATTGGGTTTTGCAAAAAAATTTTACTCAATAAAAGACAGGGCCGATATTTTAGTCCAACATGTTAGAATGCTGTGATACTAATCTTTGCTTTTGATAACATTGCCGCAAAATTACCTTTAAAATATCTTAGAGAAGTAAAACTAATTTTTCTAAGGATTTCTACTTGACCTTTCATATGTTACTGAATCTCAATTCAACTTAAATTGTATTAGTCGCTCCTGTAATTGTACATTTGCTGCTCCTGTTTAGACCTGAAAATAGGCTTTCATTTTTTTTCATAAGATTGTCTGTCTTTTTCAGCTACACAAATGTTTTTTAAAAAATAGATTGTTCCCAATAAAATTTCTCATCTACATATTTTAGGCTGTTTTGAGTGGCAGACACTACATTTAAATATTCCTTTTCAATGTATCTTTCATAATTTTAGAAAAATGACTGAACTGTGGGAGAAGAATATTTTAAGAGTTCTACCAAATGACAACCTACATCAATGGAATCATGACAGCTTGGACTACATGCAAGTAAAGTTTTTTGTTAGGCACAAACTTGTAGGCACAAACTGTATTTTTGGTGCCTCAAGAACCAGCTGTGCCACCAGTCTTGCCGGTAACACCATAAACCACAAAAAAGGAGTGTTTCATTTTCAGAACAGTTCAACAGAGGAATGACGACTTGTTTTCCATCAATCTGGTTTTGGAAATATACTGTACTTCTAATTCCATATTACATTTTAGTTTTATTCTTTGTTAGGATAGTGAGGTTTTCTAAAGTCTGTGTGCTTCTATATCTGTGGCAGACAAGAAAAAATTGTCTGCGTTTGGTGTGCTCTCAATTCCTACCAATCTGGAGTTATCTTAAAATTTCATATTATTAACTGAAGGATTCGAGTAACTGTTTCATAACAAGTGTTTTTTGTTAGTCTACTTGTCCGTTCACCTCAGCAGGAACATTTTAGTGCAAAAAAAATGGTGCACAGGAGAGTTAAGAGAAGTAACCATGACAGAGACTATTGTATGCCTTTTTACCATTCTCAACATTCTAGATAATGAATTTTAAATTTGGTTTATCGACTTACGTCAAAGATGAATAAGCTTTACCAATCTCATTTCTTATTTTTTCTGGCAGCTGAAAATTAGAAATTAAGATACGAGTGAAACTTCTTTGTAGCAGAATTAACTTTGATTCTTCTTTTGCTGAAGCTTTATTGGAGCCTCTGAGAATGAACATGATAGTTTCTTTTATACCTAAATCCAAAAATTAAGTATACAATTCCCTGCAACTGCCACGCTATATTTCAAACACTCAGTTCCTGAGGAAACATTTTCCTCCTTGCTGTAACCATTACATTACAGACAGCATCTCTTCTTTCTAATGCCATTGCTCATGTGTTAAATAACAGTGGTCAGTGCAACCAGTAGATATTAGTTGCACTCTAAATATGGGCTCAGAATTGATCCTTCAGAAGGTTTAACTAGTCTACTCAAAACTGAAGGCTTCTAGGCATGTGACATATTCTGTTGGACAAGCAGATAGTGAGGAAGGTTGTAGTGTAGTCAAGAAGTGAGTCCTTTGGATGTGTAACAAAAAATTTAGATGTCAACTGAGTAATTTTCCTCAGTCATTTACATATTCTTTAACACCAAACTTGACAGTAACGTGTCGTATTCTCTTCAGAAATAAGCACTTTGTACCTTGTGAGTTACAAAAGGGATTCCTTTTAGTGAGTCTGTATCTGGATTTGTCTCTAAGTAGTTGGTAGAACATTTGGATGTGGTTAGTACCAGTAGTTTGTATACCTATATTATAGATGTCTATATGTCTCCACTTTTATTTGTAACGGTTATGAAATGGGGATCAATTAAATGGTTATGAAAATGAGGTGGTTATTATGGACCCAGGAATTACACATATCAACAAAATGGCTGACCATTCTTTGGACTTCCCTCAGTTCTTCAAAGCTTTAAAATTTAAAAAAAAAACAAAACAAAACAAAACACGCAACACTTTTGTATGGATCCATCCTACTTTGAAGGAAAAAATGTCTATTTTAAAGGAAACACTAAGTCTTTGTACAAGGAGGGGGAAAAACAAGAAATAAAAATTATGCATGTTATATACATCTTTCTGTAATCTAGTCTTACCAAAAGTGATTCACTTACTATGTGAATCAATGTTAACAATCCAGTAGTTCAAGGAGGTTTAAGCAAAACTATAATTTTCATTTTTAATAGAGCATTCTCATGAATGCCATTAGCCATTTTTAAATAGTTTAGCTGAAATCATACTACTCATTAAATAATAGGATAAAGCACGGCAAATAGCTCTGGATTTTTGCTGACAATAATGACAAATAGCACACACATTAAAATTTTAAGAACAAAATTATGCAATGTTATACCTATTTACTTTTAATAGCCTAAAAATAAAGCTTTCAGAAACAGATTCCTTCAGCAGAAAGATTAATTTTAACTTGAACATTCTTTAGATGCCTTAGAAAGTTCAGTTAAGTTCATATGGTTTTGAGTTACAGCCATTAGCAATCACTCTTTGCAATAAGAGAAATCTGGATTCCATAGAAATACTAAATTAATCAAAATAGAAAGGATTTTTAAGTAGAAACAATCCATGTGATAAAAAGCAAACAGCTCATCACATTTTTAGGATATCAAAGTGTACCTAACATCAAATCCTTTCCAACTGAAAACTGTAAAAATAATAATAAATTATTTCCATCCTCAACATTTTCACTTTTGTAGGAAAAAGCAAAGAATGAAGTATCTACCCTTTGTTTTTAATTAAAATTCTTTTAACTCTCAATAGTGAAACAATTAGATATCTCCAGTGGCACTGGATATTCCCGTTGATCTTAAGTGAACTGAATAATAAACATATAAGTGCTAATCTTACGTTGCTCTTGAGTACTGTGTCCAATTCTCCCATGTACCAGAGGCCTGGACAAACTGGAGAGAGTCCAGTGAAGGTCCACAAAGATAATGAAGTGATTTGAGAATTTCTCCTGTGTAGAAAGATTGAGAAAGCTGGAACTGTTTAGCTTAGAAGAGAGAAGGCTCAGGGACCTTATCAGTGTACATAAACATCTTAAGTGAGGAGGTAATGAAGGTGGAACTACACTTCCTTCACAGTTATCCAGTGCCAGGTCAAAAGGCAATGATCACAAACATGAACACAAGTTCCCTCTGAACATCAAGAAACACATTTTTAGTACACGAGTGACTGAACACTGGCACAGGTTGCCTGGAGAGGTTGTGGAATCTCTCCTTGGAGATATTCAAAAGCCACTTGGATATGGTCCTGGGCAGCCTGCTCTAGGTGGATTTGCTTGAGCAGTGGGGTTAGGCAAGATTACATCTGAAAGTCCCTTCCATAGAATCCATTCTGTGATTCTATGGCCTTTGACATTAAGACCTGTCTGCAGCCATAAAACATGCTAGATAGTAGATATATACACCAGAAACAAACACCCCAAATATTTTATCAAGCACTTCTAATTTTTAGTTAACAAGATGAAATTCTTGAAGTTACAACGTATCACCAGAAAAAAGAGAAGACAAGGTCTTAAGTCCTCATAAATAGGAGGATCTATTAGGTGAAAACCATGCAGTTATTTCTCAGAAGGGAAACATTCAGAAATGTCTTGATCCTCGAGATTCCCCAACTTTTTTTTCTTTTCTTTTTTCTTTTTTTTTTTTAATGTCCATATGTTTGGGTTAAGTACACTAGAAAGGCAAATTATTTGCTCCCCATAAAATACCAAAAGAAATAGTATACTTTGCCAAGCATTCCAAGAAACCAAGCAGGTAAAGATCAATGCAAAAATCTTAGTTAAGAAAAACTAATTGTAACTTTCAACATCATCTCAAAGTCAACAAATTGCTACCTAAAACACTGATATCCACAGGATTACTTTTAACTGCGAGATCATTTTTATTCCTATCATGTGATTGTTTTGACAATCTTATAGTACAAGATATTCATGTCTCAATTCCACTATACTGCTTACAATGTTGCTTCCAAATTTCTCACCTTTGATGGTTACAATCCTAACTTTTTTCAGAATATTCATTCGCACATCACATTGATTTGATATTTTATAACTATCAATTACCAAATATAATCTCTGTTTGGTATTTACTCCAAATGTTTTCATAATTCATATTTCCATATAACTTTCATTTAAAGAGGCAAAGCTTTATCTTTCTGTTTTATTTCCACTTTCTTAAAAAGTCTCTTTTTGCCTTTAGTAACAAAATCTCCAATATTAAAACACTTACAAATGTAATAAGTAAACAACTTATTCTTGAGCTCAGTGTTTACAACAGAAAACATGACCATTCTTCAGACCAATTCTGAAGAAATAGCTTTCCCCACCCACAACGGAATGTGATATCCCCTTTTCTTCATCTGATTAAAAACTGTTTTAATACCACGAGCACAATCATGCTTAAAGTACATCATGTAGCAATATCAATTATTTGGCTTAAATCTATACAGATCCAGTCTGCTGCATAACTCTTGAGCAAGCATTTAGGTTAGTTACTACACTCTATTTTTGAGAGGAATTCATAAAATATTTTACTGCTTGATCATGCTTTCCTTTGCGTTCTGTCCCAAACCATTGTTTAGGAGTCAACACAGTTCAAGAGTGGAATATTAACTAAAGATATTGCTGTCCAACTTCACTTTTTGAATGAGGGTAATACGCACACTGTACTCATTGGTCACATATTGTCATCATACACATCCACTCGAGAGCTACATGCTATGCTCTTTCAGTGTTACATCTGGACATTGCCTTTCAGAGTAGATGGTCTAAATGCTATTTTCCCAATGAAGACAATTTCCATCACTTTATTTGAATTAAAATTAAATACCCTTACTTTACCTTTACTTACATCTTCTTTGTTGAAAACTGGCATAGAATTCCCAGTATATATTAAGTAAATGAATTGTCTTTAATCCTTAATACGCATACTGACACCACTTCTTTCTTTTTCATTCTCTTGCTGACTTGGGAAAACGAAGACAAGTAAAAACTACATTTTTGTAGAAAAATGCACATTTTTGGAATTACAGCAACCTCATGAACAATTTTCTTCTTTGGTTTGGTTTAGTCTTTGTTACTCCTTCTATCTGAAGTACACCAGTAGTAAATAATGAACATGGCTCTACAATATAAATTATGCCAAAGACAAAGCAGCTATGGTGGGATAGAAAAAGTAAGGTCCACTGGATAAAGCACCAGTAAGGAACCTCTCACTTTCACATTTAAATGTGTTCTGCCAAAAAAAAAAAAAAAAAAAAAAAAATTGAAGTAACTCCCTACAAAATAAAAATGTAACATAGAAGTCCTTTAGTTTCAGACTTTGAGACTACTATATATTGTCAGGCATCAAACTTTTACAATAATGGGACATAAAACAGGTAGACATCTGTTTAAAAATCACAGTTCTGCCAATCTTACAACTGAGACTATAGGCTATATAGAAAACTATTCCAGTAAATGAAGAGTACATTACTGGTTTTGATAAGACAAAATTTTTAACGTATAAGAATGTCCTTTCCATATGGGAATTTCAATCATGGATGTATATCACATACTTACTGAAGAATTTTGCTGTCATAGTTTCACAGATGAAAAGGTTCAGAGAAAACTTTCCAGCCACTTATTCCCACTCCTTTGCCACACTGGCTAGCAGAATTGTTAATACATGTGCTAACTGTTCTTAGTCCAAAATTCACTTTAGATAGCCAATTTTTGTGAACCTAGTAAAACCCAGAGAGGTGAACAGAGGAGAAGCAGTAGGTCTGGCAAGTATCAACAGTCAGGGATAGTAACTTCGCATGAAAATAGGGATGTGTCTTAAACTTCAAGGAAGGCTGTGAGTAGGAGCCATATGTTGGACATAAATTGGACTACATGCAAGAGAAATAAACTCCAGCTGTATGTTTCTTTTGCCATTCTTCCAATATGGCTCTGACTCAAGAAATTCTAAGACAGAGTTGTGGCATTCTTTACATAAAAGTTCACAGGCACCTCAAAAATTTTATATACATCTTTGTATTTTAATATAAAATACAGTCAGATTCTGCTAATATGTCAATAGGTACAGAGAAAGAATCATGTACACTGAATGGAAAAAATGTTTTCGTCACAAACACAGTAACCGGCAACGACAAAGAAAAATACATCAGACAGAAATATTGTCCAAAGCACTTTCATAAAATAAATGCCTTACGAAAATGAGGACAGTCCAGCAAGTATTGGAATTCCAAAGTCAGCAGCAGAGTTGCACAAATGCAAAGGGTCTGATACAAGGATTGTTTTAAGCACAATAGAGTTTGAAGTTCCCCTTTACCCACTGTTAGCATTACCAGAGTTAGCTGCTTTCTGAACAAGATGGTGGGGTTTGGAAAAGGATAAAGTACAGGCTGAAATTTGCATACACAGGAAAGATGACAGTTTGTTGCACTCAGTTTTTGTATGTTTTACAATGTTTTACTAGTTGATAAATTAATAATTCTTCTATTTTACAGGGTGATAGTTTTTTTTTTTTTTTAACATTTCTACAATATTTTAGGCTTTAGAAAAGCATTTTTTTTTTCTCCTGGTTATATAAATGAACAGATAACTATTTTTACAGGGTAACCATTAATGTACTTCTAACCTCCTAACCTGACAACAAAGATGCTATTGTATGGCAGTGTGCACCAGTATCTCTCTTTAGGTACCTCTGCTTGGTATGACAGCATCTGTGCCCTGGCAATATCAAAGCAGAGATTAAAAAGAATCATTCTAAAGCCAAAGCACTACTGCAGAAACCTAACTATGCAGATGTAATATTTTCTTAGTATAATACACAGTGCAGAGAATACTCAACACATGTAACTTCCTGCTTCAGGGTAGTTAAAAAAAACTGAGTTCATTAAAATACAAGAAACTAAACACTTATGTGTTTGAGTGAAGGATGGAAGGAAGTTGCACTAAGGTGTTACCAGAATCAACTGGGTTACCATCCAATCCTACATATCACCTAAATGCCTCTTTAAACTTCTGTGAATTCAAGCCATGTGTAAATTATGAGCATAGAACTTCCTTAACTCTAGACTAAAAAATAGTATGTGGTAGCATTATAGTGTCTCTAGATTGTCTGGAAAAAAATGCTTGAGTAATTTCATGTACACTATACAAATATTTCTGGAATTCAAGTAAAAACCCTTGGGCACAAGGCACTTATCACGGAAAATTCAGAAACATTCTTAAAAAAAACAACCAACAGGATTTTAACAACACATCTGATAAGTAAAAGTAGTGTTTATAACTCTCTAAGGCTTAAAATGAAGATGTAATATAACACATGAAAGCTAAATTTCCTCAACCAGTATGACCACTATTCCTGAAACCTCACCATGATGCAATTAATTCAACTTTTAATGAAGTTTTCATCATAAATTGACCCCAAAGGCAGGAAGTGCTTTCTAACCTGTACTTATGGGTTGCTGTAGTCTACCCTATTAACAGTAAGTTCTGCTGTCATAACAGTAAATATTCATATTCAGCAAAATAATGGTTCCTCCTCTTTATGTTCAGCAACCTTTCCTGATGAAATATAAGTCAGGGAACAATTTGATACTGCAGTGTGGTAAAATACAGCCTATGATTTAGCAACATCTATTTGCTTAAAATAATTCACATTTGTTTTCCAGAAACCTATTAGTGCATTGTTAGCAATTTCTTGTCCATTTCAGTTTTTGCCCTATTAATGTATGACTGCTGTATAAAAAGTATTTAATGTTTTACATTCCACAAGACCATGAAAAACTGTAGTGGTTACAGATCACTTACAATTAGATGGATATCTATGCTATTTAATTACACAGTTCCAAAAGTGATTTTCAAAGCTACATTCCTTAACCTACAAATGATATTGCACTGGCACTTTCTTCTTCCTCAGGTACACTAATAGGAATACTTTTCAGAGAGACAGCTGACGTCATATGTACATACACATACAGGTAAGAATGCAGATGCAATTGCCTTTCTCCTCAAACTGAACACTTAAGAAAAACAACATTCTTTCAATATTACTAGGTAGCCTCCATTATTTAAAAAGTAATTTTCTCATGTAAAAATATATATGCATCTATTCATATTTAATTTCTGTGTTTCTAAAAGCTAGCTTAATCAAAACTGATGGCATTCTTGTCCAGCGATATCAATGACAAAGCTAACTGCTCACATTGACAGGACGCACCTATTGTCTCTCTCTGACTCAAAATAGTACACAGGTTTTCCAAAAATTTACATAGTGTCAATAGCTCTATTAGGGGACTTCACTTCAGAAAAATTATTCAAAATATTTGAGTGAAATCACATATTGCATGAACGCAATTCCCATCTCCAATTCCTTTTTAATTAACATTTCTAACCTCTTGAACTATATGATGAACACAGAATGAAGGATCAAAAGAAAACTTTCACACTGCTACACTCAGTAGCTCAAATCTACTTATGTCAAGACATAGAATTGAGTGTTTTTGCTGCTTGCAAATCTATGTTCTGCAAATCTATCATTAGAAAGTTTCCTAATTTTTTTTCTGAGTGCCAAGTACATTATGTTTTTCAGCAGCTTTAAACTTCTTTTCCTTGAGATCAAAACGAGACAACATATTATGGAAATTCCATGTCACAAGTTTAATTCAATATTAAATGTAATGTACCTTAGAGCCAAGAGGACACTCATAATAGGCTTTAGTTAATGAAATAAACTTGCCTAAGTTTTTCTTTCAGTATTCCCCTAAGTAAACTAGTCCTAACACATCTAATAAAAATCTTTAACATTCACCTATTTCTGAATAGCATTTATAACTGTTGTCTACTTCTTTCTGTACACTGAAAAATTAAAGAAAATTTCTCAAATATTTAGAAAAGTTTATTTCCAGAGCTAAAGCTGACAAACATGGAATAAAAAATATAATCATTCTACTAAGAGGAAGTTTCTCAGTCCATGCTGAGTACCTAACTCTTCTTTTACTCAGCAAGTAGCAATATCAGTATATGAAATACATTTCATGTAGCTTACTCTTGGAAGTTACAATACATAACATACATACAGACATACTGTAACAAGAACTCCTCACCTGTGATTGTGTAGAAGTTTAAGCAGCCAACGTAATCTAGATTTTTCACAAAACTACCCAAACAAATTAGCTACCAATAAATAGAAGTAATTTCAAGAACAAATGTGTTACAGAATAAAGGCTTCCAAAGCTTTGTATTGGTCTCTGCTTCTAATTCACTCTTACTTTCACAAATCATTCAATCTTCTCCTTGATGTCAGAAAAACAAGACTTTGCACTTATAGATACCCTTTGAACATGACATTTCAAAGCAATCTTGAAAGATAAGCTACTCTAATTTATTTTACAATTGAGGAAACTGGTTCAGAGAGGTGAGATCACTTGCACAAGTTCACAATCTTACTAAAAAATAAGACTAAAATAAAAAACAGATGCCCTGTATCCCAGTGAACATATTCGATGCAACGTATTGCTTCCATAACGTAATGGAAAGCTGGTTTTTTAATTAATAATTCAGATACTACCTCAGCAGAAACATGCAAACAATAGTGAACACAATGAAAAACCATGATAAACAAAAAGAAAGTTCTAAGTCAGCTAAAAAACTCACTCAGACAATATATTTATCACATATATTCAGTAAGAAATCAGAAACATACTAAGCTAATTATTAACAGAAGTTAATACATTATTTAGGAAATATTCTTAGTAAAAAGTGCAATTTATTTAGAAACATGAGGAGTGGTGCAAGTACTCAGTGAAAATAACTGCAAGCAAGACAACTGTTAGAAGTTTTAAAGTGACAATAGAGTACTTACAGAAAAAATGAACACTATAAAATGATAGGAGAACTAAAACAACAGGTGGTTGCCTTAAGAATAAAATATTGAAAGAAATATGAAAAAAGAGAACAGGAAGGAAAATCTCCGTCCAGTCAAAGTTACAGTCCTCATCATTTATGACGTAATATGTATGCACACTAAGAAAGGTGTATGCAGTGACTTTCCTTGCTTTTTTAAATTATTGCATTGAACCAGTTCAAAAGTTTTTTTCCATAGTGCCTACACCCATTAGAAGCAATTTTTAATGATTTGAAAACATTACATGTAATCAACAGTTTTACTAAGTTGTTTTATATACAGTCTACTAATACCCAACTGAATAAATTAGAAGGTATATCATTAATTCTCCACAACTTGTATATTTTGTATCTTTCTCTGACATTAAAATTTCTTCTGAATCACAAATGTTTACTTTTCTCTCTAAACTTAGGATTTTTCAATATTATTTCTAAGAAAATGGTAATATTTCAAGTTTCCTATCTGACTCATTACAATGTGACTCATTACTATTGCATATTTTAACATACAGTTATTTCTGAAATAGCCCCTAGTTTGATAAAATGATTTAAAAATCATTTGACACAAGCCAACTATTGAACTACTGCTTTTCAAACAGTTAAAAAAAAATAAAAATCTATGATTTGACCTTAAGAGTATGAGCATAAGAATATGAAGAGTGTGCTTATATTATAAGCAGTCATCCAGCACTATAAGAAAGATTGCAGTAATTGTTATTGAAATACTCAGAGTATTAGCTTGGAGACAGTAGGAGAAAAGAGAAGGAAATAACACATTCAAAATCAGCAAGGTAGACTAGAAAAAAAATGAATTTACTATAGAATAAGAAATAAATACTACCTGACTAGACAGATAAAATCGATATTTTTAGTATTTTATTATGTTACGTCAATTCATATCTCCTTTTAGACTGAAAATAATATGACAACATTTCTCCTCTTTCAATTTTTCTTGCTTTCACAGTAATAAATGTAAGTTTCACTAAACCTCCAGTAGGAAATATGCACCTATAACCTGTGTGGTCATACAGCATGTACTTACACTGTGCCTGCTTTCCAGCTGCCTTACAAGTAAGCACTAAATGCAGTTAAACTTTTTTTATAGTATTATTACATGAAGAAATTAATAATTTGAAAATATTAAGTTACATGATATTTTTCTGACTGTACATAAAAAAATGAGTTTAGTAATCTGGGCAATCCAATTTTCTGAAACTTTTAGTGATCTTTCGTCTGTCCTTTAACATCCCTCTTTTCACTTTCTTTTTTCAAGTCTGCATTTTGCAAAAATGCAGATTCCAGGAAATGAAGTTACTTGTTTGGATACAACTGCCAAAGCCACTTCCTGTACGCATTTGGCAGAAATGTTTAGGTAAAAAAAGCCTTATGACATTTTTCAATCCAACCAAGATGGGCATTCCATTCAGCCACACAAAAACTCAATTTAGCCCCAGAATGGTATGCCAGTGTTATATATCTGAGTGCTCAAAGTATTACAGTCCAGTAATAATAAATTCAATTTTACATATATGTCAGGAAAAACAACATCAAACAGGTTCCAAGCAACAAACAAACTATTGCATCAATGATCTGCTATCAGACATAACTCCATTTTGGTATTTTGCTATTTCCCCTTTTGCTCTCTGTACTGCCTGACATGTGAATGCAGTGCAAAGAATAACTGATGTGAAGTCTGCAAAGAGCTCACTGATTGGAACATGGCTAACACTATCATTGTTTTATTTAGCATTGATTTCATTAACATCAGTAGCAGATGAAAAAGGATGATGATAGGAAAGGTTTGATTGTTGGATTTTGTTAACAAGTCCTTACAAGTCCAACCTGATAGTTTTATTTATTTTCTGTCCTTTTTTTAAATGTATAAAAATATATATACAAAAAAAGCTTTATTACTTATGTACATTAATTATATCATACATGTGGTCCGAGACAATTTCTGTTCACTCAATGCAGCAAAAGGTTTGGACACCCTTCTTATACAACCTCTGACTAAAAATTTCCTTAAGAGGCTACAATTAGATACACAGCAGTTTAAATTGCATCTCTTCTCTCTCCAGCTCCCCTAACTTAAAAAAGTTCCATAAAATCTAAAGTGTGTCAGAGCTTTTATTTGACCTTTAGGTTCCCACTTGGTAGTTAATAGTTAAATTAAGGAAGGGAAAAGGTCACTTCAACTACTTTTTTTTTATTTAATTTTGTGTCATTTCAAAACACATTACCATCTCTTGACAGTCATTTTCCATTAAATCATTTCACACTTTGTTCCATAGTAAGTCTTGCTTCCTTCCTTTCTAGGAATACTCTCTCTTGCTCCTTGTTTCATTCTCAGATTCACTGGGAACACATCTTACATCACACATCTTTGTCCTTTACAACCCAAGTTATCTAAACCAAGTCCTATACACTCCAGACCTTCAATCCTCTTTTTACCTCTTTTAAGATTTTCTCCTTCCTTCTTTGAAACCTTTTCCACTACTTTAGATATTATCATAAGAATTCAAATCTCAGCATTAAAGTTACTTTACTGAAAAGACTTCAGATGAGACCCAATTTACCCAAGTTTCTTTAACTTAAATAGAAATTCAATGATAATACTAACAACTGCTAACAAGATTTACTGTATTAACAAACACACATTCTTGTTGGCACTCTTCAGTCAAGTATTTCCTTCCAAGATCTAGTGAAAAGCAGACTTGGATCAACATGGGAAGCCAGCACCACAATACTTTAAGTCACTACATGGGGAGGCCAGCAGAGAAAACTTCTCAAACAATGGGCTGACCACAGATCTTCCTTCTTGTAATAGGTGCTGCTTCTTGGCAGAGTTTCCTGAAGAGGCAGGTCTCTAAAGACTAATTTAGTTCTAGGCCAAGAGATTCATTTCAGAAATATCTGTAAAGAAGGGATACCATAAAACTGTGTCATCACATATATGCAATGATCACTTGTATTTAACAGGCAAGCAGCTACTTTTTACACCAGATTTTGTTTCTAAATGTTTTTTCAAGCTGTAGCCACACACAGATCATACTACAGGAATCAAACACATCAAGCATAACAGGAATCAAGCAAATTCATGGAGCACTACAGCAAAATCCTTCATTTGGAAAACAAAGCAAAACAATCCACTAACAATGCCTTTATGCATTTCTTCAGAGAAACAAATACCATTAGTGCTTTAGGGAATCCCTGCTAATAAATCAATCCTGTTTGGGCATGCAAGGATGCAATGAACCTTGTAGCTGTCTTCGACCTGTTCTACGTGCTCACCCTGTTTCCATTTAACAGTTTCAGCTTTGTAGAATATGCCCCAGACTCTAGGCCCTTACAGTAGAAGGAGCTAGTATCTTGTGATATCCTTTTGAAGCTAAGTGGATGTTTTGCTGATAAGGCCCTGACCTGGTAGAACACGACTGCCCAGAAAACAAGTGTGTAAAATGTTCAGCTTTAAATAAGAAAGTAGTTACAATTTTAAATATGCACCTGGTTCTTGAGAAGGAAATTGGTAATGTTACATACATAGAAGTATCATTAGTATAATTGCAACTAAAAACTGGAAGGAATATTTTATCTTGCATTTTAGCACTTTGATTAAACACCAGGTATTAGATTCCAGCATGAAAACAGATGGACCCACAAGTTATCACACAACAGTCGTATGGGTTTTTGTAACTTCCTGTGGAGAATCTGACATTGCAACTGTGGTATGTATTTCCAGCACTTTTATGCTTAGGAAAAGGTACTTCTATTAGTTTTGGTAGTGGCACAGGAACACGTTCTTTAGATATGCATGCCCGGGTTGTAATTTAAACTACTGCTATGATACTTTCTTTCTTTGAGGAATACAAAGTTTCACAGCACAAACAAGTGTTTTCAGCAATTTAGAAGTTGGAAATGACAAGGACTTCAGACAAAAAAATTCTCTAAGCTTTTTCTATATAGCGTTTTCAATAACAAAAGGAGGTTTGGAAATTCTAACACAGAAGAAATACAACAAGGTTATACAACCTGGTAAGACAAAAAGATAACAAAAATGCTCCAGATTTTCAGTGAAAAATCTTACAAATCTGTATTTACGAAAAGCATAAATTGCATCCACATGTTTACTGTAAAAGATGCCAAGATGTCAGCTGTCCCTTCTATAGAGAAAATTATTAAAGCTATAGACATAATTTCAAACTACCGCTGTACATTTCTACTCTCTATATTACAAACTCTCTTCTACTACAAACCAGGCTGTACATTTCTACTCTCTATACTGGGACAAATGCAAAAACTGGTTTGGTTCCTATTGAAGAATAAACAGAAGAGATCCATTTCTTCCTAAAATGCATGCAAGTATATATTATAAATACAAAAATAAGTTAACCTCTCAATTCAGATTTTTATGAAAGTTTGTTTTTAGTTCCAGTAGGCTAAACTTACATTCTTAAAAACTTTTAACTCAAGGTACCAGAAAGTCTAAAATGTAAGCAGAAATGGGAGTTGCAATGAAACAGGTATAAGAAAATGAAGCATAGAAGGCATCAAACATGGTACAGACAGCATCAGGTTTACAGATGTCTTTCCTATGTTAATTTTGCTTAGAGTTGAACTTCTAAATACTTCTAAATTATAGTTTTTGAGCTGTCCACTCTCTGGAGGAATTACAGAATGACAATAAACACTAAAACCTTTAAGACTGCAATAGTAATCAAGTTCAGCAGCATCGAGGCAGCAGTAGCCCAATGGTCAGGAGGTAACCAAGTCAACAAGCCTTGAAATTACATACCAAATGTGAAAGCAAATCTGAAACTTACAACAGAAAACTGACATTACAGTTGGACATTAGAATATACAGTAAAAAATGAAATTTATCTTAATTTGAATACAGGTCTGGTATAAGACTGGAAACCAGATAAGGTGCTCACATTACATAAATATTTACATAGTATGATACGTAGTATCATTGGGGAAAAAATAAACTCTCTTAACAAATGCCTTGCTTAACAGTTACCAAATGATTCACCACTCCAAGTCATTTTTACAAGGAAAACTAGTCTGGGAGAGAAAATAAATCGTAAGCACTGTAGCATGATTTAAAAAGTAGACGTCTTAGAGCTTAGTTATGTTAGGTACCATCTTTCAGTATTCAGTCAGATACATGGTTTGAAGAACTGGGATAACTGGTAAACATAAGATTTAGTTATAATACTTCAGTTACAGAGTGACCATAATCACTTATACTTGCTTTCATACAGGTTCTCAAAGAATCATTTTAGTTCTGTCTATAACTTTCTATTATGTAAGCAATACAACTTTCAGATTTGCTTTAATTTACAGTAGAGTTAGATCGGCTCCTACCTGACCCTTGGAATGACTGGAGACTATTTTCAGTATAGCTCAGTAGACCACTATGCATCTGCATAGAAATATCTGAAGGTTAAGCCAAAAGGAAGAACTTCTAGTCTTTTCTGTTACCCACATGCATAGTTAATGTGCATGTAGTGGCTCCATTAAGAAAACACTGTAGTTTCTTGAGTTTGATGTTCTTATAATTATGAGAATATGGAAGACATATCACAGATGTATTTGCCAAATTTGAAAGTCAATAGATAAAGCAAATAAATCTCAATTCAAGAATGCAGAAACTTTCAGGAGCAGGTTTTCCTCTAAAATATCAAGAGTTGAAGATGGTCACTCACAGAAAGTGAAAACAACCTCAAGGATTTAGTCCAAAAAATCCAGTATCACTTTTAGGCAGCCAAAATGGCTAATGAATCAGGAAGTTGAAAAGATTTGAAACAGTAGAGAATTTCCAGGGAACAGTAGGTTACATTTCAGCAGACTAATGTAGATAAGAGAACAGAGAAACTAGCGTAAAAACACTCCCCATCTAAACAGACTGATAGGAAAGCTGTAAAAACTGCCAAAAGCATCTTTAACAAGCTTCCAAACATACGTTCCACATCAGAAGAAATTCCAAGCTGAGAAAATGAGAGAAAAACACAATGAGCATCTTAGACAAACCAGAAATCGTTTGTAAAACCAAATAAACATGGAGAAAAAAAAAACTTCGACGGCCTATAGTAGTAAGTGGTTTACATAACAGCACTTTCTGTATAAGATAATAAAGTTTCCATGCTTCCAATAAATCAATGAAAGTACTCCTTACTTTCATTAAATCCTTACATCTCACCAAATCTGCCTTTGATGTTGCAAATGGAGATCTAGCTCCAAAAAAGCAAAATCTGGGCTTCATCTCCTTAAAAAAAAAAAAAAAAAAAAAACAACCCTCTACATTCGTTTTTATAAACAGTTGAGGACAAAAATCCTAACAGAACTTTAGCATGAAATGCCAATTGCAACAGTTCATGTAAATTTGCATCTTAAGCACACATTGATATTTATTTGTAACAAAAAATAATCATTTTTTTGTTGCTTACAAGGACATTTCTAGAGACTAGCATTTCTTAATCCATTCATTTTTAACTTCTCACTAATCTCAGCAAGTTCAATTCGAAGTCCTTTCTCAAGCAAAACTCACAGTGGATTTACTGTGGATTCAGACAAAATGAATTTTTTGGAAGTACAATCAGAGTAATGCAATCAAATGTACTTTTCACAGAATCACACAATCATAGGTGATCATAGGTATGGACCTCTGGTAATCACCAAGTTCAACTCCTCCGCCAAAGCATGTTTCCCACAGTAGATTTTACAGGAAAGCATCCAAACACAGATATCTCCAGAGAGTCCATCACCTCTCTGGACAGCCTGTTCTAATGCTCTGCCACCCTTTTAAAGAAAGCTATTTTATTCTGGAAAGTACTTGTAGATTGATAAGGGAAATGAAACATTATCTTGAAGTTCCTTGTCTTTCATGAAATGAGGAACCTGGAACTGGATACAGTACTCCAGATGTAGCCTCACCAGTGCAGAGCAGAAGGAGAGGATAACTTCCCTCAGTCAGCTGACCATACTCTTTTCTAATGTTCCCTGGGATACCATCGGTCTTCTCAGCTACAAAGTCACGCTGCTGACTCACAGTCGACCTATAGTCCACCAGTACATCTAGGTCCTTCTAGCATCAAGTGAATGGAGCCAGACTCTTTTTGGAGGCGCCCAGTGACAGGATGAAGGGCAAAAGGCACAAACTAATGCAGAAAGTTTTATCTGAACATGAGAAAAAAAAAAAATTCTGTGAGGGTGACAGAACACTGCAACAGGCTGCCCAGGGAGATTGTGGAGTCTCCTTCTCTGGAGATGTTCAGGTGGGCTCTAAATATTTGTTCAATCTTCTGTAGGAAACATGCTTTGTCAGGGAGTTTGGATAGACGACCTCCAGAGGTCCCTTCCAACCCCAGTAATTCTGTGAATTGGAGTAGTGTATGTTAATATGGTGACTCAAAATACCAGAAAATAATTTTGTTAAACTTATCAGAAGTATAGCATCATAAAATTTTCAAAATTTTTTTTATCAGTAGCAGTGAAAAATTCAACTACATCTAAGCTGGTAGAAGTTCAGCTTGAGAATGAATTTGAATGTGTATTTTTACCTAGTCTCATAACAGGAGATATATTCTATTCTGAGGAATGAGGAGTATCAGGAATAAGTCTGAGTAATGTTTGAAGTACATCAATTTGCTTCGTTGCTGATTAAAAAGCATTAAAATGGGTACATCTGTTTGGTGACAAACTCAGTCATGAGCGCAGGGCCAGAATATTTGTCCCCAGCTAGCTACTACAGTACCCGCAAATGATCCCAAGACATACCCATGTGTAATGGACAGTTTCCCTAGTGGATTGAAACCTTTTCTTGAACAAAGGACACAGAATAGATTATGATGGAAAATCTCAGTCAATCCTCTCCAGTAGGGAGTTTTCTGTGGGTTTTCCAACAATAGAAAGAAGCATTTCCCCCAGATTATTACATAAATACATGAAAGAGCCAAGATAAATATTTTGAGAAGTCTAAATACAAGATGAAAATATTTAGCTTACAGAACTGAACAGTTGGTGTGTTATCATCACTACTGTCCCACTGTTCATAATCACCATCTGTTTATAGAAAGCATCTCTCACCTCTCATTTTAAAGTCAACTTGTCAGCCCTTCAGAAGAAATTTTTTCTACATGCTTGCAAACTGCCAAGTGAAAAGCAATATTCAATTCTGACTGAGTTGCATAGCAAATAATTTCTCCACCAAACACTAAAATATCCTCACAGCTTCCCAGTTAAAGATACAGGAAATGGCTAAAAATGACCAGAACATGATCCTAATAAAGTCTTTTGTAAGCGTAAAACAATTCCTATAAAGATCATCAGCATAAACAACCACTGGAAACTATCACTACAATTTATTTTGTTCTTTGAATGTCACAATAAAAAACAATGCCCTGTTTTCTGGCAACAAAAATGTTTGAACTTCAGTAGAAAGAAATTCAGCAGGAGGAAAAATGATATACATATCTTCCACTGACAGAGTTATGTTACAAGCAAGCAGAAGACAGATCTATTTTAAAATAGGACTCAGTTGCACAAGAAAAGTGATATAAAGTGACAAGAGTCAAAATGCAACAGAATGTTTACCACCCCAATGACATATGATGAAGTCAGATTTTCTTGCTTTATTCATTGATTTATCCTGAAACTACTTATTTGTAAAAGTGGCACAATCTCCTGAGAAAGACCATAAGCAACTCTGTGTGTGAAGATCTGTTCTAGTTGTGGATTATGAATAACAACAAAACTGCAGTATAGATTTTACAATAAAGTGAATTACTAAAAATAAGTGTTGAAGCCTTTGTAAAACTCAAGTTATTATGCTACTATCTTTGCATTTTCTGGAATGTTCATCTGAAACAGATTAAATTCACAGCCAGAGAGATTTGCTTTTTTCAGATTCATAAAAGGTAGCATGATGCAGTAAATAATAGCAATCAACCAGCACAACTACTGAGTATATTAAAACATTCGGCACTCTTACTCATGTAGTTACAGATCTATAATTTAGAGTGTTCTGCAATTAAAATGGGTACTGAAAATTAAGTTCTCCTTTTTCACAGTACTTGGACTAAGATAAAAAGCTCTAGTCTTCTCATTCTAAGCTAATTGTCTTATACAATCTGTAAAAGGCCCTCAGTGATAGGAGCTGGCTTGCCAAAATAGCAGCAGCAGGCAACCTTCCAACCTAAACAGTGCTGTGCTGCTGCCTTACTAAATCACAGGAGAATGATACCTACCACACCCTCCTAAAAGGAGACTCTTGGGATCCAAGAACAACAAATCTAACAGCAAGTAAACCAACATAATTTTTAGCTGAAGAATTCGATGTTGTATAGCCCACTGTCCTCAGCGAAACCTAGGATATTACTAGGATGCTGCACTTGTGTACTCCTCTACTCTAATCACCCAGGAGAATACCCTGATACAGGCTATAGTGTATCTGAAGAAATAAAACAATGCACATATCTAATTTCAGTCATTCTTATTAGATTTCCTATTGGTATCAAAACCTATTTTTGATAATAATTAACTAATAATCTCGTTTCGAACATTAGCCCTTATATTTAAATAAGCAGTTAAGAACAGGAAAAACTATTTACAACTTAGTATTTATTAGTAAAAGGTAAATATGATATGAGTACCCAAACAAACATTTGGAACGCAAATTTGGGGTATTAGGTCTTGTTTGTTTTTATGTTTATACAGCTACTACCCTCAAAGTCTGCTATTCAGAGTTTCAAGAACACAGAAGATACAGAAAAGATAGAATTTATAGGAATGTAAATAATACAATGCACACATCAGATCTTCAAAGTTAGAGTATCTGCATTCAATTTCTTCTTGAAGAATACATACATTCAATGCAGCACAGACTTAGAAATGTATGGTCATGACTATACAAGTGTAGGATTCTCCCCCATACTTTCAGCTAGTTTCTTTACAGGAAAAAGGAAATGAGATACAGAATTGGAAAGACATTACAGACAATGTTGTAAATTGAAATATAAATGATCTAAGATATGGAAATTGCTTAAATGGTGAATAATAGGTTTAGTATTACATTAAAGGCTCTACTTAGAGTTCTAGCTTGGTTCAAGCCTAAGCTCTTTCCCACATCTTTAACAAATCCTTAATGTGTATAATTAACAAGTCATATGCATATAGTCCAAATTGATTTTGAAAGAATGCGTAGCTTCAGGATTATGAATATTACTTGGAGATTTGCAGTATGTGAAATTTGAACCTCATACCTCACAAACTTTTCTATTTGTTGAAATGTCAAGACAAACATCAAAGATTGGTCATCATCCAAACTTTCTGAAATATCCATCTCTGTCTGTACAGAACATAGCAGAAAATCCTCAGCAATACAGTAATTTGAGCTGATATGCTGGTTCCTACGTTATGTGTGAAGGTTACTTGTACATAAACAAGACATTGTTTTCAGAAAGAGAGCATAATATCAAGGTGACAACTTGCCAATGCTTCATAGATTCTTAAAGACTAAAGAATAAGCACTGTTACATAAACCACCATTTATACTGGTGATTTGTTGACAAAGTATAACTTTTTTTTTGCTAACATATTTCTGAGGATATCAAAAACTTTGTTATAAGGAAAAAATTCTATTCATTTACTATAATTATGGTATCAAATCAAGTAAATTCTTACTTCAAAATTGAAGAATGATACACAGGAAAAGCAGGAGACAAATTAAAAGTTTTAGGAGCTAAATTAAGAAAAGTTCACAGACTTCGCTACAGGGGAATAGATGCAAGATTATTCTAGTGTAGTATTTCATAGCTAAGTGACAGAAAGACAGCATCAGATAATTCTAACAAATATGTGAAGCACCCACTCTGTAAAAATCCATGGTATAGATTGCTCTAGTTCTGAATTCTCCTCAATTATCACTGGACTGCAATAAAGCAGAACCCAAATCAAACAGAACTCTTAAGACTTTGTTTCCGTCCTTTCCCTCTTTCATTTCCTCAAGTATTTTGGTTTTTTTTAGACTAAGATTTTTTCTTTCACATGCACCTCACAATACACAGCTCCTGTCCATTCATCCATCCCTTCAATTAGTAAGCAACTTTAGAGGATAATCATAGAATCATGGAATTGATTGGGTTGGAAAAGATGTTCAAGACTGTCAAATCCAACCTCAACCTAACCATACCATCATAGCTAAAACTGGCAATACTAAATAGCTTACGAGATATTTATGTCAGGATACTAGTGAAATTTAAGGTGCTTATTTGCAAGTTATTGCTGACTTTTGAACTGATTATCACTTTTAGATAAAAATTCATTACAAAATACCTAAACAGTATACAGAAGAATAACTCATGAATATGTGAACTAACTACAAAATGATAGTCTAGAATGCTTTTCCTCTGAGCTTTCATAAGCAATTCTAAAACCTATTGATACCACTAATGCTTTTTGTTTAAACAACTCAATTGGAAAACAAAGAAAAAAATTAAACTAGGCAACGAAAACCGGCCTAGAGTTATTGCATGCCATAAGTTGTTTTATACGGATTTTGAAATTAACAATTTGTGTTATTACACATTGTGTAACAATGTGTTATAAATTGTGTTTAATTTAAACAACTCTGAAATGCAGAGAAAGATACTTGCAAAGAAAGATATTTAACAATTAACACTTTTTTAGTTAACCAGCATAGTAACTCCCTTACTTATACAATCCATGCTAATTAGCCAATATAATTTGCTTTTTTTGAGTTGCTGTTTAAATCAAATAGTAAGCACATAGTTAAATCTATTGGTATTTACATAGCTAAAGTTAAATATGTCCTTAGAATCTTGTAAAAATTAGGTTAGGAGTGGTTTCTGAAGACCTGGCATGCAGAAAATATTCTTTTCAGAATATTAATAATAAATAATGCTTTTTGCCTATTCTTATTTCAAAATTATGTAGTCTGAAATCTAATAATATATGTCTTAAAAGATGAGAAAAAATACAAGTCAATATTTATAACTTCTGGGATTGACAGTATAATTTTCTGAAATTTCTTTAAGTTACGTTACAAGGCAGTAGTTACTGTAAGTTGCTTGTAATGTAGTTACAAGTCACAAGACATTATTTACAAGACAATAATAGAAAAATCAATTATGAGACCTGGTGAGGCCTGCAGTAGTTCCCAACTCTTGAGAACAACATTTCTGTAAGATAGTCTGTACTAAAATTACAATTACTAAAAGTAAATTTCTCAAATCCATACAGAAACTGGGAGGCCAAAAGGTAGGTTTTAACCAAGCATATGCACTTATTTTAATTCTCTTACATCAACTAAGTTATTTTGCCACAAAAGTTATTAATGTTCATTTCACCAGGTGGTGTTTTTTCAAAACACTTTGCTTAATTGTTGGGTAGAACATTTTTGGATTAATAAAGTCTGCAGCACGTGTCCAGGTCTGAGTTCAAAAGGAAAGAGCTATATTTCAATCATTATCACATATAGCAGACAGCTTTTGGCTGATAGTATACCACTATATCTTCACACTGCCAAAATTATGCAATAAAAACAGTGATAACCTCTTGAGATCTTATAGCGCATTGCAGCTGAAGATCTCAAAATAGTAACTTGCCTACAGATAAAACAGGATGCTTCAAGTAAATGTAGATAACACTTTTTTTTTTTTTTTTTAATGTATGATATTGATCTTACAGTACTATTATAAAAATTAAACTAAAACAGTTCTTAAACTAAAAGAGCAGAAATTCTTAGGTGTTAGGAGGAAATTATTTACTCACAGAGTTGTGAGGCACTGAAACAGGTTGCCTAGAGAAGTTGTTGATGCCACATCCCTGAATGTGTTCAAGGCCACGTTAGGTAGAACTTTGTGCAGAGGGTGATGTCTCCACCCACTACAGGGGAATTAGATGGTCCTTTAGGTCCCTTCCATCCCCAGACATTCTATGATTCTACAATTACTACTTTTTAAATCATGTAATTGACTACAAGCCATAGTTCGGCTTTCTTTTAACTGAATTCGACTCTCAAACATTTTCTCTTCTTTTGACAGACTCTTGGCCTCATTCAAACTACAAACTGATCTGAAAAACAATTTGACTATTCTTCAAGAACTTATGAACATAATACTTTCAATGTGAACATGCACTGAAGCTTGTTATTTTCAGTACTCTAAGAAATCAAACAAAAGAAAGAAAAATATAGTTTATACATTAGGGAAAATGCTGTCATTCTCATAGAGACAAAAGATTGAGAGAGCATGGAAACTTGGTTACATGCTTGCAAAGACAATTGGTCTCCAGAGATAGGGTTTAAGGCATCCTGGTAAGGCTGAATGGGTTGTGCTATTTACATGGTTTCTACTACATTTATGTTTTATTTATTTTACATTTGTTACTCTAAAGTATTCCTTGAGAACAATAATGCAAACATTAAGAATCTTTTTTTTTTTTTTTTAAAGCATTACCATTATAGCAGCTACACATTACAGAACATTCAAAGTCCTAATGCTGCCAACATTACTGACTAGACTTACAGCAGAACATCAGGCCCCTCGAAAGATGTGCAGACACATATGGACATTTAGAATAATAAAAAAAAGTTATTATTTATCTGTAGCCCTCAGAGAAATATGGATGATATTTTTTTAATTATTTTTATTAACTGTAAGATGTCCCCTAGGGGAGTGTTCATCTGTTCACATTTACCATCATGATTGTTGAAGATGCATCGTTTTCATGTCACATAGAATGTGACAGAGTACCAGAACCTGACCCAAAGCAGATTGAAAAGAAGACTGGAAAGAAGGGAATACGTTTACAGCTATTTTCAGAACATTTGTAATCTAATCATACACAAAACTTCTCATCTCAGAACATATCTTCTCAGTCCAGACAGACACTTATCTAAGCACTCATAATCCCAACATGACGGGAATCAGGTAGATTTACTTCTAGCCAAAGAAGATACTTCATCATTGTCACAGGTCCTCCGCGCCAACCATATGTCCAAAATAATTCTTTTTCAATAAAAAAAAGTCTGGAATGTTTACCTACTATATTTTACAGAACAGTTACAGTATAGTTTGAATAACAAGAAAAAATTGGCGTTACTACTAGATTAAAATCTTTTATCAGTTGCACATATACAAACTTATCTGCTGACAAATGACACTAATGTATATTGAATGGTACTGTTAGCTACCCTAAATGAACACCTTGTCTATCAGTTCAGCTCAATTTTTTGGGGGGAAAGGATATGATTTATAGGATCACATGGTAAATTATTATTTTGAAATACAACAGAATGCAGATTTTGAATTTGTTCATACTTACCCAGTCCTTGCTCTAGAAAGGCAGAATTGCAGTAGAGCTATTGAAATGCACAAAAGTGTAGCTACCTTTCATTTCTGGAACTAAGACTTCAATTTATTTAATCACTTTTTTTAAAAATAATTAAAATAATCACAATATTTTATTGAAAAGGCTGAATAAAAAAAACCAGACACCTAAATAGTATAGTATAAGCAAAACTATTAATGACAATCACAGAAAGTTTCCAATCTGATATCAGAGATGGAAGCACAATTAATGAAATCTCATTCTATTTGAAAGTAAGATTCCTCTCATAGGTTGTAAGATTACAAAAAAATTGGAAAGAAAAATGCGTTTATTGATGTTTTACTATACTGTGCAATTAATAATGCCTGCACAAAACTTCTTTCAATACCTGCTGTACTGGTTATTATTTATTTTTTGCTAAAGGTCATTACTTCCAGACTTTCTGGGAAACCAACTTTATTTTCTAGTAATTTTTATGAGTTACGCTAAAAAAATCCTTTTCTGAGAACAAATTTACTTGAAGATTTAAAGTTCTAGAACATAATTTGCATTTTTTTTTTTTTTTTTGGAGAACTATACAACAGAAGATTCACATCAGTTTGTTAAAGCCATCATTACCTTGAGAGAACTATAAATTTGTATCCCTGCATTTGTGTATCCAGAATTAGCAGAATACTACTATTACTAAAAATAAAGAAATCCTATTCTGTTATGCATTTGAATAATATGTTGAAAATCATATTTTAATAACCCAATAAATACTCGCTTAATTTACACTAACCTTTAGTTCTGGAAAGAAAAGGCAGCCTGTGAACTGAAGAGCTGAGATCTTTTGCTTCTTTTAGACTAAAAAATCTTGATGGGTTTTGACTTTCTTCTAAGTTTATAGAATGAGACTGCTTCAATGATGTAGAACCAGCAGAGGCAGCATTGAGCTGAAAAAGAGCCTCTCGTGTTTTCTTTCTCTCATTTTTTAGCATATTTACCAGAATATCTGCAAGATATATTAAGGAAGTAATTAAGAATCTCTTTTCAATAAAACAATTATTTGTTTCTTTAAGACTTTTTTTTTTTTTTTTTTTTTTTTTTTTTAAGTACAACAATTCACATTTAGAAGCCTATTTGTGAACATGAATTTAAAGATAGGAATTTTGTTTGAAATTAAATCCAGCCATCTTAGCTTTTTCAATACAGGAGATTCATCTTTAAAAAGCACTAATTAATTCACAAGTTGAACACAAATGTTGAGCATTTACAGTCAAACAAATGAAAACTCCATTAAGATTGCTGTTGTGTGAGTCCTTTTTTAATTCTTTTAAATTCTATTTAAAGTCTAATAAAGTTTTTTGAAGAAGAGAAACCCTTAACTTACAATTAGGCTGAAAATTGTATCACATCTGTAGCCTTTTTATAACAAGAAAGTCTACTAAAATGCAGAACAGCAATTAGCAAATGCGTTGTTATATATTTACTAGAAGTATATTTGATATAGATATGTTTTGCTAAGAGCATCAAGGGGTCTTACAGGGAAAATTTTGTGAGCCTTCAACCAAAACCACAGGATTCTTTGTACTGTTGAATTTATTTTATTATGTTATTAATTCTAATCCTCATTAATTTTCTAAATGAAAAGAAAAATCTAAGGGAAGATTAATTAGTAAACTGGGTGACAATAATAAAATTCTGTACAGTATAGTTATTACGATAGCTCCTGGTTTGAAGAACAATCAAGAAAATCTCATTTCTTGACTATAAAGCTTTCATATTTCTCACCACTTTATCACATGTCGCATTATTAGCTTTTGAACAATGATAGACTGAATTTGATATACCAGAGCTGCAGTGAATGCAATGCCTCCCATTTTACAGTGTTAGCCCATGACATCAGAGGCATATGTGTGTATATATATATATGTATATATATTAGTAGTATGGCAGTAGCAGTTGAACCTTCCCACCAGTATTCTGTTACATTTTGTTGCTGTGCAACAAATGGCAGCAGATGGGCAGTCTTGCAAAATGGTATCTGACATGGGAGTGCATATGAAGAAAAAGTGTGTCATTGAATTCTTCCACATGGAAAAAATGACACCTACTGACATTCACTGGCACTTATTGAATGTTTATGGAGATCAAACAGTGAAAGTGGGCACAGTGAGGCATTAAGTGGCGCATGTCAGCATTGTTGACAGTGACAGTGGGTCCCCTCCATTGCTGCAGATCTTCACAAGAACAGCATGCAGGTTAGTGTACATTACTGACAAAAATGCATAGCTAAGGGTGACTATGATGGAAATAAATATTGCTTTGGAGCTGAGAATTTGCTCTATCGAGTACTGCTATTGTGCTCTTTTTATTCTCATGAATACTATAACAAATACAAAGACATTGCTTTCACTGCAACCTACATACTTGTGTCTGCTGTGAGGCACTGAAATGGACAAAGCACATTTAAGTAGTCTAATATTTTTACATGCAGAAAGCCTTAGCTTTAATTTAATTTTTAAACGCGTGTAAAGAGTATAAGTTTCATATTCATTCAAAAGGTACATAATCCAATAGTCCCCAAAGCAGCACTTCATTTGGCTAAAAATAACACTTGCAGGAAATTCTATTCTTTGTAAGGTAATAAATTGATCTTTACATAGCATCAGATTTTCCCATTCTACAAAAATGCCTAAATTGCTTGAGGAGAGTTTTTTAGGCATGGCTTTATTCGCAGTCTTTGGATCTTGGCTGGACCACTCTAAAGCTAAGTGGTGCCTGGATCCAGGATTTTGGTTTGGGTCTCAACTGAAATAGAAGCAGGTGTAAAGAAAGGGTCTTGCCACATAAAATTTGGAAACTGAGTAATTGCTTTAACACAGTGGGGTCAATAGAGAGAAATTCATTTCATGCAGCCAACTCCTATCTCACACACAGAGAAACCATTGTAGCCACATCAGCTGAAACCCAAATATTATTTTTTCCCCTGCTAAGGATACTGATCTCATTGTCTCTTTGCTGCAGAAGTTCTTTCATTTTTTTCAATTCCTCTTTTCCTGCTTCTTTGCTAGTGTCTTTTTCTTCACAGATGTGATGCGAGAGCAGCTTTTCATCAGAAACCTTTGAATGATTCTGTCGTAGCTACCAGAAGAAAAAAATAAAATTACTTTCATAACTTTACATCCAGCTACGTATTTACTTTCTCTTGTGACTCACTGGAAAATATGTTGAAAACAATGTCTGTATACATCCTTGAGAGAATAAAATCATGCCACTATATCAAGCTATATGCAAATGTTTGGCATGAGTAGGTATTCAGAATGAGTTGCATTTGTTGTTTTTCACTGTTACTATACTTCACATGTACTATATCCTATCTAAGTGAGACTCCAGTGTTCTGTAGCATCATGGTATTTTCGATATTAACAGTGCAAATAAGACCTAATTATTCAAACACAATAAATTTAAATCAGGAATGCATGTCTTGTTATATTATAAAACAACATCCCAAAACAGAAAAAGTGTATAATGCCTTCTACTTATTTCTCTATTAACCTCACTGTTCTTTCTACTTCAAGTATATCTTGTTTCCTCAGAGTTGAAGTGCTTACACTAGTAAGATTGTGCAATGGATTCAAGCATATGGTGCTTTAATATTATTTTTATCTTTTGACATAGTTTATAAAAAGACATCATAGCATTCTGAATACACAGATACATCAACCCACTTACAAATGGCTTGATTCCAATAACTTACAGTCCTCTCTTACAATTTAGTACAAGTTGTGATCCTTTCACACAATTTTGCTGCATTTTTCCAATTAAATTCCAAATTTCTATTAGTTCTTCACGCAATTCACAGTTTTACCATTTTCCATCTCTCAACTATACTGCATTACTTGATTCTTTTAATTGTGAATATCTTCAATGTACATGCAGTCCCAGCTGCATCTCTACCTATGTTTAAAAGAAATACCTTCAAGTAAGTGAAGCAGTACTTGATCTTGCGCATATCTGCTCCAACATCCAAAGTGGTTTCAGGATCATCGTCTTCCAGAAATGTTTCTATTAATTCATCCAAGCTGAAAAGACATTTTTAAGAGACAAAAATCACAAAAAACAAGTCAACTCTAAAGTAATGTGTTAAATTCTGATTTACCAAGATGACTGACTTTAGCAGGCTACCTTTTTTTCCCCCCAGTGTCCAAGCAATTATGGTACTTTTTATTGCTGATATTAAAAGCTGGTTTCAATACTGGAGATTCTGTAACTGTGTATCAAAACATACTTGCATGTGCTAATTAGCGGTTTTAGAACTAAAGGAAGAAGGATTTCAGGAAGAAATTTGTTTTTTCTCTTTTTTTCTTAATACAAATTACAGTTCTTTTTGCCATATCACAATTAAAATGAACTGAAGTCTGTCCTTTCAGAAAACATGGCAACCTGACTTTTAGAGGCTTTGAGTATCAGATTTTTTTTAATGTGCAGTTATTTGTGTAAAAGAAAAAAAAAAAAAACATCTTTTATGATACAAGAGTCAGTAAACTTTCATACATAAAAATCACTTTTCCAAAATTTACTTATCACTTCAAGAATTTTTCGGTGTGAAAAGTCAAACAGGAAAAAAAGGGAGGAGGGGAGAGGATATTTGTATACTTCTCTGTACAGGAGGATATTCTTAAACTATTATAGAAATAAATGAAAATTAGGCCATAGAATCATGTAAAGTTATAAAACATTTAAGAATTTTATATCTATATCTATTTTTACATCTACAATAACAACTCCAAATCTTTTTTCTAGTCAGAACATCAAACACAGAAGTCATTCTCCTATTAAAAAAGGCAGAGTAAAAAAAACCCTTTTTGCAACAAGTTATACAGAGGCTCTTGGTTTTAATTCAGTTACCTTCAATAAGTGGAAAATAACTCTCTTCTTACCAACCATACTGTACTCAAAGATAGTCACCTAACTTCTGGTCTTCAGTTCTATTGCAGATAAGTCAATATTAAATCTTTTTCCTCCAACAGAACTGTTTCAAGAATTATGACTAAGTACCAAACTAGAAAAATCACATAAAATAGCCCAGACATGAAAAATATTGTGCCTCGATGTTCAGGAGGAGCAAGAAATTGCTAACAGAGAACTCCCTACAAAAACTTGCTTTATTTGCCTGTTTAGAGGCATGCATATGTGACAAAAGGAAGATCACATGAAATCATGAGGTAAACAACATCACTTTCCTAAGGAGTTTTTTCATCACAGATGTACTAGATAACTGTAAAACACCGGTAATCAATTTTTTTGTGTGTGATTTCCTCTGGTTCAGCCCTGATGCCATTCCATTGATCTCTCAGATACGTTCTTAGGTATGCGCTTCCTGGAAAAATCATTAGTTATAGTTTCTTTTCAAAAAGCCCCGAGTAATCAATCCTGAAATTTACTAGTGATGAGTTACCACCATCATGTCAATGATAATATTGGCTAGTGTAGGTTAATGTTTACATGCCCTCTTAAAACAGAAATTAGGAAAAAGCAGCCCAAAGAAGAGAAATGTTAGAAATCTTTGCTTCTGCTGGAAAAAAATATGAAACTAATGAAGCTTTTTTTTTTTTTTTTAAATAATTAGTATTGTTAGTAGGCAGGCTGTTCCATTCTTAATCTTAATTTTCTAAGGATCTCGGTAACAATTCCTTCTAGGAACAATTTTTCCTTAAAGGAATGCTACATTCTGCCCTAACAGCAGGCCTAACTTACACTACTGGGAACAAGAGCATGCCAAAGTCTACTGCCAGAACCCTGCTGAATTAGGAAGAATGATTTTCCCTAATTGAAACTCCCTGAAGGAGGAAGAACATGAAACTATCAAACAATGACCCATTTTGGTGGAAAATGGTAAACAAAGTACTTATTCTCAGTGCTCATCAGATAAAAACAAACAAACAAAAAAATGAAACACACACACAACAAAAAACAACCAAGCAAATACAACAAGCAAAAAGGATGCCCATTAAACTGCCCATTAAAGAAAACTAATTTTCTAAGTCAATGTCAAGGGAACAATATCAGTATAAACACATACATCATTTATATATATACACACATCATGTAACAGTATAAATACATACATCATTTGTGATATTAATTTTAAACTCATTTTGATACTTGTATATAATAGCACACTATAAATAGAAAGGTATTGCAGTGCTGATCCAGGTGAGTTTGAATAACAGTACCATGATCTATATGAAAACAAGTCTGATGCAGGGATGAACACTAAGAAAAGCAGTGATAAATAGCTGAAGTAGAAGCTTGTTAAACTAACAGTGGTTTCTGCTTACCAACTATGAATCAGTCTTAAAGTCTTAATAATTTCCCTTTTAATAGCATTCTTCCTAATAATGTAACCAAATACAATACCATAACTCAGAGACAGCATTTACGTTATCAACTTGGTTTCTCCCTTATCATTTTCTGTTCTTCAGGAATTCTTTCATAATGAAACCTCCTTACAATTTAGGAAACATAAAACAAAAAAATTTTCTATCCTCAATGTTTTATACTCCCTGCAATTTTTTTCTGGTAGCATGGCACTGGAATGGTAAGATAAGCACTCTGCCACCTCAATTTCACCCTTCCATCAAAAAACAGACTTTCACGTTAAGAAAAAAAACCACAATAACAAATTCACTTCCAATTCAGTCTTGCGTTTCCATGAACCAGCATGTAAATTACACATGTACACACAATTAAAACACATCCAAAAAGCACTCCTATCCAACTGAGAGTACGTTCTTCAAGTTTAGAGCTCTCAATAGCATGATTTGGAAAGACTCATTTTGATCTTTTTTTAATGTGACACAATTCCTTTCTGGGAAAGTTTGCCTTTTAACTTTGATTACCAACATTGTATATCATATCAAAATTAAGTTCACATAAAGAACAACCAATTTTATGTATAAGCTGTGAACTTCATGACAAGCAAAATGGAAAGACTGCTAACACAGCTACTGAAACACTTAAGGCCAACAATTAAAAAGTCTATTCACCTGGACGGACATTTGCAATAACTTTCCTATATAATTAAGCTATGAGATAACCTGAAAAACTCTAAGTGGAATTTTCTATAGAAGCCAGGCTGACTGACGAAATGGAAAATAGGTCTGCCATTGCTTCAAAGATGCCATTATTGACATAACTAATTGTCAGTAAATTACGAGTCTATCTTCAGAGGTTCCTAGAACACGTATCTCACCAAGCCAGGTAGCAAGCCTGAGAACTCTGAGAAAAGTGCCAGTCAAGTAAAAACTGTGGGTAGAAATGGATAGTGGAAATGACAGTAATTCCCTATTAACAGTGTAACTTCAAATGTAGTGGATTAACACTTGGGTGAAGTAATGATAACGATAATTAAGCATTGGAACTGGTGTCCTAAGTCATCATATAATTCCCACAGAAGATATTTATATGATAGTTTGTAATATAGCCTTGCAAATTTGTACATAAGTTTGGTTCTGTTAGAGCAGGGAAATAAGAGTAACAAGTTCAAGTGTCTTCTGTTTCCTACAGATTTTCAGACCTTTTTGACTTCAAATACCTACATAGAGCTCTAAAAACAGAAAAAAAATCTACTACAGGACAAGAAAGATGAAGAACCCTTACTGCTTCTAATTGTAATATAATGAAAATGGCTAAAGAGAATATACTTCAAACTTAAGACATCAATTGTGTACGTACGAGGAATTCAAGCAATGGTAAAGAATTTGCTGTGAGGTTCAGGTTCATCCTGTAAACTCCAAAAGCGTGCTAGGCAAGTCTCTAAATAATGATACTGAATTCACAAACAAGTGCATTTTAACAGATAAAAATTATGGGTTCAACTTAATTTATTGCTTCAAGTGGCAGAATATCCACTTATTTTTAGGTAAGATTCTGAGACTAAAGGCTAGGTTCTGAGTTGCCACTTTTCTCCTGGGAACCATTCCAAGTGGCATAGTCAGTCAGACAGATGGTGAGCTGACCCTTCTATCAAATTTTCTTCCTATTAGCCACAACAAAAAAAAAATCTGTGAGAAAGACAAAGCAAAAGAAGACATTTTTGCTACCTCCTTATGTAAGGAGATCCTTTGAAATAAGACAGCTACAATATGACAAACATATGTGAAGAGTTTCCACACAGTCAAAAAACATTAATTCCAAAGATGAAACGCATACTCCTGAAAAGATTTAGATCTGTAAGTCAAGGAGAGTTTTGGAAAGGACTATGACACAGCCAAGACTGACTCATGCAGGAGAAAACATGCCTAAACTAATGCTATACGTGGAGAGTTTTTGCAGAGAAAAAACATATCAGGTAGGTGATACTTAAATATATACATAAAGAAACACTACAACATAACGCATCACCTCCTTTCCTTCCCACTCCATTCCTTCCCTCCTTTTTCTGTCCCCTCCTCCCCATAAGAAAACAAACTCTGTACTCTTTGATAATAACTTTAAATTGTCTTTTGACTGTTTCAAAAGGGTGACCAGTTTGAACAAAGTAGTGAGATTAAACAAAGATAATCACACTTTAATCATCCCAATTAAGTAGCTGTTACAGGAATCTGAACTTCTTTTAATGCAGACACTAAATATCGCATAGCATATAAGAAAAAGAATGTCCTCTGGAGAAATACATCAATTTAGCAGGATTCTAAATCAGGCATCTAAATTAAATATTGCTGTGAAACATTTTAAATCTACTCTACAGTTAAGGTAGCTTCTCTTGAAAGCAGCGTATGTCAGTCAGCCTGCTCATTTCTGCTAGACGTTTGCAAAGCTGTGCTGACAAAAGGCAAGGTAATAGGTTTCTATTTCTTCCACCTTATAACAGAAATTGAACACTGACATCAACAAATAATATAATTTGCCCTGCTTTGTAAATGGAACCATTTGTTGAACAGCTTAAGCACAACTGTTAAAGCTGTATACTGTAGAATAGTGCAATATTGTTAATGCCATGATAGCATACAGATGTCACAATGTTGAAACAGGAAAAGAAGACAGAAAAAAGTAATGAGAAATCCAGGAAATGAGTAGGATGAACATTATATGACTGTTGAAGTAAAAAATAGAAGCTTCAGTTATAACATATGTATCTGAAAGAAATAAGGTAAAGTTATTAATAAATAGAAGTGCTAAGCCAGGACTTCCATCCCTGTTACCAGAGAATTCCAGTTGGCAAAGGCTCTGGGAGCGTGGGTGCTCTGGAGCACAGGGCTTTGCTTAGAAATCCTGGCTTTCTGGGCACACACTAAATTGCTAGTGAGCTCATTTACAACAACAAAAAAATCCCAAATGACTCCAACAAAAAGGACTCTTCCATTTACTTGTGGAATGCTTCTCATGAAAAAATATAAATAAAATCATTTCAATACCATTTCACTCTGTTCTCAACTATAGTGCAGAAGCCTGTGATGATGTAATTTCTTTAATAGTGCAAATTGCTTTGTTTTGTTTTCCCCTTTAAACTAAACTAAATTCATTCTTTAGCTTAAAGAAATACTTAAGAGATCAGACCTTCATAGCTGAGGAAGTAGACTGCGTGACCCAAAGCAAGTATTTTGGAAGCATTTTATGAACTACGTTATGAACCACTTACATAGCAGAGCTGCTATTTTTTATGCTATGCGTTTCAAATAAACAAAATGAGAGCAGCAGAATGTGTATGCCTAACATTTATGAAAATAAAATAGTAAAACCAAAAATATGACATAATAAAGCACTTACCACTTTACATAGAATTCTGAACTAAGTATTCCTAGACAGCTGCAGTCTTATTCACAAAACTGATCACTCGTGTTGTATTATGATATAGCATTTACAATCAAAGTCAAGAGCATTTAGCATTCACAATTAAAGAGAAGAGCATTTGTTTTCCATTTTGTGGTAAACATGTGGATGACATGAACATGACAAAAAAAATCCTGAAGACACTTCTTTGCATCAAGTGAGGAAAAAAAGAACCAACTATAGTTTATTCACATAATATCTGAATAATTCTAGCAATCTGAATTGCAGTGAGCAGCCCACTACTTTGAATGCTCTTAAAGTAAGCAAGTGGAACAAAGCTATGTAAGAAAAATATAAAATTCTGTTTAACATAATAATAGTTATTTCTACCATAATTATTTCCTTCCTGCAATGCACATAGGAAGCAAAAACCTGTTATCACAACCACTGTATTATCATAACCATTGCAAGTATGGGTTCTACATACGTAGTCATGACATTTAGATTCATTTTGGCGTTTATCTTCTACTAAAAAGCCCCTGAGATAAGAACTTGTGCAGAGACAAAAAGATGAATATGTACTTAGAACTTGAAGTTTTTGAAGTTCTATACCTTTAAACATCTGCATTAAGGATTGAAGAATACATACCTAAATTGGCACAGAATAATTCTGGAAGACAACCTCCCTTGAAACGAAGAATCAGAATAAAACATCTAAAACTAATTTTGATAACAATGGTATTTAGTAACACTTTGCTTAAAATAATACTTCTGATAAAGTTTGTCTTTTGAAAAGAACCATGTAAGCTTGAATTATATACATTTAGACATATGCATACCTATGCATGCTGACATACCAGTTCACGTAAGTTTGAACAGAATATATCTTAACTAAGCAGAAATGTCTAAATAGCATTAGAAATCCATAATGATCTTAATAATTTCCTTTCAGGCCACATTAAAAAGGCAGAAACTAAAAAAAGAAATTAGTCTGGAATGTCCTACAGTAATGATATAAATAAGAATCACCATTATGTAGTGGCTGAGTAAGGTGAATCATAGAATCACCAAGGTTGGAAAAGACTTCCAAGACCGCTCAGTCCAACCATCCACCTATCACCAATATTTCCTGTTAAATCATGCCCCTTAATACAACATCTAAATGTTTCTTGAACATCTCCAGGACACTGAATCCATCACTTCCCTTGGTATCTTGTTCCAATACAAAAGCACTCTTTTGGGGAAGAAGTTTTTTCCTAATATCCCACCTGAATCTTCCCGGGTGCAACTAGTCCTATCACTAGTTACATGGGAAGAGAGTCTGTCCCTCACCTCACCACAGCCTTCCTTTAGGTAGTTGGAGAGAGCAATAAGTTTTCCCTAAGCCTCCTCTTTTGCAGACTAAATAATCCCAGTTCCCTCAGATGTTCCTCATAAGACTTGTGCTCCAGCCCTTCACCAGCTTCATTCCCCTTCTCTGAACATGCTCCAGTGTCTCAGCGCCTTTCTTGCAGTGAGGGGTACAAAACTGAACACAGTACTGGACATGCAGCCTCATCAGTTGTGAGTACATAGGGATCACTTCTGTGCCACTCCTAGCAGCACTGTTTCTGATACAAGCCAACATGCCATTGGTCTTCTCGGCCACCTTCTACATAGTCTTCCATCCACCCTGCTCCAAGCCTGTAGCATTGCATGGGGTTGTTGTAGCCAAAGCATAGGATCCAGCATTTAGTCTTGTTGATCTTCATCCCAGTGGCCTCAGCCTGGCAACCTAGCCTGTCCAGGTCCCTCTGCAGGGCCTTCCTACCCCCAGGCTGATCAACACTTCCTCCCAAGCTGGTGTCATCTGCAAATTTCCTGAGGGTGCACTCAAAGCCCTCTTCCAGATCATCAATAAAGATATCAAACAGGACAGGCCCCAGTAAGTCCCCTGGGGAACACCACTCGTAACTGATTGCCAGATGGATATAACTCTATTCACCACCACTCTCTGGGCCCAGTTATCCAGCCAGTTCTTTACCCAACAAAAAGGGCACCTATTGAAGCTGTGGGCTGTCAGCTTCTCCAGGAGAACACTGTGATGGTTTTGCTGAAGTCTAGGTAGACTACATCAATATCTTTGTGCAGCACACTATATTGCATTATCACTTATATTCCTTTCCCTCTTCTGCTTGTTATAAGTCTGATCTACATTTTAAGTAATATTTATGCTTCATTGTATATACAAAACTAGATGCAAACCACAACATAAGCATTTTCCAGCAATAATAAATAATGACTTTTTCAGCCCTTATTCAACTCTATATGTCTGTTTGTATTACTCATTTCTGTATTTATTCTTCAATTTGTGCAAAGTCTCCAGACAATAAGTAGCTCCAAACTCAGTCTCCACATACAGAATTTTCATAAATATTTGCTACGTCATACATCAAAAGACTCTCAGCAGAGACAGAAAACTTAAATGCTATCTATTGATATTTGTAAGTGCTCAAAACCAATAGTGACAGGATGCTTAGAGAGACCTAGCCTAGCATGACCACAAATATTGTCACTAAATGAAAGATGTATATAGAAATACAGAGAGATCTTTCGATAGAGTCATGCATGGCTTGGTTTGGAAGAGACCTCAAATATCACCTAGCACCAATTCTCCTGCCATGGACAGGGATGCCACCCTCCAGATAAAACTATCCAGGGCCCCATCCAACCTGGTCTTGAGCAGCTCCATCAATAGGGCATCCACAACATCTCTGGGTAGCCTGTGCCAGTGCCTAATCGCTTTTTAAGTAAAACAATTTCCTGCTAACATTTAACATACGTCTTCCTTCTTAGTTTAAAACTGTTCCCTTTCTCCTAACATTACCTGGCCATGTAGAAAGACCATCTCCATCCAGTTCATAGCCTCTCTTTAAGTACAGAAAGATGTTGCAATGACATCTCTCCAGAGCCTTCTCTTCCCCATGCTAAGCAAGCCCAAGCTCCCTCAGCCTTTCTTCACAGGAGAGATGCTCCAGTCCTCTGATAATCTTTATAGCCATCCTTCAGACCCACTCCAATATCTTTGCATCTTTCTTGTGCTGAAGGCCCCAGGCCTGGATGCAGCAATCCAGATAGGACCTCACAGGAGCAAGGAGACAATCGTCTTTCACCATTCTGGCCACCCCTGATGCAGTTCATCGTCCAGGCTGCAGTCACACACTTTTTCATCCACCAGAACGCCCAAATCTTTCACAGAGCTAATCTCAATGAGTTCTTCTCCCCATCCGTACACATACCTGACATTGCCCCAACTCTACTGCAACACCTTGCACTCAGCCTAGTTGAATTTCATTAGGTTCACACGGGCCCACTTTTCAAAGTTTGACCAGGTCTCTTTGGATGGCATCTCTTTCTTCCGTTGTCTCAGCAGCACCTCTCAGCTTTGTGTCATTGGGAAACCTGCTGAGGGGGCACTCAATCTCACTATCCAGATCATCAATAAAGATGTTAAAGAACACTGGTCCCAGGGCAGACACTCCTGGGGTTAATTGCTTGACACTGCCACACAGCCCTCCACTTAGATATAGTACCACTGACCACAACTCTCAGGCTGACACCATTCAAAAATTTTTTTTTTTTTTAAACATACTAAATAGTTGACTCTTCAAATTCATCGCTATTCAATCTCTTGTTGAAAAAGAAAAAAAAAAAAAAAAAAAAAAAAAGAAAAAATGAAGAAGAGAAAGGAAGAAAGAGAAAGACAAAGGAAAAACACTACTCTGATCCTTATTATATCTCTTATTTCCTTTCTATGCCTTGGACACATCCAGTACTACCTAACCACTGCATCATTAACCAGTAGGAATTGTGTGGACTTCTCTAGTTGGAAGATTATATTGGTAACTGCTTGTGTTGAAAACAGATTTTTTAAAAGAAATATTTGTATAATGCTATCCGTCTTCTCACCCTTCACAAGAATATAATTTCATTCCAGAATTAAAACCAATCAAATCAAAACAAGACAATGAAGAGTAACAACTTCCAATAAGGCAGAATTCTGCAGGTCTCCAGAATCTCCTGGATAGTATTTACAGTATTCTTCTGGGCCGTTTCCAGATGAAATCAAAACCAATCAAGTTTTCAGCTTCTACATCAAACTTAACAATCCCAAATCAGTTACTACTGCTTTATACAAATATATTCGTATCAAATAGATTCATTCCACAGAATCGGTTTTTCAGAACTGGGAATTGAGTATAGCCATTTTGAAATTTTATACCTAGGTGTTGCTCCAAAAGTAATGCCTCCTGTGTTATTATGCTAGCCCCCAACATCAGAGGTGGGATGGAAGTGGTACAGTAATAGGAGGTTGAACCTTCCCACCAATATTATTACATTTTGTTGTTGTGCAACAGGTGGCAACAGAGGGGCAGTCTGACAAAAATGGTGTCTGACATGGAAGTTAGTATGAAGCAGGTATGAAACCGAATTTCTCCACATGGAAAAATGGCACCTTTTGACATTCATCAATGCTTGGTGAACATTTACAGAGATTAAGCAGTGGATATGAGCACAGTGAGGTAGCGGGTGATGTTTCAGCACCTCCACTGGTGTAGATTTTTGAGTGTAGCATGCAGGCTTTTTTGTTCAGTGGTAAAAATTCATAGGTAATGGTAGTGACTATGATGAAAAAGATTTTGTAGCTGAGAATTTGTTTTATCAAGTCATGGCATTATTCTCTCTCTGTTGTAGTCCCTATGGAAATAAATAGGAGGCATTATTTTTGGAGCGATAAGCTTAAATATTTTTACACTGCACACCAAATTCTTATATTCCATATAATTCTCTTATAAGAATTTGGTGTGCAATGTAAAAATATTTAAGCTTATCACTCCAAAAATAATTCTTCACTAAAAAACTGCAAGATATTACAACACTCACGCATTATCAATAGCATATTCAGTAAAAAAAATTAAATATTTGTCTTTTAAGGCATTATTTTTCTAATAGAAACGCAAGCTTTATCTTGACATATGTCAAAGTAACACTGCAGTAGGACAGTTCTTAACAGGAACACTAATTTTTCTTAGATCAGATATCCAATCAGATATCCAACTTTCAGAAAGTTTGTTTTTGTTATTCTACACTATTATACAACACTTTTTTGTCTGGCATCTAATAGGCATTCCCATTCCTTGCATTTAGTTTATTTCAGTTTCTCAAACCTGAGGTTGCAAAAGCACAGCCTCATACAGATTTTCATGGCAAACTGTCATTCTAACTCAGCACATAAACTCACTTTAGTACTCACTCTGAGAACTTGAACACTGAGATGAATTTAAACATTTATACCAAAGAAACCAATTAAAACTGTTAACACAAAAGAAAATTAAAACAATGTAAGACATTACTGAAGTAGCTCTTCTTGTGAAAGCTGTGATGTTCTTTGCATGCCAGTCACCAGTGCCAGCTCATCTTTCAACTCTTGGATCTCCCTTTTCAGCTGAATAATCATCTACAAACAAAGCATAAAACAAGCATCACCTAAAAATGATTAGTTAGGTTATGATTTTTATACTAGAAAGTAGATGTTAGGGAATATTTGCTTGAAATAAAGAAGAAAAACAAAGTAATCTCTTTTCTCTTTAAGAACAGCCCAAACACCTTAAATATACCCAAGTACAAGGAAATTTATCCAAGTCATCCAGACTCAGTAAACTTCCTGTTAGAAGATATGGCTGTACAGAAAGAAAAATAATTTGCCGTAAGAGGAAAGTGAGCAAAAAATTTAGTTTTGCCTACTAGCGATGAAAACAGACTTAAAATGGAACTGATGTCTGTCAGAAAGAGAACAACATACCAAAAATGATGTTCCCCTTCCCTTTAGAAATCAGGAATTCCAAAATGGTATCTTAGTATTTTAATCTTATACGTAACAATCCAATAGTAACTTATTAAAGCATACTTTATCTATACAAAGTATCAGTTGCTAACTACTAAAGAATACTATAAATCAACATAATGAGAATGGAATTATGAATAGTAACGATGGTAGAATTGACATGAACTGCAAAAGATCTCTGAATAGCTGATTACTGGAGGCTGTACTTTTGGAAAGAAAGTTGTATGAAAGTATATTTTGGAAATCATTGCCATTCCAAAGTCAAATTCCACAAAACAGAAACAATATGCAAGCCTAAAATATGAATGAACAAGTTTTTTTTGGTGCTTGGAGACTGATTATTTTAAGAATGCATTACCTTACAATGGCTCAAATGTATCAGAACTTCAGTAATTTTTTTAGATGGATATGAATGCGTAGATGGTCAAAAGACTTCTGGACAATGTCCTTGGCAATCAGCTCTACAGAGTCCTGCAAGAGCAGACATTTGGACAAGATCCCTGGGAATATACTACAGGTAGTTAAGGTGGGCAACAAATTCCACAGTGAGCACATAGTCACATAAAATCTAGATATCTACATTCTCCTGCCTTTTCCACAAGAGGGGTTGGATTTGTAATCCTCCTGAGTCCACTTTTGCTTTACTTGCTAAATGATCCAGCAGAGAAAAACATACCAAACTTGTGGAATATAGCTCTACAGGATGTAGTAAATGGTCAGGAGCCTGCATGTGTTCCAACTCAATCAAAGACTTGTGTGACCATGAAAGGACAGTTTTCCATGATTAGCTATTATAAAGCAAAGAAAGAAACAACAGACAGAAAGGAAAGATATGCTCGTTGCCTTCTTTTTTGTTGTTGTTGCTCTCATGCTCCTGGAAAGCAAAGTTAAGCAAACAAACCCTGAACTCATTTTTTCATCAGACATCTCTCTGTCTTAGAGATAATGCTGAAATCCATCTCTAGTTCTTCATTATGTCCATATATACAGCTTTGGAATGATAAACGTACCCTCTCTCACAGATCTCTCTTATCATAACACCCTTGGCATACATCATGCAACCCAGCTAACCCAATAGCATATTGTTATCTGCCATAGCATGCTGAATTGACCCATCCTTAGTAAATGTATTTAATACTTAAAAGAAAAAATTTCACATGATGCAGAAAATTACATTAAATCTAAGTCTTATAAATATGGTCCTTAACAAAAAGCTTTCCTACACCTTCAAACACACCCAGCATATAGAAAGTTAGAAGCATATAAAATACTTCAAAAGACTAAGCAATTGTTAAAAAGAAAATAGAGCAAATTTTTGTTACACATACTATTTTTTTTTCTTTTTTAATGTGGCAATGCTTTGTGCTTTATCAATGTAAATTACTTCCTCTGTCCTTTCCTGCCCTTTCTAAATCCTTGAGCAAGCTCAAGGAGGAATTGTACCTGTATGATTCTTAGCTTTTTAATACATAAACTGTTCCAGCTTGCCTTATTTCTCTAGACCTCAACTACGGAAGGGTTCTATGAATGATTTAACAGTAGACTTCCTGTTTTACAGTTCTATTATGAAATTTGCAAAAACAAAAGCATATTTTGAAAAAAGTACTTAGAAAGTCTTAAAAAACCAATTAATAATGGTACTCAAAAAAAAACTGAAAAGAATAGAGATGATGCCACAGCTAAATTTTCATAGAATAACCTTGTTACAAACATTTTTTAATGCAGATTTTTAATTTTTGATAGACAAAAAGCAAGATAAGATAGTCAGCATGTAGTTAGAGTGTATAACATGATTATATGACAAGAGTTGCTAGTTGAATCCTAACTCAAAACAGGGCTAAATATGACACATTGCTCAGGGCCACGTTCATCCGCATGTTGGTTACCTCTAAGGATTGAAATTCCATAGTCTTCTTGGAGAACTTAATTAAATATTTAACCACATATATAGGGGTTATGTAACACGTTCGTTATTTTTTTTCCCCAAATGTGTAATTAAAATTTAGTTTCAACATGTATCCATTGCCTGTTGGCCCATCATAGCATATAATTCAAATTCTTGCTTTGTCTTATCTATACTCTCACCTACTAGGGAAACATAGCCAGTAACAGGATTCCTTTATTCTGCTTTGCAGCACAACTTCAGCTCTACTGAGCTTCACTGATGTCAATTTATTCATACGAGACCTTCTACTTGCTCTTTACATTTCTTGCTGGTTTTACTTTCAGCTGTGCTTTGGCTTTCTTAACTCTATATTTGTTAGGGAACTGTGATCAATAAATTGCTGGATTACTTGCACCAAAGTGTATTGCCCTTCATCGTGTTTTAGGATGGTTAAAATCCACCATGCCAGATCATACATCATGCTGCTTGCTATTGCAGAGATGTCCCATTTACTTCAACCCTATAATGTGCTAAACATACTCTGAAGGACAGACTGAGTATCCTAATTTCAAAAGTGCTTAACATAGAGCAGCTACAAATACCTTAAAGCATGAGGAAAAAAAAGTTATTTACAGAACCAACTACAAGAACCATCAATCACGTATAGGTTAAGTTTCATAAAGTATGTATTATAATATCAAAGCCATATTAATTGCATCCATTCCAAATACTTCCTAAGGAACAAAACCTAAAATATTAGCAAGTGCAATAAATAAAGTTCAAAGATATCAAAAAAGTGTTACCAAAATGGTAACACATCCAGACTCAACTGAAATCACTCTGTTTTCCTCATTACAAAAATATAGTTGTGCTAACGTTGGTATACTGTCTCCCTAATGCACTGTCATTATTAAAAAAAAGGAGAATTGCAATGTAGGGGCTACATATGAAATTGTTTGATGTCAAAGCACCTACTGAAGTAAAAACTTAAATTCAAATGACTTCAAAACATTTTTATCTTCTGGGAAGAACATATTTTCTCCTTCCCAACTACTTTTTTTTTTTTTTAAAGTTATTTATAGACAATGACAAATAGAGAAAAGTGAGAAGCAGTTCTGTGTTAAGTAAAATTCATTCTATTGATTTTGTAAACAACAAAAAAAATAACAAGGCTACAGTGTTCTTGAGAAAGGTAAAGCAAAGGAGAGAAAAAGGTCTAGAGAATAATTCATTCTTGCTTTCTATGCAATATTTAAGTTTCAAGACCAACTAACAGGAAGAATTTATTTGGAGAAACGCTGACATCAGACCAATTCAATTGGTGTAGCATGGTATTAAAGATACCGAGTCACCTAAACATAATACTGAAAATCAGCTTCTTCCATAAAACTTCCACAGACACTGAGGACAAAGCTAGGTTAGAAGCATAGCTGACACGATGGTATTGTCACAGACTAACCCCTAGAAGAACACCAGTGCTGCTAAAAGTTTGAAACTGCCACAAACCTCAAATGAGAAAAGTCAGGGGCATCTACATTGTACAGCCCTGTGTGTTCATAACTATATTGCTAGCTGTTTTCAAGTTAACTCAAAGAAGCAATACTTCTATGACAATTTTAGTGGTTGACCACATGGAAAACACTATTGGGAAAATAATTAACACATAAAAGTCTTTAATCCAAGGTAACGTGCAAGTAAGTAAAGGAAAAAAAAAATATGATCACCAAGTGACAAGTAATTTTGGTATATTTTTTAAAGAATTCTAGGGACATCCGATCATGTGTGGCCATGATTTAGAAACTACAAATCTAAATGAAGCAATAAAAAGGTTACAATGAATATCACCATTCAGAAAGCCTTTAGGGGTTTTATCTTAGTTTAATTATAATCAGCTCTGAAAGGAAAACTAAGAATAGTAGTTTTAAAGAAAAGACTGAAACTTGCAACAAAAAACCCATGTGATTGGTATTAATCATTAAAATTAGAACTAAGCAGTCTCCTTCCCTCTGCCCCTAAACATTTCTCACCAATTTGGGATCAGTTTCTTCATTAAGAACTGCTTCATTTTTAATAAGAGCAACTCGTTGTGCAAACCTGCAAGTTGATATAGATTCCTAGAAAAAGAAAAAAATCTCGGTTATCTTAACACCCTGCAACTATAGCAGACTGCTGATGACCTTGCTGAACTAAGTTTCTTTTTGTGTGCATGAATACTCCCATCCAGCACATGGAGTGAAACTGCAGCCTTAAGTATTGTTCCCTCCTTTGAGATCAGCTAATACTTACATGCCAGAACAAAAAAAAAAAAAATAAATGTGCATCCCTAATGAATAAAACCCAAAAAACTGACCTCCATTAGCCAGGGGTTACAGTCATGTTTAATCAGCTGTATGATAAAGTTTTCTGGGTCTTGCTATTGTAAGGATAAATGTAAGAGTTTACAAATCTAAAAATTAAACATTAAGAGAACATCACTATAGGTACAAAATGGTATCACAGAATCAAAGTAATTTTGTAGTAACGTAGAAATAATGTTTAACTTTCCTTTTGTAAGGATGAGAATGAAAGTATATACGCTTGAATTTAAAACTGTAATAAAAGTCAAAAGATGAGGATATTTTCTTAACTGAAAACTTTTTTTTTTTTTAATATATAGAAATAACAAACAAACCTCTATGTTTCTTTTGTCTAAAGAGAGAGTTGCAATCATTGTGGTCATGCAGTTTCCTCCCAGACTGTCCCTTAGCACCGAGGTCATCATGGAGTTTCGATAGGGAATGTGGGATCTGTTTTTCTCTGCAAGTGCAATTATTACCTGGAACAACAGTAGAAATAGAAAAAGCATTCAAATTTACCTATCAATAACTGACATAGGAAGAGAAGAAAAACAACCTGTTTAGCAACTGAAACTTCTAATACAGTAAAAGTTACAACTACGCATGCAGTTAGCTGAAAAACTCTGATTTTATTGGTATAACTTTCACTTCAGCTTCATTGTGTCTGCATCTTTGTAGGCACTGAACCTAAAAGCCAAATATGGCTAATGTTATTACATGCTAGCTTTACAGTCACTCAGCAGTATGGAAACTGAACATAACATAAAAATAACAGATTTTCCTAAGATGTAGTAACTTACTGAAGATACCTTTATCCTAGAATAATATTAAAGTAAAATATGAATAGTATTCATGTAGAAACTTCCCTAACATTGGCTGAAGCACACTTTTAAATGACACAGTCTTAAGGCACACGGTTCTTAGAGAGATCAGTCCACTGATTTCCAAGAAAGTGCCTTGAAAAATGCATACGCTATTAAAAGAGTGCACTATTACAGTGTACCACCAGAGGAAAACAACAACGCTGTTTGGCATATACGTCTTGGCCAAAAAGGAAATGATACACCTAACATTCTCAGCTTTTTACATTATGGGACCTGATCATCATTAAATAAAAAGCTAAATTGTTTTTCAACAGACTGGGGGGTAAAAGATTTGAAATGATAGCTGCCCAAGCACTGTACTTAAAAAAAAAAAAAAAAAAAAAAAAAAAAAAAAAAAAAATCACAACTGTAGTTACATGAGCTGTGCAAGCTATTGTAAGTGGCTAGGAGTTGGTTTTCCTTCAGTAAACATTCTATAGCTCCATACATCTTTTTTAATACAAAAAGAAAAATTGTTGCTTTAGAAAATTTAGTACTAATATTTTTGTTGGCTCCTTTATCTTAAAAGTCTTCAAAAAGTTCAAATTTCTTATTACTATAAATCTTATGCCAGCAGTCCTCGGGGGAGTCGATGATAATATGAAAATTATCATCACGTAAAGGAATCTGAATACAGTTTCCTGGATCCAGGTTTAAAAATCTTGTGTACTACAGCTCATTAGATGAAAAGATACTATCTTACATACTAAGTAATATTCCAAACTAACATACATATTGTATTAACTTACACTAATATAGAGCATATATTAAATAAGTATACTCTCAGATTCTTCTGTACGGAGATTACAATCCAAATTGGTAAAATATGATAAGAGCCAGAGGGAAGATATCTTACTTCTGCTAATAACAGCAACTATGTTCAAGAAGTTCAATTTTTGCTGAAGTTTGTGCAGGAAGTCTGAAGCTCAGGAAGAATTTGAGCTTTCCGACACTGTGCTGAAAATCTACATAACTATCTCTCATGATGCTGAAGCCTCTGTCACATACAAGAGTCACATAACTCAGGAGAAGATGGCATTAAGTCCCTCAGGTAAAACCTCACCTAAATCAATTTCACAATCCAGTCAAGAAATCCGTAAAAGAAAGGTGGACAAATATAAAGGATAAGGAAATTATGCTCTTTAACCAAGTGACAGAGACCAGCGTACATTATCCAGAATCCAGAACTGACCTGAATCTTCTAACAGCCAGCAAGGCGTGATAACCATATAATTGGCTTATTCTGACATGATTTAAAAGGACATTCATTATCATTGTATTATGGAAAGATTATTATTATTTTTGATATTGTTAGGTCTGATCTTAACAGACCTTAATAATATTACTGAACAAGGACTGCAATATGATTATTTAAATCACAGTTTAAGGCAGAGAGTTTCATTTCAACCAAGTGAAATAAACTAACTTGAGACCTCATTAATCTGCTAAACCTGAAAGTTATCAGATATAGCATCACTTTTTGTAAAATTGCACCCTTAATGAAGCATAACAGCAGAGAGCAGTTACAGTCACTCACATATAGCTTAGCTTCAATGAAAAATTTAGGAAAAGCATTAAGCAAAAAATAAGATTTGAGACTTACCATCAGTTATTATGTTATGCTCAAGAGTCCCTGTTCTTGCTTGTATAGCTAATGCAGCCCTGTGTTTTAATTACTAAGATTTAGATAAATCAGAATTTTATTTCAGATAAGGAATGGTCAACTCAAACACTTTTAGAAACTGCAGCAAATACAGTCTTGATCAACTGAATGTGGAAACCAATATTAAAAACACACTGAACATTGTTCACTGGAATTGTAGTAAAAGTAAACAGCTTCATGCTGTTTGAACTTTACCTGCTCTAAATAATGTAATGATAAGTTGATATATTTGGCTTCTGTCAGTAAATGACCTCCAACTCCAGTCTTTGCAACACGCTCTGATCCTGCAAGGTCTACTAAGTGCAACTTAGAATGTCGGATAGTTGGAGATCCAGGTTCCTTACTAGAGATGTGAATAGTGAAAATGCAGTGAGATCGAGTTGAGGCTTGGTTCACTGGGGTCTACAACAAAAGAAAATTGAGAGTATTTAATGCTTATTTAATATATCCATTTTGCTTTTCATATCTTTAAAATTAGGAAATTGTAATTATCTAATTCATGAGCTACTTCACCTATAATATCCACGCAAGAAGAAACCAGGAGGTTTACCCACTCACTTTCCAGTCAAGTGCTTGGATAATTTTAGTTGAGACAAACTGTACTGAAAGCGAGCAGTTATGCTTCTGTTCCTTCTGAGATATTCTATTACTGAGGACATCAGCAAAGCAGCTGGCCTCACTATACTAAGGAATGCTACTAGTAAAGGACATACAGATCACAGAGCATTTTAATAATTCCTGATCACCAAGTGGTTACCTTTTGCCCTGATATCATTGTGAACAGCTCTTCCCTCCCCTCCTTCTTGTTCTGTTTTCTTATATTCAAACAGGTTTGAATGTTAAATATTCTTTGAAAGCTAAAATGCATAATGAACACATCTGGAGAGATACAGAAAACAGTTAAGCTTGTTTGTTAAAACTCCTTTCTATAAAACTGTCAGACATGAAAATTCTCTACTGTTCATAAATCAGAATTTTCTGTAGTCTTCGTTTTGCTCTTCACATACTTAAAGACCACCTTTGAGTTGTCCTTGATCACCCTTGCTAGATTTGATTCCAAGCAGGCCTTAGCTTTCCTGGTCACATCTGTGCACACAAACTTCACTTCTATATTCCTCCCAAGCAGCCAACCCCTTTTCCATATTCTACTGGCTTTGCACAAAACCTGGCTTCTAGTTTTCAATCTCATTACCAGAATTAGTTCATTTTAACCATTTTGCTAGATATCAGCATAGCTAAGAATAGAATTTTCTGTAAAACTTTAGACTAAAATTTTCATTTTTTCAAAAAAAAATTAACTTTGCCAACTCACAAGTTTACATATTATGACTGAATTTTGACAAAAGGTTTAGCTTTGAATATATATATATGTATTAAAGAGTCACAGAATTATAAGGACTGGAACCTCCAGAGTCCATCTAGTTCAACTTTCAGATACGTATTTATATAGTTCCTGGCATACTTCTTTAGTTAGAAATATGGAAATTATTGGCCACTTTTTAGACTCCTTACTTTCTTTAGTTTCCCAATACATTTAGGATGGGGAACAAAACTTAAAGCAACACCCACATATTTATTTTTATCTTCAAGTGATCAGATACCATCACACATGCATCTTCCTTTTAATAATAGCATCTAAAAACTTTTAGTTGTATCTGCTGTTAGAAATATAAAAAGAATTCTTATTATGCTCATTTTATAAATGGCAAATGGATTTGCAAATTGCATATTTGAATATGTACTGAGATTAAAGATTTGCTACACCAATCATTTTTATTTATAAACTCTTACAAGTAAAGCAGCATTGTTATCATGATATAAATATTTGACTTGCAAAAAAAAAAAAGGTAGCAAAGTAAATTAATAACTTTATTTTCGGTTAACAACTAAATTAAAAAAGTCTAAAAAAATCCTGATTAAATTCTACAATTTGATCTCTTGTCTGCATGTTATTTCTGTTATACTGGAGCAACTATTTTCCAGTCATATCTAGGGATTCAATATACATTTGCCAACACATTACTTCTTTTCCCCCTACACTCTGCTTTGATATGAAGCATGCTAGATGTTCAAATAGCTTGCCAGCAACACGTTGAAGATTTTTTTGTTAATTTGATAAAAACAGCTCTTAACAGAAAAACTGCAAGCTGAACATTCCTAGTAATAGGAATAGCTATTACCTTTTGGTTGAATCAACTATAGTTCAATTTTCCAGCACCGATCTCCAGCCCTGGTGCAGCTTGCTGCTCCTCTACAGCACCAGCATAACTGAACTGGTACTGGGAATTGATCCAGTTAAAAAAAAATAAATGCCTGTAAACCACCTGAATCAGCTTCTTGTAGCAATCACAGTGCAGATGTACAAAGCACTTGTACAAGAATAATTGAAAATGGCAGCACAGAGTGTATGAACAAGTAGGTAGTGACCAGGAATAATTTTATTAATGCTGCAAGCTTAAACATCTGTAATAAAATTACAGTCTTAGCTGTATTTCCTAGCAGGGTGAAACTCAGCGGAAAAGTTTTGGTTGTTTAGCTAATACAGATAAGGAATTTTGGAATAAAAAAAGGCAAACCACTGGCTCTACTTCCAGATTTCTAAGGATCATTCCATAATCCTGTATAGCATATTAGAATACAGCTACATGATACGATGCCTTCAGGGACAAAGCCAAACAAAGGGGCACCGAGTGGTGGCATGGAAACAAAAATAAACAGGTTCAGAGAAAGTTACAGGTCCATGAAGTTTGAAAAGCAAGAAAGCTCTCCTAAGAATAGGTAAAATACAGTCTGTACAACAATTCTGATTTATTTATTTTACTATGAGAGCTCTGATTTTACTATTTGCAGCTTGGCAAAACTGGAATGGATATTCTATTTTTGCAGCTCTGAAATCTCAGGAAAATTAAAATTTAAGGACATTCTTCACTACAATCATTGCACGAGTCACACTGCAGTGCAGACAAGCCTAAGCCAGACTAAATATCAGTATGAGTCTAGCTTTGGAAACACAGGAGATGAGGAAAAGCTGCTAAACGTATTCAAGAAACAGAAGATCATACTTCAGAACAAGCATTCTTCAGTTTCACTGTGCAGTAAAAACTCATGTATTTCAATATATACTTTTAGTAAAAGCTGTTTAACCCCAGCAGAGGGGAAAGAAGTTAAAAAAAGGAAGAAAACAGGCCTGAACACGTAGTTTCAGAATTCCAAATGTTAGCTCAGTACAACATTTGCACTATTAGGAATTCATTGTCTATGGCAAAACACAACTTGATTTTTCATGTTAAAAGTAGGTTATGATGGATTGGTCATTAGATACTCCATTGTTTTCTTCTCAATTTTTTTTCGAATGTAAAATGAATGAAGCTGATTAGAAAGTCACTGCTTAGAATTCTAAACTGTTATTTTAATACGGTCCTTCTTCATAGTGGTATCATGCTTTAAACAATGCACTGGTAGAAATGAACTGTAAAAATGTGTATCTCCATTTTGCTGTTCTCATATAACAGAACCGTAAAGAACCCTCACAGGAAGTGCAAGGCACAAATTTAAACAGACAACAGTTCATTCAATTTCAGCAGACACAGATGAGCCCTGAGCATGTCAATAAAGAGATTGGGCTGCATGACCTCAAAAATCTCTTGCATATACTTTCCAGTATCAGAGCAAACACTGCTGCTTTACCACAGTGTAATCTGGAAGGAAACAATATTTTACTGAATACCTGTTTTACTATAAGAGTACATGAAAAGCACAAAGCAACAGAAACGTCAGTGTTTTCAGTCCAAAATTAAGGACATTTTAAAATATTTTTACAGTCATATATGGAATTTTTGACCATCGTGATTCAGGTGTTTAGGGAATTTGAAAATAGAAAAAGCCAAACAAAATCTGCTAAACAGTATCTCAGAACTTACTACAAAGTTCCTTCAGTGGCTTTTGGAGATCATTTTGGCTTTGTTAGCAGTATTCCAAACATATGTATATGAAATCATACTCACTCTAATTTGATGAGATGAAGGGAAAAAAAGAAGAGGGGAATGGACTGGCTTTTAGCAGATGGTTACTATTGTGAAAGCTATATATAGAACAACAGATGAGCTGCAGTCACTTTTAAAGAAATTTTTTTTTTTTTTTTCCATGAATTCTGTGACATTATAAACCACATAAGCAGACTTCAGATTCTTTGTGACATCCGTGAAAAATACAAAGGAATTAATAGGTCAACTGTTGCTGCCCATTTGTGGCATGGTAAAAAGAGGAATTCAGTAACATATCTTTCAAGGTCACATTTTCATAAAGCAACATTGTTTGGTTTGATGATGGAAAATATAGATAAGCCAGATTTCCAGGACATGCAGTCTAGTTGACTTTTCAACAAGATCTGGGCAGACCTGGGGCTGCTGAAATTAAATAAAATGTTTTATGCCACGTAACTATTATATATTACTATTCATACAGCAGTTACAAGAAAGTGGTTTCTAATTAAATGAAAACCCACTGGGCGACCAAATTGCAAGAAGCATCCAATTTGGATGCGTCTGTCAAGCATTATCATCTCACAGAAGGTCTAGAAATTGTTGCAGCCCAAGTAATCCACCTTTTCAATTGTATCTATCTTACAAGAAATGATGCATTTCCCAATCTTCTGTTTGCTGAAGCTAGTATTACAAGTGTTTTTAGTACAAAGAATAGTAAGAAACTGGAGGCTACTGGCCTCATTAGGGTTCTTAATGACCGAGGCCTTTAGAAGGAAAAGCTTCTTAAATTGAAAAAATATATGAAAGACTGAAAACAAGCATTAGACCTACACAAGCTGCCACAGTCTGGAAGAATGTATTGATTATAGCTGCCAAATACTCCCAGAGAAAATGCAGAAGAGTTCAGGACAGCTGAGACAAAAAGATCTCACAAGCATTAAATGCAGCCATTCAGTCTGTATCACAAACTTAACTTGGCTGCTTAATATTGCTTCAGTGGAATCTTTTCTTCTTTGAATCGAACTGTTCAGACACTGAAAAGAATATGATTTTTTTTTGTATGAGCGAATTAGCAAAAAACCAATGCACAAATGAAGGAAGGTTGATCCCCCTGTTTATGGGAATAGCCCCATTTTCTTGAGAGAATGTCTCAGTGGAAAGGTACAAGTTTTTATTTTTCTCTGTGCTCTTTTTCATTATCAAGTGTTTAACAAGGACTGGTAGAAAGCACTGAGAGCATCCAATGCAGATACCAAACAGACTTCCTCTGGTCTCTAGATACTACCAGATGGATTACTGAATAAAGGAATTCTGACAGATTTAGTCCTTTTACAGTTCAGATGGCAAGAAAATAGCTGCTGTGTACTACAAGGTTGATAAGAAAGCAGCTTAATGCTACCTGTTTTTCTGGTTGAAATTCATCCTTAAAATATTCTAATGGTTCATAGAAGAGTACAAATTGCAAGGTGAAAGGAGCAGAGACCCTTGTGTTGGAAAGCAATAAGTATATCTGCCTAACCCTTCAGGTTTCTACAGAACCATATTATGTGGGAGAGTTTGTAAATTCAAGAGTAGGAAGTTCCTGCCTTCATATTTGGTAGATGATTGAGATCTTAGCTCTTCTTTAGTTCCCTCTGATTGATACAGTTGAAGTGGAGGGGACTTCTGGAAGTATTTAGGTATGCTTGTCACAGTTACAATTGCAAATTCATTGCTATGAAAAATACAAAGTAAATGTTATCTGACTTCCCTGATTTTGAAACCCAATGCTCTATGTCTTACCATTGCATAATCACAATAAGTACAGTTTCCCCTTTAGAGCATGGTAACTGAGGTAGCTTTAAGTAATTATTTCCCAGGGAGAATATTATTTACATTACACAGTGCCTTTTATCCATATGAATCCTAGAGCATTTTAAGGACTACTCAAAGCAATATGTATGACACAGTAATTGCTTTACCACATACTGAAATGAAAGCACCTGCGCTGAAATGCTGATGCCATTTGCTGCTGATGTTGCTATACAGCAGGCTTGTAAGAGTAGAAATAACTTAGCAACTGATACCAATGAGCAATCTTGGAAAGCAGAACATTCTAATTCATTACAGAATGAAGCTCTAACTTGGATAACACACTTTCTTAGCAAGTGTCACTAAATCTGGTACGTTCACATGTTCAAATCCTGTTTTTTGTATTTCCTCTAGAAAGCAATGAATTCAAACACTACCAGTGGCTCCCTAAATATACTTTTGAGAACAATAATGGACAGTAAAAATAAAAGAAATGAGTCCAATTCACAGGTCACAAGTCAGTCCCCATAACTATCCTTAAATGTTTTAAAGTTTCCTTCTTTCTTGAAAAAACATACTTAAACATTGCCAAAATCTAACTGCTTCTCCCATGAGTACTTTAAATGTTTTAAATGATGGAACAAATACTGTGCAGTATACACTGTCTTCCAAATTTAAACAATGGAGTATTATAGTTGCAAAACCATGGAGTAAAAACATTTCCTTCCACAGTAAAATGAAGCGATTCTTCATTAGAGGAAAAACAAACGCTAAACATACCCACAACTGTAGTATTCAAAAGTGTCAATCTCACAAAAAGATTTTAAAGTTTTGAGATTGATATGTGCTCCTGGAAGGCTACTGTCTCTACCTTATTCTGCTGTTTTAAAGGAAATACTAAAAAGAACTAAGAAATAATTAAATCACAGAGGTTCAGTATATTACTCCAAAGGATAGCGATAACAAGAGCTTCTGGTTTCAAGATATTAGAAAAGAACATTTAAACTGAAGGCATATTAATAGTATATATACAAAAACAAAATGACTGTGAACATTAATGAAAACTAAACGAGCTTTTTAAGATGCCTTTGCTACCAGTCATATATGCAAATTAATTTTTGAAATACCTTGTTTGCTTGTATCTGAGCTATCTAATACAATTGATTTAAAAATGTAAATATAAATAAATTCATATTTTTCCACTAAATTACTGCTGAGATCCTTATGCTTTCAAACAGTACAAGAGACTATGCTTCGTAGGGATCACACAAATGAAAGAGCAGCCAACACAATAATCAGTATTTTGAGTTTGTACTCTTCCCATTTCCTCCTGGCAAAATATAAGAGAAACATTTCCTATTTAGATTTTTATGTTAAGAAGCATTTATGCATTCAGGTTTTTTGTTTTTTGTTTTTTTTTTTTTAATTTTTTTTCATTTCTATAGCCCATAGCACACATCAAAGCTGGAACAAAGTATTGCTCTCATACTGGGCTATAAAAATCAACTCTGCACTAATTAGAGCAGGTTAATATCCCCCCCCATCCCCATCCCCCCCCATCCCCCCCTTACTACCTACATGATTTGTATGGGTAAGAAGTATCCTGTTTTAAGTTTTCTTTTGGGTTCAGTTATTTAATGAATAAATGTAGCCTACAGAATATCTTGAAAATTATTAACACTTCTTGTTATTACAAGGGCAAAAATACAGCCATAAAGCCCCAAGTAACCATTCTTATTTTCAAAACAGTACCACAACTTTTCAATAAAGGATTACCACAGGGCTAGGCTATTAGACTGCCATCCTGCCACATTTCTTATTCAATCCATGGCAGTTATTTTAGTCCTAAATTCCTCATCATTAAAAAAAAAAAGTGATAGATAAAGCAGTTTTGTTTACTTACTTTTCTATTTAAGTTAACTCACCTTATGTCTTTTAAAGCTTACTTCAATAGAGTTTTCATTTTTTCTGAGGTCAGGAAGCATTACCACAATTCTATTAAGGTTTAAAAACGCGAATCTCTAGAGAACTTATAGTTGATGTCATAAACCTCTATCTTAAATCACATAATTTATCTCTAATTTCTGAAAACATTCACTCCATTAAGTCATATCACAAATTACTCCCTTCACCTTAGGTCAGAAAGGCCAAAGGATAACAAGTGGTAAGCTTTGTAGCATCTAGGGAGAAGCACCACTCAGAAAACTCTCTGAATTGAAACATACCTGTCACAAAGCAACAACGAGATAACTACCTTAAAAAACCTCTACAATGAAACCCACCTACATAGTCTTTTTTTTTTTTTTAAATCACATTAGCATTTACACAAAGTGTATATTGCTGCAATAAGCAAGAAAATATTCCCTCAGCATGTTGGTGAACATTTTTTTTTACTACCCTAAGTTAAATAGTACTACAGAAAATTTTATTGCATGTAGTTAATAATAGTAAAAGATACTCACATTAGTGAATTTTCTACCAGTGTTATTGACAAGTTTCCAGATTTCTGAAGAAAAAACCCACCACAATGCATAGCACTACTTATAATTTGTATTCAAACACATCTTCATCTGTATCACCATATGAACTAGCAGCCAGCAACAACAGAGAGCTACTTACTTGACCCTATGCTTCAAAATTCTTCCTCCTCACTAGCTTACTACATACCTCGTTAGTCAGAGAGGAAAAAAAAAAAAACAACCAGAAAGCAAAAAAACAAACAAAAAACCTCTAGCAGATTCTAAAATGCGATTAGCTGCACTACAGCAAATAAATACTAATGGTACTGTAACATGATAGAAAACACAACAGTGAAAACAGAGCAGCATGATCCCATACTACAACAAACAAGGGTTCACTCAAACATGACAGCCATAGATGCAGAAAATCCAGGAAAGAAGCTGCTTATCTGCAAAAGTCCTTACCCATAGAGGGATCTCCAGCAAGACACCCTTACCTTCACAACAAACCCTTAAGTGATGTCTGGGAAGGGGTGGAGTCTGGATCCACTCCTTCCAGTCATTGCATGCACCTGAGTTTCCCCGAGGTGGCCCTGCCTTCCCACCAGGTGCTCAATCATTGGTTTGAACCCTCAGTTAGCATTCCCACTACCCACCCATATTTTATAAATGAAAAAACACATTTTTGTTTTCCTTGTTTTAATTACAGCATATTATTTAATCAAAGGCCACCGTTCAGAATCACTAAGGAAAACAAAGTGAAAGTTATAATCAAAGAAATGCTTTAATTACATTGTGGAAACACACTTTTAAAGGAAGAATTTCACATTCATTTCTGAGGACTTCCAAAATATGAATCTTTTGAGGAGATGTTTAGAAATGCTATAATTCTTTTGCAGTCAATTAAGATTTGTAGGAGCAGTTCTTACCTCAGCAATCATTCTGTTAGTGTCTCCCAAGAAGAGCAAATTTAGTGCTTCCTCTTCATTGCTTGCTTGCTGAAGAGATAGGTTTTTCAGGTGAATGTTCTGGTCCGGGTCTTCCATTATTGTCACTTTTCTATGTGATAGGAAGAAAGAACAGAGAAATAGAATTACTGTACAGTTAACTTTGTTCTCTATTTTTATTTTGATTGCATTAGAAGGTAACATCTAAAAATGCAAAATAATCAAAACACTGAAAATATCAAATGGTGAAGGCATAAGTGAAAGGAAGTATTTTTTTTTAGTTTTATACTACCATCTTTTTTTATTCCTTTATCCAAATGGAAAAAGAAATTATAAAAGCTATGCCTACTGGAGAACACTTCAGAACTGTTTTTTGGTAAGGTAGAATGAAATCTCAAGAATAAAATGTTAGATGAATCATCACAAACAAATAATGAGTAGGGCTTCTGTCTGCTATTGCCAGTTATTAAGCACTAATGAAGCGTAAAACTTAACATAATTATGATGAAAAAAGAGGGATAGAATATTTCAGGACCATCACACCTGTAGCCAACATGATTCTAGTAATTTGCATTTTTTCAAGACTATTTCTCTTCTCATTCTTTGAATGCTGCTAATTAAAAATGTAAATGATTCTTTTCTTCATTAAAAGCAAGCAAATAAAAATAGGATGTTTTTATTTATTTCCTCTGAAGCTAGAAATTTTGTAAGATGTACCTCTTCAAGCCTTATATTTCAGAAGGTAGTTAAAAGGAAATGGCCTTAATCACAAAGATGTGGTAGATACTCTATGCTTAGAGGCATTCAAGGTCAGGCTGGGCTAAGCTTTAAGCACCCTGATCTAGCTGTAGGTGTCCCTATTCATTGCAGGGGAGTTGAACTATATGACCTTTAAGAGACCTTTTTAACTCAAATGATTCTACGATATAGCAAAACTCTAAGAAAATTACTTACCATCACTGAAACTCTTTCTGAATTACTAAACAGATTTTTTTTACATAAGAAATTTTTCTTTTAATCGAGTAAGTGAAAGTTACGCTTAATTAGCTTTACTGAGTACCCGTTAGGGTCTCCTAAGCTAGTGCAGCCTGTAATATCCAAAATACAAGTCAAGTAGTTGCATTACTGAATTTGGAAAGCTCACTGAGTTAAGGCCATTCAAAGTGTTAGTAAGTGTAGTAACTGTGTTAAAAGTGCAGTAACTGCTGAGTCAAGGCCTTAATTACTGATGGAACACCTGAGGAAAGGAGTGGGTCAGCCCTGGATGCACAGGTGAAGGCAATTCAACTGTGCAATCAGAAGGGATGGAGCCTGGTTGCACCTCTCTTAGACCCTATTTAAGGGCTGACTACCCTTAGGAAAGGGTGGTGGTTGGTTTTTTTTTTGTTGTTTTTTGTTTTCCTCTCTCCCTCTCCTGGAGGTTCCTGCTTTGTGGAGTTAGCTCCTTGGAGCTAACTGTGAGCCTATCTCTTCAGAGATGGGTGAGCAGTCCTTATTCCTTTTGTTGTAACACAACACTTTTCTATTATGTCTGTCTCTGTTGTCACATTTCTTGTACCACCTTTCTCTTGTGTTGGTCTTTCTGATAGTTACATATGCAAATTATAAGGATAATGTTAATGATAATGATAATTATAAGGATTTTCCTGGAGGAAAATAGAACTTTAAGTTTAAAAAGGATCTTTTTCTGTATCAACAGTAAAAACAAGAAACACAAACAAAGAACAAGAACCCAACAGTTTATGTGTATGTGTATTTAAATATATAAACATGTACATATTTGAAGATCCTTAAGGTTAACCACAAGAGGGAGTACAGGGCTTGAGTTTTTATCTGTAGATGTTTATTGTGCATTAATTAGTCCAAGCTACCTCAAAAACATAAAGGTTAGATTTTTGGTTTGGTGTTTGTCTATTTTTTTTTTTCTGACAAAATTTGCAGAAACAAATTATGCAGCCAAGCAGTATTCTGTAGTATTACTCTTAAATATTACAGAAGCTATTTATCCTTTGGTCAAAACATTGGAGTGGATATACATAAATAATCTGAACATGTTGCAATGCACGTACTATTTTCAGAAAGAAAAATGCAAGTAAACATAGACACACTGTTTCTCTAGTAAGCATAACAATTGTTTTTACAAGTATGATTGCTGCCTGTTTAAAGCCCTATATTTTTGTGCTCTAGGATAAAATAGCCCCAATACAGTTATAAAAACCTGCTTACTCAACTGAGAACATAACTCTGAAAGCACAGTTCTGCTCTTGCATATCAATATTTTGATAAAGCTGTGTCTGCTTTAATGCTGTCTGTGCATGCCTCACATACTAAAGCCCGTAGATTTTTTTAATTAAAATACCATGTCTTGATTAATTTTAAAATTTTCAAACTGTACTGTAAGAATCATCTCCCTCTTTTTATAATACAGGAAAGCAGTGTTGCTTTAATATGAACATTTGGCATAGTTCTAGAACTTTTAATCATACTACAATAGTTTTTCTAATAATTTCCAAACAACAAAGATATTAGCTTGAACAAAAAGCCTTGGAAGATTATTAAAATAAAAAGAAGACAGTAGGAACATCCCAAACCATTGACAACTTCCTATACAATAGCCTTACAGCTATTAGGAGGATTTCCAAATGGAAGTACAATTTTTTACATCTTAAGAAGCATCTGTTAAAACTGTCTCAAAATGACAAGTTCCAAAATAACAATAAAATGATTTATTTTATTGCACTATAAAATTACTGTATAATATGATGACAGAATTTTATATAGCTTCCTATAAATTAATGAAATGTTTAAATTTCATAGTCTTAACTTGGATCTTGCAGGAACAGCTCTGTTAAGTTTTCCATTATGACTGAAAGAAGGCAAAGAAAAGATTTTGTTTTCTTTATAAACAAAGAATTGTTTCCATTTGGCCTAATGGATGGGAATCTGTAGCAGATTAGGAAACCTGTAGGATGGTGTATGGGAACTGCTGAGTCATGGCCTGAACCTCTGATCACCTGAGGCTAGCAAAGAGTCAGCCACATGAGCACAGGTGAAGGCAATTCACCTGCGCTGCTGGAAGGGGTGGAGCCTGGCTGCATCTCTCCTAGACCCATTTAAGAGCTGGATACCAGTGGGAAAAAACCTCTTTTGGAGATCCCTCCTCTGGAGTTTTGTAGCAAGCCCAGGATGTGGGTAAGTATTCTATCTATTCTCTATTTGTTATTATAATCTACTTAGCCAAGCTCTCTAGTTTATTTTGTAATTATAACATCTTTATATTCATTGATTATACAGATGTGAGCAGCATTTTTTGTGCCTTTATTAACTCAGGCTATTTCCTACATCTGCTGAGCTGCCATAATGTAAGAGAGTCTTACATGAGGAATACTTTCCTGTATGAAATTCACGTTACTTGTAAATATTGATGTTAAAGTTTATTTTGGTTTGTTGATAACATCTCACCAATTTGTATAACAAAAAAAATTTAAAAGTTCTGGAAAGCAAATGACAATTTAAAAAATACATTTCATACATTTATATCTGTCTTTGGGGCTTAAAAATGAAGATATCTAAGATAAGATTATATCAAAAACTTGATAAACATCTAAAAATAATGAACCACAATGATATAATTATATACGAGGTTATATAACATTTACGACTATAATTAGCGGAATACAGTGATACTACCTCAGCATGAGAAGGAGACTGTGCAGATAATAATAAACGTAATAGCTCAAGAGGCCAGAAGGGAGAACTTTCTCCACACAGGATCAACTCCACTCTGTGCACCATGTCATGAGAAAATAAATTCTGGTTCATTCAATGCTCCATGAACTCAGTGCACCTCAAATATAAAGGGACGAACTCACTGCCTACATTCCTCTCTCAATTCTATCTTATTTAAGCAGTTATCTTATTATGCTATTTGTTGTCAGGTCTTTCTTACTGAGATGCAGAAAGAACTCTGCACCTCCTCTTTCTCACCTTGCCTTGGCCCAGTCCAGAATGAGTTAAAACTGAGACATGAGATTAATAGTTCACACATGAATGAAATAGAACTTACAAAATTAATGGACAACTGTAATAATATAATTCATAATAAAATATTTGTTGAATACCGAAGTGTTTCATTTAAAAGTAAAGTCTGAAACAGGACAGCAGTAATCTGAACTGATTTATTTTGCCCCACAGAGAATGTAGATAAATCACTTCAGAAAGCATTCATTGACTTCTTCCTAACCTATTTGTTTTGAGATCATTCAAACATAATGTCATATACATACAGACATAATTACATACATGTAATGTGTAAAATAATGTCCATTCACATTTAAAATGCAATATTTTTAAATTGTAATGAGCATAATCTTTGAGAAACTGATTGAGAGTGGCTGTCTGCTATCTCTCCATTAATAAAGGGGAAGGGCTGACACTTCAATCTAGAGTTTATAGGCAAGGAACAGGTTAATTTGCATCAAAAAGGAGATTAGTGGAAATTATCAAGTTCACTTGTACATAGAAAACTGTCTTGAGCCTTTATGATTTTGTGTGGTGTTGGGTGTTTTTTTCTGTTGAGCAACAGTATGAGAGATTGTCATATTTGCTGTTTCCGCTTTACTTGTCAGTAGTTTAGTAACTCTGTAGGCCGTTGGAGGCAGGTGAAGAAATAGAAGAGTAGAAATTATTCGAAGTTGTTGTTTAATATGGTAATTTAGAGTAAGTGAAAATATCCTATACCAACTCCATGATCCATGACAGTTCTGCATGTTACTAATATGTTATATCATCATTGGTAATCGAATAATTTAGTTGGTTAATAGCTTAAAATCTTTTGTTTTGTGGAATTCTCTGAAATTAATATGTAGTTTAAAAAAAAAAAACTTTTATCTTTCTGAAGTATAAGCTAGGAATGGATTCTCAGAGGATTCGATACAAACTAACCAGTTTTGTTTGCTTGTTGTAGTTTTTTGAGTTAACCTAAAGCATACTAAGTTGTATTTCTGTATCAAAGGTGATTTTTAAAGCATTTTGACCCACAAATGGGGAAACACTTCTGCTGGCTGACAGGTCAGATTAACTGCTGTCCATTCTCCTTGTGAAGCAGTTCCTCAGCTACTGACTTACAGACTCTTATTTTAAGATAAGCCAGCATTAATTTGTCTTCACATGCATGAGTGTCACCTGCCACAATTTGGACAGTTAAAAGTGGCAAATTTTTAAATTTTTTATATGATTTAGTCTATGATTTACAATTCAACAATCTCAGCATTTACGTTTGTTTTATTATTTAATGTTAGGAAAATTTCAAGTTCTTAATAAATAATACAAACCAGTTAGGAAGAACTTATACCAATGGATTATAACTGAAGATAAATTGATTTGATTCAGTATCATAGAGCTACGCAAATCAGACTGTGTAATGGGAAACCTGTTAGAAGACAAAGCCTCTTGCAAAATCTTGGAGAAAAAGAGCTTCAGAAAAACTCCTAATTTAAACAGTCCTGCAAATCATTTATCATAGAAACAAGAGATGGCAGTCAGAATTCAAATACTCATTCATCACCTATATTCTACAGTAGTAGTTTCATGCCTTTCGTATACTTGAAAACAATTTTAATTTTTATTTTCTTGTATAAGCATGGAATGGAATTATTGATATTAAATAAAACTTTTACATTCTAATAAGTCAATTGAACTGAAGCTACATCTGAATAAACTTCACCTACAGTGTCACAGAACTTAAAAAAATAATCCAGCTTTCTACAACAAGAACAAGTTATGCTTGCAAACTAAGGAATACTGTATATTAGGCATTAGGGTATTTCAAAAGGTAATTTTTATGGACTACATGTAAAATCATAACAACTAAACATTTAGAAAACTTTTTTTCCTGTTAAACTAAATTTACTGGGGTTTAAAACTCATATTTGTTTATGTACCTACTAGAAACATGATTGCATTAGATCTTGTTAATGAGCCTGACATATTCAGTATGTTCTTCTTGTAAACATAGAATATTGTTACAGTGCAACTCATGAAAATGTTTGTGTTGTAAAGACTTAGCTCTTTCAAAAAATACAAGCTTGCTATATATAGTGAATATTGTACATTTAGACTGAATCCAAAGTTTACATGGCTCCAAGGAAGAGTAAGAAGCAAAAAGAAAGCATCTTTTCAGTGGAAGAACATAAACGGACATGAATAGTTGGGATGCATATCTACATATGTATAAGTAATGACATAGAAGAGCATGCAGTCTATATTCAACCATTTGTCAGAATCTATTTCCAAAAAAAAATTGAGATTTTTTTTTTAATGAAAGCCTTGTCTCATCTTGAATTGCAGATGAATTTAGAATTCCAGAACTAATCATGCAATCTTTAGATACAATGGGCAATTCAAATTTTTTTGTCATTCAACTCTACCTTAAAAATCAATACTCTTTTCATGCCCTGGTTTTCAAATATTATCAATGACTCTGTTGTGAAAATATTTTAACTTTTACTACACAAATATCATCACTGTGTTTATACCTTTCATTAAACTGATAAATTATATAACCATTAACACAGAGCTTCCTAGGCAGAATTACCTACCTCTGAAGCAAACTGCATCCATCCCATCTTTGCAAGAATGTAGATAACAAGAACATTCCAAAACAATCTGCATACCTACTAAACTAACTAATCTTTTGTTTCCTTCTCTAAAATAATATAATTCTTCAATATTTTTTTGTCTATTGTACATAGTTGGGAGAATATCGTCACAGGTTGCTAATATTTATAAAGCTACAGAAAAACAGCATTTGGCTTTTTATTGTTCTCAAAAGCCTGATGATCCACGGTGGAATTTAAAGCAGTGATATTAAACAACTTCCTGTTAAAGTAAAATAAGCAATAAGGTTTTAAAAAAATATTCCTATGAAAAATGTGCTTTCAAAGAAACCCGAGTAAATTATATTCTTCTGTACTTTGCTTACCACCAGTACAACCCTAAAACGTCTTAAATACATAAAATTCTCATTAAAAAATGAAATATGTATCAGGTAATAAACACTTAATATATTTTAAAGTCTCTGTAACTGCTATTTACTTTGCAATTTGCAAGAACATGTCCAAGCAACTAAAATATAACTGATCATGTAGTTACGCTTTATGCAATTTCTCTCTCATTTTATTTCAGGCCATTACAATTTATTTCTAAAAGTTTAACCCCTGAATATCTTAAAAATAAACAAATGTCTTATTAACTGAATAATTTTACACGATCTTAAATATAAGTGATGAAGGTGTATATTTATTGCAGAACACATACTTTTTGACAACAGAGGTACTGAAATTGTAATAGCCATATATTAGGTCACACTGAAAGCAATACCTCCTATTTATTTCCAAGGAAGCTAAAAACAATACAAAGAGCAGAATAGTACTATTTGATAGAACAGCTTCTCAGCTGCAAAACACTTTTTCAATGTAGTCATCACTGTTAGCTATGCATTTTTACTGGCAATGAATAAGAGCCTGCACGCAATGCTCATAAAATTTAGCACTTGATGGAGATGACCCTCTTTCATAGCTGCTATGATGACAGTGTTGCTAGGAAAATGTTGTCCATTCAGCCCATTCTTCATCAGCCCAAACAGACAGAAGTGAGAAAGTACCAAACCTGGACTATACAGTGGTTGTGGTAGGACAGCCTGGCCAATACTAGCCATGTGTCCATGGTATTCAGATTTGCATGCAGCCTGGCATTGTTGTGTTGCAAGATAAAGGTTTTCTTTTTTCTCTGGCCCGATTTTAAAAGTTTGAGTCTTCAGCTTAGTCAGAATCATGATGCAGCTGTCAGAGTTGATGGTTTGTCTGACTTCCAGGAAATCAAAGAGGGTAACCCTTCTTACATCCCAAAAGATAGCATGCATCATTTATTTGAGCAGTTGAGGACTGTGTATCAAACTTTTTATTCAATGGATAATTTGGGTATTACCACTCCATGGACTGTTGTTTTGACTCTAGCTCATAGTGGTGACACCATGTGTCATCGCTGATGATGATACAATCCAGGTGTCTGGATACCTGGTAACAGTCACTTTCAGCCTCATTTTGGTTCAGTAGGTCCTGATACACATATGTTGTTCTTTCTGTTCCTACGTGAGTGTTCACGGGACCCACTTGGCACAAACTTTGCAATCTTCCAACTTTGTATTGAAGCTGATATTCAACTCCACATGCAGTTCCCTGGTCAAAACCTGCTGATTTGTGTGGATAAGCTGATTGAGACACTCTTCATTTTGTGGTGTGACAGCTGTGCATGGCCAATCTGGAATGTGGCTTGTCTTTCATGTCACTGCTGCTGATGCTCACCACCCATAACCTCACTGTGCTTAACATCAATAAGCTTTCAGTGTCAGTGAATGCCAATGGGTGTCATTTTTCCTGCACTGACAAATTCAGTGACACATCTGTTTCATACACACTTCCATGTTGTTTTTTCAGACTACTTACTGCTGTTTATCTGTCACGAAATGGAATATTAGCCAACGTAATAAAACAGGAGGCATGATTTTCAGAACAGCTGTTGTACATTCATGATAAAAAAAAACCAACAAAAACAGTATTTTATCAATGTTTCATTAAAAAAATGGAGTTCTTCATTATTTTACATGTGAAGTGAAGCTGGGAGACCAATCTGCAGTCCAGTCTCATATGCTGAATTTGTTGGCTTCTTTCTTTTCTTTAGACTACTTTGTCTTACAAAGGCTGATCTTGAAAGATTTTGTAGTTATAGTTCCTGGTTAGCACATGCTGTGTAGAAAGCTTAAGGTACATTTTATAGTAATTCTTATAGTAATTCTAGAATTATATGTAGTAATTTCAGAACGTATTTTTGGGGAAAAGATGTTAAAAATGAGTTTGTTACAAATGTAATTATCTATTTTGACAGAAAATTCAATTATATTCTGATATTAGTCCGTTGGCAGTTCTTGGTGCACTTTATCATCAGTGATGAAATTGCTATTTACACATTTCTGCTGTCATGCTGAGTGAGAAGGTTTATGGTTTCCAGACTCACTTTTAACTATTTATCATTTGTTATTTTAAGATCAACGCAAGCCATGAACTCTTCTTTCAGGAGGAACGTAGAGATTTTCAAAAACTTAGGTTTTGAATTTCCTGTTAAGTGCAAGGTCTTTAACCTTGCTGGACTTAATTTTTGTGACCTACATGCCTTTTTTTTTTGTAACTATCCTTGCCCAAGTATTAGTAAATGCTAGGATCACATATACGTGGTATTTGACAGTGATTTTTGTTTTGCTTGTCTATTATATGCATTTTTGTCACTTACGGCAAATCTTCTAATCTGGAAGCTTCATGTCTTGGGTCCAACAGATCATAACCACACTCATTGTAGATTTCTAAGTAAGAAACATGAGTTGTATAGACTTTGCTGTTGTCCTAAAAAACAAACAAAAAATAATAAAACAACAAATAAACAGTTGGGCAGAGGAAGAGCTATAAACACAAGTGAAAACTAGGCCAGAGGAAAGACTTATCACTACAACTTCTAAGTTGTTCTCTCATTCTGTTTCTTTTTCTTCTCCTGGGCATTGTTTATATTCTCATTTAGGGATATTTATATATTTTCTGAGACACCACATGCATGAAATCTAAAGTAGAAAAAGGAAGAAGTTTTAAAAAAATATATGAAAATAGAAGCACCCTGAACTCCAATATGCCCATTAGAAGAAAGTTGAGTTTGTTTTTTCTTTTTGTATTTAGATAGAAAGATAGAAAACACATCTTTTTCTCCTTTTGCTTTTGCCCCCTTCTTGCAGAAGCACAACTGTTTGCTCATATCACTGCTACAAAGGACAAAATAAAATTTACTTTAAATATAATAAATAATCATCAGAGTTCAGATCTCTTCACTTAATCCACTTATTTCTTTCCATAAAAATGAAGTTATTCTACAGTATTTGTTTTAATAAGTAAAACACACAAGTACATACTTATAGAAAAAGGTTTTTTTAAATCTGGAATGCTGTTGGCTGGTTACTGATGTTCAGAGTTCCCTTGTGTTAGACAAAAATAAGACATATTACTTATGCCATCCTTCCAACCTGTAGGCTGAAGGTCAGCTAGAAGACTAAATATAGAATTCTTTCAAACATGAAATTCAGAATAACTAACTTAAAAATCCACTTCGCTATTCAACTAGGCTTTTTTTTTTTTTTTTCCAGTTCTGGTAGTATATTAGTTGGGAATTGTCTTTTAGTTATTAGAAAAATTAATATAAATGGATAATAAAAAATATTTTAGGGGAGGTTTAAGACTAGTTTTTCTTATTAATCATTTGCATTTATTTGATTTTGTTTCATTGCTCTTAACTGTTGAGACTTTAGAGTATGCTTGTAGTATTTCAAATATCATTATTACCTTCTGTCAAACATTGTTTGTTGCCCTGTTTTCTGTATATAGAATAAATGAAGAAGTTGTGAAATTAAGTTTCACTTGTTCTGGATTTACGGTGCTGCAGAAATGACTTAAAGCTAAGTTGCGGTCAAGTTACACCTCCCATATTTTCCTTCAGCTAAGTACAATGGCTTTCTCTGCACAGGAGATGCGATGGATTTTTTTGTTCTAAGAAGAGTACAGGATTTCAAATTCAGTGGGTTGCAGTGGTCTCTAAATTGGCTTAAATAATTTGTAAGTGCAACAATGACACTTTTTTGTAGGAGATTTTGATTTGTGTAATCATAAAACTGTTTTGAGCATACTTAGTTTCCCTCCTAAGTTCTTCAGGGCTAGAACTAGAGATGTTGAAATGGAGCATTAATAACATTCATTTTACTTTATGGATTCACCAAAAAGTAAGTTCATAGCTCCTAGGTTTGGCTTGATTACCACACTAGAGTTGTGTGTTTTACCTTAACAGCTGTGTCAAATTCAGTAATCTCACAACAGTTTCACAGAGTTGATGGTGGTAGGAAAATCTTCTATGGAGTATTAAAAACAATTAAAAGAAAAGAAATAACTGGGTGAGGACTATAAATGTCAGAAATATTGTAAGACAAGGAAAAAAAGTAGCAGAGAATGAAATATAAATATATCTTGTACTTAGTACTGTTGAAATTTTTTGGTGAAGCCAAACCCGTATTTACACAGGTGGAATGACTATTTCTCCACTAGAAATTGACAGTTCTAGCATAAAACACATGCAAAATTAGTTTTCAGAGTATAATTTATTACTTTTGAAAGTATTTTTCTAGCCACTATTAACTTGTCTTTAGGTTCTGACTCTGTTTTAAAAACAGACCAAAGGATTTTTTGTCTTTTTAGTAAGAGTACATTAGGAAAAATAAATAACAGCAATAATAATAATAATAAATATTAATGACATTTTTACTATTTGCATAATTTGTTCATAAGTTATACATATGTAATTATATTAAAAAATGGGCCTAACATATGACCACTTTCAATTCAATTATGCTGAGTGAATCAGACTTTTATTAGTAATATCACCTACACATAAAACTTTCCATATAAGTATGTAATTGGAGTTAAAAAGAAAAGGACAGAAAAGAAGAATACACATACTTATTCTCTTTCAAATCCTGCATTACTGACTTGAAAATTATTACTTTCATAATAATTTAGCTATCTGTCAGTATTATAGTTAATAAATAATTGCATCAAATATGAACATGCAATTGTGCTGAGTTAATAGCTGAGTATTTTAAGTGTACTGTTTTTTTGAGTATCAATCAAGCACAAAGAAACTATATAACTTATGATGAGTGAAAAAAATGGTCCTTATTTAATGCAATATTGTTGGTTTATCATTGCATAGGAGTCAAAGCTATTTTTGCAGGATGTGCATGTGATGCAATGCATGCAATGAAAAAAAGGGTAAAGCAGTGAAGATAAGACAAGTACAACTGCTTATGTGATCTGAATGTGTATGATAGAATCCACTGAAAAAATAGCATGGTTTGAGAAAAAAAAAAAAAAAAAGCAACACCCTTTCACATCCATTGTCTCATTCTAAAGGCAGGTAACCAACAGTAAGCAGCTCATTATTGCGTAATATTTCATGAAAAGTTACATGTTTGCTTAAACATTACTGAATTACTAATCTTAGGGCTTCTTACTGTTACTTTATGACAGTACTATAAAAACAGTCCTTCAAAATATAGCTAAATATTTTTACACCAGTCATTTAAAAAAGAAAACCAACAAATGCAGAAAACAATCTCCCATACCTTCTGTAATTGATCAAAAATGTAAGAGAGGGTCCTGGGAATGATGCCTCTGTCACTGTAACGTTCAGCTCCTCCTGTGATCGTAAATGTTTTGCCACTGCCTGTTTGGCCGTATGCAAAGATAGTACCATTATATCCTGCCAAAGCACTATAGAAAAAATTAAAAAAAAATTAATATATATATAGAACATATTCTTTATGATAAGCTTTTTATAAAACCAAAATGTGGTTCACAGTAATTCTTAAATACACAGCAGCTGTCTTCAATTTAATGTATTTATTTCAGATTCAGTAGAATTTACACAGTCTGAAATGCCATTAAGACGTGATCATCTTTTTTCACACCTCACATTTGCTGAAGTACCTAACAAAAGCCTATCCAAAATGTTTTTCTCTGTAAATCATCAGACTCTCAGTATTCATCTGATTTCCATTAAACAGCAGAACAGAAGATAGGCTGTACACTAGTAGGATGAACAGTAGATCAGCAGCACACTCAGCAGGATGTATGTAGGATTAGACTACAGCAGATGTGATTTTCATCAGCCATGGCTGATGAGGTGATATATTTGACATTATGTCACAACATATTTGATCCTGACTTTTAGTCCCGATTTTGTTTTAGAAGAGTGGGGTTTTAACACAAAGAAAGAAAAAGGTACTCCCAAATTGTGGTAATCTAGATTCCACCAATGAGAAGTTGGTGCAATTTGACAGAATAATTCAGCAGTAATTTTCCTTTTAACAGCTAGTGAAGTTTCTTGTACTGTTTTAAGGAGAGGCTTGTATTTTTACCAAGACACCTTAGATGAGCTGATATCTGAAATATAAATGTAAATTTTCATTTTTCCCTTGATATTAAAAGTAAAACTTTCTGTACACTGTATTTAAAATATCAATTGATATTCATAGTTGAATAAGTATTTGTTTCCAGCTCTGTTTCAGAAGGTAAAAATCTGTCTCCATGTTTCTAGATCAATTTCTTGTTGATTGTTGTAAACTGCCTTGACCTTGAAATGTATTTTAAGTGCTCTAACATCCTGTACTGCACTCTGGCTAACTATAAACAGTGAGGTAAAAATGATAGAGGACATAATTATTTTGAATTTTCATTTGTCTGAAAACAAGCAAAAAATGAGTAAATAATTTGTAACTCTTTGAAATCTGTTAGTGACTGTAATATTCACATGGCCAGCCAAACCAGAAGTGGCAACAGTCTACATGATTAAGAAAGTAGATTAAGGAGGGCCAGTTTTCCTCTTTCTTTTCAGTAGCCAACATTGCAAAAAGTTTCCCTTCATTTGAAATTTTTCTACCAAAAATCCAGTATCTCCTGACAAAACATATGAAGAAAGTACAAAGAATGTATATGAATAATAAAAAATGCTGACAAGACATAAAATAATCAAGAAGGAATTACTTTCATGATGAAACGCATCAGAAGTACAATCTACTCTGGATTTGGTTTACTATGCTTAAAGATCCACTCCTTTTGTATAAGCAGAAAGAAATGATAAATTATTCTTGTGCATTTTGTTTATAAATAAAAAGGGGCAAACAACCCTTGCATAAGATAAAAAGAACCACATATAGATAACTGCTAGTCTGGCGCCACAAGAGATGCAATGGTTCTCCAAATTATTATTTAAAGGCTTGAGCAGATGCCAAATTGCTTATTTTAATCCATTACAGTAGGATGACAGAGAAAAAAACAGAAACGTTAAAAGGGACTACAACCAACATCTGCTCCCAAAGACCAAAACACCCACAAGACAGAGTGTATATAGATATATTTTAGATTCCAGATGTTAAAAATCAAAACATTTATTATTAGGAAACACCTCATTCATTTATCTTAGGAATTTGTAATGCCTACCACCACTATATCTGAATGCTGAATACAGTAATTATCTGTCAGAAGGTAAGGGCATCAAAGTAAGTTTGCAGATGGCAGGTTCAAAACAAGCAAGAGGAAATGATTCTTCATGCAAAATGGTGTTAAGCTATGAAATTCCTTGCAGTGGATGTTGTGGATGCTAAAAGATCACACAGGCATCAGCAGAGACTAAATTAATTCCTGAAAATGTTCTCTGATGATGAGAAATTAATTTTCTATCAGAAAGTCCCTAAGCTACAACTAACTAGGAGCTAACAGAATACTAGGTGAAGGTAAATTTCCATGTTTGACTTTTTTCCCTAAGCACTGACTGTTAGTCACCCAATAAAAGAGGAAAATTAGAATTGTTGTAACACCGTACCTGCAACGGTGGTGGTTTAGAGATGTAAGAAAAAGCAGCTATTTTAAAGAGCATTTCTATTTTGTGTTGGACTAGATTATGTGATTGAAAAGAAGACAAGATTCAGGGCTTCAATAAAATATTTTTATATTGAGGGAAGACCTTGTCTCTTCCCTGATTATGTTACTAAGCAAAATCTGTCAGAAAAACTGTATCAATTATCAGCTACAGCACTTTCTAGAATGGATACATCTACAAATGTAGTTAAAAGGGAGCAAGGACATTTTGTTATTTTCCCTCAAATATTCTTACTTTTCTTACTTACAGTTAACTTGCACTTTCTAATTTACTCATAATTAGTGGCAATTAAAAACAAAAAAGTGTAGTAAAAAACTAATATTTCATTAAAAACAGCAATGTAGACTCTTACTTAAGTAAATGACTGCTGCAGAGCTGCATACTAACAATTGCTGTTACTCAAGAGACTTACTTCATGGTGGGAAGATGCAACATTCCTAAACAAAAGTGTAATACAAAAGTCTAACATGCAAGTAACTATGCTTAAATTCATTGATCCATTGTGTTTACAACTTGTTAACATTCCTCAAGTGAGAAATTTCTCAAGTGGAAGCTAGAAAATTTATGATTAGTTGCTATAGTTCAAAATACCATTCAGTACTTTGTTCTTGAGTATCTGAGATGACTCAAAGTGGTATAAAACTCAGTGATATTAGACAGAGGTTGAAAGCAGGCTGAGGTTGTTTTGTTGTGGTTTGTTTTTCTGCATACATTTTGTTTTAATTTACTTTTTTTTTTTTTTCCTCCCTATGTAAAGTTTATGAATGCAGAACTTTTCATTTGTTTCTATGCTTCTTGTTAATGAGACCAAAGGATAGTTTGTGCCTAAGTATAACAGCTGCTTCCCTCTGCAGCCTGGAGAAGGCTCTAAGGAGACCTTATGTTAGCCTTCCAGTACTTGAAGGGGGACTTTTTATAAGGTCATGTAGCAACAGGATGAGGGGAAATAGTTTTAAACTTCAAGAGGGTAGATTTAGACTAGATATTAGGAAGAAATTCATTACTGTGAGGGTGATGAGACACTGCAACAGGCTGCCCAGAGAGGTTGTGGATGCCCCCTCTGTGGAAGCAATCAAAACAAAGCTGGAAGGGACTTTAAGTAATCTGGTCTGTAGCAGGGGGGCTGGAACTAGATGATCTTAAAGATCCCTTGCAGCCCAAACCACTCTATGATTCTGTGATAAGTTTTGTTCAATCGAACAAAAAGTTTCCATCAAACTATAGTAACTTTAAATATGTAAATAAAAATAAATTCTAAAATGAGTTCTGTGTTCAGATTTGGATTTCCCAATCCAAGAAGGATGCTAGAAAGAAATGAGAGTGATTCTAACAAAACCAATTTGGTTCAAGCTAGAGAACATTAATACATGGATAAGCAAAGGGAGTTGTTTTCTGACAGCCCGGAGATGAGGAGGCTATACGTGTGTGTAATTGTCACCTTCTGTTACAGAATGGATTGTTCCAAGAAGGAATGGGATAAAAGGCAGTTGTTGCAAGATGCAAAAGAAGTTCAAAATATGATGAAAGTGTTCTTCACAATGAGAGCAGGTAAGTCCTGGAACTGATGCACAATGAGTTGTGGGATTCCCATCTTTGGTTTATTTTCAAAGCTTTACTATGCTTGAGCAAACTCTGAAGCTATCCCTGTTTTGTTCAGAAGGTTGGACCTAATGACTTACAGAGACGCCTTCCAACCTGTTTATTCTATGATTTTAAGAGAGAATTTTTTAGCAATAGACATAATTCACACACGCACACACACAAAAGATCAACAGAGGAATGTATTTGTAAAAAAAAATCTTTACCATTCCTTGAAAACATGCTAAATGTTTACACGATGTAAACATAGTGTTTCATAAATACCAGTACAATCGTCTTCCTCAGGAAAGTCAGAACACTCTGACTCCATTTTTATTACTCTGAGCTTCAATTAATAATGAAACTAATCTCAAGAAATAGCGTGACCTTATTATCAAGCTTTTGACATCAGCAGATATTAAAGACAAATACAGGAATCTCATCTTGATAGCTGCTGGATGAAGTCAATCCAGAGCCAGAAGCCTTTACAGCAAAACTGAATAATGTAAATAAATAAAAAATGTTTAAATGCTTAAATAAAAAAGGCTGTACTAAATAAGGCCTAAATTCTTTGAGTGTCTATTTGTAGATTAAAGTAATGGCTGGGAATCAGAAAAAAATTTTGCTTTTACTTTGCTTTCACTAGTTTATTTCAGGTTCATATTGTTATTTTAATTGGAGCCCTGAAGATTCATTTTAAATGACTAGTAATGTGAAGGTGGGTGTTCTTAGCTATGAAAATACTGGATTACTGAAGTATAAGGTAACTCTTGAGTCACAGCTTGAACCACTGATTGAGCACCTGGGGAAAGGACCTGGTCAGCCCTGGGAGCACAGGTGAAGGCAATTCAACTGCATGACAGGAAAGGGTGGAGCCTGGCTGCACCTCTGTTAGATCCCATTTAAGGGCTGACTGCCACTAACAAAGGATCTCTTCTTGGAGATCCCTCCTAGGTGAAGCTTTCCCCTGCAAACCTAGAAACTTCTGATATGGGTGAGCAATCTTCTTCTCCTTCCTTTATAGCACCTCTCTAGTGTCTCAGTCCTTACATCATTGTTACAACCTCTGTTGTAATGCCTTTTCCATTGTATTGACCTGTCCAATTGCTACATGAAGAAAGTGGAAAATATCTTGATCTTTAGATCTTGTAAGCAATCTCCTCATCTCAGTTCTTGCTGACTTGAAATGTTTTACCAAAGTCCTTCTTTTTCCTTTTTGCAATCTTAGAAAACAGTGGCTCGAGGTCATTTTATAAATGACATGATGAAAAGAAGAAAACTTAATTTGCAGGATCTGGAAAAGCACTTCTCAGGGAGAATGTGTCTTTACATATAGTATTTAGGTATCTTCTCTCATTTGGTGATCAGATTAAAGTTCCTTTTAGTTAAAATAAACAAAGTATCTCAGCATGACGTTTCTTCTTTATGCTTTGGCAGATTTATGGAACAAATCTAATTTGGTAATGTCTCATATTTCAAAAATAACATTGATGTCCGAATGTGCACGTTATCGTTTCTGAGAGCTTAGTGTAAGTTTCCACTGAAATTTCAGAAAAGTTTTCCTAAAAAGGCAAGCTGGAATATAATTTCCTATTTTGACTGAAATTCTCAAATACATTTAAAATTTCACCAAAAGCACTGCAGAAGATAAGTATCACAAAAATAGTATGAGTGACATCTATCAAACTGTAACCTATAATAAGCAGTATTCTTGAACAATTCTGAACTTAAATTTAAGTCAAAATGAACATGACTAATAGCTGTTTGAGATGAAAGCTTAATGAAGTTTTCATTTTTTATTAAATTACAAAATCTATAGCTGTTCCTTCTCCCATTTCTCAAATTAGGGGATATAGTAAACTACATTGTTTCAAGCTGACATCCAAAAAGTAGATGTCTTTTTATTGTATATAAACTCTACAGGTCTTTTTTTTTTTTCCTACATAAGTCACTCACATTAGCAATAATTCAGTTGTGAAGAACCTTTACCTGCAGGTGGGCTAAACTGCTATTTCTCACACTTGCATCACAAATGTCCATGTCAGAATAAAAAATTGGTCACATAAGCCTGCCTTTAAATTAGTAAACAATGACAATATTCCACAAATAATGAAGTCTGATGCCTACACCTTACTAAAAGTCCAGAAAAACAAAAAGAGAACTAGCAAAGTAAAAAATAAAAAGATAGTATTTTTGTTTATCATTTTTGTGTTGAACTCCAGAAGTAGTCTTCCAATCTTAACCACTCAATGATTCTGTGATTCATGAAACTGTATAGAAAATACTTTTCTAATGCGATGAAATGAGCTTATATTATAGGTAAAAAGATAACTATACATGGATTTCTATTTCTATGCAACAAAAAATACTACCGTATCAGTGTAGTTTTAGGAGTTAACGATGCAACTTTACCATAAATAGAATTCTCAGGGGATTGTTTTATATCTCCCAGATTCAGATGTGTCAGTATTCAGAAAATCAAAACATCAATACACTTTTACTATGAGGCAAACGCTTGGCAGCTCTCCTCCAACTAATACAACAAAATCTATTTTTGATCCTAATTACTCTCAAGAACAACGTACCATTCTGCCACTGGTTTGGCAATGCTGTCAAAAACCACATCTTGCTTCACCTCTTGATCAAAAATTTTCTGAAATCTGAAAATATTAAGCAAAGAATAATTGCTCAGAATCTTAAAACACTACTTGATTCATACTTGTGTTTATAGTAGTTGATGTTTACATCATTAGGCTTACATAACTTAGTACAATGTTTTCCCTGTAGTCTTATTCACAGCATCTGTTGTACTATTGCATATAAATAGTCTGCTAAACACAGAGCTGCATTGATGGGATCTTCACAATAAATTCCTCTGATAAAATGATGTGGCTTAGAGAAAGATAATCCTCATTTTAGATCTACCGAGAGAATCAGTGTTTGTAACTGGCACCACACTGGAACCTGGATAAATAGGTTACACCATAACTAAATACTGTGTCTTACCAATATGTTTTTCCTTTTTTTTTTTTTTTTTTTTTTTTTTTTTTTTTTTTTAAATAACCAGTTCCTTCATTCTGTTGCACACATACAGTAATCATTAAAGGAAAATGTTTAACTAAATCTTTCCTATGTAAAGCAACTGCAGTTTTCATAGAGAATTATATATCTTTGAAGTTGGAAGGGACCACCTACTACAATTCCCCTACTCAAGGAAGAGTCAACTGAAGTAGGGTTCTGTCCTATTAGGTTGGATTATTTGCATATGGGGAGCATAAACAGCTGCTTCAGACTGTTCTTTCTGTAAAGAGTCCTAGCACTCTGAACTTCTCCTAATATGTCAGACATCCCAGTCCCTTTACAGGAGCCCAGAACTGGATACAGTGTTCCAGGTAATTTTCTGAAAACCTGGTTTCTAGCCAATCACAATCCTGTACTGGTGCATGTGTTTCTACCTCTCTAGGAGCTGGATTTGACATTTCACGATGTTGAACTTTAAGATTTCTACTGGCTTTTTCTCCAGATTCTCTGAGCAGCAGGACAACCATCTGGTATGTCAACCACCCATTTGCAGATAACACAGAACTGAATATTTGCTGAATATGAACTTGGTCCCATCATCCAGGACACTAATTAAGTTGTTTGATAGAACTGGATTCCGTATTAATTACATCACAACAAATGGCCTTGGTGGATTTTGTACTCTTGCTGATAATCTTTTGAGCGCAGCAGCTTGGCTCATTTTCAATCCCCCTCATTGAGCACTTACATAACCTTTCCAAACCCCATCCTTCAGTCTTCTTGGGTCACCTGATCCTGCTCTCACCTCTAATACAGTTCTTTTTTAAGGTTGTCTATAGTCAGGAGCTCCTGCTCAACCATCCAGGCCCCTGCTGTCACTGCTTAATTTCTTATCAGGGCAGATTGTTCCTGAAGGAGGTAATCCTAGAAAAACAACTAGCTCTCTGGGACTTCCCAACAATCTAGGGCTGTGTCTCATGGGTTTTTGTTCAAGCAGGTCCCTGAACAGGCTAACACTTACTCTCATGAAGTCTAAGGTTGTGACCTTGCTTTCTTCCTTGTTTCCTATTCTCAGGTTTTTGAATTTTACAATTTCATAGTCATTACAACCAAGGCCACCCCAGCTTTCACATCCATGATCAGTCCTCCTATATTTGTAAATAAGAGGTGCAGCAGATCCTCCTCCCCTTATTGGCTCTTTAACTAAGTTTTAGGAAGTTCAGGAATCAATATACTTCAGAAAACTTCTGGATTGTTCATGCCCTGCTGTGCTGTTCCTCCTGTCTGGAATTGCACATTAATATAGAACCTCATAGGTTATATAGAAAAGCCTTAAACATGTGCAGGGTATACAACATCAGAAAGAAATGCAGTATATAAAATATACACTCTATTCTGCTAACACTGTATTAGTCAAGTCATTCAAAAAATTGTATTTGACTCCCATACAAGAAAGTAAGAATAAAGGAGACTAATGTTTAAGCTGACCAAGGGACACAGATTTTATGCAGCTGTAAGCTTTATGGAGGAAAAAAAAATGCTTAATCCACAGTATTACTTTTCTTTTGCTTTGAGGATAGTAACTCATAGTGTTTCTTAGCATTATTCACTACAGACATTTTAATAAATGATAGAGTAAATCAGAATAAAAGTGTTCATTGGGCATTTGCATTCTAAGCTATTTTTGCATAAAATCAATTTGGAGAAGGCAGTTCCTCACTTTGCAAGCAGAACAGATTTCCTTAGCTGATGTAAAATGACATCAGGCTAAACTGCAGATGTTCATCTGTGGCTCTTTTTTAGTAGCACAGAATAACATAATTTATTTGATTTGGTATTATAAAAAACCTTGAATACTAAGTTAAGGATGTTCTTTTTTCAAAAGTGGTTATACATCTAGAATTCACAAAATTCTTAAAATTTTCTCTACGTATTTTAAAAAGATAAATAATAATTTGATAATATTGGTACTTATTTTAAGTTCCTAAAAATTATTCATGTTCCACTGTGAGATATCTACTGTGATAGTTTCTGATTCTTTCAGCCGTTTTTTAAATTGTTTTCGTTGTGTTGAAAACATTGTTTTTAAACAGTGTTTTACATAAAGGCACTTCGGTTAGTCTATGCCAACTCACTAGGTCACAAGAAAACAACACAGTGCTGCACTCACTTTTCATCAGTGAATTCAAAACAAGCTGTAGGAGTGGAAGACATAGATCAAGATGGGAACACATAATGGTATGCAATGGATAGGTTAAAAAACAACAACAAAAAAAACCCAAACAAAACAACAAACAGAAGCAACTTTAGTGTTCATCAGACTCATTCAGCTGCAGAACATGATATGCTGAAGTGTTGCTCTTGTTAAAGGAACTGTATGAATATAAAGCTACCTCTACCAAAACTTAATGTTAGGAATAGGTTTCTCCTCTGTGATTCTACACATGTGTGTCACTATACAAAGGTGAGACTTTTACTTACTTGAACTTGTAGCTCTCTCGCTTATTGTTGACAAACCCATCTGCTAAATCACGTGGCACAATAATCTCCAGACTGGATGCAGATTTTTCATCCTCAACTGAGTAAATCTAATGAGCGTGGATATGAGTTAACAAAGTAAGCTTTGTTGCTAAGCAGCACAGCCCTTAGATGCAACATAGTAGTGAGCACAGCAAAATAACATAGAGCAAAGTAGTTCTGCCTAGTTCAAAGCCCTGAACGCTCAAGCACATCTTTCTACAGCTATTGTTCCAAAAAACAAGTGCACAGGGGTCTCAGCTTGTTGTCACATAGACACTACAGTCAGATGTGAAATAGAAATGCGGAGTCTCTGACACAGCTTGCTTAATAAACAATTTTATCAATAACAAGTATGGGCATTAAACAAAGCACGGTGAGGCAGGCATCTAAATGCTTCTGAGGGATAATCGGGAACGTTTTTACTATTCCTTGCTATTACAGCAGGCTAAGGGCAGCTCTGCATTATCCCTCAATGCTCTGAACAATATTTAACCGTTAACAGCCTAAATCCCGCCGAACGCCTCAAGTTTTCTCGGTGGTTCCAAGCTGGTCACCCCGTTCCCGCCTCACGTAGGACCCCGCCAGCACCGAGCTCACTTCCTACCCCCGCCTGCTGCCGCCTGCCCAGAGGCTTCAGGCGCGCGTACACCCGGATGCTTTCCTTCACCATCGCTGCTGGGGCCGCCGCGCCGCTGCTCGCGTAGCAACAGTAACCATGCAACGCTACCCAGCCTGCCCTGGGAGACCCGCGGGGCCCCGTGAGCCGGGCGCGAGGGCTGCCGTCATGTCTGGAGGGATAATTTGTAGCATGCAATGAAAACTTTCATTCTTTTAGTATAGCGTAAGGGGACTTGAAGTTTGCAAGTTGCAAAGGTTGCATCGGAGGAACAGAGGCTGCAGGTTTGCTGAAGGAGCGTAACTTTGAAACAGGTAATAGTAGGACCCAGTTGTTCTGTGAAATGATTACTGAAAAGACGAAACAGAAGTTGATGCCCTTTTGCTCTGCTCTGTAAGGCTCTATTTGGAGTGTTATTTCCAGGCCTGAGGCCCACAGCAAAGCAGGGATGTGGAGCGGGTCCAGAGCAGGGTCATGAGGGTGATCGGAGGGCTGGAGCACCTCTGCTATGAAGAAAGGCTGATAGAGTTGGGCTTGTTCAGTCTAGAGAAGAAAAGTCTTCATGGAGACCTCATTAGGGCCGTCCAGTACCTGAAAGGAGCTTATAAACAAGAAAGGGGAATGACTTTTTGCATGGTCTGATAGTGATAGGACAGGGGAAATGGCTTTAAGCTAAAAGAAGGGAAATTTAGGTTCGATGTTAGGAAGAAATTACTCAGAGGTTGGTGAGGCGCTGGCACTGCTGCCCAGAGAGGTTGTGGGTGCACCATCCCTGGAGGTGCTCAAAGCTGGGTTGGGTGGGGCCCTACCCATGGTAGGGATTGCAGCTAGATGAGCTTTAAGGTTCCCTTCCAACCTGAATCATTCTGTGATTCTCTTTTGGTGAGATATAGTAGTAAGGATTGCAGTGATTACAAATCCGCTGATCAAAATTAAGTGAAAGATCAGGGAGTTAATTTGAGGATTAATTAAGAGAATAGAAATTTCTTTAAGCCAGATGTGGGAAAAATATGTTGACTTTCTATTCCAAATTAGAAAAAGCATTAGTGTTAGGGGAAAGGTTTCCTGTCCCGTGTGAGCAAATAACTATCTCAGAAAGCATCAGAGGAACAAGTAGTGTGCCTTTAGGGAATGAAACAGGAAAGAACTAATTAACAGCTGAAGTAAAGCACAAAAGTCAAAAGGGTCAAAATGAAAGCAAATGGAAAATATTACTTGGTGATTAAGAGAGCAGAGAAGAAACAACATGTCAAAATGGGATAGTGGAGCAAGTACTGAGTATCATCTTAATGCCACTCCAAAACTATATATAAAAAAAGTATCCCTTATCAGTATAGATTGGGATCCTGCAGATGGTGGTAGTCAGAAGTGATTAATACTGCAGAGTTGCAAGAGGAAACTTAATGCAGCTGAGTGGGAAAGCAGAACACTTAGGATCTGATTAATTCAGGCTGAGGAAAAGGGATCTGGGAGGAGAGAGGTGATAATATCAGTCCCATAATTCTGAAAGAATTAACATGTTTACTTGAAAGTCCAGGAGCTGGTTTTGCATTTATGTATTTAATTTAGTATTGAAGTGGACAAGAAAGAGTATAGTGTTCTTGGAAAGTAACAAATGGGATAGTCAACTATGTTAGCAGCTGTAGCAGAAATGCTATGTCATGGCTTGAAACAATGATTGAGCACCTGGTGGGAAGGCAGGGCCACCTCGGGGAAGCTCAGGTGCATGCAATGACTGGAGGGAGTGGATCCAGACTCCACCACTTCCCAGACATCACTTAAGGGTTGGATGTGAAGGTAAGGGTGTCTTGCTGGAGATCCCTCTATGGGTAAGGATTTCTTAGGATATGCTGCTTCTTTCCTGGATTTTCTGCATCTATGGCTGTCATGTTTGAGTGAACCCTTGTTTGTTGTAGTATGGGATCATGCTGCTCTGTTTTCATTGTTGTGTTTTCTATCATGTTACAGTACCGTTAGTATTTATTTACTGTAGTGCAGCTAATCGCATTTTAGAATCTGCTAGAGGTTTTTTTTGTTTTGTTTTGTTTTTTTTTCTCCTTCTCTCCTCCTCTCTGACTAACGAGGTATGTAGTAAGCTAGTGAGGAGGAAGAATTTTGAAGCATAGGGTCAAGTAAGTAGCTCTCTGTTGTTGCTGGCTGCTAGTTCATATGGTGATACAGATGAAGATGCGTTTGAATACAAATTATGAGTGGCGCTATGCGTTGTGATGTGTTTTTTTGTTTTTTTTTTTTTCTTCAGGAGCTGTTTTTTGCATTTATGTATTTAATTTAGTGTTGAAGTGGACAAGAAAGAGTATAGTGTTCTTGGAAAGCAACAAATGGGATAGTCAACTATGTTAGCAGCTGTAGCAGAAATGCTATGTCATGGCTTGAAACAATGATTGAGCACCTGGTGGGAAGGCAGGGCCTTCCCAGGAGAGTCCAGGTGCATGCAATGTACCTGAGTGACAAAAAGGGGTGGAGCCAGGATCCTCTCCTTTCTAGACCTCACGTAAGGGTTGGCAATGGAGACAAGGGTATCTTGCTGGTGATTTCTGCATTTTTGAGGCCTTTTGAGGGTAAGCAGCTTCTTTCCTTTGTTTCTGCGTATGTTGCTGTTACATTTGAGCAAATCCTCATTTACTGCAGCCTAGAACCTCGCTGCTCTGTTGTTATTGTTGTGCTTTCCATTGTGTTATAGCAGTTTAGCTGGATTACAAATTAACTGGGCAGTAGACATAGCAATACTGTAGTTAGCTATGTGAAGAGCCAGTTTGTGTCTGTTGATGTTTAGTAGCTGATTGAATCAAGTGAATGAGACTATATTGTTTTGAGGACAAAGTCTGATCTGTAAAGACTTCAGGTGTCCTACAACACAAATCCAGAGCTGTAGACTAGAGGAACCTGTGGTGCTATGCAGAGACATCCTGACTAGCTCTATGCAAACCAATTTGGATGTTATGTAGTTAAATGGAGAAGTGAACGAGCCTTTTCTAACTCAAGTTCCAGCATAAAAATACAAGCCAAATTTTTTGAAAGGGAAGAAGGAATCCTGGGCCACCTGCAAATGGTCACTTGTGTGGCAAGAGAACAAAGAGAACAGAAAGGATTCACAATTCTCTCTTCAAAATAGGCCTTCTATTACAAAGCTGTTCATGTGAAGATGGTAGGGTGCCTCTGTACATTGTGCTCCTCAATATATTGCTTTCAGTAATTGCATGTTATCTCAGTGGCACCCAGCACAGAATCAGCACACTTTAGGTTTACTGGCCTTGCTATGATATGAAAGCTGACTCGTTTATTTGCGCTTCAAAATTATCCAGGTTTTCTTCTTGAATGTAGTATGTGGTATACTGAATGCAGTAAATTGGAGATATGGAGAATGTAAGATAGATAAGAAACTAGTTAAAGGCTGATCTATTATGGTTTGCTAAGAAGAAGAGTATTATTTGACTTAAGAAAATTATTAGTGGTCTTCATTGAGGAGGTGTAATATTTTATGTATTGTCACAAAAAGTAAACGCTGATAACGCAGTATTGAGAGTCATAAGAGAACTAAGATATCTAGAAAAATGAGTAATCTTGAGGATTAGAGGAACTATTGAGTGTAAAACAAGTTACAAAGCCAAGCAAGCATGCATCTGAGGATTAGTGACAACATATTCTGCTGCAAGCTGAAATCCGTTCACCTAAAATTGTTAGAAGACTGTTATTGTGGAATTTAAAATGGCAGCTGTTAATGAAAAAGGCAGCCATGATTCTTCGATGAAAAATGGATGTCTTATAAAGGAAAGAATGCCTTCTCACAATTGCTTTGTGTGTATTTATAGTTATTTTTATTCCTTCAAGTGTTTGAATACAAGTGTTATTGTAATGATTGTGCTGATGGAGGCCATTCTGTACGAGAAGAGACCAAGAGGATGCGCTTTCTTTAGCGAAGAGAAAGCAGACTATGTATGTGCGTATGTAAATGCACTATAGAGAATTGCTGTGGAAACAAAAGAAGCTTCTTAAGGTAGACATGAGAACAAAAGTACAAAACTTACATTGGAAGAAAATAAATTGTCTTAGGGGTTTGATTGATCCCTTCAGTTACTGAAGAAAGCATGATCAGGTTGTGAGAAAATACTATATGACTCTGTTAACTTATGCTAGCAGGGGTTTCACCCAGAAGGTGAAATTAAAGCTTCTATACCAGAAGATCTTTTTCAAGATCAGTGAAATGTCTTTCTAGAAGCATACTAGGAATAAGCAGATAAGGACAGTTTGAGTATTTTCTTTTTCCAAGCCGCTTGATGGAGATTAGCCTCCTTAATACGTCTTAATCCTGCTAATATCTCCGCATGTGGGAGTAATGTATATCTGTCTTCTGTATAAAGTCGCTGCTGGTTGATACTGTGGAGTTTGTTCTAAAAACAAAACAAAGTGTTTTGCTTGTAAGGCAGTTGTAATTTTTATGCTGCAGGGCACCTTCAGTCAACTTCATAACTGAAAAAGCTACAAGGTTCTTGTTTATAACTAAGTCAGTCAGCAGTTGTATGCATTCACTGAATGATTATTTATCTTATTGTGCATCTTTAGATCTTCATTTCACCTGTAGGAGATGAATCCTCCAGAAGTTATTGAGTGTTGTTTTTCTCAGTCTCTAAGATCTTTGCCTACTTCAGCTTGTCCAACACAGAAAATAGTAAGGAAATGAATATTGTCCTTATAAGTCTCTTCACCATCATTTCCCTTTGTTTATGGAGATCCTGTGGTAAATTTAAGGCTGAAGTTTGAAACAGTAGCAGCTGCAGCAAAGGAAATTTTATGTTGCTTTAGGAATGGATTTCTAATCTCCAGGTGGAAATCACTGGAATGATTTGAGACAAATACGAGAAGTATCCTTTTTTTAACCCACAATTGCAGGAATATTCTGTTGAGAATAACTAAAGAACTAAATTGGCTCTTTAAATTTTCCAAGCACATGGGGAAGAGCTCATTATTAGAGTTAACAGTGACGAGCTGATTACAAAGATGAGGGAGTTGTAGGACATCTTCCTTCCCCTATATTCAGCACTCGTGAGGCCGCACCTCGAGTACTGTGTCCAGTTTTGGGCCCCTCACTGCAAGAAAGATATTGAGGCCCTGGAACGTGTTCAAAGAAGGGCAACGAAGCTGGTGAGGGGTCTGGAACACAGGCCATATGAGGAGAGGCTGAGGGAGCTGGGAATGTTCAGCCTGGAGAAGAGGAGGCTCAGGGGAGACCTTATTGCTCTCTATAACTTCCTGAAGGGAGGTTGTAGTGAGCTGGGGGTCGGCCTCTTCTCTCGTGTCATTAGTGATAGGACCAGGGGGAATGGTTTCAAGCTACGCCAGGGGAGATTCAGGCTGGACATGAGGAAGTATTACTTTTCAGAAAGGGTGGTCAGGCACTGGAATGGACTGCCCAGGGAGGTGGTGGAGTCACCGACCCTGGGAGTGTTCAAGGAAAGACTGGATGTTGCGTTGAGGGATATGGTTTAGTAGGAGCTATTGGGAATAGGTGAACGGTTGGACTGGGTGATCTTTTAGGTCTTTTCCAACCTTAGTGATTCTATGATTCTATGATTCCTCTTACTATGAACCAGAAAGGACTGTTTTTCCATTTCCTACTGCTTTGAAGGAAGTCTTTAAAAATAATCCTCAAGATGACAGCTAACGGTTTCAGACTGTGTACTAGTCTAGAGATTGCTTCATATGCTGGAGGCCTGAAAAGCTTTGGTTTCCCTTAGATTTCCTTTGTCTTCTCTGGGAAATCAATTGCTACTCCAAGAATTTATGATAAATTTCAGAGATAAATGTCAAACGTTTTCAGTTAATATATTTGAGAAACTGCATTATAGAACATATGTACCCTATAGGCTTTAAACAGTTTTGTAACCATATATGAGATTAGAGTTACAGGATCTGGCATTTGCATGTTTTAAAAAGTGTAGCTACTGCTTTCTGAATTAATAGCTGCAGCATCCTAACTGGTTATATACTTTTACTCATGTAGTTTTCTTCTGATTAAAAATAATGCAGGTCATAGTATATATTGGAGCTGGAAGTTCAAGGACTTGTGTTCAATTATGTCACCTAGCAACTTAATGTGCTTCCAAATAAACAGCCTTGAAAGTTTTATTATAGACCAAACTTTTAAAGCCTTTCCTTTTTTTTTTTTTTTTTTTGTCCCCAAAGTTTTACTTTTTATGGACTTATTTTTGGCAACTATAATGCTATTTGGCTGAGATAATGATTAGAAGCCTTTCTATTCAAACCTTTCCACAATTGGAATGGATGAAGAGTCAAAACTCTTGCCAAAGTCTGAGTTTGTCTCATCATTCAACTCCTGGAAATATTAGCGCCAAATTTGTATCTTCTGCATGACCAGAAACCATTTCTATTTTTTGTTAAATGACTGGAATTTAAGATCTAAAACTTGGCCTAAATAAAAGTATAGTATCAGCTGAGTATGTTGTATCAGCTCTGCCAGAAGCAGTACAAACTTCACGTGTAAGAGATGTGGTAATACTGAAGTATATATGTTTATAAGAGTGGCATAAGAAAAAGAGGCTTTCTAAAAAAAAAAAAAGTCTTTCAGATATCCCCCAAGTGCTACCACCATTGTTTTGGGTTTTTTTTTCTGCTTATGTATTCCATTTTGAAACTGTTAATGCTTCCATGTAAATTGCCTTGTTCAGCTGTTAATAGTCCAATGCTTCAAGAAGAGCTGCTTCTTTTAGGCTACTGTTAGAATCTGTTTCTTAGAAACAGTGTTACACCTTCATACATGGTACAGATAATTTATGAAGTACTTCAAGATTTCACAGCTATGCTTGTAATCTCATAAAACACATTAATATGTTTCCTAAAGATGTATGCCTTAATAGACTGAGCCATGATAGAAAATCTTAAAATATCCTCCTGAGGGCTTTTATATGTACATGCACATACGTGTATTCTTCTGTGATGTGTTGACTGTTGTAGTCAACACACCATTTCATCCAAGCTGATTTTTTTCTTCCATTTTTTTTCTGTCCTTCTAAGTAGTGAACAGCATCCTTTGTTGCCAACTGCAACAACGTAAGCATTATCAGAACACTCAAAACACTCCCATTAGCAGGACTTTCATGCAATGCTGATGTTTTCTGCACAATTTCTCTCCCCCAACGCATTTTTTTTTAGTATTATAAGCTTTTCTTAAATGTATTGTTTTGTCTTAATGCCTCTCATTGATCTATCTCTGACCAAGGAACAGATAAAAGGCTAAGTGATGCTGAATAGAAAGGGCTGTGTGGTTTTGTTGTTTTTTAATCTGAAGACTGGAGAGAAATGCAGATTTTTATGTTACAGTTAATTAGGACTATAAATCCTTTCATAGCTGTGATATTGGTTTATATATGTTCTTGCTTGAAGTAGATTACAGTCCTATCAGCTTCAACAGAGCCTTATGAAACAGTTATTAATTGTAGTTTAAAATAACATTTAGAAATCAAAGTCGTGCTCTAGAAGTTTTGCTGGGGTCTCTGTAAGTTTAGCATAAGAAAGGAAGGGTAGGAAATAAAGAGAAAGAAGGAAGGAAGATGGAAAGAAATATCCCTGCTATCCCTGCAACAAACTGCTCTTGCTATCCAAGCTTACTTCAGAAGACAATGCAAAATAAATTGTTAATTGAAAGGAAACAATGTGGGTAATATTAAAACAGCAGTCAGAGGCATATTTTTGTGCATGCAGTACATTCTTTAATCATAAAGGAAATTTAAAGAAAGGCAGATGCACAAGTTTACAGACTTTTGTGAGCTGCTCTTTCCAGGTATGAAAACTGGCCTGGCAAAAAGCAGGGACGTTTTCCTGAAAGTATAACATGGAGATGATGCTATGAACTGAACATAGAAACTTGTCTGCCACTTGGTTGTGAATTAAGTGTTAGAATGGACAAAGGCCTTAGAGACAAACGAATAATAAAGAAGAGAGAGTTACTGGAGTCACCATCAGTGTAATCTACATGATAGCTCAAAGGATGGCTTTTGCAGCAGCATTCTGAATGTGTGTATAGTGTAGGGGTAGGATGTGGTGAAAGATGATTACAACCACAGAGTAAAATTCAATTTTGTTATTCTGAAAGATAAAGGTAAAATGAAGGCATGGCACTGAGGTTTCACAGTTATCACTACATGAAAATCAAGGGCATGGTGCAGAGAGGAATACCAAAGGAAGTTTTAGTATGCAAATATAGAGGCAATCTCCAGATGAGAAAATAAGTTGTATGTTCTAGAGGATGTAAAAATGAAAAAGAATCAGGAAAGTGAAGTATTAGTTTAACAACAAAGTGAAACAAATGTATTGGAATACTCGAGTGCCTTTTGGTTTACCCATTTGTTTGGATGGAAGACTGAAGCATGAGATCAGTGCAGGGAGAGTGAAGATATCGAGGAGAGTGAAAAAAATACCAAAAGGTAATTGTTTATCTTAGGAGAAGATGAATTAAGATGGGGTGACGATTACATGTCACAGAAGGCTGCTAGATGAGCAGATAAGAAGCTTTTGTACCTGCAGATTGATGGAGTTGTACAGGAAGAGAATGTTGTCTAAATAGCACAGCGTAACTGAAACTAAGGGAAGTGAGACTTTTCAGTTACATTTGTCTGGAAGCTCCCTTAATGACCATGCATAAGTGCTTACACAGATTCTAGTGGTTAAACATGGATACAATGATATTCTATGTATAGGCAATTCAGACATCGGCATGTTTCAGCTGCGCGGATGGTACGTGCCTTTTTCTTAGAGGTGAAAACTACGACTTAGAAAAATAATGTTTCCCATTGTGCAAGCACAGTCTGAAATGAAACAGGAGGAGAAAAATGGTGTCCTTAATACCAAGCTACTAAATACATTAAAAGACCACAAACAACCTTCCAACTACGTTTTCCATGTATTTGCATATTTCTGTAAACAAGGGATGAAGAGAACAATGTATGAAGCAGTGCAGCTGTGTTCATGTTTGCCATCCATCACTTGTAAAGTAGCTGGTTTTCCCAGAGCTTTGTTTTTAATACTATGTTCCTTCTGTATAATTCTGTGAATAGATGGAACCTGTGCTTAAAAACAAACAGTATAAAACAAAGAATATGACCTGTGAAAGACTCACAACAAAATAGCGTAAAACTAAGGACTACTCTTGAAATGTTTGAAACCAGAGAGTAGCATGTTGCAACATCATTCATTTTATATTTCGTTTCCTTTTTTCCTTTATCTTTTTTTTTAATGTGGGAAAAGATTTTTTTTTTCTTCATTCCTGTCCACTTTTTTTTTTGATAAGCCAACTGCTATTGCTCATTCAAGCCTCATCTGCAAGGTCTGTTTAAAGCTGGGTGATTTTGTCACATGCTGATGTTTTGTCTGTAATTGAGAAACCTTGTAAGTGGGTGAGAGTTGGTATCCAGAGACTGCAAGCATCATTTACTTGCCAATGTGAAGTGGCAGACATTCTGTGAGACACTCCATAACAATAAAAACATGTTCATTTACCCAGTATTGCTCTTATATCTATATCTTGACCATGGATCATGCATTTAGATGCTGTTTAGACTTACACAGTGCTTTCTAATTTGGACTTCCCAATCATATAACAAGTTAGTGAGTTGCAATTTGGGATTAAATCTTCTTCAAATTCTGGTTGCGGGACTACCTGCAGAAGCAGAAAGATGTACTTACCTGTTTTCCTTCTATGGCTGAAGACTTCTGAGGTTAAGTTGGCCAAAATTGAAAATAGAATAAACTGAAAAACCCTTCTTATTTAATAGCTATGCTGTGCTTTATTTATTTCTTCAAGGAGTTGTACTGTAGTCTTTGTCAATCATTTTGGTCTTTCACATGGTGATTATAATGAAAATTCAACAGTGCTCTCTATGTATCATATGTTAGGGGTATGTATATGTCAGAAAGTGAGATTTCTAATGACCATAGAGGTAGTTTGATTGATAGACAACATGTATATCAGTAGCATATGTTTATGATATGTTATTAATCTAAAAGTTGATCTTTACTGTGAGAAGATCAGGAGCTTTGTAATTATTGCTGAGATTTGCATTGTTCTTTGCCTTCCAGGAGAGGGCAGTGATTTGTACACGTTGCAGTCAGATTTTTCCAAAGATATACAAAGGTTGTTTATAACAGCCATCAAGCACTAGATTTGAAAACACAGATCAACTCGTATACTGGATTGTTTCTGGGGGAAGCAGCAGTTTTGACTGGACATAAATTCACTTCTTTTTCACATTTTCTTCAATACAATTTTTTATTGCAGATAAGTAACACAAAGACCTTGCTTTTATGAAAGTAGATCAAGAATTTTAATGCTTACTATCATAAAACAACATTATTATTTTGTGAACTAAGAAAAAAATGTTAGTGTATCCATAATAGTGTAGGGATATAAGAGAGGCAAAAGTTTATACTAGGTAAAATGTAGTTGAAAAGGGAAGGTATGTAGGAAGCGGTGAATCCAAAAGCTTGTCCGCTTTTCCAGCTGCATAGCTCTGATAAGATGTGTGAGAACTCCCTGCAAAATTTTGGTTTTGTTTTGTATTTACAGAGGTGAAGTCTCTTCAACTGTATGAAGAAGAAATACTGCATGAGAAGAAACTCTTTCATTTCCCTGTCTACTGCCTACTTTCAGGTAAATTTTCACTCATGAACAAAGATCCAGATATTAAGAGAAGGATCTGTCACTATCAAATGAGGTATCTCAGTAGTGTCACCTACTGTTGTGCTGTTTCTTGTGCCCTCATAGGCCTTATGTAGGTATGCTAAAGCACCTCCAGAAGCTTAATCTCGTGTTGTGAATGTGATTTGGAAGTAAGCCAAATGATGACTGTGGAAAGAAATTTTGGAAAGGATTATGTAACATCACAGGAAACAGCTAGGCTGTCTGATGAGCAGTTCTTTACGTTACTTACTGGAGTTTCAGGGTAATGCTGGGTGAAGCTGAATTATGTTGGCATGAGACTCCTTCCAAATAATTTTGTATCATAATTGTTGACTAATTTATACAGTTATTGAAATATTTTTCTTGATATTTGAAAGTCTCCAGGTGCCAAGTGTGTATCATAATTTTCTTCCACTGCACATAAAATTACTTAATGAATATTGGCTTGCAGGATTATTATCCTTCCAGCTAATTCCCAGTACAACTCAACTTGCTTTTTCCTGGGCTTCTTGCCACATTCCATTTTTCCCTATGCTGTTGATGTTATGTAGGACTGAAATGTGGAATTATCTACAGTTCATAAAAGAATCAAATACCTTAGACTGTTTTGTTCATCTATTATTAATAGACAGTAAATGCAAACGTAAGCTAACAAAAGGCAAAGGATAAACACATTTAAGACAGACCAGTTCCCAGAGAAATAATTTAAAAACCTGTCAAACAGTTTCTGAAACATGGAAGAATGATGATTTCCCATAGATTCATTGTATATATTCTGGCACTGTAACTTTTGCTTTATGTAATATATATATTAATGTGAATATTCCAGTGGAATATCTCGGAGATTTACGCATATCAGCAAAATCAGACTTACAACACCAGAGTGGATTAAAAAAAGTCCAAGTAATTTGTTGCAAAAAAAAAAATATATATATCTTTGCCTCATTTAAAAGCTTTCTGCTACTCTGCCATTACAGTTTTACAATATATTTCATTCACCAATTCCTATTTATTCTCCTGCATTTAGGTTGCTTTTACATTCCCTACTTTCTGAGGCTACTCATGGCCAATCTGATATAAATTAATTATTCTGAGAGAGTTTATTTCTGCATGAAGGAACTCATGTTCTTGTGATCTTTCTGCTGCTTCCAAACATTACTGCATGCTTGCATTGTTTTTGATGGCTACTGTCTCTATTTAGGGCGGTCCTCTTCAGCTGAGGAGGAAAGAAGTGTGTTCATCTTGTATTTTCAAATAAGCCAAGAATCTGTGGAAGTGCTTAGTTGCAAATTTTTTAGTCATGATTTCCTGTTCAGTAGTCCCTTTGCAATGAGTATAGTCTTCATGCAAGCTGACTGGCCCTGTGTTATTTTTCAGGCTTTCTTGTGTTTGTTTTTTTTTAATACTCATTTAAACTGGCATTGGTTTTATCTGATGACATGTTTAAGGTTTTATATGTATGTAGGTTGCTCCCAAAGTAATGCCCCCTATTTATTTCCATGGAAACTACAAAAAGAGTACAATAACACTACTGCTTCTAATGTCGTGGGCCAGCATTGTAAGTGGGAGGCATTACTTTCAGAGCAGACCTTATGTATAGTTCTATGCTTGAAATAATCAAAGGAAAGGATAAATCAAAGATGTATAGCTTTTTCTTGTTACACATTGGTTTAAAAAGTTCTTACGAGTATTCTTTCTTCAAATTAATTCAATTGCAAAGCTGGATTTTATCTTGTCTGGAATGGGAAAAAGAAAACAAGAGTTTAATAGCTTTCTCTATAGGCTTTGTAGAGAACGTATCGAGCAGTTGTGAGGGAAAAGACTTGGGTGTGTTGGTCGATGAGAAGCTCAATGTGAGCCAGCAACATGTACCTGCAACCCAGAAAGCCAACTGTATCCTGGGCTGCATTAAAAGAAGCTGGCCTGGCACATTAAGGGAGGTGTTCATTCCCTTCTATTCTGCCCTTGTGAGATCCCACCTGCAATACTGCGTTTGGCTCTGGGGCTCTAAACATAAACAGGACATAGGCCTGTTGAAATGAATCCAGGATGGGCCTTTATTTTTGGTATTTAATAAGAGGAAAAAAGACAGTAAATCTACATGATATGGTTTCATTTTGTTCTGCTTGCTTGTATCATTTCTTACACATTGAAAGGTTATGGAATACTTCTTTCTAGTAGTCAACATCTTGTAGGTAGGCGGTCTTAATTCCACCTTCTGCAGGTGAGGTAACCATGGTTACACAAGGTCATTTATGGTTTCTCTGGTGATTAAAACCTGTGACTTGAGCAGTTTGAAGGACATTTGTGCCAAGCCTTTGTGCTTGTATCCATAAGACAGTACCATGTTTCAGAAGCAGAACTCAAGAACTTAAGTTTTAATGCCCCAACCGCTGTATGTCATGCATGTTATGTATGTCATGGTCAAGCGACATCGCAGGAAATGGCAACTGTGCAAGAGGAGAATGGTGTGGCCACATGTGAACAGTAGAGCAAAACTCCCATAGAGTTGGGAGATTTCAGAGGTTAAGCTCTTAACCCATAAATTCAGTAGGAATACGTGTGCAAAGATTTTAGAACTTGTACTTATTTTTTATAACAAATAATATTGAAAGAAAAATAGTAAAGTGGTTAAGAATTGGTAAATCAAAGCATCTAAATGTGTGAAGTGCCGAGGTTACAGCACAAGCTTTGATTGCATTACTCACGTTTTTTAGATACTTGCTTCATTCCATGCTTTAGGAACACAATTTTCTTGAGCTGAATGTCTTGACTTAAAATGCAGGGAGCCTGTCACATCCAACATTCCACCATAGCAGAAGTGAATAAACACATCCATATCATAATGCGTTTTATGTAAGTTCTCGTGGTGTTGTTTTTAATTTTTATATCTGTCACTTTCCAGCATTTGATCTCCCAGCCTTAGTGTTCTTTTTATTAGAAATGTAATGTGGTTAGCTACAATTCATTACTCCTTCCAGGCTTGCTAATTTGACTCTGTGGGCCACTGATGTACAGTGTACATACTGTACACTGATGTCCACCTTCACAGAAGAGATTTTCTAAAAAGATGTTTAAAGCCATCGTAGGAATTGACACAGGATAACTGCTACTCTGATGCACTCTCTTGGTTTCCTGGAATCTTTTAAACATAGATCACTTGCTAGAAGAGAGAATTTCTAAGAAACAAACGAACTACGATGTGCCAGTCAAGACACTTAATTTTGATACAGTTCATGTAGTGTAACTCTCCTTCCCATCCAGAATCCCATGATGTTTTGTAATATATGCTGATTGCTGTTAATATGGCACATCACTAGTGTCTTTTGTCTGCACGGCTGTGTTCTGTGTGTTTTTTCTGCTCATCATATATCTCTTGCTTCTTTGAATCATTTGTGCTCCAACAATGCTCAGCCCAGTATGCGTGAAGAAGAAGCCAAGAGATTATTGGCCCACAGAGCTCTTGAATGACCTTGGTTAACCTGAATTCACTATGTAATTTTTGGTGGTAAATGAAATGAATCTAAATTAGCTGTGGGAATAGGAAGTTGGGCTGTGATATATTACAAAAATGCTGTTTAATTCTGATATTGTATAGCAGCAGAAAAATTCTAGTTTACAACTTTCCAAATAGTCTGGCCTCCTCAATTCTCTTTGGTCTACTTGACTGGAGCAAAGGAGTCAGAGCTGAGCCACAAATCCCTGAGTGGAACAGAGTTTGCTCTTTCCTGCTTCCTGTTCTGCAAGCAGCAGTGACTGTGTGTGCTCAGCAATGTGTTGTCCTCTGTCTGTTTCCATGTATGAATACTCTTCATCAAGGTTAGGATTGTTGCTAAATGTGGTTTTAGGAGTTCTGTATATAACTCAGTTTCTTAGTTTAGTCTGCAGTGTGCTGCATAGATGCTGGCTCTGTAAGTATTGCTCTAACACTGCACCACTTTTAGTTGGAAGGCATCCTTTAGTTTTGTGAGCTTCATTCTAGATTCTTGCTTTTTGGTGACTTTGATACTGGAAGAATCAGGGCATAAAATGCTTTCTTCCTACACCCTGGGTATCCATACAGTTTTTTCCAGTGTCATGAATGATTAAGGTACTCAGACACTTAACATCATTTGTATGATTCTGTATGAACATCTTGTGTATACTGTGGTACAGTACCATAGTGTGTTTCCTTCCCCCTTATTTGTAAATTATAATCCCTTGCTCAGGACATAGCAAACTGTGGCAGTGTCTTAAAATGATCCTTCTTGCTGGCACATACCTGTTTGTAACACAGCACTGGCTTCCCATTCCAATGCTTAATCTGGTTACTGGCACCTGGTAAACCATGGTGCGGTGCTGTTTCGTGCATTAGGAGTGAAGACATCTAGGAAATCTGTAAATGGTTTCACTCTGGTCAGTGCAGTAGTGAATTAAATCTGGATGCCAAAATACACAGAGGATACGATTCTGTCATGCAAAATGAAAGGAAAATCACCGGGTGGATTCAAAAACTATGTCCAAGACTGTGCATCTGAGGGCAAAGATAGAGTTCTCTGCATTCTTTGGCGTGTGCTGTTCTTTTGAATGTATGCCATAACTTTGCATTTCCTGACTTCAGTGGATTGGGGAAAAAATAGCTGATTGCCAAAAACTGAAATAACATTCATAACAATGCAGTACCAGGCAAAACAAAGAAACAAACAAACAAAAAAAGCCACTAAGAAGAATCATCTGAATGAACCTCATGCTTGAAGGAGTAAACTGATCAACTGTGGGGTTCAAGAAAATATTTCTCTTTCTTCTTTACCACCCCAGTTCTTAGGCAGTGCTAAAGTCTGCAGCTGTCTGGTTGCATTGTTTTCCATTCTTCATGTACTGAATCATCAGGTATCTAAATAATGCTTGAGAGGTAATGTACAGGCCCAGAAAGTTGCATGGTCTGTTTTGCTACGGAAGCAAGAATGGTATTTGAATATGGTTTCATTTCCTTATTATTTTATGTAGCACTAAGGGAGTGACAACTATACTGCTATAGTTGCTGCTGTGAATATACTGAGGCTGTTTTGGATCTGAGGAACACGCGCTCTCTTGTTTTGTCAGTCATGTGCTGGTGATGCAGAGAGTCCCACTCTGTTCCGTTTTTTAGGGTTGAGTAATGGCTATGTTTGTGGTGGTCTTCTGTACAAAGTTGTTTATCACTCTCCAAAATTGCACGCTTCCAGAATCATTTGGGAGAAGTACTGATTTAAATAAATTTTGATTAAAGTTGAACAATTTGTGTTCATGAACATATCTCCCAGCCCACTAGAGAAAGTCCAAGTTATCCTGTATAGGCAACAGAACTAGGTATTGTCTGTAAATGGGATCCTCATGCTTTTCATATGATGTTATATTCTGTAAAAGGCTCTTGTGGAAGTAAGCCTTATGTGATTGTTGTACAGTTTTGAATATGCAACCATGCACAACTAGATTTACTTCCTTTTCATTTCCAGAAAAAGTACGGCAGATTCATGGAGATACTGTCATACTTAGTACTAAATGGAATACTTCTGACTAGGGATGAATGTTCTCGGAATGAATGTATCTGTGAGATAGCTACATTTTAAGGGGCAGGACAGTCTTCCTTATTTTTGTCCATATCACTACTAGGTAAAGCATTTTGATGTCTTAACATTTCACTACTCTGAAATAAAGAAATGCCACTTGTGATTAGGTCCCATCGCAAGACAGGCTGTAGTTATTAATGGTTTACTTCTGTGTAATAGTCAGGATTTCCACTGTTCCTCCCTTTCCACTCTCTATGAAGTAGAGTATAATCCTGTAAATTCAACAGAGAAAGCAGGAGTTATGGGACAAGCCATGAAGAGATGGCAAGTGAACAGGGCTGATCTTAAAAGTACTATGCAGCGTTGCAGGGCAGGGAGTCATGTCCTGAGTTACCCTTGCTGATCCGAAGAAGACAAGTGGCAAATCTGATAGCTAAAGGGGAAAGAAATTTACTTGTTCAATAATTGGGTTGCATGCTGGCTTCTTTTCTATTACATAAAAGCATTTCACTTCCTTCTTGGGATGTTTTCTTGTTCTGGAATCTGCCAGATTCTTAGTCCCATCTTAAGTACAAAGAAGTGAAGCTTTTCAGAGAGGCACCATTCTCTTTTCAAGGTTTTTGGTCATAGGTTTTTGGTCATGATAGGGCAAAGCATGGCAAAGCTGCCATCAAAAAATGATCAAAGCAAACTTTATTTGAAGCCTTTGAAGTTGATCACATGATTTCCATTGATTTGAAAGCGCTTTGGCTCATGCCCAAATGTGATGCTGGTAGAGCAGAAGAAAGAAAGCATATGCTCGTGGAAAATGAATCCATACAGCCTTTACTCTACAAGTAAGTTGCACAGAAAAGAGCTTTGGCTTTACATTTTTAAATAGCATTCACATCTCTAAAGTGGTACCAGGACACATGCTACTTATTGTTTACAAATGGAAATGAAGTATTTTAAAAAAAAAAACAAAAACAAAAAAAAAAACAAAAACAAAAACACCCAACAGTTGCTTGTAATAGCAGCATGTTTATAGGCTCCTCCAGAAAAAGTTGAGTAAGTTTTGAACTTTTTACAGACACTTGCCTATAATCAGGAAAGGGTTTTAAACAAATATCTCTTGATCTGCAAGCCTTAGTTTCCTCATCTCCTGGATGGGACTACTGATGCTTACCTCAGCTCCTTAATGTAAAACAAAGGAGTCTTGTCAGCCCAAATTTGTCACTACTTGCCTCAGAAGGATTATACTTTGAGAGAATTTTGCTCTTCAAGTACTGACTAACATTAATGCTAATACTTCTGATTCAGTTTTTACTCTAGCATCTCTTTTTTTCTACACTAAGTGGTTTTCACAGCAGGTGAAACATATCATACTGTATGGTTAGTGACCCGTACCAAAGAAATAACAGAAATAGGGGTGTAAAAAAGACAGAGCATGATTTAAAAAAAAAAAAAAAAAAGAAAAAAAAATAATAATCAAAGATCAAATGAATTTTCTGAGCTGTTTTTTATCTAATATGAGACACTTCCAGGTGCTCTGAAGTTAAGAGAGATGCTGGTCCACATGCTTGGAAAAAAATCCAGCTGGAAGAATTTAGTGCAAAACTGAAAGAGGATGTGGACAGGATGCTTGAAAGGGCTGTTTTACTCCTCTCATAGTTAAATCCAGTCAAAGCCTGGACACAGCAAAGGGTTGTGGGCTAAGAGTGAGTGGGGAGAGAGGGAAGCCTCATTGCCAGTCTTGAAGCACACAGTGTTAAGGCACAGCTGTGATTGGAAAATACTACTTTCTAAAAGGAGACTTACATGGCAGATAGTTATAGCCTGGGTGTGGGTATAATATGCCATGGGTAGAAAAGTACAGGGATTGTCTTTTGCTAGGGACTTATGCAACCACATATATAGCTGCCCACCATTTCCTCCCTACCCCCCTTGGTGGATTTTTCTATCCAGAAGTGTAAAAATTACAAATTCTGAAGAATTGCAGTCTAGGCTCTACCTAGATAAACTTTTAGACTGTTCATGCCATAAATATCTCTTGGAGGCTGTCTGACGTCAGAGGATTTGGAGAGAGAGGTTGGTCTGAAACTGAAAACAGCAGCAGTTCCAGTCTCACTGCAATAGCACAGCCAGTGAGAGGAGCAGTGCAGGCGTTTTCTCTATGTGGATTATAGGACTGCAGAATAGGGAGGAACTGCACAGACAGAAAGGCATTGCAGTGTAAGTGCAGCTGCTGCAGCAACTCTTCTCATATTTTTGCTTGTCTTCAAGATCAAATCCCTGCCAATATTGCTTGTCCTTTTTTTTCTTTTTTCTTTTTTTTTTTTTTTTTAACTCTCGTCTGAGGTCCTGAAGACAGCTTGGCAGCACACAAGATTCAGGTTTGGCTTGATTGCTGCTCTCAAAGGTATGCAGAGGGGCTAACCATGCAGGTTATTGTGCGAGTGTATAAATGAATTGGGGGTACAGGAAATTAAGGAGGTTGAGAAGGAAAGACATATCTCTGGGAGACTATTAAATTAACTAAAATCTCTTTCTTTTGTATTCTAGTAGCAAGACAGCAAAATCTCAGATAATTACCAAGTAAAACCCAACTTTCCTAGACCATTTCACAATGCAGATCTGTGTGTGTTTTTGTTTTTTTGTTTTTTTGTTTTTTTTTAACTCTTTAATCCCCTGTGATATTATGCAGCAAACAATTCTTCTTATGGGAAAGACAGGAAGTTTCCTGGCTTCTTGACAGTGCAGTCTTGTCCCACTTTTATTTGCCAGGCTTCTGATGATAACAGATCCTAACATGAGTATGCATTATTGCTTGCAAGTCTGACAAATTTAGTGCCTTGAGCCTGGGGATACTAAGGGTGCTCCAAAGAACCCACTGCTTCTGCAGAGAAAAAGAGAGATTTTCACATGCAGAAGCTAGCTGTAACCGAGTCGTATGAGAAGGAGACAGCTACTGGAATTAGAGTGACTCTGAGAAAAATCGACTACTACATACATACAGTGCAAGTCCTAAGGAAAACTAATGATTTGTAATTTTTTTATTTTAATTTTTTGTCTTATAATTCAGCCTACTTCATAAGGAGAAGGTGTTATTTGTTTGCACCTAAAATTCTGTGCTTGATTCATGTGATTTACCTTACCTCCCCTCCCACCCTTTCTCACCTGGGTGCTCCCCACTCCAGGAGAGGTGGAAGTTGTTCTGGGAACAGCCTTGGAAGTACAGAATCATAACTGTAGAATGGCTTAGGATGAAAGGGGGCCTTAGAGATTATCTACTTTTAACTCCCCTGCCCATAATGTGAAGCATCTGTCCTCTTCAGTGACGTTTTCTCTATCCAGACCCTTGACAGAACCAGCTCATTTCCCCAGATGAATGGAAGAAATTGGTACCTCCTGTGTGAATCCAATGTAGCTAATAAGAGCTAAAAAGCTCTTTGCCAATTAGTGTGCGCTTGATCTGTGCGGGTGCTGGAAGGAGAGATGACGCCCTTGAATATAAACACAATGCTGGACTGAGAAGCAGGAGCTATGTGAGTTGCACAATATAGTGTGCTGAGCTGCTGATAATTGGCTTCAGCCAACAAGCAGTCACAAGAAAGGCTGTTGCAAGTTACTGCTCTGTAAGCTGAGTTGTTTTGGTAATGGAATACGTCTGCAAATACTTTTCCTCCTAAGGGGGTTAGAATAGATTGCAGGGGGAATTAAACAAGAAAGGAGGAGGAGGGAGTTTTTCAGAAGTCACCCCCACAAATGAAATTGAACAGAACTAATTAGCTGTGCTTGAAGTGACTGTAGGGTTGTCCCTTTCCATGACTGAGTGGTTGATATAGCCACTGTGCTGGCTAATGTCATGGGAAAGCCGATGCTACAAGATATTCCACATCTAGACTCCACTGAGGGATGCATACAATGCAAAGTGAGCTAGATTGAGATGGACGAAAAAGCAACTGTACTGACTGCATCTGTAAGAGTATGTGAGTCAGAAATAGGTTCTGCAGAGATATGCTTTGAAAGTTATGCCTCTAGACTTAGTTTGGGATTTGGGTTGCCTTATCGTGACATTTCAGAATTCCTTTCCTCTCCCCCATTTTTTTCTTATTAGATTTTCTTCCAGTACTGTAACGCCTTCCTTTTTGAGAAGCTGCTTTATTTTCTTCACAGCAGCCTAATCATGTTGGCTGGTAATGTGAAGGAACGCAAATGTAGTATTTTTTTGCGAACGTGTTTGCCCCACTAAAAGTTCAAGGGCTGGCACAGCCAATACAAGTATCTGTGAGTGAAGAACACTTTTTGATTCTGCAGTTGATCTGTTCAAGTGTATATGCCAGTATAAAAGTAATATATATAGAACAGGTGAAAGCTAAGAGGAAGGAAAGTAGAACTAAGGAGAAAATTCCAGAAGTGGAGTGCATTAAACTGACTGGTTCCTTTCTGTTTCAGATTTTTTTTTTTTTTATCTGCCTTGCCATGCCACTAAGCACTGACACTATTTGCAGGGTTTGTGAGCTTGGAAGGTCTTTGTGGGCTGTTTGTTAGTCATGGCTCAGGGTGAAAGCTGCATCTGAGGGGAAGGTGGGAAGAGGACTGGGAGAAGAGCTACTGATTCATCAGGAGATATATTCAGTGCTTTATAACATAAATACATGGACTGTCACTCAGTGTACTTGAGTCTGGATGTAGTCATATCAGCCAGGGAGTGGTTAGTTCTTCAATGGTAGACACTGACCCTAGAACTAAGCAGTGTACATGCAATATGTACGGAGCAGATGTCTTTTCAGTTCTGCTTTGCAAAATAGGAAGCAGTTCTGTATTACAGTTCATGACAATCACAGTGCAGCCTTGAGGTTTTAAAGGTCTATATTATGTGTTCTGAAGTGCTGTCTCATGGTTTCATAGAGCTGAGTAAGCAAATTCTCTGGATAGCTTAGTGGCCTTACCACAAAGTATCACTTGTCTGCTGCTGTTCCTGTTGGTTACTTTGGTTGTGCTCATGTATAAGAGAGATCATTCGGTTCATCTTGAAATCAGTCATAAAAAAAATTCTTACCAAGTCCAGACATGGTGTGCACTGTCTGTATTTTATTGGCAGAGAGACACAGCTAGAGCTGAAGAGTGTCTTGAAGGTATCTCTCAGATTGTTCTGGTTTTGCTTTATCTTTCATAATACCATAAAATACCCCCAAGGTCCAGTGGAATTCCAGAAACCTATGTAGTCACTGCAAGCCAACCATCTGACCTAGCTGTTGAGCAATTGGGACCCAATTTCCTGACACTTAAAGGGAAGGATGGGCGCATAGTTTGGCGCTCAGTGCTTTAACTGCTGTGAATTTTCAAACCTGGGTCAATCCTATGGAGATCTGACCTTCTCTCTTCTCCTACTCTGCAGCCTCCAGGCAAGCACAGCGTATTCCCCAGTTAAAACAAAATTGGCTGCTCTGATTATCATAGGATAAAAGAATTTTCATGTATGTTCCTGTGGGTTTTTTCATGTTGTTGATTGGTGGTGGTGTTGCTTATGGCTTTTTTGTTTTCACCAGCAATACTTTCTAATATCACACTCCTTTTGTTGCATTTCCAGAATATATACTAGCATGCACTAGATGTGATTAATTTCTCATATTTCTGCAATTCCAATTATCAAACAGAAGGAACACCACTACTACTGCTCCGCATGTATCAGGCCGAGGACTTGTTTTCTTTAAGCGCTGCATAGATAACTAGTTTACATGGCACTATGAAACATACTAAATGGGAATTATTAGAGTGGTTCTCAGCCAGTGTAAATAGGTATGGGGGCTTCTATGCACCCAGGATGAATGTATTCCAATTTAGGATTTGGCCTGGTATCTTCAGTGTAGTAGTGAGTGACCTGAGGCACACATAATGCAAGGCTTCTGTCACTTGCATCTGTGTAAGTTTTTTGTAATTCCATATTGTTAAAAAATCTTATTCTATTATTCAATCTTATTCAGTTATGAGTAGGTTCAAATAGCATCAGAATTTGGTCCAGAGAAACTGAGGCCCAAATTGTGCAAAGCAACCTGTAATTTTGGCTCTTTATTTTTAGTGTCTTGTTAAGACACTTGAAAACTGAGGCAGACAAAATTATAAGCTGCTTTTGAAATGCTAGCTGACTGATTTGGGCGAATCTACATAATGGGTTTGTTTTTTCTCACGTGCTTTTTACAGCACCATAACTCTGTAAAAGTCAGCTAAGTAGCTGGGGTTTCACAGCAGTGGGAGTTGCAGAAGAATGTGTCCCATGTTGCCAGAAGCTCCCATGAGCTTGGTGCATCAGTCCTGTGCTCACATTCCATTTTTCTTGAATATCTGGGATGTACTTTGATTTGATTTGCTGAGAACTGTGTACCACATGGCCACAAATACATCACACATTAAGCAGTGTTGTTGTCAGTGCGGGCTAAAGAATTTTTGGGGCTGTGTGTTAAAACTGTGCTTGATAATTGTCAAGCTGGCTTTTTCCTACAAAGTATTAACCTTATGCTTTTTGTCCTGTTAATATGCTGCCTGGATTTCATGCTAATTGTCAGATCTATGTTTTCAATTTTATTTTATTTTTTTTTCGTATTTCAACACTTGGGGTATTGGTTTCTCCAATGATCTTTATGGTGCCAGATGGCATCTCCTAATGGTAGGAGTTTTCTAGACTTGGAACAACATGGGATAACAAATCTGACCAGGAGAAACTCGTGTTTTTTGGATTTGGTAGAAAATTTAATCTGAGAGTACTGGAGTCTTATACCAGTGATAAGGTTTCTCTGGATTTAAGAATTAGAGAGGCTGAAGGTGGAAAAAGGGAAGTAGATAAGAATGGGGTGAAATGGAATTTAAGGAGTGGGAGCTGGACATCATAATGATGTGTTTAGACTGCAGGAAAATGGAAGGAGAGTTAACCTCGAGAAACTAGGAAAAATTTGGCAGTAAGGGAAGAATAGGCTCCCTCCCTGAATAACAAGTGCTTGCACACTTCCCAGTTTTGCTGACTACAAAGTATTAATCACTGCAGTTGATATTTCTGCTTATGAGCTCTAAAGTTCACATTCGCTTTTGTTCAGTGTATTTTCCTCTTATTGTGTCCCAAGCTGGATTAAATGCTGGCAGTGTATGTGCCAGTCCAGCTATTTCTTCGAGTGTGGGCAAAACTGAGCTGTGAGACCCAAAAGCTCTTCCCTATCTCTTTGGTATATTACTTTTTTTTTTTTTTTTTTTTTTAAGAAGGTATAAGAAAGGAAACGTTTTTACTCTTATGGCTTTTATTATTCAAAGTATTAAACAAACCTGATTATAGGGGCACTGTATTTTTTTTTGCTACTTAAAAAACTGAAATAATGAGCCACAAAGTCTTAAGAGAAACTGCACAATACTCAGTAGGAAAATAGTCATTTTAGAAGAAAATCAGATCCAGTTTCTTCCTTCAAGATCTGACCAGAAGATGAGTTCCCAGGGAGTTTTCATAAACTTAATACACAAACACACACACACAATATGGGGAAAAAGAACATTTCTACCAATAAGCACCTTCAGAGTTGGGTTTGATTGCAAAGAAGTCATGCAACACTACATTTTAAGGCTCTAATGTCATGTGGTAATGCTCCCTTCTCCCAAGACAAAGCTGTGGGAAGAGATGAAAAACCTTAGGGAATGTGTCCACTAGTCGCTATTAAATATGATAAACTGGCTGTATTCCCATCTTCTAGTCCTAAACAACTAAGAGAACTGAGCAGGAGTAGGATCGTACTATATATGGTATTTTGGTTTGCTTTTCCTAACTATTTGCAGCTGGCTGTTGTTTGGAGATAAAGTACTGGTTTAAATGGACATCAGGTCTGACTTGTTGTAGTCAATTTCTATATTCTTGTGGTTTCCAAGAGACACAACACTGTGAAGATCCTCTGACATTTCAGCTGCTGTAAGAGTAAGAAACAGTCATTTCCCTAAGATATGGGCTGAGGAAACTGACCAGGTACGTATAAATCTTCACAAACTTGTTCAAACATCTGAATCCTTTAAATGTCAAGGATGATCATGGAGAAATTATACCTTCACTTGCAATACTGTCTCAATCTTCTTGTCAGTTAAAGAAAGTGACTCTATCTGTCTCCCAGTTCAAATCTGGATTACAAACATCAATTTTTTGTACAAGGGATTTCACTGGCTCTTTCATTCACTTTTCAAGTAATTTTTAGAAATGTTTCAAATTTTCTCTTGAGCTAAAATATTTCTGTAAATTTTTATATTTCATGAAGTGTACTCATCAACTGCATGATTGTTGCTGTTGTTTTCATAATTAACAAATATTTGGGGTGCTTCTATTTTCCAGGAAAGCTCAGGGCTTTTAAAAAAAAATTTTTTTTTGAAGGCTGTTTTTAGATGTTTCAGGCTGGTCTTGAAAAATCATTAATCTATTTGCACGCTCTTGGTCCTACACTGTCATCTGTTTTCTCTCAAAGCTGTGACAGAAATATGTGGGAATTCCATGTTGCTCTGTATCAGCCTGCCAATTCTCCTAATTTCCTTGTCACAGAAAGCAACTTTTTCAAGATGGAATGAAACTTCTGTAGAGCTCTATAAGTATCCTTGCATATATCTATTTGTGTGTAGAAATTTCCTGGACAATTCTAATGCATAACATGATGTAACTTGGTTTCCATCTAACACAAAGATATTTTGTTCCCTAAAAATGTTGTAACAGTCTAATCCCTCTCTGTAAATATGTAGTCAATAAATCTTCAGCCATAGCACTTTTACTTTCCGTTGATTTAAGTTCAAGCCCTTGAATGCAGTGGGTATGGTATACTCATTGGCCAAATTGTTTCTTACAGAGGTGTAGCAATCTCCTATTTAGCCATTAGGGGTTAAACCAAGAGAATGTATTCTTGCCTGCGATGTTCTACTACAATGCTACGTGAGGACACAGGAAAGAGATTTTATAATGTTAGCAATTTATTCTTTGCATTCAGCACTTTCCTTTGGAAAATTTCAGAGCTATTAATGGATTTAGCTCTCTGTGAAACTGAGGCACTGCCTATTCAGATGCCTGCAACTTGACAGGAGTATGTACTACCATCTACATACTCTCTTTGCACATATGTTGAAGTTTGACAAAGTCATGGCAATTATACTCCTATGACAGTGCCTTTATCTTTTCTTGTCTCCTGCCTTGTTGGAAAGTCATATATTGACAAAAGTTATACTTTTTCCAGAATGCAAATTGATCACTGAATTGCAATAGTTGGAAAGGATCTTGAAATCATTGATACCACCTTCCCCGCTAATGCAGGTACATACAATAGGTTCACAGATAGGCATCCAGAGAGATTTGGAATATCTTTATAGAAGGAGAATCCACATTCTCTCTGGACAGCCTGTTCTGATGCTCTGTCACCCTTACCATAAAGTTCCTCCACAAGTTTGTATGGAACTTCCTGTGTTCAAGTTTCAGGCCATTGTTTCTTGTCCTATCACTAAGAAAAGCCTGGCCCTGCTCATTTGCCTGCTATCTCCCTTTAGATATTTATAAACAGTAATCAGCTCTCCTCTTAGTCTTCTTTTCCTCAGACTTAAGATGGTCTTTCTGTGTAAGAGAGATGCCTCAGGCCCTTAATCATCATCATCCATGTGGCTCGACTCCTTCCAGGAGATACCTGTCTTTCTTGCACTTGGAAGTCCAGAATTGGACACAAAGTTCTAAACATGGCCTCACCAGGGCAGAGTAGAGGGGGAAGATCACCTCTTTCAAACTGCTGGCCATGTTCTTTTTAATGTATCCCAGGATACCATCCCCCTATTGCAGAGGATGTTTGCCTCCCTTTGTTTCTCACTCTCTCATTTCTATGCTTCCCAATGCATCTAGTCATAATCCTTAATTCTATTTTTCTCTCCATCCTTCAGTTAAGATTTTTGCCTGCATTAAGGATATAGAATCACTTCTAAGAAGTGATCACTTCTAAGAGATCTGCCCTAACTAGGTGGAATGAATTTGTTTGATTTAGCAGCACAAAACAGTAGATAGGGTTTGTCAGGATATTGTTCTTCCTTACAAATGTTGTCAGGAATGGGGCCATCAGTTAGTGCAGACAGTCTTGGTTTTCTCTCTGAGTCATTGGCCATTAAGTTGGGATGCCTGGACTGTGAGTACCCTGCTTAAATCCATTTGGCAGAATCCTGACCCCCTCCAGGCAGGTGACCCCATCAGCATCTGCACAACAGATGAAAGAAAGCAAGATCTTGACCAAACATGAGGGGACTTTAGTCCTTTGCTACTTTTGCAGCCGTATATACAGCGGGAACCAATTAAACTGTTTCTAACAGCTGAATGCACAGACAGACAGTTGGTTTTGTTCTAGCCTGTGCTCTGATCTGTCAGCATCCTCCTGCACTGCTATACAGGGAGAGAGTAATAACCACGCTAGGGCCCTGCCAATATGAACTGTCTTCCAACTGTGCCCTACTGAGATATGAACTTGCCCTCCTTGCTTGTTTCATACTTTTACTGCCCTAAGGGTCAGGCATCCCAATGAGTGAATTTCTCTGGCTCAGTTGTAGAGGCCCCAAAATGTGTTGCCAATGACAGAAGTACAAAGCTTGACCTTAGTCTTTCATCATCAGCAGGATTCAGGCGGCCTATGTGAGTGTTTCTAGGTCTTTGGCACTCACCATTACTAAGTTATAGGGAGAAAAACAGATGCATTTTCTGACTAGGTGAAATTTTCCTGGGGGGACCCATGAAGTGTTTTCCAGCTGTGTCTGGGCTTATCTAGAATAGTTTCACGTACCTGCTGGGGGACACGCGTTAAGCTATAAATGTCCAACTGTGCCCTTTGTGACAAATTTTATGTTCAAACAGAGGCAAAAATTAATAACTCCTCACTGCCTCATCCTCTGCTTACTTATGGTGCTGATGTTTACTGTGCTCACATCTATTAGGACATCTCTAGGGGCCCATACTCTTTCTGATTTTCACATCTGTTGGTGTAGCTAAACTACTGTGAAATGGGAGCCTTATCTAGGAAAAAGCCTACTGTAAATACAAACTGAAGGTGACCTAATATAACATGTTAACATTTTTGTATGGTGTTATTGCACTTTTCATAAAAAGCAGTTTAAGAATGCTGCTTCATCAGACTTGAAAGTTAATTATTCGATTACTAGCCTTTATTTTTGCACAATCTATTGACAGATATCTGAAGAACCAGACTTGAATCTTCACCTACAGTTCATATTACATACGCATCATTATTTTTTGTTTTTGCTTTCAGATAAAAGACTATCATTTGTAGCTGTACATGTTTTTATTCAGACAGCATGAATATTCAGAATGGACTAAATTATGATCATATCATAGGTCAAAGATCATAGAGGTGATACTTTGCCTTTAAACAATGAAATGCATTATGCAGCCTCGTTGTCAGCTGCTTTAAACTCAGTGAAAAGAGTTGCCTCGCTTTAAACTACAAAATTTTTTTGCTTCTCACTATTCACTTGAAAAATCCTATGTTAGTATGTGATGCTACTGGGATAAAAGTGCCGTGGAGTCTGCTGGACTGCATGTCTGTTATGTGGTGTCTGTGCCTGTAGGAAACAGGATGCGATGACCTTGTAGTCCTATGAATGCACATGACACAGAATCCAATTGACCATCCTACAGCCTGTGGTGACATGGGAGTGCAGCAAATTAAAATGGAAGCAGATGGTGAAAAAGCCTCCTCTGTGTTTTGCCTTCTCTTTTCTTTCAGGGGTGTTGCCTCAAGTCTTTGATCCAAATAGCTTGCTGAAGAAGTATGTCTCTGAGCTATGATGAAGCAGCACTGGGGTTGCTGTGAGTTCTTTTGCTCTCTCAAGAATAAACTTAATTCACAAAGAAGCTAGAGGGCGCTTAGCAATTCGGTCCCAGACTTGAGGACAGCAATTCCAGAGAAATGGGAAATACTTTCAGATTTCAATAAAAAATACCCCTATTTTAATCTATAGCTTGCTTCTGCAGGATGGCCACTGCTATTAATTGCCATTGGCTGTTTGCACGTGTTAGGATATGTGCTTTCCCATGTGTTCACTATTTATCTACATATCAACCTGCTTTTTTTTTTTTCTAATGGAACAGGCTGCATGACTGTGTGAGTTGCATTTTTTAGGTTTCTTGTTTAAACTGTGTGACCCTAAGTCCACGAGCTTCTGTAGTTGCATTTGGACTTCTAAAGCTGAATTTATCACTGAAGTTTTAGAGCCTTGTTTCTAGAGCCTTATTTGTGGCTTGTACACTCTGTGCCTTGTGATGCTGAAAGGATGGGAAATGATGGGCCCTGTAGACACAGTGAAGCTCTCCCTCTCCTTCCAATTTAAATAAATAAATAGCAAGCAGTTTCCCCAGTTCTGTGATATTCAGAACCAGTGTAAATAATCCCAGTGTAGCAGAAGATGCTGTGCTGGACTCGTTTATCGCCTGGGCTCCAATTATTTTCAGAGTGTCTCATGACATGAACCTTTGGGTTCACAGTCTGTTGTACAGCTCCTAAGCAAATGCACTGAGGCTTGAGTTTGTTCATTGGTCAGTGTGTATGCTTTTTGAAACACCAACTTTTACATATTCACTGAGGAAAGACACAGTAATCACTGTATTATATTAGTGTCTGCATATCTGACACACCCAGTGATTTGTTTGCAGACTTTCCCACACCCTCAGAGTTGCCACTTCTTAGTTTGGGTCATTTTTACCATGGCTGTGTCAGATGTCATTTTCCCTCCAGATATTTTTGGGTGTAGCTGATTGCAGCAAGGAGGGAGGATAAGAGAAGTCTGCTTTTTGGAGGATGATATGCAGCTCACCTGAGTTACATAATTAGAGAGTATTAGAATGTTTTTCTGCTTATGATGTGCTTTTTTTTTTTTTTGTTTGACTTCTTTTTTCCTCACCATATGCTTCCTATCTGTACACTCACAACTATTCTTTCCTTTTGTTCTTCTTCCTTTACCTGTGGAACATGATAGTCCTGAGAATCCGAAATGTGTCTAACCAGAACTCATCTCACTGAGTCACTGGGCTAATGCAGGCCTTTCATTTTATTATTGCAATTAGGTGTAAGTAGGAAGATTTCATTGTACTCCTATTTCATCAGGCCTGTCTGCCATGTCAAGGAGTCTAAGTGGTTTTGTTTATTAGTATTTTTGATTTTATGCTTTGTTTGGACTATGCAGCTATAGGAGGTCTCCTGCTGGCAAATGATGTCACAAAGCTGACTAAGTGGCCCCTTGTCTTGCCTGCTCTGCTAACTGTGCTGAGCCAAGTAGCATCTGTCAGAGTATACGCAAGCATAGAAGGGAAGGGAGGACTTTGTTTACTCAGGCAAACAAATGAGCTGTAGATGAGAGCTGCTCTGCTCTTTGCCCATTAATTACAGGCTGCACATTTCTCAAGTTCTAAAAGCTAAGCAAGCTTCACCTTGCTTAATACTTGGACAAGAGACCAAAGTCTATAGGAAGCAGTACTGATTGTTTAAAGGCATGTATGAAGTTTGATGCAGGTTTAAGACTGAAATCTGAGGAACTTGATATCAATATGGCATGAAAGTTTCTTGCCTGTGTTCCACATAGCACTAAACTAGTCATTTTTAAGGTAAGGATTCAAGGGTTTAGAGTATTAGGTTACAAGTTACATAGTGAATTAACGATTTTGGTCAGTACTTTTACTTTTTACAGTACAGTAAAATGTGTGGTTCTCGGATACTTGTCATGAGGCACTCCATGAATGGGAAACTATCTAATATAACTGCCTTGAATTTCTGGTTTCTGTTGGTTTTCTGGCTACTTGTTTCTGACCCCCTGCAGGCTCTTAAGGCCATTAACAAACTGTCCCCTTAAAAAAAAAAAAAAAAGGAAAAAGAAAAAAGGGTTCTGAATGATCCCTTAGACTCCACCACTCTGGGAGTGTGGTTACACCAGGCCAGTGTAACATACCACGTTTATGTAGATGCTCCTTAGCAGTAGATCCTTCACTATTTATCTTCAAATTTTGTATAATCTGTGATGAGATCCAGAACACCTCTGCTGTAGCAGACATTGGCTTTTCCTTCTAGAGCCTGGGTTTTCAGAATTCTTCAGTATCCACATCATCAGCTGACTTCAAAAGGAGTTGTGGGTGGTGCAGAGGCATTCAGTCGCTTGCCCAAGGTCACAGCGACAGCCAGGATCAGAGCTTTGTGGAGCATTTCCGGGCTCCAAGTAAATAAATGAACATGACAAATTGATAGAAACTTCTAAGCTGAGTGGATGGGGCTTGTATTTCTTAAATAAGATTTAAACAGCTACACTTTCATAACAGCAGCTATCAGTACCTGTGCAGCAGCAGTAACTACCAGCAGAGTAGGGGCTATTATCTGCAGATGACATCATCTTTTCCACTGTAATGATTGTTTTTAAAATATCACAGCTTGGGAATTGCTTGGAATGTCCCTTCGTATGTTGGCTTGGCACTAGCCTATGCAGCAGTGGGGCGAGGCAGTGCTTCTTGGTGACTTTCCTGAGATTTTACCAACTGTCATTCCTGTGTGGTGCAAGGGATGCAGCAAGCCCTGCTTTTTCATATCCACTGCACTAAGATTAAGGTTGTCTGGAAAACTCTAAAGCTATAGAATGCAGTATGTTGGAGTAGGGCCTCAGAACCATCCTTTCTTATGCATCACTGAATGCGCTAGGGAGTTCTGGCTATATCTTTGCAGAAGTATAGGAGTTCCCAAGTTTTCCACAGCATGCTCCAGTGATCCAGGTGCAGTGAGCAGTATGAAACCCCCACATACTTCAGGAATAATGTAGGCTAGGTTTTCATATGGTGTTGCAATTCATCTAGTGTTGATTTAAGAAATGAAACAGAATCAGGGCTGCAGAAATGGACTAAATATTTTTCTCATTTAGCTGAGTGTCTAAGCGCTAGGCCCTAAGACGAGCTCACACAAAGGCACCTGGCACTGACTCTGAGTCAGGTACTATTATCCCTCTTTTAGAGAGTCAGAAACAAGAATTGGCTTGCCCATGCCCACACAGAAATGCACAGCCAGAGTCAGCGTTAAAACTTGGTTACTCAGAGGCACTCAGATGTGTAACACGTACTTCTTCCCACACTGCCTTCTATAAAGTAGGTACATTTCTCAGTGGTCAGGTACAAATTCTTTGATCTTTTGCTGTATTTTGCGTTTTCTCTCTTTTCGTGTAATTTTCTTTTTAATTGTAAATACAACTCCTCGAGTCTGCAGTAGTTTGTATCTTGTACAAGGTTGTAGAACTTTCTATTGTTGATGCTCCTGGATAAAATGGTGTGAGATGCACCAGTGAGAGAGAACATACGAGAGTTCCAGAAGTGGCAAAAAAGTTTTTTCTTTGTAATAGCAATGCACAATGCTGAAAATGAGAGAACAATCAATTTGAGGGAAAACAGTAAGTTCTAAAAGGTCTAGAAACATTAGGTTCATGCTGAGCTTGAGTCGTTGGTAGTTTTTGAATACCTTTGCCTCTCCCTAGATTCTGGGCACAACTATTTGCGTCAACCTCCCTATGGCTCGGAGCAGGATCTCCAGGCTCCTTCTTTTAAAGCCTTTGGAATTTACATAACCCTGCAATTGTAGCAATGCAAAATGTGGCTCTGGTTACAATAACATGGGTTTAGGGAACGCTGAGAAAGATTGTAGTGCAAAGGCATAAAAGCAAAACAAAACAAAACCCTACATGCTGTTTTAATTTTCAGCAGCCACGTGAGAACTGTCCTCCAGTTCCTAGCTATAAATACATTTCTGCCGTCATAAGAGGACAAAAAAAAAAAAAAAAGAAAAAAGAAAAACCAACAAAAATAAATATAAACAATTCTCATTCTTCCCCAGATTTTCTTAAGGTTATGAAATAAAGGAAAGTAAATATTTCAAAAGCAGAGTGTGTCTGTGCTGAGGAATGCCAAATTAGTACTCAAGGGGGTTGATATTTGCAACAAGTGAAGAAATTTGGCTTTAAGCCGATCTTTTCTTCTCCACCAGCTGTTTTGAGAAAATCACTTAGGACTGCCTATGGATAATATGCCAGGCAATGCTTCTTAAGCCCCAGGGTACACTGCCCCACTGTCAGCTGAGGCAGAAACTTTGAGATGAATGAGGACTACACAGAAGCATGCCTGCTGCTTGTTCTTGTCAGATGTTATGTGTTGTGTCAGGAAGATGGGACTTGGTGCCAGGGTTTTTCTACTTTTCCAGTAACTTGGGGTTGGGCCTGCAGCTTACTCTTTTGAAGGCATTGCAGAATTAATGGAAATGTTCTTCATGCCATTTCCCCAGCTTTGAGCTGGAGACATTTTATTTATTAGACATAATGTGAAAGACAGGATGGATAGAAGGCTGTATAAGGTATTATACATATATTGTAGAACTGGGAGGAGTTTTGCTGCACTGACTCTCTAACCAGGAAAAAAAAAATCACTTCCACATGAGTGGTAAAAATAAAAAGTAGCTGGGGTCTACAGTGCATCTGCTTTCCAGAAACCATACCAATACTGAAAGCTGGAAAGACAAAGCTTTCTGGAAGATACTGGTGTTCTTGGAACAAGGTCTGCAGTGCTGCTGGGAAGTGTGAAATCTGGTCATTTCAGGGAGTAACGCTTCCAGTTAGAATGCTCTGGTCCTTACAGTGCAGTGACCAGCAGAGCATTCTGACTTCAGTAATCGAAAGAAAGACAGAAGCTGGTGAGGTTAAAGTTAAAATAATAATAATTATTTTTTACTGTACAAACGTTTTAAAAACAAAGAAAAGCCAAGTCAGAAAAAGACAGAAAATGTAGTACATGAGTACCACTGTATAAACAGCAAGTAGTGTGTACTTCTGCTGGTACAGCAAGGCCTACCTGCAGACAACAAAGAGCATTTCTAATTGGCCTCATCTGACTCAATGGGAAGTTAGGCAAGAGAAAGAACAACACTGCAGCATAAAAAGACCAGGCACTAGGTTTCACTGCTTGTTGAGGAATACAGACAACATACTCCTCAATAACACATGCTGAGTACAAAAGGCAATGTACGATGCCGTACAATTATTTTCACTGCTCTATTTTACAGTCAGTTTTCCATTGCATTGTCACATTCAAAATCATAACTTTTCAAATTCATTACAATTGAGCTGGGGATGAACAAATAACAACATGCTTTCTAAAGAAAACTCTTTGTGCCTGTTTGAAAAATTTTCCCCAAGCACCTATGTAATTTTTCTGTAGCATCATGGAATCAAGGGGAGAAGTGGACAGAAAATCTTGACATCTTTACTTCCTCATGTTTAATCTTGTCTCCATCTACAAAGTTTTGACCTCAAAGAAAATGTCTCCTTGTGAGTTGACAGGCTTCAGAGAAAAAGAAAATCGTATTTTTCCAGCCATCCAGGTTAATTAATAGAAATAGCAGTGGCTGTACCACTGGCTGAAAATCTAAAAAAAAAAGGGATTTTAACTCTCTTTGTTGAAATGCAGGATGGGTTTGACAGAGTTCTGAGGTAAAGAAAGAGTGAGTAAACGAATGAGTGAACACAGCTGTAAGGTGCTATGAAGTTTTTATTCCTGTGTGTTTGGGATGACCACATTACTCATAAGTGGTTGAGCCTCAAGTGAGTTACTCAACTCATCCCAGTTTAAAAAAAAAAAAAAAAAAAAAAAAAAAAGCATGCTTATTTGCTTTTAATTTTCACAAATTTGTTGATTTTAGTAGTTGTTTGCCTTGCTTTTTCCTCTTTTAGATGATATCAAGTTAGAATGGGATTTAGTTATATGGTCAATATTGACATGGTTAAAACGTGCACAGGCTTTTGAAAAATATGTAAGGATCACATGGTTGGGTAATGAGATGCTGTGGAACTGGCTGTTGCAAAAAATGCAAAATTAAATAGCCAGTGTGTCACAGCAAAAGCAATGGTATAAAAATAAGATCTGCTTAATAAAGCAGCTTATAGTTATTATATGTTTCAAAATAGAATTAGGTGAGCTGCTCAAATTCATTTTTGGTGGATTGGAATGAAAAATTATTACAATTTTAAGCATTGTTAGATAAGCTACCCTGCATTCAGATTGAGGGGTAAGGTATAATGCTTTGTGAACTGCACAAGAGGGCTTCTCTTTAGGGAATATAAGGATAGACTGACTCATGAAATTATAATACAGGGAATGAGTGCAGAACGACCTAGGGTCCTGGGTTCACATGAGGGTTTCCCCACATAAATCAGGTAGAAAGGTTTGGTTGAAACTTCTTTCTGTGAGTTAAAGGCCAGAAATCCTAAAATGTAGCCTAATATATATCAGTGTGATGGAATCCCAGGCAGCAGGACTGTAGGTGAGGAAAGAAATATCAACATCAGCAAAGTAGGAAGAAACTGTCTTGCAAGAAAACTGATTGATTTAGGTTGACCCTGAACTGTGGTGTTGTTTTGAATGTGTGTGAGGTCTCCCAGAAGGGGATATCTTTGCCTTTATGAATGCTCCCTGGAAGCATAGGAAGGACTGCAACAGAAGGAGAGACTGATGTTAGCATGAAATGTTCATCCAGTTTGTGCTAGCAAATGCCTAAGAGTAACTCATCACAGGAATGGATGATGAACCAGATGTGAGCTCATGCGCCAGGCTTAGTGGGCAATGTAACAAGAACAACGCTGTGGTGAATGTCTGTTTCAGACCACCTAGTGAGAAAAACAAGTAAAGGAGACCTTCAGGAAACTGGAAGAGTCATGTGGTCAAAAACACAGATACCGATGGGGATTTTAACCATCATAACATCTACTGGAAAGGCAATATAGTAGGGCACAAGTAATCCAAGAGGGTTCTGGAATGTACTAATGACAGCTTCCTAACACAGATAGTAGACAAGCTGAAGACAGGAGATGCTCTAAATGGACCTGGTATTTACAGACAAGGAAGAAAGGGATGGGGATGTGATTGTCCAGGGTACCCTTGGCTGCAGTGATTGTGGGATGGTAGTGGTCAGGATTCTGAGAAGAGGGAGCAAGATGAAAAGCAACAATTTTGCTTAAATTTCAAGAGAGCAGCAGATCTAGTCTTGACTTAAAGAATCTTATGAGACACAGCCCTTGGGAGAAGAGAGTTTCAGGAGAGTTGGTTGCTTTTTAAGGATCACTTGCTCCAAGCTCAAGGACAGTCTGTTCTGATGAGAAGAAAGTGAAAGAAAGGTGAGACGAGGCCTACATGAATGAGCAAGTAGCTTGCCTTTAGAAATCTCAGGCCTCTGAAACCAGTTGCAAAATTCAGGAATATTTAACCTCAATGGAAGAGGATCAGATTAGAGAACATTTTAACAAAGTATAAATACAGAGGTCCCTGGGACCTGATGCATTACACACATGAATGCTGAGGGACCTGGTTGATGTCACTGTGAAGACACTCTTCATTACCTTTAAAAGATCAAGGCAACTATGCGAGGTTCCTGAGAACTGGAAGAAAAGCAACTCTTACGTTTATCTTCAAGAGGGACAAGGAAGAGCATCTTGAGCACTACAGAGTACACAGCCTTATCTTAGTCCCTGGGAAGGTGAGGGATCAAATGTTCCTAGAAACTAATTCCAAACATATGAAGGACAAGAAGGTGAATGGAGGTAGTGAGCATGGATTTGTTAGTAGAAATTATGCCTAACCATTCTAACGGCCTCTGTAATGAGAAAACTGGCTTTATAGATGGGAGAGAGAAATAGATGCTGTTTGTCTTGACTGTATAGCACTTTTGATACCTCCCTCTAGTATCCTTGTTGAGAAATTGAAGCAGTGTGGGCTTAGATAATTGGACAGTGTGGTTGCTTTATAACAGCCTGAGCTACTGGGCTCAAAATGTTGTGGTTCATAGCAAAAAGATCAGATGAAGACCATATTTATAGTATATCCTTGGGTGAGTGCTGGGGTCCAAAACTTCTTAACAACTTTGTTAATGACCTAGATGATAAGACCAAGCACACCCTCAGCAAGTTTGCAGACATCATAAAATTGGGATGAGTGATTTTTAAATCAGATACTTCTGTTCAGAGCCACCTCAACAAGTATCTCATGAAATTCATCAAAGGGAAATGCCATGCCGTTCTCCTGGGGAGGAATAACATCATGCACCAATATAAAATAAGTCTGTTCAGCTGGAAAACAGCTCTGTGGAAAAAAATCTGGAGTCCGGATGGACAACAAGTTGAACATGAGTTTGAAATGTGTCTTTGTGGTAGATACCAACAGGGCTGGATTAGGAAAAGCAACATCAGCAAGTCAAAGGAGGTGATCCTTTCCTTCTTCAGCCTCGATGGGACAAATTGGAAGTGTTGCAACCAGTTCTGGGCTCCTCATGTGATGGACATACTAGAGAGAGTCCAACAAAGGGTCACAAAGCAATTAAGAGGATGGAACAATTGACATGCGAGGAGAGACTGAGAAAGATGGGACTGTTTAGCCTGGAGAAGAAAAGACTTGAGGTGTATAAATAGCTGATGGAGAGGAAGCAAAAATGTAACCAGATGCTTCTCAGTGTAGCCTGGAGACAGGACAGGAGTTAACGAATTAACTGAAATACAGGAAATCCCTGTATTCAAACATTAAACCAAACAAAACCAAAACAAAAACAACAGTAGCAACACTTCTTACTGTGAGGCTGATCAAATATAGGGATGGTTTGCCCAGAGAGGTTGTGGAGGCTTCATGCATGGAGATTCTCAAAATCCAGCTGTATTGTGTTCTAAGCAACCTGCTCTCATTGCCCCTTTGAACTGGCATATTGAAATAGATAATGGCAGAGGTCTCTTTCAACCTCAGCTACTCTGTGATTCTGTTTTTTTCCCTCATGACTGAGTCACAGTTCAGTAACTGCGGTCACAAGTGGCACTCGTACTGGGGCCAAATACTATTTGGGTTATGTTGTCTTGCATCCTCTTAAAATAAGTTATTCCAGGGCAAAAGTGAGGAACTGTGGCAAAGATTGAAATTTCTGGAGTTTGGATAGAATGACTTCAAGTGCTATTTATAATTTGAGTTTGAATATCAGCCTTCAGTCCCTAGAGTTTCTAATGTGACGTCTTCAATTAATATCCAATTACACAAAAAGTAAATAAATAAATTAGTAAATAAAGAAATAAACAAATCCTGACTTTACCCAATGTCGATAGGTTTGTGTTAAAACTGATTTTGCTATTTCAATGGAAAATGGGGTTAATCAAGTGAAAACAAGACCCTGTGTTTCTATTATCCCCAAAAGACTACTGTTTCTATGAATAACCTTAATGCACTCATAGAGGAACTGACTATTTTAATGATGTTTATCTTAAAACAGCTTAGTTAAACGTCATCAGAAGAAAATTAGGATAATGTTGCTTTAATGATATTTCCTAAAATGGCAGTACAGCAGCGTTTGTGGGATGTCCTGGAGCACAATAATTTGTCTTTAATTAAAATGAAGCAAACAAACAAACATAAGAAGCAACAACCAAAAACAACCTAATAACAAGTAAATTGGCTGACTGATAGAAGTAAATGATTCACAATAGATCTGGCCCTAACTCCTGGAAGTTATTTCTCTAGAGCAGCTGATACAAAGAATTCAGAGCCAATTGTTCTGTATCAGCTGAAACCCATCTTTGTATACGCTGATCACACTCGGCACATTTTTTTCCCTCTAACATTGATAACCTATGATCATTTCCACATACTTAAAATTAATGAGTAGAGCAACCAATCAACAATTTTTCCATAGTGCAGATGTAGTTGTTGCAGATGTAATGGTACACGTGAAATACTTGCTCTGGATTGGATTATGTAGTATGCTGCAAGTACCATTGAGTGCTTCAGCAAAGAAGCATTTAAGTTCTTTCTTGCCTCTACATGCACGAGTAGTACCCACTGCCTGCATCTTCTTATGCTTAGTGTCATGAATGTGCTTAGAATCCCTCTGGTTTCAAAGTGATTTAATCAAAATACTGGAAGATCAGCTTTCACTGTAGTTAACAGAGGCCACACAAGAACTTGGTACAGATTTCTTCTATAATTTCTTTTAAAAACTACAGAAATACTAGAATGTTAGAAAGAATATTAGGAAATTAGAAAGCTAAAAGGAACGCTTTATTTGTAGTTGTTTCTCCAGAAAGCTATCTCTACTGTCACATCAGCTCTACTAAATTGTCTGAAGGTGGGTTTTTCCTACATGATGAGGTCCTTGAATACAGAGAACTTAATATTGAGAGAAGAGCAAATCAGAAACCATGCAAATCATTCAGGTTAGTTCTGATTTTCATGTGGGGAATGGGAGAGGAAATCTTAAAAATCTTAGGAACCTGATTTTAGTTATCACTTTTTATTTTCTTAAGCTTTCATGATGTTACCTACGTTCACAAGGCAAAAGGAATATTCCACCTGCTGTGAGGTGTTCTTCAACACAGAGCAAGGTTACAGCAAAAAGGGCTTTACTGTGCCTAATTACTGATAATCCAGGTGTGTTCAGAAGAAACATAACTCCTAATGGCTTTGAAATTGTAAGCTCCTACTCTTGTTCTTTCCACCCAGTCACCATTTAAACAAAATAGAACAGAATTGTATCCAAGCTTTGCTACAAGTTTTAGTACAGTTGTTGTCATCCAGTTTGAAGGTCAGCTTGATAACTTGCATTTGACCACATTTATAATCTAAACTGGAAGCACAGAGGAAATGATAATCTAGTAATGTTCTTGATTTTATGCTCTAGTTTTTCTCTTTCCTTCCATACTCAGTCCTTTATTCTTTCAGAATGGCCACCAATTCAAGGAAAACTTAGTGTTTCCTCCTCTGTGTAATTTAGAATCCTTCAGGGCTTCAGTCTGTTAAGGAGAGCTTGTGCATTCATGAGGAGAGCTTGTGCATGAAGTCTAATTGCACCTAACACTTCATCATTTTAAGTGTGCTTTCTATTTCTCTCATAGAGCTTGCAGCAACCACAGAGTAAAAAAAATAAAAAATAAATAAATAAAATTAAAAAAAAGCATGAAAACTTTTTTTCTATGATATTTCCACTGTACAACAAATATTGTGAAGTCATGTGAGCTAGATCTCAGTCCTCACAATCTGCAGCGCTATTTACATGAGTGCAATGAAAGTGCAAAGTGCTGTTGAATTAAGGTGGTGTACATTTTTTGTGGATGTAAATTATTTATATGAAGTATAAAGACTGGTGGATCAGTTGCCAGAGCTCAAACTCAATCATATTTCTGTCAAATCGAGTGATAACTCTCCAACAGTTGTCTTCAGAGATGTGATTCTTGTTGGTATCTTAAATAAGGAGAACCCAGATGACCGTACAGCTAGCTGATACATGAAAATTACATCTGCTAAACTTCATATTATTTTAGCTAAAACAAAGTATAATCTTTTGCTCACAGCTTCAATTTCCTAGCTGTGTATGAATATGCATTGAAGAAAAATATGTTTATCTGATATAATTTTTAAACATTAGCACTTTACATCTTCGTACTCTTTTGGAAAAACAATTTCATGAGATTAGCTACATTTCTCTAGGTGACCAGTTTCTTTTCTGGCATGTGCAAGGATTCAGGAACAAAAAATTACTTGGGGTTTGCATACATAACTCTTAAAAATAATCAGGATCAGTACCTACTTAAATATGTGCTGCTTTCTTGGCATACACCAATATTCTTCTGACTCAGGCTGCCAATGATGGAATTAAATATTGCAGAATCTGGGTGTGCCCCTCTTTATGTCCCAGTCAACCACTTCACATAGAAAACTGTGTATTTTTTGCTTCCAGATGAACTCTCAGTCATGCTGGTAATCACATATGTACCTCTCAGCACTCCAGTAGACAATGGGTGCTCTGCATTCCCACTGAATTGCACTATCTTGACAAATTCAACAAAAATGGCTTACAGCTTTCTTCTTCCTAGTCTTCACCCATTACTGTCAAGCAGATTTCCAAGAGAGCAATTCAGCATCTTTTGCATAAAAGTAAGGAGCCACATTTCCTTAAAACTTTGTCCCAATTCCAGGACTCCTAAATATACAGGAATTCCTGTAAAGACAGCCAAGTGTTCTCCAGGAAAGTGTGTGTCACAGATTAGGGCAGATTCTCTGTGATGGAAGTTATGTCCAGGAAAATGAGTGTGGGTTAATATTGGTGCAGTACAGGAAAATAAACACCCAGAGCCTCAAAGGCCAGAATAATGAGGTTGGCCATAAAATATTGAAACCAAATGCCATTTGCAATTAATTGCTGAAATATGGTCAGCTGGCTTCCTAATTGATTTCAGCTTCTTACTAAGGGATCAGTGCTTCCAATTAGTTTGCATGTAAACTTCAGAGAATATTGAATAATCAGAGCTTAGCTCTTCTGCAATGAATACACAGTAAACGAATGTCCCCTGCTTGGCATCATAGGTGGAGCCAGGACTTGTTCCAGTTGCTTTTCTCCACTGATATGTTACAAATGTCTCAAAAGCACACAGAACTGGCAACCTTAAATGGACTTTTGAAAGAAGTGAGTTTTCTAGGTGGAATAGGAGTGGTGTAATAGCTCCGTCACCAGTTTTGTAAAGGAAAAGGATGTTTAGCTGAAGCTCTCTGTCTGCTAAAGAGCTGTTTCAAGAACCATGAGTAGCTTATTGTCATTTACAAAACCTCAAGGTTGTTCTAAGTTGGTAACAGAGTCTTAATGTACCTTGATCAGTTGTAGGACCACAGAGAAACAGGCAGTTTGAAGATAGCCACTACTTTTTCACTCTGGTTTTGTGCTAACTGGAAGTCAACCAAAGTAAAAGCTGGCTGAAATACTTCCCCTAAAAACAAACAAACAAAAAAACACACACAGAGAACCAAAACCAACATACAAACAAAAACCCCACGTAGTAGTAATATTGCTTTGCATGGTACAGTGAGGAGATGCTCTAATTATTGTGTGGTAGTTCAGAGACTGAGAAACACATTGAAACAACTTCTATATGGAGGGTGTGAAAGTCTTGCTAATTCTTTAGCCTGTAGTGGCAAAGCAAAAGACTTTGACTCTGTATCTGCACTGAGTGGTGGTGTCAGGCATGGAAGGCTGCCTAGCTCACAGAGCCATGGTGTTTAAACCCATTGTCAGATGAAGCAGGCAGCCTGGCACTTGGTCTCTGCTCACAATGGGCACTTTTGTTTTTAGATTAATATACCCATGTCCTTTTGACAATGGATCAAACAAACAGTTTGAATCTTCAGAGGCAGAGCAGCATCTCACAGAAGCTTTTGCATCTACATTGTATAAGAAATCTGCTTTTGGAAAGCACATAACCAATTTTGGTTTGTACTTCCCTTTCCTCTTGTCCATTCGCTCCTCGTAGGACCCTAAAAGGACTTTGTTTAAATACATCTAAATATTTGACACATTTGCTTCTTCTGTTTTGTAGCAATTAGTTGTAACTTTGAGGATATGTATATCTGCATTTTGGGACTGATTTCTTTCATATAAGGGAAAAATGAAAAACCATGAGAAAGAAAGAAAATATGGGGAAGTTTTTAATTTGATGTTGTCAGTTGGCATCAGAGACTTCACCCATGGTGCTTATTAGGTTTTGGGGTTGACCTTGGTGGTTAGAGTCTAAAAATGTTTTTAGAAAGAAGCAGGTATTTTCTTTGATGGTCTTATTCCTAAATTCTCAAGGAGCTGCCTGTTTAAGTATATTTGTGCAGTCCTGAGATGTAGACCTTATGCTGTGTGCTGTTCAGAAAGAGAAACATCACTTTTTCTTGTAGCTTCTCGTTTTGTTGTGTCCTATAAACCGAACGCAACAAAATAGTTTCTATTAAAGGTCAGCTCTTATGGAAGAGGATTACTCTGCAGAACCAAACATTTTTGCAAACTGCAACACTTTTCAAGGATGTATCAGCAGTTCAATATGTGCTAATAAAAAGCTGACTTCTCTGGTATCTTTCATCCCAGGCTATTATTAATACAAACATTGAATTATATAGCACACAATCTAACGTACTTTTCTGTTGTTGGGGAAATAGTCACAGAAAGAATCAATGATTTATCTAGTTTAATGTACTACTGACTAAATATCGAAGCGTGCAGCAAATTTTGAATGCTGTGTCTTTATTTTGTTTAATATACCACACATTTCTCCTTCAACCAGTAATAGAAACCAGGAGTTGTGCTGTAACCGTTAGACAATGCTCTGTCAATGGAACATCCAGATGCTGCAGTGAGAGGGGGGATGGCTTTCACAAGGATTTGTAAGAACTCTAAGGAACAACATATGTAAGGAAGAGCAGATACTCTTAATTTATCTTCATATTTATAGTGATTTGATCATTCTGGCCCAATGACACAAGCCTGTTTCCTGCTGGGCACATTCTGGTGTTTTGCACATTCTTGTTTTGTGTTTGCAGAGTGATGGAGCACCACTTTAGTTTCCCACAAGACCCATTTTCTTTCCATCATTGGTCTTTGCCTTTCAGATCCACATCTGCTGCAGTGCCTCACTCTGCCTTCCTGTAGACAGGCTCTGCCTATTTTGAACATATCAGATGAACTTTAGCTGAGACGTCAGCTGGTTGATGAGCTTTGCCTTAAAATGAGTTAGTTTTGTTAACTTTTAACTAATGAGCAAGACAAAGGCCATTTATATTGGTTATGCTGTGTCACGATAGAGTGTGCTAAGGTGAGGGAAATTGTTCTGGTAATATGAGCCTACCTAACCTTTCTGCCTTGGCCTGCTGCTGCATGCTAGTCTCCACATGCAGGCTATGGCTCCATATCCTTGTCCACTGGAAGTGGAGGATATTGGGAAAGTGGGAGAAGGAAATAGTTAATTATTTCTGCCTCTCTCATCTCTCTTCTTCCAATGAGAAGCTGAGGGAATAGAGGGCAAAAGGGGGCGTATCAAGCCACTCAAGAAGGGCCAGCAAGGGAAGGGGAAAGGTAAAAACCTGTGTCATGCAAAAGAGGGAGAGAGGGAGTAAAAGAGCAGGGACTTGGAGGATAAGATGAAAGAAGTAGCAGGCAGAGATTGAGTGGAAATTGAAGATTAATAGACCAGTAGAAACATATGAATGGAAGGGGGCTCTGACAATCGTAAGATTTCATCTGATTTGTACGTGTAAATAATATAAATTTTTCCTGGGTTCTACGTTGACAAACGCAAGAGCATAGTATAGCTCATGTCAGAAGAACACTGATGGGTCCCCACGGTTTTATATAAAGTTATTAATACTGAAGATTATAATTTGGTAGCCTGGCTGACTAGTTTACTTACATCATAGAATGTATATGTGCCTACATTGAGAGGATACCTGCTGGGCCTTTTTGTGAAGGAGCATTAGTACTGAAAGGGCTGGATTCTCTGTTTTTTACCCACTTCCTTTCACTGTAGAATCAAAGAAATGGAAAGAAATCACGTTGGGTTGATAGCAGCAAGCACCCATCCTGTGACTGTTGTGCGTTGGTGTATGTCAGGACAGAAAAGGGAAGACAGTGCTGATTTGTCTCCACATTGTTTGGTTTGGCCTGCTGATCTGAAGGTGATATTTTTCCTGTGTAACTTGCTTTCTCTGCTTGTGCCATTATATATACATACATTTGTATATATATGACTTTGCTTTGTGATATGTGTTGATTTGTGTTGTCATCATGAGAGTTCAGTTATTGTAATGAAAAACGACTCATGCTCACAGAGAGCAAACCATCTATTTCCATGAATTACAAAGAGAGAGAGAGAGAGAGAGAGAGAGAGATTTTGCAGATGGTGTTACTATCTCTGAAATTCAGAGTTACTGTATAACAGGGAATGTGATTTCTCCCACTGCAGACAGCAAGACACACGAGGCAGACAGCTCCCCCGTATTCATCCAGCTATTAATATAAGACAGAGTTGAAAGTGAAGTCAGAAGAAAACAGGCTGGTTTAAGCTATCTAAAGATAGAGGGGAAAAAAAAAAAAAAAAAAACTGAGAAAAGAAAAACACACACAAAAATGGGAAATTAAGGCTTTTTACTTAGTTAAGTCATATCCTCACCGTACAATTCAAACGATCTGTGCTGCTAGAGGGCATTGCCAATAGCAGTGCAGGGGCACTCAGCGCAGAGCTATGGGGTCGCAGGGAGGCACTGCATCCCACGGGGCTCCCCACGAGCTGCAGAAACGCACACAGCCTCTGCAACTCTGGGGACTGGGAATGCCCAACCGCGTTGCGGAGTTGTGTAGAGAAATAACCCTCTGAACCACAACCAAATCGCAACACCCGAAAGCCTTGACTGAAGGCTGAGCCGTGCCTGCCAGGCCGGAGCTTGTCCCTTTAAGAAAGTGCAGCACGGTAGCAGGGGCCGGCCCTGCCTCCCAGAGTCCCGGCGCTGGAACTGGGCTGGGAATGGGAAGCAGTTCCTCGGTTGGGGCCGGAGAAGCGCTCGCACAGCTCCAGCCCCGCTCACTCGGCAGCATCCAGCGCGGGGGAGAGAGAGCGGCGCAGCGCCTGCCGCGGGATGGACGTTCCTGAGCACTGAGCTCAGCCGCTGTAAAAAGCGAGTAGGAAAATACGCGGCTGGATGAAATTGGTAAGTCTAAACGAAAGGCACATCCTCCACCTCGGGCTGTAGTTTTCCAGTCTCTTGGTTTGTAATGCTTTTCGCAGGCCGCTTCTTTAGGTTTTTTTTTTCTCTTTTTTTTTTTTTTTTTTTCTTTTTCTTTTTTTCCCCTTGTCTTCTGAGCTGAGCAGCTGGGAAAACATGGAGGGAAAATAAAAGTGTAAAAAATTGTTCAGTGTTTGTCAGCTTTTGTGCTCCTGTTTTGAAACTCTCTTTTTGCATAGACGCCACGCTGCAGGAGCTGGGATGGGGAAACCAGCAAGTGTTTGTGTAGAGGTGGGGGCTGAAAGTTTCTAAGAGTTGTAATTGGCTTTTTTTCGTGGACATGACTAAACAGGGAGATTTAAAGAGGAAAAAAAAAAAAAAAAAAAAAAAAAAGAGTTGTTTGAAGTGATTTGTCATTTACTTTTCCAGAGTAAAAGCAACTCTCGTCCTGAACAGCTTTAAAATGCAGTCAGGTGGGTTTGGCAGGAATAAGAATCGTCTTTAAAACCATGTTATCAGTGGAAACCTTCATGCAAAAGTACTACTGAGCAACTGCTGCATATGTATGTTTGAGTTTAGCTAAATCCATTGGCAGCTCTGAAGAGCAGAGACATTACATGCAATTTCCTCTGTGCTGGGCAGAGGGCGGTGCTGCTGCGTCTGGCACGGTCCTCCCTGTGCTGCCGCGGAGCTGGTAGAGGCCGGCGAAAAATCGAGGAGAGAGAAGATGTTTTAAACAATTAAAACAGAAATTGTTCACATATGGACAGAACGACAGTGTGTAACATCCCGTCAGAGCAGTCGGATTTTTTAATTTTGTTAAGAGCTTATGTTTTGCTTGTTTGTAAAGTGATTATTTGACTTACAAAGAAAAATGTAAGTTCTGATGATCCACTCAGATTCTAATTAGAAATTAGAGCCTGATTATATTCCTGTTTCCTTTTGTGGAAGGTGCTGAGGGGTCAGCTTACTTAAAGAAAGAGAGGAAAAGCATAGAATCTCTTTACATATATGTTGCTTCAGTGATGGTGTGGGTAATAATGAAGAACTTGGTGTTAATCAAGCTGTAGACTAAGGAGGGCAGCAAGACTTGTGAAGGGCTTAGAATAATGCCTTACAAGGAGGGACTGAAGGAACCTGGGCTGTTTAGACTGGGGAAAAGGAGGCTGAGGGGAGACCTTATTGCTCTCTTCCAATATCTGAAAGGTGCTTACAGCAACAGCGGGATTGATCTCTTCTCACTGGTGACAGGTGACAGGACAAGGGGAGATGGCATCAAGTTGTGCCAGGGTAAGTTTAGGTTGGATATCAGGACAAACTTCTTTACAGAAAGGGTTGTTAGGCGCTGGAATGGGCTGCCCAGGAAGGTGGTTGAGTCACCATCCCTGGGTGTGTTTAAAAACCATTTGGATGTGGTGCTCAGGGACATGATTTAGTGGAGGGTTGTTAGAGTTGAGTAGTATGGTTAGGTTGTGGTTCGACTCAATGATCTTTAAGGTCTTTTCCAACCTGAGTGATTCTATGATTCTATGAACTAATCATCTAATGTAGAAACATCTTTTGTATTTGGCACAAATGCACTGTAGTGGTTAGAGATCTGTAAGCTGAACATGAAGACTTTTAAACCCTGATCACTAAACTTTCTAGTGCCAAGTAGTTTGGGGAAGGTAGAAGCATGTGTACAGCCTTTTTCATAGATATCTCAGTACTGCTACAAGGACAGGGATAATTGCACTGTATTCTTGCTCTGTATAGAGAAGAGTTAGAGAATATAGTAACAGACTGTCCTTATCTGTGTTATCTGTGTTATTATGATACTTGCATGTGCACACAGATGTTAGTATAATAATGTTCTGCTGCTCTCTGGAGTAAGAATTTGGGTTTCCTTAAAAAAGGCTTTAAAATGAATTCAGATATTGTTTTAACCAGTGCAGTTCTACTATGAATAGAGAAGGATCGGAGCTATCAAGTTCCTGAGTTGTGCAACATCTACTTGAACTTGGCATTTCTGTTATGACCAGGAGCTTTGGTCGTCGCTCAAGGCACAAGATGTTTCTGTCTGGCTTTATTCCTGTTACTTAACAATCACTTGCAGAGGAGTGGAAAGATTTACAGGTTCAAGTTCTTAATATGAGGCATGCTGAACAAAGCAGATTAAAGGAACTGAAATGACCGCATGGATTCCAGTCATTCAGACTCCCAGTCTTTAAACCTCATTGAAGAGTTTAGACTGCTACTACATCAACTGAATCAGTGGAGTGAGTGAAGAAAGTCAGTTTCCTCATCTGCAAAGGCTGTTAAGCAGTTATTTTTAGGCAATGATACTAATATCACAGTATCCTTTTGATATTAGTAGCTCACACAGGAAAAAAAGAATCGTTATATTCTTCATTGTTCACTGCAGGTATGAATGGCCCTTTGAAATCATTTACTGGATCAAGGGAAAGATTTCTGTCTTTCAGCACATCTCCAGGAACTAGTGAGATGCCTGACTGATATACTGAAGAATCTTTTCTTTTTTGCATTCCTTCAAGAGGGCTACTTGATGGGATTAGTCAGCAGTACCCCTCCCACTGTGAAGGACGTGACACACCCGTTGGCAGTGGAGCAAGGTTACTGGGAATACCGATAGAGCTGTCAGGCACTCTGAGAAACGTTAGACACTAGCAGATGCTTCTCTTGGTAGGAGGCTTTTTTATTCATTGAAAGCAAGTTATCCCCACAGTCATTGATGTTCAGCTGAGGTCTTATCAGCTGCATCTCCCCTCTGTTCTGTTGTTCACCATGGTCTTTTTGGTATTGTGCTTGAACTGATTGCCATTCTAAAGTATAGTTTTTCTGCTGGCCTATTATTTCCAGTTGCAGTGTGTATTTTATACACAGAATAGACAGTTTGATGCGACTGGTCCTATTCCATTTTTACTGTGCTCTTTGGAAATTCACTTCAGGATGTACTTTATTTTGCTTCTGAGCACTTTTCTTTGTGTTGCAAGGTCTGCTACAAAAGTAATGTCTCATGTATTATTCTGTTGGCCCACAATGTCAGAGGTGGATGTTGGTGGTATGACAGAGAGGTTGGATCTTCCCACCAGTGTGCCATTATGTTTTGTTTCTGAGACAGCTGGCAGCAGAGGGGCAGTCTGTCAGAATAGTGTCTGACATGGAATTGTTTGTGAAGCAAAGGTGTTGTTGAACTCCTCCATGCAGAAAAAATTGCACCTATTGATATTCATTGGTGCTTGCTGCACGTTTCTGGAGACCAAACAGTGGATGTGAGCCCAGTGAGGCAATGAGTGGTGCATTTCAGCAGCATCAACAGTGACACTGGGTCACTTCCACTGGTGTAGATGTTTACAAGTGGCATGCAAGTTCTTGTTGGTGCTGGTGGAAATGCAAAGCTAATGGTGGTGACTGTTGAAAGATAGCATTTTTAGCTGAGAATTTGCTTTGTCAAGCAGTGTTATTGTCCCCTTTGTATTTGGTGTAGTTTCCATGGAAATAAGTAGGGGGTATTACTTTGGAAGTAACCTTCTTGCATTGCAACTGAGAATACTGTTTGTAAGTCTGACAGAGGGTGGTGCTGGGGTCATACGATTAACTCCTCTAGAGCCTTCCAAATATTAGCTTAATTTGACATGTATTTGTAAGATTTAAAATGTGGTGAAAATCCACGTGTATCTATGCCAAATTGAAGAAACAGATTCCTTTAATAATTTTTTTTTTTTTTAGTAGAGACTGCTCTTCTTACCCACCAGTAGATTGTTGTGATGTTGGCAGTGCTATGAATTCTGTCTGCCATTGGAGTGTTTGTCTACTACTTGCTTACGTTGACAGTAACAGTGCTGAGTTAGTCTAGCCAGAGCAAGACTCATGATTAGTCAACAAATGCTGATAGTTCATTTTCTAGTATTACTAGTTTTGGTCATTGTTTTGCTGATTTTCATGTTCTTGTTAACTCAGCATTGAGCACATTGTCGTAGTCTCATTAAAGACACTTATTGTGAAATCCTTTCTCAAAGTATGATTCTGTCTTCCTTTAGACTTTCAGACTCCATGAGATCTGTGATGCTCATGAGTGTGAGCTTTTCCTAAGGAATTAATTTCCATCTTCACATTTGTATGGCTATCATCTTATATCTGAAACTATTAATGACTCAGCTCAGCTTTTCCTTTGATTTGCCTTTTTTTTTTTTCCTCTCAGTAGTTCCAAAGTTCTTTTTTTAACCAGACCCGTCAAAATTCTTCTTCAATCTCAATCTGTATGATGGCTTCAATTGAGATAGGGGTAATTTTCTTAATGATGCCTGCTATGCTTTGGATTTAGGAGAAAAACAATGTTGATAACACATTGATGTTTTAGTTGTTGAACAGTGTTTATATTAAGTCAAGGACTTTTTTGCTACTGGTGCCACCCTGCCAGCCAGGAAGATAGGGAGGAATACAGCCTGGACAGATACCCTAAGTGGCCAAAGGAATGTCCCATACCATGTGATATCATTCTGAACAATAAAACTGGGGGAATTTGGCTGGGATACGGGGGTGGCTGCTGCTTGGGGACTGGCTGGGCATCAGTCAGAGAGTGGAAAGCAATTGTGTAGTTGATTCTCTCCCAAAATCCCACTTGGAACGGGGGAGCTGAATGAATGGCTGTGTGATGTTTAGCTGCCTGCTAGGTTAAATCATAACAATCCATTATTGAGAGATTATTTCTTAAATGTCAAATACAGTGAACAAGAAAGCTTTCAAAAACTTTTAGTCCCTCTACCAATTTAATTATGCTTGCAAAAACATGGTAGTGACCTAATATATCATTAAATAATCACATTTAAATAGTGTACTGACCTTGCCAACCAGTAAATCAAAGCAATGGCAAAATCCTTTTTTTTCCCTCTTTGCTACACCCTGAAAGCCATGAAATAATCTTCTGAGCACTTAGTAAAAGTATGAATCAAGTTGATGTGTTTTGCAGCATGAAGTAGGGAAAAGAGTCATGAATTTCTAGACCTCTAGGGACAAAAAAAAAAAAAAGGCCCTGCTAAGATCTTCCTTTTTTTTTAATAATCAGATAATTTTAAAAGGCCGTGGATTGTAAAGGTTCCATATGAGAAGAAAAGACAAAGTGGCAGCTGGCAATGCTGTTACTTAGCATATGCTGTCCTTTTCAGTGTCTTCAGTGGAAGGTCTGTTTGACTCTTGGGAACTGCAGCTTATCTTCTTGTCAAATTATTCTTTTGGAGGTTTTAAACTGATTTAAAGAGGAAGTGCTGAAATGTGGATGGGCAGAAGGATCAGCAATTAATGAATTGTCCTTTGTACCATGTGGTATATAATGCAATATCGATGTGCAGCAGGGAGGCTAAAGGCAGTCTTTGCAACTGCCCTTCCTAGTGCTTCTTATTTGTGCTGGAGTTGAAACAATAATAGCGCATTCTGTGGTTGTACTGCCCAGACCATGTGTCCAGCTCTGCAGTCTCTATAAATGTGTCATAGCCTATAACTTTATTTACATCTGTTAGCTGGCATCATCATATAGGCTCTGTTTATTCTGAAATCCACAGAAAGTACGTGAAGAAACACTACAATTTCATTTTCCAAAAGAATCTTTTTCAGCAGCTGATAAAACCTAAGCTCATGCCAGATGAAAAGCTCCTATGTTATCATTTTCATTTAATTAAAAAAATAAACTCCAAATCCCTTACAGCAGCAATTTTATAAATACTATGCATGTGTGTTTCCATGTATGTGCACGCATACACTGGTGCTTCACTCTTGCATTGCCAGCTTCTGCCTTTGACAGCAGTGTGTGCATTATCATACATTTTTGGGTACAAGACATAGTGATGCAGGGGAGATTTGTCAGAGTATTTTTTCCTTTCTTAATTTTTTTTTCCTAACAGTTGTTATTGTAGTTGAAACAGAACCAAACCAAATAAAAGCTTTGGTGCTTGCATCAAAATTGGGATTATTTATTAATTTATTTAGGAAGAAAACATTCAGAAGTATGAATTTTATCCACTGCTAGGTAAACAAAATGTTTCCGGCAATTTGATACGTTAGTAAAATAAACAGTAAGTAAATGAAATTGTCCAATTTGTATCTGTTAGAAAGCAGGAATCTGGATTTTCTTAACAGAAGGGTATACTGTGAGCTGTGGATAATTATCTTTTGGCATCTGTATTGACCTGTTAAGTGTGGATCCCAGTAAGAAGAAGGATTAATTCAAGAAGTCTTGATGGCTTAACTGATGATTTGGATTTCTATTATTTTCATTTTAAGGAGGAAAAAAACCCAATGATTTAGTTGTGCTGAAAGGTGCAAAACTGACAGCCTTGGAAGGCCACAATACCTTTGTTCAGTTGCAGAACAAAGTGATGTTTTGAACTGTGGCTTCTCCAGTACTGCTCTTCAGCTTTGTGGTTTGGCCAACAGAAGATCGAAACTGAAGTTTGAAATCTTTCTGATCAACTTTTGTTTTTTAATTTCTCTACATTGTCAGATTAGCAGCAAGGATTTGATCAGTCAGTTCTGATGGCTTCCTCTGTAATCCATTTAGGTTATGCCAACAGAGGTCCTTGTGATCTGTTTTTTTCAAGGGACAAATAACACCATGGCAAACTGGCTCAGTTATTAAGAAAGTCTTGATCAATTGATTTCAGTGGAGTAGCTATCAAGTGGGAATGATTTTTGTTTGTTATAAAGAATAGATTCAGGCTAGGGACCTGGTGGAAGGGCATACTGTATTATATTACAAGCCCTCTGAATCATTCAGTAATCTTACACGGTTTTTCAGTACTCTGCTTGCATTACACAAATCTTGAACTTTTAGGCTCTGTGTTCTTTAATTATATATAGAGACCCTTTGGAAAGTTGCACGTGGGCTTTTGCATTTAGATCATCTAGAAATCAGAGAGTGTGAACTGTAATAGTTTTCTTTCGGGCTGAATGTGGGATGAAAGGACTGTAAGTGACAGCGGCACAAAGGCTGTGCTGGTAACTAGAAGGGTGTGTAATAACTTTAGCACAGACTAAACTTTTGGCAGGATGTTGTATTAAAGAAGATACTGTTTGAAAACATTACACAAACATATTTTCATGTGTGTATATATCTTGTTCCCTTCCTTTTTCCCCTTGAATTTAATTGCCCTTTAATTATACTCTCTGTCGGGGAGGGGAGGAGGGAGGGAAGGCCCATAGGGGGAGGAAAAATATTTCTGTCTAAAGAGTTCTTGGTTGTAAAAGCATATTTTTTTTTTAATGAAAGCTGTTTTTTGTTCTTTGTGCTGTTTATTTTTTAATTACACTGTACTCAGGTTATAGAGTGAAATTTGGCTAGGGAATTCCAACATCCCATTTTTTTTTGTTCATTTTCCTAACTGGTCTTTCATCACCTAATATTGTATAGTGTTTGGGTTGGAAGCTGTTCAGAGGTTTACTTATTTCAATCATTTTTCCTCTTAAGAAAATACCCCCAAACAAGAGGTTCTAGTGATGTTAGGTTTCAGTCAGTAATATGCTTTTGCTATCTATGCAGTGTCCTGCTCAAGGTGATTGACTTGTGCATTCCTTATAGGTGAGATCAAGATGAAAAAATGAAAATGTACTACAGCCAGGTTCTTTTTGTCTGTGTCATTCATGCTTTAAAGACACCTTAGTTAGATGGAAAGAGGGCAACTTCTGCAGGGCTTTAACTTAGAGCACAAAAGTAAATATAGAGAGAACAAGAAGTGTGACTGCTAGGATTTGAAGACTTGAGCTCCTGCTTCCCACTTTGATCTTCATGTCCCAAGGCCCAGACAGTCCAAATAGCTCAGGGTTCCTTTTCAGCTTGTCAGCTTGAGAAGGCAACCAAATGACAGAAACAATCACGCACCTGACGTGCAAAAGTCTTTGCGAAAATGTAGCTGCTTGTACCTCAGCAATATTTGAACTGTCTTTAAAGTCTTGCCTCTCGTCTTTATTCAGTGTTTACAGAAGACTTTCTCTACTTCAGTAAGATTTGCCAATATGTGCAGGTTGCTGTGGAATGCATTTGTTATGTTGTAACCTTTAATTCTCTAAGAATCAAAGATCACCAGGATGGAACTCTGGTATGGGATACTTTGCATCATAGCCGAGTTTCCAATCCAGCCTTGAAGTTATTGATTTTCGTAAAGACTTAATTTAGAAACCACTCTGACTTAAAAATGCTAGACCAGCAATGGACCAGTGCATCATTCTCAGCACTCAAATTTCTTGTAGTCATAGGGAACTACTGAGTTACCCAATAGTACTAGTGATGCTGATTTTTTGAGGATTGCTTTGTGTGGGCCACAATAGAAAAACCACTGGAACAAACCAAAAGTACCAGAATAACTTTCTGCATGAAAAACAAAACAAAACAAAAACCAAAAAACCAACCAAACAAACAAAAAAAACCCCTAAAAAACATTACGGTCTTTTCTGCTTCCTCAAATATGAGAGATCAGATCAGATAAACAGTTTTGTTATGTGTGGACAGGGCTAGATAGCTACTGCTACAAGACAGTGTGTGGTAAAGTGTCGATATAAGGATATACAATTGTATTAATAATTCTCTCTCTCTCTCTCTCTATATATATGACATTATGAGACTGATGGCTGCTTTAAAGTTGTACAGTTTGGAAGGCCTTATGTGGATTTGATTCTACTCATGGCTTTATGTGTGGAAGGGATATACATGAAGTTATCATGCTACTTGGTTTATTGAGCCCCTTATCCCAGTGTCTGAAACTGTGATTTGTTATGCTGTGATATGATCCAAAATAGAACCACAACTTACTGTAGCGGGTTCTTTCAATCCCTTGGGAATGTTTGTCTGGCTTAAATGCATAAAACTGAAATGTGTAATACAGAGCTGCAGCTTATAGATCAACACTGACTCCATTTGTGGGAATCAATGAATACCTCATGTTTGATGTGCTGTGGGGGAGTTCACACGTGAATTCTTATGTTACAATACTATATTTTTCAGGCTTTTGCAGCTTTATGTACTCTGCCTTTTCTTCCATGTGTAGAATAGAGTTATAATATCCTGTGTTTTTCAATATAGAAATAGAATGTGTAAAGATCTCACCTTGCTGTCTTTCTTTAATAGTTTCGGAGCCTTCCTTCCAATAAAATTTTAGGCAAATCTGGACTAAGACAGATAATCATTTCTATACCCATCTGCATGTTTCACAACTATGACTTAAACAACTGTTTGAATTAGAAGATATCCTTGAAGGCTATCTGGTCCAACTCCCCTGCAATGAACAGGGATACCTATGAGCTGGATCAGGGTACTCAGAGCCCAATGCAGTCTGACTGTTGATTGTCTTGGAGCGCATCTGCCACCTCTCTGGGCAGTCTGTTCCAGTGCCTCACCACTCTTTCTGTAAACAAACAAATCCTTTTTCTTTATACCCAATCAAAATGTCTCTTTTAGTTTGAAGCCATTGCCCCTTGGCCTGTCACAACAAACCCTGCTAAAGAGTTTGCCCTTTTCTTTCTTACAGCCCCCCTTTAGATGCTGAAAGGCCACTCTCAGGTCTGCTCAGAGCCTTCTCTTCTCTAGACTGAACAGCCTCAATTCTCAGCTTTCTCAGCCTGTCCTCATAGGGGAGGTGTTTAATCCCTTGGATCACTTTTATGGCCCTCCTCTTGACTCCCTCTAACAGGTTCGCTTCTCTACTGTACTGAGGATGCCACATCTGTACAAAGTATTCCACGTGAGGTGTCAACAGCACAGAGTATAGGAGCAGGATGTCCCCCCTCAGCTTTTTTGTTTAACTAAGGTTCTTAATATTCTAAGATTCTCTTCACCCTTTTATGGTTACTTTGACAGCTGTAACTTCTGGATGTAGGTCTGTGAAAATAACTTCTCATGGTCTAGTATAACGATTGCAAGATAGATGGAAGATTTCACATCCATGCTGTTCTTTGCAAGTGGTCATAGATATACAGAACTTCAGTTCTAATTCAGTCTTCCCCTGTGATCCAAAATTTTATCTGAAAAAACTGAAGTCCCAAGAAGTGAATAAATTCTGCTCCAAAAATCCCCTTACATTTACCCTTTTACTAACTGACCTGATACTATTTTGGTTCTACTGCATCACATCTCTTTATTTTACTGTTACTTTTTCCTGCCTTGACTCAATCAGAGATGAGGTATACAGGACTGAAGAGATCTTCTAAATCATAGAATAGGGCTTTCTGTAAGTGCAGAAAACTGTCTTGTGGGATTCCCTTAGTAAATTTATCAATCTCTGCCTCAAAATGAAATGGCTTTTGCTCTTTCTTTTCCTGCTGGGAAGCCATTCAAGAGCCTCACTCCTCTGCTGTTTAGAAATCTGCTTCTTATTTCCAAATTAAACTTGTTCGTGGCCAGTTCATGCCCATTTGGCTTTGTGCCAAGGTTGGTCTACTAGTTTTTTTTTGTTTTTTTTTTTTTACAATCCTCCTGTGATCTGAGCATTCTTAACTTTCTCTCCTTCTATCTTTTTCCCTAAGAACTGTATATAATTGAAATTATGTTTCTTCTTACAGTACTGATTATTGTAAGTGTCAGTGTAGTTTGGTTTGATGAATTCTGCAGTTCTGGGAGCTTTTTAGTCTTTTCTGTTAGCTCTCAGATACTCATAAACAAAAAAAGGTGACCACTCACACTTTGCTAGACAAGCAGAGGATAATTCATGTTAACTCTAGGATCAGGATGATGAGATGGAAGGAAGCAGAAAGTGGCCTGCATGTTTTTGCATCTTGAAACAGAACTTTCATGTGAATTTCATGAAGAGTGAGTTGTGGCTGAGAATCTTTCTTATCCTGGGATAGGCAAAGGTATTGATCCAGTTCTTTCATCCATTCCAGCCCTCTCAACCCTCTGTAAAAATCTGTTTGAAATGAGCAAGCTGATAAAACCTTCAGAGGGAATGCAGTCCACAAATGAGATTTAGAGGGCAAACTTCCAGCCGTTTCCTCGGAAGGAATGAAGTAAGTGGCTCCCAGAGCCCCAGATGAATGCCTGGAATCTTGCTTCTTCAGGGCGCATCAGGAGTCCTGAGAAGAGCAGTCCCAGGCCCAACAGAGAGCTGAAGCCAAGGGCCCATAGTGGGAACCTCCTGCTGTCAGGATCCCACGCTATGCTGCAGTTGAGGGGCAGGCATGGAGGAGAGAGAGAACTCAGTACGGTTTGCTACGACCTTGTCATGTTCCCAGGCAGCTTGCTTTCTGAGCAATGGGCTTGGAACTTCTATGAGTGCTTAGTGCCACCATTCACAAAGCTCCTTTAAGTCCCTAAAAATCCATAGGAAAAAAAAAAATTTAGTCCGTTCAGCACGCTACTGATCTTAAGTGATGTAATTAGGGCTTGATGTGTCATAAGAGATAACTTTTTATATAACAAAGAGTGTTTATCAAACCCAGGACTTCTTGCAGGAAAGTACCAGCCTTAGTCAAACTTTTTGAGTTTGAGGGTGTAATTTTTGGGCACAAGGACTAAGGGTGGAGCAGAAGGAGAGCCAAAACATAGTATTTGACCCCTGGATTAGGATAGGTGTTAGCTAAATAGGAGAATAATGGTGTTTGGTTTGTATCCATCGTACTGAGGTGAATGTGGTGATTCTGAGCCCTTCTGAATACGGTAGTGAATGTTGTGTCTTTTCCTGTATTGAGGAATTATTTTTTATTAGTGAAGGAATTAATTTTCTTTTCCTGATCAAAAAACAGGAAAAAAGATTTCTCTCCTAGCTCTAAGTAGAGCAATTATGTTCCAGGAAAAAAGGTGTTGCAATATATTCTTAAAATTCAGCAGGACTAGCTGGGGTAGCTAGGATAAACATACTCAAGCCATTTTCTTCTATAAACAGGGCACTGTTTTATTGTCTCCATTACTCCTGCGGTTAAGAGGTATGCACACACAGTTACAGCAGCTTGTTGCATTGTGCTGTACTTGCATTCCCTATTTGACAGGAGTTTACCAAGTAATGTAGCTCTGGAATACTCCTGGAATGATGGCGTGCAGGACTGGTGCCAAAGAGCATTTGGGGCTTGTTCACCAAATAGTAATTCTAATTAATTCTTGTTCCTCTCCATCAGCAGATGTATTTAAACAACTTGTCACTCATTGCCTGAGATGTTGATGACCATGAGCAAATACATTTAAAATTGGCTTTGTTTGGTTATATGCTAACAAGCAGAATCAGTCTTTCTTTTCACTTCCATCCCAGGGATCTCCAGCAGGAAGAATCTAAGTTCACAGGTAAAATATGCCTTCAGTCAAGTGCCAGCATAGACTGCATGGAGTTAGCTGGTGCTGTCCTGAAAGCCAGCCTACCCTTTTGTTGTCTTACTACAAGCCCTGGCAGTCTCTTGTTGGTTCTTTGGTGATTTATAAAATCTGAAAGGTAAAGATTGGTCCTGCTAATACAAAAAAAAAAGTTAAAAAAATATTTCAGATTTTGGAATTGGAGGATATGCTTTGATTGCACTATATGAAGGTCTCCTAAGATGGAAAAGAAGTGACATTCCTTGAATTTATCGTATGTGTGCTCCCTCATTGCAAATGTGTGACAGGATTTGGAAGAGAATGCCTTGCTGGAGATTTTTATTAGAGTTACTTTGTCAAGATTAGTTGAACTTTCTCCCTGCAGAATCCCAGGGATAGGGTTCATGTAGGACAGGCGAAGCCAGAAATAAGTGTAATATCCATAGAAGAAATCAAATTGATGGATTCAGCTTCCAGGAATGAGAAAATTCCTTTATCTGCTATTACCTTCCATGATCCCGGGCAAACGTGGGATTGTTTTTATTGAATATAAGGGTATTGTATGCACTTGAGTGGATTAAAACTTTGAGGGCCTGATGCTGGGCATTCCTTCTGTGTTTTCTTTACTTTCTCAGTAAGTATGTACATCTGTGATAAACTGTGCATGGTACTGTAATGCTCACTTGCACGTGAAGCTTAGTTTTTTGTCCATAGCTCTTGGTTGTTATTCATGCAAAAAACAAAGGGAAGAGACCAAAATTCTTTTCTCCAACAAGTAAGCATTTCCAGGAAAGAACAATATACCTGAAATATCGTGGGCATATGATAATACTAATGCTAGGGAAAGGGGAGATTTCAAAATCAATGCAATAGGCAATTTCATCAACAACTTAAGCAGAAAGTGCTTTCTGCTCAGACCAGAATATCCATAATTTTAATTAATGAGGTCCCCATATAATGGAAGACTTTTGGGCCATCAGCCTCTGGGTGTGTTGCCTTGATGTAGCCTGATCAAGATCTTTGTGGGTCGTTATCAAACATGTTCATTTGCCATATCAAGGTGTAGTGCTTTAAGTGCTTATATAAGTAGTAAAAAAAAATGTGTATTATGAGAGTTTCATTATTAAAAAGAGTTTCAGTGATGTGATGTTTTCAGTAGCATTGTTTTTTGGAGTGACTTTTTTCCTTCTGATGTTAGCAGGCTGAAATTTAATTTCAAAGTCAATTCTCCTGCTTTTCTGAAAAAGGGCTTTTTCCATTGATGTTTTTGTCCATGCCCTTCTTGCTTTCTTTTCTCAATGTGTGTCTGATATTTATTCATGGAAGATTTGTGTTCAGCTGACTGTTTGGTCAGTTCAGTCATGCTTCCTGGTAACAACACCAGAGGCATTTAACGTGTTTCTCATGTAAAAGTCAGGGTTTCCCTTGACTGAACTGAACAATATTCAGTAATGAGTCTGGGCTTAGAACGGACAGAGCTGTTATCAGATGTGGAGGCAGGGAAACTCTCCTTGCAGATTTTATGCAATATTCCAACATGTCATATATAGGGATTTTCCTCTAAAAGACAATTGAATTTCACAGTTTGATGGGAAATGGGCTACATCTGTTAATGGACAAAGAAATAATTATAGGTCAAACAAAGTTTGCAAAATGTGGTTATACTGATAAGATTTGTTGCTTTGCCACTGACCTTTTGTTATGTAAGATTCTGATCTTGAAACAGATGAACTTCAATCTTTTGAATCAATTATGCAAGTCTGGCATTCATACCTTGCCTTTGTGTGGAAGTATATCTATGTGGAAATTAGAGCTTGCAGTATCTACTTAATACACGAGATAATGATTCAAACAATACATAGAAAGCAGTGTTATAAAACTGACTTTAGACTGGACATTATTTTTATTTTTATTGTGAAGTAGGAATATTGGTAATTCTGGAAACAAATACGTTACCATTTCAACATTGTGCAGATGGGTGCAATTTACTTAAGTTCTCTCATAATCAGCAAATAGTTTTGCCTCAGATCTTTTTTTTTTTTCCCCTCATTATGAAGCCTTAATTTGTAGAGAGTGTCCTTTTTAAGTGGTTTTAAATAGAGTTCTGCTTTCTTGAGGCAAGCTGCAGTGCCACTTTCTGGACAGTGTTTACAGTTTTGTTTGTTTATCAACATGAACTATGCCCTTCCTATCTGAACATTGTCCAGTTCTGGGTGTGCTCTGAAAGTGAAAGTTTACGGTACTTTACCCTTTCTTACAAATAAGTAAATGCCTCTTTTAGTGAGATCTCTAGGACCAATGTAAAGGAGGAAGGAAAAAAAAAAAAAAGAAAAGCATTTCCTTCCTAGTTCCTTTGAACAGCCCAGAAGCAGCTCCTCTTCTTTCCTTCCTGTTTTAACATAATCATAATTTAATTACGAACACATTATCTTGCACGTTGATCATGATGGTTCTCTGGTCTCACCTTTCCAGGTCAACTTGCAGAAGAAACTGTGCATTACTGCTGCACTCTCTACTTATTCCTGGGTTATTAAATATAATTTCTGTGCTTGTTTCCATAGTATGAGAGTGTGTGTGTGATTCTAAAGATTGATTGATTTGCTGTTTAATTACAGTGAATTGCCTACCTATTCTGAGTGAGATCCAGACTTCAGATTTGGTGCCAGTGTCCTTACTTTGGCTTTTCTGAGAATCTATTTTTTCTCAGTGAGTGAGATTTAATTCTACGTAATCTGTTTTGGGACTAGATTTGTATCAGAGGTGGTCAGTTATCTTGGTCCTATGTGTGGTAGATGCATGTGATACTTTCATAAACTTGGAAATCTGCTTTCAAACTTGGCAGTCTTAGCAATATGTTTCTCTTATAATAGATAGTATAATATAATAGAGTATAATAGAATTATAGAAATGGTGGATGATTTTGAATAATTTGCTAATTAAAAGGAGTAAAATCCATACATGCCAGTCCCTCCCTGCATGTAACAATAAGATTATGTGTTTATGTTTGGAGATACAAGTCATTTCATGGAAAATTTTCACTCTTCCTCACTTTACCATGGATGATTACACAAGTATACATATGTGTATATGAGCACATGCAGTTGTTGAGATATACAAAGTTCATGAACAATTGCCTAACCTCTCAAAATCATGCTGTTCAGGACTATGTTTTACCTGTCCTTTCACTGTCCTAGCTTTCAGTGACTGTTTCACTGTTTAACTAGAATTTAGGCATCTGAATTGCTCCAAATGAAACTTTCAAGGGGCTTAAAATATTCTGCTGTGGTCCAGGCAGACCTTTGAATTTGTTCAATATCTGTGGACTTAAGTTTTATTTAAAGCACCTTCACCTTCTCTCTTGCCTCAAAAAATCTTGAACTAGATGTTCCTTTCTCATGCCACAGACACTGTCTTACCTCAATTGCGTTTTTGTATTGAACTACTCTTTGCTGAGTGTCACAGATGTCAGATTCTTTACCAAATGGTGAAAGACTTCTTGAGAGCTCTCCTTCTAAGCAGCATTCCACAGACCTCTCAGTTTTTAGCTTTGATTAGTCTTCTATTCCTACTTTTCTTATTTTTTTCTCTTCCTCGTGACCTATTGCCCTGCTTAGGTTTATCTATTTGTGCATTCACACCTTCTATTTTAACCTTCCACATAGAGAATTTGTATAGATTTTCCAGAAATTCATTCTTCCACAGGAAAAAATACCACATCAGCTTTTGAGAAAGACTTCTCTGTTAATATGAGCTTTTGATTCTGAGACCATTTGTGATACAGTGCCTGAGAAACATTACTACTCTGTTCCACAGAGAATGAGTTTGGATGACAAAGGGGTTTGAGAATATAAAATGAATTGATGAATTTACAAGGTTTGATGATTTAAACATGGAAACATAGGATTAGTGTTTATATTGCAGTTAATTTGGTGCAACAGCACATCTCTGTGAAATTAAGTGATTTTACTGCTACTTCGTAGAGAAGCAGTGGAAATTAACTCTGTGGCGCTATTAACACAGTACTGAATACCTTATACTCTCTTCTTTTCTGCTGTCTTTAACCATTAACATACATACCAACTAGCACTAAAATGAGGTTAGGGAAAGCAATAGCAATTTAGCAGTGTAGGTAGGGTGCATTGCTGTTTAACAGAGTAAACAGATGATGTACGCAGATCATACGTGAACTAACTTTTTAGGCTTGGTAGCTCAGAAATCAGTGGCAGTGAAGCTGTGGTGTCATGAACTAGAGAACACTAGCCACCTGTGTGAGTAACCTGATTGCTGAGTGAGTTTAAACAGTCTCAACAAATGGCTCTGCTGTGATTCCTCAATGCTTTTACTCAAGAAACCAAAGTTAAAATTAGCAGGCTATGGCTTCATGTGTCACAGCCAGACCTTTAATTAAGCTAGAAATAACCACTATTCCTCATATAGCAAGTGAGTTTAAAAAAAATCAACAACAAAAAAAAAAAAAACAACCAACCAACCAAAACCAAACCAAAACAAAAAACAAAGCTATTCATCCTCAGAGGTCTGCCTTCACGTTTCCTTGTTTTGACACTTCATAAAAAGCCTCTTTCTGTACCTCAGTTCCTTTGTGTATCCATACCCTTTATGCACCTTGACACTTCAGAAACATGAAGAATTATGGTCAACTGTGGCGTAAGGACTTTGCGTAAGCCTAGTTAATGTTCACCAGGAAATGTATGAAGGAAGATTAGAAGTAAGTCACTGGAGGTTGGCAGCATAGAAGACTGTCTTGCATAAATGTCAGTCATCTAGATTTAAAGACTGGTAGTTGGAAATCAAAATATGAAATATAAAAAGATTAATAAGTCTGCTTATTCAGCTCCACTTGTACAATTAAAAATTATAGTGATGTGGATACCATTTCCATGTCAACAGAAAATGTAAAAGAAAATACTAATAAAGCTGAAGCAGTGTGGACTTATGTACAGGCTAAAATACCCAACCAGTCACTGTAACAGTAGCTACAAGAACACTTTAATGTTCCTACTGGACAAATGTCATGCTGAAATCCTAACAATTGTAATAATAATAATAAATCAACTGAATATATTATTATCTTTGTCCATATAGGTGTTTTTTTAGGAGAAAAAAAAAAAAAAAAAGAATGTGCAGCACATTCAGATGGAGGATAAAACCTGAATTGATAATTACAGAATCATAGACTTGGGTTGCCAGGGACCTTAATAATTACTCACTTCCAATCGTCCTGTCATGGGCAGGGATACATTCCTCTAGACCAGGTTGCTCAAAGCCCCATCCAGTACTTAACCAACTTCATAGTGAAGACTGTCTTCCCAATATCCAATTTAAATCTACCCTTTTAGTTTAAAGTTGTTATCTCTTGTCCTATTGCTACTCGTTCTGATAAATAATCCCTTTATGAATCCCTAATGTGCTGGCTGGGTGGTCTTTAGTTTTTATTTCATTCTAATTCTGGTTAACTCTTAGAACTGCTGATGGATCTCTAGATACATTCTTTTCTTCTGAATCCAAGATCTTTTTGCTTGTCCATCTACACCAAAAGCAGAGTCCGATTCTATGATTATATGCCCAGGATTAGCCTTTTCCTAACAACCTTCTCATTCAAAAGACAAAATCTTTCTTAAACTCCTGGATGGTCAGATGCTGATTTTTTTTTTTTTCCCCTCTTTTCTCTTTTACTGTTTTCCTTTCTCTGCCATGATGATAAAGATTATGAACAGTGTATGACTGAACAGAATGAAAGTGCTTCAGTTTCAGTCCCTAAACAGAAAAGGGTAATTGAACAACTAGCTGGTCTGCAAACATTCCCTTGATCCTGAGATTTGATGCCTTCATACAAAGCTTTGAGTTTATGGATATTGTGATTCTTTTAGTGCTCACCTTAATAGTCAAAACTGATCATCACTTTTGCATTGAGCATCTAAACACGAAGGTCCTAAGGAAAGTCTGTGACTTTACACATCTTGCAGTAGGAACCTACTAATTATATTTCCTATGGCTTTCATATCTTCTTCAATGAAGCTGTTTCAGCACTGTCATCCTCTGTAGAAGTGGCATAGAAGTGATGACATCGGCAGGGAGACAGATATTAAAAATAGCATGACCCAGGGATCATTCCCCCTTCTCCTCTGGCATCTGAGCTAGAAAAATTGTCTGAATTCCTTGCAGTCCACAGACTTCAGAATAAAAGGGAGTTGTGTTCTTTAACTGAGCTTTGCTTAGAAGACAAAACAAATCAAAGTACTGCTTGTGTGATTGTGACCAATTGCAGTTATTTGGAAAATCTGATAAAACGATCATATATAGAGTTGTTCTCAATCCTTTGATGATGTATCCTTTTTCTTCTCTATACATGTGGCTAAATATACTTAGGGAAGAACATCTATCATCTGTTTGCACTTTTATCTAAGGATTTTGGTAGTATTTCAGCCCTGATAATGAAGCAAGGGTTTCCAATTGCAGACTGCAGACTTGAAAAACTGGAGTAGGTATTTGTTAGATTTTGTTTCTCAGTGTTCAGTGCACTGCATAGTGTTTCATCATAGAATCATAGAATGGCCTGAGTTGAAAAGTACCACAGTGATCATCTAGTTTCAACCTGCCTGCTATGTGCAGGGTTGCCAACCACCAGACCAGGCTGCCCACAGCCACGTCTAGCCTGGCCTTGAATGCCTCCAGAATGGGGCATCCACAACGTCCTTGGGCAACCTGTTCCAGTGCTTCACCACCCTCTGTGTGAAATCATCCCCTTTACCACCCCTGCTCAGCACCAAGGGCCAAACACAGCTCTCCTTGTGGCTTGCCCCCTAGCCCCGTGTTTCTTTTTCCTTTCAGCCTAAGCCAAAACAACAGCAGCACACCACTCCCACAGTGATACCAAAAATCAACCAGAACAGAAAAGAACAGCCAATCACAAAAAAAAAAAAAAAGAAACAACCCACAAAACAAACCAACCAACCAAATAACACTGAACCACCAAAACTGTGTAGTTAGAAATGGTGTTAGTTGAAGGACAACTATCAACCTTCAAATGGTTTGACATAGGAGTCATGGCTTCAAAGAATCCTTCCTTTCCAGCTTCCTCAGAGCACGTCAGTCTAGCATTGGGGTCACTAGCACAGGGATTAAGTAGTATCACTGTTAGTGGTAAGGTTCTGATTTCTTCTAGCAGTTCAGAGTTGATAGAGATGACAAAGTCATTGTCTCTTTCTGCTGCAGAATATTTGTTAACTGGAATATTTTCTTGTTATTACAAAGCAAAAGAGCTTTTAATTCTGTGTCTGAAATTCCAGTGGTGCCTGCTGAATGTTGCTTTAATGCCTCAGGCTCCTTTCATTCTGTTGGTGGGTTAGAAGTTGTCGGGACAGGATATGGATCCTCTGACACAGCTTTGGGAAATTGGAGAAGACACGTTTTGTGGTTTCAGGGTCCTTGAACATCTTAGATTGGTAGCAGCTTTGAGCAGGCAGAGTAGCTGTTCACATTTCTTTTTAAGCAAGAATGAAAAGAACAAGCTAAAGCTGTTCCTGGAATATACTATGACTTCATGTCGGTGTGAGGTGCCAGCATGCACATGGAATGGAAGAGCGAGAAGAAAAATGACTTTTGCAGCTTGGGTGGTATTTGCTACATGAGAAACATCAGTCTTCTCTGACTGCCAAATTATGGTGCTCAGGCTCTAAATCTGTATTTTGTATACAAAAGAAGAGTCAGAAATTGCATACGTATGTACTTGTTTCTACGCTCATCCTTCCTGATCTACACGTGTAAGCTTGAGTATGTGACTAGGCATGCAATCATACACTTTTGTCCTGAAATAAATGAACACATGCTCCTGCTCTTAATCGGATATCTGCAAGTTTCCTACTGCAATGTTATGTGTGCATGTCATTATAAAAACCTACAAATACATACAACTCTGTTTTTGTTTGTACAGTGGGAACAGACATCTTTAGTTTTCAGTATGAATCATGTTTAAGGCCCCAAATACGTATTATGATGTTTCTGCCATTTTGAAAAATCCTTACTTAGCTGCTGCACTGTGAAATGTGGCTTTTGTAAGAATCTCCTATGTGAGGATTTTTCATGTTTTTGTGCTGATCAGCACTGAAATTTTGTGACCTCCAGTTGATTTCTGTACAGTACATCTTGTATGTGTGCGTTAGTGAGACAGCACAGAGCCTCCAGGAAGTGTATTCTTTTGCAGGGGGCCATATGGGAAACTTTCTGTGTTTATGATGAAGATGGGAAGATAAGGTTTGTTGCTTGCTCATTTTCCTTTCTTAAAATTCTTTTTATTGTGCTTTGTTCCTGCACGTATTTAAAAATCCTAAAATGCTCTAAATAAGAAGAGCTGAGCCCCTTATCCAGCGTTTGGAACAGACTGCTGGATTGCTCAAAGTGGTTCCTCTTCAGCTTTTCAGTTTTAGAAAGAGTGATTTTTTTCAGACTTCAAAATAATAGCAAACACTCTAGCCTAACCTCAATAGGCATGAACTTGGAGGCTGAATTAATACCCAACCTATCAGAATGGGACATATAAGAAAACTGAACTTCAAAAACACAAACAGAAAACAGAAAGTAGCTTCCTAACAGAGTGCATGCACATACTTGTCCTGTGTGTCTGGCATGCAGAAATCTTAGAATTTCAACATGAATATTATAGGCTTCTGTGGCTTTAGATGAAGGAGCAACTTGGCTAGTTATTTGTTCCTACCCAAATGAATCTGGGTGCTAGAGGAAACGTTCATTTGCTCAGCCATTATGTTTCAATAGGAAACAGACAACTTATATGGAAACACGGATAGTCTTCTTCAAACTCGGCAAGTAATTAGTGCTGTAATTTTGCAGAAAGCTGTTTCTGGCCCATATCACACTGGTATTACTAAATTTTGCTTTGAGATTGGATAAAGGTCTTCTCTGTAGCAAATGATACAGAGAGGATCATGCTCTTTAGTCTTCTTGGTTGAAGACCAGCTTCCCACCTCAGGCATACACCTGTCTAATTTGGGAACAGTTTGTTCTTTGATCTTTATTCAAGCTCCGCTTCACTCTGCTTCTTACAAATACACTCTTCATGGGGGAACCACTGCCCCCTGAAATAAGAGTTAGGATTTCAGTCTCCAACTTAGAAACAAAGACAGGTTTTTAATTATGTCCTTTCTCTTCCATCCCTATCTGAAACATTACTTTGTAGTCCTTCTCCTAAGAAGAAGAATGCTTAAATATGTCTCTAAGATAGAAAAGTTAAACTTTCTATGGCTGCATTTTCTTTCATTCTTTTTTAAATCTTGTTTTATTAAATGAATTTTTCAAACCACGTGTGAAGTGAACGTAGAAAACCAGAACTCGTTCTCTAGGACACCCCTGTTTTCCTCATTGAGAGATTTTATTACAGTTGATAATCCAGGACATTTCTCAAGACACATTCACAAATTACTTGTACAGCCAAGTACAATGTTCTTCCCTGTGTTTTCTTTAACCCCTCCCTGGTTCCACTGTACCTTCTTTTCCCTCTGACTGTGGCGGGGCCCCATATTTCAGGATGTTACGTTGATTTCCATTGAAGTTGCTGCCAATGTTAAATCTGTACAGAAACAGCAAGGTTAGAAAGTCCTGTTACAGTAGCAAAATGTAGCAGTTTAACAACTGTTGTGCCAAAAGGGACCGAATAATCATTTCAACTGGAATCTCATCTCTAATGACAGCCAATGCATATTCTCTTGCATTCCTCACATGAGCAGCTTGCCAGCTACAGGGGTAACTGTCCCTGCTCTCAACCCGGATAGACTTTCATCTTGAAGAATAATGATTTTGGCAAGGAAAATAGAAAAATATTGGGCTGAGGAAAGGATGAGCTAAACTTGAGCCTGTTCCATCATTTCAATCTCATATAAATCACAGTTTAAAATTCCTATACTTTATGTTTATTGGTAGAGATAGTATTTCTTGTCCTGTGTTCTGGAGTCATTTAACTTAGTTCAGATCTCACTTTTTTTTTTTTTTTTTTTTTTTTTTTTCTTTCTTCCTTCTTTTTTAAAAAATTTAATGGTGAGGACAAGAAAGAGGTGATTCATTCAGAGAGAAATTCATATCCTGATGATTACAAATAGTAAAGTGGAGAAAGTGTCTTTCTAAGAATGTTGAATAGCAGTTATCATCTTGGAAAACATTTCTTAGTGCATCAGTGGGGAAGCTGTTTGGTTTGAATGGTGTTGATGAGAGGAGAATAGTAGCATCATAAAAAATTGGTGAGAGTTGTAACTGATAGTTGAATCTTAGTGACTGTCAGCAATTTTGTATCAAATTCTTTTCACCTTGCCATCCCATTGGGAATCAAAGGCACCTTTGAAATACTTAGAATTTCCTGCTGGTAGCAAATATGTTTGTTCTTCTGTATCTGAGCAAAAAAAAAAATGTCCAGAGGCATCAAAACTGTAGCTGTTGCTTTGTGGTAGTGTTTTCTGTCATCTTTATCTCAAATATTTAATGGAAGGAAAATTGTACTTGAGCTGAATTCTTTAATATTTCCTTTATGGAGCTTGAGAATGGTGGCTGTCCAGACTTGATTAACTGCAATTTGATAATCTACCATTGAGCAGTGATCTGAAGAGAGAGTGAGTGTGTCAGTGTGTACGCAAGTCTCCAGGAAGTCAGGTCTGATGGTCATAATGGTACATTCTAACCTTCATCACATTGTAGTATCCTTCTGTTGGGTCCTGAGGAAGGTGGACTGTGTTTTTATCCAATAAAAAGACTATGAAACAAAGCATCTCCTGAACATAATCTAGAATGCTTCAGAAGTAGTCCTTTAGAAAAGTCTTGAGGAGAGAGAATGGGCTTCTGCTCAGGCTTAATCAAGGTGTGGAGGAGGTGCAGCCATTTTTGTGTGCTTCATTTTTTCCTGCCATCTATATTATAGAGTTTAGATTCTTGGAACAGAGAACTGCATAGCATATGTGTCTATTTGTTGTAATCAGTAAGGAGCAGTATTGGTCTGGATTGGTGAACCTGCTACCCAATACTTCATCTGAATTGAATTTGTTCATCCCATTGTCTTCTTGTTCACAATAACACCATTTTGGGTGGTCTGGTATTAGTAATGTTTAGGGAAGGTGTTGCTGTGTGATTGTAAGCTCACTTACTTTCTGCGAATGCAGAAAGCTTAGGAGAATGTATTTAAGGTCAGAGAATTCCTGATGGTTACTCTGGGTGAGCTGCTTGGCCACAAAAGATGTTGCTGGTGCAGATTTGACTATTATTCTTTGGAACTAAACTTCTGATGAGAAGCAAAAGCAGAAGCTGCTACTGCTCCAAGGAACTTGCAACATAAGCAAGCTACAGAATTCATAGGAACAGTACTAACTTGAAAAACAAAAGCAGGATTGGAGTTCACTTTTTATGGAGGAGATGTTAACACCATTTTAGTGTTAGGAGAGAGGAAGGACTGCAATTTCATGAACCTAGGTCAAGTGGGATTTCAGACTGAATCAAGTACTATTGAGCTCCTCAAATACTTCTTATCTAAGAAGGCTGTCTTGATGCTGAACTGAACATGCTGCTGTGGTGGGATGGAAGGTTCATCTCCAAGGTAAATGCTTGCTTGCATTCAGCTCGGGCTGAATGGCCCCAGCTCTCTCAGCCTGTCCTGCTAGGAGGGCTGTTCCATTCCATGGATCATTTTTGTGGCCCACCTCTGGATGCATTCCAATAGGTCTGTGTCCCTCCTGTACTGAGGACTCCACATTTGGATGCAGTACTCCAAGTGAGGTCTCACCACGCAGAGTAGAGGGGCAGGATCACTTCCCTTGCCCTGCTGGCCACGTTTCTTTTGATGCAACTCAGGATATGGTTGGCTTTCTGGGCTGCGAGGGCACATTGCTGGCTCATGTTCAGCTTGCCATCCACCGTTAGCCCCAGGTCTTTCTCACGAGGGCTATGCTCAATTCTTTTTCCCCCTGCTTGTATTGGTAATGGAGGTTGCCTTGTTCAGGTGCAAGATCTTGCATTTAAATTTGTTGAACCTTATGAGGTTCACCTGGGCCCACTGCTCAAGCCTGTCTTGGTTCCTCTTGATGGTATCCCATCCCTTTGATATGTCAATTGCACCCCACAGCTTGGTGTCATTAGAAAACTTGCTGAGGGTGCACCTGACCCCACTGTCAGCATTACTGATGAAGATGTTAAAAGAGTACTGGCCCCAATGCAGACCCCTGGGGGACACCACTAGTCACCGATCTCCATCCAGACATTGAATCATTGACCACTACTCTCTGGACTTGATCCTGCAGCCAGTTCTTCATCCATTGAACAATCCACCCATCAAATCCATATCTTTCCAATTTGAAGAGAAGGTTGTTGTGTAGTACCGTGTCAAAGGTTTTACTGAAGTTGAGATAAATGACATCAGTGGCTCTTCTCTTGTTCACTGATGCAGCAGCACCATCATAGAAGGCCACTAGGTTGGTCAAGCAGGATTTGCCCTTGGTGAAGCTGTGCTGGTTCTCCAGCATCACCTCCCTGTCTTCCATGTGTTTCAGCATAGCTTCCATAGGGATCTGTTCCATGATCTTCCCCAGCACGGAGATAAGACTGACAGGTCAGTTGTTCCTGGGGTCATCCTTTTTATCCTTTTTAAAAATGGGTATTGTGTGACTTTTTTTCTAGTCCCAGGGACTTCATCTAATACTGCCACAACTTTTCAAATATCATAGCATTTCATTCTCAAGTGAGAGACTTAAAATCCTCTGCTTCTCTCCATGTGTTCTTTTGAAAAATGTCCTCTCATCAGGCAAAGATGATGTTGAGGGATGATAGGGTACAGGAAAGCAGTGAGGCTTTCTTCTTCTGTTTGAATCTATAACTATTCTGCTGGTAACCATATGTGCTTGCTCTGCGCCTGGTAGTTTCATGATGTCTGCATGAAAGCATGTGATGCTAAAAGGCAACAAAGTACTTTAATACTTCCACTGGCACTCCAAAAGGAGAATCCACTGAAGGAGCATTTGTAGAATGCCTTGCTTAGGGTATCTAGAAAGCTATTAAATAAGGAATATTTCCATTTGGAAAAACAGAGGATTACATGAAAGGGAGCTGAATATTGTTGCTATTGACAGTTGCTGAACCTTAAATCCAGTTTTTTTTTAACACCGTCTGCCATTGCATTTTCAGAAATGAGAGGCTCATGGGCTACAATGGTTATTCAATCACATATAGAACTGAGAGATATACTTAGTCATTGCATGGATCTCTGGTGCACTTATCTTTGTTATTGTCTCTGCTCATGTACCATCGAATAGTGCTGATTTTGGGCTATTTGTTTTGTTTTCTTTTTCCTCTGCAAAATCTTAGCTCATAAAGCAAACTGAAGAATGTTAACAAGGAATGCTTTTCTGGCAACTGTGTGAGATGGTGCCATCTTGCATGTGAGGAGTATGTGTGGAGTCCTCCAAACTTTGTGTAGATACAGTCCATGTGCCTTATGAAGGCATGGGGAAATTGTGTCATAAGCCTCACTTCTCAGGAAAAGTAAAATCTAAGTCCAGGCTTAACTTCCACCTTGCTGGCTTTATGTTCCTCCTGTGGCTTTCATCCTCATGGTACCTAAAGGACATATTAACTGAAAGTTTTGACCTGTCGTTAGTAAGCAGTTCAAGGCAAGGAGCTTCAGGAGCTGTTGCCTAAGAAGAGGGGGAAATAGTATCCAGTAGCAGTAGGTATGGCAAAATGCATTTCATTATAACACAATGTGTTTATTTTGTGATTTGACTGGAATGCTGGCAGATGTGTTCTTAGTCCTCTTTTCAGAGCCCCAGAAATATGGCACAAATCAGAAAGGAACAACAGTTTTCTATGCGTATAAGATGTACAAAAATGCTTTTGAGTCTCTCTCCTGTTTACTTTGTACAAACCTTGGAATTGCAAAATCTTTCCGTGCAGTCCTACAGAAGATTGGGTTTGGATAGTCCAGGATTAGTTGTTTTGAGCTGGAGAGAAGAACACGTGGCTTTGGCACATGCATGTAAGATGTATCTTACAGTGTTGCTGGTCACAGCGGAATTTCTGTGGGTAAATAAGATTTCTGTCTCAAGGGCCATCCATATGGCCCCTTTCACCAGCACTAATTCCACTTAGATTAACTGCACAGCATGAATATGGGTCAAAGCCTGGACTGTTGGGAGAATGAGTTCCTGCTTCCAAACTGCTTTCCACAGAAGTACTTGTTGGCAGCTGAGATCATAGTGCTCGCACTCCTCACAGTAACCCACTTTGAAATGTATTTCGAGAGGGGTCTTGGCAGTCTGCTTGCTGCTTTTCCATACAAAGAGCAGGCCCTGGTTTGTAATCCCACTCAACACATCAAGGCATTTGCTGCTGGGCCATCATCATCTTTCTTGATTTTATGTGAGGTATGAGTGTTTGGACCAGCTATACTAACCTCTTGAGCAGCGTTTTCTCCTTACTATTCAGTAAGAAGTGAGGAACTGCCCTTGAAGTACTGCATTGTTTATGAAAAAAAACTATGTTTTCTGTGAACGCTGTGCCTTGAGTGCAAGTTACAAAGGGACTGAAGAGAAAGAGGGATGGAACACATCTCATGGTATTCCTGGCTTGCATGTTGTCCATAGTTCCAGTGAAAATTTCTTCTTGCTTTGTTTTTGTTCCTCCTTTGCCTGCTCTATGGGTGGCAAAGGCTCTGTACTGTAGTCAATCAGTATGTGGCTATTTTGGTTGTCTCATACTATGTTGGTATTCCTTAGGCAGGAAATAAAAACCCTGGCCACAAATTGCCTGCTTCGTAAACTGAGGCAAATCTTATCAGATGAATATACCTGTTTTTTTTTTTTGTTTGTTTTTGTTTTTCGTTTGTTTGTTTGTTTTATTTAATTTAATTTTATTAAATTCTGAGGTTATCTTCAGAGTCCATTTTTTCCTACGCATACCTAAATTTTCACCATATCTACTCATGCTATTCGCAAAGACAAATCTTTTTGACCCAGGTGTGGAGGTGCTTTAAGCACAGGTTACCCAAAAGCAGTTGGAGCTTCAGAAGATGTTGTAACATGCTCACTGTGCAATGAATATAGACATAAAAATGTTTAAGTGCTGGTAACTCTCCTGTATTTGTCACTGGTTTCTTCCCTTTCTGACACACAATTTTTTCTACTGGAAAGTGAATATAATTCAACATAGAAAACTGTGTTGATATGGATGGTGGACTCAGTAATATAGGCGCAGTTTTCATGTGAAGACACTTACAATGTGGTTAGCATAGGAAATTTGCATGCCCCTTTCTGGGGCTGACACTGTGACAGTGAAACATAGCTAAGGGCATAATGGATGAAAGAACACAAGGCAGGGAGTTTGCTTCATGCTTCTGCTGCTTGCTTGAATTTGGATAATGCTCTCACTCACGTTCTGCTTACATGCACTGTGCTCCCTTCCTCCACCTCTGCAGAAATCATGGTGTATTTATTCAGCAGCTTAAAATTAAAGCAGACAGTAAAGGTACACACAGCCTTGAGGAGATGCTGAATCCCTTCATACGTATCCTGGTGCACGATCTCATGACAGTGTGAAACCTCCTCCTGTTCTCTGCCTTCCTGTAGGCAAACACCAGATAGGACATCAGCTGTAGATGTGCATATGCTCCCTTGCAGACCCATGGCCCAGCTGCCAGCTGGGGATGAAGGAGAAGCTGAGGCAATGCTATGGGCCTGCATGACATGCTGCTGTTGAGGCAGGATGGATGGTGGTTACAGCCCTATGCTGAGGAGCTTCAGCAAGACTCCTTTTCTCTTCCCGGTTGGGCTTTGGCAGCCTACCTTTTAAGTAGTGCAGCACAGGAGTTAATATGCTTGAGTAAGTTTTGTTTATTCATCTTAGTGCATGCAAAAATGATGGTCGCTACCTGTGCTGAAGGCAGTGATGCTTGTGTAGGGAATCCTAGCAGTTGTGAGAAGTTGGGAATAGATAATTATTCTGAAAATTGGAATGATCTGCGTGGTCTAGAAGATGGATTGTCCTATAAAATAATGTTTCCTATAAAATAATGTTTCCTATGTGTACCTATAAAATGCTTTGGGATCATTAAAGAACAAATATTTGGGGGCTAGTTTTGTTTTCCTTTCTTTATGAGAGCGCACTTTATTCTTTTTTTTTCTCTTAAAGCTTAGCACTGCTGTTTTGAGACCACCATACTTGGAACTTTTCTCAGTATTTTCCCATCTCTTTCTCCTCCTGAATGCAGGAAGCAAAAAATATTCTTCTGGCATTTGAACTGCAATTATTTTGAGTGGCTCCAAACAGAGGGAAATGTGTTTCTGCGGTAGTTGCTGGAGAGAAAGAATTTTGCTGAAATGTCTCTCCCCCACCGCCCTTCGGTGGCTGCAGAAAAGAAGCCAGTGTTTGAGGCCCCAGCTCTGTGCATCTGCTGGATCAGTTTAGGCCAATTTTCCCCCTCCCCCTTCCTCTCTTTCCATTAGCAAACTAGATATAAAACAGAAGCCATTGGATAAATAGGAAAAATGTGTAGCAGAGGAAGCCCTTGTGATTAGGGAGCTGTTAACCAGTTATTTCATGTCCGGCTTTCAGTGTATTTATAAAAAATGATGCTATTCAGTGACACATCGAATTACTATAAATGGCATTGGCTCAGTTGCTTTCTCATGGAAGCCAACTTGCACTTTATTTTTAACATGAGCCCACTGATTATTTTTAAAGTTAGTGTAGTATTTGTTAAAGATGCTAAAATAGCAGGCAAAATATGGGCAATATTAATTGAATTTCCCATGCCCTGGCATGCCAGTGCCCTCTGTGGAAGCACACTGGGGAAGAGAAGCTCAGGCAGCTTCTGTCTGTCCACTTCTCGGCTGCTGGGGAGACAGCTGACTGATGTGAGTAGTGGCAGCTGCAGAGCTCAGTTTGGTGATGTAGGAGCTTGTCCATTAGGACCTGGACCAAGACCCAGTAAACTTCCCCTTCTCCCCTTTTTTTTATTCCCATTGATTGCCAGCAGCCATCACATCATTACATGCGTTTATAATGTCCTTGTTGAGACTTGCTGTGTGCACATGGTTTAAATCAACGGCTTTCCAAATAGGGGGAGCAAAAGCAGCAGTACTCACTACTGCTCCCTCCAACAATGTGCTTGTAAACCTCAGGGACAAGCAGAAAGAAAAATAGAGTTCATGGAAAAGTGCCAGGGGGTTCTGAGTCTACAGATCATGCTAAATTTTGGACAAAGAGGTGAGTCTTATCTCATGGTCTAAATGCAGTGAGGAGTAATCTTGTATGAAGTTCTTCTGGAACAAAATGTCACCAAACAGAGAATGGTCTATGTGACCATTTTGGCACCTGAGGCAGATTCTCAAAGCTGCCTTTATCGTATGTGGCCTTTTGGCAAGACTAATCTGCTTTGTGAATGGTAGCACCAACATGCAGAATGGGGGAAGCAGACCATTGGCAGCCTGTTACACAGGTCTTGTACCCTTTAGTTAGGAGTGAAGTTTTCATCATGTTTCCTGGAGTTTCTAACTGGCCATTAGGGCTATCCTGAGACAGAGTGGCTTTTAGTAAGGTAAGTGTAAGCTTAAAGCATTGTACTAAATTACTACAGCCATCTCTAGCCAGACTTGCAGCTGGAAGGTCTCATGGAGATCTTATGGATCTTCAAGTCACTTGGAACCTTACGTAAGTGCTAGGAAGCTATTTCCATGCCATTCAATGCCAAGTGCAAACATTTATTGCAACATCACAGTGTTCTGGCTTCCAGTTATATTCCTCCAAAGATCGATATCTGTATTTTAGATCTAAAATGGCAACACTAGAAGTTGTCTAGATTGACTATCACACAACAAAGTGCTATACAGCATAGTGTTTTAGCACTGGAACAAATAGTGTACAAGCTTGGTGTATCTTTTCCCTTGCTTTCTCTGACTCTGAGAGATCTGTTGCATCATAGGAAATCTCATTTTCAGAGCATTCAATCTCTCCTTGATAGCCATCCTGTTTGTGTGTCCTGAGTGATCTCTACTCACAGTTTTTATAATTAATATTCTGATTGGAATGGAGAACATATCATTGGCTTATATATTGCTAGGGTAAGAAATAAAGAGTTTTTATCATACTACAGGACAATCTATTTGCTGACAGAGTCAGTCTGGAAATTTTATAACCTGCTTTCTTGGCAGAGACTTAATAGCAGATGCATTTGTGATATCTCTTCTGATTATTCAGGCATTGCTGTTTAACTAAGTAGGTGAAACGTAATGAGGAAGAGTTGAGATTTAATAACTTTTGACCTACGTTTAGTCTTCTACCATAGCTGACAGTGGAATTTAGTTCTTACAAGCAATTGGAAAGTGGCTTTGTTTTGTCCATGTCTCAGTTTCAACATCTGCCTGATGTGGGCGGGGAAAGGGATTATAATGTTGCTTTGAACTTCTGTTTAAAATGAAGAAATAATATCCTCCTTGTGATACAGTACATCTTCCTTGCTTGCTGTGTTTACATGCTTCCTTTCTGATTCCTTTGATTTAGTAACTTCACACTTGTAATGATCCTTCTAGTATGTTAAATACTTGCATGAAGCCATTATAAGGCTATTTCAGTTAGGTAATGGAATTATAAGAAGGAGACAAGACGATAAAGAATAAGTCCATAAATGGTTCAGCATCCTGCTTGGAGCCCAGCATGGTTACATTGGAATCCTGCTGATGGAATGTCCTGACATTATGGTGTTTATTTCCACCACAACCCTGAAATGTAAACAGGACATCGTTGGATGTTAATCCAGGGGACAGGAAATGACTGAGAATCCTGGACTCTTGGGTTATTGGTAAGATGTAAGAGAGTTTTACAGCAGGATTGGCATGCCCGCAATGTATGAGAGCACGTTTCAGAGCAGGTGGGTTCCAGAAGGGTATCTGACGTAGACTTACAGAGAGGAACAAAACATCTTGCTAGCTTCAATATACACAACTTATAGGACATTCAGCATGTTAAGATGCTCTGAGCATCCCATCCTAGCAGGATGGAAGCTGAAGAAAGAGAGCTTGCCTTGAGCTTGAAATGTATGCAAAATAAATGTCAACTTATTACTGCAGCATTTCTTTTTACTTGTGAGTTAAAATACTGTTATTTTAACTGAATTCAGTTAAGGAACATGGAAGTATCAGAGGGGGGCAGGTAGCATCTTCTGCTCCAGACCTGAAGCCCACAGGACAGGGGGTGGGAGTAGCAGTCATAGAAGAGATGGTTTAAAGCAATTTGATGCACTAGAAAGCCAACTGTAGTTCTCTTGGAAAACTCTAAATAAATTAATGGCATGAGGATAGTCTTGAATTTCCATTTAGGACTCCCTCTCCCCTGAGGTGGAAAGAGGCATGTCCAGCTTATGTAAGATGGTGTCTGTTTGGGAGAGACAGATGAACCATGATAAAGCTAACAGCAAACAGTGTCAGGTACTTGAGGCTCAGGTTTCTGGAAAGAGAGTTGCAGTCCACTTTTATCCTGCCAGAAGACCTTACCTCCAAGCAGCAGCAGCTGCTAATCCTCGTCTGTAGCCCCCCTTGTAGTAGCAAAGACAGAAGTGTGTTGTAATGAATATAAAGGGGGGCCTTTATGGAGATTGCTAAATGCATACAGACCCTGTAATTCACACTGGCTGTAGCTTCCAGACTGGCTGACTGCTGCCTGATGTTGCCACACAAAATCTCTCTAAGTCTTGGTCTGGCGTCTGTAGCAAGGAAAAGGCTGTCAATTCTGCTGGCTGAAGAGAAAATGAATTGAATTTTCTCTGCTTTGAATGCTGTGCACAATTTTTTGTAGTAACTTGTGAGCATGCCTCTGGATATTACTGCGCAGCAAGGCTTTACTTTAGCGTATGCATCTTCTGATTGCTTTTGAGAGCATCTTGCTAGCAAAATTCTAGTGTTGATGGATGCCTTTTGAACCAAGTGCTCTGAATTGTGACTTTCCTAGGCAGTTTACACTAGGTTTCTCTCTGGATGTGAATTTGGAAATTTATTACTTGAAACTGTTTCTAAAAGTGCAACTTACACCAGCTTATTTCTGATGAAGTCTTGAGGGCAGAGTTACATTCCTTATGCTGCTATAGGTGTTAATGATTTCATCAACTCAAGAAGCACAGAGCCCTGAACTCTGCTCTTGGCAGCTAGTAAAGAAGGGAAACTGACTTTCAAATATTTTGTTTTTAAAGTTGTTTTTCTTTATGGTGTTTACATTAGCAAGCTGGAATTTGTGGGACAAGCTTAAAATTGGAACTAAAAGAATTTCTTGGTGACTTAGTCCTTAGAAATCAAACCAATAGTAAAGCCTTAGTAGGCTGCTGAAACTGGTCTTTCCAAACACCTCTAAAGTAGCAGAAGAACAAGAATGTGGCCTGTTGTAGGACTAAGTCTTTCATTTGCTTGGTATGCTTTCTATGCCTCAAAATAATCAGGAAGGACACTATTATGCAGATCCCAAGATTTTTTTGATATTATTTTCAGTTGCATGCTGATGCAACTGTGCTCTAATTTTGGAGAGATTCCAGGATGTGGGATTTTTTGTTGTTTTTTAGAATAGCTTCTGCTTTGTGTCACGCAAGAAGATGGCATTGTGAAATAGGATGAGGATTTAAAATCAGAATTGGTTGGTATTACTCTGGTATCTGCTGCTTGCTTGTTATAGGATCTTAAGCGGACCATTATTCTCTTCATACCTGCATTGAGATATCCTTGTGTCCAGGAAGCCATGATACATAATTACTTCTGTTTTAACCTTGAATAACTTTTCTGATTCAAGAGTTAGCTGTTTTCAAATAACTGCTGTATGTGTCACAGAGAGACTGCTTCAGAAGTGTTAAATGGAAGGTTACAGAATATAACATTGATTAATCCCCTCTATTAATGGATGAGACTGGAAAGCTTATCCTTTAATTGTTTAAAGAGGTGCTTAAAAGGTGATTTGCTGATCACCATTCATAATTAGCTATCCAGAAAATATTTGGTCTTCATACTTCAATCTAGGAAAATCAAGTCAAGAACAAGCTCAGGGGATTGAAACTTGGTAGATGAAACACACATTCCTAAAGTGAGGTACAGTTTACTGAAGATTGTGGTAGGTTTTCTATTGCTGGAAATCTTCAAATCAAATGAGATGTCTATTTAGAAGTTATTGTCTAATTCAGACAGGAATTAGTTTATAGCAATCCTACAGCATGTGTTATGCATAAGGTTAGACTAGCTGATTGATGCAACCCTTTCAGCTCTGTTATTCATAAGACTGTCTTCACATTTGTGAATCTAAATCTCACTGAAGCCAGCAGAAGCTAAATAAACCTGGGGTCAGAGTTTTTATGCTGCCTTCTTTCACATCCTTCATGTGGCCAGCCTGTATTTACATGTTACTAGCTAACACGTAAAAATATCCTACGGCTTTGCTTTTATATTTTTATCACTGGATGAGGCTGCAATCCGTGCTTCCCAACAGATGGAGATCTTCTGTTAATTTTCTCCTGTATGTTGAAGCACAACGCAGCTAGCTCAGTAGATCTCTACTGCTTGTTCAGAATGGATCAAGTAGCTCAGAGGTATGGTAGAACTCTGTATTCTTGACCAAACCAGCAGCTAAATGATTGTAGCTGAAAGATCACAGCTGGTAATATCCTACAGATTTAGAAATGGCCGTATAAGTTGGAGAGAATAATTGCTTGGCTCTTTGAGTGACTATTCTGAGAAGGCAGACTAGATCATGGTGTGTATTCATCTCATTTACCGACACTGGTGGTTAGACTTTCAAAAGAGCTCAGTATGTCTCATACATTTTTCCATTGAGATTTTTCTCATGAAATGGTCTCAAAATTGGCAAATTTTGAAGAAAACATAGAGTTTCCCAAGTGTGTCCACATTCTTATGAAAACTGGATATTTCAAAATTTTGGATAAATCAGACTGGAAACATGTGTTTGTTTGTAACTGTTTCCTTCAAAATGAACACTACTAAGTTTTTCTAAATTATTTATTTTATTTTTGTTCCTTTTCGGTTCAGTAATAGTGGAAGAGAATTGGTGAAATTTTTTTTGTTTTTTTTTTTTCATTTATAAAAAGTAAATTCAAGACTTCTATAGAGTTCTGAGCACTAAGATAACTTTCTTTTTTTTCCCAAATATGTTTTAATTTTTTTCAAGGCTGTTCTTTTTCCATTTAAACAGCCCTCTTCTTTCTTTTTCAAAATATGTCTCATTTTTTTTGTGCTGAAATGGAAGTTGGACAGTTTTGTGAAAAGTTGATGGCAAGAGCTAAATTTTCCTTAAAATTAATTCTAATTATTGGAATACAAGTGTGTTTTTTCAAGCACAACAAGTGATGTTTACTCATCGTATATATAAACCTGCTCTTGTAAGTGACAGGGTTGAAGAAGGATATGCTGAAGAGCAGTCTGATAAGATCAGTGCATTTAGAGGGAGAATTTCCTGTATTTCCTAAAAACAGCAAAAAGTTCCTTTTATAGCATACAGTTGAACAGAAAGAAGAATCATCTGAATATGATGTTCTCTTCAATTAATCCTCATTTTGAATGAATGCCCTTAAGGGTGCTGTATAACGTGGAGAGGCCAGGCTAGCTTTTGCATCTTTGCAGTCATGGTTTCAGGTAAACATTTAGAATTGTGTTGTGCCAAATCCCTCTTACTCTTCATGGAATATTTCCATCAGGCTACAACAGCCTGGCCATGGCTGCCTAAACTCATCTTCTTGTGATTAGCCTGGCCCTCAAAGATGTTGGGCAGTTTTTCTGGAAAGCATCTTATGCATAATTTCTCCAGGATATTGTTTAGCAGGCTAATATGCAGAAGAGACCAAGCAATGGCATACTAAAGGGTTGCCTGAAGAGAGAGAAGACTCAGCTTTTAGTCCTTGGGGGCCTACATTGTTTTTTTCAGCATAGGGATGCGCACAGCCCACATTCAGGATAACAGGATAACATGAAGTGTAAGGGTGCTTTCTTTTTCTTTCCCTTGTGGTGTTTTTTTTTGTTTTGTTTTGTTTTTTTTGTTTTGTTTTGTTTGTTTGTTTGTTTTTAGTCTTGAGAGATAAAAATCAAACTGTCTTTAGGGGAGGCACTTCTGATTTTGAAAATTAAGAAGAGATCACCCAAAGGCATTATCTGAAGCATATCTGGAAGATAATATGTAGTGCGGGAGGGTGGCAAGTCAGGACCAAGTATGTGTTCACTTGGCACGTGTTGTTTAGGCAAATGAAAGACTGATTCCTTTGGGGAATTTACCTGCAGCAATGATGCATTGGTGTAGGAGGTAATACCCCTTCCTTGAGACATGTTTGGGTGAAGGAATCGCATGTTCAAGCATGCTTTGGGAAAGCCGCAGATAAGATAATTAATGTTGAACCTAGAAAGGGTTGGAGACTGTGAAGGCATGTGGAGGCATGAAGGTGAGCTTCTTCCTTCTGGAAAGCTGTCATGCTCAGCATTGTGGTCTCTAGCCAGGTTTCTGTAGAGACCGCCTCTAGTACATAAAATGTTACATGCTTGGTGAGCTACATGCTGCATAGCAGGAAATCATTCACATTCCTTATCTTCCACACAACAGGCTCAGGAAAAATTGTGCCAAAAAGTTTGCTCCCAGGCCTCAAACAACAGGGCTTGACCTCTGGGGTTGGATTTTCTGGGTTTTACGTATAAAAACCAAATTCAGCTACTTTGTAAGCAAGGACAGATATTAGATGGTAGTGCTGTGGCTAAAATCACATCCTTTTCCCACATAAATCAGTGGTCAAACATGCCCTAACTTCAGTGCAAGCAGATGAGGGGTGCAAAGGGAATTCTGCAAAGCCCTAAACTGGAGAATTAAAATCCAAACCCAAGTATTCATTTTGGGTCATACAGAGGAAGAAAAACTTATTCCCAAGCACTGATTAATGAGACTGCAGACTAGCATGCCTAGGGATTATATTGGAGCATGCCAGTGCCTTAATAACAGTCGCATCTTACCTCATACAAGAACCAGCAGATGTACGAGTCCATTGTATTTGTCATTATCTCTGTCTGTGTTAATGAAGGGATGTTATCTATGCTATGGATGGTACTAGAACTGAAAACAGCTGAACTTTAAGGTTGTTTTTATTGGCATGGAATCCTCTGGGAAGTCAGTTTTAATGTTAATGACAGTATTGTAATAAGGCTTTGAGAAGTAACAATCTGTGCAGGCTCACCTTCTGCAGATTTGAGGAGTGTGTTTCTGACTAATTGACCTTCTGTCTTTGAATATTTGTGGTCAGTAAGCTTAAAATGAGATTGATTTCTGGGGAAATGTACTGGAGCTCTTTGTATCTCTTCAATACATGGATCTTTGTTCTATAGCTTGTTCTCTGTCATTTGTAGATGTTGGCTCGAGAGCATTTCTGTAGTATTCTCATATCATGCAACCAATCTAGATTTGTACCCAGATGTAAGTCTTGAAAACATTTATGTCAAGCAGGAGCTTCACTGGTAGGGGGGATTTTGAGAAATTTGAGCTTTTGCGTAAGAAAGATTAACTCTTGTCAGTGCTGCTTGTTGAATGGGCAGGAAGAAGGGAGCACAAAAAAGGCGCAGGGAAGTCCATTTGAGCACACAGAAGTACATTTTTATTTTATTTTTAACTAAGAAGTTGGTTGAAAGTGGCATAAGCTTATGCAGAATGTTTTTAGTTTCCCTCCTTGGAAATGCTCTGAAGTAATCTGGACATGATCACAGGCAAACTGCTATAAGTGACCGTGGCTAAGCAGGAATGTTGGAGTAGACAGCCTTGAGAAGGCCCTTCCTGCCTCTTCTATTCTGGGCTTCTGATATCCACTTAGCAGCATTTTAAGAACTGGCTACCTGCTGAGTCCAGCCTCACCTCAAAAGCAGCAGCTTGTCACCCTCAGCTTGTGAACCACGTCTTAACACTTTCCCTTTTCTGAGCTCCACAAGGTGCTCCACATGCTTCAAGAATGGATCTTGAATATTTTCGTCATGTGGCTTCTGGGCCAAAGAAATTGGATCATACTTGGAAAAGATCCTTGGTAGGGCATCTTGCCTCTAAATGCCCTCTAATCTCCTTTTCGAAACAAAACTACCTTCTCTTTTTCTTAAGGTAGTGGTCACTTACATTTTTTGTCCCTTTTTCTTTTGTTCCTCAGAACTCATTTATCAGCTTCTGAATGGAAGATTTGTCATATCTTGCCTCATCTCTAACACTTCCAAGAATTATTTATTGTGTCTCTTAACATTTTTCAGCTCTGTCTTGTTAATGCAGGGATTTGCTTGGGTGTTTTTGTTTTGTTTTGTTTTCTTTTTTTACTTTTACACAGTAGTGTTTGCAAAGAAGATAAATTCTCTTTTTAAGTGTATGAAGTGCACTTTCTCTGGGAAAGTAGAATTGAAAAAAGGGCATAGCACAGTACAGGCCAAGCAATACCGAGGGATGTATGTACCCACTGCTCTTTCTTCTGCTCTGATTTTTCCCTTCCCTTCCCTTCCCTTCCCTTCCCTTCCCTTCCCTTCCCTTCCCTTCCCTTCCCTTCCCTTCCCTTCCCTTCCCTTCCCTTCCCTTCCCTTCCCTTCCCTTCCCTTCCCTTCCCTTCCCTTCTTTTTTTTTTTTTTTTTTTTTTCTTGTCTTTCTTCTTTTTTCTTCCCTGTTGTGAAGCAGGTGGTACAGAGGGTGAAGAAGAGGACTGAACATTTTAGTGGGACTTGTTTAAGGAAAGTTTTAGCACTATGACCTTAGTGAGACTGTGCATCAAAAATGCTGGAGAAAAGCCATAAAATAAAGTGGCATAAAATAAACGTACTGTACATGTTTTTCATTCTTACATTTCCAGCTACTTTTGGTGTGTTTATCAAAACATCATGAGCTTTTGGGTTGGTCTAACGGTGGGAATGAGAACAGGGAATTATATATATCAGAACCATAGGAAAACTTTGTTTTAAGTCCTCTGTCTTTAAATCTTCTCTCTAAATTAATTCCTTGGTCATAAGAAGACAGAAAAAAAAGGTGCTGCAAAAATCCCATGCTCTCAATATTCTAAGAAAACAGGAGAAAAGGGATTCCGTTAACAGATGCTTTTGAATGGGTTGTAAATCTTTTTACTTTCTGTAGACAGGACAGAGAAGTTGAGGTGCTGTAGAGTATTTGCTACAATGACAGTAGAGTTTGAAAGAGGGTCTGAAATTTGGACTGAGGCAATTTTTATTATTTTCAGGTAGGAAAGTGGGAAGACTTGCATTAAAGATGTTTTGGTTTTTTCCTCTTTTAGAATAATTTGGATGGTGGGGAGGAGGTCTTTTTTTTTTTTTTTTTTTTTTTTTGTGAGCCTGCAAACATTTACTGTGTGCCAACAGCTTGCACTGAAAACTAGGGATATAGTGCCTATAGGAACTAAATAGTGAAAGAAGCTTCAAATTTTGTGTCATACTTAATAGCTTAACATTAAAATATATGTGGTACCAGCCAAATGTGGTGTTTTGGGTTTTTTGGTTTTTTTTTGGTTTTTTAATGTTCGTATTCAGAAGTTACTTGTGGAAGTTTAACTGACCAGAACAGGAGACTCATTGTGGATTAACTGTCTGACATGCCTTAAGCTGTGAATACGTGTAGTGATTGATGCTGATTGAGTTTATGTGGCTGTTGAGCAGCTCCTGAGTTCCACTGTGCTGGCATTAGCTTACTTCCATAGGGTGTCTGACAAGCGGTGGACAGGTGAGTCATTGTGTTTGGTGAGTTTGGAAGCTAGTGAAGGGAAACTGCAAACAGATGTAAGAAGAGAACACAAAATATTTGTTTAAAGCCAGCTAAGATGCGTGCATAACACTTTGGTATATTCCAACTGAAGCTCTTCAGTCAATGGGAAAAATGTCTGCATCTCAAATCACTTTCCCCCTTATGTTTTGTGTTAGTATTCTCTCCAGTGTGAGTGCTGCTTATCTACAACTACCCTGTGATACACTTGAAAACCTCTTGGAGTGGGGGGAACAGTGAGCAAACTGGACCTAGGTATTTGCTGATGGTGGGGATAAGAGTACAGGATGAAGAGGGGTTAGGGTTGTTGCAATGCAGTTCATGATACACAACTCTGCACTATGGCAGTGCACATCCAGATAGTAGCTGCTAAAGATAGAGAGGGTCCCTTAAGGTCCAGAGGGAAAGGAATGCTTTGGCTTTCTGTGCAGCATGAGAGTATCTTCTGCTTAATGGTGTCAGAAGCAATGGTGATTCTGCCCTATATTTCTGATTTGAGGTAACTTAGTTGAGTTTTTATAAGCAACATGAGAGGTATTCCTGGGGAAAGATGGTTTAAGGGGGAGGGTGGAAGGGTAGCTGAAGCATAAAACTAATACTGACATATGGCATATGTTGCTTTTTTGATTTTGTGGTCAGACTTTCATGGAGTTAGGATTAAGGTTGGAAACTGAATCTCTTTTTGAATACATTCAGCCTGGCAAGAGGTCTGTGCAACGCTAACCACATATATGAACACTCTTGCTCCAGTGTGAGGTACTACCTCAAGTTTAGATTTAGGTTTCTGCTTCACTGTGTTGCTCGCTTGTTGGAGTGAGGAGAAAGCCTTTCCAGCCTTTTATTGTCTGTTTTTTTAAAAAATCTCAACTGTTAAAAGGAGGAGGTTTCTCTACTAACTTCGCTAGTGCTGTCAGATTTCCTTTTCTTTGTTAGCGACAGAAATTGCATGGATGAATGCAGTTAAGAAAGAGGTATCAGTACCAATCCTTACTGTAGTTTGTGTATGGCTTGGAATACTCTCCCCTGGAGTCAGGAACTGATTATTTGGATGCTGTACTTTGATTTTGCTAATGTCAGCTCAAAAGGCCTTTTCAGAACATGAAATAAAAATATGTTTGGGACTTAAAAAAAAAAAAAAAAAAAAAAAAAAAAAAAAAAAAAAAAAAAACCAAAAAAACCAAAAAAACCCCCAAAAAACTCAGATGCCTACCTGGCATGATTTCACTGAGGAAATTCACTGGAAATGAACTGAGTTCTGCTTGGGAGAGCTAGTGTCTTGTTTTATAAGGTTATGCTATTCTATCAATGTTAATAGGAGTCTGTTGCAGATTTGTAGAGGAAACTATATAGAGAATATATGCTCTTTACTCACTGGAGGAATTAAAGTTTCTTGCAGTCCCTATAACCCAATTTCGATAATTTGTATATCCTGAAATTGCTGCCTTGATAAGGCAAGCAAAATATTGATTATCCCTTCCAACATCTTTCTGAAGAGAAATATGAAATGCTCTTTCTCTCATTCCTTTTCTCACTCCTCTGAGTTTACCTGCAGAAATATTTTCTAGGATTCCCTAATCAAGGCCTTAAATCATTCATTTTATGGAGTATGAGACACTTAATACCTGATTAGATGGAGATCCTTTTTGGTGTCGCCTCAGCCTAGATATTTGAAGAACTGAGTACAAAGCCATGAATTAATTTTCTCTACAGAACCATTATCTGGTTGACTCACTGAAGTCATCTCCACACCAAGGTCCTTCCACAGCACACAAATAGCTATCATGCTCTCATAAAGCATGGGAGCCTTCTAACCAGAAAAAAACAGGGTGTCTCATCTTGTCCTTTGCATCATTTCCTATGATAAGTAGATTTACTTTGCTATTTAGTAACTCAATCTCAAACTCTGGTCCTTAGAGGTACTCCTTCCAGCTTTCAGAAATGCTTTTTTTGGTTCAGAGTGGCCAGCTGAAGGGTGCAAAGCGATCTCATTTCCAAGATTTTGTCAATGTTTCTCTTTATTAAATGAAAGTGACAAAATGCTTCTAAAGCTGGATCCAGTCCCAGTACTAGAGCTTAATTAATTAATTAATTTCACTTGGGCAATGTTATATTTCACCTTCTTTGAACAGAGGTCTCTGAACTGCTCTGAAAATCACCTAATTGGAGGGCACTTCCATTATGAGAAGCTTTCTGAACACATGTGACCTAGTGATCATCATGCAGGTATTTGATGATTGAGATCTGTTGCCCATGTAGTTACACTAATGCAATTCAAATGTAGTGGAGAAACTGTTACTGTAATAACATTCCATTAAAAGCTGGAAATGTATCTTGACATATTGATACGGGTATGAAATGTGCTTTGGAGATTAAGAAGAGTTAGTGCCGCTATTAGTAGGCCCCACTGGAGATGAATTGTTTCCTTATCATGCATGACCTCTTAAAAATGTAGAAAATTTTTGTGTGTGTTTAAAATCTCAGCATGAACAGGATATTCTAAGACCTCATGGACTCTCTCTACTGTCTGAAGAACTTTTTTTTCTTGGAAAAAAAAAAGGATGTTCCTAAGAACTACTACCCATACTGACTCCGCTCTCTAGGCTTGCATTGCTTAATTGACTTGTTTAATTCTAGGGTTATCCCAGTGGAGCTTTTTTGTGATTAATAGCTGATAACAGTGTAAACCCAGTACTAAGAACATTCCCTGGGTAGTAGCCATGCTTCTTACAGGCTCCATTTGACTGATGATAGGGTACGGACAGAACAAGCACTAGGGAAAAGGTCACCCTGAAGAGTGTTTCAGTAGTATGGGCTCAATGTTTGCATTATACATCTGCTAGTTTAACTTCTTTTTATAGATTTGGAGGTCAGGCTGCTTCTTTGTACAGTTTCTTTAGTTTTACGCATTGCCAAGCACCACTATAATGCACTGGACCCTTTGCTTGTAATATGCATGACTGTATATATATATTTTTTTTTTAAAAAAAAGCATAAAACATAGGGGTTCAGTAGCATTAATGTTATTGTCATAAAAAATCTACTGTTTCAACATCCAGCAGTTAAAATTTAGTGACAGACTAGCAGCTTGCATTCAAATTATTCAGTTGCATAGAAGATATTTCTGCTTGGATTTGCCATCCAGTCTACATATGCAGTTGGCCTTGCTTTTTTTTTTCCTGACATTTTGCAGTTCTACTGATTATGCTATGAGGTAGATGCAAAGTGCTGTGTGATTAACCATCCTTCCTTGTTCAGAGTGTTTCTGTGTGAGGTTGAGACAGGGGAGTAGAATCAAATGCTGATGCTAGCTACATGCTATTGGAAAGGTTTTGTTACTGGTTGTTATTCTCCACAGCAAGTGAGAATTGGGGAAACAGCAATTTAATTTGTTCTTGCAGTGGAAGATATTTTTGCATAATACACATTTATCTTACATGTGTTCCTATGTGGTGAGGGAAGCCAGAGCCAAAATATGAATAAGTTGTAAGAGGCAATATTAGACTGTTTGCTGTCTTTATTTGTATGTATACAGTCCATAAGTTTAAGAAGTAAAATGCAAGAAAAATGACTGATTTAAACAAGTTTTAAATATGTCTCCAAAGAATCAGACAAAACAAAATGCATTAGGTAATGATTTGGATAAAATTCCGTACAATCTATCAAATAAATCGGTGCTGTACAGAACTAGAGATAACAAGTAGTGATATTGGAATGTGTTCTGCGAAGTCATGCATTGCTAGATATAGTAATGTTTGCTGACCTAAGGGGATGAAGAAGGTGTTTCTTTGCTAATACAGGGTAGAATTCTGTCCTGTTTGTATACAGTGAGCCTCCATTTCAAATCATGTCAGAGAACGTGTACTCCGATCAAGAGGCTGTTCAGAAGCAGGGTGTTTCTTTTTACTTTTTTTCCTAGCTGGGGAGCCAAGGGAATTTTATAGTGCAGTTTGTTTTGTTACGGACTGTAATTGAATGTTTGTCAGTGAGATGCAAGGAGTTTTGTTACACAAGTTGGAAGATACTGCCTTGTCTTTGGGCAACCTATCATCTTGCTATAGATACTTAGAGGTCCAGAGATGAATACCCAAACACCTGCTACATGGAGATTCTCTGTAGTCATAAAGCAAATTATTTTCCCACCAGGAAGAATGGGGTGTTGATCAGTTAGAGTTCTAGGAAGTCTTCCCTAGTTCTACTTTAGTACTTAAACTCTTTCTAATCATAAACAGTGAAAGAATGGAGTTGGTAGTGACTGTCATGGTGTGCACAATCCATCATGTACCTTATGCTCCAGACCACATGGTCTGAGGATGTGCATCACTGTAGAGAAGATCAGCACATTCAGGGTAGTTCCACCTATTCCCCTCCACCTCTCCTTTTACTGCATTCTTTGTAACTCACTATTGGCCAAAACCACACGTTGATTATACAAGTAAGGTGACTGGCAGTCACCTGGTAGCAGTTTCCTTTCAGACCCTCAAAATCACTACCTATGTAATTCAGAGCTCTAGCTCTATGTAATTTGATCTAAATGTAGATACGAACCTTTTCACCCTAACATCATAAAACACCAGCCCTGAAACCTAAAGCAGCAGGTCACAGCTCTGAAACCAGCTTTCATTGTTAGTGTACACTCTCTTTTTATAAATATAACAGCAGCCAGAAAATATATTTTATCTGGATACCACTTAAAAATACACACAGAAAACATCTCCAAATCCTTGAGCAGAGTTCTTTCCAAATATCCATTCTTCATGGAGACACGTTAGGTTAAAAGTTCAACAATTTCACCAAGCTGCTGGATTAAAGTCTAAAACTACTTGCGTAATGTTGAGGTTTCAGGGCATTGAACCCAGATTATCCCTTGTCAGAACGTTGAATAAAAACAAAAATGCTGAAATAAAATACTTTATGTGACCTTTCCTTAATTTCATTTTCAAGGGTGAATTTATTGTTGGTGCCAAATTGACAGCCCTGGAACCTGAGTAGCTTAAAAAACAGGTATATAAAATAAGTGACACTTTGATTCTGTCTATGCCTTGACCTAGAGAAAGCATCTCTAACATGGAGAGAGCATTAAAATCTCAAGACTTGCTCCCATTGTGATGCATCTACTGACTGTCTCTTTCTTTTAATGAATCACTAAAGGAACTTTTCACCTACCGTCACAATCAGTTGCTTTTCAGTATAGGGAACTGATCTGAGAGCCACCATCATTAATTGTATGTTTGCAGTGACAAACAGAAATGCACTGTACTTTGTAGGAAAGCAACTGATCTGGAAGCTGTCTTTTGCAGGTGGTAATGCTAAACAGCAGTTTTAAAGAGATTCTGCACCACCTAGGAAAAACATGTGAAAGTCCATGTGTTGTCTACATCAGATTTCTCCCATTATACCTGGTTGCTCTATTCAAGCAAGAAAACTTGAGAAAAAAAGTCACCAGTGCAAAATAATGGATTTGCCTGGCAATAGTGAAGAATGCACTTGTACACCTACATCTGTGGCTGGCTGTCAGTGGTTATAATCAAGGCATATTTCCAGTCAAGTCAAGCTTTGATGTCCTGCACTGGCCCTGAACCCAGTGTTAGAATGGAAATCAATTTTTGTACTCTGTGATGACATCGGACCAAGGATGAAACATTCTTCTGCTAATTGTCTGAAAAGAAAACAACATTTTACATGGAAATGAGCTGGAGTTTGGGAAGATGTAATTGGACCTTTACCATTTGTTTGTTTTTCTTGGAGCAAACTGGCAGTTCTTACAAATTATTTCTCTCTCAACAGAGGCACTCTAATATCCTCAGCTGCTTATTTTGTCTGGAAAATTCAGGCACCCAGGATAATGATGACAACAACAGCAACATTTTGACTCCCAAATCCCCTGGCAAAATGGTTACATCATGTCTGGAAATAATTGGACAGTGACAGAATGGAAAAATTACAATGGCTGAAACAAGACAGGGACACTCTTGCTAATGGGGTTTTGTGTGTTCTTTCTTCTGAAGGTGGTGGAACATAATGCTGCAGGGAAATTCTGAATTGACAATCTTGTGACTTAAATCCCAATCTTCCCAATAGAAATACTGCAGAGATTTCCAGTTCTTAAATCAAATGTTCATGCTAATCTACCCTAGTAGTATTTCTGGTCTTTTGGAATAGAGGGATAAGTAGGACAGTTTATTCTCCAGATCAATCTATCCTTGAAGTGATCAAAAACTTGACCTTGAGGTCAAGTTTTCTGAGATCTGGTCTTATGGATAGAACTGGAAGCCATTACTGATTAGGGCCAGTCTCAGACCAATGACATTAAAAGCATTTGATTTTATAAGATCTGAAAAAGACACAAAAGTTCATTTTACTCTAGAGAAGATTAGCCTTCTGTCTTGGAACTGAAGGAGCAGTGCTGGTTCTGACCATCAGTGGATATGTCTGCTTGCCTGTGGTCACCACAGTATATTTCACTTTCAGTCTATTAATTTATTATTTCAAATATTCTTTATCTTGCATTCCATTTTCTAAGGTATTGCTCCCTTGCCTCTTCTTGCAATTGCATCACTGTTGTACTCAGCACCACAGGAAGGTGAGAGAAGCTGAGGAAAGTGCTTCAGGTTGTAGACTTATCTTGAAATTTATGGCCTTAATATTATGTGTATTCTGTGGAAGTTCTGAAAACAAACTTTTTAGCACCTGCACACTATGAAGCACTGTAATTCTGCTTGGCACTGTACAATAACTGAGAGGAGTTTTGCTGTTTGAAGTGAATGAAATAGATACAAGAAGTCATTCCAAGTCATGAAAATTGTCATGAAAGAAGGTAAGGGTATTGCAATTGAAATGGTGGAAAAAATGGAAAAAAACCCAACAAGGCTGACAGTCAGGAAAATTGGTCTTGTTAATAGTCCAGGCTTTGTTTTAAGAGAGAAGGAAGTGGAGGTATCTGCTCCTGAAACTGTAATACTGAACTGCTAGAAGTTTTGGAAATAATAACAGAGAAGAGACAAGGAAAGAAAGACTGGCTCTAGAGTGATGCATTCAAACCAGAAAGGTTGTTTGTATGCTGGGTTATGCAGTACTATTGGATCCACCACCTGAAAATAGCAGAAAGGTTCATACAGGAAGAGTGAGGAACTCAGGCTTCCCTAAACATGGAATTGATAAATTAGGATGGGAACCTGTGATATAATAAGCAGTAAATAAAACGTATTTCTGCCTCCAAAGTTCTGTACAACCAGGCATTGCTGCCTCTCAATCAAATATCTTGTACACTTAGACACAGAGATGATGAAGAATAAATACATACTGCATAAACACTTAAGTTGTTGATTTTAATCTTTTGGTCTGCAGCTTAGAGTGCAGTGGAGTCACATCACCGTTCTCAAATGCTACAGATGTATGGATTTACTTCCATCCAAAATTAGATACAAAGTTTTAGTTAGGACTCATGATATGTAAGGGAATAGGTTGGTTTTGACCCTTGAAAATGTCATGTAGAGTCAAACATAAAATAAACTAGTAAACTTGTGAAAGCAATTTCTCATTGGGGAAAAGAAGGAATGGATTTTTCAGTCACCTCAATCAGGTACAGAGAATTACTGATCTGTACTTGATTAAATGATGGAAAAAATGTTTTAACATATAAAAATGATATCTAGCTGAATTTATGATATTTACTAATTACTTCATTTCTGTCATTGTTTTGGGTTTTGAATCTTGATTTGACCATATTCTTTTAAAACTGCCTTTATGTGAAAGCAGATAAATTGTTTGGGAGGAACATGAAGAACCTGCTGGTGTTTGTTGTTTTTTATTGTTGTTTGTTTCATCCTGCCCCATTTCCAAAAGACCACAGAGGGAGACTCAAACTAATCTTTTAGACAGGAAAGAGAGTTCTTTGTAGCTTCTTTTTGTGTTAGTCAGGTAGAGGTGAAATGTAAAGCACTGTTGGATTTGTGGTCATAAGCAGATCATTGGTCATATAGCGCATCCTGAACATCTTTAAGAACTGAAAAATAAACAGATTTTAGACAGGCAATTTTAGATATTACACTAAGTAGATTTACAGATATAGTTACACCTGACAGTCTTCAAATAGTACTTAATTTTTCTTCCACGTGCAGCGGGATATTTTGAAATTCTCATCTACCTCAGTTTTGATGGGATGTTTTTTTTTTTGTGGCAGAAAAATGGAGAGCAACAGCCTGGGGGCTTGTACCATGAGACAACCTGACAAGTGGGTGAAACTGAGTGGAGTAGAATGCCTGGGTTGGCTTGCAAAGTTCTTATTCCACCTTGACATTCCACCTTGTTTTAAAGTGTTTTCTTAGGGGGAGATCTATGAACTGGCTTCAGAACAGCGAGTGGCAAGCTGTGCTTTCCCATCTGAAGGAAACCTTGAGAAAAGGCTGAGCCTCTCAAGGACTGTGCTCGTGGCCATTGCTACACAAAGTATTTCTTCCTTTCTAGCTTTTTCTTTCCTGTGATTAATTGATTTATTTTGCCTGGGTCTGATTCCTTCCTATTCGATGCAGTATGCAAGTGGTGCTTCTCTGGAAGGACTATCCTCCTTCCCAAAAGAATGGCTCTAACTTAGTGGATTTTAAGTAGTTAATTATTTTGTTGCTGTCTTGTGTCCTAGAAGCCAGGCAGCTCCATGCTGCATTGAGAAAAGCTAATGAGCTGAGTGGCTACTGCAGATGGAGCAAGTGGATTGCTTGCACACACTTCCCTCCACTGCTCCCCAGTGCTGCAGTTGCCTTATATTACACATGACATCTGTCACATTGCATGTGACAGGCATGACAATTTATATGGACAATTCCCATGGTAATTGAAACATTCCGTGAAGCTCATTAGTTTTGCCATCAGTATACCATAGAAGCAATGTGGTCCAGGGAACTGACTATAGGATTAGGAGAGCAGAACTCTTCAGCTTTGTCCAGTGTGTTCATTTTGATGAGTTTGAGCATAATGCTTATTTTCTTGGTTTCATCATCCAGTAAGTGAAGATGAGAGTAGCTATTATAATACCACAAAGTTCTGATGGTTTATTAAATAGTTGAGTAATGTATAAATTTAATTTGGAGTGTTGGTGTTGATTTCTGTTCCAAGTTCAGATTCAGGTTTCTTTCTACTGCATAAAATTATGGAATGATTTGGGTTGGAAGGGACCTTTAAGATCATCTAGTTCCAAGCCCCTGCAATAGGCAGGGACACTTCCCACTAGACCAGATTTCTCCAAGCCCCACCCAACCTGGCTTTGAATGCCTCCAGGGAGGGGGCATCCACAACTCACTGGGCAAACTGTTCCCATGTCTCACCACTTTCACAGTAAAGAATTTCTTCCTAGTATCTAGTCTAAATCTATGCTGTTTCAGTTTCAAGCTATTTCCCCTTGTGCTGTTGCTTCATGCCCTTATAAACAGTTCCTCCTCAGCATTCCTGTAGGCCCCCTTCAGGTACTTGAAAGGATGCTGTGAGGTCCGCTCAGAGTCTTCTCCTGTCTGAACAGCCCCAAATCTTTCAGGCTGTCCTCATAGGGGAAGTACTCCAGCCCTCTTATTATCTTTGTGGCCCTCCTCTGGACTGCTTTAACAACTACATGTCCTTCTTGTGTTGGGAGCTCAAGACTTGGATGCGGTACTCCAAGTTGGATCTCACAAGAGCAGAATAGAGGGGCAGAATTGCCTCCCTCAGTCTGCTGGTTACGCTTCTCTTGATGCAACCCATGATACAGTTGGCCTTTTGGGCTGCAAGCACAAATTGCTCACTCATCTTGAGCCTTTCATCAATCAACACTTGCAAATCCTTCTCCTGAGGGCTGTTCTCAAGCCATTTTCTGCTCGACCCGTATTTGTGTTTGGGATTGCCCCAACCCAGATACAGGACCTTGTTGAACTTCATGAGGTTGGCATGGGCCCACCTCTCGAAAATCTCCAGGTCTCTCTGGATGACATCCCTTCCCTCTAGCGTGTCAACTGCACCACTCAGCTTGGTGTTGTCTGCAAACCTGTGGAGGGTGCACTCAATTTCTCTGTCCATGTCACCTACAAAAATGATAAATAACAGTGGTTCCAGCACTGATCACTGAGGAATGCCCCTTGTCATCTGTCTGCACTTGGACATTGAGCTGTTGACCACAGCTCTCTGAGCTCAATCATCTAGACAATTACTTATCCATCAGGTGTTCCACTCATCAAATCCATTTTTCTCTAATTTGGTAACCAGGATGTTGTGTGAGAGTGTCAAACGCTTTGCAAGTCCAGGTAGATGACAACAGTTACTCTTCATTTATCCACTGACAATGTAACTCCATTGTAAAAGGCCACTAAGTTTGTCAGGGCATGGCCTGCCTTTAATGAAGCAATGTCAGTTATCAAAAATTATACCTCATCTTTGTTTTCTATGTGACACTGCATCAAATTTATACATTTCACCCTAGTGTGGAGAGAGATACAGACCTACTGGGAAAACAGAAGTGATTGGGCTTTTTTTTTTTTTCTACTTTCTTCTCTGATCTGTTAGAATAAAACAGTGGGGATAGTGATTCTGCAGCATGTATGCAGTCTAGTGCTTTCCACCTAGATGTGAGCTTGGCCTGCCCATTTACTGACATTTTTTATCTGTTGATCTGGAAGAGGCTAATCAGTGGTTTCCATTAATGTTGTAAACTGGTTTTGCAGACTTGTATGTGTTTAGTTAACACACAGAGTTTTCTTTTTTTCTTCTGTTTTCCCAAAAATGGTGAATACAAAAGTCATGTTTTTATATTTTAGTTGTAGTTGTGCCCTTCTCTGTGGAGAAGAATGGAGAAGAAAGTCTTCTAAAAGTTACAATAATCAGCTTTCCTGCACAGGAGAAATACTGGCAGATCAGTCATTCCTTTTTGAACATTGCCTGTTCAGGATATTTTTTGCATGGAAAATGTAATTTTTGAGAGAAAATGAAGAAAGGAATGAGACTGAAAAAAACAATTCAGAACCTGCAATTGAAAGAGGACCCTTGCGTGCAGTCAGCAGAGATCCCATCCCATGTGGCTAACCCTTCAGATAAGACTTGAAAAAATTGCATTAGCGTAATTATGTTTGGTCACTGGGCCAAGTGATTTAGAAATGAAGATGCACACCCTGTCAGAGGAAGAAGACGTTATAATTAGACCTTGGGCAAAGCTCCAGGCTGTGACTCCTGACCTGAGTTGAACCACAAGTAAGGCTGGGAAGCAGGAGGGGGCTCACTGTGAGGCAAGAATGGGCTGTTGAAATGACAGCAAGTTCTTTGTGTTGTCTAAAGGGGTAAGACAGTGCAACCGAGAAGAGCTCTGGGAGAGAGTTGTTGTGTTTAATGGTGGGATTCCTTCCAGAGAGAGATTTCCCACTGATTCTCACAGGAGGTGTTTAAAAATATATAATTACACATATTTGTGTCATTTTTTAAATTGCCTTATTTATAAAAAGTTGAATGCTAATAGATCTTTCTGTAGGAAAAGAAAAATACAAAAACTGCTGTTTGTTTTCTGAGTTTAAAAAATAATTTCTATAATAGCTTGGTTATCAGTTACTACTCTGAGAAATGGAAGATGTTTGTTTCTGTTGCTTTTCCCTTCTTATTCTTCTCTTCTTCATTTTATTTTATTATATTTTATTTTGGATGCAAGTTTTCTTTCTCCAGATTTGATTCTTGAAAAAGATAAGATGAAAAAAAGAGGAAAAGAATTGTTTGGAGGCTATTCGAAAATGTTAATTTTCTTCAAAAATATGTTCACAAATAAAAATCAAGATGTAGTTAGTTCTTACATAGCATGAACAGTAAATAGCATAATTATTTCTTAATGTTAAATAGCATAACCAGTTACTTAAGCAAATGTTTTTCAGCATTTTGTGATTGGTGGGGTTAGTCTTGAGGAAGACAGTCCTCCCACCTAGAAATATATATCCAGTCATTCATTTCTTAAATGATTCAATTCTGAAGGAGCTATGCTAGATTCCTTTCTTGCTGTTCTCAATTCTTTGTATTTCAAATTCTTCTAGATACCTAGCCTATACAGAACTGTATGTTATACAGATAGGCCATGTTACCCCTGTGTCAGCATGAATTTCCTGCATGCCTCTTAGAAATGGACCTGGAAAATGCCAGTGTTGGAGTACAGTGGAGAAGGCCAACTTCTTCTGAGTTTCTTTTGTGAAATCTATTAAGAACTCAGTCTCTTAAATCTGTTCCTTTGAGAGGAAATGGAGGATGTATGCAATATTGTGCTAGAACTGGGGACACTTTGCTTTTTCTCAGTCTATTATTATCAAAAATGAGATTCCAGATTTATCTGGCATTTGGCGTCTCCTAGTGAGAATCCAGTGGTTTAATGGATGTGCTTTTGAAGCTGGTATGAATGATGCTGCCCTGTTGAGTTCTGGTGAGACACACTACCCATTTCAAAGCTGGCGTGGAGAGCAAAGGAAAGTGCAGGCTGGGGAACAGTGCCTGATACCATCTAATGCAGATTTTAGCTGCATGATAGTGTGTAAAAGAAGGCACTAAATGAGTTAGTTTCAGCACTGAGTAGGCATGTGTGTCGTGCCCAGTCCATAGGGCCACAACGATGAAGGTTTGAATGGTTTGGGATTATTTTTTGTTTGCTTGTGTTTTTTTTTGTTTTTTTTTTTGTTTTTTTTTTGTTTTTCTTAAGCAAGCATGCTCAGATTTCTTCAAGTTTTTCTTGGAGAACTTCTGGCTGAATGCAGTATGTTAAGTCCTACTATGCAACTGCTGACCTAAAGGTGCTTTTCCTAACACAGCCACTTAGTCTCTGTGAGAGCTCAAAGCAGCCTTGTTCTGGCAAGCAAACAGGCCAAAGCTTTGTGGGGCAGGTTAGGGCAGCAACTGCTCTGATGATAAAGCACAGCTGTGTTGCTGCTGCTACAGCATCCAGCATCCTGTGGTTTGGTTCACCTGCCACCTTCCTCATTTCCCTGCTTAGTGCCCAGGGAGCTGGACTTTGCAAAAGCCTTTAATTATTTACTCTCTAAGGATAAAGCTTATTCTGCAGATTAAGTGCAAAAGTGAAGTCCTTAAAAAATACAACACAAATAAGCCCCTGAGCTGTCAAACAACAAGTCCCTTAAAAGGGCAAAATATGCAGCTCTCTATGGACTGCACAGATCCCTCCTTTTAAACTGCTGGCAGGAGGCTTCCTGTTTGGATGGGTTGCTCACAAACGGTGTTGTGTGGTGAAATCAGTCACTTTCCAACTCCTCCTTCAAGCCTCCTTTTGCTTCCCTTTACGCTCCTGATACCAAAGCCCCTCAAGCCTGGGTCCTGTCAAGATTGGATCTGGCAGCTCAAATGTAAATCTGAAAGCATGCACTAGCACTGTACAGTTTCTCCACTGGATACATAAAGCAGCCCAAGCTAGTTGCATGTGTTTGAAAATGTGATAAACGGAATGGTCCTGCTGCAATAGTCCTGGCCATAAAGGGATAAGTGAATGTTTGGCTGTCTGCCTCCAGAGTGCTGAAAAAAAAGCAGGTTTTTTTGTTGTTGTGTTATTGTTGCATTTGGCTTTTTTTTTTTTTTTTTTTTTTTTTTTTTTTTTTTTTCCCCTTAGTCAAATGACATATCTTTGGAGGATTCTTCTATATCTTCTGGGTAAATAAATACTCTAGTGTTACTTTGGTTCCTCTGCTGTGGTAGTGAGCAAAAGGCCAAAATGGACATTCAGCATTGGCTGCTGATCATTACTAATATAACTGCTAATATTACTAATCTAATTGCTAGAAAGTCACACACTGAGTTTGTAAAACTTGTTCACAAAATGTAGAAGAAGTTGGTTCTATGATGCCATTTAAGAATGTTATGTCTTGGCTACCTTGTCTGGTTGGAATGCATATTTTGCTCTTTGTATCTAAAATCCTTCTCTTCTCATTCTGCTGTTACACTGGTGATGACCACTGTAACTGTAGAGGGCTGTACGTATCCACTGAAGTCTTGCTTATCTTTTTTTTCCCCCTTGTTTTCTTCTTCCTGCAGAACATGATCAGAAGATAGCATCATACATGATGATCATGGCCCCCAGGAAGAGGAATCGTCATGCGCTGGGATTTCTTTGTTGCTTTGGGGGTAGTGACCTCCCTGAAATCAATCTCAAGGACAACAACCCTCTCCAATTCCTCGAGTTTACTGTCCCAATACCACCAACAGAGGAGCTCAATGCCAGGTTCTCTGAACTTGTGGTAAGTTTCTGCTGGCAAATTGATATATTTTAGAGGGTGGATGAACTCCTCTGTTGAAAGGAGTAAAAGAACTTAATAAGAATGGGAGGAAAAAAATGAGATTAAAAGGTTTTTGCTTGTTTTAGCATGTCTTCACAGTGCTGTATCAATGAAAATGGCTATATAATTTGGGTATGCAGTTAGAGGTGAAGGTATGGATAACTATAGTAAGTAAAATATGGACTGGTATATTTTCATAACAATGGTCTGACTACCTAATATGGGATCCTATTTCAAATTGTGGACAAAAGCACATCCTAGGAAAGAACATAAGCTGCAGCTGTAAAGTGGCCCTTTCTAGAATACTCTGCCACTCTAACAATTTGCACCTTAAGGATTTCCCTATGAAGAGATTTGTTTGATTATGCTGCTGGGCTTTTGCTTACTGAGAAGGGTATCAAGCTCTTTGAGGAGTTTGAGAGTTTGTGGTGACATCTAGGGTGTTTTCAGGTTTTTGCTTTATGCCTGGTAAGTATCTCTTTTCAAAGTCCTTGTGGCAGAATAGCTTGCAGCTGTCCTATGGAAGTCTATTAACAGCAAGATTTATAATGTTTTTGGTGCAACACTTAATGACAAGTCTACATGACAATCTGCAAAAAAATTTTGGCCCTAGAATTTTGTGAGTTATTAGTCTGTGCTATAACTTAGTAAATGTGCTGACAGCCTGTAACTGGCATGTGTATTTCAAACAAATGAAGCCATTGAAATAAAAATGGATCAAATTCTTATTCCTGTATTTAATGATAGTTCCCTACTCATCGTTACGTGAGAAGTGAGCTGAGAGAGAAAAGTGCTGCTTTTCAGAAGTTGATCGTATATACCATATTTTATAAAGCACTCAGATAGGATGATGATACGTGCCCATAGGAGGAGTTCCTGTGTAGGCAGGTAATGTTAGATTAGTAAAGGCTTTAGGAGTGGTAGAACCCAAAAAAGAAATTGGTCTGGCAGAATGCAGAATTTGCCCAGCGGGGATGGTTTGCCTACAAGCCCAGATTAATGCACGTTCTATGAGACACTAAAATAAAACAGGCTACATTTGTATTGACAGCTCAGATGAGATTTTAATTGGATTAGAAAGATTCAGTCTGTAAATGGGCCAGTATAAGTCAGCGACCTGGAAGTGCCTGTGAGGGCTCTGTGCTGCATACCAGCCTCCCCACTGCTTATCCGTCAGGGTCTAGTCTGGTGCATTTGTACTATATAAAAAACAGATTTAAGTGTAAAGCCTTTTGACCCAAATCCCCAAGTGAAATGATGACACCAACATCATCTGAGATCTGCAGTGAGAAAAGCATTTGCGTTAGCTCCCTGAAGCAGGCCCAGAGGACATATCCTCATCTTGCCATCTGGTCTACGAAGGGTATAATGAAACATATTGGCCTGTTTGAATGAATTTTTAAAAGCCCTATTTTCCCCTTGTTGCAGTTAAAATCTGGGACATTGTCCTATATAGGAGCTAATGACAAGAAGAGCTAAGCCTAGCTGTGCTGGATAAACCTCTCTTGTGATGACTTTTCCAGTCTAGTAAATATTCACTATGCTTGCCCTTGCCTTTTGGAGAAAAAGAATGAGATTTTGTGGGTCTTTTCTTGCTCATGCAATCTTTAAATTAACATTATAAAAATAAAGTTGGAATTGTCCATTTTGCAAAAGGAGAAGACTGAGGAATTGAGAATGTATTGAGATCCTTTAGTTGTGACGGGGCCACAAACTCCTTTGGAACTTGCAAACTTGCTTGTGTAGACACCAGGCTGAGGTATGCACACCTATGTATGCTGCTCTGTTTGCTGGGTACTGTGTGGTGACAGTTACTTAACTGGACTCTGACCAAGACAGTGGTTGTCAAATGACAAGATGATGCTGATCTCAGCTGAAATGTCTGTTCTCATTGCTGCTTTACCAGAAGAAGAGTTCTAGGATAGATCTCATAGACATTGAGGATAGATCTAGGATAGACGTTTGTTTTGCTATACAAGTCTAGATGCATGAGAAACAAAGCAAACAACTGCTTGTGACTCCAAGCTTTGCTCCTCAAAGGGCCATTTTCAGCTTCCAACAAAAAGGGAAAAACAGATGGCCTGAGAATCGCTGCTTCAATGAACAGGTCAGGAAGCTCTACACAGTAGGATGATTGTGTAGAATGGTCTTATGCCTGTCTCATAAATTATAGAACTGGCCCTTCTTTACTGTCAAGGTTGTTACAGTCAGCATTGCTTCTCCTTTTTCCCTCAGTCTCTCTTCTCAGCTGGCACTATGTACATTACCATGTAGTAAAGTGTTGTTTCTGCAGTTGGTGGTCTATTCAGCAAGTGCCAAGCTGGTTTTGTGCCTGCTGGCAAAAATGGTTGGGCTAAGCACATGTGTTTTTCCTTGCACAGATTTATTGACTGAACAGGAACTGTGGAATAATCTGAAAGAATTACTGTGAAGTAAAGAGATTTTTTTTTTTTTTTTTTTTTTTTTAATGAAACAGTTTCTCCAAGTTCTCCTTCAGATTTCTTACTGATGGTGTATTCTTGCCCCAGCAGATTCCTTTTATTCAGTATTACGAGTCCTGGACTCTTCTTGATTAGGGTAGTGAGCAGAATGACAGTAAATATTCTGCCATTTATATCTCTTTTAAACAACCAAGTGGATCCTAGAAGTGGACTCAGACCTGGCCAAGAGGGCAGCTTAAATGCTAAAAATTCAGGGAAAGCAAAAAATATGTAAGTAATGCTAGCACAGAGGAAAGGGCAGTGTAATGAGCTTGTGCTTTTGTTGTGTCTCTTTATTTTGTTAGTATCTGTTGAGACGGTCATGGTGGTTGAGAAGGTAGAGTTGAACACTATTTTAGGAAGGAAGGTCTTAAAGGAAAAAGCAGAGTTGTTGTTTTAAGCTGCCCTTTGCAAAGCTGATCATATTATGCATGCTGCAGTCTGCAAATTTGAATGATAATATTCTTATCTGAGTTACTGATGCCACATTAGATTCTTCCATTGGGAAAGATTTGAGAAATATTTGCATTTATCCCCTCTTAGTCATTGGAGCATTCTGGTATTAAGTTTCAGTACGATGTCTGGATTCTCCTGTCATGATTGGTTTCTCTTACACTGCATTTAAACTTGGGTTGTTTTTGTGGTTGTTTGTTTGTTCGTTTGTTGTTGTTTTTGTGGTTTTTTTTCAAAGCCCCTAAATAAGAGGCTCTTTTGCTTAATAGATTCATAAGAGAGTGAAAGCAGTTGTTTACTCTTCTCTGAGCACAATAGGCTATTGCATACCCAATATCTTTACTAATCAGGACAGAGAGAAAAGAATTGATGGGGTTGAAGAGTACAAGTTTTCGATAGAGTTGATGAAGTGACCAGTAACAGAAGTTTTGAGAAAGCTCTGTTCTGTGTTCACTCTGACCTCTGTCCACGTCTGTTCCTTCTTTGCCTTCACAGAGAGTAAAACTTTGTGATTGTAGTCCTTCTACCCAGAAAAGAGAAATTTGAGGGGAAAAGGGAGTTCTACTTTGAAAAAGATTAAGGAGCAGCAGGGAATTATCTGAGAATTTAACTTACTTTGTCAAAGAAAATGAAACAGTTTCTGAGCAAGGCATCCGTGTGACACACTATGAAGCACATTTTCATCAAGCCACAGGGAGATGGGATCAGACTGTAAATAATTGTAGTAGCAATTCCCATTGCATACAGCTGTCTTGAAAGTAGCAACTTTGCTTCATGCTTAGCTCTCCCTGGCAGGCCATTTAATGTAATGGATACACCATACACCTCAGACGAAAACTAGGCTTCACCACGTTGAATAAGTGCTCCCATATATCACCAGTCCCACTCAAGCTTGCCAAATCCTAGCTATGGCAATGTCTGTGAGGCCTCTCTTTGGCTCTGTAACCTGCAAGACTATTTATTGGGTAAAAAAGGAAAAGAATTGCCTCTGTTGTGAATATAGATTGCCTTATACATTAGTCTATTTTATAAGCATAAGAGAGAGGACATCAGCTGAGTTTCTGTTTGTTTGACAGGCTTGGAGAACAAAGTTCTCTGTTGTTCCCTAGAAGTAATAGGGAGAAACTGAGGGGGAGACGTGCATAGCAGCCTGTCTTTCAGCTTCAGCATGAAACACCGCCTTTTCAGAAAAGTATCCTCTATGTCTGAAGCTTATTTAGTCACTAGTTTTGCACTAAAAGTTTGTGGCTTAGAAATACATACATAGGCCCTTACTTCAAACCTGAAATGTGTATATTGATCATAGCATTTAATCACATTTAAATTCAGGCATGTTGCCAAGATTTGAATATTTCAGTTTCACATTATCAGTCTTCTGAGTCACTCCAGTCTCTTCCTGGATTCTTTTTAATACAGGGATTTAATTTGTGTCACTTGTCTGGCACGTAAATCTTAGTTTCAGACAGTATACCTCTGACAGGCCTGTGGCTTTGAATCTGTTGATCAATGCAAATTTTTCTGAAACCATATTTTAAAAGTGTTTCTGCATTATATTTCCCAGTATTTTCCTTTTTTTATCTTTCTTAGTTTTTATTATTATTGTTATTATTATTATTCACTGTGGGCATCCCTTCTGTGTTTTTTTTTTTGTAATCAGTGACTGTACCTAATCAAGGCAGAAATGCAATCAAGATCTGGAGAGATCCCTCATTTTTATTTGCATGTGATGAGCTCTGACTTGAGCTAGTTTGTAGTTGTTGAACTAACATGCATTCAAATGCACTGGTATTCTGTTGTAGTCATAGCAAAATTAATGAGTAAGATTTCTGAAGCTATTAGGGGACTAAGACTTAAGAAACAAAAGCTATGTCTAGTATCTCAGTCTGGTTATACACACCAATGGTTATGTGAGTTTTGGTTTTGTTTTAATTAATTGCACATAGCCAGTGTCCTTTTCTTTCCCTCTCTCAATTTTTCCACTTTTCTTCCTGCTCTTCAAAAAAGACTTTTCATAATGTCAGGTCTGATTTACACATACCCCGTATAAATATATGTGTACAAGCTGCTGGTTCTAGTACACGTATCACCACAGACAGCTTTGCAAAGTTACTCTGGTCTTGATAGAAAACCTTACTATACCTCTTATGGCAGAGATAACTCTGCCTTTCACACTCGCCTCTGTATAGAGTGATGTGGTAGGGATAGGCTTGTGGCACTGGATGCAGAACCCACAATCTTCTCCTCAGGCTTCCTTTCAGTAGATGCAGCTGGCTGTCAGCTCCAAGCTCACTGAGCATCTGTGTGAGAAGCAGCAGTTTCTGTACAGCAAATGTTTTGAGATCCAGGTGTGGTGAGAGGAGTTCAAGAGGGGAGCCAGAAAACTGCAGCTCACACTCCATATGCAGGAATCAAAAGGGTTGTGTAAACAAATGCAAATCCCAATGTGGGGTTATGTGCTGGAATTTGGGTGTGAAGGACCTGGGTGTATTACCAAAGCACATGTGTAGTTACAGGTCTTTTGTGTAGGGAAACACTGCTTTAAAGATCCTGTTGCTTTACTGTGAGACTTATGGACAGATTCTTACCTGGTGTAAAGCAGTTCAGTTCCACTGAAGTCTGAAGTGGAGTCACATCACTCTAGCCTTAGATTAGGTATGTGTGGTATTTTATGTATCCATGGGGACTGTTGGTTGCTGAGTATCCCTAGGAGAGCATACTGACAGCCTTCCTGAAAGGTGGGGAAAAGTGTGGTCGTGGTGGGAGTGTTTGAAGGGAATGTTCAGACATTCACTCTGTGTATGTCCTGGGTGCAATTTGCTTAAAGTAGACTGAAAACACCTGAGAAAGACCTATTTACTGAATTACGTATTTGTTACAGGATAACCATGATGTTACCTCATTGGGAAAATGCGCAATAGCTAATCTAGGGCATGAGAAAAGCAGTACAGGATGTTGAAAGCACAGCAGAGATGTAACTCGGGATGCAAAAAGCAAGGAAAGTCCAGATCCTGGCACTAAAGTATTGATGTGCTAGGAAGTCTATTTTGTGTATTCCCTCTACTGAATGCTTGGAAACTCTCATTATATGCTATCCTCATAAGTCAGGGTGGATGTGTTGATTGTTCAGACATCTTGTACCCAAGTATTTCTAACATTGTATCAGCTGTGCTGGTAATATTATCATATTTTGGCACAGCTGGAAGTGTATTTAGTGCTAGGCAACATTGCATAAAAAGACAAAAATGATAATGTAAAGGCCCCACAGTAGAGCTTTTTTCTTATTAAAGCATTACTATTACATTAATGACTTTGAGTTTCATTATGGCTGTAATGTAGAGCCATGAACTATTGGATTGAGTCTGAAGGCTGCTGAAGTGATTGAACATTGAAATGATACTGATAGTAGGAGTCATACTTGGTAACTGGAAGGATCAAAACAACTTATCCTTATTTCAGCTTTGCCAAGCTTTCAGCTCCGCTCAAATGAGTACAAAGTAGACGATTTTCTGCATTACTCCTAGAACTGAACCATTACTCTCACCAGCAGGACAGAGATGTTCTGGCCTGTGCCTTCAACATGATCTCTCTTAATATGATTCCTGCCCTTCTACAATTAATTCCCTTTCTTTACTTTTTGTGCATTACTGTCTTATGTTGTTCAAAACTATACTAATGCCCTACAAACCCACTAAGACCTAATTCTTTGCTCTCCGGAGAGGACATTTCAATTCTAGATTTGACTCTCTGAGGATACCTGGGAAACTTTTATGGATCATGTGAAAGAGGCCCTTTGAGATGAGAAGGGGCCACCTGGAGAAGAATCTGTGGAAAATGTCAGAGTAAAGTATTGAATCATGCAAATAACATGATGGCTGGATAGTAACTGGACAGGATATTGTGATAAGGAGGGAAAAATTTTTCTGAAACACTGAAGGAAAAGAAAAAGTATATGAAGTCACTGTGGTGCTGAATGGGGAGCAAAGAGTGCAAAGATGTAGGTGGCATGGCACAAATGGTGGACCAAAATGATCTTCTGGCTGTGCTTTTGGAGACAGAGCTTGTGTGTTGATGAAGGAAGATTGAACAACAGGTATCTGCTTCTTTTGCAGCTCATAAAAGAGTCAGCTCTGAGATGTTGCGGGACATATGGTTTTTCACTTAGTTTGATTTTAGCAACATAGGGAGAGCTAGATCTCTGTGATGATGAAAACCTTATAGAGTTCATAACAAAATTACTATGTAAATGTAACAAATGAAATTTTCCAGTAAAGAGGAAGGATTGTGAAAGGGGACTGCATCCAGGTGTTTTTCAGGACAGCAGTTACCCCCTACTGAGATAAAGAGTAGCTGGGGTATAGTCAAAACTAAGCAAAATAAGGTAGTTGAATGAAGAACTAGGTAACAGTCAGTAAAGTTAATCTATTTCATGTGTTGATTTAAATTCGTTTCTGTATTTGCTCATCTAGTAGCAATTTATATCAGATATAATAGATACTTAAGAGTATATGTTGTAGCCTGAAAGAGAATTGGAGGGAAAGGTTTACAATTATGTCAGGCGTCTGTGTCCTTCTGCAGGTGGATTTTGTCTTCAGTGCTCTAGCTGCTTCAGTGTCTAGGTTGTTTATCATTCAGGATATTGTTACCTGTTAAAGTAACATGAGATGGTTATTTCAGTGTGGGAATTCTTGGTTTCCTTTCTTGCCATATGCCTGCCTGCCCTGCAAAGCTTTGTGGTAGGGGAGATGCCACAGGTGACGCTGAGTAGGTAGCATAGCACCTTTTTAGGGTATGTAGTTTTCAGGTCAGCAGTTTCCAGGCATCTTCCTCTGAACTCAACAAGGAGGAGATTTTGGTGTCACTAAATGTAGGTAATGAGAGGCTTTTCAGCTCATTGCTGCAGCACCTGATAGGAGCAGCATGCAGTGCAGACATCAGAAGGTGCTTTTTCTCTCACTCAACAGTCTGCATCTGCAGCTGCTGTCTTTGACATGCTTAGTCCAGTGGAAACATAGACAGATGCTTTCCACCTGGAACACCACTTATTCATGGCTTTGAATGCTGGATGTTGCTTCTTCTGTGCATGGAAAAGTTTGTAACCTTGCTGGCAGGAAAACTTTGGGAGTGCTGCTCTTGTTTTCCTCTGTATTTCCCCCCCCCCCCGGAGCTTTTCCTAAGTCCCTCTGCAAACACGAACAACTTATTTCATGCATTCATGAGTTTACTTCCCCAGTGTGATGCAGGGATTTGTAATACTTACACAAGTTTTAGTACAGAACTGTAGCCAAATTGAAAAGGTGCTGAAAAGATGCCGCACATGGAGGTCATGGGAAGTACACAGATCTTCCAATGGCAAAATTCATTGTGTTTGGAGATCTTGGGAACAAATCTCTGCTAGTTCTTCTTTTCATAGACCTTGCCCTCCTCTTGTCTGCTTTTCTATGTTCAGGTTGGATCTGATACGAAAATCTGTAGCCTTCCTGTCCTTTCTTTCAGATATAAGCCCAGTGCTGTGTGCCGAAGGGTCCTATCCAGTATCTGTATGTTCTGGGCACTTCTATATTAAAAACACTTAAGGATACCTTTTCTTTTTTGCAGTTTCCCATGATTTGTTAACCACAGAAAGGGAAAGGCTGGCAAGACTAATAGCACAAACATCTTTTGAAAAGAATTTAGCAGTGTGCACAACAATGTTATGCAATAGTTTACTAGGTGGAGGTTTGAAGAGTAAATTCTCTAAAGGAAATTACAAGGGGAAAGCGGATTGTAGTTTCCCAATCTGGAAGTTGTCCAGGGAGTTCCCTGAGTCATGGAAAATCCATTGGGATTGCTTTAGTGGCTGTGTTTCAGCATTACATTTTGTATAGAGAGCAACAGCTGGATGAGTTTGTTGTCAGTGTAAAGTTGTTGGCTTCTACAACAACAATGAGAGAGAACTTTTGGATTACAAATGCTTAACCAAATAACAACAATTTGTAATTGCAATTAGGGGACAGATTTAGTCTGCAAAGCAAATGCTCATCACTCTTATTCCTTTTGTTCTATTTTAAGAATGTTTCATATAACTTCATACTTAGAAGTATTTAGAGGAAAATAGTTTCAGCCATTTTCTTAAGCCTGGTGATGTCAGTGCAGTAGTTGCTTCTCTGATTATCAGAGCATTTGAGCAGTGAGACAGGACAGGGTGTGAGTGAGTAACTAAATACACTGTCATGCCTTCCATTCAGTGTTTGGTTATGAAAATACTCAGTTTGTTAGGAAGAAGTATTGTGGAATTGCCCTCCACCTTACCCCAGAGGAGATGAGTGATACATCATATGTGGGCGTTTATGTAGTGAGTCTGGATAGATTAGTAGTAAATACAGCTCATCTTCATTTACTGAAGTGAAAAGCAACAATTTCAAAATGGGGGACTGCTAAGTCTGTTCTGTTTCTGAAGACTGGTCTGTGGGCAGTTGAAGGAGCCTGTGTTACATGCTGTCTAGTGACAATAGAGGATTAGTCTCTGTTAGAATTTAAAGCAGGTAAATTGAGCTAGAGATTGATATTTTGCACTTGTGTAGAACAGGTGAACTTAACTCAGTTTAGTGGAGTGGAGTAGTGGGATGCATTCTGATCTTTGATATGCACTACTGAATCTGAAATAATTATTCTGAGAGCAAGAGAAGAACTAAACCCAGCTCCCAGTTTCCTTTCTACCTGTCTAAACCTGAGGTAATGGCAGAAATTATGTTGATTTATTGGAGTTCCTTTTGGTTTACCCCTGTGTAGAAGAGCTGAGATTAAGCATGTGTCTGAGCACTGCAAACAGGACATGATAAGATGTTAATTTTGCTCCTGAATTTCTCTTGCCCTTTTACATAATATTTTATCAGGGATTTAAATGTCAGCCAATCTCTGACTTATCCTTGTTTTCCTGCATAGGCACATATGGCAAATAGGGTACACACAAGAGGATGAAGCTGGGAGGAATGGGAGGCACCGACACCCCCTGGAAATTCAGCATGCCTCTGGCACAGGGCCACAGGAGCGATTCCCAGCCCACATTTTGTGGGTTGAGCCAGCAGGACTGTGCTTGGGCAGGAAACGATCAGAGAGGTGTGTGCCTGTGTGCTTTGGCACAGTTCAAGCTGTGAATTGCTCCAGTATAGGAACCTCCTCTGAACTCATTAGTATTAAAGCAGAACAGAAGAGACTTTGTAGAGAGGCAGAGGGTGAGGAAGCCAGAAAGATAGCAGTTTAGACAGACATCTCCTAATAACCTTTCCCACACCGACCTTACCGGATGGGGTCTCACCTAAAGAACCTTGGCATGAAAAACAAACCCTGACCCTGAGAAGGGAGAGGGAGGAAAAGGAAGGGAAATAAGGGGTGGGAAATGGCACTGTGTTGAAGCAGCAAATTTGTTGTTATTAGGTGTTTTAGATGATGATACTGGAAACTCTGTTTGAGGGAGGTGTCTGATACTCTGCGCATAACCAGAATATGGAGGTAAAAGGGGTACTTAACTCCAGACGGCTTGTCGTTTGTCATAGTGAAAAGAGTTACCAAGCAGAGATTGAACGGCTTCAGTTCTGTTCAGTATTCATTTGATTGATTGAGTAGTGGAGTATAGAATATACCTATAAACTTTGCAGATGTCATTAGATTGGAAACCTGTGGATGTTAAAAGACAGGCTTAAAACAAGATGGAGAAACTGTGTGAAAAAGAGTGAACAGATAAAATGAACTCGTTATAGGAGCAAGTGACATAATGCAGAATAGGAAGCAGGAAGATAGGTGCATTTCTTTGGAAAAGAAAGTAGGGATTGTGGAAGATCATGGGTGAGCATGAGTCACACTTTTTTTGTTTACTTAAAAAAATAAATTCATCATTTTCATGGGATATGTAACAAGGAATGTGCTATGGAAGATGCATGAGGTAATATCTGCACTTGCTTTTAGTAAGGTCTTGTCTGGAACACTGTTCACACTTTTGAACTTCAGGAAAGATGCACTTTGACCAGGGATAGCCTGGAAGCCAATTAGAAGGGGAGTGAGAGGTCCAGAGGACATGACCTCGAGAGAGACTGAATGAACTGGTCTTGTCTGGCCTCAAGAAAGAAGACTGAGGAGAGGCATTACAACAGCTTTTAATAGACTTGAAAACTGTTATCAAGAGGAAGGAACAAATCTGCTAGCTGTATCTGTGGTTGATAGGGCCGGAAGTAATAGGCTTAAATTGCAGCAGTGGGGATTTAGATTAGACAGAAGCCTGACTATTCAGTTTTCATCCCCATCCCTATCGTTGGGCTTGTTCCAATTCACTGACATGGACATGCAGCCCATAACAGAAATAGCAGTGATGACAGAAAAATTTTTTTGCTTTATTATCCTCATACGCCCACCCAAGAGGATATCCATGGAACTTCCCTTTTAGTTCCACCTGTATTATAGTCCTGCATATATGAGAATGTGTTATCTAAATTATGATCTCTCTGCAAACATCTGTGTGCATTGTTGCATAAACAGGTACTGGTTTTCCTCATTCTTTCTCTTTCTGTTTGCCCTAGCAGCTTGTTGTCTAACGCATGTGCTTTGCCTGTGAAGGGCAGGAAAATGACCAGCAGACAGGTGTTTCTAGTGACCTCTGAAAGGAGATGGCCACTGTCAGCCTTGCTGGTTTTATGTGCTGGTATGCTGTTAAGCCACAGAGAGGAGCAGGAGTGAAACAGGATTTAGCTCTTCTCTGGGCAATTAACCAACAATTAAGGAAGAAAAAAGGAAGCAGTACAGCAAAGGGGATGTTTGCAGGGTGGAGTTGTGGGGAATTAATTGACTTTTTGTTTGATAAAATTCTCTGCCAAAAAGCTGCGCCTGTGATAGATGAAATCAGTAGTCTGAAGCTGACTCATAAGAATGAACAACTTCTGTGTTTAATCTTAGAAGAGGAGTATATTCTCCTGAATGCTGACATCAGGTACTTTCTGCTTTCTTCTATTGTGGCTGAAAATCAAGAGATTCAACTCTCTAACACAGAGGGTGTTTTAATGCTGCATCTTTTTTAAAAAGCGAGCATTGGAAAGAGAATAATGGAAATCAAGGTCTCTTGTTTGTCTGCTTTTCTGGTTTATGTTCACATCTATGGCAGTAGCTGAAACATAAACGTATCTTCTTATGCTAGCAGGCTGTGTGAGAAACTCCTGTGAGCGCAGTGTTTTCATTTTGTACAAATGTTGCAATAAAGCATTGTAGATATGAGCAGATATGTGCTACATATGCAGTTCTTGTGTATGTAAGCTACAAGTAGCATATGTATATGCACACATGCTTACTGTACATGCAAAGATGTGGAAAGACAGTGATGTTTTCTGGTGAAACACCTAGTTCCTATCAATTGGGAAACTGACCAAAATGTTGCTCTGCATCTTCATGTGTAATTAATTCACACTGACTGTTTCTAATTGCAGGGGTTAGGATGAGGTATAAGAGATTGATGGGGGAAAAGCTTTCCAGGGTTCTCTTGTTTGTTCGTGGTTTTTTGGTTTTTTTTTGTCTGTGTGTATTTATTTTTTTGTTTTTTCTGTGGATTACCAGAGGACTTGGGAGATATATTGGGTGCCCAAGTGGGTACTTCTGACTAGTTTGCTGCCTTGCACATGTGCTGGCTGTATGGGTGGCAGTGCTGCTGAAAGAGCACATCAGCTGACAGTGACAGCTAGGGGCACAACCTTGAGAAGGGAGGGGTGGGAACCGCTTGGTGCTTAAACGGGTCTGATTCCCTCTTTCTTGATGCCTGCTTCAGTCACACTGGTGCGTGCAGTTGGATATTCACATGCCTCTGAAACAGTTCTCCTGCTGGGGGGCTGTGCTAAGTGGTACTTTTGCACTGCTCTTTGCTCCAGTTTGCGCATGGATGTAGGCAGTTTATGCAGTCGGATGAATCTCATTTACTGAGAGGCAGGCTTTCAGAATGCCTTATTGACCTCAGTACTGGAAATGTGGGCTCTTCCAGAGGCTGCCTCTCATCTGTCTGCCAGGTGAGTTGGATTGAACAAAGTAATGGAAGGAAAACTGTAGGGGAACAATCCTCTACTGTCCCCTGGAGGTGAACACAGTGACTAAATAAAGAAGATCTATCTTATCTGAAAGTGTCTGTAGGTGATTTGAGAAGAGACTAAGCTCTGAAAACTGATTTTTATTCACTCACTGCAGTGGTCTCTAAAGCAGCTTTTGGAACAGCTGTCCCTGGATTTTGCAATGAGAATGTGACTCTGTCTGTTCCTCCCTGCCTCCCTATGTATTGAACAGATGGCTAGAACATGAGCCACCACATTGACCTGCTTATTATTTGCTTATTTGCTTAGAGAGCATGGCACAGACAGTGTAATCTGGGGAGGAAAAAAAAGAAAACGTGGAGTTCCTAAGTACCATTATTAATGCAAAAGTGAAGCTCTCAGGCAGTATAAATCACATGCTAGCAATGTGATCTTACTCAGTCCACTTGTTAAAGCTGTAGTGCTGGATTGGATCCTCTACTGTAAAGGCTTGTAGCATGCTACTGACAACCCCCTCCCTGATCTCTTTCTTCTTTTCCTTCTTCTATAGTCCCAGAGATGTCAGAACCATTTATCTCATGTCAGCTTGAGTTGTATTTCACCATTGATTAATCCACCAGCAGCTATTCCCTCACAGTGATTGCACAGAGAACATGAACTTTACTCTGGGGCCTGGCAGCAGATGCTGGATAGGATCCCATGATGTGTCACGTTCACTTTTTACTTCGTACTAGATTTAAATAAGTTCATCCAGTGCATAAGGCCATCAGCTCTACTGTGCTACTTGGTAACTGCAGTATGGGCCTTCTTTTAGGGACCCGGTGACAGACATCTATATAAATGACTTTGCTAGAACCTAAGGCAAGCGCTGTTATATTATATTATATAGAGAATTTACTATTCTGGTAACTGTGTTATACCTCACTTTGTAACTTGGGTGGGTTTGATGCTGTTATGAAACTGAGAGAATGATTGATGAAGTGGGTAACGGAGAGTGCATTTGTGCATGGCAGTAAAAAAGGGTAAAGGGGAATGAGAAAAAGATTAGAGAGGGGTATAAAAGTAAAGGTATGCGTGTGCACAAGAAAGGAGAAAGAAGGAATGGTGATGTGAACAGGAAGCATGATACATGTGGTGCGTTTAACTAGAATTCATGCAGTGCAAGGACATAACATAAAAATGAACATACTCTTGAACCTGCATTTTTGAGATAGGTATGCAAGTGAGTTATTCAAATAGAATGTCTTCAAATTATGCAGGTTTTCTAGAGCCTATTTCTAAAGGCACCTTAGTATCATTCCTAATTGATCAGTTTTGTTCCCTATTTGATGATTCCCAGAGAACTATCAAGGGTAGTACTGTTGTGACTGAGCAAGAGAAAAAAAAACTGAGCAAAAACAAATATGCACTTATCAGTGTTGCCTCCCATCCTGAAAGGAACATTAACTCAAGTGAATCACAGAATTGGGTGGCTTTTCAAGATAGGGAGCAGTGCAGTGTTTGACTGTCTACATTGGTTTTTTTCTGCAGCTTTGCACTTGTAGGGTTTTTGTGCAGTCCTCTGGAACTCCTGGTGCTGATCCCAGGACAGATAACTGCTGCTTTCATTTGGTGTGGGTAGACATAAGTTTCCTTCTTTGATAACATTGGAGAGATTAACTTTTCTGTGGAGCTTGGCCAATTTGTGCCATCTGTGAGTTTGGCTCCTGTGGTGCTTGTTGATGCTGGGACCGGGCTATCCTTTTGCTTGAGTGCTCATCTGTTGAAGAGTGAAGCAGCCTGTTACAGTCACAATCAGAATAAACAACTGTATGAACAGAAGTGGTGAATCCTATATGTGAATGTATTACATCTCATGATTGCATCCAATTATATATAGTAATGATAGATTTCATGTAAAAGTTATTACCTCTGTGCATGATAAAAGGTTTACATTCTTTAACCATTTTTTAGTAGTTGCCTGAATTTTTAGTAGGAAGAAAACAAAATAAAAAACAAACAAACAAAAAGGAACAAAAAGGAAAGAAGAAAACTTCTTGTATATCATAACATTTTCCCAATAATAAAAGAAGCCATTAAATGTGAGTCTCAGGCTGAGATGTATGCTCAGAGAAAGCAACCAAAGGGAGAATGTTTTTTCATGAACATCATAAGCAAGAGACCTAAAGACAAAAACTAAAACTCCATAGTTGAAATTATAAGAACTTGATGGAACAAGACAAGTATCCAAGTAAACATGAGAAAATAAAATCTCATCTCTTTCCTGGCAAAACGATATGTCCGTACTAATAAAATTATTGACTACAGTGAACAAAGCATATCATGTCACAATTCTTTGCCACATCTTGCTGGAGATGCTATGCATAATTCATTGAACATTTGTGATTTTAATGAGTTTTAGTAGATTTTGAGATTATAGTAAATTACAGCTGGGTTTCAATTTCACAGAAATTTCTAATGCTTGAAAAAAGGTTTTACTTGAAACCAAATGGGTCCTAAGAATTTACGTTTCTTCTGGAAAGAGAATTTCAAGTATATTTAAACAACAACAAAAATGAATCATTATTTTTTTGTTGTTGTTGTTGTTTACTTAAATTACTATTTACTGGAGCAGCTGTTTGTCCTTAGTCACTGAGAAACTCCCTGAGTTTATAAGGATTTCTTGGTAGCCTGTGGAATTGGGCCAAGCAGAATGAGAAAACTGAGGAAATCTCCCATCTCTCTTAAAACATTCCTGGAGAACCAATTTTATGCTCTGAGTCTTCATCATTCTGACTTGCAGTGAAGATGCCCTGGGCCCTCAAAGACTCTATGTAGTCACCACCTTGACCTTTCTGTCCTACTCCTTCTGTGGCTCCAACATTGGTGTGTTGAAAATGGCAAGTCTCACTGGTCTCTCATTATTTTACTAAGTTTGCCTTTCAACCTAGTTCAGTTTTTCCCTATTTAAATCCCATGATTTCTCTGGACCATACAAGTCTTCAAGCAAAGCCTGGTGAACTACACTGATGAAGGATCAGCTGTTTCTTAACTCTGTCCCTCCTTTCCATAGAAGGCTGAATGGCAGAGGTGGAAAGTACATCTCAATACAGAGTCTTAGTAGGCATTAAAGGTTCTCTGGAAGGGCCACTGTTTATATTCCCAGAATATTCCTTCCTTGTATTAATTTAATTTCACATCTATTAAAAAAAAAAAAAAAAAAAAAAAACACTGCCCAGTCTAGGTAAGAAATGCCTTTCTTTTCAGCTCTTCTGGGGCTTTGGGTGATATCATTCTCAAGCTGATGGCTAGAAGCATCAAATCCAGCTTTCACACTTGGATGAATGCTCCCAAAAACAAGGGACATAATGTGGTTTTAAATCCCACAAAATACTGCTTTATGTTTCCTGCCCATTCTTCGTTCTTTCTCTGTCTCTTATTTCCTTGGTTTGTAGCCATTTTGAATGGAGGCCATCTTCCCTTTTGTCCCAAAAACTAGGCTGGAAATATCAGAACCTCAAATCCAGCTCCAGTACATATTGCACGTTTCATCATTGAAATTTAATCTGTCAGTAAAAAATGCCCACATGAAAGAGAAATTAACTCACTGTGTCCCTCTCTCAGTAAATAAAATAATATAGAAAGTTGACAAAGGAAAGAAATGTAAGAAGTATTAACTGGAGCTACTTTACATTGCCCTCAGGATAACCTGGCTTATGTCTTTTTAATCTGCTTCATGGGAACACTTGCAACTTCGAGTGTTTTTTAGAACCATAGTGTGAGATCCATCGTGCAGGGTCATGCTGCATGCATGCATGAATGGCTGCAACCAAGCCCTCCATGTAAGGCATGGCAGATTTATTATGTTTCTATTGGGAAAATGGGCACAGGTGATAGAGGATGGCATTTGTACCTCTTTAACCTCTCTTGCTCTTCATGCGTGCTTCGTGTGCTTTCAGCCACACCATACCGCCTTCCTCAACCTGGGTCCAACACCAGTCTTGATGACTGCATTCAGAGTCTGTAGCTGTTCTACTTTCCTGCCAACCTTTGCAGTTCCTTTCTACTTAAGTAGCTACTTGCTGTCACTAAACCAAGTCTAGCATCTGAAGTTCTACGTTTTGACAGATCTGCCTCTGTTGTCAGTATCACCTATACGTGAAGTAAATTGCCTTTCCGAAATTTATTCCACTCTTTCTGTAATGGTTGCTTTGGTGGGAAAAGGGAATAGGTTTCTTTATGCATTGTCTGTTAGGTTCCCAAGTCAGAATAGGAAAGCCTGACGCAAGATCTTCTTTCTTAGCAAGATGCAGCTGTTCCTTTTGAAGGGGCCTGGGGTTTGGAAAGGAAGGAGAATTTTGAGGGTTCCAGAGGAAAGTTTCATGTCTTTGATGTTTTACAGAGTTTTGTGGTTCTTCATAGAGTAAGATTTGATTAACGATGTAGTCATGTAGGATGTCAGTACAGTGGGGCATATAGGCCTTTTCAATTCTTCTCACAACGTTCTTCCATGAAGCAGCATGCACGCTGAAGAGAATGCTTTACTTCAGGAAATGCTGTTGATGAGCCCAGCTGCTGCTTTGCGTTATGGAGAAGGTGTCTCTTTCCCTGCTTCTGTTTGTTACCTGACCACCTGACTGTGGAGTTAGACCCTAACATTTGCCTCCTTGTGGAGACAAACACTGTCTGTTTCACAAAGAAAAGCAGTCCATTCTTCTGAGCCTTCTGTGCTGTTTTGCAGTCAGGTTTGTTTCTATCTGCATCTGAACACATTATGCCATATAACTTAGAGCAGTTTTCTTATTGCTGTGCTACCATACATCATGTGATGATTTCTAACACACTCTTCTAGCTTACTCTACCCTCTTGAATCACGATGAAACAGGATGCAGATGCAATTTATTCCCACTGGATCTTTTCTTGCTACAAAATAACCTTTCTAGCCTCCTGTCCTGAGAAGAATGTTTTCAAGATTGAATAGAAGTCACCTATACTACCCTACTGAAAGCAGAATGTTCTTTATGTCCCTGATGCTGCCAATAGGAATGTCCAGAAGCTGTGGCAGCATTCTGCCATCTGAGTGGTTCTACGTTCTAGTCAGTATGAGTGCTTTTTTGATGATATGGTCATCCTGTACTATATTGGTTGGTATAATCACTTTTGAGGACAAAAGTCTAGCAGGTGGTCTGGCGGACAGAACTGCTTTGAGAACCAAGCAGAATCAGTTAACCTCTCAGCTTTCTCGTCCAGTGAATTCAACTTTATTATTATTATTTTTAAATTAGAAAAAAAAAAAAAAAAAAAAAAAGCTTAAAAAAAGAAAAAAAGGTGGCTAAGATCATTAAGCAGTTCAATAAAATACCGTAATTTTTCTAAGAATTTAGCTGAGGTCAGCCAGCTTTTTTCAGATGTCTGTTCTGGCCCCTTTGGTGGTTCTTCCAAACCTTCCATTTCTGATTCCCTGTCTGCTCCTCCCTTCCCTCCCACATGCTTGACCTCCAACAGCATTCCTTTGCTTGTCTTAAGACCTTACATGTCGTTTCACTCTCCCACTCTCCCCAAGAATGTGATCCTGGCCTGAGCTTTCTAATTGTGTGTAGCAAGGATAAAACTCCTTGCCTCGCTTGGCTGCCCCCTTGTTTGGAAACTCAACCTAAACATTTCCACATGGCTTACACTTTTCTTGCACAGTTAAAATTTTTCTTTACTCTTTTCCTTTAAACTTTCTCTTGTTTAAAAAAAAAAAAAAAAAAAAAAAAAAAAGAAAAAAGAAAAAAAAGAAGAGAGAAAGAACTCCAGCTTCTTCTACCTTGGGCTGCTGGCACTGATCTCACCTTGTTACTGTTTGCATTTCTTTTGTACCTTCTTGCAGCTAAAATCTCTATGGGCTTTTAAATCTGTCAGCAGCTGCTACCAGGCTCAGTGTGCAGTTTAGCTCACTGTTTTCACAAGTTTTCCCAGCCCTGAAAGCTTTCCAAATGAACCATTGTTGGTCTGAGTTAAAGAGGTATTGTCTGTGCTTGGGTTAGGTTAGCATGTGTGCCAGAACCTGTGTGTGTGATGTTCTTAGTGCTGCAAAGTCATCTAGATATTGAACCCTTGGATGTTTCCTTCTCCAAATGCTTTCAAATAGAATCATAAAATCGTTTGAGCTGGAAGAGACTTTTAAAGGTTATCTGATCCATCTCCCCTGCAATAGATAAGAAATAGGAAACCGTACCAAAACTGATTTATTGAAACCTCACTGGAAGTTTGTATTTCTGTTGCTGTAACTCTAGTTTACATATCTTTGTCTGTCTCAGCTCATGCAGGCTCCTTGCAGTGAAGACTATTCCTATTTGTTTAATTCCCATCAGCACCTGAGACTGCCAGCTGTGACCAGAGCTTTATTCTGGTCAGTGCTGAGTGAACAGAGAACAAGTAGCACTCTGCTTTGATGATTTAGAGAGACATGAATAGGAAGATAGACTGACGTTGTCTACCTTTTACAGAAGAGATGGACAAGTAGTCTTCCACTGAATTCATTTGTTTTAAAGACTGAAATTGCTTGTTGTTTAACCTGATGTGAAGTTATGTGGAGTAGAATTCTCTCATTCTGAACAGCTGATTGTCTTTTGCTGGGGCCTCTGTGCTCCAGTGAACAAGGATAATGGTACTGAAACCTTTTTAGCCTGTAGGTTGTTGATGACATTACTGCAACTAAACCACTGTCTTTTGACATTTGTTTAGAAGATACAGGGATTTTACTATTCTCATTCTAAATCATTGGCAGCCCATGAAAGAAACAAAAGCTATTTATTTATTTTTTTTGTTAGTCTCTGTCCAGATATAGAATAAAGTTTAATGTACCTGAAATCTGTTGGTGTTTTTAACTGGAAGACCAAGCTAATAATGCATGCTGGAAGAAAAGTGTACTGAGTTTTTTGCCTTTCTCTAACTATTGCAAGGAGCACCACTATTATGTAAGCCAGTGCTTTGAGTTCGTAATTTCATCCTTTTCATGTGATCTTTTTCATCCCATACCAATCATAAGTAATGGCAGCCTGACCCTGCAGTTGTTCAGACTGCTCTATTTCCAAGTTGTGTCCTGACAGGGGAAACATGGAATAGTGAGGCAAAAAATATGAAACCAATGGTCTTTGGGAGGCACTAAGTCCTCTGCATTTTGATGAAGGTTAGGTAATGAACCCGATCCAGATTCCTCTGAATATAGTAGAAATTACCAATGCAGCCACTGACTGTGTGTTTTTTTTCTGTTTTTCTTTTTTGTGCTCTCCAGGATGAATTGGATCTTACAGACAAGAACAGAGAGGCTATGTTTGCACTCCCTCCAGAGAAGAAATGGCAGATATACTGCAGCAAAAAGAAGGTATTACTACTGTCCTGATCAAAATAGCTCATGTATAAATTGTATGTGCATGTACATCATTACTGATGCATATCCAGATGTGAAATCCATGTTTATCCACTATTTTCTCAAGAACATGATTAAGCAATTTAAGGATTTTTATTGACATGCATGTACTTCTTGTGAGAATGTTGCACCACATTCATGTGTGATTTTTGAAGAATATGTCAATAAGTAGAAATCTTATGCTTCCCCTTACTGAACATTTTACATGTTTCTTAGCAGAAATAAATGTTGTAGTGGAAAAACTATAAGGAATTTTTTAAAACTTCCGTAGAATGCTCAGAACAGATGCTCAGAGTACAATTATTACTGAGGTATTTCAGGATGGAATAAAATACATGAAGAGTATTATAATAATATCTTAAAACCTGACTGCAAATACTTCCAGAGCTGATAGGAGATAGTGTGTTGCATTATAAAGTGAAGGGTACTTGCTCCTGTCACTGTTTATCCAGTCAAGGTTTTCAGCTTTGGACAAATCAGTGAGAAGGCCAGAAGACTGGGAGCTGATACTTGAGTACCTTGGAAATGATTTTTCTAGTGACATGTGCGATTAAAGTTGTTATTACTGTTGTGAAACTTGTACAAGGCAATTCATGTAGGAGTGATATGGAGGAAATTTTTTGATGCTGTAGGAAAGAAACAGGTAGTTGGATAGAAAGATGGTGGATTCATAGGCTTTATTAATATGCAAGTGAGGCTGTGAGAGCACTGTTCTTTATACGTAGGTCTGCATAGCAGAAGCTGGAGGGGGAGGTTTAGACTTCCATACTGAAGAAGGCAGATTGAAACCTTGATGATGATCCTTTTGCAATTATTGTTTGCTGACACTCACATGCTTGTTTTGTGAGTCGTTGAAAAACCTTGCTATCTGAGAATACTAGCCTGACTTCTTTTCTCAGGCATTAAATTAAAAATAAATTAAAAAAAAAAAACCTCAGCTTTCCTACCACGTAATTAAATAAAATCCCCAATCAGGTGAGTATTTTGTATGTTTCTTGCTTTTGGTTGAGATGCATCACAGAGGGAGGTCAATAGCACCAAATTATTTGCAGTGCCTCTGAACTAGCAATAATTAGAAAGTGTATAAAAGTAGCCTAGGTTCAGCTGTGCTTGGTGCTCTTCATTCTTCTTCCTGCTGTTGCATTGAGGTTGAGTGTGGAGGGAAGGTGAAGGCTGTTGTGATCCATGTCTGCTTTACATTTTTGCTGGCAGGCTCAGCTGGCTTTTTCAGCTCTGATGGGAGAGGATCTATTTGTAGCTGTCTTAAAGAACCACACATTCCACCTCTAGGACCAGTCAGCCTTGGCAGGAAGATTCAGGCTTTAATGTATTTAATATGTTGGTTGGATTCATTACATTACACTTCTTTTTCTTTTCTTTTTTTTTTTTTTCCCTTAAAGTAGTGGATTTGATATAAGAATCCCAAAGACCTCCGTAGTTAAAGGAGCTGCATACTGGAAAATCTTTATAATGCATTTATAGTGAAACCTCAGTTAGCTGAACTCCAGCTATCCAAAATGATGTGCTAACTGGAACAGTATACTGTTGCCAGATGTCTATTCATTACATTGCAGATACTTTCAATTACTTGAAACCTTAACTGTCCAATGTTATTCATTGTTTCCCCTCACAGTCAGTCAAATGATCCCTGCTGACACATCTCTCCAGCCTACTACCTAATCCACCTATCATTACTGTTCTACAGTGACAGAAAAGTGTGCTGCAGGCTTCCCTGAAGAGGAAAGCTGTCTTTTCCCTAAAGAATTTGTAATCTAATTTTGGCCACAAAGAGCCTGATACCTCACTAGACAGAGCTCCATTAGCTATCCAGAGAGCTCTGTCTTGTTGATGCCAAGTTCTCTGCTTTCTGGGAAGTGAGGGCTCTGTGTCCAGTCTGAGGAAAAGCTTAGTAAGGGGGCAAGAGCAAATGTTATGTATTAGAAGGTCAAAAAGTACAAGTTTAGGGGATTGTTCACGTTCATTTATCTCAGATGTCTTTTCAAGTGTAAAAATAATGGAAGGTCAGAGCTTCTTGATCTGCTCCAAAAATGCAATATTACTGTCTGTATTAAGTAAAAAATGTCACCTGCAAGAATGAAGAGCACTCATCATTGTAGACACATTGCACTTTTATCATGGGAGCTAAACTTCAGTTATTATCTTTCATGGCACTTGTTGCTGGAAGGACTTCCATATTGTGTCAGAATTCTCATTCCTTCTGTTTTCAAATCTTTCTGAAGTAATACAGAGAGATGCTTGTCTGTGTACTTAGTTGTATGCTGGGGACAAAGTTTGCCTATCAGAGTTTCCTGATGCTCAAGGGAGTCTCAGTTCTGGATGGAAATTTTGTCATCCATTTCCAACCTCTGCCATAGATGAAGCTGTCCAGAGCCCCATCCAGGCTGTCCTTGAATGTCTTCAGGGATGGGGCATCCTCAGTTTTTCTGGGCAGCCTGTGCCAGTACTTCGTCACCCTCTGAGTAAAGAATTTTCTTCTGATGTCTAATCTAAATCTATCTTTTAGCTTAAAGCCATTCCCCCTGTCCTGTCACTATCAGGCAGTGTAAAAAGTTGGTCTCCCTACTGTTTAAGAACTCCCCTTAAGTACTGGAAGGCCACAGTGAGGTCTCGGTGAAGCTCCTCTTTTTCAGGCTGAACAAGTCAAATTCCCTCAACCATTCCTCATGAGAGAGGTGCTCCAGCCCTCTGATCGTCTTCATGATCATTCAGTTGACCTGCTCCAACAGCTACTCAAATGACATCACTCAAACTCAAGTAGTGAAGCAATAAGTGACATGCTGCAGCTTTCTGGAAAGAGGTATCTATAGCATCTTAAAAAGAGTGCACACATATAGGCGTCTGGATGAGGAGCTATGAGATCTGGTTTAGTAGCTTGTGGTAGCAATGGTAGTGGGAGGACAGTGGGACTAGATGATCTTATAAGTCCTTTCCAACCTTGTGACTCTATGATTCCATAGTCCTCATGTTGGTTAGACTTTTTATCAGAAGCAGATCTAGGGAAAGGCATCACTAGAACAGTCAAATGGCCTTAAAATAATTCCAATGAAAATGTATCTGATGCATATGCTATACCAGCCAATATGCAGAAAAGATTTCTTAATGAATTCATGACCTGCAATTATTCTTTTTTTATTATTTGTCAGTCACATTTTTCTCCTAACTGATGAATAAGAAAACTAGCAAACTGAATGTGAGAAGAAAGAAACTTGTTTTTAAGCTCTTTGATCTAAATTGCTGTATAATTTCAGAGAACTTGTCATTATTGTGTTTTTATATAAATGCATTTCTGTCTATCTGAAAAAAGAATAGTGAAGTAGTAAATCTAGGGAAACATTATGGCAGCATTCTGACCATGTCATTTTCTCATGCTTCTTTCCTGTAGTGTATATACACACCTTGGCTGCACATCATATATTCCTTTTTTTTTTTTTTTTTTTTTTTTTTTTCCTTTTTTTTTTTCCTTCCAAGAAACAATCTCAAGTATTTTTTGTTTAATCAGTATTCATTCTTTTACAATACTTTAGAAGATGGATAAGTTTGACATTCTTGTAGGAATGGATTTTGTGGTATGTCTGTACACAAGAAAGCTTAATGCGTGGGGCAGGAAAGATGGAGTGGAAGGTACTTTTGTGCCATTACACCAGCACAATTAGGCTGTATTCTAGGTGAGGAGTGTCCCAGATGTCCTTCTAAAAAGCACTTAACTCTTCCACCAAGAAGCAACAGATATCACTGCAACACCTGATATTCAGTTCCCTTTTCCTGATGTGAAGCCTTCATCTAGCTGTACATTAGGTTCCAAAATACCCTTAGGAATCCTAGCTTTAGTCAAATTTTTAACAGCTCCTCTGAAGGCTTTTTAAAATTTTTGCAGTTCCATTTCACAAACTTCCAATTTGGTCCCATGCCTACTGTCTTAACATTAATTAGGATAATGTCTACATGTCACAGCTTTTTCTTAGAGTTTTTCTGAGCTTTACCCTGGTGGTTTGCATTTTGTCAGCAAAATGTCACCATATAAAGAGTACAGCTTGATATCGTGTAGCTTGGTATAATACAAGATACTTCTTTTCTCTACTCCATGTCCAGGCATGCCTGCAGAGCACTAAACAGAATCCCCAGTTCAACACTAGCCTGTAGCACTAATTGAAAGCTAGCTACAGTTCCAGATTCTAGAGAATATATTTCACCCTGAAACTTGAATACATCTTCCTGTTAAAATTAAAAATATAAAAATGGACCCATGTATGTAATATCAATTCTTATACCACATACATCTGCATATATCTGTACATATATCTGTAATGCAAACTTGCTGGAGGAATCTAAGCTACTTTTGCAGCTTTTGATATAATGACCTTAGTTTAGGGGGATGAAGAAAAAGAAATATGCAGATATAAAAGCTAGAGTCCTTGCTTTTGGGAGAAACACTCAGTTGAACGCAAAGTCCTCAATCTACTGCTTGTTCTTGGGTTGTTGTACTCTTTGTTTTTATACTGTATAGTTTCAACTTGGCTAACATGGGGAAACAGTTATTTCTCAGCTAGATGTGAGCTGCTTGGACTTTTCTTCCAGATCCCTGAGGTATTTTCTATGCATTTAAATTTCATGGAGGCTCTAAGTCAGGAGACGGCATTGCATCTGTTGTGTTAAGATAGGAAAGAGCTCTTCAATTCTTGCTAAAGGAAAGAGAATTTGAAGAAATACAAATTCTTTATAATACATGGAGATGTTCAGAGAAAGACAGATATTTCCTAAAGAAGAGAGAAAATGAATCTTCATCTGGTCTCATTTAGTGATGTGATATACCAGATGAAGATCACACCATTGTGTTGTCTGAGTATGAATTTTTGGTTTTGTATTGTCTGATCCAAGCTATGAAAGCCCTTCTGGGGTTCATCCTTTCTGTATAAAGAGTGCCAAGCACGTGGTTGTCTCATACTAAATGAAGTGGGTGGTTTGAAGTTGTATTGTTTTCAATTCTATCTTCTTGCACTATTTTTTTTCCTCTTTGAAATACTTCTTGTGTCTGTTATTGATTTGGAATATTAAACTGTTATGGTTATGGATTTATAGCTGTAAGGAGCATTTAATATGTCCCTTATAAATTCCCATCTTTAGAGCTGTTATTCCGCATGCTGTATTTGGGAGTAGCAGACAATGAACACACAAGATGATTTTCTGCAATATTTGAGAAGCCAATTGTAAGGAATCTGTTTGACAAAGCTTGGATGTGACTTCATGAGGGTTTTTCTCACGTCTTTGCATGAAATGTCTGTGGGAGAGGGATGCTCCAACTCTCTCTTCCTCTGGAAAGCAGAATAACACATCACACACAACAGGCTAAAAACAGGAGCAACTGATACACAGCAGGAGACTGAAGAGGCTGTACAGGACTTGGAGAGCCAAGTGAAAGTGCATTGCTAGCAACATGATGAGGGTATCTTACGCATGAAGGGCAAAGCCTGATACATACATTGGAACTTGACAGTTGGAATTAATCTGAAGTTTTCCATGCATCAGATAACTGCTTCTGTAACTACTGATGCTTCAGAAGTTCATGGCAAGCATTCAGCTTTTCAGTCAACATTTTGATTTAACTTGGTATTAAAACATTGACAAATGTTGACAAAGACCCAAATAACTTGATCTAGCTTTAAAATTAGCCCTACTTTGTGCTGGTCTCTTCTGCCTGAGGTCCCTTGCATCCTAAATTGTTCCATGATTTTGTGAACTGACCATAAACCAAACTAAGAAAGCAGCTGTATGACAACAGTAAGTCTCTGTGCAACCTACTGCCTTCTGTCTTACTGTGATGAGATGCATTCCTTGAAATAGGAATTTTTAGCAGAAGTTTAGCAGAAGTTATTTGGTCCATTCTCATTGCCTGGGATCCATAGTTGCTCTAGGTCTGAATGATTGCCTGACTTCTTTAACTCAGGAAACTGCTTTCAGTTAGCCTATGGCTCAGAGCAAATTTCTTAACACTGGCAACTTGCAGTGGGAGGTTGTTGTCCTTTGCAAAACATGGCATTCTTTCAGTCGGATGTCTGGAAAATGCCAGCAATTGTGGAGTTAACTTGCTTTTTTCCCACCAGCATCTGTTCCTTTTCCTCTTTAACAGAATGACTTCATGCTCAGATGTTTGGGATGACCTGTTAGCTTGATACTGACATCGGGTGATTCTGGTATTTTTAGTATAGGTATGGAAGATATTCACAAGACTTCAGAAATTACTTTGTTATAAGTGCAAGTAGTCACTAGAATAGTAAATTCCGAAACTCTGCCCTATGACAAACACAAAACATAACAGGAATCGAGAAAATGCAGTCAATGTCACTAATACAGGAACTACAGAACTTGTGATTAGTGAAGCTTTTCATTCTGATAGAGCTATTTGATTGATAGGTCTTTTTAATGTGCATTGTAGGCTGAAATAGTGTCTCAGGTTTGCACGACAAGGTTATAAAATAGTACACATTTCCTTCTACATCATTTAATGCAGAGATACCTGAGGACAAAATTTGACCTTTTTCTTAGGTTTATCATTACATTTCTGTAATTATGTTTTGATTTTTTCCCTCCATTGTTATTTTCCCACCTATAAGTATCCCAGGAGGTCATTTTGAGAAACAGTACAGTAGGCAGAATGATGTCAGACACTTCTCTTAAGCGTATGGTTTTAGCCCAGATTTACTTTACTAGCAGATTGAAGCATGAAAAAGCAGATTAAAAAAAAACATGATTAAAGCAGATTAAAGGATGAATTTGATGTTGAGGAAAAAATGATTATACAATTCAGCTGGTATACCTTCATTACAATTTGAAATCCTGATATCTGAAAGGCCACAATGTAGCAGACGTAAGAGGAGAGAGAGTTTTTCCAACCAGTTTTTACTTGGTTCGTGCTTTCCACGCTGCAGTGCTAACAGTTGCAGACTCATTTATTTATCCTAGTATGAGAAGCTATTAGGGTTCAGGGCCTTGAAATTATATATTTATTTACATATAATCAGAAAGACTTCTCTTTCCCACCCCCCCATGGGAACAGCATGGAATATTTCATGGAATATTTTTAGTTTCTTCCTCCTTCTGCCTCTCTCTACAACAGTAGAAGTTAGTTGGTGCTAAGAAAATGCCTTTGCAGCTCTTTGGTTAAGAGTACTGGAGACATAAACTCCATAGAGATTTTATGTTATTTGCTATAGATATTCAGAGCATATAAAATTTGAGTGTCCATCTTTCAGTTTCTGCATTTTTTTAATGTGAACTGTTAGTTCTCCAGTTGAAGTTAGTGCTCAAGAATCTGACCAAAAATACTCTGAATTTATACAGTGGTATATTGTCATCATAATACCTAGTGTTGTGTTTTGTGTTACATGTGTCCCATTCTGTGGGAATGGGAAGAGATCAGTGGGAGCAGATTTGACCCTACCATGGAAAAACAACAACAAAAACAGTTAAAAGAAAAAACAAAAACAACAACAAAAAAAACCCTCAAAACATTTATCCAGCTGTTTTTCTGCTAAGATGATATAATTCACTGTACTTAAAAATGAAACAGTAGTGAACAGTCTCATTTTGCTGTCTGGGGAAGCACTTGTAATGCCAATTGTGCTTTAGGTGCTACCACTGGATTCAGTTCAGTCTTTGTCTGTGCTTTCTTGAAAGCTGTGGGTCTCTAGATTCCTGAGTATGAGTCAGTCCTGCAGATATAATACTTATGAAGTTCAGTGAGGACCTACACCTGGAGAGGAATAACCACAAGCATCAGTACTTTTCCTCTGCATTCTATGTTTCACCAAAGGCCCACCAGCCTTTCAAAAGCCAGCAAATACTGAGCAAGGAAGGTTCCTGAATTTCCTGTCATTTCAGTGACAGGTTTCTGAATAGACACAGCAAAGAATTGCTCCCAGTATCTACTGAAAGCCACATTTCCATTGCAGTCATATATGACAGTTTCAGCTTTGCACCTGACTCAAGATGGAAAGTACATAATCTTCCCTGATGTACTGTCACCTGCTGAAAGATATCTGTCATCCCAAAGATTTTACAAATATAACAGTTGAGAAAAATTAAGGCTGGGAGAAAATATAGTTTTACCCAAGTTTATGAAAAGGAGAGAGACCAATTAACTGAATAATATACTCAGATATTGGATTAGCAACCTAAAAACCATCTGCCCCTCTATTCTCACAATCCAACACTGTCATCATTTATAGAAGAGGCCCCAGAGCAGAAATGAAGTACTGACAGTGGAAGTAGAGATAGTGGGCATATTGTCCACATTGCCTGCACTGTTAGGACAGTGAAGAAAAACCTTGTAGAATTTGGCATTAGATAACTGTGTGTGTGCTTCTAGAGGGATTTATCCTAGCTATGCTGTCTCTAAGTAGGTGTGTTCTCAGTATTTCTTTGTGAATTTGAGCAGGGCTAGTGACCTTTCATTCCCATCATCAAGTGACAGACTCCAGTACCTGGAGTACTGTGTCCAGGTGTGGAGCCCTCAGTACAAGAAAGACATAGAGATTTTGGAAAGGGTCCAGAGGAGGGCGACTAAGATGATCAAGGGGCTGGAGCACCTCCCCTATGAGGACAGGCTGAGGCAGTTGGGCTTGTTCAGCCTGGAGAAGAGAAGGCTGCGGGGTGACCTCATTGCAGCCTATCAATACCTGAAGGGAACCTACACCCAGGAGGGGAGTAAACTCTTCAAAAGGGCTGACAATAGCAGGACTAGGGGAAATGGATCCAAGTTGAAGGAGGGAAGATTTAGGTTGGATGTTAGGGAGAAGTTCTTTACTAGGAGAGTGGTTAGGCCCTGGAACGGGCTGCCCAGGGAGGTTGTGGATGCCCCGTCCTTGGACGTGTTCACGGCCAGGTTGGACGGGGTCCTGGGCAACCTGATCTGAATGTGTATGTTTGGTGGCCCTGCTAGGCAGGGGGGTTGGAACTACATGAACCTTGAGGTCCCTTCCAACCCGGGTGATTCTGTGATTCTGTGATTCTGTGACAGACAGGGTGCCTGCTTTGACTGGAAGTTATCTTTTCATTTTATTTAGAAAAGATTCTAAGTAATTACTTGCTGGAGAAAAACAGAGTCATACTAAAAGATGCAGAGTTGTACTAAAAGATTCAGTGCAGCATATGACAAGTATCCTACTTGTTCAGTTACAAGCTGGGCTCCTTCTGGGGCTTCTCACTGTTGCCAAAAGAGTGCTAGAAGGAAGAGGAGAAAAGGAAGTGAAGAAGGAGAAGAAAAAAGGAAGTTCTTCCTTACTGTCGAATACCAGCAGCTGATATATTTCAATCCAGTTGAAAACAGTGCTATTGGAAATGGAACAAGCTAAAAGCAGGAAGTGAATTATGAAGGACAAATGCCCATATCTGTGTTCAATGCACGCTTACTATAAGGTGGAATAGGGAGTTGAACAAGGTCAATTCCATAAGCAAAATGAATTCACAATACTTTTACATAGCATAGAGCCAAAAGAGCAGAGCTTCAATCTTGATAAAACAGAAATGTGTGTCTCAGTGATGCTACTTAGGAGCTGTTGGGATAGCAGCAGGTTGTTGGCTCCATCAGCCACAGGAATCACTGTGGAATCTGGACCCTGACCTTAAGCTTACTGCAGATTTACAGGGACAGAGCTGTTCAGGAGGATCAGGAGGACAATGTCAGTCCCCAGCCACATGCCTGGAGAGCAGACATTGTTCATGAGAAACATCTTTTTGTAAAGACCTTTTGTGTAGAATGAACATGAATTGACTTCCTGACTGGTAGAGTCCTTCACAGTAGACATTTCCCTTCACTTCCAAAAGAAGATGGAATTAGACAAGGGAAGGTTATTGTCTAAGAACTCCTACATTTCATTTGCAGATAATTCATTGATTGCTTTATTTTGCAACACAGTATTTAAATTATAGCCTTATCTGCTGCAAAATACCAGTTGTCTGGGTCTTGTGGAAAGTAGAGCAGTAACAGATTTTAAACATGGAGTTCATGGTTTCAGGAAAAAATGATTGTGGGCAGCAGCACAGTCAGAAGAATATATCCAACAGATATATAAAACAACTTCCATGAGAAACGTGAAACTTTGACCAGAGGAAGAATGTGAATTACTGATAGATTTTAGTAATTCAGTGTGATATCAGCTGTATATCTACGTAGATCTGTAAATATGGGGGCAAACTGTCCTCTTGGTCACTTTACTGTACCCTGTAAATAGGTGTCTAATAACGAGATCCACATCCTTCAGAAGGGCTGTATGTGTTTGCACAGGGACAAGCACTCTTGTGTTATCTATAAATAACAAGAGGATTCTGATGCAGTCAGCCCTGGCAGCAAGCTTACGCCTGTCTGCATTGATGATATGAAGCCAAAGGAGGAGAGAATTGAACATAAGAATATTCTTTAAATGTACTGTGCAACTTCACTATAATTTAAAGTTCTTTGAAATGAGATTCCCTCCAGCAACCTACTGAAAGTCCTGTGCCAAACATGGCTATTGTAAAACTTAATTTTATTTTAAATAGTACACTTATACAGTTTATTTAATCAATGGTTCTGATCTTTCTTGTTTTCTGGAAGAAAAAAAACCCCTTATCTTCAGCTCAGTGCATTACACCAGCATCCTTCCTCTATGCTTTCCCCCTTTTCTAGTCCGTTTTCAGCAATAAATTACATATATGCATGTGTATGTATTCAAATTATCTGGAAAGTTTTCTGGAATATAAAAAATAAAAGCATGATTTTCATCTCTATTAGACTTGTACCAATTAGAAGTAATTAATTTGAAGTGGTTGTTCTGAGTGGTAGGTAAGGTTGGAAATGGCATGTTGTGTTGTGCAGCGTACAAACTGTAGAGCTGCTGCATTTGTGACTGGGAAGCAAAAAGGGTGATGAATGGCATGAGCAATTCAAAACAGAGATTCAGCTTCATTTAAACTTTTTCAGCCTGTGGTAGGGCAAACCATTTTTCACAGATGATTGATAATTTTATTGTTTTAATTATTAAAGACTAGTGAATGCACATGACGTTGAAGCTTCTTTCAGTGTTAGGAAAGATTCTTAAGAAGGAATCTTCCTTATTCAAAAACTGTATCCCTTTTTCACTTTTATACTTTTATATTCTGTTGTATCTTGTGGCAGTGAATTCCACAGTTGTCTGGCAGCAAAAGGCATGTAAATAATAATATGAAGCCTTTGATTCTTTCTTTTGAAATGAGTACTCAGTAACCAGCACCAGGGGTCATTATCAGGCCAGTCAAGTTGCTGGCAGCAGGGCAAAGATCAGTCTAAATAACAAAAATAGAACAAAAACAGAAGTAACCCTACAGTTTGCTAGGCAGAATATTCCAGTGTCATAATCCAGTGAACTGTAAGCATGCATGACTATACCTGGCCTATAAGAGGCAATCAGAATGCTCAGTTGCTTGCTCCAGCTAGTAATTGTCGAGCATTCCCTTTTAATAAGTTACATAGTGGACTGCATTTGGGGCAGAAGGATTATTATCCGCACATCAATAGCTTAATTCCAGGGAGAGAAGTAATGTTTGTTTTTCTCACTCTGGATAAATTGTGCTTAAAGTGCTTGGGTACAGATCCCTCCCCCAGAGCCTGAGAATATTTGTGTAAATGCTAAGCCATGGCGTCTGAGAAATGGAGCAGTGACCACATCTGTCTATTGAATGGCTCAGTCCTACAGTCTGCCCTGTTTCAAAATTACCGTCTCTTGGGACGTGGCTGGCTTTCTGGAGGCGTAAACTGTCTGAAAAGCTTGGATGTATTTTAGCTCCACTCCTGAATTAGTATTTCCTCTCGCAGCAGATCAAACACGTTTTGTGTCTTTTAATGAAAGTGCTTCTTATTTATGGAACTTTGGCTACTCTGAACTGAGACAGATGTTAATGGATGAACAGTGTGTTAATGAACAGGTAAATGTTTCTTTGAAAGCTGTACCTCTCCTTAAAGAGAGCTTCAAGAAAAGGCAGTAAGTCAGTCATGGAAAAAAGGGAGAATGGTGATTTGGATGAGAGTGCAGGACGTACAACTTGAGTGTCGATTGATTCTTGGCTGTGCTATAGATTTCCTGTGTGACTGCAAACTCTGTAATTGTCTGCATCCCATTTTCCCCATTTCTGCTGATCTCAATGAAAGGGAGGCTGAAAAACCTAATGCATGAAGTTCTGTCAGGACCTTTGACAGTGTGGAGTGCAAGGTGTTACTGAATTGTATTGTATTCAGCATTAAGAGCAGATGTTGCAATAAGTTGAGTCATTTCAAAAAGCATCTGAAGGGAATGGAGTTGCACATTTGGGAAATAAAATACAAGTGATAGTCATTCTCTATCCCCAAAACAATAAAAAACCCATTGTTGTTTGTAGCGACCAGAAAATGCATGCAGAGAGCAAGGTTCATGTACTTCACTTTGAAACAGGAACAACATGAATGTGAGTCTAAATCATGGACATCTCAGATGAACATTCTACTAGATAATCCATTATTTTGTAAAGTGTGGAATGGCTTCCTCCTGAAGTAGAGAATTATTCCTCGGCTTTTATCTCAATTGATGGGTGTTGCATTCAAATTTAAAGTTTCTGTGAACAGATGGGTTTTCTTCTTTTTTCTCCTTCAAAAGAATTTCTTCACAATCCCCATTCCCATTGTTTTGTTTTTTTTTTTTTAATAGGACGTAAAACAAAAACAAAAAATAAAAACAAAGCCTAGCTACAGGGACTTATGCGTTACGTCAGGTATCATATTTCACTTTTTCTTGTAAGTTGTTAGTTTCTTATAATAACTTAAGCCCCATAACTTAAGTTTTCTGAATTGAATGTGATGATGCTGATCCTTTGGGCTTGATGACCTTTGTAGGTCCCTTCCAACTACTCTGTTCTGTTTTGTACTATTCCATTCCACCCTATTCTTTTCACCATATAAAATAACCCATTTTACAATTCTGTAAGGTACCAGGATGATGCATGCTGAGGGGAAGAACAGCATTAACCTTAATGTGGATTCTGTAGGCAAATTCAATTCTTTGTGACCCAAGTATAAATTTGAGCACAGTCTGGACATCATACAATGAACAAGCCAGAGCAGGAATTTATATTAAAGTAGCCTCATTTCACATCCTTCATCTATGTTTGAACACTGTTTTCATTGATGTAGAGGAACTCAATGAATAGTATTTTGGTTCCTTGCCAAAAGAACATTTTAAACCTTTTTAACAACCTCAGGTATGTGGTTTTTTCCCATTCCGGTCTGAACAGTGTGAAGCAGTAAGGTCAACTGCCTGCAGTTCTGAAAAGACAGTTTTGAGGAAAAAGTCCTTCTTTCCAGTGAATGGATATCATCCCCACAGTTATCATATGACATCCATAACGTGGTGTAATTCTTGATGCATCTGTTCAAGGAAGAAATATTTCAGTTCTATGTTAGAAAGCTTCATGAGTCATCAGCCCTGGCAATTTATCACAGCAGTGCATGTGCAGGTAGAAACAAACTCTATATAATGTTTGGACACCAGAGATGCTAAGCAGCCACTGGTCCCGTGAATCTGAGATCAGTAAACGTTGCATAAAAACTTGGAAAAAAGAGAACTCTGGACTCACTGTCAAATCACTGCCTGTTCCTAACTCTGGAGTGATTTCCTGATGGAGTTTCAACTGTCATTTCACTGTGTCTCTTCCTCATTCTGCATCTACAGGAAGGAAGATTTGTAATGTTGCTAATCTTATGGATTTATGGCTTACAAATGGTCAGATTTCCAGGAAATTCTAGAGAATTGTATGACAGTGTCAGGAGTCTACTTGGTGCAGCGTGAAATACCAATACTTCTTTACTGGAATCTGAAACCAAGTGTTTGCCCCTAAGAAGCTTCAGCATAGACAGTTCTTGTCCAGACCTTCCCTGTATTCTTTATTTAAGGACTCAAGTCATCTTGAAAGAAGCTCCCATCACATATACAGGCTTCTCTTTTCACTGAATACACAAATATTTGGCATTTCCACATTGTTTCAGTAACTCTAGTGTTTGGTACTTCTTAATTAATTCTGTTATGACTGCTAAAGGACTCTGCTTTCTACTGAACAGAGCTTGTCCAATGGATCCAGTCTCCCATGATTCTCAAAAAGATTTTTAGGATCAGCTTAGATGTGCAGACAATACTTTGTTGTATTCTGTTTCATTTTGATTGGTTCAGATGGTCCAAATACTTGCCCAATTCCATTAAATCCTATTTTGGATGAAGTCATAAGTTCCACTTTCCACCAAGCAATGGAGCCTGTCCAAATTAGTGTCAAAGCCTATATAATACCTTGGCTATATTGCAGGCTCGTATGGTATCAGGATCCTGTTTTCACAGCAGTTACATAGTTGTTACTCCAGTGAAGAATGATATGGCCTCTTATAAAGTCCACAAGCTGACGTCTGTTTTTTAATGCAATATTTACATTATTCAAGGAGCTAAAAGAAGGCTTTTCTTTAATAGATTCCTTCAGCTGATGTTTTCCCTTACACAGATGGGTTATTGTTTCCAGCTCTTGATGCCTATGCAGCTTTGTATGTTGGGACCTCTTTTCTTCTTTTTCTCTGAGTCCCTTGGAGCAAGGAAAAGGGTTTTGCCATTAGCTTCAGGGTGCTTTGCAATCTCCCCTGAGGTTTGTTTAAGGATCAAAATCCTGAACACATTAAGGGAGGGGAAAAACCCGAACCAATAACAAACAGCAAAAAAACCTCAACAATAAACAGCACCCCCATACACAAATACACTTTTCCCTTTTTGCCTTCATATGAATAAATACTAAGCAAACGCAAAAACAAAAACAAGAATTGCTTCATATTTTTGATTTGTCTTCCCTTCTCTGAAAGAAAATGTGGTACAACAATTTCTGACCATGGGCAGCATTCATCATAATTTGGGCAGCGAGATGTTTTCTCTTGTGGGTCTGATGTTACAGGTGTAAACTGGTGTCTTTTGTGAAAACATCACCAGGTGACTGCTGTAAATAATACTGTGCCACTTTTGACACGTGAACATGAATTAGGCATGATCCTGTCTTGAGGGGACTTGATAAAATTTTACAAGTTTATCCAGAATTTGGGTAACTTTCTGGTGCTTGATATGAGAAATAGAGTGACAGTTTTAAGGATATAATCACTTTTCTTCTGGTGAAGCAAAGACCACTGACGGACATAAAATTCTGTTCTGAACAAAGAGAGTGTGTGTGTGAGAGGGCACTAACATTAGATAGGTTCTTTTCTGTATAGTATCTTGGACCTTATGCTTATGGGCCAAAGCAACTTTCAAAACGAGGACTGCAAAGAAGATTATCTGATCAAACTTTTTAAAAGCACCAACATACTGCTTCAGCATAGGCTTTAGTTCAGAAAAAAAAATCCTTACACTTGCTGTGTTCCACTGAAACTTTATTTTCCCAATTTTAACTAAAACCAAAAACAAAATTAGCCTTGTGATCTAAGAGTTTGCACCAATTTGCAGAGAACAGAGAATGATCAAAAGCAGGATTCACTAAGGACCTTATGTCATTTGATAAGCTGACCAAATATACTAATATAATTTGAGGGATCAGAGTCTTTTCATCTGTGGTTCTGATTGTGAAGTTTCTAATGGTTTGGGTGCTTGCAGAGAGTTTTTCAGAATTCTGAATTATTGCTTTTGTATATCTCTCCTGATACTCTTCAGGTTGCATGCCTAAACTAGGTAATGAGAGAGATTAGTTGTGGCATTCTAGCTTTTCTATATATTATATATAGATTTTTTCCTTTCTAAGGAACTTTAGTGAGCAAGTGTTGTAGCTTAGTTTTGTACAAAAATAATGATGGATTCAGGCAATCCTTAATTTGTCTGTGTTTCTTTACTTAGAGCTAAGAATGGAGGCAGAAAGGGGAGAGGGAATATACACATTCCCTGTTCTGAAAATCTTCTTGACACTTGTACACTGCATACAGTTATAGCTGTCATTTATACATCCATAATTCTACGTAGAGAAAGAATATAGTGGCTTATCCTGGCTCTCTGCAGAATGACATGTACTTCACTACACTGGATAAGCTTCCTATCTCTATTGTTCTCTTTGGACATGATAAGATTATCTTCTAAAAATAATGATGTATTAATCTATTGCATATTTTATTTATTTTTCCATTAGCGAAGTTATATTTTTACTTTTCTGTAAGAGTTACTGGTCTGTTTAGTGCAAAATGGCTGTCAGAGTTCTTTCTGCAACTACATATAGTGAAGGGAAATCAGGCACTGAAAGGCAATGTTTCAATACTGTGTGATGTGGCAACTCTAACTGGACAGTATGAGAGAGCTGCATGTTTCTGTGATGTGTCATTTGGAATGGATTTGGATCCATTACACTGCTGTTGACTATGGTTGGGAATGGGAAGAAGGGGAAAGCAGCAAAAATTCTTGTTCCATTTGAGAAAGGTCATCCTGTTCTTAATTCCACCATTTATTACTGTGAAGCAGTGGAAGCATAGCAACTGTTGTTGTAATTGGTATCTTTGTCTCTTTGATAGTCTCCCATATTTTTCATGCAGCAGTAATCTTAAGAAAGAGTTGTGTTCTTTCTACAATGTGTCTGTACTGCAGTTCTTTGCTAGATATAGAAAAAGCTGTTTGATGATTATCCTGAATGGGGATACTCCTTTGGTCTACGTGTTGGAAGTCCATGGGAAGGAGGAGGGAGTAAGAACATATCAGTGTCAGCCTCGATTTTGCTTTCAGATCCAAATATCAAGATTTTGATTTGGATGGAATTTTTGTTCTCTGTGTTGGAAGGTAACCTGATACAAACTTGTCAGATAGAATGGTGTTTTCTCAAAATGGTTTAACAGGGATCATGTAGAGTCATTTCTCATCTCTAAACCAAGCAGTTCTGAAAAGCTCAGGTAGTCTAATAAAACTGCATATTTAATATTGTTCCATATTTCTTCCACAGAATAGATTTTCTAGTATGAGTAAGCATTCATTTAAAGCTAATATTGGTGAGATCCATATAGTCTTCATCCATCTTTGGAAATCCTTGGTGTAGGTCAAGCAGTTCAGTCTCTTATCATGTACTAGGAGTCTTAATACAAGTTACTTGTTCTTTATAATGGACAATTAGGATCCTAGAAACCAATTCTCTTATTTTATTGATGATTATTACACCTATGTAGAAATAAATGCATCCATTAGAATGAAATCTCATTTCCATTGAACGGATATTGAAGATAACCAAGTCTCTGTCAAACTTTGTAATTCTTTGTGTAATAACCTTCACTGAAGGAGAGTCTTTTTTTCTGACACACCATGGTGACTGTGCTAGTATTAAACTGCCAGAAATATTTGTAATAATGTATGTAGGCTTGTGGTAGTTACACAAGAGTGTGGAGAGGAGCTACTAAAGTAAAGACCAGCACGTTGAAGAATCCCAGGAAGTTCTACATTGACACTTTATCCTGCAAAGACTTCAATGTGTAAACTTATTTAACTTTTTGTTTCAGGAACAAGAAGATCCTAATAAGCTTGCTACCAGCTGGCCAGACTACTACATTGACCGCATCAATTCCATGGCAGCAGTAAGTTCCTTCTTCTTGCTCAGAAAGGGAAGATTTCCTTTCATAGAGATTTGTTTTGGGGGATTTTTTGGAAGAAATCTCTGAAGAGGAGGAATGTTAGCCGAAGTGCATGACTTTTTAGAAACAGGACTTGTGAAAGAATAGCATGTGTCTTAAGAAGGAGACCTGCTCTAGCAGAATAGACTGGATAACACAATAATCAAACAAACAAAATAAGCATTTTATTTTATTAAAAAAACAAATGAATAAGCATTTTCCAGTTTTTAGTCTAAATGATGATAGAACTGAAGACATTGAAGTTAGTTGTGGAATGAAAATTCACTGCTGGAGTAATGAGATTTATGATTTAAAATGAGTGACATACCAGCTCTGAAGCCTACAGCAACGTATGGCACTGATCCTCGGATCTCTGCTCTTTGGCACTAGATCTGAAAAGAGAGGACAAAAATGTCTTTGTGCCCTTTTTGAATTTCTGTGCAATTGAAAAACAACTTGCAGCTAGCTTTAAACTGTGGTACACCTTACTGGTCTTGTAGAGATTTTCATGCTCTTGAATGTTGATGGAACACAAAAGTAATTCAGTTGTGACCTCTGTTCTGAAAATCTAGAGAAGTGGTAAGGTAAAGCTAGCTTTCAGCACTGCACACACTTGCACTTGGATCTTGGCAGGGCTAGCCAGTCTGAAACAGTGTCTACCGAATGTACCATTTTCCAAAATTGTACTTGTAACTACAGTTTGCTTAGTTAAGACCTGTGTGTGGCTGTGCCAAATAAAGGTGAAATAATTTGGTTCTTCATGATTAGTAGGAAGAGCAGCCTTTAACTGCTATATTTCATATAACAGTCTATATTCATAATATATCATGGGTAAAAGTCAACTGAAGTCTCTGTTTACTTTTCAGAACAGAAGGATTTTAAAGAAACAGAAATTTGAAAACAAAGTTAAGTTTGTTTCTGTTGAGTGGCTTTCAATTAATTTCTAACTAATCTACAAAATAGCATTAAGTTTATTAGTTTATTAGAAAAATTAAAGAAAAGGCAGTTCTTCATATAATATAATATGCACTTATATGCAAGCAGGTTGATAGAGTAGTATAAGGCTGTGACAGCTTAGGCATCAGATGTGAGCCAACAAGTTATCTGTGGTAAACTTTCTTCCCATGTCCTTATTCAGTAGCTTACTAATGTGTGCCTTTCTCTGAAACGCTCTGTAGATCTGTCTGCCAGCACAAGTAGAACACCTTGTAGTGTCACTGATTTTTGTGATATGGTAGACCTTACATTTTGAAATTAGATCCTATTACTGATTTTGTAGTCAATTTTTACCTCTGCTTATTTATGTGCAGTGTCTACTCAGCTTTTTTTTTTTTTTTTTTTTAACATTTGTGTAGTGTTGATGATAGAAGTCAGTTCCTAACATCTTAGGTTTCTAACATCTTCTTTTTTCACTTATGCCCATATGCTTGATTTCTTATGCCTTCTATACGCCCATGTATGGATATGAGGTAGAAGATGTTTTCATAAAAATAGTGCCTTAATGGATATTTTATATTAATTTATTTCTCTAGTGAGATAGGTCTAGCTCAGGAAAAAAAAGCAGGACTTTACAAGCTACGATAACCAGTTGTAAGAGGATAAAAGTTAATTCAATTGTAATTTCCACAATGAATTATTAAGAGCCAAAACGATGAGCTTCCTTCATGCTAGATTTTCTTGAGGCAGACAAGAACAAAAAGAATATAGACTAGTTGTTAGAGAAAAAAAAAAAGTTCAAGCTTTTGTGCCTGGCGTGGCACTGTGCTTTGATTTCTTGATTGAACAAATTTGCTCTACAAGGGCCATTAAGAGAAAAAAAAAGTATGAAACCTTGCAGTGATATTGAGCCAAATATTTCTGGTAGGATTTGATCCAAGTCCTTTTGAATCTACTGAAAATTTTTCCACTGATTTCAGAGACTTTTGGACTAGTCTTTAAATCTGGAGTGAGTATGTGCATGTCACTACTGTAAATCTGGAGCAGTTCCATGGAATGAGATTATGTTTTGGCTTAAGTTTCTAATTTTAAACACATTTTAAGAGCACCAATAAACACCATCCCTGGTAATGTTGTTTGCATGGCTCAGCACTGAATGATTGATAACCTTTTACTTAGCTTCCAGCCTCATGATTTACTCTTCTACTTGAGGTGTTAAGAAGATACACTGAGGTTAAACCACTGCTTCTGATTTACCACTTAGTTGCCTCACTTTTAGGCAGGTGAAGCTTGATTGACTTGATTTCATAGGAGTTGTATCAGTGGAAAACTGGAACAACACAGCTGAGAAACAGCTCCAATAAGACATGCTCTCTTCATTATTATTTAGACCTCTGAGATTCCTAATGTCCAAATGGTTATTTTGGGTTCTTTCTAACTTCAGTCCTAAATTTAGTGATGGTGAGCATTTTCTTTTATTACTATTTTTTAAGTGCATCCAAGTGAAATTGACTCAGAAGTAGTGGAAGAAAGCCTGTTTCATGTTGCTTCCTGACACCATGTAGTCTGTTTCAGTTTGTGTCTCCTGGGCACTATCAAGTATTGCTGTATGTTAATTAGAAATGTGGCAAGAAATATTGGAATTGAAATAAACAGCAATAAGCACAGAAGTGTTAGTTTAAAATGTTTTAATTCTTGCTTTTTTCATAATAAAATTTAATCTTTGCATCTCATGTGAATTAAGTACGTAAGTACATACAGCTTTCAAATCTTTTTCTGTATCCTTTTGTTTAATTGCAAGGTTCGGTTTTATATATTAGCTTGGCAAAAAAGTTCTTCCCACTGATAAAATGAAAATGGTACCATTATCCCACTGAGATCCTTAAGCATCTTTTGGTGAATTTTGAATTTCAGCAGGCCAAGGCCTCCATGCTCAGGGATCATTTTCTCAGAAGATGTGCTGCAGTGTTACTCATCATATCTGTCCCTCACACATTATGCTTGAGAGCAGCGTGGTGATTCCTGACATGGCTGACATTCTCTACTTGTAACCTTAGACCACTGTATTAGGAAGCACTTTCACAGCAAACTTGAGGTCACAGAATCCTAATCCACTTCACAAAGCCGTGCATTTTTGGCATGATTTTGATCCCACAACTGTTTCTGTCACTGTGACTTTTTAAATGTTACTAATTTTTGATCCTAATTCTCACAAGAGTGTGTAACTATAAAACTGTATATCTTTACTAACCTGCAGTGCAGTTCCTTTGGAGGAAATGTCCCATCTGTCAGGTATTACGTTTGGATTGTGTACGTTTGGATTTTGTGTTGGTGGACATGGTTTAGTGAGTAGTATTGGTGATAGGTAGATAGTTGGACTGGATGATCTTGAAGGTCTTTTCCAACCTTGGTGATTCTGTGATTCTGTATTCTGACTGAGAGGAAAGGGCCAAGTAGGTCCTTGCTAGAAGGTCTTCTAGACTTGCAGAGAAATGGATGACTGCTAATGATATTTAGAAGGAAGGGCTTCTAAATTTGCCCAGTTCTCTGATACCTACATGCTATAAATAATGCTGGTAACTGCAGGCAGGTTGCAGGCCCAATCAGGGGCCATTTCCGTTATCAAGGTCGTTGCCATCTGCTGATTCATCAACAAACAGAACTTGTTTTCTTAAAAATTCAGTAGCTGTCTTGTTTATATCACAATTAAAGCACATCCCTGTGCTCCTCCTGCCCTTCTCACCCCATGATACTGTCTGCTTGGCAGCACAGATAAACGCAGCCTTCACTGTACCTGGCAGGAAAACTTCTGACGGTACTGCTTTGTTTTTTTGAGTTTGGCTGTACCTGCATTTCCAGGAAGAGATTTTCAGATAAACAGCACTTTTTTGGAGAAATGGCTCAGCTAATAGTATGAGATGGAGATTGACAATAATAAATACAGCTATAAAAAGGCCCTTTCCCTTGAGTCAGTGAGCATTTGCTCAGGGCAGAACAGCTTCATAGGATATCAAAAATATTTGTTTTCCAGCATAATTTAGCAGGTGCATAATAACTTTCCTCTGGGCTCAATGACACTTCAAAATTATTTTCCTGAATGTTCTTTTATTTACATTACATTTATTCATAGCATGTTCATAGTTTATGATTTGTAGTTTGCTCTCTTGGTTCAACTCTAACATAGCTAGAAATATGATGTACATTGAATTTCAATTAACCTCTTTTCTTTAAAGAAACTTTCTAAGGTGATGTTGTCCATGTATGTCATAGAAGACATGCAATACAGTAATTTGTTATCAAACTTTAATTTCATTTTTATTTATTGATTTATTTAAGTGATAGCATTTTGTTAGTTGCAATTTTAGATATAAAATTAGATATAAAATAAATATATAAAATATAAATATAAATATATAAATATATTTATATAAATATATATATATTATATAAATATATATAAATATAAATATAAAATAGATAAAGAAAAAGCTTGGACTACAGTGATGAATCACAGAATATCCGGGATGTTTTTTTTTCAATTTGTTCTATTTGCTTCATTTTTCTTTTCATTTGGGTGAGTGAAACTAAATCAATCATATAATGCCTTTCTGCTGCTAGTTGTTTTTTTGATGTGTGTCTTTTTTTTCCATATACTGTCCTTTTGCTATTCTATTTGCCTTTCCAGAGGAATGATTAAACATTAGGAGAAGGTGAAGGAATTTACACTGTGCTAAGATTTTTCAAATCTTGGACTGCTTGAAGTTTTACATGTATAATTCTGTGTGGCTGATTTTTTTTCCCACGTGAATAAAATGTTCTATTTGTTTGTTTGTTTGTTTGTTTGTTGGCAAATCAAATAACTGGATATCATGCTTTCCTGGCTGATGCACTTAGACTGGAAACCTTCAAATGTGCAAAATATGCATATGAGAAGAGCCTCATGTACTGCATTTTAGGGACTGGATAAGAACTTGGATCTGTTTTGCTTCCTCTTCCTAGAATATTTGGTTAGCTGGTGGTAGCTAGCTGCATCCTCGGCACAGCTGATGTTAGTCCAAGGGTGCAGTTCAGGAAAGCAATTCATCAGTCTGCCACACTCGTGAAATCCAGCCTCAAATAATGACAGTTCCCTCCCCTTGTGTCTCCCAGGGACAGTTGTATTTTCTATAACTCCTGCTGAGAAAGTTATTTCTTAATGTAAATGCATGACCAAGCTATCTTTAGAGAGGGCATGAGTATTTAAGTTCCTGGCCATGCACAGGAGTGAGAAATGAAGGGCTCTTGGCTGCCTGCAGCCTTAGAAAAGGGGTTTTCTGTAATCGCCCTTGGTTGTAAAGGCAGGATTATTTGTGTTTGTTTCATTTGGAAGTGAGCCTTTTTCACTCTCAACAAAATACTGTTGAGCACCTTCCTGACATCTATTCGCTTCCCACCTCACAATGGCTCAGAGCAGAAATTAAGCTGTTGTAGGAATGGGAGCCTTTCAAAGGAGCATTTATGGACAAAAGGAAAGGTGACCAGATTTTCTTGGGGACATCACCCAAGAAAATACAAATCAAACCTCAAATCACACCCCAGGACTCTGCCATTGAGATTCCATAATACCTTTTCAGGATTTCTGTTTATTTTTCAAAGAGGAGAATCATATATAGCTTGGCTTAAGCATTTCAATTTATGTTTCTGGCTGTTGGGGGATGCTGGCAAAAGATAAAACATCATCAGCTCATTTTCCATCAGTAGCGCTCTGTCATTCCATTAAGGCAGGAAATAGCTCGCTCTGTTACTGAGTGAATTTGACTTTAGCGAGGATCAGAGAGAGGACCCCTAGAGTTAAACACATCTCCTTATGCCAGCTGTTCAGCATAAGACAGCAATGACATGTAGCCAAATGACCACCCTCAGGATCTGACATGTGTTGGCACCACATGGCTTCCAAAAGCAAGCAACATGGGAATATTTCCAAGGGAAGTGAGGTGGTGGGGTAGGAAGGGCTGAAGGGAGTTTCAATGAGAAAGGTTTTATTTCGTGCTAGCTAAATAGTAAAATAAAGACTTAAATATTTTGCTGTAATGGACCATAATTGCAGGTACTCAGATTCCACCCCAGAGAAATAAAATATCTGAACCTTTACAGATAATACTAGTTTAATTGGGTTATTCATTTGGTTTCAAAGCTGCTTTCCAGATACTGAGTGATATCTCCCAGAGTGATATCCCCCAGAAATCCTGCCAGTAAGAAAGGCATTTATCCTCTCTGTTTTACAATTGAAGAGCCTAAGAAAACATAACTATAGGCAAAGAATTTTCATAGTCAGTCTTGACATTTTGTGAAGTCACACACTGAAGCTCTGGGCTTGAATGGTGCATGTGATGGGCACTGAAGAGTCTTGCTTCATACCCACGAGATTATGGTGGTGCTGAGTGCAGATCTGGAGCCCTGATTTCCTGGTTTACCATTTTATTTCATATTATCATTGTTTTATTTTGAGAATGTCATATTTTAAGTGTATTCCACTCGTAATCTCTCACCCTACTTTTGAGTGATCCACAGCATCTTCAGTTCCAGATGACTGCAAGCTGTGTACCAGGAGGAAAAATGATAGAGATAGCTCTCAAAAAGAAAATGTGAAAATACAGGCTCTAGCCTCTGCATGCTTCTGTTTTCTTCCTAAAAAACAGGGACATGGATTTTATGATATTCCTTACTGCTTTTTGCAGGAAATGTTCTTAATTAGCAAGGGTGAAGTGTGTACAAAAATCAGGATCTTATACCAGATGAAATAATTTGGATAGGCAAAAATAGTCAAACTTTTAGATGTACAAACTGTAATCCAGGATACTTGCAGGCTGCCTAGTCATTTGAAGAAAAAGTTTTTCTGCTTTGAAACTTGAGACAGAAGTTTGTTGTCTTTCTTCCTTTTTTTTTTTTTTTTTTCCCTCCATATCCCTCCAGTTATGTCAGTCTAATAAGATTTTGCATCTCTGTACGTATTTTGCCTCCAATATCCATAGATCACCACAACGTATCACCATTCCAAATTAGGTACAGTTTTCTGAGGGCATCCTGGCATGTATGATTTTTGGGGAGTAATCTGAGAATCCTGGTTTAGCTGGTGTGGCAAAGCAGTATGCTGCTGCCAGTCCACATGAGCAGCCTCATCTGGATTCAGTTTTGTAGCTGAGACACTGCTTTCCTGGTGAGAGGTCGGCAGGCATCTCTCCATGGGTTGATGGGATAGTTGTTTTTCATAATTCCTGGCCCCTCTCTTAGCTTCCAGGCAGCTCAAGCTTTTCTGATTGTCATCTCCTTTTCTGAACAGATGCAGACTCTGTATGCTTTTGATGAAGAAGAAACAGAAATGAAAAATAAAATAGTTGAAGACTTGAAGACAGCTCTGCGGACTCAGCCCATGAGGTAATGTTGTTCTTCTTTCATCGCAATTCACTGCCTCCCTATGGTCAGATGTGGAATAAGAAAGACTGGCAAAGACAGAAACCTCTTTGTTTCACCTCACACAAGCATTCTCTAATAGCTCAGACAATCCACAGAGAGCTGTACAGTTCCTGTTTCGAACCTGTCTAGCTGGAAGGGCATACTAATGTTGAAGCATATAGCTTCAGGAAAATAAAAAATTCTGTTGTGAAAAACATGTGGCAGATCCATACAAATGCAGGTAAGGACTATGAAGATCAAAGTTTCTAACTTCATAGCCCCTTGAGCACCCCATGTGATCTGATTTATGACAGGCAAGATCTTAGCTTCTGCTATGAACTTTGAATTTCAGCTTCCTCTTATCTGTAGTAATGCGAACTGTTTGGCACAAAGCAGCTAATCCATCTGACTTCACCTGGTTTGGCATTCTTCCTGCTCTGTGTGTAACAGCAGTATGCAGAAATGTTGAGATTTTGTTGTGTACTGTGTCTTTGAAGGTAAGGTCATCTTTGTTTTTCTGAGATCAGTGCTCTGAACAATTGCAAACTAATTAGCATAAGAACCTTTAGTATTTGACACGTAGAAGGAAATTGTGCTGAAGCAGTAACCATGGCTGATACAATCTAGGGGAATATTTGGTCTGAATGTCTTTGTATTAAGACCAAAATGCTGAATGTGCTTGTAAGTACAGTATGCTGAAGTCGTGTTTTCAGAGAGCTTCAGTAATGCAGTCACACAGGGTTTGGGAATTAAAAAAATAAATAAATAATCAAACCAAATTAATAATAATAATAATAACTAAAAAATACATATCTCAAGAAAATTTGCACTGCAGTTAAGCTGAGTTGAGCCTGCTCCTGCATTGTACATAGACAGATGTGAAGGAAACTGAAGGAGCTCTAGGATTTTAAAGTGATGAAACATCTCCTTCCTGTAGCCAGCAAGCAAATACAGAGAGGCCTTCAGACCTTATGGTCTCTCCCTTCATGTGTGAATGTCAAGATACTGAGCAGAAGACAAAAGGTAGAATGAAGTCTTCAGCACAGAGAAGCTCTTTCTGAGATTCATGTGCAGTCAGATTTCTTGTGTTGTGACTCAGAACTGTTTGTGGTGGCAGGTTCATGGCTGGAGCTCTATTACAGAAAACCTGTACTGAGAACTGGCATATGGGGACAAGCGTCCATTTGCTTCTCTCTGTCACTGTCCTAAAGCAGAACACAGTAAAATGTAGCTCAACTTTATGTTAAAATGGACACTGAGACAACTGCCAAGTGCCCAATTTTCACAGTTATTTTTAACCACAAGTCTGTGCTGCTGAGACATGATGTAGCAACTGTCACACTAATATGGAGCTGGTATGATGCTTCCTCTGTGAAAGTAATAGCTTTTTCATATCACTGAACATCTCTGAGTACCTAAGTATCTCTGCTACATTCAGCCAAAACACTTTGCTGGCCACTGCTGGTTGTTTTACTCCATCATTTTGAATAGGATATCCCAGCCTCCTTCCTGAGAGGAAAGTGAAAGAGAAGAGAGAATTGTGCTTTGCCCAAAACTTGCAAGGTTTTCCAGACCAGACCTACAGTGATTCTACTGGGTCCCCTTGACAGCGGCTGTTGCCTCATCTGTTTATAATAACCTTAACAAGCTTCAGTACAAGCATCTATGAGCTACCCTATAAAGTGTTCTCTTCTAAATCACTGGCGATGGTTATGGTGCTTTTTTTTTAAAAGTAGTTAAGCCAAGCCAAATTTTAAGTTAAGTCCTATGTCTCAACTAATTTCCAGCAACTCAGTTCGTTAGCTGCCAAATGGGCTGCATGCCAATGACTGATCAACAAGCCAATTTCTTCTTGATGGAAAGGTTGCAGTAGAGAGGCCCTCAGCTCCATCAGATCTCTCTCATACACAGTACTATACCCAAGCCTTCAAAATACTAGTCTTTCTAGTTGAATTTGGACATCAAATCCTATTTTCCTTGCCACTTCTGTTCATCAGATCTCTGAAGAAAATAGGTACCAAAATTCACATACAATAGACTGTCTGGAATCTGTTTGTGACAGTAGGGTATGGAGGGGCTCTAATAGCTTACCAAAGGACTCCTCTGCTTAAATTCTTCAATCTAGGCCAAAAGCAGAAAAATGAGTTGTTTGACTGTGTTTCATTTTACTGTAGAACTGTGCATATTGTAGTAGAAAATGCCGAGTAATGGCATTCATCTGTGCCTCTATTCCAAGGCACAAGTTCTAATACCAACAAACTCTGAAGCAGACCTTCCCAAACTCAAGTTCCTTTCCTCTTAAGAGAAAAGGTGCTAGAAGTGCTCCTGGGAAGCTAGTTCACCCAGTCTAAGCAGATGCATTTTGTTTTGGTATTTAGGAGCTGCCCTGAAGTTATAAAACCAGGTTATATCCCAGAACAGAGGAACAGCCCCAGCCTTAGAGAGCAAAACCCCCACATCTGCATCTAGTAAGGAAACAGATTTTCCTTTGGGTTTGTGAGAGCTATTGACTATAAACAAGTGTGATGACAAACTATTGGACAGAAGCAGAAAGAGCTTTGTTTTTTCTTTTTAATACCTGAAGATGGAGGTTCACAAATGCAAAAAAGTAAAAACTTTAAAAAGTCTGGAAAAAAAAGTCTGATTCACAGAGGAAAATTTTCTTTATTCTAAGTCATAAGCACTAACTCCCTTTGCTGTCTACTTTTCTCCTTCTGTTCAACTCGGATTTACCTCTTGTTATTTTAGTTTGATTTAGCCATATTGCATTCCAGTTCATACTGAAGATGACCATTTATGTTTCCAGGAAGCAAAACCCATTTTGATGAATTTCTCAGCAATCCAGTAGCTGTCAGGATTATGTCTGTCCCCTGATTCTTTAGGGAAGTACAGCCTTGGCAGATAGCAGGGTGGGAACATCCTGCCCTCTGCACACCCACAGCATATGATCTTTCTGTGTTTCCTGTGCTGGACTGAGTCTCACAGGGAAGATGTTCCCCACAGCACTTGGAATCCATCAGTGGGTCATTACCTCCTAGGCCTCATCTGCATTTGGATGAAAAGTTTGTTATTTGAGCTAGCTAACACATTCTGATCAACACTCTCTAAAACTTGAAAGGCTAAAAGGTGCTGTGCCTTTTTAATGTGTGCTAAACTGGTCAAGTGAGAGTCTGAGGTGAGATGAGGCTTTAATATGCTTGTTTAGCACCTATTAAAACGCACCCTACTTTATTAACGCTTGAGTTTTTGAGTGTGTTAGCCAGAATGCATTGGCTAGCATGCTTAACTTTACACCTTTCAGTCTAGAACAAAACGTTCCTTTGCAGGATACAGAGCATATAGGATGGCAGTTAGTCATACGTGTGTATGTTTAGAGGAAGAAGGCAGTTTATATGTGTGAGTTGAGTTTTCCTCTGTACATGCATGTGTGATCCCAAACATCTGTGTGTACAGGCATACAGATACACAAATATCAAATAGCATGAGGATTATGGATCTCAGACTGTCAGCTGAAGTCCCACTTCTTTTTCTCTCCTGTACAGACCCACATAGCTCCCCACTCTCACTGAGCAAATCCTAATTCCAGAGTGTCTGTTGTCCCAGAAACTGCTGTCACCATTTCTTCCTTTATCTCCCTCTTGCATGAGTTCTGTCCTTTCCGGAAAATAGAGGACTAAGTGTTTTGGGAAAGGAAGGTGAAAATCATCATTTGATTACTGCTTCTGATGTCAGCTGAACTGCAAAGGTACTTGGTTGTGCTTCCTATTGAGTAATGCAGCTCACTGTGTGCTCTCTAAACTAGGAAGAGTACAGGAAAATGCCGGCATTGTTTTAAATTATGTCATTAATCAAAGTCTGTGACATGTACCACTTCCTTGCACCTTTCTGTCTTTGGAATGACCTCATCCAAAAAGGCATAGAAAAATTGCTCTGCCAGTGAATTTAGTAAGGGATTGTATTTAATTGGGACAGTGTGATTTTTGTGCATTTCACATTTTGTTCACAGTCAAAAAGAAGGCCAAAATACATGAAATTTCTAATGTCTTGTATGTCTTGTCATAAGAGCAGGCGTTTCATCTGAATGTTGACTTTAGAGACCGTTTGTTCAGCTGCTTCTTTAGGATGTTTTCTTTTTTTGGGAGTTGGACTAGATGACTTTTGAGGTCCTTTCCAACTCAAATGATTCTCTGATTCCATGTCTTTGGAAAGGTATCCACCCTGAGTCTTCTCTCAGCCATGAAACTGCGAAGAACAAGCAAAATGACTGGTTTCTGTTTTTTTGGTTCTGTGTGTGTGTGTGTGTTTGAGTGGTTCATGTGTATGGCAAATCCATAGAACTGACCTTTAGAAACGAGGAGGAGCAAAGCAAATTTCAACTGGTCCTCCCATCACCTAGGCAAAGATCTACTCAACTTTTGAAGCCCAAGGTTAGAGAAGTGCAGTAAAGTCAATGGCTTCACATTGTTTGGTAACAAATTGAGTTTGTGCTTATTTTGGTTCCCATTTTATCCTTAGCATCTATTTTAGCCATGAATGTGCTTTGCATGCCAGCAGCATTACAGAAATTGAACTGTTGATCTTTCTATAACCACTTAAGAAACAAACTTTAATGACTTAATAAACTCCTAGTGCACAATATGTGATCCCACCATGTAACCTGGAGGCACAGGGGCTTTTGCTTCTATGATTTGTTAGGGTAGTCAAGAGGATGCATCCAAAAAATGTGCAGTCAGACCTGTGCGAAACTTTGCAGGCTATCTTACAGACATTCACATTTCAGGTAAACTTTGTTTTTACTATTCATGTGTTCCTGTGTGTTCTTGCTCTTACTCTGATATTCACTTTGAAATTCAGTTTTGAACAAAATCCAAACCTCAGACTGAAGCTTTGCTGAAAGCACCAGTCTTTGCCATGTTTCTGGTTTGCAGGCCTGAATAAGCTGAAAGTTGGCAAATCCATCAGCAGAACGAGTATAACTCTCATGTAGTTCTTATATGGTGTGGGGTGTATCCACCAGTGCACCATGTGTGTAAATTTCATTTTATCCAAGAAATAAATAAGTATGCCTCAGCTTTGTATTGCTGTTGCAGAAACATTAACAGAGATCACTGAAATGCTGGAAGTCTTTCAATATGGTGCTTCCATACTTGATGGATATTAGAAAAAACATCTTACAAGAGAAGGGTAGTACATTAGGGAAGTATTGAAGTATTGATTAAGGAGAAAGAGGGGTTGGGTAAAAGCTCTGAGCTTCAGACATAAAGTACTCTTAATTTCTTACATGGATTACAGTTGTTAACAACTTTTCATGTGTTTGAGGTCCACATGACCACCATGGGGTGGTTGTGGAATTACTATTGTTGGTGTACCTTTTGGTGGACTGAAAATTCAAGTTTAATTCACGTGGTTCTGTGCTCAGGCATTCTGAAAAGGTACATTAATGACCTTCTAGAAGAAGCAGAGGTAAACAAATTAGTCTAGAGAAATGATTTGCAGCCTGTTTCACGTTTTTGCATCCCCATTTTGAAGTATGCAAATTCTAAATGAAACATTGCAAAAATGATCAGTTTGAATGGATTTATCTAACTCCATCAATTTCTGTAACTCGTTCTAGTAGAATGCCTGAACGGACTAGTATTGTGTTTGGTTTTTTTTTTTGTTTGTCTTGTAACCTTGGTTAATTCTTTAAGCTTATTCATGACATTTTCCCTATATTATTTCTATCTTCAATTTCCATGATTTTACTCTTAATAAAGGTGACTTTAATGGTAGAATGGAGTAGAAACAACATAATAGTCAATATAAACATTTCAGTGTACGTTTAGATTTTGATGTGTAATTTGGTAACTGAATGATTCTATATTTCTTCAATTTATGATGCTTTTACAGTGCATTTTGCTATGGCATATTGGCAGTGGTGCATGTTTAGTATACATCTTCAAAATAAAATAATGCAGCCAAGGCCTCTTCAGAGGCTCTTATATGCCTCTTGCATGTAATACACTCCTATACATATATTGTGGGTTCAAAGTGTGGACTCTTAACTCCCGAGTCATTACAGTTGATAGTCACAGAAAAAGAGTGAGAGAATCTCTGATTCCTCTTTTTTTTTTTTTTTTTTTTTTTGTCTCTTAAGATCACAGGATAATTTCCAGATATTTAAACCCAGCTTTTGCATATGCTGGGATCACAGAGTTGAATATCTTTTGAATAAACCAATTTTCTTTACCTTTAGTTTGGTTTTGTTCTTTTCCCTGCGTATTTTTTCAGGTTTGTGATGAGATTCATTGAGCTGGATGGTCTGAGCTGTTTGCTGAACTTCCTGAAAAGCATGGACTACGAGACCTCAGAAAGCCGTATACACACATCCGTTATAGGGTGTATCAAGGCACTGATGAACAACTCCCAAGGACGGGCTCATGTCCTGGCTCATCCAGAGAGTATCAACATCATCTCCCAAAGCTTACGGACTGAGAACATCAAGACCAAGATTGCTGTTTTGGAGATCCTAGGGGCTGTCTGCTTGGTACCAGACGGTCATAAGAAAGTCTTGCAAGCCATGCTTCACTACCAGGTCTATGCTGCAGAGAGAACAAGATTCCAGGTAAGGGAAGGATGCTTTGACAGAAATAGTCGATATAATGCATTTCTGCAAGGACTGTTTTTATAGTGTGCATGTTGCAGTACAGCTAGGCAGAAGAAAGGCAACGTTTCTCTTCAAATAGGTTATCATTACATTTTCTTTTTTTCCCAACACCTGATTGCTTGTCATTGACACTAATTTAAAATCTCTTGTGTTTTACCTTAAAAAAGAGGGATCACTAAGTTAGATGAAAGTTACTAATCTGTTCATTCTCTAACCTGATGACATTTCTGGAGTTCTAACCACTAATTAAGTTGGAGGCTGTATGGTTTTACTACTGTTTTGTCTTGTTTTGTAAGAGTGAGGAAGAAAAGTGCACTTCTATTTGCTGGCAACTGTTTAAAACCTGACCTTCTAGATAACTTTCTGGTAACAGCTTTGGATTGGAACACTGTTTATTTCCAACTTGCACATGCTCAAGTATGGTGAAATGATGAACAAATTATACGTTAAACATTGTTCTATAAAAAATTGCATGTTTAGTTGAATGTTAAGCTGTTGTTGCTCACTGTTCTAAGCACTATTTGTTACAGCTAGCCAAGAACAATAAGAAGAATCATCAACTAGCAATTAGTAGAGAAGGAAAGTTGAGACTTCAGATGCAGTCCTAACTGCACTTACATTGGCTGTGTATTGCTATAACTCTCCCTATTTCAATAAGGAACTTGCAGTTTTATACTTGTGCATCTAAAGTTAAAATCCATATTACAGAGAAATTTCTGTGTGATATAAGCAGCCGTAATCCTAGTCAGTGTAATTAAATTTCACTCGATCACAACAGCTAAAGATTACTGTTCTAAAACTGTGATGCTGTAATGTTTTGGAAAGGTTGTCCTTGTTTTTCGCAAGGGTTAGCTGTTTGGTTTGTTGGTTGTTTTTTGTTTTTTTTTTTTTTTTGTTTGTTTGTTTGTTTTTGTTTTTTAATGAAGCCAGAAGAGGTAGGTAGCCCTTCATAATCATGGAAGTTCTCCCACAACAAAGTTTTACATTTGGCTATGAGAGGAATCTCTGATGTACTTGTTGCCTCTTTCTAAACTGCCAGCATGTCATCTGTGTGTCTGACTGCAATTTTCAATTCAGTCCTCAGCTTTCAGCTGGAGTTGTGTTACAGATACTGGAGGTTCTCCAGAACTTACTTCCCTGTTGAGATATTGGTCCTCCCTCAAATGAAAGCCTTTGAGAACTACGACTTCACCCTGTATTTCCTCTATTCAATGTGTTCATAGGGTTGTCAAAATCAGGTTTTTCTTGGACTTGCAAAAAGTTTCTATAATCTGTCTATTTACTTCCTGTTGTGACTATTCCTATTTTCTTACATTTGTCATAGCTTCTTGTCTGAGATGATCCCTTTGCCTTCTTTAGTTTTTTACCCTCCTTTTAGGTTGCCCGTCTTCCTGAAGTAACTCTTCCTTTAATTCCATCTTTACTCAAATACCACAGTAATAGAAAGACATTCCTTAAATCTCCTTCCTGAGGCAATTTGGAGAAGTTCTGCCTTTGCTTTGTCCAATTTTCATTTGAATGTGCTTATTTGCCTACAAATCTTACTCTGCTCCTTAAAGAAGAGAGATGAAAGAAAAATTTGGAAACTGAAACAATAAACCCTCAAAGCAGAAAGAGTAGAGTTAGTAGGATGCACTCTTGGTGTCCTCACTGTCTTTTCCATCTTATGTCTTCAAAATTGTCACTAGCTCACTGTTTGACCATGCGAGTGTTGCTGCATCTTTAGTTTCTTGGGTGCCTTCTTGCGAAGGTGAAGATCTCTAAAATGCTGTGGAAACTGAGGATAAAGGTTCTGACTTCAGTATTGTTAATGTCTGCATTACGCCATGTAAAATAAAACAGGTCACTTGGAGGGGACTTTGAAAGATCATATAGTCCAAACTGACTGATCTTCACTCTGAAAGGACCACAGTGTTGCTCTTCCCTAATTGGTTGCATTTCAAAATTATTGCTTTGCTGTTTTCCCTCATCTATCTTGTGAAGTGAATGCGTGGTGTTATGATGTTGTATAATATGTACTTTTTAACATACGGGGTTTTGAGATAAACCAATGTTGCAAAATTATAATGCTGTAGTGACCCAGAAAGATATTTCAGGATATACTTGTATCCTTCCAGCCCAGTGTGCTGTCTGAATACTCATTCAGATAGAGTTCAGTTAGGTGTTTGATGCATACTGGAAGGGGCTGACTTAATTTGCTGGAGAAAATATTAACTGTGTTACTTTGGACAGAATACTCTGTTTTCCTCCATAATGCTGCTAGAAATTGTAAAGCTGAAGGTGAAGAAATGTAGTTTGATATTGTCAGTTGAAAAGGTGGAGATTAGAAACATTCCTTCCGTAGCCCCATTGCCTGGTTTGTATTAAGCAATGTCAGTACAGAGCATGATCTGCAGAGAGAAATCTGATCGAATCAGAATTGTAGTAAAGGAGCTAAAGAGGAACAAGTTAAAGTCCTGTATTCCAATTTGATTTGCTTCTACCCCTCAGGGCTCATCCAAAGCCTTTTGAGGTTTTCTGCAGATTGAATGAGTCCTTACTGGCTGTCAGTGATGAGGAATAATGAGATTAAGCAAGGAAAGTTTTGCTTAAATGGTAGGAAAAACCTTTACAACCATAAGATCAATTAGTCCACAGAACTGGCTGCCAAGAGGTGTGGTGAAGGAAATGTTCACAAGTGAAGACTTGAACCTCAACCATTTGCAAAGAGTTGGAGATATTGGAATTCAGCCATGCGTGGGTGTGGAATCCAATCTTTAGAAATTGCCTGACCTTACAGTGTTTCTTTCTAGAGCTGAGCAACAGTGTGCATATTGCAAGCTATAGTCACCATGATGAAAATATTGAAAAATAATGTTAGAGACAGAGTTGAGAATTTGCTCTCAGATGGTGTTATTATGCTTACAGTATCTGTTGTAGTTTTCAAGGAAATAAATAGGAGGCATTACTTTTGGAACAACCTGTGTATTTGGCCTTAATACAACTACTAGAAAGTCATGGACATGGTGGAAGTTCAAACACCAGGAATTCACAATTGCCAACTGGGCAATCTAGAAGTTGCAGGAAAAGGAATTTATGAAATCCAGTGAAGTTGGGAGAGAAGTTAAACATTCTGTGCTCAGATATAAGAACAGCTGTCAGTAGTGTATGATAGATCAAAAGATTTTCACAGAAAAACAAGCAGAGGTTTCACATGAAGCCAGGAACGTATTCTTTCCCCATGGGATGTCCTGGAGGATATTCCCTGTGCTTCTGAAGACATATTTCCACAATGATGTCCATTTTCTACAGGAAACAAGATAGACCTATGAAACTGGTGACTAGCTTGGGAAAAATTTTGCTATGAATGAACACTTTCAGTAGTCAGGAACTGAAGACTAAAGGAAAATGAACTTCTTTACTCAGCATCTTAGCTTCAAAATTCTGTTTAGATGAATCTGCTGAGCTGAACTCTAAAATGTTATTTTTATCCTCTTTCTCTTTTTGTGGCCAAAACTTCCTGGGAAAAGTATTCCATCAGTAGTACATCACCAAAACAAACACGAGTGGGGTTTTTTATTAATAATGCTAGATCCATACAATTAAACTGACAGAGCTCAAGTGGAGTTTATTACTCTTCTGGTAAAGAAAATAATTTTTAGAATAATGAACTGATCAGAGAAGATCTGCTGTGAAGAGCAGATTCGCAGATATCAGCACAAATCCATAAGTAGAATTGCTTCTGTAGCTAATCAGTTCTTATATATATAAACTCTTCAGTAAATATTTGGTTGGAATTAATCTGAAATAGACTGCATATGGCAGAGGTTAACAAGCTATTTATCTTTTCCCCCTCTCTTTCTGTCTTGAGGTGTTAATGAGATTATGATGATGTATCTACATGTATGCAGAGATTACGTCAAGAGCATTTCTGTATGAGATACCCCCAAGTGTTGAATACCCCTGATATTTCATTAACAGGGAGATGTAACAAAGAAAACTGGAGTTCAGCTGCACTTCCACTTGAATTCAGTAATTTACCCTTAAGCTGTAATAACTTTGGACTTGAGGATATTCCTGTTATTTGCAAATCCTTAAAAGGACTTGACCAAGAGGCCAGTAATTGTCTATTTCGTGTGAAATGGTTGTAAGTGAAGGAGCAAGGAGAAATCTTCCAAGAAATCTTCCAATAGAGAAATAAATGCAAATCTTCTTATAGAGAAATAAAAGACAGCTTTTCTTTAGAATTTTCTCCCTGTGCCTACACAAGTGCAACCTATTCTGCTGAAATCCAAGAAAATAGTGAAAGTTACTTGAGTGCTGTGAGTAAAGAGAATGAATCTGTTGATGTTATCCTCTATGTATAAACTTCTGTATGAAGTTAACTAATATGAGGGAGGACACAATTTTGCTGTTTTCTTAGATCATGTTGGCAGGAACTGTAAAGGCATCTGCTTTTTCTCCAATAGCTTGTTTAAAAACAAACAAACAAACAAAAAAAAAAAAAAAAAAAAAAACCTTTGTTTTTAATTAGGATCTCATGAGCATTTTATTCCCATCTCTATTCTTCATTTGTTATTGTGATGTGGCTGGACAAGACTGCTAACAATCATCACTGAATAAAGTTATATCTTTAAGCAAGTATATAGTAAATCAGAAGATGACTGTTCACAGAACCATGAGCAGTAAGCAAAATAGTCCAAGAAATAAGACTACATCCTCTAACCTAGCCTGTTGTTCTGTTTTAGACATTGTTGAATGAGCTAGACCGAAGCATGGGGCGATATCGAGATGAAGTAAATCTCAAAACAGCTATCATGTCCTTTATCAATGCTGTTTTGAATGCTGGTGCTGGTGAGGTAAGTCACTGTCCCAGAAATTCCATCTCAAATGTCATGCTTGAATTCATTTACTCTGGAAGTGGCTAGTAGATTAAGTCACAAATGTTGTGTGAATGGATGTACTTTGTGGAAAATAATGCTGAATTGTCAAGTTCATTATTACACTTGTCTTCCATGTTATTTAATTCCCAGCCTCTTCTAATTCTTCTAAGATAGCTGACTACTTGCACTGAAATGATTGTGGCATTTTTTGTTTTTGTAAGAACTGCAAAGCATTTATCTCCTTGATAATCAGCCTTTCAAAAAACTTCTTGGTTTACCTGCAGAAATATTTTAAAATGTTAACATGTTTTGACTTAAAGTCAAACCCCAAGTGTATTAATTTTAAAAAAAGTCTGAGTTCAGTAAAGTCAGTTTCTTGGTTTTCAGTCACAATAAATATGGAGGATAGTTTAAACTGATTTTGATTCACTAAAACTGAAGTGTCACTAAAAGTTTGGCTTTTTTTTTTCTGGCTAAACCACAGTAGGCAACAAGCTTGTAAGAGCTCTGTCTGGCAGAGTGCTCTATCTGCAGCCACCCTTCACAATCCTGTATGAAGGTGTCAAGTTCACCAGAGTTTCTGGTGATTTTATGACAGATATATATATAAACTATGAGAAAGAACTGTAGTTCTGTTCATCTCTAAGCAGGAGATAGGTTTCTAATTGACTAGCATGTTAAGGACCCATACCTTTTGTTCTTTTTGAAACATAGAGTGTGCTGTTCTGGCTAGACTTGCAGAACTCATTGTAGATACAGGAGAACAGTAATCTTAAGAGAAACAGAGGCAAAGACATTCATGTTTTACTTAACTTACTGAAATCCTGTAATCATCCTGTGAATTTGGTGTCAGGAAAGAGGATATTAGAAAGGGAAGAATTTAAGATATAAGTGAATCATTTTAAATTTAATGAACAGTTCTGGAACTTAGTAAATTCTTTTTCTTCTCTTTATAAGGACAATTTAGAATTCCGATTACACCTACGATACGAGTTTCTAATGCTGGGAATTCAACCTGTCATTGACAAGCTAAGGGAGCATGAGAATGCAACACTTGACAGGTAAGAAATGTTCTCTGAGAACAGTCACTGATCACAGAAAGATCTTCTTAAAAGCTCTCCTCTTTTTGAGTTTCACATTCAAGCACCAAGCTGTTTCTGTCTCTCCCTAAAACTGACTCCCTTTAAAAGACAAAAGAAATAATTGTCTTTAAAATTAAAATCAGCAGATGGAGTAGAAAATGCACATACTAAATTGGCAGTGAGTGTGGCAAGGATTTCATGAATTGTTCTTTTTCTAAGCTGAGGATGACATTCAGAAAAAGAAATTTGAAAAAGGCAAAAGGGAGAATTGGTAGCAGCTTCATATGGCTTTGTTGTTGCATGAAAAATAACATTAAATGACACCTTCAAATTATTTTGTTAGAAGTTTTATGGATAATAATTGTTTTTTCCACTGCAACTCCCCTTACCTCAACACGGTGACAAGCATTTTAGGATTTAGCATTAAGGATTAAAGAGCATTTTTACCTCCTTTGATTATTCATTTTGGCCTATTAGTGACCTGTGTCAGTTGTCTTGCATATACATTCCAATACTTCCATGTAAGAAAGCATGCCAATTTCCAAGCATTGCATTCTCTGTGGTGGTATGTTTTGTTGAAGTCTGAGTTATGCTATGACAGTTGGTGATTTTTATTTTTCTGTTTTCCCTTAGGCACTTAGATTTCTTTGAAATGGTCAGAAATGAAGATGACTTGGAACTTGCAAAGCGATTTGACCTGGTAAGATTTTCTGTGGAGTACTTGAACTTGCCGAAGTTGAACACCCTCCTTGGATCCTTGATGCAACTTCCCTTTTATATTTCCTGAAAGCAGCGATTGGCTTTGATGCTGAGACTGGCTAGTCCTCTTTTTTTCACTGTTTTTCATTTAGAACGTATGGGGTCGCTGGTGAAACAAAAACAATAATCACAGACAGGCATTCTGCAAAGTGTCCTGACAGAGATTTCTTTTTTATGTTTTGCTGAATGTTCGGGAGCAGAGGATGCTATCAACACTATTCTCACATTTGCAGTCCTGCAGTCCTGATGATCCAGATGATTCCAATTTCAGGCATCTCCTTTACAGGACTTTGAGTTTTTTACAGAACTTGGGCTCATCTCTGGTACTTTTTCCAGTATATCACTGGAAACTCTCCTAAAGACTGTCACACCAGAGGCTATAGAGAGGGGCCAGTATTTTAAAATGGATGGAATTTGAAGATGTGCATAAAACAAGGAAAGTTTTCACAACTGCTAGCAACAGTAATGGGCTTCAGGGTCCAGAGCAGTTGTAGTTTCCTTTTTTTTTTTTTTTCTTTTCTTTTTTTGGAATAGTTCCTACCAGATGCTGATACAGAGCAACAAGTGTTTCCATGCCAATTGTCTACTGTGATTCTGTGCAACTTCTTCCTTGGACCCAGAGGTTTTCATAGTGTCATCAAATAGTTTCAAGATCAAATGGCGTTTAATATAATCCAACAACTAAAAATGGGCAGCAACATCTTTCTCAAGATCAGTGCCCAATCCAACTCAATTTTGGATGCTTCTTTGGATGGGACATCTTTCTTTTTTTTTTTTTTTGTTTTCCTTCACGTTTTTGCTATTACAGAACAGCTCTTGATCACACTGAGGCCTCCTAGCCTTCTAACCTCTTGCTTTGGAAAACTTTTCTGTTCTGGGGTAGATCAATGCCGATCTCAAGACCTATGTACAAGCTCTTCACTGGGCTTGTAGCTGCATGTTGCAAGAGACTGCAGAAGTCCAGTTGCTGGAAACTCGCCTGTGTCTTGCCTGCTGGTCTTCGGTCTTTCACAGCTAGTTAAGCTTTTACTGTGCATGTTCTTAATCTGATTTATTATTTCACTACCTTCCCTCACTCCAGATCCACATTGATACAAAAAGCGCCTCTCAAATGTTTGAACTGATCAAGAAAAGATTGAAGCACACGGATGCCTACCCCTATTTGTTATCCATCCTTCAGCACTGCTTGCAGATGCCATGTGAGTATCTCACAGTTTTCTGGAGAAGGAGTGTTGAAGAAATGGGTGAAATTTTGGCATGAGCACAGTGTCACAGATACCAGGACACACTGCTTGTGTCCTCCATTCAGAACTTGGCAGTGGCTAAGGGACTTGGTGTATTGCACTGATTCCATTCAGCAGATTTTGTTGTAGTACTTAAAGCAGCAGCTTGACCTCTCTGCACTTGCAAATAAAATTAAGTAGCTGGAGACATTCCAGTTTGTCACTGACAGAGCTTATAATGACTTTAAATTAGAAACTTTTAAAAAGAGCTGTTGTGCTTTAGATCAGAGATTTCCCAGAAATAGATACCACTTTGAATGTTAACAAAATGCAGTGAGGAATTTTTCTGGTGAAACGATACAGTACAGAAAGCTGTTCTGTCACTGGGAAATTCCACAATAAGTCTTCAGGCTGCTGTCCTATGGCAAAATGTCAGTGGAGGGCTCCTGAGCTCAAAATGAAAAATAACATTGGCTTTTGTTTTAAAGAGAGATGATAGGAATCTACTTGTTAACTGAAATAAAGTAATCCAGTCACGTTTTCAGAGTGCAACAGCTGAGCAAAGTTACAGCAAGATCACCGAAGAATTACCTGCCCTAATCCTGTTATAAGGGATTTGTTTTGGTTACTTTCAGCCATACTTGAGCAGTCAAACTGAGAAATCAACATGAAGGAGAATTACTGAGAATTACATGAAGGAGGTATTGTGGCATGTTTTCAGGCACTGATTAGATGAAAGTACTGCCTTGCATAAATTCTAGCCATTGTTTGTCAGTGGTCTCTTTACTGTTATTGTTTAAGACAGTACTTGAGCTTTGTGTATTGATTTGAAATGTTTGGTGGCAGAAGGATATCCTTCTAGGATAGAACAGGATTGCAGTGGAGCAATTTGAAATAATTTAAAGGTCTAGATTATGTAACCCAGGGAACTAAGGTGAACTTCGTATTGGTCTGGCAATATGAATGGCAACTAAATTTGACTAAATCCAGAAGATCAATCCCTTTAGTTCAATTTATTTTCTTTCCACAAATTTCGACCACATTTGTATGAAATTTTCACATCGGCTGAGTTTGACTGACTTTCAGAGAAGAGTACACAGATGGAACATCTGACTTTTTTTATTGTGCTTGATCATAGTGTTGCCTAGGTGCAAAATAAAGTAAAATACCATCAGGCTGCATAAAATAAGTGATAGAATCACTTCTGTAGGTATCTAAAGCACAAGATGGAGTTGTCTGTCAAGAGGATCACACAACCTGAAGGTACAGGTCAGGCACAGTGTTGCAAATGCCTGTTATGATTTGTTCCAATATGCTAAGTATTTGCAACTAATCTGTCAGCAATAATTCAGCGTTAGTGTTCTGTAATTTACTACCTATGGGATTAACATGGTGACCAGAAAGGAGGAAGTGCCCATCTGTCAGTAAACCTGTGCACTTTAGCGTGAAGATGGAAGTTCTCACGTGTTGCTCATTTTTCATACAGATAAGAGAAATGGAGGAAATTTTCAGCAGTGGCAGTTGTTAGACAGAATACTCCAACAAATTGTTCTTCAAGATGAACGAGGAGATGATCCAGATATAGCTCCACTGGAAAACTTCAATGTCAAAAATATAATTAAAATGTAAGTTGCATTGTTTGTTTCCGTTATAAAGCTGTAACTATATGTTAAGTATGCAGGTACTTAGGAAATAAAATATCTGAGGAGTTTCCTGTGCTAATTTACAGCTTTTTGTTGGCTTGCTAGTGTTATAACTAGTTTCCTTCCAATGACAACTCCACCAGATGGCATTTTCTAGCAGAATTATTGTGTTTGGCTTCTAATTTCTATTAAATATTAAGATAGCTAGAAGAGCAGAAAAAAATATCCTTGATTGTGCAGTAAAACCTCCTTGTTTTTCCTTTTTCTTTCAAGATGTTGATGAAAGCTTTCACTGATATTCCCAAAAAATGTTGTCCTCTCTACTTGGATCTCATTCCTCATTAATGAGCACTTAGTTTAGAAAAATTGAAATAGTTGAAAGTAACACCCATCTAGCACATAAAGCTTTTTACCTCAGTAAAATGTCTGCATGTGCTCACCCACTGACTTGGCCAAGGGTTCTACCATTATTTTTTCCCATAGGATGCATCATTTGAGAAGTCTAGCTACATTAGCTGGCTCTCATCTCAACTTCCCTGTTCTCAGTCCTTTTTAAGCCAAACTTTTGGAGTCTCCATCCCATCCATCTGCCTCTGCAGGTAATTTGTGGCCCGTTACCCTTCTGAAATATCCACTGGAAAGAGCATTCTTATAGAACATATGAAACCAAGTTCTCCTGTACTAAAAATCTCCCAGTCCCTACTGTTATAGTCATGAGTCAAAATTTAAACTGATTTCTCATCATGGAAAAATACACTGATGTTAATCTCTTTCTGTGTATTTGGATATCAGACTCCTTTGTAGACCTTGTGCCTGATCTTCCATTTCTGCTTCCATAGCTACTACTCATTTTGCATATCTAATCAACCCCCAGCATGCTCTGCATATTTTCTGTCAGTAGTAGGAAATAGCTGTGCCAGTATAAGATATGAGCGCTGCCTTGTAACTGATAAATTACCCAACAGATAAACATTCTCTATCCTCTTAAGAAACAAAAAAATATAGAACTATGGAAAGTAGAAAAAAATGGCAATGCAGTCTTGTGTTAAGGGTAGAATAATTTGTATCCCAGAACAGCTACAATCATTTTAGCCATGAATTTTGACTTTCGAAGTAAATACACTTGGCACTTTTAGGGCATTACCTGAAGACAGAAGAATGCCAGTGTCTGTTCCCCAGGCATTCTTTATTCGTTGTGAGACTTTGAGCTACAAGACACCTTTATAATACTAACTGTTGGCTGCAGTAGTGATCAGGATCTGGAAGCAAACTGACCACTAGCATGATCCTGATTAAACATGCATAAATTTACCAGGTCGTCTTTTGCTGATCACTACATACAATGGCTGCTTGCCTTTCAAACTGGATAGCTCAGAACACATTTTTATGTTCTGATTTCATCTTTCAGGCTGGTGAATGAGAATGAAGTCAAGCAGTGGAGGGATCAGGCAGAGAAGTTTCGAAAAGGTGAGTGCATCCTCTGTGTTTGGGGAGGCAAGAGAGAAAGACTGTGACCCATTCACAGAGCAGCGGGAAGCTGAGATAGGCACAAGTGACTGTCTGGGTTATCTTTCGTGGGCTAACCCTACTTTGTTCCTTCCAGCACATTTTGTATCATGATAATTAGTTTATGTGCTTCATAGGATGGGGCTTCCCTCAATAGTGACATGAAATGATTTTGCAATCTAAGTGAAATTTGGGCATTGCTGTATTGATTGCTGAAGATTGCTGTCAGAATAGTCAGACTTTGTTTTCTTTTCTCCATATCACACATTCCCAGCTGAACTGACAGACTTATCAGCTTTATTTCAGAGTAAACTCCATCTCTTTGTTCGTGAGATTTATTTCATCAACCCTGCTTGCCTGTTCTTCCTAGATCATGCTGAACTGATGAGCAAGCTAGAGAAGAAGGAGAGGGAATGTGAGACAAAGACCCAGGAGAAAGATGAAATGATGAAGACACTGAACAAAATGAAAGACAAGTTGCAGAAAGAATCCTTGGAGCTGCGCCAGGCCAGGGACCAGATGAATGACCTGGTAGCTCAACTTAATGAGTACTCGGTATGAGACTGGGACTCTTCCCATTCTTGTTTAAAGCCTGCTAACTAGTGAATGATGAACAAAAGAACGTTACGAGTGAAGCTCTTTCTGTGGTTTGTACAGAAAGAGTCTGTCTAGCCAGCTGCTCATCTTTCAATTGAGAACAAAATCTCTGAGTGGATGGTATAGATTGGATAATTCAGGAATGAGCTGCTCCTTTCCTTCTCAGTCACCCTCTATGCCAAAGCTTGTGAGGAACTGTGTTCTCTTCTAGGCACAAATTTTACTGTGAGGTGGCCCTGATCATTATTTTGATAGAATAGAGAGAAATCTGCCCAATCTGTAAGTAATTTTAGTGAAGAAAGAGGTTTCCCATTGTGCTTCAGGAGCATTTGTGCCTCCTTGGACCTTTGCAGAAGTGACAGGAGGAACTGCGTAGTGATCCTGTTCCAGTAACGTGTCTGTCACAGTATTGTCTCTCTGCCACAGGACATAGCCCTGAGAAGTTACTTCCCTACTCTCCTTTCTGCTCCAGCTTTGTGCTAGGATGGCCTAATGACAGCTATTATGTATTTCAAACCCTAAGGTTTAAAACCCAGGAGTTCAGAAGTTCAAAGATTGAACTTTTCTCTTTCTTCATACATAAGGATAAAATAATACATTTTGGCTTCTTTTACTAGCTTTCTGTTTTTCTGAGCCATTTATGGTTCCCTTTTTCAAGCTCTTCTCCACAACTTCAAGGGTTTGAAACTTTCTCTTAAATGAAAGCTGAGATTCCTCCCTTTATTGCATGGCTTTGAGTGCAGGAGGCTTTAAAGAAAACATCAAATATTTTGAGACTCATAATAAAATCACATCAGCTGGCAGTAAGGAGTTATTTTGCCTTTTAAGCTGTTTGCTTTCTTTTTCTGTGTGTTTTTTTTCTCCAGCAAGGGGGCAGCATTTCCTTCCCAGCCCCACCACCCCCTCCTCCAGGCGGCCCACTAGCACTGTCCTCTGCTCTCACCTCTGAGAATTTGCCCCCGCTACCACCTCCTCTGCCTTTCTCCAGCTGTCCACCTCCTCCTGCCCCACCACCTCCTCCAGGAGGACCTCCTCCCCCACCTGGAGCACCGCCTTTCTTCAGCTTGGGAGCGCCACCCCCTTCAACAACCACCTTCAGCAGTGCTGGTACCAGCCTGAAGAAGAAGTCTATCCCGCAGCCTTCACACCCACTGAAATCCTTCAACTGGGCTAAGCTGAGTGAGGTAAGAAATTCAATACTCTCACAATTAACTAAATTTCTCTGTATAACTCATTGTTGATTGACGCGATAAAGTGCAAGGTGACAGAAGACAGTGATATTGTGGCTTTCCTTGGGCTGAGCCACTGGGAATCAGTAACCACGTTGAGGAAGTTCTCCAGCAGCACATCTCCTTTGATGTCCAAGGCTCTGGATAGATTGAACTGCAGTAGATCTGTGCATACTGTTGGTTCAGCACAACTGCAGTGGTACTAAATACTGTAAGACAGAGCTGCACATCACCAGGGCTTTTGTGCCAGAGTTGCCCTCACTTGTGTATATGGTCAAAGGATGGACAGATCCAGTGTGGGCAAGACACTGTGAGAACCAGTTTCCAAACCCAGCTCCTCTACCCTGACAGAAGCAGTCACCAAGGAGAGAAAGGTGATCTTTTTCTCTACACCATTGTTTCATGGTTATGAGGCTAGCTGCTCTGCTTGTAGCATGATTACAGCTTTGACTCCTGAAAATAAAACTCTGAAGTGGAATTATAGGAGAAGAATTGGATTCCTCTCGTTGCATTCATTTTCTGCTACCTTGGTTGCTTCTTCTTCCCTCAACTTCTCTCTCTTCCTGATGGGTTTTTTTTTCTTTCTTTCCTTTTCTCTCCTTTTCTTTATGTCTTAATTTTTTAAAACTTATTTAGAAAGAAAGAAGTTCCTGTGTTGAGTTTGGATGGCTGCCTAGAAACCCAGGTTCTCTTTTAGACTGAAATTCACCCAGGGCCCAACTCAGGCATTTGGAATGAGTGTCCAGGGACCTCTGGAATGCCACAAGAATTCTTTCTCCCCCTCTCTCCTTTTCTTTAAAATAAAGTGAAGTGAAATATTTGCTGCACCGTCTGTGCTTGTCTGTCAAGGCCACGTGGGGGGTGTGGGAGAGAATGTAAGGATGGGGATTTATTTTCCTTTGCAGAACATGGACTTAGTGCTCTGACAACAACAAAAAAGAAAGAAAGAATAACTAATATATGTATATATATGAATGTATATGAAAAAGGAGAGCCACAGGTGTTTCTGTTTAGTGTACAGTAACTGTAGGCTTATCCTGCCCTCTGGTTAGGAGTGAAGGCAGCTGTGCTAATAAAATTGAAGAGCTGGGTGGTGAGGTAGGTAAAAGATGTTATTTTGAGGAAGGCAGAATAGATTGAAAATGGGGCATAAGATAGAGAAGTTTTCTTTTTGAGGTGTGTGTTAGTGTTTAAACCTAGTAAGGTACTTGCAAAACTGCAGAGATATGGGTGCAGAATTGCCTTGATCTTTGGGGTCCACTTTGTTACGGAGTTAAATGATTCCACTAGTCACTGAAGGCAGTGCATTTTGGTAATCTTCATCAAAGATCCTTGATTCCCTGATTCAGTACCAAGTGCTCTCTGTTCACATGGATATTCATCCTCTGAACATGAAGACATGGGTAGGTTGGATAGTCTCACCTTGCACTTTATTCCCATTGCAGCACTTCTGCTGTGTTCTCCTCAATTGTCAAAGTAGCCACACATAAATTACCAAAGACTCAACTCACATACTGACTGGGGACAGTATACCTCAGAATTTTGAGCATGGGAGACTGAGGCCTAATACAATGCATATTTAGGAAGTCTGATAAAAAAAATACATCTAATACCACATATATGTTTATCTTTAAAAACTTGTCTAGTTAACAAAGAGTTCAAGGGTATGTTTGCAATGAATACATGCAGTGTAGCAATGTGCAGTGATCCACTGTTGGAAACAGCTGCACTTGGGGAGAGGAGTGTGTCCAGAGAAGGACAACAAAGCTGGTGAGAGGTCTGGAGCAGAAGTCTTATGAGGAGTGGGTGAGGGAACTGGAATTGTTTAATTCAGAGGAGGAGACGCAGGGGAGACCTTATCACTCTCTACAACTACCTGAAAGGAGGTTGTGGTGAGATGAGGGTCAGCCTCTTCTCCTGCAGAAGCAATGATAGGATTAGAGGGAATGCCCCTATGTTGCACCAGGGGATATTCAGGTTAGATGTTAGGAAATATTTCCTATCCAAAAAGTGGTTAGGCACTGGAGCGGGCTGCCTAGGGAGGTGGTTGAGTCCCTGTCCCTGAATGTGTTCAAGAAACGTTTAGATGTTGTACTTACGCATGTCCAGATTCAACCTGGTCCAGATTAAAGTCTTAAAATGAAAATGAATTGAAACAGGAATAATTTTAACTTAATTTTTTTTTTCTGGGAAGATGAAAATGAAACCTACTTTCTACAGTCCCTTCTGAAGTCTCAGACCCTCCTGTTCTGGCAGTTCTACAATTCAGAGACCAGCCCATTCTGTAGCAGACTTTCATTATTCTATCCAGTCATGGGGAAACTGCACTTCCAAGAGAGTTTTACAGACAGACAGGTAGATGGCAAGATTCTCAAGACTAGCTGTCACTTGAGCCACATCCAAATCCAGCTCTTGACATTCCCAATGTTCTATCCCGGTGATGACTCCAAGGACCATTCCTGAAGTCATGTCCACTGGCTCCCCTCAATATATATTTTTCCATTTCAATGTTTGATGGAGCAACATGAGACAACGAGATGCTCAGAGAAACACTCTTGAGTTCAAATATGTCCCTCAGGATTTATAAAGCAAGGTTTATAAAGCCAGCCTGGAAACTGAAGGAGAATGAACACCATGTCTGGATGTTTCTGGCCAAGATTTGCAGTAGAAGCCAGAGTTAATTTTGTCTCCTATTCCTTTAGCTGAGATGAGCTTCCCAAACTTGTTTGTTGTGTTATAGTCAGTCATGCTTTTGCTGCTGTGGAAGGGAAAGCCACATGATTGCAAGGAACAGTGCAAAGACGTTGGTGAGTATGTTCAGGGATGAGTTCTGCTCCCTTTAGTGTATACTCTCACTGCAAACAGCACTGTAGCAATTTTAGCTGGACAGCCTTCCCTTCCCTTGTGCACTACCTGTGGAGGAAGGGTGTTGGTTATTCCTCTATAGTGCCTGCCCTGCCAGGAATTTCCTCCAGAACACTTCACACTTTTATTTCCCCATCATTTCATCCTTCCATCAGGTGTTTTTCCTTGCTCCTTCAGACTTGTGGTTTAGCACATTTCCCTCATTCCTTTGATGACTGTGAATGGGAAGTAGAGCCTGTTCCTAATTAGTTCTGATAATGAAGTGTTAACACACTTTTTGCTGTGTAGGTGCAAGTCAGGTACTTCAGAGCTGGAGCCTGTGAGAGGGTTTAATTTCCACTTTTTGCTGTTCCTGGCTTCTCTGCATCAGTGTTCTGCTTGCTCTTAATCTCCTGAGGTTTTCTCTTTACAATCCCTTCTGTCCATTTCCTTTTTCTTTTAATCAGCACCTTCCTTATTTTTCCAGTTAATGAAGTACATTAACTGTACACTTTATTAACTAAATGAACTCAAAGATACTGTGGTCAGGTGTGAAGAGCCTTGAATGACTTTGAATGAACGTTCTTAAGAATGAATAATTGCTCAAAGATTGTCCCACATTACATGTCTCTGGGAACAGCCTCTGGGAATGAGAAAGTAATTCAGTTGTTGTGTCCTCTTTGCTGGCAAGGATGTCTTTCCTGAGAAGATCAGCGGAAGACCTCAACTCCTCTCATAGTTTAGGTTGACTGCTGTCTGTTGGAGGTATCCCTGCTCGTGGCAGATGATCTGTAGGGTCTCTTCCAATCCAAATCATCCTGTGATTCTGTGATGAGGTAATGCCTGTAGTATAGCAGCTTATTTGTGTAGGGCTGATGAATAGCAAAGTTGGAGGAGTAACCTGTGCTTATTATGTAGTGTTTCTTTGCTTCCTGCTAATTATCTTCTGGAAAGCTAGGATTCCCTAGTATTCAAGGTAATGTACTGCACAGGTTTCAACATTTCCAGTTAGTGTATATGATGCTCTCTCAGAGATCTGAGTATAGCTAATATCTGAGCCAAAGAACTCAGATGGACAGGGGAGATAATATAATAGGAAATCGTTTTACTTCAAAGACTCAGGGCCTTAAAGGTAAAATAAAATCTTAGATTACTTTAACAGGCAGACAGAATAGAAACTGTACAGCCTTTGGGCTTTAGACCATAACATGGCGAAGTTTGCAGATGGGAATATGTATCTTGAGATGATCATGCATCCTGTATTCTTCCCAAGCTTTTTCCTCATAATGGTGACACTTCTTTCTCATGACCACTATCATTGCATTAAAGGATACATACTGTGGGATCATGGATATTGCTTGATTTTGCTAGTCTCTGAATGTGGCCTTTCATCAGAGGCTTGCTGTGATGGAAAAAAAAAAAAAAGTAATCAAAACCTAAGAAAAAAGCATTGAATGTACTTAGCTAAAAGGTTTTATTATCTCATGAAAATACAACCTTTTCTTTCAGGAGAGGATCCATGGCACAATCTGGAATGAGATCGATGATTTAAAGGCATTCAAGGTGTTGGATCTAGAAGATTTTGAAAAGATGTTCTCAGCGTATCAGAGACACCAGGTAAGAGTGGATTCTTCCACATTTTGTCTTCCTTGAATACGTAGAGTTGGAAAGAAGGCACATGCTTGATTTTTGCCCATCTACAGTCAGGCTGCATCACTTGCTGCTCTGCCGCTATTAAGAAAATCACAGGACCAAAAGTGTGGAGGTTCAGATTGGATATTAGGAAAAAATTCTTCTGTGAAAGAATGGTTAAGCACTGGAATGGGCTGCTCAGGAAGGTGATTGAGTTGCTGTCCCTGGAGGTGCCCAAGAAACATTTAAATGTTCCTAGGGACGTGGTTTAGTGAGGAGATATTGGTGGTAGGTGGACAGTTGGATTAGATGATCTTGGAGATCTTTTACAATCTTGGTGAGTCTATGATTCTATATGGTGGGCAAAGTAGAACCTTCTGTCATCATGATACTTGATGGACCGCTATCGGAGACAACACTTCCCAAGAGGTAATGCCCAATATGACCTCAGTACCCACTGGTTTCCAAAATCTCCTGAACTTTATGCTCATGCTTGATATCTATCTTTCTCTTATATCTTTTAATTCTCTATTTCCCAATGAAAAAAATCTTTAGTCATCCAAGAACTGCGCAAGGAGACTGAATTAGCTGCCTTTTGCTTTGTATCTTTTTCTCTTTTCGTAAATACCTGGTCCAACTGGCTGGGTGACAGAATCTGTCAAAATGAGAGATAGTAACACAAACGGCATACTTTAAAGGCAACCATTTATTATAATGTTTTTTTTCCCCTCCTCTTTTTCTTGGAAAGCAAGTTACCTTCAATCCATCTATCTCCATTGAATTAGATTTAACAGGAGAGAGATTGTACTCCCTGAACTCCTCCAGCTTTCTGTTTCTGTTTCTGGAATATGCTTGGAGAGCTTGAATCTTTCCTATTTTGCAGAATCAGATTATTTCTTTGGAATTTTAGGAAAAGACACAGACATGATTGTCATAAACAGCCTATATGATTAAGCCCCACAATAATAATGGTAATTTCATTGTTATCATTCACTATCTTATTCAGTACCTTACAATGAACACAGAATGAAGTCCCTTGCCTTTGGACTTTTCCATTCATTCCTCTATCTGCCTCATTATCATTTTTTCCTATCAGATTCAATAAACATAATTAATAACTTTTCTGATTTACTAGCTCACAATCATCTAGGTAAGCATCACATCTTGAACTGTGAAGACTGCAATGTTGCCTATTGCATGATGGCATTTAATTTCTTATTCTGCTCCTGCAAATAGCTGTTGAAGTGTGTCCCTCTCTATCTCTGCAAATCTCATTCACTGAAATAAAAAACTAGTTCACAGATAGGAAGAAAGGCACACGAAACTGCACTGCTGTAGAAGACTGGGTGTAGACCCTGTGCCAGTAGCTTAGTTATAGCAGAGAGCTTCCAGCTGTTGTGAAAGTAGGCGGACTGCCATCTGTGGACAACAGCAGCCACTGAGGTGCCATTCTAATGTAGTGGTTTTGTGCCAGCATGTGGCATTTGAGGTACAAATGCTGCAGCTTCCTCACCAGAAATGATCTTCCAAAGCCTTGCCACATTTGTTACCCCAGATATAAATTCAAAAATGTACTGGTCAATGTACTGGTCTGTTGATTCTTAGTTAGAAACATAATATTTATGGCTGTGTTACCAACTACTGAAAAGGTGCCTGACATATTCAGCTGTAAACTAGCGTGACCCTAAACCTAAACTTTCCCACTGAAATGAAGACATCATCTCAGTGATCTCTGTGGGTCTCAGAACAGTTCTCTCAGTGCTTGTTAAGCAAATTTTATAACAGTGGCTTCAGACACTGGAGTATCACTTATGCAATGTCATCATGGCTTTGTGCAGTTAAGTGTACTGATACCCTTCCAGCTTTCATTTTAGTTTCTAATTTCTATTTTTTTTTCATTTGTATTCTGCTGTTATTACTTTAAGTAATGCTTTCTTTTTCATCCATATTCACTCCAACAAAAACTAAATTCCAAACAACAAATCCTCATATTTCCATTTTCTTTTTTTATTTATGTTTTATTTTTATTTTTTCAAAGCCAGGCAACCAAAATTGCTTTTGAATCAAATTCTTATGAGAACTTTTCCAATTGATTCACACTTGGTCTTTTCTCCTCTTTTATTTTATTAATACTCTACTCTGGCCAAGCGTGTGTTTACCCTGGGTTTGTGACTTTTAAACTTCCTCCAAATGTCTGTAAAGAAAAATGTCAGTGAAAGCCCTGCTCTTTTGCATCTGAAATGTTGAACGAGTACAGACAAAGATATTTCTTTCTTTGCTGCTATTAATATGATCTTATTTTTTCAGCTTCATTTATATCTAACAGCTTTTTTTTTTTTTTTTTTTTTTTTTTTTTTTTTTTAATGATGAAGGATCTCTTCTCCTCTCTCAAGCCCAGTATGTCGTTTTGGGTGGCTGTTAGGAAAAGGAAAATTGTTCAGTGTACAGAAGGTTGGAGCAAGAGTTCTTACACGTGTCTTTTGACTTTGCTCCAATCTGACTGTGTAATATTGACCTTTTTGTTCAGTATATCTGATGTTTTCCTGGAGTATGGAGTAAGTCATGAAATAGTTGGTGTCTGTTAGCCAGTACTGCTGTAGGGTTTTTTTTTAGTAGTTACACGGTGCTTTTGGCTCTTAAGTTGTTGGCTCTTAGTTGTTAAAGCTATAATGTGCCATTGAAACAAGTTGTTACTATGAAAGGCAAACTGTGCCTGTGCGTTAGGGGAGGAGAACTGACCCTTGATTTTTAACCTTGGCAGTTCTTTCAGTAAGGCTCTGGACTAGATTTGTAAAGGTATTTGAGCATTATCCTAGTTAATGTTTCTAAACCTTAGAGATTTATGGTTTGGAAACTGAATTTATTCATTTCAGAAAAGACCTAGAACTCTTATTTCCCTAACACCTGCTGATTTAAAATATATAAAGAAGTGCTGAAATACCTTTAAGCCATGTGGGCCAGTATTATTTGCTAAGCATTTTATTCTCTTAGAAAACAGTCTGTGTCTAAATTCAGCTGCCTTGTTAAACTTGGTGTACTTCTCTGTTACTGACTTTTGGCATGTTTCCTTCTTTGTTATTTGTGGCTGCTGTCTGCATAGGACCTGCTAACTAACCCCTCTTCCTGCAAGCAGGTGAGTATCACTGTCTGCCTTCTGATCCTCTCACAGTGCTTGGGAAGGAGATGCTACACCATGCTGTCATAGGATCATGCCTCATCTCATTCCAGTCTTTCATATGTCCTTATACCTCTGCTTCCTGGGTGGAGAAGGTAGTAAAAACAATTTTGTCAGTTGTGCTAGCTCTGTTATAGAAAGATACAGTTCCTGTTCAATTAGCTGTTACCACTCTGTGGTTTCTGCTGGTGACTCTGTAGTTCCCATTAGGATGATTCTGAGCAAAAAGATCAGAGGCAAAGTGTCTCTCATTTTATTCATTATCTAAGCAAAATTTTGGGGAGAGACTTTTGAGAAGAGCAAGACTCTTACAAGGGGATTTTTGAGATGTCATGACAAGTGTCCTGGTGGCATATAATGGAAAGTATGGAAAGCAAGAAAGCAGTTCTTGCTGTGAGTACTCAGGGGATTGTAACTAGAAAGTTTCCTCTGTTGCTGGAAGAGACTAATAAATGCATCTAGGCCACAAACAATTTATCATCATGGCAATGTGTACCATAAAACAAGTCTGTGGGATAGAGTAGATTTTTGAATTTGTAATTAAAATCTCAAATCGGAAGGACTGTTTGAAATATACAGCACAATGTTAGTCCTCATAGACTGTAAAGAATAATGTGAAAAATGTTGGGACACTGTTTTGTAGTTTGACAACAGCTCCAGCTGTTCTTGCTCTGTGTGTTTGGCTTATCCCACAAAAACTGGTCACTACTGCCTCCTTGCTCTTCTTTTTCTGTGTCTAAGAGAACACAGATAGTGTACATGCAATCTGTTTTCCTTCAGTTAAGTTTGCAATCTGGCTTCAGTAAAACCTGAAGCTTCATCTGCTTTTGCTTACACAGAACTCCAAATGTCTATAAATACTCTCTCCTCAATATGAGTTGGAGAGAATATATTTTTAGATGAGACTAGGCCACTCCTTATGACCAAGGAGTGGGCCATGTCTGAATAGTTCAGGTATTCATCTCTGTTGAACCTTCAGGGCTGGGGAATTGAAACGGGATGGAGACTGTTATACTAATCCCTCCTGCATGGCTTTAGGGGAAGACATCTGAACACACTGCATAGCCAAGCCTTGAAATACACAGTATGTAGCCAAGCCCTGAAATTACTTTATTTTTTTTCTTTTTTCTTGGGATGGGTGCTGTGTAATGGTAACCAGCTGTACTTGTCTGCAAACACTAGCTAGTAAGAGACAGTGAAGCTTTTAAATTGGGAACAAAGCACGGACCTACCGGTACCTTGCTTGCCTCTCAGTGTTCAGCAGCTGCCTATTTCCCTATTCCCCTGCCCTCCACCGCAAAAACTGAGGAAATTCAGAAAAATTGGACATCTCTGCATACATCCTGGGGGTGCACTGCTCTTCTGTTTTGTTAGTTTTCCTCAAAAATAATAAGCTTACTAAATGTTCTTTTTTTTCCTTCCTTAGAAACTCTTTTTGATTTGTCCAGTAGTTTTGTGTTTTCTTTCTTTCCCAACTAGACACTCTGGGCTTCTCAAGCAGAACTATAGTATGCATGTCTTTGGCTAATGGATTGTACCTGCTTATAATGCTACTTCATATTGGTAGTGGCTCCCTGCAACACATTTGCATGTGGTTGTATGAATCCTTTGTGTATCCAGGAGCAGCACAGGCTCGCTGTGGCTGTACCATGAACTACAATGGGAAGTAACAGTATGAATCTCTCCAGGGTTTACATTTAAATTTCAGATACATGGGTATTAAAAAATCTCTTGAAGTTGATTAATTAGGAGAGCAGTAAACCCTTCGAAAGCATCATACCTCATATTAGGAGTTAATAACTCAAAACAGACACTAACATAAGTAGGATCTGAGCTGAAGAACTTTCAGTCCAAGGTATTAATTCTAGAAATTGCACACTTATCACGGTCTTACATTTTTCCATGGGTATCTGCTGTTGACCACACTCAGAGACGGGACACTGGACAGGACACTGAAGGTCCAACCCAGCATGTTTGCTGTTATGTCCAATGGAAGAGATCTTGTTAATAATTTGACGGATGCATTCAGAGCTGGATTATACTAGTTAGTTTCAAAATCTCAAGGAATGATAATGAGTGTAATGAAAAGTCATTTTTAAAGAAATTCCAACAACAGCTAGCTGGGAAGATAAAAGCCATCCTGTTTCCAGTTTCCTCTGCTGATTACTTGGGAGCTATTATGCAAGATTATAACTTCTTATCATTACCTCTATTTCTGTTTAAGGAATGGTGTTAAAAGATGCAAAATGGAATTACAGAAAGCCAATCTCTAGAAGTATCACAAAATTCATGCCTGATATTTAGGCAGGACAAGGAGTCAGAGACTTGTGGATGATCAGGCTAGGTCTGCAATTAGTTTCTGTCTATGCTCTGTATCTAACATCTTGGACTGGTATTTTCCAGAGTAGTGAGTTCGGCAGTGGGGATATACACAAGAGTTTGAGAAAAATTGTTTTCTCCATATTTAATTGTATTAATTCATCTAAAAAGAGAAGCTAGTTCAAATATAGTTGTTGGTGACTTAATAAGTATATAGTACGATGAAGGCTGTCTTGCCCTACTGTTTGTCACTCACATGCAGCATGGATAAGATTGGTCCAATGGCAGCCTTAAGAGATGTTGAAAGGATGCTTCCTGATTGGGCTGCAGCATTTCAAAAGCACTGTGTAACCTCTGCAAAAGATATCCAGCTGAAGGATAAGCGATGACACTAGTGGGCTTTGCCAGACGTGCCCAGTTTTTCTGTCAGACTAGATTTACCTTAATAATCTACATAATAATATCACAACTGTTCATAGAGTGAATCCTGTAAGTTAGAATCAGATCCAGTATTTGGTGATCTTACAGGTGATAATGAATGACTCATGTCTGTCTAGTAGTGCAGGCTGTACCTACATGTTTTCTGGCCTTCATGCTTCCTTTTCTCATCATGCGGGTGGATTTGCCCAAGTTGGGATTTTTTTTCATCATACTGAACTAACTCTATCAGCATTGGGTGAGTAGATAAGGAAAAACATGATACTGACTGTCTTCCCCCCCTTTTTTCAATTATACACAGAAAGAGATGGGTTCAACAGAAGACCTTTACCTCTCCACACGAAAGGTGAAAGAGCTCTCTGTGATTGATGGCCGGAGGGCCCAGAATTGTGTCATTCTCCTTTCCAAGTAAGTGTGCTAAGTCTTAGCTGGCAACATAAGCTGTGGTCAACACAGAGGCAAGAGGGGAGTGGAATTTAACAAATAGACATGTACTTTTTCTTACCTACACCTGTTGTCCAATACCTGTAGCACTTCAAACAAAATTCTTTTGCAGCTTAATAAATGCACAAGTGCACAAGTGCCTTTGTGAAGTGTTAGCTCTCTTAGTATGCACACATGCACACACAATTGTTTATTAAGCAGGTAGGCATAGAAAACAGAATGTATCTGAACACATCACTAGAAAGCTATTGGTACTTATGGGCAGATGAAATGAGCTGGTTGGCAGTGCTTCCACTTCACTTTAAGTGGTGTGTCTCCCATGTGGTTTGTATGTCAATTAGCTCAATTTGTTCTGTATGTTGTTTTTCAAATGTTGCTGTGAACATCTTGGAATACAGCAGCGTTGAGAGTGGTGATCATCTTTATCATTCATCAGAAAGTTGGCAAATATAAGAAAAGGTATTCAAGAACTAGGTCTTGTATTTGTAAACTAGGCTTCAGAAAGCATGATTCAACTTTGCATGCTCTTCTAATGACCTTATATCTTCAGATGCTGTGACATCAGGGATACCTGTATGTTTTTCATGACTTTCTGCCAACCTGTGTGCTGGGCTGGATATCTGTCACTAAACAGCAAATTTGTACAGGGACCGAACCACCTGAGAATCTTACCTTCCCTGTCAGAGCAGGAAGCAAGTCTGGGAAACCTGGGCAGTACTGAGCATGAAAACTGTTCCAGTGATTAGCAGAAAATATAGCTTTGTGTGATTGTCTGCTCTAGCAAGGTAACAGTTAAAAGCAATGCTGCAGCCAGACCACCAGGACTGGAGTGAGTTCTTTCTACTGTTTGGTGAAAGCCGTGGAGGCGCTCATTATGCTACGTATGTGGCATTAGCCTACATGTCAGCAGGACCCCTACCATCCAAACCAGCAAGGAGGGAAGGCTTATGTTTCTCTCTCTGCAGTAGTTGCCAATGCATGTTTTTGCTCATGCTGGCAGCTGACTGCAGGCTGGTCCAGAGGGATGCTGAAGGTATAGGGGCAACAGGATTTTCGTGCTGTTTGACAGACCTGTGAAATTGTATCTGGGGAGCAGATTAAGTCATATGAGCGCATGAAATGCTTCCTGGAGTGGTAGCATAATGTGTACAGGTGGCTGGGCTAAGGAGGATCCAAGAAAGTGGTCTGTGAGTTGCTGTGACACTAGATGTCTATTTTTAAATATCTTCTATCCCATAAACAGGAGCAGCAGCATGCTTTTTACTATTCACTTCTTCTGCTATGCAAGTCTAGTCTACCCTTTCCTAAGGAGTTCTCTCTGAACAATGAGAGACAAAAGACAGTCCCCATGATGTGTCATACCTCCTGTTGCCTCCAGAGAAGTGATCTTGGTGCACCAGCTTTGCATTTCAGGGTATGCAGCATGTGATCACTCCAGGTGTGCCATGAAGCCAGTATGTGTTGAGTTGCTAGTTTGGAATCAAGAGCTGAAAAGCTTCTCCACCAAGAAATAATCTGGTCTTATTGTTAGCAGGCCTAACAATGCCTGCCAGTTTGCACTGTGTCCTGTTAACTTTGCTGTCACCAGAGCTATCGTTAACTTAGATGGTTTCATGCTTGTCACAGATAAGTTGATAACTTTACATCCAGGATATATAAAGTACCTCATAGCTTGGACCAGGATTGCTTCTTCTCCCCAGATCTCCCTTTCAAAGGCAAATAGAAAAACAAAAATATTTGGGAACTAAAATGGCACCTCTGTATTCATGTCTCTTACTGCACTTTCTGCTTAGATGGATCTGTTGTTGAAGTTAGCAATTGGGAGGGTTGGCTGCAGACAGTAATCAAAAGGATTATACAATCCCACTGCATTTTTTTTTCATTATCCCAGTGCTTCTTCCTCTAGGCTAAACCCAAAGAGAGAGATGCTTCTAGCCAAGTCTTCCCTGGTTACTGCCATGTCCTTGCTTCTCCTGCAGTGCACCTTACACATGTGCATGTGGGTGTGCAGACACATGCAGTGAGAAAATATTTTAAAATGGTGACAAACAAAGAGAGTTTGAGCAACCCTGAGCTGCAGCCCCAGCTTTCAGGTTGCCACAGTATCTGCCAACAGCTGTTTCCAATTTACTCTTACTGTGCATATATCCCTGTAGTTTATTCCTCCTTTGTTTACACTAAACTGCCGTGTCCTTTAAAGTAAAATAGCTGCATGGGCTGGGTTTTCTTTCCCTCCACTACTCAAATGTTTTTGTTTTACTAACACTGTGTTAGAAGGGGTCAGGCAGAGCTCATATTTCATATGATCCAACAAGCCAAAATCTAGCTAGAGTGAGAAATAGATGTCTCTTGCTTTGTTTCATGGAGAAACTGGAGCATGGTAAACTGAAAAGAGATGAAAATTGAATTGTTAACTATTTTTTGCTAACAGTGAGGAGATTCATAGGACTTCCTCCCTGTTCTCATCTCAGTTTTCATTGAAAAAAAAAAAAAGCTTTTTTTCAGCAACTTGATAGCAACATTTTTCAGTTTTCCTTCAGTGGGAGGATGTAATAGTTCTTGTTTAATGGAATCTGATGGATCTAGAACCAAGTTCTTTCCCATAGGCCAACTGTAAAGATTTGAACAGGCACAAGATCAGTTTATCTCACAGTGTTTCCAGTAGGCTATAATTCAACCAAGGCATGGAACCATCTGTCTGTGGTGAGTCCAGGCGCCCACTGTCTTCAAATCTGGCTTTCTTAATGGTGTTTCCAACATACAGTTATTTCTGTCACTCTGGAAACCTGCTATCCCTCATGAATTTCCTGATGTCTTCAGTTTCCACCAGGCTGGAGAATTTACTGTCAGACTTGTGTGGTCTGGAAGAGCCATCCCAAATCCCTGTGCTTCCCTGCTTTTGCTTCACAGCTGGAAACTTCTCTGACCTCTCTCACCAGTATGGCTTCTCTTTCCTTTCATTACTTAAATAACAGATAGTATTTTCACTGCTCTAGTGTTTTTATTGTACCGCATCTTAAAATGTTCCTTACAGAATTTGCCTATGGCTTGTATCTCTTACTGTTCTGTTCTGTGAAATGCTCTGCAGAGGTCTGGTCTTATGAGAAACATCACTCACATGGAGCATGAAGGTTGACTGTATACTTATGGAATTTTTTTGGACAAGTTATTTTGCTTGAAATCCAGTAAAATGATTATGTCAGAGTTGTTCTGAGATGCATTTGTTATTCCTGTGGCCCAGCGAGTCAGCAGTAACCTTCTCAAGAGGCTGGAAACAGTAGGAATGCAAGGAAAATGTCATAAATACAGTTAGTAGCAGAAGGCTGCACAATCTGACTGAACAAAAATAATTCTGAGTGTTAATCTCATAGTAGTTATTATCTGTGAACCAGGCTTAGCAAGTTGCTGTACTAAAAGTTTGTGTCTTTCACAATTGTTGTTTTGAACATCTATCAATGAGGGAGAAGGGACTTGTGTAGCACTTCCAACCAGAGTGCTGAAGAGACTGAGTATTTTTCTCACGTAGCTCTGCCTCCTCAGAGTTTCTAAACCCCTTTAGTTCACACGTTAAAGAGATGAGCTGTTCAGACAGTGTTGATGTCCATGTGCTGTCTGTGCAGTTCCCCAACCCCCGGGTGCTTTTCTGCTATGTGGCAATACACTTTTCACCCTTATTTTAAGGCAGATTCTAAGTACTATGATAATTTGGGGGTATAATAATCCCCAGAGTTAAACTTAACGTATCAGTCAGTGTCATTCTGTTTTAAATCATGAATAGGAAACAGGGTTGTGATAAAAGATGAACAACTGTCTCATCAACATGTCTACGTCATTTGGGGATTCCCAAGTTTGGCCCTGCTTGGCTTGGAAAGATGGCATCTCAGAAACTTCTTTGTAGGAAATTGAGAGTGTGTGGATGCAGAGTATCTTGGTCACTCATGAGCTTTCTCTGAATAAGAAAAAGAGAAGGCTGTTTGCTTATGCACTTAGCAAAATATTTTCACAATGAAGTACTGAAAACGCACTGGTATATTTTTGCCCTATATGTTGATACAGTGGCGCAAGTTGTATGTGATAGAAGTCCCCGCTGTTGTTCCCAAACTGTTACGACATCGTCTTCTTCACTGACAAGATGTGTTGGCAGCTGAGATAAACTGTGAAAAGAGAGGTTTCTCTCCTAGGTTAACTTGCAGTTAGACCAGCCTAATGTTCCTGAACGCTTTTTCTGAAAGGAGGAAGAGAGATTTATTTTTCCTGCCTTTATGGTTTACCAACAGTGAGTTTTCCCAGAATGCAGCTATTTAACATCAGCCTGCAGCTTGGCAGTTGTACAGTGCCTTAGGAGAGCTCAGTAGTACCAGTCACAAAATTTGAGACTGAATTCACTGTTAACCTGTGTGAAATGAGTTGTGGAGATGGAGCAGTCTGTGATCAATAAAAGCTAAAAATTGAGTGAGCCTCCACAAAGTGGCCTTAGTTAAATGTGTGGAGAAGTGCACGTGTTTGAGGTCATGCTCACACATGAGGAAGGGCAAGGCCTATTTCACTGTTTTCAGCTAGCAGCAGCAGTGTCACAGCTACAACTGCTAGCATCTTCACAAGCACTGTGATTTAGTTCAGTCTTGATATGCATTAAAACCAGTCCCTTTCTCCAAAGAAGAGTGGGAATGAGATACTAATGTAGCTGCAACACCGTTCAAGGTTCTCTGGTATCAGGCAGACAAGCTGCTTTCTTAAAAGCTAAGCAAAATCCAAGGAAGAAACCCATGAAGTGACTCACTCCTTCATATGTGGAGGGAGATGGTTAATAAGCCACAAATATTCTGTTTTGATCCATGGAAGAGGGGAATGAAGGGGGGAGGTTACTGTGATTTAAATCAATGGATATATTTAAGAAGGAAAATGAGTGAGCATTGGGTGTCTGCAAGGGAAGCTGATGTAAAGCTGCAGCATGTCTCCCAGGCATGTTCAGAGACAGGCTGCTGACTTTCTCCAAGAGGACGAAACAATAAACCACTTGATGTCTTCGAGTGAAGCTGGTGTTAAATCAGCCGAGGTGTCCTGGGGAGATTAGTGATGAATTACCCAGCAGAGTCAATAGAGATTATTTATGAAGCCGGAGGGGATAGAGGGAGGCAGCTTAAGTACCATATCAGAAGTTATTTGGTACTTGTTGAATTTTAACATTGCTTGAAGATGACTCAAGCAGTTGGACTTCTATATACTGCCACAAGATGTATGGGTAAGGGGAGAAGGAGGGAGTATTCTCAGTAAAGATCCTTTCCGCTGCTCTTTTGACTGGCGTCAGGCTGCTCTTGAACAAAACCACGGTCAGTATCTGTGCTCTGAATGAGTGTGCTGAGGAAAGAGGCGCAGTCTTTTCTCCTGGTTACGTTTATTTCCTAAGTTCTGATGCCAGGATTGTTGCTTTGATTAAGAAGTGTGAGGCAGAGAGAATGCAGCTTGAATTGTACACTGTTCTGGATAGAGTTGTCTCCAGCAGCTGGAGGAAGATCTGCGAAGCTTGTAAGAAAGTCATTGCAAACTTTTCAGTCGACACTTGATTTACTGAAATGTAATTTCTGCAGTGTAATTTTTTGGGCTGCAATTCCACATTAATTTGCTGCCTGTACCTCATGAGTTTTAGGCTCTGAGGGATGCCTCTATTTAGTTCTAAATGGAAAAAGTTTATGCATCTGCTTTAGGTTCCTCTTTAATCACTTCACCTGTTTCTGTTTAAAAGCAGCACATCTGTTTCACATTACCACTGTCCATCTTTAAGATCTACTGCATGACTGAGCATTAATTTTGAAGATACAAGAAAAATCACATGATTAAGAATTCTTTGGCCAGTTATTCAGACAGTTTTTACTGGAAAGATCCCTGTTAACTGCCGTTGACACTTACAACTCTTGAGATATGTCCTACCTCAAAGAAGCCTGCTTTGGAAGAGTAAGCTTGTTTTGCCATAAAACCTTCTGTACTAGTAATTGGATTGGTAATAATCGAGGATGCACACCTGCAGGCATCATGACCCCATTAGAGGCCTGTAAGTGACTAAGTTAAACTGCTTCTCAGCAGGGGGCTGGCAAGCTTTCTGGTTCTCTCCACTGTGGGCTAAACCATCCAAGCCAGATGTTTTTCTGTGGATGGCTGGGCACAGAATCATTCAAGAAATCAAAGTGTTTGTATAACTGTCTGTCCTTGGGGCTCTCCATTATTTTTGAACAGAGGATGTTTTCAAGTGTATTTAGTAATGATAAATGGCAACAAACAGCAGAGCTTGGAATCTGAAGTCCTCAGGCTCCTGGACAGAATAATGAAATCCACAGTAATGTGAGCCACACTTTCTGTGTTGTTAATGTGCCTCAGACCTCTCCGTTTGGTCATATTTATTGGGTCCCCAAACACACACACAGGATCTCTGTGTAAAAAGGTGGTCAGTGTACTAATTGTTTGAATTATTTGCATGGAAAAAAGGCACTTTTTTTTTTTTTTCCCCATAAATCTCAAGTGAGAGTAGCAACACCATCACTGACAAAAATCCTGGTGTTCGTGGGTTGGCCTCTTGTCTCTTCTCCTACACACTGTGCCTGTGTCACAAGATACAAGCCCTCTGTGTGGAGGCTACATTCTGGAAAACGTAAAGGTGCACTTTGTGACACATTCCTAAAGTGTAGGCACCCAAATTGTCTCGTTATGTGTATGTGTGTCTGCTAAGAGCCAGGCCTATGCCCAAAAATAAGCTTCTCAAGAGTTGTGCAGTCACAGAATTTGATCAACTCGGGGTCATGCAACCATAGACTTCATAATTCATGATTATTAAAGCCAAAAGAAACTTCAGCTTTCTGATCAAGAATGTAGGGTTTTATGCAGAAGCCTGTATACTGAGGTTTGTTGTTTTGATCTTGAGTGAAAACTGATGACCTAAAGTAAAAAGTTTTCAGCCTGAACTCTAAACATTCTAATCCTTTTATTTCTCAAATATGGCCCTATTATGAAGGTTTTGGGGTAATTCTTATTTAGCTGTTATCAGTTTGCCTTCCTTGTCAAAAGTGGACAGCTAGCAGTGAACAATTAGGAGCACAGTGAGTGTAATTAGTTAAGGCGTGTAATATTTAAAAGCTTTTGAGTTTCTGCTGATTCATATTCTAGTTTCCAGCTGTTGGTTGTATTGGGCAATATTAAAATGTTTTAAGTTTCTCAGATTTAGTAATATTTCCTGTCTGTAAAAATAAAGCTTTCTTTTGCTTTTACATACAAACGTGGTTCTGTCCAAATGGCAATTAGCAATGTGAAATTTGAACATGGAGTTGGTTAGCATGGAAGACAAAAATGTTCTGGCTTGTGCATCAGCCTGTCTCATATTTGTATTCACAATTTCTCTTTCTGCTGTTAATTAATTATAATGATTGTAGAAGATCCATGGAGACTGCAGACTTCTCTCTTCAAATATTTATTTTTACACTTTCCTGTTTCAGTCCCAAAATTGAGATTTTCTTCTGGATAGTTCTCCCCTATTCTGGTAGGCAGATCAGTGAGGGTGTTGTGAGTGTGGGATGGTAGTATAGAATTTGTTGCTTGCATATATATTTAGTGTCACCTGCACTGAGAACCACCTCTTAATTTCTGGCAGTATATCAAACAGCCTCTCAATGATCCCTAATTTTGACTTGTCTGCCCTGGGTTTCAGTTGAAGACCCTGAAGATTTGTTTTATTGATTTCTTGTTTAGATGTAACTGATGACTCCTACCTATTGCACACAAATATACCGGAGTAGGTGATAATGAGAATATATTCTTAACACCTCAGATATTAATTAAATAAGCTTATGTTTTTAGGGCTTCTTCCATACTGGATATGAAACATGGACTTGTCTGTGATATCCATTTCTTTTTCAGCTGTGATTGCTAACAGAGTGAACTTAGCAAACACAAACAGATTTGTCATAGAAAGATCAGAATCATTACTTGTTACCTTGGGAGATCCTTTTATATTTAAAAGCTGAGATGAAACATGAGCACACAATCACTTACAAACTATGCAGATTTGCAGTGTTTTTGTGCTGTAAAAAAAATCAGGGAAGTATTTTGATAAAGGAGAAAATTGGAAGCACTTTTGATCTATGAGGATTTGATTTTTGTTAATTGACATGTGTGTAATCAGCGTGTTTTTGATTTACTGAAGTGGATTAATAAAAAGAAAAGTAAAAAAAACAACAAAACACAAAATAGAAAATCTCAGCCTTTGAAACATAGTTTCATGTAGAACCTTCCCACAGCTCCTTTGTGTTATTTTTAAGTGCAGCTTTTCAGATTTCCTATTTTCTGAACTGAGTAATTTGAACTTTTCACTAACAGTAGAATGTTGGTACTGTTGAAAGGTTGAAGCTGTCTAATGAAGAAATCAGACAAGCAATCTTGAAGATGGATGAGCAAGAAGACCTAGCAAAAGATATGCTTGAACAGGTAAGATTGCAGTCAGCTATACCTTATAAATAAATTTCTCACTGTCTTTTTTTCAGCCAAAGTAAGTGGATGTGTGTGGAGGCTCTGCTAGTCTGTCTGTGGATCTGAAGTGCATGTTGGAGCATGAGAAATGCTGTTTTTCCCAATGTCATGAAGTATATCTCCCTTGTTTATCCCTATTTGTGTCAGGTTGAATTGATCCCTTGGGCTTTTGTTCCAATACCAGTACACTTTTCCTGATGCAATATATGCACATGTTATAGTTGGTATGGTTTGCTTTCATGAACTCTCTTCTTACCTATGACTTTTCTGTGACTTTTACAATCTTTAATTTTTTCTTTTTTCTTAATGTGCTCCCTTGCCCAGCTTTTCCATTAGGAAATGTCATGAGTCAGATTGTGTAAGTTGATGGTTAAAGCCAGGACTCTAACCTCTAAGAAGAGAACTTGCATTCTAACTACAATGGTTAGAAAGAAATTGAGAGACTTCTGTCCTCCATTTGTACACTGCATAGCTGGTAGGGAAAGCAAAACAGAACAATTAAAGCACCATTCCTTCATTTTTTTTCCCATTTATAGAGGATGAAAGATGATGTTTTGACCACAGTTGCATAGGGTAGAATTCCTTAGGAGGGCACAAAATGTTATAATTCTCGCTTCTACGACAAATATAATTACTTGTTTGTATGCAGTCAGTGTATTTAATTATATACAAAAAGCTATTCCATTTTGGAAATGTACAGCCTGCTTGTCATCTTAACTGAATGTTTGCAGCTGCTTTATGAGTCAGCGCAAACTTCTGATGCTCCACACCTTTTGAGTACCACACTTTTGAGGGGTGGGATGAAATATTAAAGAAATGGTGTAAAGCAAAAGTGCTTCTTGCAAGCAGTTTTTTCCTTGTGGATGTGCACCGAGGCTGCATGCATGACAGTATTTATAACCAGACTAAAGCACAGCTACCACTAGATATGTGAAAAATCTGTCAAAGTATGAGCTTTTAAGGTCAGCGTATGAATAGCAGCCAGTGTCAGATACACATCTAGTGGCTTGGTAATTGTTTATTGTTTCCACGGAGCAGGGCGGACCCAAGAGGGAGATAGATGGGGCTTTGTGTGCATTCCAAGATATGCACAAGGAGTAGTTCACACTGGTTGGGGTGCGTCCTGTTATTGTACGCACCAGTCTTCATAGACTCTCTGCATAGTGCTGTGGGAATCAGAGTTCTTTCTGTACTTCCCCTTGGGTAAGCTGCAGTCGTACTTGGCCTTTAGGATTTAGAAATGGGAAATTCCCCTTTGGAGATGAAAATGAATCTAGTAGGGTCAGTGAAGGACAAAGGCACAACAGCAAGCAGATATTTTGAAAAGGTCAGTTTTGTAGCCGCAGCTGCGCTTGAAGTTACAGTCACATGGCTGAATCAAAGTAATGCTTCCCAGTGGTAACAGATAAAACTCTTGTCTTGGTGTTTGGTTTGTGTCTGCCATTCCAGCTGCTGAAGTTTGTTCCTGAAAAGAGCGATACCGACCTGCTGGAGGAGCATAAACATGAAATAGAGCGCATGGCTCGGGCAGATCGTTTCCTCTTTGAGATGAGCAGGTCTGTTCAACACATTATGGGAAAAAGCACTGAGGGCTTCTTGGAAGCACCTGTAATTGTTGTTAAAAATGGATCATCTGGCACTGAGGGGGAATGTGCAAGAGATTATGGGCCAACATTATACCTTGCATTTTCCAGAAGCCTTCCAATGTTACAAATGTTTTTCTTCATTACACAAACTTTTCATTGATAATAAACACTCTCCATGCTGTCACTTAAGGACAATCCCCTGATGACAAGCAGAAACCTGTCTCCCCTGCCTAGCTTTGTTCACAGAAAAAGGGATTTCATGGCGCTCATATTTTGAGAGCAGTGGGAGTTCTTCCAGCTCCTTTTCACCTGGAGCTCATGCATTCACGCTCTCTGTTTTTCTAACAGTGTTAAGTAGAGTTAGGTGTTTGAACTATGTTTGTAATCCCATGCATAGGTATTTTGGGTCTCAACACTCAGCCATTAGATTATGTAGGCAGCATACTGGCCCAGGGCTTCAAAATGTGGTTCAAGTTCAGCGTTAATTTTACTGTACCCTTTGTGTAGGATTGACCACTATCAGCAGCGACTCCAAGCATTGTTCTTCAAGAAAAAGTTTCCAGAGAGGCTGGCAGAAGCAAAGCCAAAAGTAGAAGGTATGATTAAAGGCTCTGCTAGGGGTTGGGTAAATGGGCAAGGAAGGTAAAGAGAGGCTTTTCTTCAAAGGAATCGTTACATCTGTGCTGTGGTTGTAAAGCCAGCGAATGCAAGACATGCAATGCACTGGGAAGCAAATTCTGTATGATGGTGTTACACTCACCTGACTTAATAAAGTGTTGTTGTTACACTGTAAATATGACCTGACATGTGTCATTGCGCTATCAGATATTGCTGAACTGACAAAAGCTTCCATGGCCCTTCTGTGCAGGTCAGCCTTCCCTTCTCTCTTCCAGTCCTTGCACTTTCCACCTCATTGGAGCAGTTAGATTAGGTTAGGTGCCTCAGAACAGTGATGTGGAAATGTGTCACTTATAAGAAGAGTGCCATGGCTTCTGTGCATCATTCCTGGTTATCAGAGAGGAGGGGAGTATCTTCCACTCTGCATTTTCAGACGAGCTCTAGACTTACCCCTATTCCCACTACCTGTGTTTTTACTGTGGGAGATCCAGGAGAACAGTCCTACTCCTGTGTTCAGAGAAGTGTCCTGCAGAACGAGGAGGTGTACCTTCCTTCCAGATGTCCTCCATCTGGGAGGGTAGGAGGGGAAGGACCGTGCATGAGCAGGCTGCATTGTAACATTTACCTGTGCGACAGTCAGATGGCACTTTGGGGCCTTTCAGAAGGGGTGAAAATATGTTAACAACCACAATAACCTGTTTCTTTTTTTCTTTGTTTCTTTTCTGTTTTCAAGCCATTCTTCTGGCATCCAAAGAACTCATCCGCAGCAAACGTTTGAGGCAACTCCTGGAGGTCGTTTTGGCCTTTGGCAATTATATGAACAAGGGCCAAAGGGGAAGTGCATATGGCTTCAAAGTCTCCAGCCTGAACAAAATTGCAGATACCAAATCCAGCATAGACAGGTAGGCTAAAAGGCCTCAAATGAGTTAGCAGTTGAGCAATTGTGCTGCTGCACCTCTTAACATAGTAACAGAACTGACTGTATTTGGTTTTGGTCTTTTTTTTTTTTTACTCTCCAGACCATGTCTTACTTGGCATGTAAGTTGTGCTTTTTACTCTAAAGTATCATGAAGCATTTAAGATGAGTTAATAACAAAGCATTCAAATTCTGCCAGTCGTTTGAACAGTGCGCATCTGTTGTTGGATTGGGTTTCTGCAGTGCTGTACAAAGATTGCAAAACGTAGTATTGCACTGAAATAAGTTTGGGAGGAGGAGGATTTCTATGGAATTTGCCTTTTATACTGAAGTTTTATGAATGTGGTTTTGCAAAAAAAAAAAAAAACTACAAAAAACTCTGACCACAGTCTTATATGTCCCGCGAAACATGGAAATACGCTTCTGATGCAAGACTCTCTTTATAATATAAACTTTACCTATCACACAGAAGTATACCTACACCAGAAGTACAAATCATAGCTTGGTAAGACTGACCTTGACTTTATCTAGAGCAGTTAAGAAAAACAGCTGTTTGTTTGGTTTTTTTGATAGTGGAGCTAACTTTATGGGCAAAGGCAGCAGGTCTTTATAGTTATCCCATGATTTGCTTCATATCCCCATACTGGCTCTGGAAATTAATTCAACTATGACTGGGAAGTGAATACCACCTTCAGGCTTCAGCAGTACAAAGATTTTCCTTGGAGATTTCCTATACTGCTTCATACTGACTTATATCTTCCTCAAATTGTGAGACCTGCTGAGACTACAGCTATGGTGAAATGACTTCGGATTATGACAGAATGAATAATAGTGGCAAGAAACCATAGGAAATTCTTTGCTACCTATTAGAGTTTGAAATAACAAGGCTCTGTTTTGACTAACATGATGTCCTTTCCATATACTGAGGCTAATACATGCTAATACATGTGTAGCTAATGTTGAACTTTTTTTTTTTTTCCTTAATGTAGCTTGACTCAATTTTCCATGCATTAAATGCCCTTTGCAGATCCTATTCTCTCTCAAGCTCCGAGGCTTTGGTCTTAGTGAAACAGTGGCCATCTGCTATCTTCTTGTCAGTTAACCAAACAGCACCCACTTCAAGTACCTGTTATGGCTGGCTGCTTTCTCTACATACAAAATTCACTGATGCAAGTTTCACCATTTATTTCACAATCCTTACAATCATTTATTTTACAAACCTGCTCCTACATCTCTCCTAGATATCATTTCTTTCCACTTCTACTTGAGCTGTTTTTTTTTTTTATCAGGGAGCCTGACTATTTGAATACAGCTGTTTTACTGTAGGAATCTTCTTTGCATCTTTGGGCTTCCAGGAATCTTTTTATTCTTCTTAGTTAACTCTTATTCACAATTCACTTCTCCCTTGTTATTCAATGTCACTTTAGTACGTTTGTTTATTCTCTGAGGTAAGTGGGGAAAAATAGTATATTGTATTGTGCAATGTTTTTTCCATTATACTATCTGTGGGTATGACTGGGAACATACTGTTGCTTCCAGAACAAATCAAGGCACTGGGGTTTTAGTAGTAATGCTTCATAAAGGACTAATTTATTTTAATCTGTGAAGCTTTTCTTTCAATAGCAAAGCTGTTAACTTTGCAATTGAAAAGCATATCTATTGCTTATTTTCTTCAGTCAAGTATATTTCCTGTCCAAATATTTTTCACTCATTTGTCACAGTCGTTGCATCTTCCCTTCCCTTTCATCACCAACTTCCTTGTTTTTTTTTGTTTATTTTTTTAGGAACATTACACTGTTGCACTATTTGATTATGATCTTTGAGAAGAATTATCCAGATATCCTAGATATTCAGACTGAATTGCAGCATCTTCCAGAAGCAGCAAAAGTCAAGTAAGTCCAGTCCTATTGCTTGTTCCCAGAGCTGAAGTTCACAGTGATTTCTGTTAGCTTAATGATTATTTCTTTTTTTATTGTCTTACGATCATAGAGTTATTGAGGTTGGAAAAGAGCACTAAGATTATCTAGTCCAGCAGTACACCAACCACCAGTAGTGCCCAATAACCATCCCTCAGTACCACATCTACACATTTCCTGAACACCCCTAGAGACTTCGCCTCACTATTTCTGAGCAGAAATTTTTCCTAACGTTCTACCACAACCTCCTCTGGCAATGATCTTACAAAACCATGACCTGCCTTCCAGCTGGGATACCTGCTGATGTTCTTGACATTATTCAAATGTAGATCAGTGGGAAATTTTGGTCCAAAATAATTTGCTTAACTAAACTGACTGCTTTACTCAGGCATGTTTATAGCTACTCTGTTTCCAAATTAGATGTTGTAACTGAACTGGTCACTGTAATTCATTCCCCATACTCTTTGGCTCCTTATCTATGTCATGTGGTGGGTTTTTTCTGGATAATTTGGTTTGTTTCTAAGCCAGAATCACCTAGGTACAGAGACTAAATTAGCTGTTTTGAAGAAGGTTGTTCCAACTTTTGCATCCTGCTTTCTGCACAAATTTCAATAATTTTTTTTCACTTCTGCAGGTGTTTGTTGACAGTGAACACACAAGGCATCCCCTAAAGTATTAAGGTTTTTAATTTCCAAAGCACTGTGCAAAAATATATTTGCATATTATTTGTCCAGGTATGGTTCTTTATAAGAAACTACACCACCTACTGAAAGAGAACTGAAAAGATACAAGTGAAAAATACGTGTAGGTTCATACTGTAAGGTCTGGTTGTTTTGGAGGTGTAATCTACTTCTAATCAAATATGTAGTGAAGGTACCTACTGACTTGCAAAATAACTGCCTACTGTTTAACTGGAAATGAAAAGCCTTTTTTTCATACAATCCCTAGCGAAAAGCTCTTGTGCATATGTGACAAGCAGAAAATCTGTACACCACTTGTCTCTGGGAAAACATTTACTAACAGTAGGGTTACATGCTCAGTTACAATGTAAGCCTTCAAGGACTTTCATATGGTTGAAATGGAGATGAAAAAAAATCAGCAGTATTTTGAACCAAGAGGAAGAGAAAAAAATTATCTAAATGCATTGCTAATAGAACTTAGCAGTTGACTGGCTCACGAATAGTGTGTAGAGATGATCTGAGACTACAGTGATGTGTGCGCTAAGCTGGGACCCCACACTGTGCCAGCCTGCCCATGTGGCATATGTTCCTTGTAGGAGGGTCAGGCTCAGCTCATATGGCACATGTTCTGAGGGCAACTTCCTGCTTCTTCTCATGAAAATCCTGATCTTTAGTGTGACCACAGGCAAGCAGAACCTGCATCTTCTTACCTCTCATACAAAAAGCAACACAGAACATTTACAGATCCCTTTCTCCTCATTTCTAATCATCTGATGTGACTGTGCCAGAAGTTGGATATCAGATTTGATGGGCCAATGATCTTTTTGTTCTGCTTCACAGTTCCTGTACTCCTGTTTAACAGTGCTCTTTTTGTTTTATCTCCTCCGTGTCTGCCTCCTGTGCAGCCTGGTAGAGCTGGAGAAGGAAGTTAACAATATAAAGACTGGATTGAAAGCTGTTGAAGCTGTAAGTATCTGAAGGTTTCCAAAGCTCCATACGTAAAGTATCACAGTCAGAATCGGGAGCACTATATATTTTATGATAAGAGAAAGTGGGCTTTCTTTTTCAGTTCCTTTCCATTCCAACCCAAATGCATTAACCAAGAAAAAACAAATAAAAGCTTCTCATGTGGAGCTCCTGCTGATGATCTTAGCAGACTTAAGCCTAATGAAAAGCTTATTTGATCTCAGCCTGGAGAGTAAAAGGACAGTTTGACAAACAGCATGCACTGGAAGGAAAAATAAAATTCTTTCTCGTTCTTTCTGGGGGATGGATGACTGCTGAGCGAGTGTTTCACATGCCTCTTGGAGTACTAGTAAACAGGTAGTGCACTCTAGTATGCAACCTTAATATATCTTGTGCACTCCTTGGGAAAGTGGACTAGATAAAGATGAGAGAATGGAGCTGTCAAGCAAAGCTGCAATGTTCCTGCTCAGCAAAATTAATGAAAATATTCTAATTGGACTTAAGTTAGTTGTGTTTAATCTGTACTTGATGCGGAGAATCTCACCTCAGCAGAGAACAGTACAAATGGTGTATTGATGCAGTTGTTTGTATTGAACTGTAGGAGTTAAAGCTACATGGGTCTAAATTCTCCCTGGAGTCACAGATTCATGTGTCACCTGTGATTTCCCTACCTGGGAGACTTTATTAGTGAGAATGTTGATTTTGTTCCTGGGGAAAGGCTCCTGAGCCCGGGGAGCACAATGCAAGAGCACTGTACTTGGTGGCAAGAGCTAGAAATTCTCACATTTGCTCCTTGTTTATGCTTTGGATGCACGTGTGTGGCTTTGAACAGTCTCAAAGTGTTTGCCTCCCCTCTGTGAAGGTATATAAGGCACCTTTCATATGTCCTAGCCACAGAGTAACAACACCATCCCAGAGAAATTTTCTGTTTTTCAGCAAATGCCCTTTGCTGCCTTTGCTGTTCATTCTGCAGTTTTTTCCTGTGGAACTGCTGGCAAGGGGACCAGTTGCTGGGAATCTTATTGTGTGGTTTCTGTGAAATGATTATCTATCTACAAGAAACTAAACCAGGGCTCTCCAGTCTTTCAGATCTGCTATAAGACAGACAGCGATGACTTAATTTTCCTTCCACCTGGCCTGAGTTTGGTTTGGATCCTGGGGGCAGTGAAAAAGTTCCGTGACCTACCAGCCAGGCTGTCTGGCTGTCTCCAACAGTTTATTACCTAATTAGCCAGTGAGCCTCCTGGGAAAAAACAAATCTTCCAAACCTTGATTGTTGGGATAAGGGAGAAAGCAGCAATGGGAAGAGATATTGCTGCGTTCACTAGAAGCCATGTTTGGGAATTAAAAGTACCTGTAAAGTGAAAGCTGACATTAAGTTCATGACTTGAAGAGAGGCCCAGTTCTGGCTGAGGCAGGCAATCCCCCCTGTTGAAATGTGAGTACCTACTTCTGTTTTACTTTCTGTGATTGGGTTATTTGTCCTCTGCCTTTGCAGCCAATTTTTCTTCTCTTTCCTATAGATGGGTTCAATGGGCAACCTTTCTTCCCATTCAATCTCTGTCTTCCCCCCTTACCCTTCTTGCCATGATATTTATCATCTGGGATTGCCAGTACCTCCCAGTCTGCTTGCTCAGTTTGTGGTTTTCTGGCATGTAAAAAGCAGCACTACAGCAACAATAGAAGATTGCTGTCAGGTGGAAGGGGGAGGAGGGAAAGGTGTGATTCTTGATTCCTGTCCAGTGTGTTCTCACCACAGCCTTGGCTCCAGTGACTGAGAAGTTTCTTCAGGGCCCCTTAAGAATAGAAAGCTAAAAATAGTTTCACAGTCAGATGTTCTTATAGGTACTATTAACTTTTTGCTTTCCTGGATTTGTAGCTTTTTAGTAAAAATAAGATTCATTCCTTTGTTAAGACATTCACATAGCTATTGCCTAATGTAAAATGCTCTCAAAAGGACAGCTAAGTAATTTTTGATCCTCTCTAAATTTGGAACTGAATTGTGTCAGTGGAATTCTTCTCTCGTACAACAAGGAGATTCTGACCAATGCTTTGAGAACCCCCTGCCATGTTAAATCTTTTCATACGTCTGGAGAACCGGTAGCCCAGACTGCCAAGAGCAGTGCTAGCATCTATTGTTACACTATTATGACTAATATAAGTCAATTTCTAGAAGGTTTAGAAGAGTTTCTTGTTTGCTGACATCATTCTTGGGCTGATTACATAATCATGCTGGTTACTTCTGTGGGCATTTTTAATTTGGAAGAATTACTGTGCAGGGAAGGATTGAATTTGAAATTGAGGATTAGACTACCTAATTTTAATTTTGCTTTGAAAAACATTGCTGTCTCGTAGCAGTCCCAAATGCCACAGATCTCAACAGTGTGTGTAAGATAGAAGAACTACTATATGTAGCTACTCAGGGAGTGGAGGGAGTGGGAGAATGGTGAGAGCGGATGTAGGAACTTTGAGCTAAAATTAGCTTATAAATCAGAATGAGAAAGTGTGGCTGAAAAAAAAAGTGTGTAATCCTCAGAAGATGACGTTTCTTGTATTTGTAAGATCCAGTTCAGAGGGATTATAGCATAGAGACAGTGCACTGCGAAGTGGTGTAATAGAGTAGTGCTCTTGGGACAGACCCTGATGATGTAGTAGAAAAAACAGTGGAAAAGAGGATGTAATATAAATCAGGAGAGGCAGCACTTCTTTAATGTGGATTGCTCTCTAGACACCTACTCATTGTTTTTCTGCTGCTTTTCTACCTTGTGGTATTTCCTTGTAGTGGTTACATTCTCTTTCCAACTCATGTCAGAAGAGAAGAGATAGCCCATCTAATTTTAGATTGTCAATGACCGGAGTAATTCTTTGCATTCGTCAACAACATGGAGCAATTCCCAAGGTGTTTCTCAGCATAAATTCTTATAAAACCACTCATTTGGCTTGTGAACCAGCCTTCTGATGGCTAGTAACACTGAGCACCAAACATACATGTAGCTAAAGTTGCAGCCAGCACAAAAATATTTTTTTCCAAAGGGAACAGAGGGTCAGATCATAGCTTGACCTGCTGTTTCATGCTGATTTCCCTACAGGGAAAGCAAGACCTTATCATTCCCACTGATTATTCAGCTGAGAATAAAATACCAGATTACCATTTCATTGTTCCCTTGAGACCATTGGCTGCACACAAACCAAGCACAGACATGGGAGAGTGCCAGTCTTACGAGAACTTAGTCATTTTAAGAAGCTTTGTAGCTTTTTCAGCGCCACAAATGTGGTGACTAGAGTATGGGAAGGGATAATATCAGTAATCTTGGCTCAATATTAAGAACTTGAGCCAGAAAGAATTATTTTTATTTTTTTTTAGTAGCAGATAAACAAAGTTTAGTTTTCTGTTGCTCCATTTTTTATAAATCCATGACTTTTTGGTAACATCCAAGCAAATGCTTGCTCGTTAAGCAGGGTGCTAGCAAATGTTGTTTTCCAGCTTGTTCTTCTGAATAGATCCAATTTTGGCATCTTTTTTTGATGCTTATAAGGTGCTTTTCAGAGAACTAAAGAGGATAGGAAGCACAATCCGTAGATAAGGCACATGTGTGTGCACTGCTCCAAGAATACAGCCTTTTGAGCCACCATGCAAAGAAAAGATGGAGAGAAACTCACAATTAAAATTTTCCAGTTCTCCTACATTCCTTATTATTTTTCATTTTGCATAGAATTTGTCATTCTGTGTAGAGAGAAATAAAACACAAAGCGAAATTTAAAAAGAGAAACAACATCTGGAGTATTTTAAGTACTTGATACCAAGGTTACTTTAGAAATTCAACACATTGGTGGTTTTCGTGGGAGTGGTGGTTACTCTAGGATATAGGAAACCATAACTGAGGCTTTCTTTCTTCCCACGTTAGGCTTCTGTCTCACATTGCGAGGCCAGAACCTTGGATTTAGTGAGAAATGGGTTTCTGAGTTAGAATTTTGAATTAGTGCATGAGGTTTGGAAACAGAGCATGCTCTGTACTGAGTGAAATATGTGAGCTTCCCCACTCCCTTCTTTCTCAGTGAGAAGTCTTTGATGATTGCCTGTCTGTGTATCTTCTTCTCTTTCAGGAGCTGGATTATCAGAAGAGACGCATACGGGAATCAGGGGACAGGTTTGTTCCTGTCATGAGTGATTTCATCACTGTTGCCAGTTTCAGCTTCTCAGAGTTAGAAGACCTCCTCAATGACGCTAGAGACAAGGTATGAATACCTTCTGAAGCGTTGATTGAGACAAAAGCATTCATCAAAGTGAAAGCAGGAATTTTAGATACTGGAAATGGAGTAAAAATGATAATAGACACTGAAGGTGTTTTAGTCTGAAGTTTCTGTCTTTTTGTAATCTGATCCGTAGCAATTTACAACACATTTCAGGATTAAGAGAACATGCAGTGCTCTTACCTGCTTTTGCTAATCTACCCTAACAGATAATGTTATCTGTGTGTGGCATGGAACTGTGATGGTGATGTCAGTGCTGTTATGTTGAAGGAACTGCCTTTTAACCAATCTCTTGAAAGAGTTCATTTGGTAATCAGTGATAGTGACCTCCAATTCCACCCTGCTCATTCAACTGGGACCATTTGCACTTCATTTCTTTCCTTTAAAAGTGCACCTTTGAGTAGCTTGATAACCCTGAATACCTGATCTTTTCCACTTAGACTTCTTTGTCACTGCTGGTATTTCACTGCAAGGACAGTGATCCCAAACATTCACGGTTTGTCAGACCTTTTTGAATCCTTCTGACAAAGCCAGCACCGTGTGTGCTTACTCTTCACGTGCTGCTGTGATCATTTTGTACTTCTACTGTCTGCACCTCCATTACCAGATTTGCACAGCTAAGGAGGTGCTTGTTCTTTGCTGATGATTGGAATCTGGCACTAATCCCTCTGTCTCTCAGTTGAATGAGGAAGAATTTATAGGAAAAGATTATAAGCATATGAAAATGTTTAGAGAAGAGCAAGTTCTAAAGTAAACGGTATGTAATGGCAAATCTACCCTTGTTGGCTGGCATGTTAAAAGTACTTGGCTTCATGAAGCAAATGTGTTATTTCTTTTGGATTGAGTTGTTTCCACTCCTGGTGTCAGTCCTTGCAGGGATACATAAGCAGTGTTAAGGGACCTGTTGCATTATTAATGAAACCTGTGCCTTTGGATTGCTAGACTTTAGATTTTGAAGGTTAGACAGAATACAGGCCAAGGATGTGGATATTAAGACTCTTTATTCATCTGATTACTCTGCAGTAATGTCATTTGGGAATTGCAAAGCATTTCCTTCCTGTGGAGATAATATTGGTAATATTGACTTGCAGATGCAACAGGGAGCTACAGGGTCTCAGCTCGAGCTAGCTAGAGCAAATGCCAGTGGGCAGTAGTTACTACTTCACTTTGAAGACAAAGCTTGGCAATATAACACTTGCTAGTATTGTGACAAAATTTTGTGGAGAATAATATGCCTAATTTTTTCATTGTTATCTTGTTGCTTGAGAATATTCAAACCACTTCCAGCATAGTAATGTTCACACTGTACTTGCTTTATAATCACAAAACCAGTATTTTACATTCCATGCCTTCACTGAGAAGAACGCGAGGTGCTATGGTTTGGAGGCTTCTATTTCATGGTTGGGTACATTTTCAACTTCATTACAGTTAGGTGCACATTTTTGGAAGTGAATGACTCTCCTTGGCTTTTGGTTTGATGTTACAGATAGATGTGATCCTTTCCTTTGACACACAGAGGCTTAAAGGCCAATGTGATTTGTTTATGATGTCAGTTATGGGATAAAAACCAGCAAATGGTACACATCTAATAGCAGTGCTGCTTTCCCTGATCAGAAACTTGCAGAAAAACTGTGTTCTTTTGCTTTAAAAATAACCAGAAAGTCTCCCTGCAGATGGACCAATATGTCTGGAAGTTGTTGCACACATTTTTAGCCATAGGCAACATAACGCCCTTAACAAGAAGAGATGCTCTATTTTAATGACTATAACATGCTTAGGAAATGTTTCTCTACCTTCTCCTCGCTATATTTGAATGCATGCTTTTCCAGCTTCTGCTCAACCTATGGCTTTGGCTCTTGCGCTGGCAATAAGCTGCTTTTGGACTCCTGAAAGAGAACTGTCTGTTCCTTACCAATGCTGAGCTATTTCTCATGTTTGCCTCATATTATTTTTCCCCTCCCTTCTTCCTCTTTTTCCTCTGTTTCTTTAAAAAAAAAAAAAAAAAAAAAAAGTAGAAAATTTTCAACAAACCAGATGTGCTTTGCAAAGCCTATAACATCTTCCATTCTCAGTGGTCTCTCTGTGTTTGTTGAATCACAAACTTTTTTTTCTTTTTTTTTTTTAACCATGGAAACATACTATAACTAGCCAATTAAAGGGAGAGACTAAAACATCTGATTATCCTCTTCTTTCTTCATTTCTCAAAGCAAAGCAAATAATAAAAAGAAAAAAGTAGTGGGAAAGGGAGGGCTTTTAAAAACATCTAAAGGGGCCCAGGAAGAATTCGTCTGGTTCACAGATTTATTAATAATAATGAAGTCCTAGTTTTAACAGCTGGAGTTGGATATCTTTCTAAATATAGATGTGGCTAATTGATTGCCATGAGTTAATCGGAGCCATGTTTCCTCAGCTGGCATTTAAAACAATACAAATTATCTTTTCAAACCTGGGAAGCTTTTATTTTTGGAATATTGTGTACAGGCAAAAATCATTTCAGTATTGAAGTTTTGGAAACCCTCCATTACAAGGTGTGGTACTGGCCTTCTCTATGGAGGATATTTATCACAATCCCACACTTTTGGTTTGTTTTTTTTTTTGGCTTTCTTTCTGAAACAGGATTATTTACTGCTAGTGGTCATGGGGAAGAAGTGATATTTTAAACTTAAAGGGCCAAATTGTCAGATGGAGACATCCGTGTTTGCAGCGGAAGCTTTGTAACTGTACTTCATGCAGTAAACAGATGGCGGAGTGAAGAAGTGATTGAAAACTTAGACCTACTTTTTAAATAGGCTCCCCGGCACAGCTGGTTCTTGTTCTTTTTGTGTTCTTCTCACTTTCAATACCACTTTATAAAGGAATATATAGATTAGATCAAGGGATAATGCTTTTTGCCATTTCCCATAAACTGGAAGTTGTGGGCAGGAGAAAGTGAAATTCTTTTCACCAGTTTTTACATGTTTTAGCAGACAAAAAGCTGACTTTCTCATTTCAGGAAAAAAAAAAAGTTGATTTTTTTTTTTTTTTTGTGTGTGTGTGTGAAAATTCTTCTCTTAGTTTCCTGTGGGGAAGCAAAGATGTCCAAGGGGAGTAACAGTGTCTTCCCATTGTGTGAATTTTATTTTCTTACTTGAATATAGTGACATTTGCCCTACATGAAACTTTACAGTATCCTTGAATGCTGACAGATACGGACATAACTATTGCTTTATAACTCTTCTACTTTGTGTGAGGTTTATAACAAACCCATTTGTGAAGTGTTCTGGATCCTCCTAGAAGAGCTGTCAGCTTAGTAAGGTAGTATCATTCCTATATAGTTGGTAGTCATGTCGTAGCTGCATGACTCCAAAGGGGGTTGGGGTTTCATTTTGAAAATCAAGCCTATGTTGCTCTACAGAGGCACAAGGGAAGTTTCAGTTCAGGCAGCGCTGATGGGGGGGGTAGGAAAAGTGTCCATCTCCAGATTTTCTCATGACATCTACTGTGAGTCAGAGTGTTTATATTTATCATGGGAGAGACTTGAATTCGGAATCTGCACGTGCATTTAATAAGCTTAGCACATGTAGTAACTGTTTTGAAGAGCAGCAAGGAGGTGAAAGCCAAAATCCGTTCAAGAAAATAGCCATTAATGGCAGAATGTTATGAAAATAATGAAATACTGCACTCTGAATGCCATTTACTGTGCTCTTCAGTCATTCGTTTTTAGAGACTGGTGTTTTCTGTCAGACTCTGAGCCGGTGGATAAGGAAGAGTTTGGGTCAGAGACTGAGGAAGTCAGGGCAAGGTACGTTTATGGGCAGGCACTACAGCCTGCTGTCAGAAACAACCATTTGGTACATAAATTGTGTAGCTCCTGTGTGTAGAACTGCAGATTCAGGGCAAGATGGAACATAACATATCAGAAATGTCTATAGTGCTTGTATCCAGATTATAATGTAGGTACTTCCAGAGTTACCATTCAACTCCTGGGAGAATCCTTTTACAGATCTGAAGTTGCAAAGAGAGCTAGGCACAGTCCTGCCTGAGATTAGTGGGTCTCTTTCTATTAACTAATCTGCATCTGCCCTATACAGGAGAGCAGAATTTTATCTGAACTGCCTTGGTACAGATTGGAGTCTTTGCAACAGCAAACTCAGGATTGTTGTCTGGGGAAGACGGTTCATGTTGCATGATATAATTCGTTTTTGCATTGGCTTCTCCACTGATAGTGGACAGCACAGACAGTGGGAAATTTTTGTTGTAGCTTTTTTTTCCTCCTCCTCACAGAACCCCATTTCCAGTGCTCCTCTGCCACTGTTTAACATTTCAGTGGCAAGCAGAGCCAAGAGTTTGCACACTGCTGTCCTGCTTTTCCTCTCCTTGATGAAATAGCTTTTTAAAATAAACAACTGTCTAAGCGATTTGCTTTGGCAAAGGGATAAATTCAGTGGAAAGTTTGGCAGAGGGAGCAGAGCTGGCACTGAGCTTACAGACCTGTTATATCATGGAGCTTGGGGTCCCTAATGGTGTGGAAATGAATTTTTTAATGAAAAAAAGATATACCATCCTTTATTACATGAAACTGAAACAATTTTCCATCTTGCTTTTGTATGCCATCTGTCCCCAAATGACTTATGGAATAAGCAAGTTTCAAACTCTGCTCAATGATATTATAGCACATCACAGAATTCTGGGAATCATAGAATAATAGAATGGCATATGTCGAAAAGGACCTTAAAGATCATCAAGCTCCAGCCTCCTGCCATGGGCAGGGTTGCCACCCATCAGCTCAGGTGGTCTTGGGCTCCATTCTATTCTGACCTTGAACACCTCCAGAGATGGGGCAAGTGTTGTGCATGAGGACTGCACTACCTATTTTGCAGACTATGCAGTGTTATACAGGGAGGCATTCTGCACCTGGAGCAGCTGAATGACTCATGTAGGATCACACAAAATTTGTGGCAGTCAGCAGAAAAGTGTGCTGAGGCTCAGAACTGCTAAGGTTGCTCAATACTGCTCTGCCTGGAGCACCCTGAGCCAGGAGGGCAGCTGTTAGGTACTGTGCAGCACACTGACCCTCATCCTGCACTGATACTTTGACAGAGCACACGTGATGGAAGGAACACAAGGAGGAATAAAAGCAGAGCGGTCTGTCGTAGACACTTTATATTCATGAGTTTCTCTGGAGGACTCCTAGGTTGTTTGGTCCTTCCAGCACATCAATACTTTTCCTCCTTTCTGTGGCAGGGAGGACACAATGTCAAAAGCCCCTCTGTGGCAAGAATTAGCTGGCGCTGGCAGATGGTGCCAGACTACGTGCGGAACATTTGCAGACGACACCACCCTCTAATGGAGACTTCCATATATGTAGCATCCAAGATCCTCAGACAATGACCCTCTCCTCAGTCTCCTAACTTAAAAGACTAGGAAACCCCTGTGGGGCTAATAAGCCTTCCTCCTAGCTGCTAACTCCAATTGTTGCTCGTAATTTGAATTTGTCCTTTTATTTTTTTTTTCTTTCAGTTTTCATAGGGATTAACCACAAGTTAAGTGAGAAAGGATTCCAGATAGCACACCTACTGTGACCTCTGTGTGCTCAGGCAGCTGAGGCAGTATATTTAAGTAGACATATATTGAAAGAATATAGAGAGGAAGACAGAGGTAGTAGGTGTGTACACATGTATATATATATCTTCAGAGGTTTCAGTGAACAGATTTAAACAGAGAAGTAGTCTGTTGCTATTTCCATATCCTGAAATCCCTCCATGACTTGCTGCTGCTGTAGTGCTTCCTTCAACTCCTGCCATGTTTGGTAGCTCAAAGCAACTTGCATTCCTTCCAATGCTTTTTTTTTTTTTTTTTTTTCCCCCCAGATACTTTGAGTTTCTTTGTTTGTTTCTGGCTGAGAACACAGCCTTTATAAAGAAAAAAAAAAAAAAAAAAAAGCTTCAAACTGCTTTGTGGGCCTGGCAGTGAAAGCAGTGGAGGGGAGATGCTGGATATCTCAGGCTGTGCCAGAAGGAAGCTGCTTTCCTTGGAGATTTCTTCCCCCTGCAGTTAACTGGGAGACATTGTTTGTGCTTTACCTGGTACGGAGCCAGAGGGTTTCATAAGTCCTGCTTCCAAATTCATTTTATGCTTGGGATCTGAGCCTGGACTGTTCTTATTCTTTTCCATTCTGCAAGAGCACCTAAGGAAAGGGAAGCTGGGCTGTCGTGGTATGAACTGAATAGACACAGAAGATTATTGGAAACCAGTCCATTGCTTGGGAGAGACTGGTTTTGTTTTGGTGAGCAGGGATGTCTGTGAGGATGCTGTGTTTTTCAGTGCTGGTGCATGAAGGTGCTAGGGGAACTGCACATCGGGGCAGCGTTAGAATCAGGAGTGTATCTCTAGTTCTGTCAGTTGCAGTGCAAAGGTGTATGAGAGAGGGTGGTTGGACAGTGATGCAGTTTTGGGATGTGTATGGCTATATAAGAGTAGATATGGGCATACGTGCTGTATGCAGACTATCTGTGCATGCAGTTGTTACATCTGGGTGAGTACAGGGACATGTTTGTGAGTATGAGGGAGCAAAGAAGAGAGTACAAGTACTGCAGGACTTGTGTCCAAGAGCCAGGGTTGCTGCGAATTTACCATACCCAGATCAGGACAGCCCTGTGACTGAAGTCCTGCCAGTTGGCTCTCTCCACGTGTCCTGCAATCTCAACATTTCCCTATTAAAATAAAAGCCATTTGTGATGTATTCACTCTTTTAAGTTTGCCCTGCAGCCCTGGCTGCTTTCCTTGTCCCTCTCTCATGCTGTGTCTGTCCATAGTCTCCTCTCTCCTAGGCAACACTGACTCAGGATTCCAGAGTGATGGATGACATAGTAAAAGGCTCCTGAGAGGATATCTATCCTGAGAGGATAGGCTACAACGTTATTATACAAAATCTCTAAATCTGGCCCTTTTAAAAGTGAAATTGAGGGGGAAAGAGAAGGTGGAAGGGCTAGATTGGCTAGGATGAACTAGAATTACTTGTTTGGTAGTTGTTCCCCAACTAGCTTGTTGCCTTTCATGCCCCTGCTGACCCACAGCTGCAGCTGAGATGTGGCCAGATGGTTGCTCTCTAAAATAGCTCCATCAGCCTCAGACATTGAATACTTTTTTCTAATGTGAGTGGATGGATAGTGCTCCCCACTACCATTGTCCTGTGTTGCCCAAAGAATGACCAAGAGAGCAGATTCTCCAGGACACAGGCACCTGCCGTAATAGAGGCACTTTGGTTACTGCATGGGGAGGCAGTTTCTTCTCTGCACGTGAACACTCAGGGGGTACTGAATTACATGTGTAGTTATGCATAAGCTTTCCTCGCTGTCTTCAGTGGATTGCCTGCCTAATTGTTGCTTTTGTGTTTTCTGCCCCTTTGACAGTATGCCAAGGCACTGAAGCATTTTGGAGAAAATGAGGGCAAGATGCAGCCAGATGAATTTTTTGGCATCTTTGACACTTTCTTACAGTCATTTGCAGAGGCAAAGCAAGATCTGGAGAATATGAGGAAGAAAAAGGAAGAAGAGGAGCGCAGGGCACGCATGGAAGCCATGGTGAGAACTTGGGCAAAAGAAGGCGTTTTACTTCATCATCTGTTCATTTCTCAGAGAGAAACGTTGACAAAGGCAGTTCAAGTGCTGATGCCCTGTCACTGTTTTATGTCCTTTCCTTTGCCACCTCTTTGTCATCTTTCTCTTCACAAATGATGGCATTTTTCCTGGAGGCTGTCAAAAAAGAATACTTGCAGTTTGGCTTCTAAATCTCTCTTCTTTTGAGTTCAAATATCCAAATCTAGTCCTGTTTTTTCTGTCAAGGTACTTTGCAAGATGGTGCTGTCCCTTCATGGAGCTAGTCTGCCTGCTTTCAGACTGCTTGCTCTGTGTAAAAGTTCTTGGAGTGAGGTCCTGCCAGCTGGGCAGCTTCCACTCAGACTGTATGATCATCTGCTGTGTTCTTGTTCCCTGACAGTGTACTGTGACACAGTAAATGCCCTACTGTAGTCTGCACTGGCAGCTTTAATGCCTTGATTACAGAGGCTGTGTTAGACCTTGATGAGGCAAGTGAGCTTTTCTGCATTGTTAATTTTGCTCTTGGAGACCAATGTGTATAACCCCAAGGGTTCATGTGAACCAGCCTCCCCTTCTAATCTCAGGCTTTCCTGAAAGTGAGAACAGCCCAGCTTTTCCCTTGTCCTTCCACCCTGCCAACAGTTTAACCTCGGCTGTTGCCTGGCTCCTAACTGAAGGCAATTGCTACTTGTGAAGTTTGCTTTGCCAAAAGAACCCTTTTACTCCTTTCAGAAGAGGAAAGAGGTAGAACTCTAGGACGCCAGCAGACTTCTTGGAACTGTTGGACACAGAGATAAAAGGCCAAGATTTAGTCTCAAGTTTCCTCTCAGCCAGCAGAGAAAGTGTAGGAGCCCCCTGTTAAAGCTCTAAGAAGCTTCAGTAGGCCTGATGTACTGAGAGGTTGCTGTTTGCTTATGAGAAGAATTCTCCTGCAACATGGGACTACTGCAAGGTGAGCCACCTGCATCCTGGGAGCCATAGCTGTGCCTTAGTACTTCCACTGATCTTGGAGCTGAGCAGTGTGTAGGATAATTGAGCTCCCTGGTGAAATGGTAAAATCAGCAGTCCTGTTTCATTGCTGTTTCTATTTATAATCACTTTCTCTTTCTGGACTCAAGGCAATATTCTTTCTTTTCCCCATCTCCACAACATGCTACACTATTTTTCTTGTCTAGTATGTTTAGCTTGTGGCCATCTGATGAATTCCACTTCTTATTTTTCTCCTTCTGAAGGAACATGACCTTTCTGCCTGTTTGAATATGACTACCTATGCCCTACAAGCAAAGCTGTTTATGATTCTAGTGGTGACTGGTTTGTGCAGAAGCATCCAGACTAACTTTAAACTCACCAGGTTAGATAACGTGAGCACAGCTGGTACTCTTCGCCCTGGGGTGGTAATGCTTTGTGAGGCAAGCAGATGATGCTGCTCATTCCTCACCTCTTGCACTCTGGGCTCACCTGAGCAAGAGTAAGGAAGCGCAGTATGGTCTCTGTTGCCCTTGGAACACATGGCGGCCTTACGGGTAGGATCCTGATCCTTTTATTTCCAAACAGTACTAACACATTTTAGATGCTCCATACCACAATGTCTGTAGTGATCTGGCATCTCGGTCAGTGAATCCTAAAGACCTGTCTCTTTCTCCACAGCTGAAAGAGCAGAGGGAAAAAGAGAGGCGTCAAAAGAAAGCAAAAGCAGGAAGCATTTCTGAAGAGACTGGGGAGTTTGATGACCTGGTGTCAGCATTGAGGTCAGGAGAAGTCTTTGACAAGGACTTATCCAAACTCAAGCGTAATCGCAAGCGTTCGGGGAACCAAGGCTTAGAAACAAGCCGGGAGCGGGTGGTGACAAAACTAAATTATTAATTACAAGAGAAAGAAAAATAATCAACCAAAATAAGTGAAGAAAAAGAGCAGAACAAGGAAGATGAATGTGTGCAATGGCGCCTGGCTGACAGCTGCCCCAAAGGATTTCTTCGGTCTGTGGGTAGAGACATTACCTTTCCATTGATCAGCTTTCCTCTCATCCCTCCTCTGCGCTCCAAATTTGAACCATTATAAAAGTGCCTCTGTGGAGCCAGCAGGGTCTGCGACTGGGTCGTGCAGACCTGACAGATTTGCTTCTGGGAGTTGATTGTGTCATGAAAGGCCTCATGATGATGACAGAAAGTACTGGGCCTTGCAGACAGCCTTGTGGCTGGAGAAGGATAATTTTCTGTGTGCCAAAGTGAAAATGAACTATAATCTCCATCTTGCTGATAATAAGCAAGACTAATTTCAGAACAGTTTGGTAAATACCTGTTGCTTCTTCAGTAGCTATACTGGCCTTCAGGGTCTTGTCAAGATGTAGTTCTTGAGGTTACAAGGTCCCTCCCAGAATTGGATTTTATAAGCCATTAATCAGCATTTGAAAAATGCTTTTGATCTCATATTCTGTATAGTGTTTTTGTATGGCCTATACTGTCCAAAAGCAAGTGATACTCAGAAGGAAGTTGGAACAAAATGGAATTCGAAAATCAGGATTGACATAAAATACTTTGCCAAAGTCTTTTGGATTCTGCTTTTCTATAAACAGTTTTCTGGAATATATTGATGGTTGAGCCTCAAAGTTCTGAAATTCATCTACTAGGAAAGAAGTCGTGGCTTTTGTTTAGAAAACTGTGCCACTAACAGGTTGGGATTTCACCTGGATGGATGTGGAGCCTGTTGTAATTGCTGGAGTGTGGGAAGGAAAAAGCTGAACATTTCTTATCCATGTGTGCAAGATTCCTTAGTGCAGCCTGATGGAAATTGGAAGCTCCTGAGTATCATTCACAGGTCACAAGCGGGCAAAAAGCAAATGGGACTGCAAGCTGCAAGAAGTAAGACTTCTTTTCCACTTGATACAGGCTGCAACTGCTGTGGGAATGGACTGGTCTTTCTGCATAGCAGGATGATTTATTGCATGCACCCCAATCCTATCTAGGGTAATCACAGTTCAGTAAGATATCAGTGATGTCAAAGGAGAGCTGTACAGGCCACAGCCTTTTTCATTTAGAAGGGATTACTTAGCATGAACCAATGGAAGGTTCCATAAGGAAAATGGAGATTTTTTTTTTCCAGGAGGACACAAAGTCGTGTAAGTGAAGCAGGCTTTGGAAACGGGTTAATTCATAAGAAAAAAAGAAATTTGCGTTTACACTGCACCTACAAAGCACACAGTGAAAAAGCAGATAACCCCAAGAAGATGCTTGAATTCTAAATTTGATTTATCTTCATGGCTCTTGGAAGGGGATTCAATTCTGTGAGGTTCCCATGACCCTTTTTTTGTCTTTTTTTTTTTTCTTCAATCTTGTCATCCCTTTTGATTATCAACTCTGGAGAGGGAAAAATGAAAATAAATAAATTGTGATGGATTCTTCTTCTTAGACAAGAAGGAAACAGCATTTGAGAAGAGAGGCCTACATTTACAAACTATATATCAACAGTAAACATCACAAAGTGTCAAGGAATCCCAGGGAAATGGAAAAAGCTCCATTAGTCACTTTAGTATTTTGGTTCTGTTTCCCTATGAATGTCACTTAACCTCAGGCTCAGCACTGAGTCTGCAGAATAGAACTTCTGCCATACACGCTGCCTGATCAGTATTACACACTACCAATATTGGAGAAGCCAACAGCGGTGGTTTTCCGAACACTAAAATAATTATGTAAACTATGGAAAGAAGAAAAAATTTAGAATTGTTAAACTCTAATGTTCCACTGTTTACTGAATTTTGAGACTCCCACCCTACAGTTTCCCTATTTACAACATTCCAGACTGCCGCGCCTCTGTATAACACTCATCGTAAAGAGCTGGTATCTTACAAGAGCTGGGTGCATTCTCCTCCCTTATTATCCCATCGCCCTTCTGGGATTAGCTATTAACAGCAATATCCATTGCAGCAGACACAAGCACCTTGTAGAAGAAAGACTGTATTTCATAAAGGTTTTTGGAAGTTTAACTCTCACTTTTATAAGCATTTTTATTTTAAATTACAAAATGGATTTTTAGAAATGTCTCTTGTAATTTATATTAACAAGCTCCTTGCTGCTCCCCAAAGTAGACATGCCATATCTCAGCCCTTTTTTTGTTTGTCTTGTTTTGAAGCATGCCATATAATCTATGCCACATAAGCCATATGAGAGGTGGTAATATGTGCCAAATTGGTATACAGTGGAGTTTAGATTTGGATAATCCCTGAATTCCAAAGATGATACTTTCAGGGATTAGAACATTGTAGATTTCCCCCCTCTTTGTTCTCCTTGGTTTTAGGACTCACTCAGAAGTTCAAATGTAGTGCCAGTGCCAAGGTCAGCTCTGGTGCAAGAAGATGTGACCTGTGGCTCTGTCCAACTTATGGCTGCTTGCTTGCTCCCCAGGTACTTGTTCAGTGTGGCAGACTGTCAGCAAGGCAGTTCTGTTATAGAAGAAACACCTCAGGGCAAAACCCTTGAATATAAATACAGCATTCCCCACCCCAGTATTTTTCAAACCAGGTTCACGGTGTACTTTTTGAAACTGAAGTCACTTTGCCAGGCCATAAATGTAGCAAAAGCAGAGAGAGTGATAATCTCCCTGTCCATTTGTGTACACAGTTCAGCCGTGATATGAAAAGCTATATGATGGTACGCAGTGCTCCAGTCACAGTGACAGTCAGAGAAAGCTGCTGTAGCCTTGCCACCCCCTCGATATATACACAAGTAATAAGAGACTATGCAACTCCCATAAATCAGCTGTGAGATACATTACTGGAAGTGAAAGAAAACCCAGAGTCATGCCCCCGGTTCATTGCAGCTCAACTTTCTTAGCACTCAAGGGCCCCAGACTTTTGTTTTGAATCAGTGGTGGTGGCTGAAGATTTCTTTCAGCATGCTGAATGGTCTCCCCTGGCTGTTCACTGCTTGGTGAATGTTCATGAAAAGCATTGGGGAAAAGCTTGGTTACTCACTGAGGCAAGCAGTGATTTCATCTAGGTGGTGACAAGCAGACAGTCCCATTAATACTTCTGCTCTAAGAGATGAGGCTGGCCACAGTAGATAAGGATGTAGTTGGATCTGCTCTAGGACCCAACTTCAGATTTTTGCAAAGCCAAGTTCATCCCTGCTTGGAGTCTCTGGCATGCTGCGAGTGCAGCTATGCTCTGTTCCTCATGTGCAGTTTTGATTGAGTTGCTAAGTGCCAAAAAAGGTGGGAAAATCTAATCCTTGTCCTCTAGTGCCTCTGTAGGCTGGGTGGGCATTGCAAGCAGTCATGAGGCATTACATTAAGGCAAAACTTCTTTATCGTATTCTGAGGGACAGAGAAGAACTAAGGTCTGCTGCTGTCCCTGCAGCTGTGCTTAGCACCAGCATTTTAAGTAAAAGAGGAGGAAATATGAAAAAGTTTATAATTGAGGGCTTGTTCTACTTTTTACTTTTCCTAGAGAAATGTAGTTGTTGCTAATTTTATGATGAAGTTCTTCACACCTAGAAGAGGAGGTACTTTCTAATTCTCCAAACCTTGTCTGTAGAGATCTAATGCTTCTTCACTTACTTATGTGTCTTTGCATTGCTCTTAAGCAGATTGCATTAGGATGACCCCTGAAAAGACTGCAGAACTTCCCCCCACACACCCCACTCCCTTTGCTCTTTGTCATTCTTCTCAGTTGTCCGTAAGTCTCTGAAAATGCTACAAAGTGAAGTGACTTCAGGGCAGCAAGGCCCTTCCATGCTTTGCAGCACAGCTATGGTCCGGGCACTGGTTCCCTACAAGAGCAGAAGTAGGACTAATATTCAGGGATGAGAGAATCTCCACTGGAGAGACAGCTTGGGCATCCTTCAGAAGCATTTCTGTAATGTGTTCACAATGTTTGAGGAAGGGAAAGGCATCGTGAGGGGCCCTGATGGAAGGCTGTGGAGCGGGTGTTTCTGTAATGGTCAGCTCCATTGGCTGCATCTTCCCTCTTTTTTAGGAAAGCTCGCACTCTGAGCTGGGTTGTACGGGAGAAGCTTGTGTCAGGAGTTTCCTTGAGGGGAAAGGAAATCAGTTGTACAGTTGATGATGTACATGATATATGCAGTTTTGTTTCTGGGTTGGTTGTTTTGTGTTTGTTGTTTTTGTTTTTTTTTTTCTTTTTTTGTTTGGGGGTTAAATGATTTTTTTTTTTTTTTTAATGGTTTTAGGAATCTCTAAGGGGAACCTGTAAATCTGACACCTCTATTTATTTTGCCTTATTTTAGTTTGCTATGTTTGTATGTATACACTGCATTACAGCAAAGACTCTTGAGACCGTGCGAGGGCATTACACCAGCTAGACAGCCGGCATGGCCATTCTGCAGCAAGCTGAGCAGGGAATGGGGTGGTGTGGGAGCAGCTTTGGTGTGGGAAGGGAGGCAAGGAAGAACTTCACTTTTGCTTTCATAGGAATCACTCTGCCCTAATAATCATTGACTTGGAAAAGCATGTCTTTTAAAGCATGTGGTGAATTAATGCAAGTAGGTTATTTCAGAATACTTTCTAAAAACAACCATTTTCTTGTCATGAATCGTGGTGGGAATATTGAGAAGAGTTAAGCTACACAAATTTGCTAACTCAAATTTCAACCTCCAACTCAAATTCTGCATGTAATGCCAGAGAAGCTGGGTGAAATAGGTGTACAAGTATGGATTATACCCTTACCAGAGTTTACATGTTGGTGAGACAAACTGTGACAAGCCAAGGAAGAAAGGATTCCCTCTGATTTCGCTCTCCACTCTACTTCCTCAGAGTATCCGGGTAAGCAATGTTTTTTGGCTGTTTGGTTTTCTCTCTGTGGAGTCTCTAGCAATAACACATGTTTAGCTACAGCTCTTTGGCTTCTGTACCGAACTAGGAAGATTTCTGGTTGTCTGCCATTCAAACACTTAGCTGCTGTTGGCCACTCTTACTTTCCTTATCAAAGGTGGAAAAGGCCATCTTGAGTAACATAATTTGGCCAACTGAAAATATAGGTATAGATATTAAAGCTATTTACTGCTCTGAGTAGTTTGGATGAGCAGACTCTCCTAAAGCTGGCCAGATTATGCTGAGAAGGATGTCATTAGATTAAAAAGCTGTTATGGCACCTCATTTTGAGTCTGGATGCTTAACAGATATTCTAAACCAGTCTTCTGATACTGGTGTTAATGTGGAATAGATCCAGTATACCCAGTACAGTGTTTAACACCAACATTATTTAAAGCAACATCTGGATCAGAACTCCCCTTGTAAACAGCTTTAGCTGTTGAGAAGATGTTCTACAGAGCTTTCAAAGGGCTTGGTCCTTTCAGCTGTTCAACAGTTGGAGCTCTCACTCAGCTTGATCTAGAAAAGCCTCTATGACAGGCTACTGACAACCCACCCCCTCTACACTGCTTACCATCTTCAGTCTTGCCCCTAAACACTCTTTTCAAAAACCTTTGCTGTTTTAGGATTGTAGGAGGACATCAGGTACCTGAGCCACGCTCAATGCTTCTCCCTTCTAAACTGTATTCAGCCATTCTCCTCCTCTGCCAGCCTGCTCAGTTTGAAACTTCCAGATCATTTTTGGAGGTGTCCCTGCCTGCCGAGCTGGAAAGTATAGTGCTGCTTACTGATGTGGGAGGTTGTGTGCTGCTGTAATGCCTTGGCGTATCCTCATTTCTTAGTCAGTTTAAGACTATAAGTGAATTAAATGTACAAATCCTGTAGTGTCCTTTTTATCTGTATCTTTTTATAAGAATATACTGTAATACTAAAAAACAAAAGCAAAAAAATTAAAGATATATTGCCCCCACTGCGTCTCAGTAAATTTATTTGTAGTTGTATTTTCTGTGCTTTTGCTGGACAGCGTTACAGGTGAGTTGGAGTCTTAGTGCACTGTTTTTCTTGGCTCTGGGTCTTTCATTTTGATGGAGAGCACGTAGTTCTTCAGTGATGCAGTCACTGCAGAGCTGGTGAGAAACTTCAGAGATAGTTCTGGCAGGAAGGTAGAAGAGCATAGGGAACACTGGAGTTCACTTAAAGAACAAAAAAACCCACCACATCAATTTTGCTATCTCAGAGCTCGTAATCCACATGTGGACACACTCATACAACAGCATGTAAGGCTGCAGTGCTGGCCATAAACTTGCTTATCTGAGCAGCATCCTCAGAGGAAGAGTGTGAGTGAGAGGAGAAGAGGGTAAGAAAGGATGGCTTCAAAGGAAGGAGTTCAATAAGGCTAGATGAAAGGAATCCAGGAAAGCCAGCTTCAGGGACGTGGGAGGTGAGAGGGAGAGAAGTTGGGTACAGCACAGCGGGGCAAGCAGGAGGTATGTGAGGGCTGGGGCTAATTTGTGTGCACTTGAATAGTGGGTGAATCAAGGGACAAGCTAAAGAATTCCTTGGAGCTCAAGGGCAGAATGTTGTTTTTACTTTAGACACTCAGCATGCAGCTGTTTCACTTACACATTAATCTCCTTGTCTCTGATAACATAAATTGGTCACTGACAACATTCCTCCTTAAGCCACAAATTTTCATGGTTATCTGCTATCATGAAAGTGTGATGTTCTAACTGTGAGCTCTGGCAAATCTCATGCCTAGCTTAGATCAGGCTGCGCAGTATGTTTCTGCAGTACATGGGATCTCAAAGCCCCAGCTCTTGGTTGTGGCTCTCAGGTGGGAAGGACCATGGCAACGAGCAAAAGCAAATAGTGTATAATTGCTTGCACAGGTTGAGGGTGAATAGGCAGCAGGTGGGGCTCTGAGTGCTGTATGGACTCATTTTGTGTTGAAAGGGCTTTCAGATTCTCTGTTTTTGGTCAGATTCAGACTTGGCTGAGCCTGGCTACAAGGTTCTTGTTTTACAGATGCAAGGGAAGGCTGTTTCTGAAATCCATGTAAGATGTGAGTTTGGCAGAGGGAAGATGACAATACAGGAACCTACCTTGTCTCTTCTCTAGCAGCTGGGTTTCAGTAAAGAAGGCAAAGCCATTGCTTTTCCTGTTGTTGGAGATCAAGCCCAGCAACATTTGAATTCTAGCTGCACTGAGCAAACAAAGAGGTATCCTGGTTAAGTTATACGAAGATCTTTTTTTTCTTTTCTATTTTGACTGGTGTTGGAGAATGCAGTGAAGAGCTGCTGCTCTCCCCTACAGGGTAGCTTTGGTGCAGATGCTTCCTTTAATCTTCCCATCTGGCTTCTTGTGGCTATAGACTGCCGCTTTTCGTCACTGCTGTGTAGAAGCAAGGTAAGTGCCTTCTGGCTTTTCTTTCTGAGCAAAAATAGTGTCAGGGTTTTGCTGTCCTGAATGAGTGGCAGTGAGGAGGAGGATAAGGGGAGCTTTTCTGTCGTGCTGGGTAACTCTGAAGATCTATTATTCATTGGTTTCTCCTTTCTTTAACCTTTGGCTTCTGTTTAAACAAAGATGACTTTTATCTCTGTCATAGCAGATATAGTATCTTCTGGGAGAAATCTGCTTGGCCCTTGGGGAACTGCATTCTGTTGCCTGGTAACAAAATAATAAATTACTTTTGCCCTTTTCATCCCCCTCAGAAGTCCAAAATCTGAGTTTCAAGGTTGTTGAGCTAGATTTTGTTTATTTATTTAGTGTTTCTTTAGCTAAGGGGCTTCTTGCTGTTGTCTCTGAGACATAGTTGTTATTTATCTCTTCTTTGGTCAGACTTTCAGCAGGAGGGTCGTCTTTTATCTTTCTCTTTTTTCCTATCTCCATTGGTCTCAGTGCAGATTGGTTGGAGGAAATGAGGGTGATGCTGTTTGTAGACTGCTAAATTTTTTGTGGAAGGTGGGGTGTAATGCTCTGCTCTTCGGAACCTTAGTCTGGCAGAATGAATTTTTGTATAAGATAGAAATGTAGAGACCAATTAAGAAAGCTAAATGTCTTATTCAAATGTGCCTTCATGAGGGAAAGAAACAGAGGAGGAATAAAACAGGGTAGGATGTCAGTTTGGCATACCTGGTTTTTATCTTGATGTTTCCGGGCAAGAAGAAAAAAAAGGTATAAAAATGTATAATGAAATGCATATCAAGGTTAATTAAAGTAGTAGGGAGACTAACCAAAGTTTAGTGTGGATTTAGTTTGATTTCAAACACCAAACTATGGGTCGAGCCTATGAGAAGAAATTGTCACCTTGAGTATTCACTGTTATTTGAAAGCAGGGTGCTGAGTATGCCTTGTCTGAAGCTTATGCTTCCTCTTCCATGTGTCAGCTTCTTGCCTGGAAGGTTGGGACAGACATGTCTAATGTGTCCTCCTGGCTGCATGTGGTGGAATGAGGGTCTTTCCTGAATTCACCTGGGATCAGTGTGACTGCCCTGTCCCTCAGAGGCACTCGAGTTTCTTGAGGTATCCACAGACCCTTCACCTGGGTGAAGGTCCTCAAGGATCTCCTTCCAGTGCTGCCATTGTGCACAGAATCAGCTCTGATGCTGGATAAGTGGTTGGCAACTTGGCCTCTCAGAACTGCTGTTGCCTTTCTGGTCAATGGTTAACAGGGAGACAGAGCTAAAATATTCATCCCCACTCCCAAGTAATTCTTCTGTCTGTTTCAGAAAATGTGGTTTTATTTATTTTTATTTTTACAGTTATAAATCAAAATAGTATTGGAGTAGAATTCAGGCTTCAAAAATGATCTAGTAATAGAAATACCAATCATCCTCCCAGTGCTCCTTTGAAAGGAAAAAGCCTCTTAGAAAGGAAACACAAATAGGATTCTTCTAAAGGGTAAATTTTTGCTTTTTTAAGGACAAATATGTGTCCACCAATCTCACAGCTGAGCTCCCCTCTTTATTCCTGTGCTCAATTAATGAAGATCTTCCTAATTCAAAAGAAAAAACTCTTTCTAGCCATAATCAAAGTATGTGAAATGACATGAATGTGGTGAGTAGATCCATCTCCCTTACTGCCTCTCCCTGGGGTCTCCCGCAGTGTGTGGTCACTGGGGGTGACGAAAGAGGTGCCAGACAACCCTCCATGCCTGCTGTCAGTGCTCCTGCACCTGGGCAGCCACAAGTCTCTGCAGGACCAGAGCATACAAAAGAAGGCTACAAAGATGGCAAAGGGTCTGGAGGGCAAGACAGATGAGGAGCAGCTGAAGTCCTTGCTTTGTTCTTCCCAGAGCAGAGGAGGCAGAGGGAAGGCCTCATGGCGGCCTACAGCTTCCTTACCTCAGGAGGATTCGCTGCCCTTTCTCTGTGGCATCCTTGATATGAACATTCTTGCACACACTATGTTACTCTTGTAAAATAATGGTAACAGAACATCCCTTCTTCTGGTCTCTAGAATGTAAACTTTTACTTAAATACAGAGAAGGCCATTTCAGCAGCTCCAGAGCTGAAGCTGCCTCTGGAGCCAGCAGGGACACACAGCCTTTCACTGCAGAAGCAGCTCCAGAGCTGAAGCAGTATAACACTGGGACCTGAGCTAGCTGTGGCCTTTGGGATGCTGATTGTCTGCCAGCTCCCAGAATGTCAGTGCTGGGATGCAAAAGCAAGCATGTCTTGGACTTGCACCAGGGTCGAAGTGGGAGACTCCAGCTTGTCCCATATCTGAGATGTTGTCCTTGTGAGACAGCTGCCAGTTGCTGATCTGTTCCTAATTAATTGTCTCCCAGAGGGATGCTGACCAGCACATCCCAAACCCAAAGCAGGATGGGAGGAGGAAGGGGGCTAAATCAGATATTGAAGCAATTTCACTCTCTAATTTTTAACCCAAGCTGGCATCCTAATCCAGACAGGAAGGCAGCAGGAGTTTGGATAGGGATCAGTAGTCCTGACAGTGCGTTACAGAGCAGAATCAGTATAATTATGGGCAGATGGACATAATCACAGAAATAGCTGAGCTCTGATGAAGGGCAGGCTCTTTCCTAAGAGCTTCTTACAGGAATGATGGCCAACTCTCATTTCTCTTACTTCTGCCAGCAATTTCAATCAGCTCTGCAAGGAACTTTACTGTCACTGAATATTTCTGCCTTTTGTACTCACTGAAACTGAGGTGTCACCAGTGCAGGTGAATTTTTCTCCTTCTTAGGCAGGAAAGTGACATTTACATAAAGCAACTGGTACAAGCTGAGGGGCAGAAGCCACATCTGCTAAGAGTAACTTTGGTAATTTGATGGCAAATGTTGCTTTCTCCAGATGCATGACAGAGATGAAGAGTGCTTAGGCCTGCAGATCCATCTCCAGGTGCTCACTGCCTAGTGTACAGAGCAATGGGAAGGATGGATTGGTGTTCCCATCTGCAAACAATGACTTGAATAACTTAGCAAGCATGGTAATGTTGTTCTGGCCCAATGCTCTGTGGTCTGGTCCTCCTGGATCACAGTCCAGGCCTGTAGTGAAAGAACCGTGCTCTCCTTCCTTCCTGCCTTGGTCACAAGTGCTGTGTGATGCCAAGGGCCATCTATCTGCTCCCAGCTGAGGAGCAGAGCCTGTGCCCAGAGCAGGACATGGTGTTGAGGCCAAGGGGGTGCTGGTTTGTGTACCTGTGGATCAGGGGCTCTATGAGCATTCCAAGCATCATATTGATTCCGTTGCTGATCTGGGTCAGATTTCTCTTCTCTCACTCTATGTGAGCTCTATGGTACAGAGCAGTGAGATTTGGGGCCTATCCTCGCAGTCGCCTACTACACCCATGGCCCTCACTGACCTGCCTTTGCCATTCTCATGAACTACGCTTCCCAAACACCTGGGAAGTGCTCCTGCCCCTCACAGGGCCAGAGGCCTCAACCAGAGCCCTGCCTGTCCTTTGGAGAGCTTCAGCCACACGTGTGTGGAGACATCTTGTCTGAGGGATGAGGCTAAATGTAGGCCCCTGTAAAACCCCTGAACAGCAGCTCCACCACCAGCTGCTCCAACAGGCTGATGTACTTGTTTCCTAGTCGAGCTCCTTGCTGATGTAGACATGGCCTCTGTGCACATGTGTCAGCAGGGGAACAGGTGCCAAAAGCGTGTCAGCAGGGGAAATTCTTACTGGTGCCAGGCAAGGGTGGAGAAGCACTGGAGTTCTTCCCTTCTATAAATGGTTTTGGTGAAAACAGATTACAGCAGAGAGAGCTGGGTGAGGTTTGTGAAGAGACACGTGAGCTGGAGGAAGGTTTTGGCTAGATTAGATATAAGACAAAGACCATGAATGCAGCCTGTCCACACTAAATGTGAAAAGGCCACACACTGACATGTCAGATATCTGATGGGATGTCCTCTCTCCAGCAGCAGAGTGAGAGCATTCCTGGGGCCTTAGAGAAGCAAGTGCAATTACTCTTACTAAGGCCTTGTCCCATACTGTAGAACAGACACAGTTGCACCCCTGCTCTCATATGAAGTGACCCAAGCACCAGGGAGCTGCCACTCTTTTGGCTGAGGGCATGGGGAAAACTTGTCTGGTTCTGCAGCAGCTCAGTGGGTCTGGGGAGGCCCTGGGATGTGTGGAGACCTGCTCCTGCTGCTAGTGAAACATGGGAGTCCTTCCTTGCTTGCTCCTTATCCAGCCAGCTGGGTTTAATTTTAGAAACACAGTACTATCTTGGGGCATCTTTTTCCACGGAATGCAAGTCTTTAAGTAAATAAATAACAGCTTTGTCAAGGTGGAATGACAGCCCATAACCACACTGCAAAACACACACCAAGTGAGCTGAGCTCTGCTCCTCTTGCATGTGGAACTACTTTGTGCAGATACAGTGGCTACTCTGCCTCTCTCTCCTCCTTCGACCCCCTTCTGAGCTGGTCTTGTGCACTGATTAAAAAGAAATAAAAACACCTTGAAATATCAGCTTTGGAGAAGTGGAAATGAAAGCCCCTCCAGCTGCTGGGGTTCAACTAGAGTTCTCTGGCAGAGGTTTGTAAAAGCTAAGGTTTACCAGTGATCAGCTAAGCGTTACTGTCGATGCCTTAGCTGTGTCTGGGACATCCCATAAGGATGTGCTCTGAGGAATCCTAAGTGAGCAGTGAGGAAAACAGCAGGCTATAAAGATGAATGCAAGAAACTTGTGTTTAAATACCCCTCCCAGTCTGGCTGGCCAAGAGTCTTCAGCACGCAGTTGTGTTGCTTATGGCTGAGTGTCCTGGGTGTGTCTCTCAAAGCTCATTCACTGGCTGGAAAATCCTGTTAAAGTCATTTTACCAGCGCAAGAGCCCGTTTGCACCGCTCAGGTTCAGCAGCTCTGAGATGCCTGCATGGCATCTGTTGCATAAGGTCTTGGTAGCCCTGCGTCTCTGAATCAGCAAGGCGAGGTCTTCTCAGGCTCCCAGTCCGAGCAAGATCTTACTGTGATGGCCTTTCTCTGGTGGACCTAAAATCTGTAAGAGGGAACAAATGGTGTCAAAATTATCCGGACTGCTGTCTGCTTGCTTTGCTGCAAGCAGAGCAGATTTCCTCCTGCTGCTGGGACAATAAGGCACTGAGAAGACAGGATGCTGTGCTTCTAAGGAAATGAGGTCAGAAAAAACCATCTTGGGTGCAGTAGGAATTGGTAGAGGCCAACTGAGTGTGTCCTCAAAGCAGAAGGAGCAGATAGACTGTGCCTAATTACAGAGGTGTGAGTGAGCTCTGGCAGAGGCCTTTGTAGCAATCGGGTTTGAAATCTGTGGCTTGGAAAAAGTATTATGTAGTATCCTCATGTCATGTGCTGACAGGATGCTTGAAGAGGCTTTATTCTGGTCTTCCCATGTCTTGTGCTTTGTCCCACAGCCCTCAGCAGGAGCATTTTTGGGAGAAATAGGGATAGGTTCTGTGTGCCTCTTTGGGTTTAGTACTTAAATGTGCGGCAAGGCCTGGGGATTGCTGGCTGCCCCTTGGGCTGGCTGGTGGCTTCCCTTCTCCAAGCGCTGCCAGAGCAGGGAGGATTTTCCATAGACGTGGTACTGCCTGCTTCTCCTCAAACTGCCTGGTTGAGCCATCTCCTCTCCTCCTTGGCCTCAGCTTGAGGCTTTCACTGGTATCACTCATTTGGAGGGATTTTTTTCCCCCTAAACTCTAGTGAAGGCCCTTTCCTGAGGGGCCAGGCGAGCTCTGCCCATGTTCCCTGTAAGCCATGGATCACAGCAGCCCTGGCAGCAACTTCTGTTTCCACTGAACCCAATTAAGATCCAGTCTTGGCAGGATGGAGCCTTTGGAACTGCCAGCTGCAAAGGAGAGATGAGGCTTTGAGGGCAGCAAAAATTGCTCCCTCCCCTCTGCTCTGCTTATTTCTTGGATTTGAGCTGAGGATGGCCCCAAGAGCCCATCTACAGAAGCCAAGTGAGCCACACAGAGCTGAAACATTCCCATTCAGCATCCAGCCTGGGGTGGGGAAGCTCAGCTCTCCATAACACGAAGGCTGTGGGTGGCAGCCTTGAGGCAGCTTCAGGGGAAAGAGGACACAACCCCATGTGCTGCCCACGATGGCAGGAATTCCAGCTCATCTGGAACTTTGCACATGGGGAGACATGAGTGATGAAATGACCCCATTAGTTAATCAGGGTGTTCCTTAAGGACTTGGAAAGTGGCGGAAGGGGTCAGGTCTGTGCAAATGAAACCCCTCTTCCTAGCTCCGAGGAACAGAAGGTGCCCACCAGCTCCTTGCCCAGTGTGAGGCCATGCAGCTCTGCTGCTGCTGCTGGAGCTATGCCACAACTTGCACCAGCTGGTAACTGGCCCAGGGCACAGCTAATGGAGCAGCTGTGGATCTGCTAGCATATGTTTTTTCCAAGCATAATATTAACACAACTTTACAGTTGCCCGACCCTCTGCTGTCTCTCCCTCTTCCTTCCCTGCCCCCTGTCACTCATGTGCACCTTGCAGCCAAGCTGTCCTTGATGTTGGAACCAGAAACTTTGCTTTTGCTGGCCTTGCATCCTTTCAGCTATGTACCCTGAAACTGTCATGGGTATAGAAGAAAGCATTTCTGTTGCATTTATTTTTGAGGCTAAGTCTGTGCAGGAAGACCTTAGTAGGAGTATAGAGGTTTTCTGGTTTTGAGCAGACTCTCCAGACGTGGGTGATGGTCCCACCATTGCAGTCAGGCTGTGATTGAGAAGCTGAGCAATGCCTGGGGTTGTCATGCAGCTCTGCTTGAAGCAGCATCTTGGGGCATCTGGCCCTTAAACTTGCACTCAGCCATACTTAACCTCTGCTATTCTGGGATCTTTCTCCTCATCAAAGGAGCAAAAAGGCTGAGCTCAAAAATAGAGGTGCTAAAGTGAAGGCTTTCTAAACATGGCACTGGTGGCACAGAAGGTGAAGCTAGCTGGATTTATGCCTCAGCTAATGCTGTATAGAATTGTGGACACCAAATGAAAATCTGCTCTTATTATGACAGAGTGCATTGAGTTCACCCAAAGCCCTTCAGGCCCAGCTTGAGAGGAAGGCTTCAGCCACTCCACCCTGTGCCTTTCCAGGGAGCGTGCCAGGCACGTCACGAGGTTTGCCATCATCATAGCTTTTATAGTGCTCCTCAGATCACTTGATTTTGAGACCTACGTTGAGGCTTTGTCCTGAAGTCTCCCAAAAAAGCTTAGTCAGCCCACTGCACCCAGCAACTCCCATTTTCACATTTGCCGAAACGCTAAGCTGCTGTTGGAATAAAGCTGTCGAAAGTGGAGGGAGGTAAACCATGTTTTCATTGAACTAATTAGCAGTCCTGTGTCCTGGCCAAAGCACACACTATGTTACAGCCATTTTTAAGCTGTTACATGCCTGCCTTACTGTTGCTGAGCCAGCCAGGAGCTGCCAGCTATGGGCCAAGGAGGGGTGGGATGGAGGGCCGGATTCTGTTCACTCAAATCCCACGTGAAGCTGAGTAACCTCAGTGACTTAGAGGAAGAATTACTGCAGGTCACCACTGGCTTAGAATAGCTAAAATTTTCTTCCCATTTTTAGTGTTCAGCTGTTGTTGCTTTTAAGGTCTGGTTTTATGTGCTTCTCATTCTGAAAGAGGTCCCTATTTTACTTACGGCCTAGCTTTTGCTAGCTTATCCTTTTAGTACTTTGCATCCAATTTTTTTCCAGGGCAGTCTCAGGGTGGGGTGACTGGCCTCAGGATGTGGCCAGGAAGGAAAGAAGCTTGCCTGCCACAAAAGACACAGGCTGGATTGGCAGGGAAAAGACAATAAAACACAGATGGGAAATTAGCTGGGACAAATGAGTTTCCAGGAGAGGATAAAAGATGTGCTGTAAGGGCAAGGAATTCTTGCTTTGTGTTCCAGTTGCATTTGGCATGTAAAGCGTTAGTGGCATGACTTGCCCTTATGGTATCTTCCAGAAAGACATGGTAGGCTCGTTGCTTTACTGCATTTTGAGCTGTCAAAAGTCTAGGACCTGTTTCCTAATCTGGAATCAGAAAGTGGATGTAAAGTACTGTGCTGTAGTCTCAGGGTAAGCAGCATTTTGAGGCTGTGCCTGATGGGAGACTTTCCAGCAGTACGGTCACAGTCTCAGCCCTCTTGCACAGTGCCTGCTGTTGGCTTCCTATGGGGCTGCACTGAGCAACAAGATACAGCAATCTGCTCCACCAATGCTACTTCCTACCGGCCTTCCAGATAGCAAACAAGGTGAGATCTCTCCTGGCATCTCAGCTGGATCAGAAAGGGAACCTCCATTACAACCTTCACTGTTCAGGAGGGATGGACTTGTATACAGGCCATTCGTGGGCGTTCATTTCAGTGTGTGGCCGCTTAGGCTAAGAAGGAAAATGGGTGAGGTGCATTTATTATAGTTATATGCATCCCCTGATATGTAATCAGAGAAGTGGGAGGCAGCAGGGTTAAAGGTGAAATGATAAATTATGTTGCCAAGCCTACAAGATCATTCTATTTAAGTACAGTCAGGTAGAGCTGAGTTTCACTCAACAACATAAAAAGAAATAGTAGCTTCCTTGCAGTAATGTTATCCTGATTGATCTCCTAATTGCTGACTAATCATGGTAACTTTCAAAGTCTGTTTTGTTGCTCACCCTGAGTTAACTGCTTATAGAAGCTGAGAACTAAAAAACCAAGCATTCCTTTCAATGAGTGAATGGGAAAAAAATGTATTCAAAACAATGTGAAACAATTACAACAAGCATTTATTAAAAACAGTGGACAAAAAAAAAAAAAGCAAGCCTTCAAAAAATATTCATCACATTGTACCATTGCCCACCCAGCACCACTGAAACATACCAGCTCATTTCTCTTGCAAAATGTTCTGTTGAAGTATGTTTCATCATCTATAAATGTGCATAGTTTTGAGACTTGACGATAGAACATGAGCATAAAGTGGCACCAAAGTACATTTGCCCAAAGCTTCTAGTCACTCTCAACCCAAGAAAGTATGTAGTGAGATGTGCGTTAAGTGGTAAGATGTGCCTGGTGATCATGCATGTGCTCTGTAGTACCTGATATGATCCTAAGTCTTTTCTGTGAGCTTTACAGCATGACAGCAAACTTCTCTGAAGCCAAAGAATCGTATGCCCCAAAGCGTCGTTTTATTACTACTGAGTATGTCTGGTTTTCTTTAATTTTTCAAGACTGGGTGAAGACAGGGATGGCAGCGTGTGCTGTGCGTGGCGGGGCTTGGGGGGGAAAGTTAAGTGCTTGTGTATGTCAGCTAACTTAGCAGGTTACATACATGCTGCTTTTTCCAGGGGATTTATTTCTACGCTGATGAGGCGAGATGATGTGCACAGCATTTCCACGTGGTCTCTCATGGTTGCAGGGTCAGCTGGAATTTTTAGTGCCTATCTGGGGAAGGTGCTCGAGTGAGATAATTCACTGCCATCCCCTGTACAATGTCAAGCTGACTTACTATTGATTTACAGACAGTTCAGTGATATTGATGGAATCAGGAGTATAACAGTGAATATAGCCCCACAAATGTTTGTAGTGTTGAGCATCTGTTATTAAGTTATGTAGACTCCCTTTGCTTATCTGAGCTTGCTCAGCAGTAGCTGTAGCTGTTCTGTGTGCCTGACCTCAATGACAATGAAAAAAAGAATCTGATTAACCTGCAATGGAAAAAGTGCTCTCTGTGTTAACTACTGTATGAAATTCGTGGTAAGTGAATACATCTGTAGTATTTCCTACCGACTCCTCATAGTAGACCTGTGCTTACTTTAAAGGAGCAGGATGTGCGTGACTGTGCTGTGTGCTTTACTGATGCTCACAGTTTAACCTTATTCCATGAGCAGCAATGGCTTGCACAGTTTAAGACAATTTTCCCAGCAGCCTCCTTAACTTAAAGCTGTCTTCAACTCTGTGCGTATTGAGAGGCAGCACCCTGAACCATATGGAGCTTCACATTAGCTATAAGTACTAGAAAACAAGTAAACCAAAGGTAAAAATATCATCTTCTGTGCATATAAACTATGTTTAAAAGGGATCCACCAAAATGAAATGCTGACTAATTTCTTTTTAGGATAGTCAGTTATCAAATCTATTCAGAGCTACATGACAATCCACTTCTGGCAACTTACATGGGACGACTTAAATACTTGCAGACTTCATGAAAACAAGTTAGAGAAAATGCAGGAAAACACTCTGGCTGAGGCAAGAGTAACAATCCCAATCCTCCAAGTAAGTGGCTGCTGGTCTTAGTCTTTCACTTGTCAGGACCATGCAGCTTGGTGGTTACTAGAAGCTGCACTGTAAAATTAAAAAAGTGTAGTCCTTTGGGGCTTGATCTGACAGCTCTTACTGAAGTCAGGGAGGGCTGAAACCTACTTCCATGCATGGCATAATTAAACTCTTACTGCAGACGTGCATGCAGACAGTGCCTCAATGTATTTGTGTGCCAAGATCAAAATGCTGGAACATGCTTCTGAAATTGTAAAAGTTACGTTTCAGATCAGCCAAATAATTTTTCCAACACCAGAAACCTGATGTTTTACACCATATTTCACAGTGTTCAAGGTAGAGAGAGCTGGGCAGCTGCAATCTCCTTTAGTTTGGAAACTGAGAGGTGGATATTTCCCACTGCAGTATCACTGAAAAGGGACAGGAGCTGCCCCTCTGACCCTGACTGTTCCACAACCACAATCTCTGACGTACGATAAATTCTCAGAGCTGTTTTCTTCTCCCTGTCACCATCTAAACTCATCTGAGGGGATGGGGGCACAGACAGAAGCAGTTCTGAAATCCTAATCCTTGACTTAAGAATAGTTGCCAAATAACAGTACTTTCAACACTCGTTTCATTTCCAGAGCTCACAGTTGCATGGTGTGATGACAGCAGCTGTGAATATTTCACAGCAAGAAGAAAAAGAAACCTTCTGTACTATAACTAGGAATCTTTGCTCAACCTCATGGTGAGGACACTAAAATGAAACTACTGGCTGAGCAGAGAAGTCTGTCCTCTAAAAAAGCCACTGACTCAGCAGCTGGCTAAGTGGCTCCTCTGTTCATTCAGAAATAAGTGACAGGGTAAGGCAAAATGAGAGTATAGTAATATACTGAGGCCTACAAGCTTACTGCTGCTGAGTGAAAACTGTTCTGTAAGAGACTGTGTTCTAGCAGTGGTTATTTAGAGGGCTGGAGGTGTCTGGATATGAAGTAGACTCTAAACTTCTAGAGAAGTCTCCTCTCTGCCCACCTGTCTTACTAAGCAACTTCACCTCCTCAATGACAATGTCATGAGTGACTGCTTTGCACATGTCATACACAGTCAGGGCAGCCAGGCTGGCAGCTGTCAGCGCTTCCATCTCCACACCTGTCTTCCCCCAGCTCTGGCAGGAGCAGCGAATCACCACTGCACATCTGGCCTCATCCAGGCTCAGGGACACCTCAACATGGCTGAGAGGGATGTTGTGACACAAAGGGATCAACTGGCTGGTCAGTTTAGCTCCCTGAATTCCTGCAATCTGTGCTACTGCCAGGACATCCCCTTTCTTCATTTGGTTCTGCCTCACCATCCCAAATGCCTTCTCACCCAGGCGAACAAAAGCAACAGCAACAGCACTTCTTCTGGAATCTGGTTTCCCTCCAACATCCACCATTGTGGCCCGTCCTTCTTCATCTGTGTGAGTCAAGTTATCAGAGGCACGACGGATCTTGATGCAAGATCCCAAATTCCTGTTAGAGAATTCAGATCCTGGACTTGCCTCTTTGGACTGACAGTCCACAGAAACTTGGCCAACAGAAGAAGGCTCAAGGCACTTTGTGTCAGATGTGGAGCTCAAGTTCTTTTGGAAGACACAGAAGCCTCTCAGCTGGGTTTGTAGAATTCCTGTCCTTAGGTACCACTGTTGCTCTGGGTGAAATCTTGGCAGGATAAGCTGTTTTGTAAGTTTATTTCTTATTAATGCTTTTCCCATTTGCTTGGGTAAATTTGCTCTCAAAGTTAGCCAATGGCTAAATGCGTGGCCCCACAGTTTTGAATATGGAGGATTCTGTAGGGCATCTTGGCATAGAGGGAATGACATCAATGCAGGCTCTGAAAAAAGAGGAGAAAATAACATGAGGATTCCTGACTAACCAGAAAGTTAAGCTAAGTCTGCAGTAGCTGAGAACACTGGTGGAACCTTGCTTGGGACCTTTTGTATTACAAAAAACTTTAGAAACCTGCAAACATCCCCTTTTCTCTTCAAGCTTTGTCTTCCCACTCACCCACTCACCAGCGTTTGCTGACTTGTTATTCTGCACACTGGGACTTAAAACACTTAATTATAAGTCTCTGACAAAAGGAAACAACTTGCTTCTAAAATGTATCAATGCTTACTGAGAAATAGCAGCCAAGAAAGCTTACAAGAACAACAGCAGGCCTAAAACAGCATCTCAGCACCCATTTGAGACTCCCAGCTGCATCTTCTTTGAAAGCTTGGCAGGGTAAGTAAAAAAAATTCTTGCACTTGGATTCTCAGCTCCTCTTTTCGAAACACCTTCTCCTAGCACAGGCAGCTACAGTTTCCCTGCTTTCATCCCCTGCACAGGAGGGTCATGCCAGCACCTGAGGACAGCAAGGACCAGAAGCACCACCTGCAATTGCACTGTCTACAGCATGCAGGGTGGCTCTGTGATGGGAACCTTCCTTATTACTGCCAGCTCTAACCACATTGCTGACAGCTGAAGTTTAAGCACTGGAAAACTCACACTCCTCTCATAGACATATTTTAAATCTACTAAGAGCTATGTTCCAAGTTGAGCTGGCATCGCTCCCAGCCCTCCTGCCCCTTTCACATTTAATCCCTGGGTTTTGGCATTTACAGAGGGATAAATGCCAAGTGTCAAGACAGAAGGAGTCTTTTTCACATAAAAGAAGAGGTTTGTATTAAGTACAGAGAAAATGGTGTAGAAGTAAGTGGCTAAGTCTTACTTTAATAAAGCCACTGATAACCACTCTTCTCCTAGAGCTCCAGTACTTTGTGAGAAATGTGGAGCACCTCGCTGAGTTACCTTTACTGCACAGATGTACAGGCACTGCCTTGACCTGTCCACATTACAACAACAGGATGGATAATGTTCTAGCTGTGTTCCTCAGCTTTTTATTAGTCTTCCTTGTCCCAGCTTCTGCTGTAACTAGAGACTGATGTATTTAGCAGCTTTCTCATCTCACCCTCCAACTGTTGATTGGAAAGTGCCCATTACTGAAGTTTAATCAACCACAGATATGTATGCTTTTTAAAATATAATCCCAATAATACTCTAAATTCAAGCAAAAGCCCTTTCAGATCCACAACTGATGGCTTATCCACCAAAATTACGATTCTTACAACTTTAATGGTAATGTCTTTACCCTTAGAGGAATGGGTTTAAGTGAACACAACTGTTTTGAAAATAATGATGCTCTGCTTTAGAAGAGCACGGAACATTATACTTAGTAAACTTTTCTTCCCCTTTCTCTTTAGCTCCTGCTGTATAATGTGAATGTGCCTTCAAAAATGCAGACTCAAATTATTCTTCTGGTTCCCCTGATTGGCTTTGAAATTAAAGCTAATCCCCTGCAGTGTCTTGTCTTCAAGAGAATCTGGACTGCAAAGGCAGACAAGTGTGAAGGCAGGTAAGCACAATTTTTTGTGGCAGTAGGGAGTAGCAAAGGGAAGTAGTGTTAGTTCAAGTAAAGTGGGAAGTAAAAATATAGCAATAGACAGCAATGCATGCAAATATCTTTGTTTTACCTTTTTTCAGTCATCTGCATTCACGCATTGCTCATGCAAATACAAAAAATGGATAATGGTTTTCCATAGCACTACACTATACAACTGAATTACTGAAACTAAATTATACAACTGAACCCATGTGACAAACTATTTCTCTTTTTGACCCTACTAATAGTGAAGTGTGGTAGAAAGTTAAGTGAGTTAGCTTCCAGCTAGCGTGGTGATGGGGGAAAAGAAAGAAGCTGGGAGACACTTAAAAGCAAGAAGAACTCTCCACTACTGAAATGAACCTGCAAAGAGAACAACCTGCCAAAAGGAGTGTTTTAGTAAGGGGAATAGCATACAAATCACATTACAGCAAAGACTCAGACAGTTATAGTGCAGAGGAGAAGCCAGGTTTGTCATACTGGGACTAGAGAAACCACTCAGTGTTTTCCAAAGCGCTCATTAAATTAATTCTAGTCATTCAGAATGCAATTCTCCATGTGCAAAGAGTGAGACTGTCTCCACTCATCTCCAGTTATGGACCCTGTACCACTGATGAAGATTCTGACATCAGTTACTATCAAAGGGAGATGGAACAGCTTGGGGAGGACCTGGACAGGATCCCTCTCTCTTTTACTGTATATCAGACAATGTGAGAGTACTTTTCAAAAGGAATTAAGATAGATCTGATCTCTACATACCAAAACATTACTATGAATGTTAACTTCAGAGTGCGGGTATTTTCAAAATCATTTTGTAAAATGATATAGGTCTCATCCAACTGTAGGAAGTTTAGTATTTTCCATCATCTTTAAAGAAAAAAATATTTTTCTCCTGTAACAAGTGAGCGTACACTTCAGGCAATAGCTCATCTTTCTCCTTTGACTGGAACACAATGAGACAGTTGCCAAATACAAAAAGAGCAAAAGCAAATTTAGCTAGTTAGTCTTGCATCACTAAAGCCATTCAATTTAAAACTCAACATGGAAAAAGACGGTCTAGCAAGGGAAAAATATTCCCAGTGAAAACAGTGACAGCATTAAGAGACTTCTGAGGAATGTATTTCTCAACAAAGGCAACAGCAGTAAAATCACTAGGGTCTTGCTTCAAAATACAGCTGTTACTGCATCACTTGTAGCAAAGCCTACAAGTTAATGCACATTACCCTTCCTTGCAAGGGAACTTGCTTTAAAAGCTGTGCTTAAGCTGCACAGCATCAATGGGAGAATGAGAGTTACTGGCCCACTCTCTTCCACCCCGCTACACTTTCCTGCCCCCCAACTGATAAGACACAACAGAACAACGCCCAACGAATGTTGCTCACAATGCTAACTCTCACAACTATTTGGTCTTTTGAAGAAAACAGGTGTAAGGTGACTGTTATGTCAGGGCCTGGACTGATGATTGAGCACCTGGTGAAGGGGATGTCTGCCCACAGGGCACAGGTGCAAGCAATTCACCTATGCTTCCCATATAATCCTGGGTCCACGCCCCAGGCTCGTTTAAGGGTCAGTCTCCAAAGAGAACATCTCTTAGATGGAGGCTGCTTCCTGAGAAGGGATGCTTTATAGCCAGACACCCTCTTCACCTGTTGGGTGAGTCAACCTTTTCTTGTATATGATTATTGATATTGTTAACGATGCTTTGCCTGGTATTGTAAAGAGCTTATCAGAAGCAGTTTCATTGCTTCTAAGGACTAGCAAGTATTCCCAAAGACTGCTATGCTACAAAATAAGGAAGTGTTGGCATGGAAGAGGCGCCACACAGAAAGATACATGAAAAAAATCTGTAAGAGAGTCCCCAGTAGTGCCTCATCGTTTGCGCAGAGATATTCAAAATGAAAGGAAAGGTAGTAAACATGTCTTCAATAGACATAAATAAAAACAAAAGCTCTTATCTGCAGGAGTGGTGAGACACCAGATTCTGCGGATTCTTCTATTAAGGTTATGCCCTGAGACTTTGCAACATTAAGAAGATATTTCAAAATAATGAAACTGCAAGTTCCAGATTCTAAAGCAAAGAACTAAGGAGCTGAGAAGCCTTGCATGTGTCATGCTGTTGCTTTTATATATTGTAGCCAAAGGAGAATTTCTCAGTTCAGGAGTAAAAATAAGTCTTGAATCCTTTATGCTTCTATTGCCATTTAGTGAGCTTCATAAAACTCATCCCTAAACTGCCTTGTTAGTTAGTATAGTATTGCTAGGCACAAAGAAGGCAGACTGGCAAGAGGAAGCTAGTGACCCCTTTGGAAAACGTAACGATTCTCAAAATTAGAGAAAATAAAAAGAGTGAGAGGAAGGGGACATAAAACCTCTCCTTCTTCTGAAATTTGGCTTAAAATACAGTTATTCTTAAAACTAAGAAACATCTTTCCCTTCCTAAACCAGAAGTGTACACAGATTCAAAATAAAAGCCCAATCCACTCTGCTCCCAAAAAGACATAAACCAAACAAAATCATGGTATGTTTATTACGTACTGATTTGTCACCCGCCAATCAGGATCATTGGACGGTTTTTCATCTGGGAAATGTTAAACATGCCTAGAAATAAAATAAGGAACACATAAAAATCCTAGCTTTTTAGGTTTTAAGTCATGCATCTGGTTCATATATATTTAGTTTTCTGCTCTTCACAGTGCAACCTGCACGCTAGGAAAACCAAAGCTCAATAAAGATCAAGGGAGCTGGAGAAAGAGGAATCTAGTATAATATTAAAAATAAAATAGCTGCCATAGTTTCCAAGCTGCTATGTATGTACAATGCTGTAGAACCTTTTCCCAGAAAACCTTCTGTAATCTGAATTACAGTCTAACTAGCACAGAATTAAAACAAGTTAGGACAATCTTATTTCTTAAGAATAGCATTTAACTTTATCAGTTGTAGGAGTAAGCTGTTAACAGCGATTCAATTCAAAGAAGTCTCATCTTCTAAATCCTCAAGGATAGTAAGAGACTAACACAAGTCAGAAGAAGAAATTATCGGGTAAATGTTGTTAATGGCAGAAATGCCTTTACTAGATGGGAAAATACCTCACTTTCTCAAATCAGAAACTCAGAAATGAATAGTCAAAAAGTAAAGGAATCAATTTTCCCTCCTACCCTTAGGTTTTCAAGGCACTATTTTGTTTGGGTCAGAGAAATGCACTTTTACAAGCAAGTCTATGGTCAGAATTACAAGCTGCTGCTTAAATTTATTTGATGTGTAACTAAAGAAGGGCAAAGCTAACTGTTAGTAAACAGGTAGAAACCTGCAAGAGAACAAGAGAACCAACATAAAGGCAATTATTCCGTGCTCATGAAGACAGTTAATATGTAAAAGGTCAGCATTCTCACATCCAGTCAGATTACCACAACATGCTGAGGCTCAGATGTGACTTAAATAGAGTTTGTGTCAATATAAATTAAAATAAAAATATATATAAAATATAAAAGATTAATACAACATGCAGATATGACTGTATTATCATGGACCTTGCATCATTACCTTATCCAGAGCGCTAGATTGGCAACATATTTTGGTGTACTCAAAAAAAAAGTCTTGTCACTTCTAGAAGCACCTTAATGAAGCAGCTGTACCAATAGCCAATCGTATTGTATTCGTATCGTATTGTAACCAATAGTACCAATCGGCTCAATTCAGCTTTAGTGCTTATTTTACAGCGAACTTTCTGGGAAAACAGGGATCCAGTACAACCCTACTGATTTCTGCTTAGCTTTCCACTTCACTGTTGCTATCATTAACAATGGTATTTGCACCTCTTTGAAGACAAAAGGCACACTGCTAGACAGTCAGAGCGCCAGATCTTGTGAAGGACTAGGAAATTCTAAATTGGCATTCAATCTTGGAGGACCTGTAGGACTGGTAAATGAAAAACTTCCTATCAAAAATGCTCTTATCAGATGGGAAACTAATGCAGCTTCATTTAAGAACCTTTTCCTTTCCTTTTTCTGGCAAGTCAATGTTTCCCACTGCAACAGAATAACACTGCCTACCCTACTGACTGCTGTTATTCCTCCAGTACAAAAAACATACCAGCATGCTGTTTCTTTTTTCTGCTCACTGCTGCTCCAATGATTTGAACCAACTCTTCCTCTGAGGCACCCGACCGTAAGTGATCTCTCAAGGACACTTCTGAACTCCCAAACAGGCACACCTAGAGTCAACCCAAGGAAACAAAAGAAGCAGGAAAGATTAAAATAGGTGATCCTCCTATCATGGACAAGGCTTGGAACAATGATAAGAGGCTTCTGTGAAGTGGAAAGTCAACTGCACAGCTGCTGCCTCAAGACAACACCATCTTATTTCACAGACTCCTACAACTCTGTCAGTCTCTGAACATGACAGCATAATGCTGTTGTAATGGTTGCCTTACAAGCCAAGCCATAAGCCAAAGCAGCTCTCCATGGTCAGCTTTAAGGAAAAGCATACCCTAATGATTATTTGCAGATAAGAGCAGCATGAGCTGAGCCTGTAAAACAAACATTTCACCATTAGTATGACTAAGTGTAACTGCTACTATCAAATATGTAACTGAATTCTGATAGGAAGATTTATGCTAGCAAGTAAGCACAATGCTTTGCTATCATTCTTAAGTCTTAACACTATGGTTCTTCCCTTTTGCTAGTCTGATGTAGGGAAGACAAGCCATGGATACATTACAGCTTACTAATGGAAGCCAACAACCATACCATGCTCTTTCTGAATTCTGGTTTTAGATGCTGAGTAATACTGAACACAAGCTCATACTGACCCTTATACAAAACCATTTAATCCCTTGGAGGATTCAATTTTTAATTAGAGTTGCAGTTACCAAACAACAGTATGGATGTGTCTTCCATAGCTTGCAAAATATGACTGTATTAAAAACACAAGTCATTCTTCTGTACAGAACACTAAACAAGTGGCTATACATCTTTGCTCAGTAATGGGTTGAATCAGAATCAATAGATGATATCTTCTAAGAGGTAGAAGGCAAAAAAAGGAAGGGAGGGGAAGGGATGGGGCAATATAACTGGAAATTTAAATGGGAATCATGAATCCCTTAACATTGCTTACCTGCTGTTTAAGATTCTTTTTGCATACTGAGGCAGCCTAGTAATTGCTTTTTGAGCTTACCATGAGAAAACTGAATTTATTTTAAGAAAGTGAGACAAAAATGCTTTGTTCATACATACAATTTATTAACTTTAAGACGTAAGTCCTTACATAAAGTCTGGTTGAACTGAGCTTGTAAGTTAAAGAAAAGTGTTGACGGGAATCTGATACTATAAAATGCAGATAAGCACGGCTACCTTTAGCTGTCCTGCTGAACAACACCAGACTGACTTCCTCAAAAAGGAAAACAGGCTCATATGAAGCTACTACAAATAACTAGTAAGCATCCATTAGATTTACATCTTTTCCTCCTTTAACTGAGAAGATTCCACGTTGGCAAATTTCCTTCAAACTGCAAATACTATGCAAAGAGCATTTCTTTGACTATCAATTCTCCTATCTTATAGTTTTTTTTAGGGCTTTGTTGTTCTCTGTCATACAGCTAAGTTTCAGTTCTATCGTTACTGCATTTCATCTTTTAACAAGTACTTCTTAGTAACTACAGAGTAAGGCGTTTTGTAGAGGTTTAGATATTGAAGAAATACAAGGTTGATGGAGATGATTTGCTTTCTCTTTCATGTATGTGCATAGACAGCCTCAAATGCTTACATAACATTTAAGCCCATTGGGCCTTCAGGCTACCTTGGTCATCTGACTTTAGACAGCAGCACAGCTGTTGTCAATATTAGGTGACAATGTATAAGTGCCAATTTTTAACTGAAAACTTTAATTTTCCCCTAGAAACTGCCAGTTTCAACGTGGCAGGAAATAGTTATTCCTCCCCTTTCTGCAGCCGCTGAGCAAATATGCAGGCTGTTCTTGAATAAGATTTCCAAGGACATCTTTGGTGAAACAGAACAGGATCCTTGTGGAATACAAAAGCCAAGCCCTAACCACTGCTTAGATACTTTTTTCCCCCATCTCAATTCAATGGGAAATCATCTGCTGGTCATATGTTTAAGATGCTGTTATGTCAAAGACTAAAATAAATATTTATATTTATAAGCCCTGAAACTGATGTTTTGCAGCTGAAATTAACTATGTTAGCAAAACAGAGAAACCAAAAAAGGTGTTACAACATTGCCCTAACAGCCCAAGAAACTTAAACAATACATACAGCAGAAAATCAAGGATAGATAATTCAGAAGTCATCTGATAGTAACTAAGCATCTTTCCATCCTACTTTTCAATCTATCTACTTTTAAGGGAAGAATTTCAATGCCAATTTAGCCTCACGAAAGCAAAGAGAATCATGTTTCCACTACCAACCTTCAGGTTCCCATCTGCTGTTATCCTCAGCCGATTGCAGGATCCACAGAAGTGCTCTGACATGGAGGTGATAAAACTAATTTGTCCCTGGAAATGTGGCACTTTGTAGCTCTACAGAAACGGAGAGGAGAAAAAAAGGAATCAATACTAAAGGTCTCATTTTAAAACCTCTGTGTGCCCAAAGACCAGAAGACACTTCATCAAAAATTTTCTTTGGTTCTAAGGTTACATAAGATAGAAAAGCAAAATTAGCTTTGTCAGAAGTTCCAGCCTCTTTTATTCCATTTGTGGAAATGCACAAATTTGTTATATGTTTGCCACTGTAGTTGACTTGCAGGTGCTGGTAGTATGAATGTTCTTAGTCAGAGAGACGTGAGATACTGATTCATGTGGGTCAGAAATTCCCCATGTTACTTTGCACACTAAAGCAAGGCTGTTATTTCCGTGAACAGCTGTTTCACCAAGTTCATTAATGTGCAGTCAGACACACAGATGTAGACTGTGAAAACTTTCAAAGTGTGAGAATATAGGATGCAAGCCTGTCGTTCTTTATATCTCACTGATGCATTTAGTAAACATACTGTGTTTCTAAAGGGAAACATTACAACCAGTGTTTTAAGTAAGTGTCAAACCACATGTGTGCAGCTTGACCAAAATTCCACAGTTACTACACTTAGTACTTCTTGCTTTTTTTTTTTTTTTTTTTTTTTTAAATATAAATGCTGAACTTACCAGACTCTGGGGATGTGGGGTAAAGGGAGATAATATATACAGTATATATGCTACATATATATTCTTTGTCTATCCCCACCTTGGCTGTGCTGGAAGCTTCACAGGGCAATTTCTCTAATTCAGGCCATCGTTGTTTAATTGTATCAAGCATTTCTTTGTAGCTTACCATCTTCTTGAAGTTCCATTTATTGCCTAAAATTAACAAAACCAGCACAACTGTAAACTGTGGGTATTATGTTTTTTAGTTAGGAAAGAACAACCTCTACATTTCGAACAGATCTCACTTTTCCCTACAGGTGTCTCAGTCCCAATTAATTCTGCTACTAATCTTTCACCAGTGTACCCACAGAAGACAGGCAAGGTGCAAATGAAATAAAATCAGGGAATTTCAAAATTCCCCAGGAGAGCTCACCAAAACTTCTGGAGAAAAGCCCAAAAAGTAAATAACCCCAACCTGATTATTCACATATATTCATGGCACACCATATACCAGGCAAAATCTCAGAGAAGGAATGGTTACCATCAAAGGGCATGTATTCTATGAACCGCACATCAAGGGGCAGATCCTTGGTGAAATCCACAAAGTTCAGCAGTTCATCCTCGTTTAATCCTCGCATCACAACACAGTTTACCTGCAGGAAAAGCAGACAATTAAAATTAGAAAGCAGAGAATGACTTCCTTACATCTTACACAAGACTTTGTAGTCCTAGTCTGTCTGTAATAAAAAGAACAACGTATTTTGAAAAAAAAGATAATTTGGCAAGACTGAAATGGCACAGCCAATCATTTCTGTCAAACTTTGGGGTCAAACAGGTTATAGTAAATGGAGTTAGGGCATGCTAGTGACCATTTGCTATAGCAGTTCCCTAGAATACTGGTTTGGGTCCAGAAACTGCAGCATAGGAAGTTCTGCACAAATGTGCACAAGAACTTCTTTACAGTGAGGGTGATGGAGCACTGGAACAGGCTGCCCAGAGAGGTCGTGGAGTCTCCTCTGGAGATGTTCAAGACCTGCCTGGACACCTACTTGTGTGACCTGGTATAGGAAACCTGCTTTGGCAGGGGGGTTGGACTCGATGATCTCTGGAGGTCCCTTCCAACCCCTACAATTCTGTGATTCTCTCTGACATTTACATAAATGATCTCACTGCAGGATTTGAAGGTATACTAAGTTTGCAAATTATTCTAAATTGAGAAGAGCTGTTGATGCAGGACAATGTTCTCAGACAGAGGGTCTGAATTTTGGCTGGTGTTTTTCAGAGTTTTATAGCCTAAACCACTTACACTTATTTGATCTTCCAAAACGCTGGTGAAACAAGGGAACAACTGCTACAGAACTGTAAACTGTAAGCTGAGTTAGGGTGAAGTTTCATATTACAGCTAAGTTGATTTACCTGCACCTCCAAAGGAAAACTCCCTTTGCCTGTCTCTAACACTGGTCCTCATCAGAGTCTGCTATGAGCAGATGAAGGAGATAAACCAGAAAAAAAAAAAGTCTTTCTGCAGGGCTGTTTTCTGCCTGTTAACTCCCTCAGCCAAGTTCATAGCTGGGTCAGACAAGTGCCAACTCAATACAGGGGGCAGGAGGAGACAAGTACAGAGCAAGACCACCCAGCAGTCTGCTGCTAGGCTATCAATATGCTTTGTGGCAGTGTGAACTATACTCTGAGCTGCACGAGGAGATATGAATTCCCCCAAATAACTCTTGATGTGACTTGCCAAAAATTATTTGAGGTTAGGACAAGAAGGGAGGGAAATAAATTCCCTAGCAGGTGAGCTGCAACTTTTATCACAAGTTATGGTAAAAAAACCGACAATGGTTAAAAGAGTAGATTCACACTTCCTTTACCTTAACAGGACGGTAACCAAGTTCAGTGGCTTTGTGGATTCCTTCCATTACCTTGTGAAAGCCTAAGATATAGAAAAGAAATTTTTATTCTTCCTGCTTACACAGGAACAGAACGTGGAAGGAGATACAGGAAAAAGATGACCATAAAAAAAAAAAAGCATACAAAACAATCCAATTCAGAAGATGTGGCTTAAGTAAGAGATGCAAGTAAAGAGATTTCAGTTCTCTCTCTCCTCTAAGGCTGCCAGCATTTGTTGCTGTTGTCAAATTAGTGAGATACAATTTTTTTTTTTAAATGGTATTTGGGTAATCAAAAGTATGCTGATGCTTTTCTGCATCTTTGGACATTAATACAGCATTAATGTATGACTCTCCAGTTCTCCGTACTTCAACTTTGCTTTGCATTATGTTCATCTTAAAGGGAGTGACACACATTTGTGAATTGCCTCCAGATGGAATGAAGAAAGAATACCAAATTAATGTTTATTTGATAATAATAGCACATGTGTCTTTGCTAAAACAGCAGACTCTCACTGGTCTAAATCTGGTCTTTACAGTGTTGCTAAGGGTATTTTAAAATGTGCGTGTGGGGAAGAGCAGAGTTAGGAACAAACAAAAACCCTTCATTTCCCCCTTGCTACAGACCTAACTGGCTTCCAAAGCTATTAAAGATCACAAGCAGCAGCATTTTACACGACTATCATTTTATGACTACTTTGAACTTGTGGATTTGGTGACCACAATGTTGGGAGCACGAGTCGGAGCATTTAGAAAAGCAATAAGTTGTCCTTTGACCCTTAAAAACAAATGAAATATGTCAAAAGCAGCAATGACTCCAAGGGATGAACTGCTCAGATTCACCCTCCCCTTTAGTATGGTCTGTACTTGTCATCAGCTCCCAGGCACACATACAGAGTTAATTCAGGACAAGTACTTTCTCCCTCTAGATGTACCTCTTAAATGTGGAAGAAAAAAAAATTAGGTATGCAATTTTATGATTCCAAAGGCCTTTATGAAAGCCTGTTAATCAACTCATTCAAATCACACCTTATGTTAGTTTTAAAGTTAAGACCTTTCATCAAGATATCACTTTTAGATTTCACATATTACTCTTTCCCTTGTCACACCAGCTGGCAGAGAAACAAGGTGATAGTAGCAAGAATGAGACAAAGTTACAGACCGCTGGGGACATATTTCTGTGGATGTGCACAGCTGCAAATACTGTGTTCACAGGCATGTCTCTTACCTTGTCTAAGATAGACTAAACATTTTGCACTCAAAATGCAGATGACAAGACACTGTATGAGGCTGAGCAACTCCTCCCTAAGCTGTACTCTTCAACAGCAAATAATTTACATATGCTAGCAAAAGGGCAAGATCTTCCAGAAGTTTTGTGCTGACAATCCCTGTGCTGTTTTTATTTATATGATATCTTTTTCTAGGTAGGTTCATCAGCCTTCTTTTCCCATCTCTGATCCACTGGAAACTCAGGTTCTCTAGAGAAATGTTTGTAACTTAATTATCTGTAGGTGCTTACCAAAAACAAGTAATAGCTTACTTAATAACATTCTTGCACAGTTGACATTGAATGTGCTCCATATCACAGTAGAAAAGAGAGATGTGAAATTTCTAGTTTACTGTTTCCTGTCTGGTAAGAGTATCAAGCACAAACACAGGAAAGCAGGAGATAAGGGCCTGGAGCATCTCCCCTGTGAGGAAAGGCTGAGTGAACTGGGTCTGTTCAGCCTTGAGAAAAGAAGACTGAGAGGGGACCTGATCCAGGTCTATAAATATCTAAGGTGTGGGGGGCAGAATGGCGAGGCCGGACTCTTTTCAGTGGTGAGTGGAGACAGGACAAGGGGAAATGGCCAGAAACTGGAGCATAGGAAGTTCCGCACAAACATGCGCAAGAACTTCTTTACAGTGAGGGTGACGGAGCACTGGAACAGGCTGCCCAGGGAGGTGGTGGAGTCTCCTTCTCTGGAGATGTTCAAGGCCTGGATGCCTACCTGTGCTACCTGCTGTAGGGAACCTGCTTTGGCAGGGGGGTTGGACTCGATGATCTCAGGAGGTCCCTTCCAACCCCTACAATTCTGTGATTCTGTGATTCTGTGAGATGCATAACCAATACCGCTCCTGGCCACAAAAAGAATGTGAAGAGTAAGGAGGGAATAGTAACCTAACTCTTGCAAGCAACTGTTTGAAGTTAGAACCTGTAATTCTTCTCCTTCATCACCTACTTGTTTTGCATGCACCCAGAAAGTTTGCAGCCATAGTGGTAGTTTTCCTTCCAATTAAGTTTATGAGCTGAATGTGGCAAGAGAGATAATGATACGTTGCTGTAAGCACAACCCAGAGCCTCAAATGGGATCAAAAAGCTCCACAACAGCTAAGAAAACCTTATGTGCAACTTCAGGAATGCAGAAATCAAAATCAACTAAAAGAGACAGGAAGCAGTCATAAGCAAGCAACAGATAAAACAACAATAAAACAATGTATATAGAGGTATAGGAGAATAACACAGCTTGCAGTGCATCTAAATCAAAGTTCTAACGAGTTCTACCTCTTACCTCCTGCCACTCTAACACATGCTATCAAAAATCTACACACAAACAAAAAAAATAGAAAAAAAAAAGAAACAAACCTATTTTGATTAACAACTACTATTAGTGGAAACAAGCTCAAAGAGTTTGGGAGCAGGGTAATTGTTCAAACTAAAAACCTACTACATTAAAAATATATCTGTAACAGCATTGCAGATTTTCAGGTTAACTGTTCTCTGCTTTTCTTCATGGAAAGCTGTTAAGAGTCCATTTGCATGCCATAAGGTACTAACTGAAACTTCCTTTTTAGATCAAAATCCTTGCGTGTTAATGGAACCGCAAAAAGAACAAAACCAAAATATTTCTGTACACTGCAGTAGAAATGAAATGCTATTTTTTCAGGAAATATTGTCGAGAAGCAGAAGTTTTCAAAATTTTTTTTGGACATTTCAAAATTTCAAGCCTTCTCCAAACACTGAAAAAATCCAATATTTTCATCTTTTAAGAAACCATAACCTTATCCAACTTTAAAGTAGAGTCATAGTGCTTCTAAGTAGGACTCTGTAGAGATTCTTCAACACGTCCAGAACAATCACATATGGGAAGCATGACACCTCCCAGTGTTTCATCCCTGCTGGAACATAGGCTTCAAGCCAATGTTTAATGATTCAATTACAGTAAAATATCTAATTTTCTTTGTACTGAACAAAAAAAGAAGATGCAGGCCATGAAACAAATTGGACAGCTACGTGCAGCACCAAATATTATTTATTTGTTCATCCCTTGAAATGCGGTAGTTAGAGAGGAACAGAAATGTTATGGTTCTCTAATGTGCTTTTACTTATCAATGGTATCAGTGCATTAAAGATACAACATCAAAATCCTGGAAAAAGTTCCCAGAGGACCTGAAAAATTTATTTCAAGTTTCTTGAGCTCCTGGCTAGCTCCAGTTGGATGAAACCTTTGCCTTCCACAGAATTTACTGGACTGTAGGAGTCTAAGACCAGGAATCCCTCTCACCTTAACAGAGCTACATCTGGTCGCCTCTGGAACTGCCACACGAGACAAGGTAGAACTGTAGGGCAGACTGTTTATTCTCTGCTCATTCCATACTTGGAAATCTCCTATTAAATTAAAAAAAAACCTCAAAAACAATTTAAAAAGTATTTTTACATAATTCCAGCCCTTAACAAAAGGAAAAAAAAACCAAAACCAAACAACAACCACAAAAGCAATGCTGTTTTTAACCTGATCTTAATAAGTATATATGATTTGGAGTTTTTATTCTCTTTAAAAAAGAAAGTCACAGAAGTTTCTCTGTTCATCCTCTATGGTATATAGAAGAACAATTTCTCTCTTTGTGGTTAAAGGCCCTTTTTCATTTTAAAATGGGAAAAAGAGAACGTTCATATAAATAAAAGTTATCCTTCTTCCTTGCTAACTTTTAATTTAACTATAAACAGCGCATTCCTAACAGCTTCCAATCAGATATGAAGAGCTGTGGCCATATAATTCAGGGAGCTTCAGGATGAGCTTTACCCCTTCAGTAGCAAAGGAAGAGCTTGCTTCTAGTGAATGTCACAAATCAGGTAATATTCAAATGCAGAGAGCAGAAGAAAAGAGCACAGTCACCACCTGCTTGTGATTAGATACTCCAGATACTTCTCTGCATGCCAATTATGCCATGACACAACCACATTAATAAAAGTCAGATTTCTGACAGGAAGAGATATTTGCATTGTGATGTAGACATCTGAAGAAGCACTCCCAGAGAGACTGCAGACAAAACCACCTTTCTACATTTGTCAACAGAATTTCAATTTGACAGAGGAGTGATTTAAACATAGAAGTTACTTCTCTCAGTATCCCAGATTTGTTCACCCCTTACCATGCATTTAGCTTAAGCTGTTGCACCATCTAGTGGCTACCTGGAAATTTTGTCAGAATTAGAAGTTCACAGCCTGCAAAAGTCACATTCGTAGACTGAATGATATAAAACTGTATCAGTTTTAGGTTTAGGGAAGGAAGCCCAAACATTTCTGCTAAACTTTAAGATAGAATTCACGATTCATTTAAACAAGGGTTTTTAATACTGGAAACATCTAAGCATTACTGAAATTGTTTGCAATTACTAGTTCAACTGGAGAGAAGTTACAAAGCTTGTATCTCTCCTCAAATGAAGTCAGGAACAGTTTGTACTTGTACTGCTTTTAAAATGCAGTGCCATAGGAAACACCACTAATCAGAAATGAGACACAGCTGGCACATCCCAAATGTAGCTTTCAGAAACTTCTGTTATTTGTCACATGAAGTTTAATTCTTGTGGTATATTAATCCTTTGCTGCCACAGTGAAATATGTTTCTTTGAAAAATACTAAACAACAGCACAAGATCTGGAGAGTTCTCTTGATTTCCACAACAAACTGGTACTCAAACAGGTACTGGTAACTGTAGACAGTCACCACTGACTGTGGTTGGTGAGTTGAGCCTCTTCTGCTCTTAACAAATTCAACTAAAGGTTCTATCTCTTAGCATTGCAGAAAGAAGTCACAATCTAAATTGCTAGCGTAGGTTGTTTTCCTTGGAATCAAAAGGACACTAATTCGTTTCTTTTCTGAAACAACTGAGCATGAGAGACATATCAAACAATTCACATTCCTGCTGGTTTTAAAAACTTTGCCTTTGAAGACAAATCTGTACCTTTCCTCCGGACAATGAACTCAAATTTAGCTGGAACCAAAGTATCCAGGCTAATGTTGATGGCATTCAGTCCTGCCTCCTTCAGTCGGGGCAATAGCCTGGCTAAGTTGATCCCATTGGTTGTGACAGCGATGGTTTTCAGCCCTTCTAGCTTGTACAGTTGACCTAGGAAAAGAAAATAAAAGTAAGAACACTTTAAAAGAAGTAATTTAACTGTAAATTAAACAGAAACCCCCCCAAAAAGATTCACAAAACAAATAAAATTCAGCAAGGTGGAAGGAAAACACGGACACATCAATCTGTCAGCCTTCTTCTGATCCACTCTAGCATACACCAATTTCAAAAGGTATAAGCAACAGCAATTTGTTGCCTGCAAAACTGCTTAAGAAGAACAATGAAAACACAACTAATTTTGTTCTCCATAGCTACTCTACTGTTGGAAGAAGGCCTCTGATCTTCTTTACCATCTTTTCCTTAATCTAGCATTGCAAACAGAATTCTGTGTTCTGTAATAGTAAGCAGCAGCAAGACATACCATGGCACCTGAACTAGCAACGCTTACCCTGAAGTGCTGCAGAAAAAAAGAACAGTTCTAACCTAGTGGCAGTGTCAAGAAATAGTGACTTTAAGCTGTCAAAATAAATAGATATGCTGCCATCTAGAGAGAAAAAGGTCAACACATCAGGCCATTACAGAGAATCTGAAGCAACAACATCCAATGAACAAAAGTATTTGCACTTAACAACTGGAAACTTTCGGTTAACAAAAGAAAACCAAGTAAGAAACAGCTAATGTAATGAGTTTAAAATTCAAAAAATGCTTGCTTGGAAACCAAACGAGGAAATCCTTGGCATATTCAATTCCCGGAGGGCAGCCCTTCAAACCTCTGGTTATCAATACAAGAACAGATGAGGAAAACAAACAAAACCGCATATACCATCTGTAGAAGCAGAATGAAAGCAAAGCCATAGCATCCACCCTAATTTCTTGGAAAGTATTTTAAGAACTCTTATTCTTGGGGCAATTCTAGTTACAGTACAAACATTTTACAGCTCATTCTTCACTGCCTATTTTACCTCTATTTGTTCACACTGATAAAGGTCTTACTTTGGCTTTATTTCATTTCTCAGTTATTCTCAAAATATTCAGCCTAAGCTTGGCCCAGAACTCCTAACAGAGAGGAAAAAACTAGCTGCCATGCAGGTCTCACAGCTAAAAATGTAAAATGCAGAAAGGCATAGAATAAAATATAGAAACAAATCCAGCCACAGCCTAAAATGGAAAAGTTTTGCTGTTGTTGTTTTAATAAAAAGGCAGGAACTCTTTAGGTTGTTAAGTGCAGGCAGCAGCTTTTGTCAGTGCATCTTCTCTTCCCTGTGCCAGGACGAGAGACAGGGCGAGGCACTGGAAATACATTAGTATGCAGAACAACTTGGATTGAGCCCAACTATGAGAAATTGGAGATAGGGACTTAACACTTAGACCAACAAACTAAGAAGGACCAGTTAGTACATTGTGTTATTTGTGAAAGCTAAGAAGTGGAATATTTGCAGTTGCTTGCTTTACTTTTTTTTTTTTCCATTAATGATCTCTAAATTAAGAAGGGGAAGAGAGTTTTCATAAATTTGGAACTCAATGTGTGCCCACATAGTAACCTGTTCACAAACTTTCGGCCACTGCCTTACCATCAACACAACATCAATACAAGAAAAGGTAACTGATAAAACTATGAAGTAGAACAGAAAACAGAACAGATGCTATGATTCAATTTTAGCTTCAGTAGCATGAAGCTAAAAACTTATTTGTGCAGCTTAAGCCATCAAGTAAACCTTTTTACATTTACTTCTTTTCCTTCAGGATAAAGAGCATCTCCTTAAACAGATGACTTTCTTATATATCCTCTTCTAAGAGTTTCTTCAATTGCATTTCTCCTGCTTGAGACCAGAAAATATATTTTGTCTCCTAATATATGTATTAACAAGTCTAATCTGCACAGGTTTACTCCAGAAATATGTATGCTACTATAAAAAGCCTGCCCTGGAAAATGATGTTCCTATGGGTCCCTTCCAGCTCAGGGTATTCTATATTTTCTCAGTGGAGACATATGCTACCCAGACAATAATAAACAACTATCATACTTTGTAAGCCCAGTTCTAATTTATGCCTGCAGTACCACAAAGGAGATGGATTCTATATTCCATTATCATCTGCTTCAGGAAAGTCTCAAATATATACTTTTGGCAGTCACTAGGACATGATAGAGGTTTCTGCTAGTGTTAGTTGCTGAGTCACAGCTTATGTATGTGCATGCAGTAAAAAGTTTATGTATGAATATTAGGAAAATATGGTTGTAATAATCTATCATTAAAATTAATGAGCTTTACTGGTGTTCCACAGATGATTTATGGTTAAGAGAAATGCTTGCTGAAAGCAAATGTAGCTTAAATCTCAGCCCTATTCAACTCCTGATGTAGTGTAGGCCGTTTCTATAAACTATCTACAACGCAATACAGGGCTGGAACTTGAGTTATCCAGCCCAAAGAAACATTAGAAACAAGTCACAGATGAAGAACTGGCTGCAGGATTGAGTCCAGAAGTGGTAGTCAATGGCTCAACATCAGGATGGAAATCGGTGATGAGTGGTGTCCCCCAGGGATTGGTGCTGGGGCTGACATTCGTTAATATTGTCACCAATTACAATGTCAGTGGGGTCAAGTGCAGCCTCAAGAAGTTTGCTGATGACCCAAGCTGTGCGGTACAGTCAACACACCAGAGGGATGGGATACCATCCAGAGGGACCTGGACAGGCTTGAGCTGTAGGCCCAGGTGAATCTCATGAGGTTCAATAAATCCAAATGCGAGGTCTTGCACCTGAGTCAAGGCAACCCCTACTACAAATACAAGCTGGAGAATGAAAGGATTGAATGCAGCCCTGCTGAAAAAGACCTGGGGGTAATGGTGGATGGCAAGCTGGACATGAGCCAGCAATGTGCCCTTGCAGAAAGCCAACCGTATCCTGGGCTGCATCAAAAGTGTGGCCAGCAGGTCAAAGGTTGTGATCCTGTGCCTCTACTCTGTGCTGGTGAGGTCTCACCTGGAATAGTTTGTCCAGATGTGGAATCCTCAGCACAGGAGAGACCTGTTGGAGTGTGTCCAGAGAAGGGTCACAAAAATGACCCAAGGGATGGAACACCTCTCCTGTGAGTACGGGCTGAGAGAGGTGACCTGATAGCAGCCTTTCAGTATGTAAAGGGGAGCTACAGGAAAGAAGGGGACAGACTCTTTAGCAGGGTTTGTGGTGACAGAAAAAGGGGAAATGCTTTTAGGTATAAAGGGAGTAGACTTAGGTTGGATAAAAGGAAACAGTCTTCTACAGTGAGGTGGTAATGCACTATAACAGGTTGCCCAGATGTGGCTGTGCCCTAACCTTTCAGGTAAGTTGCCCTGATCTAGTTGCACATGTCTCTGTTCATTGCAATGGAGTTGGACTAAATGACATTTAAAGGTCCCTTCCAACTCAAGGATTCTATGATCCTAAGTCAAGAACACAATTTTGAAGCCTCCATTTCTTACAATCTAATGCGTGCTTGTGGGTAAAAACCCTGTGAATCTTAGGAAAGCTGTTTTTATCTTACTTACCTTGTTGAGAGTAAATCAACTGGCACCTGAATAGCCATTTTAATGACAATTAATAGCCAGTGATCATGTTACTACAACCTTACCTTGACTAGATTTTATTTTTAAAATCATTCTGGAATTCTAGAGCTGCTGTTACATTAGTTTGAGGAATATTTTCCTATATAATAATAAATGGAGACCACAGTAAACATTTACTAACCAGTTGGGTTTTTTTGCTAGTACAGCAAGTCTTCAGATTTACCAAAATGTTATCATCTGTTACCATCAAATGTTATCATCTATTTAACTAGCTAGACCACCTCCATACAAAAGCATTGAGCCTGGAATTTGAACACCATCACATACTCCAACATATAATTAATAGGGTAGGGTATTCTGCAGTTTATGGAGTTTAACAAAAAAGAAACCTAGGTCAGAGACACAAAAAGCTGCAAACAGACTTCGATGTCCCAAGCCTCTGTATAACAATCTTATCATCAGTCTTGCTGAAGTCAGAAGGACCTGACAAATGTAATGACACTTTAACAATGGAGACATATTTCAGAGTGAAGACAGTTATAAAATAAAACAAAATAGCTCCACAAGGGCAAAATGACACTAAACAAGAAATTAATAGTTTTAAACCTGGTAGAAACACGAACATTACATCATGGAAATGTGAATGAATAGCGTCTTAGCACTTAGTAGCACTTAGTGCTACTGCCTTTTTCAACCTCAGACTGTTTCAGAATACTTGAAAAAGTCAAACTCTTGACTTTTTATTATCCAAATAAAGCATTTGGATCCTAAACCCAGCAATTTCTTGCTATGTAATTGTGAGCAGGCTTTTTAAAGTACAGCAGAACTGCTTAATCCAGTGCAGCTCATATTTCAGACCTAAAAGTGAAGACAAATACACTCATGGAATCACAAAGATAAAACAGAACTCCTGAATGTGCCTCACCTTCCTCTTAGGCTAGCCAAGATTTTTTTTCTCCAGCCTGTTGAAGCAATCACAGACTGTAATTCTCTTGCTCCTGAATCAGCACAATTTTTGCTTTTTCGAATCCTGCCCAAGAACCAGAAAACTGCTTACAGCCTAGAGCAGTAGGTCATACAAGGACTGTGCTGCCAAGGAAAGTTCTAGAGAAGTATAACTCTTGCCATGCAAAAGATGGATCACATATGATGCTGCAGTAACCTTAGGTTACACGATAAGGAATTTATATCTTGAATGCTATTATGAAGGTGAGATTTTCAGAGTCTGAGATGCCCACTTCTGGAACAATTTTGTAACAACCCTGTCACAAGATGGCTTCAATAAAGCTGAATACTTTGAATATTGCAGGAAATATTTTTAGAATCGTTTTCAGTGAATTTTCCCCTAATTGTTACATGAAATCTATTTAACAACTTTCTAGCGATCCTAATTGCACACAACTTATTGTAACATGACAGTCTTAGAAAAAACAAAAAAATTGTATATGGAGACTTAAAATTTTCTAGTTTTGAACATGGCTGAGAGAAAACAGCCAGGCAAATACAAATTAATTACAAAAAGAAGTAAAGTAACAGGACAATCATCTTAACAATCATCTTAACATCCATCACTTTTACACCAAGATGACTATTCTCATCTGTTAGAATGACAGCACAGAAGTTGTGAAGGTTCTCAAGAACACTATGATTCTAAGTTTAGTTGTGAACAAGAACATAGAATAATGTAAATCCAGTGGTTCAAATTGAGGTCCCCCTCCAATAGCCATAAAAATAAGCCCTTGAGAATTCAATCACTACAGTAGAACATACGAAACAACCTTTCTATCAATGCTTAGAACTATTGCAAAAATAGACTTATTTTGCAGTGAACTAACTACTCAGGGTAAACCCTCAACATTGAAGTAGCAGTGTTGAATATAAAAAGCCATCAGCTACTATGATAAAAAAAAAGTACAAACCAGCAAAGAAAACTCTGCACTAAACTGATAATGATACTGATTTCAATCCATTTTCATGCCAATACTGTACCCTCCAACTAAAAAAAGGATTATTATATTTTAAAATACATCTGCTTTTATAAATCTACTCCCCTCTCAGCTGGAAAAAGCCAGCTAAAAATAATTACACTTTTTATTGTGAGAAACACACATGACAGACTTCTTGAAATGTACATAATGCTCTCAAGCACAAATACAAATAACCATCATTCATGTGGGAATACCTGAGGGAAAGCTATTCCACCAAGTTCCAAAAAGATTAAGTTAGTACAGTCTGGGGGCTCCTCACAGTCAGGATACAAGCAGATCTCAAGCCACCTCACTCTAGCCTTACTTTTTCCAGCTCTTTATACTACACTGCTCTGAATAAAAGAGAGCAGGAATAGGGTCTGTTTCATGCAGCAAAACCCAGTCTATCAGCAGGCACTTTTTTCAAGACCTTCATATGCTGTATTAATCCCTCCTTATCTTCAGTACTTCTAAGAGTATAGCTGCAGAAACAGAAGTTCCATTGCCTACAATATGCCGAAGTATACCTACCTTCATAGCTTTAATTTAATACATTACCATTATCTTAAGCTGTTTTAATGTCCATGACATATGAAACTTTTGATAAGGAAAGAACAACTGGCTCAAGTCAAAATCAGGAGTACAATAAATTAATGCAATGTAAATCAAAAGAAGATGGACTTCAAAGGTTTAGCCAGTGATTTATCTTCCATTTAATTAATACATTCTCAGTGTATCAGTAACTTATAAAAGCATAGTCATTCCCACCATTCCTGTAAACACAGATGAGCAAATGCAATTGAAAATAAACAAAACAAACAATAACTCTCCCACCCCCAAAAAAGAAAACCTGTTTTGTTCTCTAGTTTGTAAACAAGTATCATCTCTTCCTCTGCAATGAGAACTTCCTCAAATGAGTTCTCAATTTTTCACCCATAGGGTGCATAATTGCATGCTATTTATTAGATGTTGAATACGAAGCCAGTACTAAGTTCAGCTGTCACTGTATGAAATTCTATTCAACCAGGAGAACAGAACTGGAAGTTTGCTGAAGGGAATTGCCTTCCATTTCACAATACTGGGGGAAAACAACATCATTTCAAATGCAATTATTCTTCAGGTTGTGGGACTTTATTAGTAGATAATTGTAAGTGTAGTTCTTGGTTCAATACATAATAAGTCACTTTGAATTACACTTTATTTACTGGAAACTCACCCACAATGTCAACCACATCAGGCCGGATAAGTGGTTCTCCTCCTGTCAGACGGATCTTCTCTACACCTTCTTTCACAAACAGTCCAGCCAGAGTGATTATCTCCTGAGCAGTAAGTAGCTCTGATTTAGGAGTCAGCTGAACACCCTCCTCTGGCATACAGTACTGACCTGAAACAAAGAACACAGAAATAAATGGCAAAAAATACTCAGCAACACTTAATCTAAAACTGATATGCAAAATGCACCAAGTGCAACCGCCTTTAATGGAAGCCAACTGACTGCCTTTCTTACATACAGATCATAAACCATGTCTTACAAGCAATTTCCTGGTTTCCTTCAAAAGCAAACCCACAACTCATTTGATGGGTCTCAAAATTAGATGGATCTACTTAAAAAGAGAAGCTGACTTTATTTCTATCTAACCTGCATTGAAACACACACATCAAACTCACCAGCAAGCATGGGAACATAGCCACAGACTTTGTAGATGTAGTTGTGGGAATGCCCACATACAAGCTTTCATGCTTATCACACACTTATGTATACAAACATCTAAAGGCACTTCAATCCAAATCATAGAATACTCTAAGTTGGAAGGGACCCACAAGCCTGTTCCACTACCCAACCACCCTCATTAAAAACCTTTTACTATCAACCAATCTGAACCTGCCCTGATGCATCTTCATGCCGTTCCCTTGGGTAAACCATGCCAAGTCTGACAAAAGACCCATTTTTACCAGATCCTAAGGCTTGCTCCTGCTTCCCCGTCCCATCATTTCAGCCCTAGATCAGTTTCTAACTGACCTGTGCCATTGCTTTGCCAAGACAAGAAACATAACACAGGGCCAAAATACCATTAAGTACTCTAGCACTATTCTTGGCATTTGCACAATGTGTTTCTACCTACTAGTGAATAAGAGCTTTGTGCAAGAAAGCACACACTTACACCTGAGGTTGCACTTCTCTGTCAAAGAAATTCTCAAGTAGTTGTGCTGACGCCCAAAGCTGTCAGTCAGAAAAGCAGAGAAGGGAGCAGCATGTTCCAGCAGAAAACGTGCTCTTCTTCCTGAGCTTTGCAGTTCCTGTAAAGAAAATCAGAAATGGTTAAATATTTGAACAGCAGTACTCAATACATACTTGCCACGTAAATTTTAATTTTATCTCAACAGATAATTATTATCTTTCTTTTTCCCTCACCAGGACAGCAGCACAAGAAAAACCAATGGCTTCTCCTTATGGCCCAAATTGGCCACACATTGATTAGTTTTCTTAATACCATAGAATAGTATTATCAGCTTTCCCATTTTAAGATACAGCCACTTTGCCACAGGTGCTTCAGACTTTTTGTGCAGCACAGGAGGCAGTGTTTTTCAATTGCGTCTCTTTGTATCTGAGAACCAGTGATCCAGGAACACCACCAGTCTCACTGTAGCTCTCAGATAACCAAAATCATTTATAAGGGTCCCTGCAGTTTAGCGCAAAATAAATAAAAATTGATGAAACTCTGCATCTCTGTTTGCATCCCTTCCAGCTTCCAATACAAGACATAACATCCTACCAATAGCAAAACCAAGTTATTGCTGTACATAATTATGGAGTTTCATGTTTGCTTAAAGAACATTTACAGAAAGGTTTTCCTGTCCAAATCTGAACAAGTGAATATTACCAAAATGCTTGTCTTTGATAAAAGACAACAAATATGAGGTGAGTGGGATTGGAAGAGAGGTATTATATGATCCTAAACACTCCAGCTGTTCAAGGTGTAAAAAATTCAGAATTTTAATAATGTCTTCATTGATGAAATAAATATTAAGATGATTTCTACTGACTTTTTTTCTTTTTTTTAACAGAGTATCATATTCTGGAGCAATACAGCTTTCGAGAAGCACTCAATCAGAATGGCTTGGGTTGGAAGGGATTATCAAGTTTCAACCTCTCTGCCACAGGCAGGGTTGCCAGGTGCTAGATCAAGTAGTAGATCAGATTGCCCAAGGTTCCATCCAACCTGGCCTTAAACGCTTACTTACCAGACCACTTCTAGATAAAGTGGCATTCCCCCTCCCCCCAAAAAAGAAGGTGAAAATTCAGCCACAAAATTGCACCTCCATTCAAAATCATGCTGGCTAGCTTTGACAGGCCACAATAGATAAAGGGTCACGTGAAGTTTTTACAAAAATCTAAGATGCAGAATGCAAAACTGGACAAGATAACACAAGTGGCCATTTAGGTCTCAGGCTGCAGGATGTGCCCAAGCTTTCTGTCAGTGTCTGACAGCAGCAGTAGGCACACTGGGCGAGGTGCACTCAGGTCAAAGAACTGCTCAGCACAGGAGTTGGCAGCTGACTGACAGAGCTTTAAACTAGACTTGAAGGGGGAAAGGAATAAAATCAGGCACGCAAGAGATAAACTATAGGATAGAGTGCCAAAACATGAAGGACAGCACACTAGTGAGAACCTTGTCTGTTCCATGAGGTGCCAGGTATAATGAAGAACATTTGAAATGTTTCTACATCAATACACACAGCAAGAAGATAAAGCAAGGGGACCTAGAAGACTTGACTCAGTCCTAGAACTGCAATATCATTGTGATAAGCTGTAGTGGAAATGCTAAGTGATGGCTTAAACCAGTGATTGAGCACCTGGTGGCAAGGCAGGGCCAACCCAGGGGAGCTCAGGTGAATGCAATGTACCTGAGTGACCAGAAGAGGTGGAGCTAGGATCCACCCCATCCCAGACCTCATCTAAGGGCTGCAGTTGGAGGCAAGCGTATTTTGCTGGAGATTACTGCCTACCTGAGGCCTTCTGTGGGTAAGTAACTTCTTTCCTTTATTTCCGTGGCTGCTGCATTTGAGTAAATCCTCACTTGTTGTAGTTATGCCCTCGCTGTTCTGCTGTGCTTTCCATTGTGTTACATAAGAAAAACCTGGTGGGAAGTCTGGGCCTTCAGCAGGAACAAGCAGGGGATGCTGTGTGTGGCGGGGGGGGGGGGGGGGGGGGGGGGCTGAGCTGTCACTAAGAGTCATCAGCCATGTGCCCCAGCAGCTAAAAAGCACAACTATATCCTGAGGTGCATCAGGCCCACTACTGCTAGCTGCAACTTCAGCTACCAGCAACTGATGTTATTTTGACTCTAGCTGAGCCAACTCTTTGGCTGCTGGTAAACTTACAAGCAGGAGCAGTCTTTCTTGGCAGTAAAATCTTCCCATCAGCCTTTAAACAATTTCCTGTGCTTCCTGATCTAAATGGCTTTGTGATTAGTTAAAGCCTCTGAAAACAACCTTGGTTGTAGAGGGGCTAAAGAAGGTGTAAGGTGGATGACTTCAGAGCTCTGAAAGCTTCTGTTTAACACTGATAAAATGGCATACTTGTTTCCATGTGCTTGCTTATCTCCCAGACAAAATTTTTCAGTTTCTGTTTTGCTCCGAGTGGAGACCTCCAGAGGGTGAAAGCCAAGTCCTCCACAGTCGTGTCCTTCCCTCCTTTGCAGTAACAAAGATGTCTGTGGATTAATGTTTGTACAGCTATTGTCACTGACATGTACACTGCTCAGATTCATTCTTGCACAGGACTCTTCTCCCATGTGCACAGGAAGAACAACTCATGTTTTCTTAATCTCCCTGGGGAAATGCTGCAGCCTGTGCACTTATGGATTGTTTACAAGTTCTGTACAGCTTTATTTTCCCCAGGAAATCAAAAACTGGGAGCTTACTTTGTTAGAAGTGCTTGTTCTTTCTCATTTAGTATGAGAACTCCTTAGCAAACCAGTCGAAGAAGAGCCTAACTAAATATTCAGGCTTAACTCCACTTGTTTCCCAGCTAGAAAATATGAAGGTAATTTAAATACTGCTATTCTCAAATCACAATGTTTGTTCTTTGAGAGCCATTCTCACCGTATACATTCTCACATACATTCTCATCAGGCTATATTTCTGGTGTTCTCCTATCTGTTATTTTAAGAAAGTGTCCATATTTGAAATGAGAAGTACATCCATGCTTATTATTTTAGTCCTTCCATGCAGAGCGCTCCCCTGCTGCTTCTTTCTCAGTCATTCATTTTTGCGCTTTGTGTAGGATGAGACCTCCTTACCCATGGCATGTGAAGGCAGAACAGCATCAACCTTCTGTCTCCCCACTCTGGACTGAGAATTACAGGCAAAGTAAGAAAAATGCTATTCTCTTGATAGACTGAAGTCAAAATAAGTGAACTTATTTTATTAAATGGATGTCAAAGTAGCATAATTTCTTTACAAGCACAATGATGTGCTTGAAGTAATTTTCAGGAAAAAGTGATCAGTGGCATGAGATTAAAGGAAGCAATGATTCTGTTCCTGAGTCACATCTACTGTGCGTGGCAGAGTAGATGTTACAGACATGGAAACTAAAGCAGACTTACATGAGGAATAATATTGACCTTCATTAATTACTCTGAAGCAACTGTCAAGAAGCAATATTTAAAGAACATGTGCTCACCAGGCAGCTAGTGTTAATACTGCTTAAAGATCCTGTTGGAGATAACTGACTTTTGTTTCTTGCTGGAAAATACTTTTCAGTGCTGGAATGGTCAAACAAAAAGTTTCATAGGGTTGCTAGCGCCAGTCATGGTCTTGTCTAAGAGGAAAAGAGTAACTGACAGTGGAATTTTTAAGCTGTTAGTTCAGTTTCTGTCCTGTTTGATGTCACAAGGAGGAATTAGGAGACACCATGAATTCAAGAGCACTCAGGTTGAGTTCCAGAAGTGAATCCTGTATTGCCGTATCTGCCACTGCAGCCAATGCTGACTCATATTCTTAATCAATTCTTCAGGGAAGGCTAAATGTCTGAGGCAGAAACCCAGATACTTGGTAACTGAGAGCAAAGAATAAGCCTGCTCTCATCCAATCTCATAAGCAGGATTTTCTGACAGGAAGGAGTATGGTGAGATTGGACCTTGAGGCACTTGTAGCCTCTGAGTGACCCACTGAACAGCAAAAGCTGCCTGCTACCATTCCCAAGCTAAAGGGAAATGGTTATTCAGTTCCCTACAGTTGGAAAAGAAGGGTGTTGTGACTATTTTAACCTACTGATATCCAACCGTATAACTTTCTGATTCAAAAGGCAGGGCTATTACTCCCTAGCCCCTACTCCCTTCTATAATTGACAGGAGAGTCTTCTGCACATAGGAGCATGCCCTGTCACAGAGTGTGCTACATCTGATCTATGGAAAAAGTAATTTCACCCTCTAGGATGTCAATCCCATGTTCTAAACCAGTACTGAAAGAATAAGTGCTTAGATGACTGCTATATTTTGACAAGCTGTCAACCCTTCAAACCTGCCAATTCACCTGTAATTTCCACAAGAACTCTTCTAGCAATCCAGCAGAATTGGAACCTGTCACCAGTATTAATAACAATCAGGAATACCACAAACTGACAGATAGTGGAAAAGTTCAGTTAAACAAGAGCAGAGAGCTCCTTAACAATGCAATATTACCAAACAGTTCTTCTGGCCTGGCCTCAAGGACCACCACAACAGTATCAGCATGGCTCCTGCTGCCAAACCCTGCAGGCTCTCTCAGCTCCTGCAGTCCTGCTGGACAAGTCCATGCACCAGTGCTGCCTTCCCAGCCTAAAGGCCTAGCACTAATCTGCCAACATCTTAGATACAACTCAGCAAGAGCTCTTCTGTTTCATGCCTCACTTCTAATGTCTTGGGTTAGGCAAGCAGTGAGGTGTCCTTGTTCAACATGGAAGTCAGACAACCACAGAGGATGAAATGGGTTTAAGTAGGTCAAGTGCCAGAATGAGGTCTGAGCTGGGAAGTCCAAGACAAATGTTTTTCTGAAAGCTCCACAGCTGCTGCACAACAGTTGGCCCTAAACAGCATGCTTCAGTTTTGGCTTCTGGCACAGAAAGTGCTGCTCATGGACTTTGAACAGCTACCCACAAAATGGAGTGCCAGGACACAGAGTTTCAGGCATGAATGGACAAGAAAGGCCATATGAGGTCTGTTCTAGACTAGCTGGGCTCTTTCCTTTACTCCAGTGAGTGCAAAGAAAGTTTCAGTCAACTATGTTTAAGTTACGTGATTTACATGAGCTGAAATTAAACTTCATAATAGGATGCCAAAGACTTTTACTGAAGTGACATATTTATAAAGGGGTTAAAAAAAAAAAAAAGACTAATTTCCTTAATGTTATCACTCAGAAGCCCTATTACACTAAGAATCCTGTCTTCCTCATTGTATTTTTGCCCAGGAACTTCTTGCTTACAATAAAAAGTTATATAGGAAAATATACCATTTTGTAGTTGAAATACATAATCCTACATAATGATATTCTTGAATAAGAAAGTATTTAGATATATATATGATCTTGTGCAGAAGATGACAGGCTGGCATTAGATCTTCCACTGTTAACTGTAAAACCATTTCTGGAGTGATTCACACAACCAGAGATGCAGGAAAAGGGGCTCTCAGAGTACCTGTTGCTACCTGCCATTATCTAATCTTTAAAAAAGAGATTCTACCCTTGGCAATAGAACATTCAAACTGTTGCCTTGGCTGGCAACTGTATCATAAATACTAAGATATGAATATGTTTTATCATGTAGATGAATCAGTCCAGTAATAGTCCAGCCAAGTTCTGGGTTTTACTCCTAAGCCATTTACCATCAACTTCCCAGATATTTATCACATATCATAAGAAGTTTGTACTATCTTTGCTTCTGCATTGGCTTGGTTGCTGTGACCTGCAAGGTTTTAGCAAGTATTCCAGCACACTTGTCATTGGTTATTGCCACATAAACAAATCTCCCAATCACTTTCATACTCTCAACCACTGTGGTTTTTTCTCCTAAAGGATATAGGGGTTTCAGACCTACATGGTAAAATCAAGCTTTTCCAAAAATATTCCTGACTGTGTGCTACAGCCACTTGATTTATAGAAAGTAACTGGTCATGCTGGATAGGGCCCTAGGCAGCCTGAGATAGTGGTTACAACTCTGCCCATGGTGTGAATTTGTAACCCAGTGATCTTTGAGGTCCCCTCCAAACATTCTATGAGAATTAATTCTAATCAGAATTTATTAAAATGTTTAGTTTAGAGGAAAAAGAAAAAAAAAGACACAAAACCTCAACTAACTTTTGTAGGTCGTTGAGCCAAGTAACTGTTCAACAAAGCAATGTACAAATCTGTTTGACTTTCTGTAAATAAGTAAGTGGTAGTGAATGCATCCAATTCTGGTGACACAAGACTGGCAGCTTTAGGTTACAGTGTGCTTGCTGAAGCCAGCCATGCAATCGAAAGAAAAATCAATAAACCACCAGTGGATTAGTCAGGATGTCGTACCCTGCCTCTGATAGATGGCTGTGCCTCAACGCGGAGCTTTTTCTCTTGCATTTGGGCACCAAGAAACCAAATGTATCTGAGGGATCTGAAGTGAAAGTGGGAGAAGCTGGAACTGAACAACACACAACACCTTTGTTTACTTCACGTGAGGGGCTGAAGAAACAGTTCCGTGGTACAGCTCACATGGCTATTCAGAACATAACCACCCCTAATTTTGATTTGGGGCAGCTCAAATTTGATCTCAGCAAAGTAAGGGCATGGAACTGACGTACTGTCATGCTAAGTTTGTGGACTGCAAACTTATTATCCGTTATTATCCACTCATCTTTCCCATGCAAGTTACTTAACACCGTTTTTGCAATGTGATCTCGGGCGAAGCCAAGATCCCCGTGGCACCCACCTCAGCAGCGGCAGTGACGGCACGGGGACCTTACGCTGCCCACAGTTACTCAGGGAAACTTTCAGAACTCGCACAAAGCGTACCGAGGGAAGCCTGGCTCACCACCAGCAGCGCCCCACAGTTTACGTCCCCTCAATTTTACCCGCAGGACACAGCGTCAGGATTGACAGCTGCAACCTCTGCCTGTGAGGTCAGGCATTCGCCGGCGGGACCGCCTTAGACAGCCGCTCCGGGAGGAGACCCACCGACCACCACGCACAGCCCCTGCGGGCACACCTGGCGCCGCACCGCTCTCATTACAAAGCCGATCCCCGGGCGCCCTGCGCGCGGACTCACCTGAGCTCGAGCCGCGCCGGTGGGTGCCCGAACGGGCGCCCCGGTGCTGCACGCCCGATCCTGCGCCGCCCCGAGAGCCCCCCGCAGGAGCAGGGGACCCCCGCGCCGCCCCCACGCCGCCGCCATGCGGCCCGCGACACTCGGTGGGGGGACCGGCACGGCCACCGCGACACCGCCTGCCGTCACGTGGGGAGGAGCGGCGGCCAATCAGAGCGGCCGCAGAAGCGGCGCTGCACGCTGGGAATTGTAGTCCGGTCCCCTGGGGCGGGTGGTGAGCGGTGAGGTGCCCGGAGGCCGAGGTCCAGCCGGCCCACGCGGGGCAGGGTCCCAGATGTCGCTCGGGAGCCCCGCATTCCGCACTGGCGAGGGCAAAGCCTCCACCGATCGCTTTGTCATCTGCTTGTCCCCGCCCTTGCCCCGACCCTTCACGCGATGCACGTGTGCAGCCCCGAGGCCTGCAGGCCATGTGGGGCCTCCCTGAGCACGGCTGTGTAAGGTGCTTGATAGAAGGGCTCGCACAGCTTACTCCAACAAGTCCCCACAGCGACAGGCTGAGGACCAGAAATCCTGTTATCAGCAGTAGAACGTTTCCTGTGAAAGCAAAGACTTCCTCTTCAATCTCTGTCTTAAAAGGGAACAAGGTAAAACTTTGTCAAAAGACCGAACTTTTATTTCTATCTTTATGAGACATTCCAACAAACTTAACAAAAACCAACTAACATTTTGGTTTCCCAGCACTCTCCCCTCCACTCCCACCATTACACAAGAATGGGATCTTAGGAAGAAGTGCCCTGTGGCCCACCATCCTGGTACATACCAGCTGCCTGTGCTTTCACATGACCAGACTGAAGGTGAGGTTGTTCTGAACTTGTCTCATACCTGAAAGGAGGACACAGTTCCCCAAAAGTTTCCCCTCATTCTGTTGGCTACACTTTTGAAAGACACATTTCCGTACATGATTTCTTCTGCTCTAAGCACTGAAATGCTGCAGCTCTTGTATTGCTGTAGCTGGTGAGAGTACAACTTATGCACCGTGCTGCTCCTGTGATAAATCTCCTGGTTTAAATCATGTCATTTTCCATTACCAATTTCTTATGCTACAAAGACATTAAGAATTCCTTGCTGAGATGTGAATGAGAAATCCTGCTTTCAGTAATACCTGATACGTGATTGACTAGACCCTATAATTGCTTGTGTCAGCTATTATTTCAAGGTGTAGTTACATGTATTGTTACAGATTCATACCCTTAATTGGGTTATACTTAAATCCTTACTCTTTAGCGAAATGCCTTCTTATGTCTAATTCAGTCTTTGGCATTTAGACTTTGTTCAGTCTGTAGACTGAATGTAACCTGGTAGAAAGATCTCAAGGTTTAATGCAATATTATTTTCTTTTTTAAATCTGAAGGCCTTTGAAAACAAATATGGATTTGAATGATATGTGACATGGCCAAATATTATCTTGAAACCATTCTCATCAGCATGGGATTTTTGAGGTACTTTCAAGGGAATGCATACACAGATTGAAACAATGGAGAGGATAACAAGGTAAATGCTGATTTTATTTATAATTTTCAAAAAATGCAGAAGCAAGCTTGATGGTTACATTTACATTGCATATGTGAAGGGTTACCTTTTCCTGTAGAGCAGAAATAACTCTAATTAGAGGATTTCCTGACTTTAAGTGAACAGCAAGTGATAATGATAATTAAGGCTGAAATACAGAAAGGAATTTAGCTTTCTATTAAATGCAATAATTGTTTAAGTGAATATTTCAATTGCAAAAAAAAATAAAAATGCATAAAGATCAAAATTAATTACAACTTGAGATAGGGACCAAAAATTATATATTGTTGAAAAGTCCACAGGATTCTCCCTTAATTATTTTTATCTTCAATAAAGGGACTGGTTCTAGAGTTATTTTAATACTGTATTAAGCTTGACTTACATCTGTAATACAGTAAAGATGTACATGTCAAGAAAGTTAAAAGTGAAATGTCTTTGAATATGTGAAGATATTTTGGGTTTTATTATGTGTAAGTATAGGCATTTTTCAGTAAACAAGCATAAAATCAGCTTTTACACCTCCAAAGGCAACAACTCACTCTCAGAAGTTGCTACTGTTGATTGACAGAAATGCTTATCTAGAATTTAAAAAAGAAAAACACAACAGCAGCATAAATGTAAGGACTTATCTGTGTAAGAGATAATTCCATTCTACTGGAATTTACTAGAATACAGTCTTATCGTATGTTCTGAAGAGTGAAAGTTCTTGCACAACTGAGACAGTGGCTGGAGGTTGATTTTCTTTGCCTCTCTCAGCAGCTATCTGAAGAACTAGTACTCAGTGAGGAATTAGAGGCTTGAGATTTATGTATTTAAGCTGAGGTACTGTGCAGTGTGATGCCCTTGTGCTGTAACCAAAGCTGTGTGTGACATTCCATCATGGCAAAAAATACTTATCTACATCTAACTGAAAAAAGCAGTGGCACTTTAGTGAAGCTCAAGATTGTTGTTCAAGGCAGTTTTAGGATCCACAGAGACTCTTGCCACTAGGCTTTCAGTTGTCTTCCATACGTTATGCAGACTTTCATTGGTGTTTGGTACAGAGTAATTCCATAGTGCGACTTCTCAAGAGTGCAATTTCCTGCCCTTACCACTGCTGCTTTCTTGTCTGACTTTCATGGAGCCTAGATTACAGAAGTCTAATCTGCTGTGTACTTCCAAGATTTTGCTGAATTCATGCTTAACATGCTTAACGCCTCCCCAGTCTAATTCAGCACAGTTGCACAGAGCTTTTCTCAAGGCACTGCAGTGTGCCACTCACAAAAGTCAGCGTGCTGACCAAGAAGCATCACACCTACATTGGCAATCAAAGGACAGAGTCTGCTACATATATACCAGTGTTCTGTGTGTATCTCAGAGTTTATCTCAGAACAATACAAAAATGTGAAGTGCTGGACTACTCTGGTGTTTCAGATATGGATACATTTTAAAATGCTTTTTAATCATGAGATAATAATAGAAAGGTAAAGGAGAAAGCACTATGTGAGCTGATAGACCTGTTACACTGAGTCATGATTGCCTTGTTAACCAAACTAAGCACACACTGAGAGTTGTTTCTCAACACCTTATGAAACTTTGGGCTACAGGGCAAAGTTTAAAATGTGAACTTGTCCTCATGTGTGGCTGGAACACTGCCAGGTCTTGTACTGCGGCTAAAGAAAGGACAGACTACAGAAATTCTTGTCTAGGATGAGATGAGGGAAAACCTGCATATCTGACTTCCTGGTATTTGACCAGGAAATAACTTTTAGAAATTGAAAAAACACTTTCATTTTTTTGCCTGTTCCATGCAAGCAGAACATCACCAGTCTTGGCATCTGTTATTAATAAGCAACATAGGCCCTTCTTTAAAGGAACTACTGCTGGAGGTTCACTGTTAAACATAAGGGCAGAACTGCCTTAAAACGTCTCACAGCTGTTCATAACATTCATTTCATAACATTTTTCAATTCAAAGAACACCGTTGCGTAATTACTTGTGTCTGCAGTTGAGAAATCCTAGGTAGTTGATAAAGCAGAAGATTGAGTTGTAGTTTGCTTTCCTCTTTCCACTCCTCCTTCTGTATTTTCTTTAATGTCTTCCAATTTTTCTGCTTTCAATAATGATAATAATAAATGTTAATTTAATGCTGCTAAACTCAGAAAGATAAAAATGTTGGCATTCTCTGTTTGAGAAAGCAGTATATAGTGTACAGCGGCGGTAGAATATCAAGGAATCCAACTGATTGTTCAAAATAAAGCTAAGTTTACATTTACTCGTCAGTACTTCTGCACAGCTACACTACAGAAAGGGAAGTAAGAAATGCATGAAAAAAGATTGTGATATACAGTGGAAAAGTGGGAAAAGAAAAGAAGGAAAACAAGGGAAGGAAATAGAGGAAGAGAAAAAAGGGAGAAAGGGAGGGAGGTATGGCAGGAAGGGGAAATATTATTTGCTGTGAGCTTAAACTCATTTCTGTACAGCTTTTTCTTTCTCTTTTGACTTCTTTCCTTTAAATGAAATAGTACTGTCAAGCCTTCAGAATGGCACAGTTGAAGAACAGTGGCACTATTAGCATTCCTGTTTTATATCTACAAGTTCTGTGAAAGACAACTGCTGAGCTTTTGTTTATCTGGAGCAAAATTGCACAGTTTCACCCTTTACATAAGATTGCTGATGAGCAGGTCATTTATGGGCTGATCACAACAACCTTGCTTGTCTAATTGGATGCTTATCACGTTTACGTCCTGTGAAAATGTAAAAAGAATAAATGTAGTGATGTAGAACAGCCCCACCAAATAAGATTGATGCAGATATAATCAAAGGAAAGATTAGGCAAATCCCTTTCTCAGCTTAACTTAGTGTGAGCTGATTCTACCCTCATTAGCTCTACCATTTATTCAGTATCATTGCTGTTTTTACTCTTTTAGATTTCATCCCTATGTTTGGAACAGCAATCAATTTCATAGACTCATAGAATGGCCTGGGTTGAAAAGGACCTCAAAGATCATCTAGTTTAACCCCCCTGCTATGTGCAAGGTCACCAACCACTAGAGCAGGCTGCCCAGAGCCACATCCAGCCTGGCCTTGAATGCCTCCAGGGATGGGGCATCCACAGCCTACTTGGGCAACCTGCTGCAGTGTTTCACAACCCTCTGTATGACAAAATTCCTCCTAATATCTAACCCAAACCTCCCCCATCTCAGTTTAAAACCATTCCCACTTGTCCTATCACTACCCACCCTTGTAAACAGCCGTTCCCCCTCCTGTTTATACGCTCTCTTCCATTTATTTGGCTTGACATATGATCTTATGATATATGATAGATATTTCCCATGACATTTGCATTAAGAAAGCGCAGTAGTGTCAACAAAAAACCCTTTTTGACATCCCAACAATGTAATCCACAAGAGCATAGACCTTCAAGACATTTTTTGTATGTGTGTGCTGGAAATGTTTGATGCAACTTGAAAATCACTTCTAAATAGTGATGTATACTTGCCTTTCAACTTTCACGCCAGTAACCAGCGTCCTAGTCTACCTAGGGAAGTATTTACTTTGTGGTTATATCTTGGCTTACTTTGTTAGACAAGCAAAATTCCAGTCAGTTAAGCATTCCCTCAAAGCAAGTTAAACTGTAACAGACAACATTTTCAGAAAGTTAATTTGTATCAAATGATCTTTATCAAATTAAAAAGTTACAAGATATAAAAATAGAGCAAAATAAAAGAAATTAGAAGCAACATCAAGGCATCTTTGTGGGTGGTTGGCATTATTGTTTTGTGGAAGTTTATATCAAAGACTATATTTTTACAGATGCTGTATTTCCCTATTTAACATCCCAGAGATATTTCTGTCATTCCACATCTCCCAGACACTGTAGTTCTGTTCAGATACTGCAAATCACAATAGAGAACAATGGTTAAGCAAATGTAATCTCACTGAATATTTCCCTCTTACATCTCTGGCTATAATCGTGTAAAAGAAAGACAGGAAAGATCTGTTTGCAGATTCACTCTCTCCTTTGATCTCCCCTTCCCAACGTTTTCTGTAAGCTGTTTTTCAAAAAATATTCAAAATGTAACAGTGTTTTGAGAAAGCTTTCCTTCAATTTTCAAGCAGAGGGTAATTACCTTTTTATGCATTGTTTAGTCACATAGATGAAGGGAAAGAAAAGAGTTCTGCTCTTCTCATTCCTGCCACTCACCTTCACATAAGTGACTGTATACAAATAGTCTATTAGGTTACAGAAAATCAAGCCCTGGAGAGGTACCTGCCCAAACAGTAGTACTCAATCTAACCTCAGAGAAGCCATCAGACCAGAAGTTGCAAAACTTACAACAACTATGTCTGCTACATTTAAGGCTATATTGTTGGTAGTACCTGCTTTTCTAAAGCTTTTCACCCGTTCTGGTAATTAGTCAGGCCTTGTGACTGGCTATCTACTGAGTCTCTGAAATAGTTTGCTGTGGAGAAGTGAGAGTGAGTTTATTCCAAAGAAAATGCATTTAAAGCATTCTATTGGCTTTGTATTTCTTTGTAGTTAGTGATTCATTAGGCTCTCGGCCCTAGAAATTTTGTCTCCTGACCCAGTTATTTCAGCTTCAAACCCTCTGACTGCAAAGCTACAAAAGAAGGAAAATTAATTATAAAACAAAACATGAAAGTGGAATAGGCTGGTTTGATACTGACTTGAGTGGGCTTTTGTTTGCTGGAAAGACTGTCCTCTTAGACAGTGGAATGCCTTTTTTGTTGTTATTTTGTTAAGCTTGGCAGCTTTGCCTGTTTTCGCAATCTGGTAACTTATCTCCAGTATCACTGCAGCAAAAGCTCTGCTCTCTTGGCAGCATCATTTTGAGTCAAAGAGGTTTTGTGTTGTGGCTGTTTACAAGTTTGTTTCTTCTTCTGACCAAAGAAAATAACTTTATCTTGAGTAAGTCTTCCTTTTCCAAGTGGCATCCTCATGATACTCATGAGGAAGGCTGAGCACTTTTGGTAAATGCAGCATGGCAAAAAAAATGGGGAGAAGAAGGAGAAATGAGTGAGGACAAAGCAGAAAATGTGGGACTAAGACATTAGATTTTAGTATTTACCTTAGATTTTATGAACAGCTGGAAATGGCAGCTACGTTCAAGAAGTCACACAACCTTGAGACTTGAATGACTGTAACATTCTAGAAGGATTTTGCATTTTTCAGTTAAAATGTGTAATTGTTCCATAAGATTTCAGCATGCTTTAACAAGACAGTCTCTCTCCACATAATTGCATTTCTCCCTGCAGTACAACACAATCCCTCTTGAAAGCCAGATTGCTTTAAACAGGCATGGAAGAGGTAAAGGAAAGACCGTCAGTGTGATGGTTCAGTGGGATCTGAACTGACAAAAGGATGCAGTTACTGCCTTGTTGTTTCATGTGTCAACTGCTGGGAATCAACACCCTATTGGATCAATGCTGTTTTCCTCTATTTTCTTTCTTTCCTCTTCTGAAATTTAATATCACAATGACAGGCTATTGTCCTCCACAGCCAGTCCCTATCTTACAGTTGCAAAATCAAGTACTTAGGGAAAAAGTAGCCCTAGTTTTGACATCCATCTTTGAACACTCTTTGTTTGTTCCCTTACATAAGTATCCTCAATGTTCAGTCTCTTTCTTGTATTTTCCATTCCCTTAAATTCCTCTCTCAGCTTCTGCTCACCTGTTCTACTGTCCTTTTCTAGCCTTTGTTTCTAATCTTTTCTTTAAATTGCAAATCTGCCTTCTGCCAACTGTGCATCTGAAATTGGTGAGTGAAACATATTTACACATGACAATTTATCAAAGCAGGAATAGATGCTCAGAGTTATGGGAATTGGGGGGAAGGTTGTTCCCCTCCAGACAAACAAACAAACAAACAAAAAACAACAAGACAACAAGAACAAAACACCACCACTGCCAAAAAACAAAAACAAACAAAAAAAAACCAGCCACAAAGAAAAATTACTAGCAATGTGTCAATTGCAGCCTTTGTTAGAAAGTTTGCTATCTGAAATATCAGATTTTCATGTATTTCAAAAGTTACAGCCTCTAATTGCAGCACTGAGATGTCCTTCTCATGTCACCTGAAGAAGTGATGTGACTTCATACTTAATTTTTCTCTTGTGTGCAGCCCTGCCTTCAGGAAAAAAGGATTGTTTACAACCTCATTACCTGTAATTTCAGAAGGCTGCACCGTCTACATTAATTACAACCTGGAAACAATTGGGCTCTTCCTATACCTCTCTTTGGCTAGAATAGGCACACTCATCCCAATAACAGTTATTAATTTTGTAGCCACAAGAACCAATAACTAAACAAAATAACTTTCTTTTGTGGTTCTTACTCCCTCCATTTTTGAAGGAACCTTGATTTGATGAGTCTGATTAAATCCTCATATTTAATTATAGTAACCTAATTTATTTTACATTCACTCACTGATGAGAGCTTCATTATACGCTTTTACTTTGAACTTTGGCAAAGTTACAGAGAACAGGAAACCTGCATAGGTCAGATTCGCTCTCCAGTAAAGAACGGTGAATCAGAGGTGACTCAAACTTTGTGCCTCGTTTGTTGGCAGTTCAGAGAAAGTCCTTTTTCAGTTTACATATCTTAAGGCTTAAAAAGCAGCATGTAGTGTCAGCAAGGTTTTCAGGGGGTGACACTACTCTTTTCACATTAAACACAATAACTATACTGTACAGTGCAGCAGGGCAAGGACCCTGTTAAGCTGAAGATAACAGAGCAGATAAAATCACATGGTACATAGCCTGGATCTGCAGTGGTGCCAGCTCAGATCAAGAGAGGCATGGAGATAGTGCAACAGCATCTGCATCCTAATGGAGATCATCTGTGTGAGTGCAGCAAAGCACTGATAAAATTGTTCTGCTTCTGGAGTTACTGCTTTACTTCTAGCATAGAAACATTAGCTCTGTGCTTATAGTGCACCATTGATGTGGTTTTGGAAGGAATGACAAGATAGCTGAAACACAGACTTAATAATAAAAGCCCTCAAGGATATGAAATAGGAATATCTCTTCACTTTTACTGCTGATGTGCTGGGGCTTAACCCAGCAGGCAGCTTAGCATCACACAGTCGTTCATTCACTCTCTCTCTCCCCAAGTGTTTGGGAGAGAGAATTGGGAAAAAAGGTAGAATTTGTAGGTTAAGATTAAAAAAACATCTACTAATATAGAAAAGGAAATGAGAAATAATAGTTTTATATATTTTTTTTTCCAAAACAAGCAGTGCACAACACAATTGCTCACAACCTGCTGACTAATGCCCAGCCAGTCCCCAGGCTGAGGCTGTCCTCTCAGCCAACTCCCCACAGTGTTCCTGTTTTTTCATGTGATGTCACGTGCTATGGAACATCACTTTGGCCAGTTTAGGCCAGCTGTCCTGGTTCTGTCCTCTCCCAATGAATTGTGCCTGCTCACCCCCCTCACTGGCAGGCCAATATGAGAAGCTGAAAACTGATACATCATTGGCTCTGTACAACAGCAATCAGCAACAACTAAAACATTGGTATGTTATCAACATTGTTTTTTTTGCTGAAACCAAAACATAGCAGCATACCAGCTACTGAGGAAAATCAATTCTGTCCCAGCTCAAATCAGGATATTATTGTAGTTTGGTATCTGAGATCCTGCAGGTCCCAGCCCACAGTGCAGCTGCAACAGCTGCCCACTTATTAACTGTGACAATGTTTCATTTATTTTTCTCCTAAGGGTGAGGAAGAAGTAAAGTTGCAGTAGAACTGACACAGCACCTTTGTGTAAAAGCCTTTTATCTGTCACAGACACCAATATGCGTCCTAACACAGCTCCACAAACTGATTGAGTGTAGGGTAGAAAACAGAGTGCAGGTGTCTGAACTCCTAATTTCCTGCATTAGGAAAATGACCTAATGATTGCTTTGCAGTCTGCACCTGCTATCACAAATCAGCCTTGTGGGTCTACAAACCTGTGGGTTTGTATTTGCCATTGTATTTGTACTTTGGCACATTCTGGAAGGATAGGGAATGACCACTTTGGTTGGTAGTGGAAGAGCACAAAACCTGCAGGTAAATGAAAGAATACGAATGAGCACACAGAAACACCCACTAAAATCCTATCAATTGAAAATCATACTAAAAAACTCGTGCTAATACACTTTTCTATGAAGAGGTGAATGTCCACAGAGCCCTGGGCTCCACATCCACACCAGAGAAGACAATACCTCTCCTGAAGACTTGGCAAGATATGTAGTGGGAAAATAGCCAAGGAAGATGGGAAAAGGTAAAAATAAAACATAAAAAAAAATAAAAAAGAGCCGTGCAGGTCTTGGTCCTAGCAGGACTGGCTCCACTTTCTATACATTGTTAACTAATTGTGGGTCACCACAAAGAAATTATCAGGAAACTTCAGTAAGTTTGATAGTGCTGTCAAAATATTTGACTAGCATAGAAAACTATAACCTTAAACATAAATATAATAAAGCATTCCCCTTACAGTTTACAGTATGCAAGGAAAACCAAAACCAAACTAAGCAAATTTAACATATTTAAGACAAAAAATAGCTTTAATATTTAAATGAAACCTTCTAATCTCTGGCTAATTGCAATCTATCATCTTTGGTCTATAAACTTGAACATCTCAAAAGCATCTTTTCTCTGTTTATTTCTGTATTAACACTTTAAATATTGTATTAACAATTTTTTTTCCTGGCATATATATTCTCTTTTTATATATTTGCAAAAAAAGTAAAAAAATATACTAAAATACAACTACAGATAAATTCTGAGGAAAAGCTTAAAAATTTGGACTTCAGAAAAATTTTCAGTGGAACACATCCTTGGATAAAGGCAATTCAGCAGTCTGCTGCTTTGGAAGAACTACACTGTTGAACAACTCACTTATTTTGTTAATACAATTGTTGCCTGAGGGGGGAACAGGGAGTCCTTCAAGTAGAAATACAATCCAAGCAGTTGCTTCATCATTGGCTTTTGCCTTGTACAGTAATTTGCAATCATCTTGCACCACTAAATGACTGCATGAGCAAAAAGGGCTACAGAGTACTGAGCTCTTTGATCCAATTTTTCTCAAGCAAAATTAAAGAAAAAAGTTTGTCCTTGGAAAATAAGTAGGATATGCCCCTACTCTTACTAATTTATTTATAATTAAAATATTAACTCAGTCTTGAGGAAGTTTAAAAAGACTTTTTTCAGACTGAGGGACTGGAGAATGAGAATGTGTAAAAGTAATTTTAAGAGCAGATATACTGCAACAGAGTTAAGACCAAGACAAAAGCCACTAGCATTTTGTACTCTGCTTATTTTTTCAAGTGACTGAGTTACTGTGATGTTGAGACTTTTGTAGTTCTTTCTGTTTCACTACTTGGTAGCACATTTTTGTCTGCTTTTCCAGTAACTATGAACTTTAATTATCACAGAGGTACCTGGCAGAGAGAAAAAAAGGAGAAGGGGAAATCTGACTTAAGATTTTTCCTTATGAAACTTAGTGGTACAGGAAGGGACTCTGAGAGTCATTGAATGAGTCGCCAGCTGTTGGAGATGGCCATGTCACAAACTTGCACCTTTACTCTTGCTGAGAATCTGGTTTAGAGCCAAGGAGTTCCAATGACTACAGAACTTATGAACTTTCACCTGTCACAGTTTGTGCACAAGCTGACAGCTGTCTTATACACATCTCTCTCCTGATTTCTGTCCATGTGTACCACTTGTCAGAACAGATGAATGGAACGTGCCTCATCTGCGCTCTTCTTCTTAGATGTGCTGTTATGGTGAGCAGGAAATTCGAAAGCCTCTCCTGGGCACTTGTTCTGCCATAATTAATTTTGCTTTTGGGTGATTAAAACTGTTCTTACAATTCTTTAGGAGCAGTGTGCCCTTAAGCGTTGCTACTTTCTGACTGAATTGTTTCTGGAGGTCCTCAGCCACTTGTCAATTGGCACTGAGAGTCCAGAGAACTGCCATAGCACATGCATTGATCATTTTTCTACCTAACTGTGTTTGCTCCTTTCCAGTTTTAAGAAGAAAACAACTTTCTTCACTTGTGTCACTACTTAAACTAGGATATATACTACATTCTACGATACATTGAAGCAGCATCTCAAATATGAATTCTCCCTGACATATTTAAAATAATCTTTTCTCAGTACATTTGGTGATAGATTTCTCTTTCAGAACATGATCCCAAGATATGTTTGTCTTTTAGATACTGTTTTGTCTTAGTGGTAATAGGCAAGCCATGATGAGTAAACACAAGTTCTATCATTTGGTTGACAAGGAACAAGCAATAATTAATGCTGCACATGCATGACCTGTTTTGTGTAACTTAATTTTATTTCTATTACACAGAGCTTCATGGTAATCCGGTTTTTATTGATATTCAGTACTCCTCTGGTTTACTGATGAGACCAAAGTGTATGCAACAAATTTCAGAGTATCAGTTTTCTGAACCAGCATCATTACCAAAAATGACATATCCTGAAGACCTTTGCTAGTCAATTTTTCCTAGCTCTTCTTTTTCAGCAAAATGCTCTTTGATATTTCAGATGGTTCTTAACCAGCTTACTGTTTTCTGTGAGCCCTCATCTCTTTAATTATGTTTTTCACCAGGCACCATTTTTTAAAGCAAACTTATGTAATTTCTTTTCCCTAAACAAACAGGTTTTTTTACTGAAAAATATTCTCAAACAATATTAAAAAATAGCAAAATTTGTATTTTCTAAATTTAGTACATTTCATTCTGTTTTCCAGATATCTTTTTTTTTTTTTTTTTCCCTTCATTTTTTCTCCCTAACCAATTTCTGCATGGAAAATAGTAACTGTTATTTCAGTATTATCTTTCTCTGACCATTGTATTCTTCGATATGCTAGGTTATCCAAACTGCACTTCTTTTCTCAGTTTTCTCTAAACTTATGTTAATTATCCTATCACTTATTATACAGAGCCACAGAATAAGACTTTGAGGGTTGTCTGCTTCTAGACCAGGATGAGCTTGTACCCATGTTGGAGCAGGCTGAGTGGAAGACTATGAAGATGATGAGAGGGCTTGCGCACCTCCCTTATGAGGACAGGCTGGGATAGTTGGGGCTCTTTAACTGGGAGAAGAGAAAGCTCCAGAGAAGCCTCATAGTGGCCTTCCAGTAGCTGACTTTTAAAAGGGTATAGTGAAAATGCTAAGTCATAGCTTGAAACAGTGATTTCAACACCTGGTGGGAAGGCAGGGCCACTCCGGAGGAGCTCAGGTGCATGCAATGCAGCTGAGTGACTGGAAGGGGTGGAGTCAGGATCCACCCCTTCCCAGACCTCATCTAAGGGCTGGCCGGGGCGAAACAAGGGCATCTGTTGCTGGAGGTGTGTGTCTGTGGTTTTCTAAAGGTAAGCAGTTCTTTTTCTTCATTTCTGTGGCTGGTGTTTTCATTTGCTGCAGCTGAAGGCTTTGCTGCTCTGCTATTATCATGACACTTTCCATTCCATTGTAGCATTGTAAGGGGCTTGTTGTGATAGGGTGAGAGGAAACAGCTTTAAGCTCTAAGAGGATAGTTTTGGACTAAATACTAGGAAGAAATTATTTACTGTGTGGGCGGTGAGATATTGAAACAGTTACTGCTTTGGCAGGGGGGTTGGACTCGATGGTCTCTGGAGGTCCCTTCCAACCCCTATATTTCTGTGATACTTAGCAAGGTTGTGAATGCTGCCTCTCTGAAGGTGTTCTCAAGGCCAAGCTAAAGGGGGCTTTAGGCAACCTGGTTTAGTGGGAGGTGTCAGTGCTTCTAATAAGGGGGCTGGAACTGAGTTTTGAGACTCAACAAGGATAGAGACTTCCAGAACCTCTCTGGGCTCCTGTCCCAGTAATTAATTGTCCTCATTTCTTTATAACTTTATACATTATTCAATGCTAAGTTACTCTTCTGCCTTTATCTTTCCTGAGCAGCATGTGGCTAACACATGTTCTCCTTATAATCACTACTTCAGCACAACTCAATCATTTAGGAGTGGACAATGGCGTTGCTTCCATTGCTTAGACTCCTTGTATTAATAAACATACACACTATCTCCCGAATGTCTTGTATCCCTACCTTGACTTAAGCAATAGTGTAAAGGCCTCAAAACTGAAGGTAAATCTTTCTAAGTTTAAGTATCAGAGCTAGTTCGCTTCAGCTAGCAGGAGCATATAAGTAGTACTTAACCACCCGGCACTAAAAAGCATATAAACAAGCATGTGTACATGACTGCTCAGAATATGGTATAATGAGGTCTCTGCCAGGCAGAATCGGGATCTATCTGCATGGTGTTAACATGAGACTGCATCACACAGTAAGGATTTATTACCTGGCAAACAGGGAATCCAGAAATCATCAATTGAAAGAGGAAGAGAAAGGAACTGGCTATTCCTGTTACATTTTTTTTTTTTGGTGGGGGGGGTGGGCAGCTTACATAGACCTTCTGGGCAGTGTCTGACTAACCAGGATTCAAAATTGCACAACCTCTCTTGAAATTACTACTGCTTTTTCTATATATTTTTTTAAAAAGCTACTTGTAAATTAGCTGTTACCCTTACTTGCTTAGTCTGGAAGAATTGTGAGTGGTTAAGGACTAAACCTTTCTGAAAGTTGAGAAGAAAACATGACTTATTTGCAAGTTTTCTCCAATTTTCTATCACTTCTGGTGAACTTCAACAGTAGAGCTTGAAAGACTGGACCTGTCGATGCATTCATGCATTGAAAAGAGAAAGCAATAACTTCACTAAGCTTTAGAAAAGCATCTGTATATTTGCAGCTATTGGAATTCAGAAATCAACGTCTAACTTTCCAAGTCAGTAGAGCTGATAAAATGCAAAGCTGCCACTCCTCTGATTCAAACAGCTCACCTTACCATAATATAGCAACAGCCTACGGTGTGCTTAATTAAAGCTCTATGACTGGTTCTCTGCTTGTTTAATTGCCAACAGATAACTCAGTTGGGGAGAGCGTGTGCACATTTTGTCATGCTGTGGTAGCAGCCTTTGAGGCTTGGAGCATGAGATTTAAGGTGATGGCGTTTTGATCTCTTTCTTCTGCTTTTTTCTGCCTTCAGCTTCCAAAATAAATCATTTTAAGTGCCAACCAGAGCTATGTGAAGGAGGTAGTTGCATGCTGAGAAAGCACAGTTGCAACTGTGCTAAGGTTGCCATTTCAACTTTTCTGAAGGATCTTTAATAATAATGCAGAAAGAAAAGTCTGAATCTTGCATTTATATTATGAAGAAACAAGAAAGCTATCATGTTTAAAATACTAGAAAAGAGAAAACCCTCAATCTGTCTTCTGTACTCTAAGGTATGCGTTGTTTCTTCTAAGACAAATGCTGACAAAGGAAAAAACTCCCTGTTCTTCCACTAAATGTAATAATGTTCCCTAATACAGTGATTGCTCATTCATGAAGACCTTTCCATTACCACACAGGCGTTTTTTCTGACTGCAAGGCCATTGAGTGCATTAAAGACCAATCTTTAAAATGTCAAATTTTACTTATTTTATGCCATGTTTCTGGGAAATAAATCAAGAGCAATGAAGATACTAATATGTCTTGATGTGTCTCTAGCCTTCTTTGTGCAGTTGGTGAAATAGCATGGTATTTGATTTCATTTGATGGCTGGAAAAAGTGTTCCAGAAAAGGAAAAAGAAGGAATGTTGGCTTAAGTTAACATAGAAATCACTATCTATTTAAAGAAAGACAAAACACCATCTTCTATTAAGTAAGAATATTTCTCTTGGCTCCCTGTTAAGGGAAATGTTTCATTTTCTTTTTTCTTTAAACTTGAATATTATAGTGTTTTGTTATGTTTTCAAATGAAAATGTATTTGTCACTTTTGAGAAGTTGAAGGATAAATGAAAAGCTTCATATTTCTTCTGGGAAGCTGAATTATTTTCTACATTTGATCCAAAGAAACAGATACTTCCAAGTTTCCACAAAAGAGCATAGTTTGTTACAGTTATTGTCAATATTTAAAAAGCAGCCGTATTCCTACCCCAAAAATATTGTTCTTTATTTTACATTCATAAATCTTGTTTCTGTTTCACATGATAACATGATTTTTTAGTTAAACCAATGAAAAATTTCACTACATCTTTTGAATGAGAAGGAAGAAATAGAAGGTAGGTACAGTTTCACAATTAGTAGTGATCCCCAGATAGCTGAGTACTCTCCACCAAGTTAGTGCATGTAGCTAAGCGTTTATGCAGCAACTTATAACAAGTTTCTAGACAAATGATAAGCCAGCACATACAGAAAACCTGGAGAACATCTGGCCAATCAGATTAGGCCAAGAGGAGATTTGTAGGAATTGCTTTGTCAATCTCTCCGCACTTCTTGCTAGATGAAGTGAAGCTGAGATATGTATTAGAAGATGCTGCTTCAAGTGTGTGTGTGTGTGTGGGGGGGGGGGTTGGAAATACTTAAAGAAAGCTAAAAAACAACAAATCACGTGTTTGCAGCTAGATGGTGCCATAGCCTTATACAATATCAACAAAGTTATCAATGCTTTATAGGAGGACTTCCATTTTTCACATGATACTGTAGGAAAGCTGGCTGTGATATGAGAATCAGGAAGATAAGCAGAGTACAAAAGACCAGTGGTTTCTGTCTTGGTCTCAGCTCTGTTGCAATATATCTGCTCTTAGAAAGTGCTTCAGGTGTCTTATTTTGCTAGTTGTTTCTAGTCTCTCCAGAATTCTTTCTGGTCCTATGACATGCCTAGAGCAAATAGGAATTACTCTAAAATTCCTCTGCGCAGCAGCAGAATTGATGTAATATTGGGGAACTTCTGTGACAGGAGGTGTGTTCTCTGATGCACTTCAACTCTTCATGAGTTCTACATCATGTTCACTCATGCAAATGCTGGACAATGAAATGAGTTATATCGGACACTAATTTTAGTCAACCAGAGGCTAAAGGCAGGATTTGGCTAGGCATATATCATTTCTCTTTAAGGAAAGATTCGAAGTTGCACCTCTAGAGGCATATTCAGTCTCTCCTCCCAGTTCAGTAAATCCTAATTGAAATAGTTTTGTTCATATCAGGAGTATGCAGGCTTTGGATTTAGATAAAGTTTGACCAATGAGGTTCGGCTTTGTCCCTCTTAGGGCCCTTGAAAACAGTTTTGAAAGCAGGTGGGCTTTTGATTGCCTCTGTGTTTTTATTACTACTGATACATTCTGCTTCTACATTGTTTCCAGTTTATGTAGCTTTCTGTTGACACATTTTTTTTTTTATAACAGATACAGTGTTTCATAGATCTTTATCAGAATGTTACTGTGTTACTGGCTCTAAGTAGGTCTTAACAGCTCAGCTTTTTTATTTCTTGAATCTTTCCATATACTACGTGCACCTCTCTAGAAATCAAGCTCATTTTCTCTGTTTGAGAGCTCACTGTAATTCATAAAGTCATACATCCACTTTGGAAATAACGCATTAGTAGACTAGGAGTGTGATTCTATCTTCTTCAGAATAAAGACTGAAATTCAGGTGAGTTTCAATGAACTAGTGACCAACTATCTTCAAGTACTTCCTGAATATTATACCCCTGTTTGGTGCTAAGGAAAGATCCTTTGTGTCTAAGTTTAAATTCCTGTACACTTCAGAGAATGCCTATTGGAGGAGGAGAAGCGTACATGGAGTGGGCTGAAATTCCTCAACACGAATGTAGGTGAGAGAGGTGTTGAAACTCTGCTCAAGTTCCTGACAGATCTTGAGGCATGCTCCAAACAGCAGGTGAACAGGATATGGCAGAGAGCACAGTGATCAGTTGTAGATGAGGTTGAAAGACTGAGAGCTAAAACCTTTCTCCTGTAAGTCCTCTTAAACAAAATAATGAGCATTCGTATGTGGAGGAGAGCATTCTTACAGACAATATAAGTGTAACAGAATGTTGCTGGCTATGTTCAGAGCTTGTGGAACTCAGCCTTTATTTTCAAGAGGCTTTATCACTGGATGAACTAAATGGATTAAATTCTAGGACTTTTGTCTTCACTTGAAGTTCATGCTCAGAATTTCTTAGTTAGGATACCTTTTCACTAACTTAGATCTCAAGCTCCTCCTATGATACTTTTCTTCATTCATTTTCCGGTTATTCTTTCCTTTCTACGCTTGAGTCACCACGTCTTGGGGAACCATATCATCAAAGGAAAAACAGTCTTACTGCAGGTGATCTATTTCTTAGTGTTCAGTACACTCTTTGCACTTCGGTAAATATAAATTGTATATCTTGCAGTAAGAGGGCTGCAGTATTTATTCTGTGCTCTTTCTTTATTTGTGCCATGATTATATGGTTCTTTATTGTAGTGACATTTGCAGTGAAAATGTGTATAGAATAAATGCATGAAGAATTGTTACCTACTGCTTATCTTTACTGTATCTTGTTTAGTGTTATGACTTTACCAGACCAAACTTCCAGAACTTAAGGAAAAATGAAGTTACTAATCCCATTAGAAACTTCGTTATTTTTATCCCAGGGAACCTAAGGCAGACAGGAAGTGATAGGAACAAGGAAGGTTTCCATCAGTGCCTTTCCTAATCACTCTTGCAGGCTATATGTGGCAGTCAGATACAAGGCTGCCACTCAGTGACAGCCAAACCCAGTGGTTTGTATCTGAACTCTGTAGAAGTTACGTACACAAGCACAAGAATGCAGCCCTTCACATCGCTGGGCTACTATGAGCTGTCTCACTACTCTTTTCAGCTGCAGGTCTACCAGGATTGTCTCCAATACAGTCGTAACACACTTCAGAGGCATGCATCATTCATCTGTGATGTTGCAAGCTGATGAAGTGATGTAAACATAATTACAGAGCACTTACTGAGCCACTGTGATGACAGTGTAACCCATTATTCATTAGAGGATTTTTCTCTGGTGTTTAGTAGAATTATTTTTTCCATCACAATCATACAAGGAGACCTTAGGCCCAATAGATGGGTTATTGGTTATGCCTGGTCTTAATGTAGTTCTTTGCACTGACATTTGCCAACTGGTTTGGGAAGCTGCTTATATATACGTATAGAGCTGTCAACAAAAATAAGTCATTTAGAGATTGTCAAGAACAAATGGACCATGAGGGGTATCTTTTTGTCCCTTGTTTCCCCTCCTTCCCTTTTTCTTAAAAGGCTCAGAGAAGTGATATTAATTTAAACTCATTTTTTAGTAGAGCTGGATAACTGTACTAAGAATGTAAGATTAGACAAAATCAGGATTCTTGATGCCAGTGGTTGGGATACCTGTAAATATTAGCCTCACAGCTAACATACAGATGCCAATCAGAAGATACACCATTTTTACATTTAACAAACCAAGCATTAATTGTAGTTTTGATGTCTTAGGTAAAAACCAGTGCAGTTTATTTTACTGAATACCAGAGATTTGTTTTTCTCAAGGTAGCAGCTTCAAGACATGACATGTCTCATCTTGCTCCATTCCACCTTCAGGAATACTGCTCACTTTGTGAAGAGAGCAGAATTCAGAGGAGATTTTCTTTGTATCACGTCCTGACGGCTGCCTATGCTTGCCAGCAGACAAGATGACCAAGTAACTGTTACAAAAAGGTTAAAAGAAGAAAAAGGCTCTATTTGTAGACTGAGGGAATACAGTCAGTAAGCAGCATCACCATGCTGCATGTGATGTCGCACCTATCATGTCCATCTTAGCCTACATTGACAAATATTTGAAGTCAGCAACAGTGGAAGAAAGTGGGAGAGCAACAGAGCAAATTTAGCTATGGTGTCTGTGAGCCAATTCTACTTTGCCAAAGAACTAGAGTTTTCCCTTGAAGTCCAGAACAGCTAAAATCAGAATGAACAGTACTGGAATGACGCTGTGGTTTCAGACAGGGTTGCACTGAGTGATGTCCTCTAAGGCAGCCAGGTTTGGTCATAGATTTAAACTAATTCATTATAAAGAAAGTTTTTATCACTTATTTACAGTAGGGTTGTCTAAAACAATACTATAAGGACCAGAGTGAACCAAGAGTGTCACAGGTTTTCAAATGAAGTAATGAATAACTTTAGAAAATGGCTGGTAAGCAGGTAGACATATCAGTAAGTAGGATGACCATAGTCCTTGAAAGCGCCCAAACAACTCCAACAAACAAACAAAAAAACCACCAAAGAAATAAATTTTGGAAAATGTTAGAAGAACTTTCTTTTATGACAGGATTCATAAGAAGTGAATGCTGCTCAATCTGTGTGGAAAGTCAGATTTTCAGTTGCCTCTAAAGACTTAATAGAACACCTGAAAGTGTTGTTCTGCCTATCTGGCACCTGTAGAGATTCAAAGTATTTCTCTTGACTAAGTTTTCTGTATTTGTCCTCACACTAGAATCCTGGATTTCCAATGAATTGTGCTGAACCTTTAGGGAATTTTACACATGTTTAATAAACATTCAGAATTTCTCTTCATATAGATTTTGTTCATTTTTCTCTAGTGTCTGAATGTAAGACCTTTCTTAAATCATAGAATCACCAAGTTTGGAAAAGACCTCTAAGATTATCCAGTCCAACTGTCCACCTTTCTCATCTATTAAGCCAAAACAACAATTTTGAGGTGAATACAATTTATTTCCTCACTTGGCTTTTAATTTTATCTTTCCAATTTAAATCTATAAAGTACTTTGAGATCCTATTTACACCAGTATACCTCTGAACTGTGTTCTATTCATTCATCAAATACTCGCCCACTCCATTTGGAACATACATACTGAGTTTTTCCTTCCTTTCAAAATATCAGGAACTAAAGAAAGAGAACCTGCTTTTTAAAGCCTGTTTGCTTGTTTTAAACAAGAAATCACATTATTTGAATGCTGTGTATCAGAAAGGTTTGAGTCTGAAAATAAAAACCAACGTCAAGCTCCAGTGGATTGAGTTGCTGATAAAAATTGAAATTTGAAAGAAGCCTGGAAACCTTTCAGAGACAGTAATAAATGAAGTGACACTTATCTCCCATAATCTGAATGGCTGCACTGTAAGTCTATTTTCTCTGCCCAAGTCCTGATTAAAAGGTTTTTAAAGAAAAAAAAATTGCGATTCTCCTTATTTTCCCTTCTTTCTCTACAAATCGCATGAATAGAATATTCGAGATCCCATTTTTATGTATAAACTTTGCTTTCTGCCCACGTGTGTGGATCATGTTAAATTCCCTGATTATCTGTATGCCTTAGGAGTGCAATAAGCCAATGCTTTATTCATAAGTGTGGCAAATACATATGCCATTATATTATCTCAAATGGGCTGGTTCCTTTTCACCTCTTTTCCTCTGTAATTCTGAAGTTTTGTTTCCTTCTACTGTCCAATTTGGGTAGCTGCTTCTAATCGCATTCTTTTTTTGCTGTAATTTCCTATGGATACATAGGAGTCTACAGTAAGCTTATCAGGAGTGGTTGTTTAGAAGCAGAATAATGTCAGTAAATGAGTGATAATAGAAACACAGAGAAGGGGATTGATCAGTATGGCTTCAGCTTTGTATAGTATAGGGAGATTTGCAAGTTATCCCATACTGCTTCTTCCATCTTCAGCTTTCAGCATGCTATTTTTTGAGTCCAGAAATTTCTGTTAATAGTTTTCTCCCATACCTCACTTCTGATTTGCAGTTTTACATCCTATCTCTAATACATTCACAGCTCCTGTCATCTGCCTGAAACAATCTACAAGCTATTTTAACCTTATCCTCTAGCAGAACACAGTTATCATTTCCATTTTTATCATCTCCACTTTAGAAGTGGAAAGTACAAGAATGTTCCTATAGTCTTGAATGGGTGAGGTGAGGAGGGGAAGTGAAAAATTGGTTTGTGGGACAAATATATCTTGATTGATCCTATTTTCTTCATAACAGAAACATGGCCATCAAGAAGGCAGCAAAAGAATTTCTTGACATTTACAAGAAATTGTTTTTTAGTGATCTGTTCTCAGTAATGAGGTGATCAGTAAAAGAAATAGCATAATGAAAACTGAAAATACAAAAAGGGAAAATCTGCCACTACGAAGCCTTTCTGGCTTAATAAAAGAAAGGTGTGAGAAATGGCTAAACAACGTGACAAAATGGGATGGGAGAAATTCAGTTTTGCCAGTAAACAGGAATTGCAAGGTAGAATACAATAGTTGGAATATGTAGAAGTAAACTCTCTGGTAATCACAGAATGCTCAGTTTTGGTCAGAAATGATCTATGTGATAATTTCATACATTTCTATGGCAGTATACCTGATATTTTCTGTGTATCTGGTCTCCAGATAAATGCCTGCCTCTTAGAAAGATACACAGTAGAGTTCACTTTAGAGTATTCTAGGAGTTACTACCAGCTGACCAAAGTTTCCCTGCCAAAGTACATCCTCACCTACCCAACACAACTCTAAATGAATATCTGTAGATCCACTTGCTGCGTACTTAAGTTGTGGTGTTTTCTGTCACTGTAATATTCAGGCTTGGACTGTATGGTGAAATATATCAGCCTGGTGTCCCTAATCCATGTAATTTAAAACAAAAATAAATTAAAAGAATGAAGTAAAGAAAATATTTTTAGCTGGATAACATTTATTCTGGACTATAGTAATGACTGCCTGCCTTTGTTAATTAAGTGACTCATTTTTAACACTGTGCTGTTAAACTCATGCTGCTTAATGCCCTGTGAGACCAGGATCTATCTTGCATTAATCATAGAATCCCACTGTTCAGGAGTGACTGAAGTTCAACAACATTCTCTCCCCATAACAAACACCTATTAATATATCAAAATATGGTATAAAAGAGGGAATTAGCCTAATTGTTTTGCAAATTCAAAGAAGTCAATAGAATGACTTCTGAAAAAAAAGCAAAAAACAAAAAACACACCAGTATGTAACCAGAACAGGACCCCAGAGGGCTAATGATTATCATTCCCTCATCAGATCAAAGTCTCAGAGTACACTGTATTGCTATGTGTTGACATCCCCATCCAGATTGCTCTTCAGGATAAGTCCAAGGGCATCAGTAAGATGTAGCTCAAATTGTAACTATACAGTAGCAGTCTTTCTGACTAATGCACAGCATTTTACAAAACTGATTTAGAGACCATTGCACAAGTTCACAAGAAGAATTGTAAATACTGTGATGGGCATGTATGTTTGAATTGGAAGAATTCACAAAACACATATTCAGAAAGGAAAGAAAACATTCCTTATGATTCCCATTATAGGCACAAATTCAGTAAGACATTTAATGAATGTTAAAGATTTCATTTGCCTCACTGGAACAAATGAGCTTTCCAGAATGCTTAAAACTCTACTTTGATCAGGTTTATCCTTAATCAGATCTATGTCACTCAAAGTAACAGATAGATGCACACTTTCTGCATTTTTGAATCTGTGTATGAATAATTATTGAAGGGAACTTAATAAAACACATAAAGATGCCCTTCCCCTCCCCCACCTAATGAAGTTATGATCACAGCTAAATACTTCATGATGAAAACAAAACAACAAAGAAACAACTCCTACCAACCAACAATCCAAAGCCATCATCAGTATTTATTTCTTCCAAAGCAAGCATGAAGGCAACCACAAAGACAACATGTTGTTGCCATTCTTTAAGTAAGAGTAAGTACATCTTAAAATAGCTTGCATTTTTGTTTGTATCTTGAGGTTCACGTTTCTTTTTAATACTACACCTCCTACATCAGGCTGTACATCTCATGGTTGTAGCAAAGAATCCATTTTAGTACATCATATGACAGGTTGAGGGTAGGATAGAACACAGCAGAAATTTTCTTAGCTTCTGTATAGATCTGTATGATTTGGCTCAATTTGTACTGTAAACAACAAAAAACGGTGACACAGATCTTCCTCAATCCACTACAAAAGCAGGCTAAATTCTGTCCCTTGTGGCAAGATCTCCCCAGTGAACGGGATACTTGCTATCTGTGCTTTTGTGAACATTGTTCTACTGATGACTCAAGTCCTGCTAGCGCACAGAAAACCACCACCCAAAACATCCTCCCAAATACTAAGCTGTAATAAAACAAACATAGTGTAATACTTCAAAAGGATGAAAAAGTTAAAATCAGGTATGTAGTGGAAATGCTAAGTGAGGGATTGAACCAGTGATTGAGCACTGGGTGGGAAGGCAGGGCCAACCCAGGGGAGCTCAGGTGCATGCAGTGCCTCTGAGTGACCAGAAGGGGTGGAGTCAAGATCCTCCCCTTCCCAGACCTTATTTAAGAGTTGGTAGTGGCAGCAAGGGTATCTTGTTGGAGACTCCTGCTTACCTGTGGTTTTCTGAAGGTAAGCAGCTTTTTTTCCTTCATTTCTGTGCCCACTGCTGTTGCATTTGAGCAAGTCCTTGCTTGCTGTAGCCTAGGACCTTACTGCTCTGCTGTCATAGCTGTGCTTTCCATTGCATGACAAGGTCATATCAAAATACATATGAATATTTAAATGAAGCAAATACAGTGAACATCTAAAGCAAGAGATACTGTAGTCACGCAAGAGAACAGCATAACTTAGTGAGTGGAGGGGAGGGACTGAAAAGCATTCAATTCTGTATGTTTCATGCACTCATTTCAAAGCGTGCTAATGTTTTGAAGAGGTCATGGAGATGACCTCTAGAGATTAACTGTTTTCCTACCCCCACTTGTGAAAAAGTTGGTTTTCTTCTACTTTATAAAACAAGCCTCTAAAGGAAGCTCATCCTTAAATTGTTTATCTTCTTCTTTAAGCTATAGATAAAGGCAATTATGTATATCAACAGTCTGGTCTAGTACTGTCTGATAGAATTTGTCTGTCTGATGAAATGTAATTCCTCATATTCAAGTTTTTGCTAAAAATGAAGTCAATTTTTCTTATTTCCTCTTAGTGTACTTACAAAGAAGCTTTTATTTATTGGAAAGCTTGTATCCCTCTTAAAAACAAATGAAAAAAAAATAACAAAACCAAATGTTTGGGAAAAAAAATCCTCAGGTATTATTTTTCTCAGGATCAAGTTTTTTTTTCTATTTTGCCTGCCTTAGGCTCCTCACTGCAACCATCTTACACGTTTAAGATTCAGAGTGGTATTGTGATTTCTTGTAACATTTTAGCCTAAGTTATGAATAAGCAACAAGAATGATCTAGCTAATTTCATCTGCCTGTGCTAGGTAGCATTAGGAAAATATGGTGATTTTGTAAGGTAGAAAGTAGCAGAAGAACTAAAACAGGGATGGGAAAAAACTTTCTGTACCTAAAAGCTACGTTCCAGAACTGTACTATTGTCAAGAGACACAGTGAACATATTTAGAATAACCTGGTTTTTGTTTGAGTAGCTTTCACTTTGGCAATCACCTAAGTATGGGAAAGTATAAGTTAGTGCGAGGTCTGATAGTAAGGTGTATGCTTCTTTTTTGGAGTATTGTGATCTGATGCATGTTGAAGACTTCAACTGTGCTACTTACGTATTTGACCTGTTAACTGGTCTCATTCATGGACTTGAGAGATGGTGTGAAGGTTTCTCATTCTCAGAAGGGAAGACGAAATTGTTAGATGAACTAAATATACAGAAAAATAGAATTGGATCTTTCTTCCCTTACCTCTAAGGTGTACAAACTTTAAGACGCAAAAACAGCTATGATAGCAAAAGTTAAATGCTCTTTGTATGTAGAAGCAGATGATACTGTTCTTTAAAGGATAGCATCAATCAGCAGCCATGGGGAAAAGTTGGCTTGTTAGGCTTTCTCTTAGCCTGTACGTTATATGAAAGAAACATGCATAATTGTTTTGGATCCTATTGAAGCCTGTCTGTCAGATTTAAAAAAAAAAACTATGCATTTCTGCCATTAGTTCGTATATTTCTGTTAGTATGCCAGAATTTTCACTCTCGGGCTAAGATCAAAGCAGAAGATGTTGAAAACAGAACGGTATTGTTAGGAGGACAAGCAAATAAGCAGGCTTTTCTAAATTATCTGAATTATATTGATGCATCAATCTCCATGTTATCATATTTCACATATTGTGAATAAAAGCGGGTTGGTCTTTAGAAACAGCTGTTTATAAAGCAAGATAATATTTTGCTTTTCTGTAGAGACCAACATCTGAGGTGTTCAAAGAGCTTTACAAATGTTAATCCATGAAGTATCAGTGTAAGGCATTCCCGTGAGATAGGCATTTTTAATTACCTCAATTTTACAGAGCAGAATAAAGGAAGGCATAGAGAAATCTAGCTGCACTATTTGTAAGGTAACACAGCAAATTAGTATCACCAGGAAAAGAATCAGATTTTTGACACTGCTGCAAAGCTCTCTTTGCATTTTCAGTAATTTTTGTAAGTCTTAGGAGGAAAGGAGTGAAGTTTAAGTGAGAGAAATAACTAGCTAGACTTTGGCTTGAGTTTATACCATGAAAAACTGGCCCAAATCTTCTCCCTATGGATAAGTGGCTAGATTGTTGTTGAATGTATAGCCTGCAAAAAGAAAATAGAAGGGGAGGAGTCAAAAGCAACATCTATCTGATCTCCCTGCAAAGGAGCAGGCCTTACCACGTCTTCAAGAAATGCTGCCATCCCTGTAGGTTCTGCTGTGGTGGACTTACTAAGCAACCTTTTTAGATGCTGTTGTAGAATAACCTTATGATCCTGCTCTTACAATTCTACTCTGTAGATATTGTTACTAGCAGCTTCATATTTCTAGAAGAGGAAAAAAAGTATTAGAATGCCACACATAATGGTGTTTATGCTTTTACAAAAAGAAGATAAGAGTGTTGGTGAAGTCAGTCTTGATTATCTTGTCATAATGGAGCCGTTGTTGGATTTTCTTTCTGTTTGTTTTCATAATTTTATGGAAAGACAGATGCTCATATGTACACAAACAACTGCTCCAGGGGAGCAAGAAATGTCTCTACAGAGAATTCATTTGAATATTCATGGGCATTTTTTTTCCCCAGTTGAACTCCTCACACAAATCTTTGTAATGGGTAAAGAGAAGAGGCTTTCTTTTGTTTTGAAATTATTGGAAATCAATTAGCAGAATGTTTAAGTTGGAGTTACAAGGACAGAGCGATATACTAATAGTAAGCAAGTCTCTCTTAGATAATCCCTGAGTAGACATGGATAGTTATGGTTAGCAGTCATCCTACTTTTGAGTAGACTAACCCTCTTTGAGTGGTCTTACCGGGGTCATTTTTATGCTAAGTATCTCAAAGCAGGAATACTAGCCCTCTTCTTAACTTTCATCCTATTGGGGATATGCAACATTAAAATATACCTGTTGATGTTATTCTCTATAATCAAATACACTTACTCTTTACTGTATCTAACATTATCTTAAATCTCCTTTCCTGTGATTGAATCAAGAAAGAATGCATAGCTACAATCATTTTTTCCTATAGGCCTATGTCATAATATATCTCTCTCAGCTCTTTGCAATGTTCTTACTACTCAGAATAATTTCACTTTGAAATTAAGTCAAGCATTCTGGTTTGCTCAGAGCTGCTGTTTCTCTAAGATATTTGTTATGAACAATATCATCATTTGCCATCAACCTGGCCACTGCAATCTGAATAAAGGAGACAAACTCCATCTCTCACATCTCAAGCTATTGTTTTATTAACATAGTGAAAAAGAATACGATAGTATAAGAGACTTAAACTGAGTAACATTTCTTAAAATTATTTGCTGGAAATGCAAATCTATGATCACTTGGAAATTCAAAGATGTTTTTGTGTATTATGCCAGAGAAAAAAAAATTGCATCTGCAATCTATCTACTCCAAAAACAAATAGCCTCTAAGAGTTCTACTAGCTGCTAGTAATGAAGCAGCTTTGGAAGAACTACCCATCACTGTTCGCGTTTACTCTGCCAGCCTTTTTCAGATTATTCATCTTTGATCTTCTTTGGCACATATTTGAATTAATACTAGAACTACCACTTGGAAATCCTCTCTCTGGCAATGGCAAACGCAAAGCAGCACAGCTAATGCCAGACAGTGACATTTCATCTGATAGTTGGAACACAACGTAAACTAGCCATGGCTTCCTTTATACAGAAGGGTATGCTCTGTCACTGCATGATCCATTCACAGAAGGGATCCAAATGTCTTTACATATTAAATGACCCATTTTCTCATAAGCGCATTAATTGCATGTTTGACATGTGTCTTCCTTGTTACCTTCAGAGAGATTGTGACACACAAACGCTCCATTGGAAAATTGTACAGGTATGCTGATATATGTCTTACTTTGGTCAGGTAAACTACAGGCCTCGCTTCAGTTAGCATTACTGAATTGAGCATAGGCATCTCCAGTTGCTGACAGCTTCCCTGCTAGTTGCTGTGCATAATTTTGCTGATCAGTTCATCACAGGCTTGCTACATATGTCAGAGGGCTGCTAAGGAAAATAGAAAGTAGTCGCTGAACAGAAGTGTGCCATAATAGAGACACAGAAGGACTGAACTGTATGCTGCCGTCATTCTGCCACTTCCTAACTTTGCACTGCAAAGTTGTGACCTTAGCAAAATGCTTTTCACTTATAGTGTTTACAGTTGAATTTACTATCAGGATGGAAGTGTACCTCCCAGCCATGGAAGTGTTTTGTCTTGAACTGTTGCTCTGTATTTTCTGTGATATAATTATCGGGAATTCTGGAGAGGCCCTTGAAAGAGGTTATGGACACTTACTTCCTATTCACTACTCGCTGCCCTGTGTTTTTTGTTTTTGTTTTGTTTTCCACTAAAACGTCCATTTCTATGCATGGCTTGACCTTCACTTCATTTTCTTTCAGATTGTAAATTTGGACCTGGAGCTCTTTTTTGTGTTTGCCCAATGCCTGGCACAGCAAAACTCTGGTCTCAGCTGGGGTTTCTGAATGCTTAAATTTTAACAGTTTCCTACAAGATGTTGGAAAGAAAGTTGAGAAAGAAACCCCTTGCAGCCTAGCTTTAGGCCATATGAAAAATAACCTCTGAAAAGTGTTATTTGTAGTCTACAAAGCGAACGCTGTTAGCCAAGCTATTTACACTTGCATTGACAAGAATAAGAACTTGAATGCTACATGTGGTTATGGCAGCTACATCCCATCTCCTGTGCTTCTGTACTCAGAGGGACAGTTTTTGTGGGAGTAAGCAGCATTTCCATAATGTAAATTCTCAGTATTTCAAATGTATGCCGTTATTGATAACAAAGAAATTGAGGCAGAATTCCACATCAGGCTTTATATCACATTAATCTGAAGACTAATTCACAGGTTTTTGTAGCTCAATTAGAATTAGACTATTTTACTGCAGTCTGTGAATTGATATAGTGAGCAAATGATAAGATCTGGGGAAACTGAGGATCTGGGCTGATACCTGTACCCTTGTGGCCAAGAAGTCCAATAGCTTTCTAGGGTGCATTAAAAAGAGTGGCCAGCAGGTCAAGGGAGGTGATCCTCCCATTCAACTCTGGCCAGTAAGGCCACATTTAGAATACTGTGTTCAGTTCTGTGCTCCCCAGTTTGAAAAAGAGACTGACCTCCTAGAAGAAGGCCAACAGAGGGTCACAAAGCTGATAAAGGGCCTGGAACATCTTCTGTATGAAGAAAGGCTGACTAACCTGTGCCTGTTCAGCCTGGGAAAAAGTCTGAGAGGGAATCTCACTAACGTTCACAAATACCTAAAGGAAAGTGGGAGGAAAATGGATGAAGTTAGGCTCTTCTTGATGGTGCGTAGTAATAGGAGAAGGAGTAACGGCCTAAACCTTGAATATAGGAAGTTCCATACAAACATACAGAAGAACTTCCTTACAATAAATGTGACAGAACACTGGAATAGGTTATCCAGAGGTTGTAGAGTCTCTTTCTATGGAGATATTCAAGACCTGTTTGGACACCTACGTGCATCTACCTGCACAACCTCTTGTAGGATACCTGCTTTAGCAGGGGGATTGGACTCCATGCACTCCTGAGGTCCCTTCAAAACCCTACAATTCCCTGGTTCTGTGATTCTGTCACTGTTATTTGAGAGTGGTGATGAAGGTGGGGCAAGTACCTTGCAGAGCTTTTAAAAAGTGAACTTCCAAGGCTGAAACCAGAAGCTTGCTGCTGACCTGGGTTGGAATGGGTGACATTCTTCCCCTGTAACACCTTTCTCATCTCTTCTGTTGTTAAAGCATCCAGTTCATCCACAAAATGCTGGTATGTAGATGCAGTTTCCCCTGTAGACCACTAGATGCCCTAAGATCTCTTTGGTTCAGTGTTTCTTTCAACAACCAGAACTGTTACTTAGGAAAAAACAATCTAATCTCAGCTAAGTCATGAGGCCAATAGCATGTTCATTGGTGGGGGTATATTTTCAAGGTTGGAATAATTGCAAGAGTGAGTGCAGCTATCCAACCAGTAAGTGACAAAGTGTTGCAGTCAGCTGCTTAATGCCCAGGTGAAAAGGAGTGACAAATGGCATTCCTCAGGGTCAGTACTGGGAATGGTGCTATTTAATATATCAGCATTGGGCAGGGCAGTGGGGTTGAGTGTATCCTTGGCAAGTTTATCAGTGGCACCAAGATGTGTGGTGCAGCTGACACTCTGAAGGGAAGGAATGCCATCCAGAGACCTTAAGAAGCTTGAGAAATGTATCCATGCAAACCTCATGAAATTCAACAAGACAGTCACAAGCGTAAGTACAGACTGGGTGGAGAACAGATTGAGAGCAGCCCTGGGGATAACGACTCGGGTATACTGATGATAAACTCAATATGAGCCAGTAATCTGTGTCCCCAGCCCAGGAGGCCAACCGTATCCAGGGTGGCATCAAAAGCAATAAGACCAGCAGGTCAAAGGAAGCAGTTCTTCCCCTCTACTCCTCTAATGTGAGATCCCACCTGGAGTACTGTGTTTAGTTCTGTTACTCCTCACACAAGAGGGATATGGACCTGTTGGAGTGAGTCTAGAGGAGGTCTATGAGAGCACAGTGAAGACAAGCTGAGGGTGCTGGGTTTGTTCAGCCTCGAGAAGAGAAGGTTCAAGAGACACCTTATAGCAGCCTTCCAGTACCTAGAGGTGGCTTCCAGGAAAGCTGGGGAGGGATTCTTTATCATGGAGTGTAGTGATACAAAGGGGGTAAAGTTTTAAACTAAAAGAAAGCAGATTTATTTTGCTATTAGAAATTCTGTACTGTGATGGTGGTGAAGCCCTGGCATAGGCTGCCCAGAAGAGCTGTGGGTAATCCATCCTTGGAAGCAATCAAGGGCAGGTTGGACAGGGCGATGGGTAACTGATCTAGATGTTGACAACCCTGCAAATGGCATATGGGTTGGAACTAGATATTCTTTAAGGTCCCTTCCTACCCAAGCCATTCTATGATTCTAATATTTGCTCTATAAATCAACTCAGTTGAAGTATTGAAAAGGAGAGCAGTATAAGTATTAGGGAATTTATTTATATCTCTGTTTCGGGGATTAAAGATGATTGCTTGGGGCAATGCTGATATAAGCAGAGAAATTAATATTACAGAGATGGAAATCTCTGTTTCCCCAAACAATAGCAATTCTGCAGAAATTTAGCATCTCTGGCAAATATATCTTCAAAACCACAGAGTACAATAAGAAGCAGTTAATACAGTCAAGTTCTGGTGTTACTTCACAGCAGTATAAGCTAAAGTAATATCACTAATTTCAGCTGAGTTATTTTAGGTTTACATCAGTGTGAAGGGAAAGCAGCATCTAGCTGTTTGAGTACTGCACTTCCAGCCCTTAAGGCATTGGGGCTCTTTTGTTCAGTACAGCAAAACTCTTTAGTACTTGCTAACCCTTAATTCCTTGCAGGGTAGTCCTTGCTGACTTTGGTATGAATATCCTTCTATGTAAGCTTGTGAGCCTTACTCTGGCACAACCAAGCTTTTCGGCATGCAGCTGCACTGATTTTGATTCATTGAGCAAGCCCTATCTCGCTGAAATGCCAAGCACACTTGATCAGAGGCTGTCATAAAGCTTGCTTGTCCTGCAGCTGAAACATAATAGAATTAAATATCTTTCTTTTTTTCCTCACACGAATTTGTGCTAAATCTACACAACAGGCATCTAGGTATAGTTTTGAGTGAGCTGAAGATTAGACATCAGGTATTTCTGACATTTTAAAGATGTTTTAATTTTTTTTTATGAGCACCTTCATCTCAGTTTACAGGGTCCTGTGCAAAATAGCTTCAGTTGGCACAGCTTCTCTGACTTCCCTTAGGCTTTCTTCTACCTGGGCCCTCTACTTGATAAGGGAGCATTCAGGTTTTCATAATCTAGGGGTTTCTAGCCAAGCATTTCAGCAGCCTTCATGTTTTAAGGAATTACTGAGAGTTTTTTTTTTTTTTTTTTAAACAAACAAACAACAAAAAAACACAAAACAAAGCAAGAAAATCTTAAAAAAAAAAAAAAAAAAAAAAAAAGCCAGAAAAAAACACAAACTATGAAACAAACAAACAAAAAAGTAACTTGCTATATTAGAATACCTACTAAAGATCACCTCACTGCATTCTCTGAAGAGCTCTGCGAAACAGCTTGGGGGATCCCCACTACAGGAGAAAGCTCTTCTAATAAGTAAAACTTCTTTCTAGAAAAGCAAGTCATGTTATACAAAACACCTTCCTACTGCAGAAAGGATGTTAAAACAGGTTTACATTGCCAAGATTTAAGGTACCACCTTTCCATCTCTCTCTTTGATGTTCTTTGGTTTTGTTTTATTTTTTAACTTTAGAATGCATTTGCTCTAACTTGCAGCCCCAGGGCCTTGCGAAACCAAACTTTTCTAGGGAACTCCAACAATAAATCACTCAGCAAGTGGTTCTCAGAGTTGCCTAACAGAGATGAAACTCAGCCAGGCACAGTGCTGTTGTATGATCGCTGTAATCTGGTCTGCACTTGCGAGTTTATACATTATGTATTAATCTACCTGTATTCTACTTGAAGTCTGACCTTTTCGTGTGTGAAGGAGAAAGCAGCTTGATCACCTGAAGACTGTGCTTTTTTTTGGCATTACTCAGAATGTGCTGTCTCTTGGAGAAGTATTGTAATTGGATTTGTACTTGCAGCCTGGAAGGCCAATGGCATCCTGGGTTCCATCAGAAGAGGGGTGTCCAGCAGGGTGAGGGACATGACTGCCTCCGTCTATTCTGCCCCCATGAGGCCTCATCTGTAGTATCACATCCAAGTCTAGAGCCCCCAACACAAGAAAGATGTGGAGCTTTTGGAGAGGGTTCAGAGGAAGGCCACAAAGATGACCCAAGGGCTGGAGCACCTCTCCTATGAAGATAGGTTGAAGGAATTGGGCTTCAGAGTGGAAAGGAGAAGGCTATGGGGATGTCTAATTTGACCTTCTAATTATTAAAGGGAGTTTATAAATATTGATTTCCCTCACATTTTACATGAGTAGATATTGATAGGACAAGGGGGAATGGTTTTAAACTAAAGGAAGGGAGATTTAGATGACATGCTTGGAGGAAGTTTTTTACTGAGAGAGTGATGAGATTCTGGAACAGGTTGCCCAGAGAGGTTGTGGATGCCCTGTCCCTAGTGGTGTTTAAGGCAAGGTTGGATGGGGCCTGGGCAGTCTGATCTAGTGACTGGTAACTCTGCTTGTGGCAAAGGGATTGGAACTTGATGATTCTTGAGGTCCCTTCCAACCCAAGCCATTCTATGAATTGAATAAGAGAAATCTATTAATTTTGAAGCTGTTCTGGATGCACAGATGCTGTCTATTTCTTAAAGAATTATTCACTTCTGAATATGTACTCATCAAAGTGCTTTCTAAGTGGAGGCCTTTTACTGATCATATTCAGGAACTAGATAATATCTATCTCCTTGTGTGCATTTCAGGAATTTAGATCCAACTGTTCCCAGCGTATCCTACCCAACAAGTTTATCCTTCAGCTTTGCTAACCTGCTCCATTCAATTTAATTTTCCTAAATTTCTCACCCCTCACAGAAGCTTAACAGACATACTGAAAATAGCATATCGAAAATATTTAATCCAGTTCTTGTCCATACAGCAATAGCAGCTCTGTGCTCAAATAGCAGTACCCTATAGGAGACTTTGCTCTGTAAACGAAACCATCAGCAAGAAACAGATAAATCTTACACGGCACATACTTGCTGTCTTCTAACTGAAGAATTGCCTCATCATTGCTGTAGTAAAGTTTTAGCACTTCTAGATAAAAAAAAAAAAAATACAGCTTTTACCAGTAATTCTCAGCCATGCAGAAGCATCATGTTGCTGTCCACACGTAATCCCTTTAGTAAAAACAGTTGCTGCACCTAGAGGACCATGTAAATTAGAAAATGGTGCCCATTAAATCAGGTGTTCCCTCCTTGGGCTTTCATTTGATTTGGGTCTTGTTTTAAAGGAGAAAAAGCAGCAAATGACTCAGAGTTAAAGGGTGCTTTCTGAATTAAAATGACGGAGAAACTAGAAACAAGAGTAAGGCAGATTTTATTTGATACATTTCACCACTAGGAAGAAGTAGATTATTTTTCACTCTTCTCTTGTGAAGTGAGTGGCCAGTAGTTGTACATTTTCACCTGCAGAGAAGGAGATGGGTAATCAGAGCTTATGCTTTCATAAGTATTAATATCAGAATGGACCATGATAGTTATCCATTGTGGTTTTCTTTGTGCTACGTGTATTTGTGATTTAATTCTTGCCTCTTAGTACAGGGGCTTTTGACTCAGCAGGTAATGGGTAAAGGTAAAACTTTGTAGAAGCCAATATGAATAAATTGTGTGGTATGTGCTGTGTAGATAATTCAGACCACAAACCTTCCTGACCAAATTATTCCTTTGGATGCTGCTTGTATTTTCTGGCTGTGTGATTCGTTATACATCCTCTCTTTTCAAAAACTGTCGTGATGGTCTTCAAGTACCCAATTACAATGATGGTATTAGTTGTTTTCTCTGGAGAGTGTTTTGTTTAAACAAATGCTGTCTGTTTTATTTCAGTTAAAAATAATGAATACTATAAGGAAAGTTACATAACTTAAAACCAGTGGTTACTACAGACTAGTTGAGATTGGAAGGGAAATTTGGACATCATATAGTATGAATCCTCTTCTCAAATACGGTTTGCACTTTGCAGGCAAGTAGGAGAGATTGAGCGAAGCAGGTTTAAAAGCATCCCATGCCTACTCTTGGAAGGTATCATAACCAAGATTAGGGAACATATATAGGGAATAGAAGATGAAGGGAAGACCACTTCTTCCCAGTAGATGCCCTGCAGTTTGCAAAGCCATGCTGACTTTGAGGCTCAGTATGCTCATAGCAGAGGGATTGGGCTTTTCCTCCACTGTGAAGCGAGGAAAGAATCAGAAGAAACTGTCATCCTGTGGTCTCATTTTCTTCTTGAAGACTTTGCTCAAGCTTCAGAGAAAGTCTTTTTCCGTTGGCTTTTAACTCATCCAAGTATACATTGTTTTGGTTTTTTTTTGTCTTCCCTGATTGATGTTTCTTTAGGCAAAAGTTTTTCTGAACTGCAAATAGCTGCATTTGTGACACATACCTATGGTTCTTTTAAGACTTATTGTTAAGTCTTCTACAACTAAATAACAGGACAGAGTTCAAGCTTTAACATTATTTGAGGATCACAGAAGAGGGCCTCTTACCTGAACAAAGCCTGGAGCAGACACTGTTCTGGTGCAGCTGTATAGTATATGTTGCATAAACCGTGTCTCTGTCTTTTATACCCGTTTGTTAACCAAACACAGCACAGACTGATTCTTCTGGATGGCAAAACCAAAGAGGAGATGGCAGTGTTATCTGTCTTTCTGGTTAGTACAAAAATGAAGCAATTAAGCTTTAAATATGTGTAGCAGTTTAGTCTTTGGAGTATTTGGAAGTGGAGGTCCCAAAAAGTACCGCTAAGGAATGACTTTATAATGAGTAGAAGGTAGGATGGGGATAATTGCATTAAGAAGGAAACACTTTAGCACCACAGCAAGAAATTCAGGTTGTTAGGTTATAGGATAGTTATAAAGGGAGGCTGTGTTACACAGACTATTGAAAAGCAGAAAAGACAGAACACTATTGCACTTACTCCAAGGAACCATCTTGTCTCTGCGGGGAGCCAGACTGCTATCTGGTAAATGGCCTGATTTTCTAAATGCATCATGTAGCTATTTCTAGAGTTGACTCTAGTTGGTCTTGTAGATGTGTCAAATTCTTCAAGGAAAAAAATGGGTTATTGATCATCTATGGCCTCATTCCCACTTTGTGGCCATGAAGGCTGTGTTGGACTTTTTTACTGTGCTACGTGCAGGACGTTTGTGGCCTATCCTGGCTGCAGTAGACTCTTCGTAGGACTGGCGTCCCACTGTCCTTTGCTTGTACCTGAAATAATACAAAGTGTACCAGGAGAAGCAACTCCCCCCCCCCCCCCCCCCCCCAAGTCAGGCCATGGCACAGCACATGCTGCAGGCGTTGTAATGCTTGTATCCTGGTTAAATATTTAGCTTTCCTTTAAAAGGACAACAGGGAAACTGCAATAATGTTTTATCAAGAAAATTATTTTCCAACACTCAGGTTAATTTCTGTCAGATTTTTTTCCTACAGTATTTGAGTGACAGAAAAAGGAGGCTGGAGATTAAAATAAAACAACACCTGGTGGTGCTTCTTGCCTCTCTTTGGAAGGTAGACCTGGTTGAATATGTCTCCCTCAGACTCTGTAGCTTCAAAGACCCCACTGTTCAGGTATATAGTTTGCTATGCATCTCCCTTTTAGCATATATAGTCTCAAGTCTCCTTTGAACTAAACAACAAATATTTCCCACCTGCATAAAAACAAAATAAATAAATCTACAACATAGCCAATAAATCAAAAAGATTATAAATAGGCCAATTTCTGGGCTATTTAAAATACGTGCTGCTCGTGCCCTTTTTTGGCAATATATATACACAGAAAGCAGGATTTATGATGGTTTGCTGTGCACTTTAAATATCTGAAAACCAGTCAATTTCTTTTTGTTATAGCCTAAATCTATCTTGGCAGTTCCTGATAGTCTAGTTCCCATTACAAAATGGGGCCCTAAAAATGGTGTGTACTGCTTACTAACTATCTGGATTTAAGTAGAGATTCTGGTAAGGACAGTAGTTCTTAATTATTTTTAAAAAATGATAGTAAGTGATAGAGAACTTCAGTCAGCATGATTTAAAGGACTTTCTTCACCAATCTAAATGGATCTTCTCATCTCTGTCTACCTATCCTAACTTGTATGGTCTGGTTTCTTATGCATCATTGCAGTGATATCTGAAGAGTTTGACAGAGAAATGAGCGTGTTATACAATGTGCTTTAAGCATTACTTCTGTTTGAAGTTCATTTTACTATATTTTTCCTTACTTGCATTCTCTACTTTCTCTAAGAAAATTGCGTAAAACAGATCTGCAAATGTTAGTGTGCAGCAGGAAAGAGGGGAAGATACTATTTGGGCAGTACATAGGAAATATCTAGGTAAGGGAAAACATAGGGTGAGCACCAGAATTATTATCTTTCTGGTGAACTATGGTTTCAGCAGTCTCCAGATACATCTTGGAGCCTAAAACTTGTGTGCCTGAATTCAGTGCAGCCCTCACAAGATCTGACGTAATGGGAGAGCCGTAAGTAAACACTGGCTCTTCACTCCCTTTCTTTTTATCTTTTTGAGAACTTCCAAAAAGAGACTTCTATGCTAAAGAGAGGAATAGGAGGGAACTTCAGTGCAATGTTTGCAGAACTGCTCTCTCAAAAATGTTCCTGACAGCAATAATTATGCATCTGTATTTCACAGCTGCTGCACTTCTTCCTGAGAGTTACTGTCAGACAAGTGTAGGACTCTGTGGGGTAAAGCTCCAGGGAGCAGCTTCCTGTGGGTTACTGTGATCCTCCAGGAAGCTTTAAATCACTTGTTGACTAGACAGAAATAAACTGTTCTGCTTTAACTAGAGGTGTCAGCCAGCAGAAAGCCTGTGGGCCTACTGCTCTGCAGCAGGGTGGTTCTATGCTGCACTGCAGCAAGGCATAGCAGGAGTGGGTGCACCTAGTTTGAAGCCAGATTTTTTTTTCTGGATTCATGATGTATAGCTTCTAGATGTCTTGTCTTTAATGTCTCCATCAGTACTGGAAAAATAGTGTAGCTGTGGATGCAAGGAATTGCTGGGAAAGCATAGCAATTTCTGTAGCCACTCTGTGCTATCTGGTCATACAGATGGCTGACCTCTGTTCAGTAATAGAACTTTGCAGTCAGCTGTTAAGTAAATGTACTGGTAAATTTACAGATCTACGTGTTGAGAAAATCATACACTCCTCTAGAGGCTTTCTAGCTATGTGATCTCAGTAAATGGAGGAAGACCATTGACTGATTATTTTGGCAGTACATCTAATGCTGTTATTTCTGAAACAGGATTCTGCTGTGAGTGTTGTCAGTGTCTGAATTACAGACAGTTACAAACAGCTTCCATTTCAGGTTAGCATTATCCCATTTTCAGAGCTGGTAATAAAGCATTAAACGTTTCCAAGTCTCTTAATATTTGTATCCTTTAAAATCAATGTTATGTCCTTATCTCTGTAAATATCCACTTATTTTTCAGTACCACTAAAATATTAGGGTTTCACAGTTTTCAGGCTCTGAGCAACCTGATTTAGCTGTGCGTGTCCCCATTCATTGTAGGGAAGTTGGAATAGATGACCTTTAAAGGTCTCTTCCAACTCGAAGGTTTCTATGTTTCTGTGATACAACAGGTTTCACAGATTAACTTAGAAATTTTTTTCTACGAGAACTTATTACCTTTATTGCATCTAATATTGTTTGTTTTTGTTTTCCCTGTACTAATCTGAAGTCTAGGGCATCTTCCAGGAAGTACCAGAGAGACAGCAAATTCACAGAATACCTCTCTATAATACTTCAGTTTAGTTTAATTACTTCAGTTTAGGCTGGTGGAGCACTGGCATTTTGATCTAATGCCTGTGCAACTGCTTTGCAAAATCAGTTACTAGAAGGCTCTCAGTCCACACAGGAGAGCTCTGAGCAAAAATCAAGGCTTCCCTCCTGGTACTTCTTTGTTGTACTGGATTTATAAGAAGGTGAAATGCTGAGATTCTTTTCTTATTGCATTTTTGATTCTGATATAGGGTATTTTATTTCCAGTTTTCTCTAGGAATAAGACATTGCAGTACTTCTAAATCCAGTATTTGTTGCAATGACTAAAATGTCTTCCCTTTTTAAATTGTATTTCCTTTGATTGCTGTAGTGACAAAGATAATTGCTAGAGCAGGAAGAAAATGTATACCTTATATACCTATTTGTTCTCATGGAGCAGACATGTTGTAGTTTTCTGTATGCTGCTTTTCCGTTCCCAGATCATGTTAGTTTAAAATTCCTTCTCAGGTATCCTAGATACCTTCTTTTTCCATGCACTTGGTTGCTGCAATTTGTGCTGCAATTGTCACCTCTGTTGTTATTTTCAGGCAGAGAAGCTGGTGATTAAGTGGTCATGAATGATTAACTTTCACCCTTTTTGATAATCAGAGTGGGACCAGGCTCAGGCTGCCAACATGGCAGCACAGAAGTCACAGTTATTTTTGGGTGGTCAAACTGAATAGCATGTTGAAATCCAGAGACAGAGGTGGCATGTCAGGAAGAAAGAAGTGAGAGGTTGCCGAGTTGTAATCTAGTGACAGAATGGTGCAACTTCAAGGGCTATTTCAAATGGTAATAAGCAAGCTACTAATATGGTGGAAACAATACTAAGAAAATCACAAAAATGATTCAAGGGTTAAAGGATAAGACACAAGGAGCTAAGTAGTTGTAGTCTAGAAAAGAAAGAACACAGATAAAGAGACATTAGTCTGTAAATGACTTGGTGAGAATCATAAATACTTGGAGTATCAAATTATTAAGTGTTTAATGAGGAAACTGGTCACCTGCTGGAAAATATCATAAGGAGTGGTCATATCAGTTTGTTCGTGGAAAGCACAAGCTTTCATGATAGAGGAACCAGAGTAAAACTGAAAGAATCAGTTGGTGGTTTTAAAATGTAAAAAAGAGTATTTTTAATGCAATGAACCAGAGGAATTTACTGCTTCAAATTGTTGCAGGCCTCCAAAGTGGGTTCAAAAATAAATATATATTCATGGAAGACAAGTCAACTGGGAGCTCTGAAGTGTGAAGATGCAGGTAGAATGGCTCAGTAAATCTGTAAACCAGTGACTACAGAAATATTGGGTCTTATAGAAGTGAAGTGTTGATATAGAAATAGTCTACCTTTTGTTTTTAGCCAAGTTTGTGCCACTGACCAGTGATAGAATTGGATTCAGTATGACTATTCAGTTATTTTTATTTTCTAAAACAAATGCTTTTTTTTTAGAGGCTAATACTCTGCTGTTCTTTAATAAGGAAAAATACTTAACTTGTTCATGCACAGTGAGGAAGGTTAACAAGATGAACTACAAGAAAAAAACAAGTTTTGTTTTTCTTTTTAAAAAAAGTTTAAAAAAAAAAAAAAAAAACATCATGAAATAGAGTGCCAAAACAGCAGCAAGTTCAGCACAATGCAGTGGAAGCGTCATGATGTGAATAATAAGTACAGTATATAAGCTGTGACAAATACAGGAAAAGTGCTGTATTGAACAGTTTGATTCCTGACACTCCGGAAAGCATAGAGTTTGTTCAGCAGTGGTTCTGAAGACCACTGGCCAAAATTTAGAATCAGGACAGGACTGGGAAGTGCATGCATTTTGCACAAGTGTATATGGGATTTGAACACTGTTCTTCTTGCTCCAGAGACCAATTGCTCAAATGGTTAAGAAAATCTTGCTTCTGATTTGAACGTATGGATATATTCTAAGGTAACAACAGAGCAGCATTCAAGATGTGGAAGGCACTTTGTTTTTATTTTTAGCCCATGGCAGTTGATTAGTATTTCAGATTATCTTGCTTCCTGTGAATTACCTAATGGTTTTGACATATGAATGAAGTACCACAGATAACAACTATGTGCATCAAAGAGTCTGCAATAATTTTCTTGATGTATACTCTTAGCCTAAAGCAGATGCAAAATAATCTGATTTAGCTGAGGAATCAGTGAAATATAGCTAAAAAACTTTCTCCAACACCAGAAGATAAAATCAGAAGCAAACATGTTCCATATTCCACCCACAGCATCCACATATTCCACCCACAGCCTGGAGTTAGGAAATTCCAGTAGGCCTCACAGGAACAGGTGCATCTGTTGGGTGCTATCCCACTCTCCAGTTTGATGCCCAAGGAAAGGGGGTAAATTATCCTGATTACATACCTACTATTCTTGTAAGTTGCTATCATCTACAGGTCCAGGATGGAACATTCTGAAAAAGTGGCCTGTTTTTGCAAATAACTTCAGTCAGAATAACTTTGATTCATATCTGAGTGTGCTCAAGAAAGATTGCAATTGTACTTCTATATGTGGGCAGATTTGAAGAAAAGAACTTCAGCTTTTTTAGCTCACTGGTCAAAACCACCTTCTTTACCTTTCAACTATAGAGTGCAGCAGAGCAAGATAGCAAGATGGTGAATTTTTTCTGTCTTCTTTTTATCTATTAATGACCCAATATAAGCTATAAGAAGTGCTTCCAAGTGATAAGTGCTTTAAAAATGGCTGTAATGTAAATAATTCAAATGATGATGTTCTTAATGAAGCTTTTAAAGCATATTAACCAGAAACTTATATGAGGAATGAAACCTACATTACACACACTTAAATGCAAAAAGTAATAAGTAGATTCATAAAATGTCTGCAAGAGCAGAACAATTTTTTAGCATATACATTCCTATTTTTTACTCATTTTCTCAAACTTTTCTTGGGAGTATGGGAGCAGACAAGTAAGTAAAACAAAAACAAAGCTCTGACTCAATTTAGAAAACAAGTATTCATAAATGCTAATAGTATCTGTTTAGGAGCTTTTTAAATAAATTGGGCATACAAAAAAATAAATATTTTATATACTGAATAAGTTGCATTCATGTGAGATATTGGGGCTCTTGAGCAGGACAGTAGTTGCTATCCAGACAGTGAAAGGAATCTCCAATCCAAATGCTTTTGCAATGAGATTGAGTGATTCCTAACCACTGTTCTCCAAGAAGTCTTATACCCAGCTGTCTTATTTACAAAGTGCTTAAACTACAGAACTGCTTGACTGAAAGCAGCATCTCGAACTCACGTCCTAGGCACTACTAATGGGATATTGACTGTTAGTATATGCTCATCTCTAAATGTCTTCGTAGACACTTGAACTTTTATCTCTCTCTGTATGTCTGCAGAGGTTACATTTTACATAAATCATTAAATATTCCCTAGGTCTTGGAGTAATAGCACCTAATTTTATAGGCCATTAACTGGATGATGTACTGGGGATGCATTGGTTCTAGTACTGCATCTAGTGATATTCCCTGTATCCTGCACAGGGATGCTTAACTTAAGGCTCAGAGTTTTCCAAAGGACATGTATTTTAGGAGTGCTTTTCCTTTCTGTCTGCCTCTGTTTAGTATTTATGAATTAGGCTTATGCTTGCAAGCCCTTTACAACTATTTTCTCTATAAAACATATGTTCCCAGCTGGCAAATATAAAATGTTGGCTATTTACAGCAGCTTGGAAAAAATGGCCCCCTTCAGCATTTATGCATTTAATTCTGAATGAAAAGATTATGTGAGTGTAGAGACATTCCTTACCACAACTGCATACAACTTTTTGAGTGGCTGGCCTTCCTCAGAAAATGAGTTTAACATTTGTCTGGAGGAGTCATCATCAGCTTATGATGAACAAGAAGTGAGACCAATGCCTGCCAGAGCCTTAGAAATATCAGCATCTGATTTTTCAGTTATGCCATATCTTCAGTGCAGATTGCAAGTAGGAATGAATAAGAACCACTGCCTTTTGCCTTGTTACTCCAGGCATCATTCAACAACACCTTGCAGGTTTCTGCACGTACTGTACTTCTTGAAAGATGACTGGGATGGCCCTTACTTACGTTTTTTCCTTATTTTTCTACCTGAAAATTGCAGAGAACTTTCAATATTTTTTCAGTAACTGTTCAACAAAAAGCTTGAGTTACAACCTCTGTCTCATGAACCTTTAAACTGTGATACTGGGATGACAAGATGTGAAAGGAGAAGGAGTACCTTCAAGTGTGCTCTGCTTTTGCACACAGTGACAGGAGAGCAGACGTGAGGAACAGGTGGTAATCCCTGTGTTCAAAAGGGATTTAAACTGCACTTACCAGGCTCCTCCATCAGACATCCAGAGCTGTGAAACAGTTCTTTTAAACATTAAATAAATATCATAATTATTCATTTCATTTTCTGAGTCAAGGAACTAGAAAGATAAAAATGGACTATGGCAAAATGTGCCATGAACAGCTACTAAGTATTTTACCCCAGAGGGCTGATACAGTTCCAGACTCTCCCAGTGCACTAACAAAGCATTAGTATAGAGACCTTTTGCCTTTTCTTCTGTGTGCCCTTAGATTTAGGGAGAGAAGCAAACAGAAGGAAACAAAATATGTCAGGAAGATTGTGTAAGACTACTTTGAGGAAACACAGTAAGCTTTAGTTGAATATTTCAGCAAGCAATCTCTAATTTAAAGAGCCAAATCTATGTTTTTTACCTATTTCTAAGATTAATTTTTCTACAGCAATTTAATCAGAAACTCGTCTGTTCCAAAAGCATTGGAAAAGTATCTGAGTCATACTTTACATATGCAGTTCTACAACAAAGAAGGAGATAGAGATCTGAAAGAAAATGGCACACACAGCAGATTCTGATAATTTGTACACATCTAACATTCTAAAATGCTAATGTCTCATTTTACCTGTTTGTAAATGGGCATAACCCTGATAAGAACCTGTTGTGGAACATTTTCTGATCAGTGCATGAGAAAAGGAAGCGGTGTAATATGTGTCAAATACTATGTTAGTGCAAATTTGCAGAAATGTAATTCAGAAATGTAATGAAAGTCTGTAGTAAGGTCACACACACACACACAAAAAAATCAAATCAACAAGGCTGAGGATGTGGAATTAGGTGTTAGGTGTTAAATACTCCTGTGTGTATGTTACTGCAGGTGGTACAGTTCTCCAGCAATACAGTAGGAATAATATTAGAGTCAAAACGAGATTAAATTATCATTGCTTGTGTCTGAAGCATTTATTATTACAGAAAAACACCCTATGAAGTAATACAATACTGCTTTCTGGCCAAGTAACAGGGGAAAAAAGAAAACAGTAAGGAAATAAATTGAATACAGACTAGGTAGCTGCTTGTTAGTCATGAGATTCATCTCTTATAATTGAATTCCTCTAAAAGTTCCATGTTTAGGCTAGTCATGCAGGGCAGGACTCAGTCAACTAGCTGCTAAGGCCTACTTTTTGCTATAAAACATCATGGTCTGACTAGCTCTGAAGTGAACATCTACACTGTAGGTGCCAAAAAGGGAAATCTCAATGCTAGTCCTCCTATGAAATCAGTGCAGAGAGAGGATATTTTGAGGTAGCTTTTTGGTAACTGTTTTATTGGTGAGAAGAGGTTTACAAAGTATTCTGTTTCCAGTGAGCTTTAATGGAACAGCAAAAAGAAGATCCCTATCAGTCACTTCAAATGACTGTTCTTTCTAGAATCTGGAGCACTAGAGTTTCCAAAATATTCCACAAGTATTCTAATGCATAAAAATTATATTCTTGAAAATGGTTGAGCTGAGTAAAGCTTTCAAAAAAGGCCTTGGAATCATGGCATTAACATTAAAAGCATTAACATTAAAAGCACATTAGGAGACCTCTAATCAGTTCTCCTGCTCAAAACAGAGGCAAAAAAAAATAGGCTAGGCCTGATTATTCAGGGTTATTCAATTTGGTCTTGAACATCTCCAAGGATAGAGACTGCATAACCTCTCTGGTTGACTATCCTCATGATGCCAATTTTTTTTTTCCTTATAATCAATCAGGATTTCTCTTCTTTCAATTGTAAACATTGTCCCTCATGCTCTCACTGTGCACCACTGAGGAAAAGGTTGTTTCCTTTCTTGATAACCTCCTTGTAGGTACTAGGAAGCTGCTGTTAACTGCCCACAAAGCTAGCTCTTCTGTAGGCTAAATAAGACCCTTTTCCTCAATTTCTCCTCAAAGGAGGTTCTTCTCCCACACCACCTGATGGCTACAGTTCATTAATGTCTGTCCTCTATCGAGGGTCCCAAACTGGGTGCAGTAGCCTAGATGTAGTCTAGCAGTTGCCAAGTGAACACAGGAAAACAATTCCAGTGGTTGTTCTCTTAATATTGTCCAGGATGCTGTAGGTCAAGACATGCTTCTGGCTCATATTCAGCATGCTTTCTGATCAGATCATTTTTTGCAGAGCTGCAAAATGGCCTGTGCCACTACAGGGGCTCTTTCTTTCCCTGTGCAGGACTTTCCATTTGACCTTGGTGAATTTCCTGTCAGGCTGTTATTCCTTCTGCTCCAAGTCCCTCTGAATGGCAGTCATGCATTTTGACTGCGAATCACTTGGTAATGTTTGCAAAGTTTATGATAGTTTATGACCTGGTGCGCTAAGAATTTCTTCAGTTCTCTGTCTATGGGAGTTTTCTGTATGCTTCTCCCTTCCCTAGGCTATCTTTAGATATTTCTCAGCCAAATTTTAATCAATCTTGACACTATTTAGTTGGCAAGATATTGTATGAGATCACAGTCCACTGTGTATTTTTACTGATAAACCACAAAAAAAACATTCAGAATTACCCAATGGATATCTCCAGACATATGTCATTGGAAGGAACTGTTGCCTGTGGACCAGAAAGTCCCCAGCTTGACTGTGGATCTGTCTGCTAAAATAATGAAATTCCTATTTGAGTTTCATGATATAGCATGGGTGATATCTAATAGGTCAAATATCCAGTGTAATAAATAGAAAAATGAGCTGCTTTTAAAAAGATAACATAGCATATATATGCACTCCTAGACAGTAACTATCTTAGTCTATCCTTTTTATGTCCTAAGCACCCGTTTATCACTGCTTAGCAAAGGCTGATTGGCATGGTGCATCTTCATCCATCCTTCTTTCTGTCTAATCAGAGTTGTAAAGCACCTATCATGCAGTTACCTTTCTCTCAGAGCAAAGGATATCAGTCACTATCCTTACTCTGAAATAAAATCCATTATTAAGTCATATAACTTTCTCACAATCTCTCAGCAGGGTGCTGATTTACAGGAAATCAAATTGTCTCACTTATCATTAAAATACTCAGAGTTGAAAAAAAAACAACAAACTATCAGAGCAAAGCAGATGGCTTTATCATACGCAGGGTTCTTGTCACATAGGTGGTCTTCAGTCTCTAGATGACAGAAAACAAGATCAAGACTAGTCTTCCCAGTTGACACTTGTCTTTTATATAATCAAATACTGTAGATCAGATGAGACTGACCAGAGGTTTCTTATGGCTCTTCTGCTGGAGAATCTGCCCACTATTGTGAAACTTCAGAGTAGAGAAACTAGATTGGCCATATCAGATCTGGAGCTGGGGCCTCTCCGCTCTGATGATCCCTTTTTCCTGAAATGAGACTCTGCTGGGAAATGGCAAAGCTCTGAGCATGAATTAGCATAGAGCTGCTTTCCTCAGTCCTTTGGTATTGCTTGGGGAAAAAAAATAAAAATCCCCTGGGGTAGAATGTTGGACAGATCAGGCACGTTAGAGACCATATCGGTTACTTTTAACTATGTGGAGAGTAAGGCTTTGGAACCTCATGTTTTGGATAAACCCTTGCTACTACAGTAGCAATGGCTATTCAGAGAAAATATTTCAAAGGCTGAAAAATCTTTGAGTTTCTTGCCTTTTACATTTTACAACTGTTAAGCAAACCATAGGAGAGAGAGGAGCAGAATGGTAGGGCTAGCCAATACCTGGAGATTATATCCTCCAATTTAATTCAAATTGGCAATTTACCAACGTGAATACCCCCAAGTGGTCCTTAATGCTGAAGTGGGTGGTTTAATTAGCACTGTGCTCCCATTTATAATTAGATTTCTGTTAGTTCAGTTTGAAGCATGATTTCATAATACAAAATTATTTTTAAAAATCCTGTGGGGATATTCCTGGTAAATTAATACTGTGGACTTTGATGAACTGATGCTTTTAATAGACTGTGGTATTTGAAAAGAATCTAAATCAAAGCAAGAACATTATCATCCTATAAAAGTCAGCGCCACACGACAATATATCAATATGCAGGAAGAAAGAAGAATCATTAGATTACCTGAGGAGATTCTGGACTGTGTGGACTTATTTTTCCTTTCTTTCTCTCTCTCTCTCTCTCTTTTTTTTTTTTTTTTTAGGTCAAAGTAAAGTTGACCTCTAAACAGAAATTCCTGTTTCTGTTCTCCACATAGATCAAGTTACGATGTCACTGCTTATGAAAATGAGAAATGTGCTGAATTCCACAGATTTCAGCATACTGTTTATCTTCAATAAATTCGTTCTTGCTCTATCCTATGAGATTGAAGGATTTCCTTTATTTCTTTTAATGTGATTTTTCTGATACTTGTAGGGCAGGGCTTGTATATAGTATGTAAATCATTGTAGAGTGATCCCAGCCAAACTGATCATAGTGTTATTCAAGTGCAATGACAAATCAATTTTGTGTGAGGGGTAGAAATGGAGGGACGTCTCACTTAGATAAAATGAGGGAAAGAAGTAAAAGCTCGGTGGGAAGGTTGTGATGATGAAGCATTTATGAAAGTACACCATACTAAAGACAAACTGTGTTGTGTGCTTTATTTCTAAAAATAAGCCTAAAAATTAACATTCTTATCTTTGGAAAACATTGGAGTTTCAAATAAAAACCACTGTAACTGAATTCTGTCTATCACTTCCATCAGAAAGCACATGTGCATTTTCTAGAGGCAGACAGGAAGATGAGATTCTTGCTCCCAAGGATATTAATGGCTTTGCCTAAATGATGACCTCCATTACCTGGGGCAAAAATTCTCCTTAGAGTTGAAAAGGAAGCGAATAAACATACTGAAGAAAATACAAGGGGAAAAACAAAAACAAAAGGAACAACATTATTTGAAACTATCTATCAGGATGTAGATAACATGCTAGCCAGTGGTTTAGCACACGTTTTCAACAGGCATAGCCAGGTCTCTTCACATTCAGAGTGCATTGCTCTGCAACAGCGTTCCTGAGGATCTAGTAGCATGAATAGTCACATAGCATTTCATTTTTTTTTTTGGAGAAGGGAAAGAAGAATGGGGCTGGGAGAAGATAATGTATAGGGGAACAAGGTCTATTGTGTATTCTCATTAGCTGTTAACACTTCAAATGACAATTTTAAAACCATTTGGAGAGATGCCATTAGGAAACCATACAAAGCATACAAATGGCCAAGATAATGGGAAACAGTATTTTCTCCCCTTTGCCTGTTTTACTAAATTATTCTTAGTTTAAAGGAATAGTGGGAGTCATTGCCTACTGTAGCATGAAGTACTAGAGCACAGAGCAGCACTTGCATATTGAATGGCAATAATAACACTAACAGAAATATTAAGCAGTTATTTAAGAAATAGTAAAACAAATTCTGAATTGTTAAGATTAATATTTGATCTCTGTGGTCTTCATCCTTCAGAAAATACAAAACAAAACCAGAACTATCTATTGTTTCATTCCTTCTTAAATATGTATTCCCAGTGCATCCATGAACTGATGGTGTTATAATGAACATTACCATTTCAAAGAATATCACTACTCTCTGCAGCCACATAGGGGCTAGAATGTGATTCAACAGGCATAGGTAAATATTAGAGGACAATTTAAACTTGCAGAAGCCACTCTTAATTATGTTACAATCACTATCATATTCACGACCGCAGAAGGAATTTGCTATTTCAGGCTTGAAACTGAGCAGCAGATCCTTATTTGGCATCAAGCCTGATGCATACCTGCAAAAGGTCTCTATTTTAGTTGTTTTATTGCTTCCATGCCCTTTGCCAACCTGACTTCTAGGTCACTGACATATATTTAAATCTCTAAGTTCAATTTTGTGCACTTTTGGTGCAATAAGTCCATATAGACCAGGTAGATTAAGCTTGCAGCTCAGTGCCTTGGAGCAAACAAATCCCCACTTACATAGGTCTAATTAATAGATAAATAAATTACAAGAACTGAAAGGACAGAGTGATTACCCCCACCTGATCTCCTGCCTGTAATAGGCCTTAAGGACTTCTGGAGTTAATTGCTTATTTCCCAAATGTTTTAAAAATTTAACTCCTTATCAGAAAATCAGTCTTTATGCAACTCCTTATGATAATGGATAGAATTTCTTATGCTTAAACACTTACTAATCTTTTCTAATATTTCTTTTTTTTACCCTTCTCCATTTCAGTTTTCTATAATTTCTTGGGGAACCACAATACAAAGTTTAAGAAGGTAATCATAACTATTTGGATACTAATTAAAAAAAAAAAAATAGCGGAAGTGAGAACTCCACAATAATCGTAATAAAATGTATTCTGTGTTTAGGTAAACTAACTATTTAAAATGCACTTTTGAATTATATATTCCCTCTTTTTCTGTTGTGTCTTTTCTTGATTTAAGTAGATATTTACAGACTGCTGTACCATAAATCTTTTCATGAGCTCTTGAAATCTTTTTTGGAAGGGCATGTTTTTATCTTTTTCTAACCATTCTCACAGTCACTCTGACCTTTCTCCACCTCGCAGAATCATAGAAGCACAGAAAATCTTGAGCTGAAAGGTACCTCAAAGCATCTCGTTCCAACCCTCCTACCATGGGCAGGGCTGCCAATAACTAGATCAGACTGCCCTGGAACCCATCAAGCCTGGACTTGAACTTCTCCAGGGATGGGGCATCCAGAGCTTCTCTGGGCAGCTTCTCTCAGTGACTCACCACCCAGTGAGTGAAGAATTTCTTCTTAACATCTAGTCTAAGCCCCTCCCTCTTTCAGTTTAAGTCCATTCCTTTTGTCCTATCGTTATCTACCCACATAAAGATTCTTTCATATTTTACGTGATAACAGACTCCAAAGCTGGACATGGTGCTGTAGGCAGTGTAGATAGAGGCAATGCAACTGCTGTAGGGCTGACATGTTTATATGTACAATGGTCTGATTAGCCATTTAATTCACTTTTACACCCTTTTCTTAGTGTTTTTATCTCAAAATGTTAATTTTAGTTTTTTTTTGTTTTTTTTCTTTTTTTCTTCAGAGCCACCCATAGAAAATTATTACACTAGAGCAACTGTTAAGAGTAGACCATCTAGTCTAATGCCTTATCTCCAAAGGTGATTCTTCCCTTGATTTGCTCACATCCCCATAATCATGAGACTTCAAGAGACTTTAATTGAATCAGGCAGATAACAGGAAAAGAATGAATCCTGACTGGATGGTTCACTAAAATAATGATCTTTTACAAAAGTGTAATTTATGAGTACCTTTTGAAGCTTGCCAATTAGACAATTCATGTAATATGTGCCTTCTCAATTTAATATAGATGTGATTTGATTTTAAAAATTCAATGTCATATTACACCTTTTGAAATCCAATTGAAATACATCTTATCTAGTGTATTTATGAGGATTTAATTTTATCAAAGAAAGTTCTGATGTTAGCTTGAGAGGACCTGCATTTCATAAACCCACAGTAATTGGAATTAATTATACTTCTCTTCTTTAATTCTATTTTAATCTAGACCTGTATCAATCTTCCCATTAGTGTGTTTGTGATCAGTATCAGACTTAGGTTGTTTTGTTTAAGCATCCTCTGGAAATCTGCTTTTTTCAAAGACTTTAAGTAAATCAAAATATACATCAAAGATAACTTATTTTACAATACTTGTGCATGACTCTATGAGTCTGATGGTTTAACTATATTTAATAGTAGTAGCTCTCTTTAAGTTCTCGTGTTACTGGCAGAAATGAAGGTATTGAATCAGTTGTTGTGAATACACTATCTGCCTTTATTTTAATGGCAGAGAACAAAAATATTTTCTTGATGCATATGTCCCTTGCACCTATTTATCAGCAGACTTTTCTATTTATATTTTTTAATTTTCCCAATCAATTTTCTGTATTTGTTAATATCTGAGTTTTATTGTTTATCAACTTTTCTGTGTTTGTTTGTTTAATATTTGTAGTTTAATATTTGTGGTACCCTTTCTCTAAGCCTATTTGATTTTTCGGATATGGCCAACAGAAACACACCCATGACAGAGGGTAAGATGAGATCCAAACTGTTGGATTAGATTTTGGTGCTAGTTAGCTGTATGAATGTGAATTCTTTTCATATTGCACAAAAACAATAGCATTTCATCCTTTTTGCCCTGTGATGCCCACAAGTGTTTTAATTACTCGGACACATGTAGAACAGTATGCCTAGGAAATCGTGCTATTTCTGTCTGGAGTTTTCCAAAGACATCACATGCTATTTCAAAGCAAATCACAGTGATTTTTTTCTTTCGGTACCTTGAAAGCAAATTCAGTCACTTAGAATTCAATGGATTAATCTTTTATGAAAACTAATTAACATTTTGCCACCTGACTGAGCAAGTCAATTCTATCAGGGCAACTTCAGCTTTGGTGGCAAGGTAGAAGAAATTAAATTGTGTTCTGTTGTATGTATATGTGAGAAAAGAATAAATAATGAAACTGCTGGCACTAGGATTACATGTATAATATGTATATCACCATCACTGTATATATTGCTGTGGCAGTATAAATTTTACTTTAAAAAATTCCCTCAAAGCCAGTCATAATATTTTTATGCCATTTATTGGATGGAGCCACTTGCTTTATTTAATAGATGCTTTTAGGTAGAGCATTCATAACTGAAGTTTCTTCTTCTGCTTGTCTTTCTTACACAAACTGTGCTCCTAGGCAGAGACCATCTTCCCACACTTTGCCTTATAGGACTGAGAGTTCAGCATTTGAACTATAGTTGTCGGTGGATAATAACTTTCATAATATCCTTTGGCATCTCTTACAAGTAATAAAACTGAGAAGTGTCCAACTTTCAAGTAATAATGATGTGCTTTGAAACCAAATAGACCTTACTTCCTATCAGTTATAGAATGGCATATAATGATGATAGTAATTATGTCAGTTTTTCAGGTGAACAGAGTGAGGTTCAAGCTGTGACATTCAGAACCACACTGTAGCTCTGAAGAGGTTCCAGGGGGAGAAAGCACCCCTAATCAAATACTTTATGGACTATGTCCTTCAATATATATAAAGTGACTCCAAATTTCAGATTTTTTTTTATTTCTTTTTCCTTAAATCAACTTCTAGAAGAAAATATTCCTTTTCTGGAGGCAACAATTCACAACATTGACAAAAACGTCACTGCCATTTTAAGCATTTTTGACAGTTCTTTTCATCTGTGTTTTCTACTCATCTTTAGCCTAATGCAGTTCTTCTTGGCAGAGTTTCCTCCTGTCTTTTTGTAAATTAAACCTGAAAACATCAAGGCTGTGCTAAGGTTGAGCACAATGAAAGACTGTGAGGGAAGCTGTTAATGGAAAGTAATTTGAGGAGAACAGCTTTGCTAGCTAGGAAAAACATAAAAGAGAAAAGAGAAAAATCTTATTTTAGTCAAACCCATTTCTCTGGCCTTGATTTGAATCCAGCCAAATGTTATAGAACCTTAATAGATAATCGATATCTGTGCTATTCTCCCTCAATACTTATGCATTTTATTCTATGTTTTGAAACCTAAATGTGAAATTCAAAGACATAGTGAATGATTTGGAGACGTTGGGGACTAGTTATTGCTGGAGGAAGAGATGGGATTAATCAGGGATATGTATACATTACTGTAGAGTCAGTATGCCTTTTCCTCAAGGGTTAGCATTTATAAAAGTAAAGTAAAATAGTGCAAGTTAGAAATGAAAACAGAAACTCTCCAAGTACTGGGTCTCAACCAGAAACTTTTAAAATCATTCTTAGCGGCTTCTTGTGAATCCTGTGAACATTGATTGCTCTTTGTCTTGCTTTCCCATTGGAAACATAAGCATTACTATATATATGATGCAGGAACTTCTGTGAAACATGCATGCAGTTTTAAAAAAGCTTAGTGGTGTGTGGCGGGGTTGTAGACTGTGTTTCCTGCTTACTTTAAACTTTTACTGCATAAGGCTTGTTCAAGCGTAGAATAGAATTCACAGATAAAACTCACTTTTCTTTTCAGTCTCCTCCATGCAAAGTCTTTTACTGACTCTGAACTGCAGGATAAGGACCCAAAAGTCTTGATTTGGACAGTCTCACATCTGCAAGGGAAAAAGAATCAGGCCTTCTGTTTGTTGCTTTTGCTCCTTCTGCTTAAGGCTGATAGGACTTTTCATTCCGTCAGCAACTAGCAGTGGGTAGGGAGGTAGCAATAAAGCAGTAAAGTAATTCATTTCTACAATCTGTTGTGTTATCCCTTTAAAAAAGACTATAGCAAGTCAGAAAAGTACATTTCCATTCTTCATAAATTTTACATTATCAGAAATATTTTCATTTTCAGAAAGACAAAAGAGCAAAAAATTTAAATATGCTCGTCAAAATCAAATTATGATTTTTTTTTTTTTTTTGTCAGAAATGCTGCAACTTGATGTTCCTAAAAAGGCAAAATAGAAGTAAAATCTCCTGCAGATTCTTGAGATCTGTTGATTCAAAGTGGGGATATTTCTGTTGAATTGCATGGTGCTCCAACACCATAATAAAGGGACAGATGACTGCTGTACTTGCAGGATAATTAATTCTCCAAGTTCCAGTGATCATGCAGCAAGGACCACAAGAGCCCACTAGCCCTAGGCCACTAGCAGCTGAGCAATGAAATTTTTTTCCTCAAAGTTCTTTCTGGACGATGGCCTTTGGGGAGCCCATCCCGAACTTTCAGGCTCTAAATAATATGAAAAGAATACTGGAAAAAAGGAACTCCCTTCACTTCTGATGAAGGCATGTTCCCTGAGATAAAAATGTGGGTAGTGCATCTGGGAGGCAAATAGCCTGAAATTTGAAAAGCCTTGGGGATCTGGGCTGTAAGGCTGTCCTTCAGGCAGGACCTGAGCATCTGGGTGGGCGAGCTAAGAGAAGAGGTGGAGAACCACTGAGGTTTTCTTTGCAGACTTGTTCAAAGTGGCACATTTCTGAAAAACATTTCACTTTCAACAGACTGGAATTCCCTGGCAGAAATCATTTTTTTGGAAATATTTCTGACAGTTACTGGTCAAATCGCTGTGGAATTCCAGCATACTCAGCATGTTGCTTTGCAAGAGTTGTATATGCATCTTTTGTGAATTGGTATGACCTGTTTTGTTTGAACTCGTTACACTTCAGATCCTCTGGGTACTATTTGTGCCTCCTTGTGGCTGTTCTGCCACACGCTGTATTTTACAAGACTGTACTCCTGCAATAACCCGCATGTGTCTCCTTTGGGGATCTATGACCCATTTCACACCTCTGTCCACAGAGCTGTGTGAAGGAGTTCATGTTTTTAACAGCTCTCCCCAGATAACAAGCAGTTCTTCCAATAGCTGGTGCACACAGAAAAAAAAAAAAAAAGGAAAATATATTGCTCAAAGCTGAGCCAGGGCCAGCAGAGGGAGAACTATTAAAGCAGTTAGAGAGAAAGTCAAATTTTGCTTTCCAAATGAAGATTGACACATTCACATTGCTGCTCACTTAAAACAAAATGTAAAATTGAATTAAGTCAGCCTTAGGTAAACTGGATGTTTTATGCCTCATTTCAAAACTGATCTCTGGAAAAAGATACTATTCTTTGCCAACCCCAAAATATGCATCACCTTAGTGCCAAAAAGAGTAAACATGCTCTTTTTTGAGCTTCCTTTTGTTTTTACTAAAAAAAAAAAAAAGCTTGGGGTGACCTACAGTTCAAGTTCTCTTCCCTTTCTCAACTATTTCTAAAGTTTCCATTTTGAAGTGAAACAGCAAAGGTTTCCCCCTCCTTTTAGGATGTGAGAGAGCAAGGAAGAAAAATATCTCCACATAAGACCTCTGAAAATAATGAATTCTCCAATCTGATCCACCACTCTGGGAATTACAAATAGACTTTGGCTCTGTTTTACAGAGCTCCCAAATATGTGACTTTTCCAGCTTTTTGCAGAAGATGCCATATTTCTTGTTTTCCTCAGGAAGCAGATGCAGTGTGATACAATACCTCCTAGGTGCTCTGTTTGAATGCAATGTCTATTTGGCCTTTTATTTTTCTCTTTTCTGAATAAGCTTCAGTAGAATTGTTCCTATTAAAACTTGAAAGCTTTTTCTGCATTTGGCAGCTAAAAATATTTAGGAAATACAAGGGTCTCAGTTTAAACTGTTAATGAGATTTAATGCTACTTTGATTCAGGAAGAAGGGTGGTCTGGAATTGATCTCATCTCTTGGTAGCTTAGCTGCTACGTGGCTCATCTCTGGATGTTTTGACAGCTCCTCTTGAGTCAGTCCTGAAGCTCCCTGTTTGGAAATAGAAACTTTGATACGAAATGCTTTTAGAAAGCAAATAATGTCCAGTGACTTATAAAAGGCTTCATCTGTGTTTCAGATATGAACTAGGATGTACTCAGAAATCTGAAATTGTGTTGAATGTGAAATCTCAACCACAGCTCAGTCAGAGAGTAGAGAAATCTCTTTGGTCCAAAGTACCACTCAAGTCTTATACAGTGGATAAATGTCCCTTATCATGATGAAAAAGGCAGGCGTAGTTAGCAAGGAAGATATTAAAAGGATTTAACTTAAAAAACAAACAAACAAACAAAAACCAACTCTCTCACATTCCCTGAAATGAAGATAGCCAATAAAGAAACAATAGCTCACAATGACTGCTTTTGTAACATCCATGAGATGATTTCAGGGATCTGTATAAAACTGCTTATTTATCTCTTGAAACCATCTTCAAGCATAGCATATGCTACATTGCACACTCTATGCTAGATTAGCAAACATTAAATATCGCTGAATGGCATCAATTTCAGAGGAATCATTTAATGGTGCTATTTCACCTATGAAATGTTAAAAAAAAATACAGGACTTACCCATTTTATTGCAATAAAATATTTTTGAAAACCCTGAAAAGAATGGATTCCTGGAAAAGGAATTCACTTCTTAAGTGATTTGATCAGATATTGCATTTACCTTTGTTTTCTACTTGAAAAAGTAGGTAGCTGAGAAGGACTATTTGTGAATACCTTATCTTAATAATTAAATAAGCCTTATAGAACTTCTGGAGGAGATAAGATCTGATTCTAAGAGTGGTATTCATCCAGTATAAGAACAAAATCATAACATGGGGTATATGCAATGAATATAATCAGACAGTAATTTCAAATCATCAGTATGTTCAAGAATGTAGCTATCTCCTCAAGGATAATGCACAAACAGAAAGAGGAAAAATGAGTTGAAAATGCATTATTCAAATCACTCCTCTACTTTGGTCTTTGAGTTATTAGACAGTGCTATTCATAAGTTTTTTTGACTACCATTTGCAATTCTGAACCGTACGCATGAATATATTTTTATCACTTTCTCATCAGGAATAGATTATGTTCTGCTAGTCTGTTTTGCATTGTTCTATTTTTTCCTTTTTTTTTTTTCCCCAATATTTTTTTGAGATAACTGGAGATCCATGGTGAGAAGCTAATTTTGTATTTCGGTTTATGTAAGGTAGTCATTTATATTTCTTTTAGACTTGAGCTCCATGTACATCAAAGAGCAGCTTAATTTACTTTACCTCTTTATACATATTACTTGTATACGTTACTCTGGATGCTGCTAGTTCCACTGTGACACCACAGAAGCCAGAGCTATACTTACTAGATCCTCATGTGGGACTTCAGGCACTCTTCTCTGTTACCATGGCCTGATGGACGACCAAATCCATCAGATGGAATGTATGCCAATGTCCATATCTTTAAATAGCATCTAGGAGTCAGGAACAGTAAAAACAATCATTTCCAGGTACCTTGTGCCAGACTTCAGGGAATCTATGATGAGGATGAAAAGGTTTTAAACACTGAAATAAATGTTGAGATGAATGAACCTAAGAGCATTTACAGTACGACAGTGCTGTATAGTGAATTTTGTTATTTGGGAAAACTAGGAGAACGCATTTGAAAGAAAAGATAGCTATTTACATATGAAGGAGGTGTATCATATGCAAGCAGAATCTTTGTTGCTGGCTCCAGAAGTTTCCTCAGGACATATTCCTCTGAGCCATTCATCATCTGTATTTCCAGAGCAACATCTGTGCTGCCCAGCAGAAGTGAAAAGAAATCCCCCACATCTTATTATGTGAAAGTGTATTGAAATAAATTCTAAGTGTCAGTCAGTACTCAGATATAATAATAATAATAAAAAAAAAAAAGGATCTACAGGTTAAAACACGGGCAGGAAATGGCATGCAAACTAAATTATATGGAGAATAATGTTTCAAATCTGTGCTATTCAAGTGAAGACAGATAAATGAAAAAGAAGCAAGGCTGAAAAAATCCTGGGGTGGCTGCAGAAAACAAATTAAATTACTTCGTAATGAAACACAATGGTATCAAGAATCAATGTATTTGGAGGGAAAGGGAGAAGGAGAAGGTAAGCTGAATTTGTAGATCAGTCATTGTCTGTTTGCTGACTGGATAGCATTTGTGGAACAGTAAGCCCCTCCTTGTTTTCAATTCTAAACTTAGGAATATCAGAAAAAAATAATCAGTAGAAAGGAAAAGTGAAGACATTTAATCACTTCAAATCTGTCAGTCCTCTTCTGCTTTATTCACTCTTAAGTCTACGCTTTGGTTAAGTTTTCCTTCTTGCAGATATCCAGACAGCCTGATGTTAAGTATTTAGCAAGACAGAACCCACGGGTTTTGCTGTATTACTCTTGGCGGTAAGGATGTTCTTAAACAGCAATTTTCTCATTGTTCACTGCTTCACTGCTAATGGTGTGTGTGCCTTTGGCCAATGGGTCTTTGCTCTGGAAGCTGTAATACTGCAATCCATTCCAGACTCCTTCACAAGAAGTTTGAAGGGAGAAGCCCTGGGCTTGCCACTTCTCTCACATCTCTTGCCTTGCCTGTGGGAAGCCCACCTTCCCTGGCAGCGAGAGTAATGCATGGTAGCTCTGTGGGCCTGCACAAAGTAATTGCCACTTTTCTTTATTGTTAGAAGCTTTTCAGATGTTAAATATTTGTGAAGTATTCTGAGGCTTTCAAGAGGCAATCTTTGCACTAAATGATGGCAAATGTTCTTTGCTTGTGATGTGCCATATGCTCTTCTGTTGCCTGCAACATTGCCTCCAGGCTTCCATGATTAGACTGCTCTGACATAATCAAGTTATCCAAAATGGGGTGGAGTGGAGGGTTCAATGCTGAGACAGAATGATGTCATGTAAACAGAGGTGCAAGAGAAAGCCATTGGCATTATGGTTAAAAATGTCATTTAAGTAGCCCTGGGAGACAGATACTCAGCAGCATGTCAAAATAATTATAGCGGATAGTGCCTGCTGGTGTTGCCATTATTGTTTATAAGGACACTGTCCATTTGTGTTCATGTTAATGTCTCAGGTTTGTTCCAGCTTTCAAGTCCTTCCTAAAAATTAACGTTAAAGAAGTCCAGGAAGAAAAATTCACACTTGCATACACACATGCACACACAAAATAAAATCTGACAGATCATGATACAAGGAGTGTCAGCTCTTAGCTGTCAGTTTCCTGGTTGTTTTGTCAGCTGTAATAAGACATTAAGAAAATTTTAAAAAGTGAACTTCTAGTCTCTGCTTATGTGTGCTTCTGTTGTTCATGCTTGTACAAATAGGTTTCGGACTGAAAAGCAACATATTACGCATGTCAGTGATAAATAAAGAGAGAAAGATCTTTTCTAGAATAGGGATGCCAACTAAGTTTACTTCCTGAAATATCAGGTATGTGTGACTGGCAAAAAAAAAGAAAAAAAGGGAGCAGATTGCTTGTGGACAGTCTCCCCTCCCCTCTGTCATTTAGTTGATGGAACTATTCATTCTAAGGAAGGTTGACACTTGCAAAGCACGTTAATATGTCTTAAGGTAAAAGGTATCGGAAACTAGAAGGAAAGTTTATGTCAATTTAAGTATCCTTCGTTATAGATACAGGAGTTCAAAGCTAATTAGCTCTGACCAAAGCTTATTGAACTCTGTGTCATTATTCCAGTTGATTACAGAGCGATGGGCAAGCCTACTGTCATCTTTGTAACGCAGAAACTAACTTTTACAGAAGCAGTGATGACGTGACTCAGGAACAGGCATAACTTGCATGAGATAAGCTGGTGGCAGAGCAGAGAATGGAATATGAGTTTCTTGACTTGCAGAATTACTGTGTGTACTCTGTAATGTGTTCACTGTACAGTAATAAAGTCCATGCAGGGAGAATATAAACAAGGGTTTGGTTGCTGAAGCGGTTGTTTCTTCCAATGGACAACATAGGTGTAATAGCCTAAGGTGTTCTAGCTCGGTCTGTAATAAGACCTTAAGTCACATCAAGAAATTATGTTTCTCCAAGAACACTGAGTTGAGCAAATTTGCATTTTGACAAAGAAGGAAGCAGCTGTTTTGTATTCTCTCACTGCTTCAGGGAGGATGCTAAGTTAACTGTCTTTCTGATTAATTAACTATCTTTCTGATTATTATCTTTCTAATTAAGATGGAATGGCCAGCACTGAAGTTTTCTGTTGAGCAGTCTGCAGAGGTCCATCTGTGTTGATCACGAATCACGTATTTGTTATGACTGCATCTGTGTTGCTGCAAATGGGCTTCACAGGTTCCACATTCTGACAAAGGGGATCAGTGGGCACAATCCATTACATTTTCCAAAAAATGACTTCTGATTCATCACTGATTTAGTCCTGGTATTAAAAAAGTCCTAAGCAACGCTTTAAGAGTAGAGCACCTAATCCTATTATTAAGTTCTACAAATGCCATGTGTTCTACCTTGCGGAAGGTGGAATGTAAAATTCCTGTGAGGAATTTTCCTGAGAAGAAGAACAAACATTTCCAAAAGGAGCAAAAAAATCGAAGGAATTGACCATAAAGGGGCACTGTAAAGAGTGCTGCCCCTTAAAATTGGCGTGGTTATATCTGAAAATTCAGAGCAAGTCCTGTGAGCCTGCTACCATGAATGTGTTGGTAGAGCTTGCTTGTTTTTTTTTTAATTAATTTAGTGCATGTGATTTTGTTTACTTCCAAAGAATGATCTAGTGAATTATGAAAGTCTGATACTATTTCACGTAATGGATTTGCTTTTCTATGTCAGCTGGTGAAGATTTAGGTCTTTGATGAGAGATTTTGAATTGCTCTGATAACCTTAGTGTTGTCCCTATGTAAGTATTGTGTACACTCTAATGAAAGTGTGATGAGCAGGAGCAACACTGACCCTTCTTACTCCTTGCAATATAATGTTCTTCAGAGTTTTGTTTCTAAACTACTTGGTGACTCACTTCCGAGGTTGCTATTTCATTTCAAACTGGCTTAGACAGATTTTATCTGAGCTGTGAGATGCAGGAGTACTTTCCAGCTCTTAGCTTCAGGGGCCTCTTCACACATATCCTTTGGAAAAGAAAATAGACTGTGTAGGCAGAAAGACTACAGGAACACTCTAGCAAATCTCCTAGTCTATATGGTCAGAGAACAATCTGTGTATAGAATTTCATGATGTAATCTGCCCTGTATTTTTGTATGCTCTGAAGAGTCTTTTGTGTTTGCCTTGACATGGCAAGCAACATTGTGACTTTCAAAGATAACAATTTTCAGTCACCCCAAATTCAATTTCAGGTATGTCTCAATAAATAATTCAATAATGAATGAAGTTTCATGTATTTGATAATAACTTCACAGATCAGCTGATAGTTTGATCTGAAATACAAATTGTAATGTAACAGGAAATACTGTAACACGGAAACAGGAGTTTCCATGTTGTCATAACAATTGGAAAGGGTCTAATCACAGAATGAATCACAGAATGGCCGGGATTGGAAGGGGCCTCAAGGATCATGAAGCTCCAACCCCCGCCCCACCACAGGCAGGGCCACAGTACATCCAAAGGATTAAAAGATTTGGTAATAGTTTAAGTACAAGATACATTGCTAGTAAGGGGTGAAGAACGTCAATACTCTGAGGAGAATAGAGGTAGAAATATGAGAAAGAACTTTCAGTCGTTTTTATATTTATCTAGAGTGATCTAATTTCTCTGAATGATCTGAAAGAAAACTGTCTTGAATCACTGCATTCCACACTGCTGGCTCTGGAGCTTTTTATCCTTGGGTTTGAGATCTCTCAGATCTCAAACTATCCAAAACATTTAGCCAAAGTACTTTTTAAAAAGTATCTCCTTAATTCAGAAAGCTGAGGAGAATTAATGTCTATCTTCTATTCGCACAGTATTAACCCAAAAAGCTATTCACATATGGCAAGGCAGAGGGAAGTCTAATGGAACTCCAAATATTTTGATGGATTTAATAATATTGCTACCAGGTAACATCTGGTAAGACTCATAGGCAGCCCAGGTCCCAGCTAAAACTTTCTGTTAAATAGTGTTGTCCTGTCTTTTACTTTGGCCTCCAGTACAAACTTGAAAACTTCTAGTCTTTAAAGAAGAAACCATAATTTAGAAAGTAAAATTCCAGCCCTAAATATATCTCCAAATATTTTACTCTAGAAGGAGAATCAATATTGATGGTTGAAAGTGTTTCATTGATTTTACTGTGAAAAGCCAAACAGAGTTCTGATAGGGATGGAAACATTAGTAACACATTGATTAAATGCTTCAGTGGCCAATGGTTGAAGTCTACACTTTTATCTGTTCTGAGCTGTTTCATTTCAAAAGAAGTGTAAAATCAAAATAATTGGTGCAAACCACCTTTAAGTGTATGGGTTGAATTACAAGTCTTACCAGAGAAATCTACATAATGTTCTGACCTTGTGTTTCTTTTGCTGTTTTCATGTTGTTTACTTAGACTCTATTTTCCTTCATCACTGTAGAAGTCTTTACTGTATCTTTCAATATATAGATCGATTATACTGCAGTTATTTTCCCTCAGTTTTGAAAAGGGCAATTATTACACTGTTAGAGGATAAAAATAATTCCTAGTCTTCTATTTATATCTGAAATTTCCTTCATTTTACTCACGATGTCTTAAAAAATATGCTCTAAGTTATGAACTTAATGCAAGGGAATTTGGCATTGATAAAGGATACTTAACTGGTGTCTTTATTTCTTTCTCCGAGAAATGTACATAATGAGTAATTTAATGGCAAATATTTTTATACATTTCAATGAAGCATTTCTGATTTGGATGCAAAGACTTTGAGCTTACTTAGTATATCGGCACTGAAATATGTGAAAGAAGAACACTATTCTTGACACAGATAGGAAGGACAGTTTCTTAGGCAGATAATAGAGGTAAAGTGTGGAAACTATAAGGTCATAGAATAACCAGTATCCTACTCTATATCTGTGCTCTATGCTCTTGATCCTTGTGCCCTATTCTGTTTCCTAGGCCAGTGTTGTAACTACATTGATGCAGAGTGCTCCAGTTCTGGGACACTGAATGCTTTAAGGTTGATAGCACTGCTCTCTCATCAGACAGACTACTTGCCTCTTTCATTACCTTTGAGTACCATTTACTTGAAGACCTTTGAAAATGTTGATAATGCTGTCAGACTGCAGTGACTGTTATTAGGTTTTGAGCTGCATCTAGGGAAGAAATTCATAGACAAAATAGATCTGTGCCTATTTTCTCATTTGCTGTGCTCAGAATACTAACCTGTATAAATATAACTTGTTAATTGCAATTTTGATCTTGCTTTGTTTGCTTGATAACCATTGAGTTGATAACCTGTATCCTGACAGATGCTTTTGAGATTTTATTTTCTTAAACAAACAACTAACTATTTGGAGAATGCATGGCTAGAAGTCTTAGAAGAAAGTCCTTCTATTGCAATAAAACTATCTTTCCTTTAAGTAATATGAAGATACCGCGCATTACAGGTTAAGGGAAAATGCAAAAAAAAATTGAATGTTAGTTGTTGGATTGCAGTGCCATTTGATTTGGAAGATCTTAACATTTGGAACAATGTCAGGAAATTATCAAAAACTCTGGGTATGGGGAAAGGGGGGCTTGTAATTTCTCTAATACAGCTGTCAAGAACCAATAGTATTGAATGGTAATCTATGCTATCAGGTGCTGCCCCTGTGATTTTGGATTACCAGTTCTCAAAAAAATATTACTACCTATATTGCATATTAGATTGATAAAGAATAAAGCTATCTCCTCTGTCATAATGTTTAGATTATGAAATTACTATTAATTATGACAGAAAGATCAGAGGAACCAGTCCACCAATTATTCGCCAGTTGTTTATATTATCAGCTGATTTTTCTCTATCCTGTTCTTGTCTAGCGGATAGAGGAGATCACAGTCATTTTCTGCATCATGGAAATGACTGTAGGTTTTTTGAGGCAGGGACAACCAGACCAATCTGACACTGGCACTCAACAGGTCCTGATCCTGTATGATCTTACAGTCTAGGGGAAGGAGATTTTTTTAACTACCTGAAATACTTTACAGAACTTTACGATAAATGACTAATTTACTACTGAAAAGTTAAATATTGCTGAAAAATCAGCAAGGGAATAGACTTAGTAATTTACCGTAAATATTTTAGTCTCCATCTGCTCCACCTATTATGATGCCTGAGTGCTTCACAATTTTTATTGTACAATTTTCATGTCTAATCTTCCAGGTCATATAACATTATATGATAATATTCATTTTACAAAAGAGAGTTGGGGCTTAGGACAATTAAAAATCCTGCATAAAATCACAGTGAAATTTAATAGTTAAGAGGAAGATTTGTTCCTGGTGTTCCCAGAGTTTTGCTAATTATTAGGACATTTGTGTATATAAAATAAAAAGGAATAGTAACTTGAATTGGCTATTCCAAAGGTATTCAGCATTTTATCATTCAATGATTGGAGGTTATTATGTCATTTTGGACTTTTTCACTAAGCCCTTATAAGTAGATTAAAAGAACAGAATTACAGTTTCTAGTCTCCCAGTAGATTTTGCCATATAAAGATGGCCCTGTGGTCTCCAGACTCTATCCTAAAGCTGAGTGAAAGTCTGTTTATCCACAGGCTGCAAATTCAGTGCACTTACACTAGATCTTCTGCAGAGTGGATTTCAAGGACTGATCAAACAAAAATTGCTTGTAGAGCCTAATGAAAAAGTTGGGCCTGCGCAGTGAATTCATGTTCTTGGAGGTTATCACATTGCTTTGTTGAAACACTGACTCCTGAGCCTGAAGTAAAAACAACCCAGAGAGAAAGCATTTCCTTCTGAATTTCCTTCTGAATGGAAGAGAAAAAGGAAGGGAGGAAGAATGGACTTGTGCAATAATACAGAATGGATCTTGCAGAAGTTTACAGAATAGTTAGTTTAGTTGACTGTTTAGGATAAGCAAGCTGAAGATAATACTTGCCATGTCAGTCATCACAGCTTTCAGTGAAACTGTTAAGCATGACCCAAAAGATGTAGGACAGCTACCCTAGGGAAAGAAGGGTCTGGGCCCAGAGAGTGGTAGTGAATGGAGTTAAATCCATCTAGGCACTGGTCACAAGTGGTGTTCTGCAGGTGTTGGTATTGAGGCCTGTCCTGTTCAATATCTTTATTGATGACTTGGATGAAGGGATTGAGTGCACCCTCAGTAAGTTTGCGGATGACATCAAGTTGGGAGGAAGTGTTGATCTGCCTGGGAATAGGAAGGTCCTGCACAGGGATCTGAACAGTCCAGATTGCTAGGCTGAGGCCAACGTGATGAAATTCAATAAGACTAAGCACTGGATCCTGCACTTTGGCAATGCTACAGGCTTGGAACAGAATATCTGGAAGACTGCGTGGAAGAAATGGACCTGGGACTGTTGGTTGATGCTTGGCTAAATGTGAGCCACCAGTGTTCCCAGGTGGCCAAGAAGGACAGTGGCATACTGCCTTGTATCAGAAATAGCATGGCCAGCAGGAGCAGGGAAGTGATCATCCCTCTGTACTCAGCAGTGGTGGGGCTACATGTCAAGTACTGTGTTCAGTTTTGGGCCCCTCACTATAAGAAAGACATTGAGACTCTGCTGTGTGTTCAGAAAAGGGCAAAGAAGCTGGTGGGGGGTCTGGAGCACAATTCTTATGAGGAGCATCTGAGGGAAATGAGATCGTTTAGTCTGGAGAAGATAAGGCTTGGGGGAGACCTTATCACACTCTATAACTACCCAAAAAGTACAATAAATCTCCTTATTTTGCTTTTCCAGAGCGGACTTATGTTTTCAGCAATGTCCTTGAAGAGAGAAAATTAACTCAGATTCAGTTATTTTCAGTTTGTAAAGTCAAAAACAGAACCAGCTGGTTTTGGTGATATATTGCGCTTTTGATGATGCTATGTATTATAATTCAGACTCTGTCCATTAATACTCAGAGATGAAACATACCAGCATCCATGTCTTGTAGATCTGTATCTATCTGTATCTTCTGTATCTATCTGACAGACAGGAAAAAAAAAAAAAAAGAACATGGGGTAAATGAGAGGCTTATCTAAAATCATAGAGTGAAGGTAGTACACAATGAACAATCTTGCTTATTTATACCCTTGTTTTTAACATTTTGACTTTGGTACATCTTTTGTTTAGTATTCTTGAGTTAGTTCTCTGGTGTTTTTACATGTTGTTTTTTAAATGTTTGCATATTTATCTATTTTTGGAATTTCAGCACTGCAAAGTATCTATATCTATATATCTTTACTTTCAATGACTTCCTCCTAAGGTTTTGAGAATTTAGTGCACAGGCTGTCTTTTTGCCATTTCAGCTGTACTGTCTAGTCATTTATCTTCCAGAAACCTAAAGGATACTTGCATGGTTTGTGGAGGTTAAAGGTGTTATCTAGTTTCCTACAAAATATCACCATTAATTGCTTTCAGATGTTAACATTTCTGATAAAGAGACATTGACAATCTGCATTGTACTGTAGACTTAAACTATTAGCTGGGCTGCTTACAGCTATGTGTACAAGCAGCTGCCTTTCTTGATTGTCATGCTTTTGGAATCATCCCTCTAGCTTCCTCCAATGAGCTTCTTAGTCTGAAATTAGTCAACTTCTATTGAAGCTAATCTCTGCCATGAAGATAATTCAGCAAAAAAATTAATTTTCTTCTTGCCTGTTACAAAATTAGTGCAATCCTGGTCAAAACTGAGTTAGGAGTCTTACTCTACAGATTAGAGCTTGAAGATCCTGACATGTTATCGCTTTAAATAAATGAATAATTATGAAAGAAGAGTGAACAGGACAGACCACAGGTCTTGATTTGACTTTTATATATGTTGAAGCAAAAGAGTAGCAAATCCACCAATGTCAGGACTTTATTCTGGCATCACATCACCACTATACGGGGCCAAGTACATGCAAGATAAAACTAAATTTACCAACCAATAATCCATCTCTTAAGTAAAACTCAGCAGATTCAGGCTTTTTCAAGAAATACTCAACACTAGATTTTAAACGTAGGGAAATTTGAATCTTCCAGTCAGTATCAGCCTACTTGCAAGGACAACATGGGCCCAGCTGACATGGTGTGAAGGGAATGTCATGTTGTGTTCCCATCATCCACGGGGATGAGACCTAGTGTGAACTATTCCATAAGAGGGTTTGTTTCAGAAGAAAGCCAAGAGTGAACCAACAGACTGTTAGTCAGGATGACTGGGTCAGTTTGGGCCTACATGAAAATTCAGAAGATTAGACTAGTCTGTGCTTTAGACGAGTTAAATCTTGTGCTTTGATGTTGCTGGTCTGAATCTTTTGCAAGTGGTTGTCCTGGAAGCTATTCATAATAGGTGAAATAGTTAAAAATTTGTTATGTTCCCACTGAATTTTAGATCTTAACATCTTTAAAGAGGTGGTAAATAATTGACTAATTTACATACACAAATGCCTCATTGCTAGGGCACAAACAAGTTGTTTTAGGCATAATTGACTTATAAATGAAAGCTCAGAACTCACAAAATGCCTAGAAATGTTGAGATTGATACAGGCAAAGGAGAAACTGATAAATAATGCCAGACATGAGAGGTGCTCTGAACATAAGAGATTTCATTGTATAATTTATGGGCAGAAGAATGAAAAGAAAGGCTCAAATAGCTATGGCTGAATTTCTGTTGAAAGCTTTGGAACTATACACCCCATCATTTTATGGAAAAACTAAACCAACCTAACCACTTTCTGTAAAATGCTGCCAGCTTTTATCATTTTGGCTCATGTATTTGGCTTAGATATAGGAACAGCTGGAGCAAAGCAAAAGAAAAAAACCCAAAGTACTCTCTTCTTCACTGTGCTCACAGGCACTGAGCTTTAATTAGCTTCATCATCTTCTTATTAAAATCAAACTCTTCTAATGGGGCTCCCCCTCTTCCCTAGTCTTTTTACTCATGCTAAATTGATAGCAAAGGATTCTCTCTTATCCAGTTATCTGGATATCTCTCAAGGCATTCATAGCACCTTTCAGATTAAGATTGTCTCTGAGAAAGCCAATAATAAGGTCCTACCAGAGAAGGAAGCAAAGTCTTAAAAATTTATCTTGAGTGGCAATGCTATTCTTTAACCTGAAATGTTCTTCGTTTTGATTATATGGGAACACTATTGCCAGTATCATTGGAAAAAAAATAGTATTTTGGGAGTGCAGATAGCTCCAAAGACAAAAACAAACCAGAAGTTTATCAATACTGTGTTCTGCAAAGGGAAGAAGATCGTTCTTTCTGGACTGTGTTGGTGATCTGCTCACAGTGACCTTTGAGTAATATGTGCTATTATTCCATATGTTATTGCTCTTAAATTGAGGTCACATGAAAGAGACTCTCAGCTATTCATATCTGTACTCCAACATGTGAACAAAAACTGACAGACATTAAAGGTCATTATGAGCTCCGTTGATTAATTGCATGGGGATTTGTACTGACAGTGTAAGCCCTGTTATTTCAAACTGGCCTACAAGCTACCTGTCATTCTTTACAGTGATGGATTCAGTGGATAGACATATTGCTATGTCACAAGGCAACATTGAAAGAAGCTAGTCAAATTTGGTTTCTTATTTATTGCTTAGAATTTATTATTTCAATTCCCTCTGTTACTTCTTAGTATTTGAATACAGGTCTTCTCTTAGCTGCAAACATTGTTTATCCCCTTCCTGTGTATCCTCATCTTACCTTCTTAGTCTTTATCTAGGAAAAGCCACATTTCAGCTCTAAAATGAGCCTTGAGTCCCAGCCAGAGGTTATGATGAGTCTGTATATTTTGTTAACTTCCACACATAACTACGTGAATGTTGGTTGGTCTCTGGCTGAGATTAATACACAATGTTAGGATTTAAAAAGGAAACCCTCACCTTTCCTGGGAGATACTTTATCTACGATACCTCATGTCTGATTGAGTCTTCATGATGCTAATCTGATGAATTATGACCTTTAAAAATGAGCTTTGCTATAATTCTACACTGGATAAGAATTAAAATGAGAAAAGGCAGTTGTGATATTAAAGCTGGCAGTGTAAAAGAAGTAAGCCATAGGAAGGAGGACTGTAGAAAGCATGGACTTAGGCTGAAAACCTCTGACATACTCTCATGTGGAAATGTATTTGGGTGCAGGGACCATGTCCTGTGCATTTTTTCTATTCCAAAGTTGTCAACTGAAACAATAGAAAAATGTTTAGAGAACTGCCAACCACTACTCTGGCTTTTAAAGTCAGGTACCTTCGTTATCTCATCCAAGTTTTTTGACATCATTGACTCTCAAGACATCTGTGAGTATTCAGCACTTCAGAAAAATTATCACACCATTTATGTTTGCGTTCATTCTCCCCACACAAATCTGTACCTGCTGTATTTTGAAGTACTGTGTTCTATCCAACTGTTAAGAATCGGTGTGTCAGTTCCAGTCACACTGTGATCCCTAGTGAACATGGGAGGTGCTGTGAAGCTCATGTCTTACTTGAATATAAATAGCTCATGCTTAAGACTGATTCCATATGTTTTGATGCTGCCTGACCCACTTGCTCCCAGAAACGTCTCAACTGGCTGACAGTACTTTATTTCCACATTTACTAGGAACATTCTTAAGCCATTTTCCTTTTTAACCCAGTATGCTCTGATGTTTTCTTCACTGATTTTTGAGTAGATCTGTTAGTTTCCTTTTGTACCATCACAATCCGATATGAAAACAGTGATCACATCTCCCATTTTTAGTAACAGTTATTTTGCCACATTAATATTATTTTGCCATAAATTAATATTTCATGTTTGTAGGAATTCTAACGGGATGGAACAACATATATTGCGCTTCAAGTAGAAGTAGTAATGAAGACTGAACACTTTTCCAGAGCGAACTACATTTCGAAACATTTTAGTAGCTGTAAACTAGGGTTAGATCTTATTAGCTTAGTTTGCTGTATATCATTAAAATGATGTGCATTTGAAATTTCTGTAAAAACTTTACAGGACCAAAGACTGTCAGGTAAAGATTGAGTGAATACTTGTTAAATAATCTAAATACAATTTGAACTTTATATTACTGTTTTGAAAGTAACTCTACTGAATATTTCAAAAATACAGAGACAAACTTAGTCTTGATGGTAGCCTGCAGAGTTTTGGCATACTATGGAAACATTAATGATACTTATATACACATTAAATTCTATGGGAGTTCTCCTTAAAGGATTATATATCATCCAGTACATACAACTGGGAAATAATTGCTAGCTGTATAGAAGACAAGTCAGTGGTGCATTAATTCAGAAGGCAAAAACTCTACATTTTCCATTTGTTTTTCTGCAATTTTTCGTTCTGCCTCAATTCGTTTTACACTGAGAGTGTCATAAAGGTTGTTCAGACTGTGGAGCAGAGACTCTGTGTGGAATGGAGATACTGGTTGTATGAATGTAAACAACAGGCTTAGAATCACAATAGGTAATATTGTGACAATAGGTTATTTTGAATCTATTTGGATCTCTTAAAATTAAATGAGCACACAGTCTTCACAAAAATAAAAACCGTATTTTGAAGGAAATTTCTGTTCTGCAATGATATAGTATTTCCTCAATTTGTTTAACCTATGAATTTTTATGTGTTACAGTATAGAAAAAAATATCATGAAACTTCAAAAGGTCTATATTAATGTAGGTTAATTACCAAATTATACTATTTGGTAGTTAATATATATTCTCAGAAAACATCTATTTTTAACAATTATTTCTGTCCAAAAAAGTCAGAAGGGAACCAAATTAGAACGTCAAAATGGAACATCACATTTTGTTATAAAAATACTTCAAAATGCTTTCTACAGAAATAATTTAATCAAAATCAACATATTTGAGTACAGACAAGATAGCATTTTATTAATGAATTACTTCTGAACTGTTTCTGATTAGCAGTGCTGTATGTTTTTCCGTCCTTTACAAGAAGAGCATGAAAGATGGATTAGTGCAATTTTGTTCTTGTATAGCACAATATATGCGTATATATAAATATATACATAGTAGTTTACTCTTTAAGCTATGGGTTCTGGAAATAAAGAGAGCAGCTCTCTCTTTCAGGTTCTCTCTCCAACTTCCTTAACTCCTTGGGTTGAATTTGTTAATGTTTGCAAAGCAAATTGAGCCATGATGCAAAAATCAGATTCTAAGTGCTAAGTATTATATTTAGGAAACCTGAGTCAAAGTTAGAGCTGAGTTTAGAGGAGAATGGAGATAGAATAAGCAATGCCAAGAATAAAATTCTGAGAAAAAAATCACCATTTATTTTTAGGATAAGTGGAAAAAACTGAAATAAACTGCACGATTAAGTAGTTGCAATACAGAATTATATTTATGCTGTGAATGCTTTTAGTCTCTTCTCTTTTTAGAACAGTAAAAAATTGTCGTGTTTTTTTAGCAGTCCTCTGTAATAATCCCTTCCCTTGTGAACTCCCTGGAAAGTTCAGAACACACCACAGGACTGTAACTCATGCAGAAATATCCAATGAAATTGAAAATGCAGTTGTTTCAGATAAATTCTCTATTCTCTGTGGTCTGAGAATCACCCAGAGACTGTCCTTTGATGCTTCGATCCCTTATATCTAAGTAACAGCACCACAAATACTGCTTCCTGAGTATTGCCAAATTCAGGCTGACCTTAACTCTTGCTTTGTCAAATGATGTGAGGTTGTGGTGGTTTTGATGAAATTTAATTTCTTCTACTCCTAAGCTAGTCAAGAAAGGGAAATTCCCATTGCAGGAAATCAGCTGATCCTTAAACCAGAAACTAGAGTAGTCAGTGAGCAGAGACTCACAGAATTTACATACCTGACTACCTTTTTATCAGTTCTTGTCAGTTTACATAAAGTGCCATTGTGTTGTGTTTGGATTGTAGGCTCTAGGAATCTTGTGAAGTATGGGTATGAAACTCAGTCTATGTCTATACCATAAGTGAAGATGCCACTGCATACTGGGAAGGACTTTCCAGTTCACTTTAATCCGACTCTCAAAAAGTGTACAACAGTACCTCCTGGGACAGCCAGCTCTGAAACTCTTAACAGCCAGTCGGTTGAATAATTTCTCTTACATCTGCATCATTTAGCACCCAGGTGTGTTTTAAGTCTGACAATACCATTTGAAATTCCCTTATAGGGCCGACTGCTTCTTAATTAACAAAATAAATGTTCTAGAGTCATGTGGCAAACCATTTTTTTTTTTGTAAGTGTGGAAATGTGGATATATTACTGAAAGTAATTCACTCTTTGGATTTGGCACAAAATGAGCTGATTAGATTTAGTTGTATTGCCCTATGTACGCTAAGGGGAAAGAATAAAGTTGAAAGAAAGGAACATACTATGTCTGTGATGGGAGGATGTATATAAATAAGAGGCAGACCTCTAATTTGATCAGAGTTGGCATTATTCCAAGTGGATGTTATCTCAGTAATTGGAAGTTGTCAGGGTTTTCTTGTTACATTATCAAAAAGAAAAGGGGGAAAAAAAACAAAAACAAAAACAAAAAAAAACAGAAAACAATAGAAAAGGAGGGAAAAATCACCAACAAATATATTTTCACAATTTAAATGCAAATTTATTCTCTTGTTTGTGGGTTGTTTTTTTGTTTTGTTTTCATTCAAGTATATAAAATATAGTTTTATAATATAAACAATATAATATAATAATAATATATAATATATATATAGTTGCCTAGGTAGTGGTAGTTCAATTAAAATTTTAAATCCACATACATCCTGTAGAAACAAACAAGCTGTAACAAGCTACTTTATCTAGAAATCTCTTCACTCAGTTTAATGACATTCTTATCAGTTTCAACCTTTCCAGATGTTTTTGCTTTCCTTCCACTTAACAAACAAGAAGTACTTACAAACTGGTGTGTATTCCAGTTTGGATTCCAGTTATTGTTTGTAATTTGCTCTTTTCAGACAATAAAACATCCCTAGGGTACTTTCTGAGGTTTCTTATGCTGAAAATGAATAATGTCAAGCTCATGTTGAAAATTCATTCTAATTTCGCTTACCAAAATATGCATAAAGTACACAAAGGCTTTGTGCAAGTACACAAGCTATACTCTGGAATTGTTCTGAGATTCCGAAGAATACTCCAAAAGGAGTAGTATGGAGAATGTAGATGTACAAATGATTGCATTAGTTGGAAGCTAAATAATACTGATATAGTGTCAAGGAGGTTGCCTTGTTTGTCTGCTGAAAGAGTGCATTAGCTTTGGCAACAGAGTTAAGATTAAGTTCTACAGCCTACAGTTCTAAGAAGTCACCTAAGATGTGAAGCAATACATTTTTTTTCGAACCTACTTTCTATCAATTTGAATCCAGTTTGGAACAGTCCAGAATGGAGAGCTGGGAATATAGGTGACTTCTATGAATTATAGGGCTTTACTTCTTCACAGAACTATATAGCTTATTCAAACATTGTTTGGTTAATTGAATTTATAATAAAGGCACACCCACATATAATTTCACCCAATGCAGAAGATTTTAATGATACATTTTTAATAGAGGGTTAGAACACAAAAGTAGCGACCTAAAATCCAATATATCTTTATAACAATTAAATATGAAAAAGAAAAGAAAAGAATATCTCTTTCTTTCAAGCCATTGATGTACTTCCCATTTCCATATTTCCTAGGCTGATTTCAGGAAAGATTCAATACATTTATCACTGAAGGAGTACAAGGCCTCAGGAAGGAGAGATGTGCGACCTATTATAAAAACTCACTGACAATGCAATCAGTTTGCAACTAGTTATATTCAAATGGAAACAGAACTCAAGACAAGGCTATTTCAAGTGCATGGGAAGAGTGCAGTTTGTGTATGATGTTAACACGCGATTATCAGTATGTGAATTCATTTTCTTGTGTCCCAACCTTATCTTTGGTTACTGCAATGGCCATTCACATATCTCCAACCTAAACTGAAATCATTTCCCAGAAATTGGTTTCATAGAAACCTCACATACTACAATTACATACTATACAAGAAAGATTCAAAAAGCAAGTGAACATAAGTGAAATGGTAGAGTTCTAGAAAGGAAGATGTCTTTTGGTTGGATTTGTTGTTGATAATAGCAGTCTGAAATACAATGTTTTTCACCTTTGTCTTTCTGTCTTTGTTTTACGTTAAGAGACAACAAATTGTGAAGAATATGACATCCTAGGAAAATGATAATGTGTAACTACTCAAAAGGAAAAAACACGTAGGGTTTGCACAAGTTTCTTTCTCATATGCAAATCAATCTAATAAACTCCATAAGCTTAAGCTTTGTTAGCTTTCATAATTTCAGACACTACAACAGAAATTGGTTATGCAACACCTTTTCTACTTACTTACCTTTTCTACTTACCACTTTCTGGATATGACAAATACAGAGAGCATCAAAGTGGTGGTTTGATGAACTTTGGAAAGCTAGACTCTTGGTTTGTTGATTGTTTCCCCTGTCAGACAGCTCTGCCAGATGTTTTTCTGAACTAGAAAGAAGGGCCCCATCACTCAAGCTTAAACCTTCTCTTTTTTACTAGAGTCAAATATTAACTTTTCTGTACTCTGGGATAACTTGTTTGAAAAGCTTTGGATCACATCTCTTCTCCATAATGTATTTCTCTTGAACACGCAACAGTTTGGTTACAGCATGTTCTTTATCTGGTCTTTTCAGTGGTGCTCTCCCAGATAACCTATCTGTGGTAACTACGCCACCCAGTCCTGTAATCTGACAATACATTGATGATGAGATACAACGAACTCCTCAGTTGTTTTCAGAGCTACAGCAGTAGCTACACAGCTGCCTGGCTGGCTGACTGTACTTCATTCAGCTGTTGTAAAAACTATGCATGTATTGCAAAAATGTAGTGTATGGGCTGCAACTTGGCTAACAGAACACTACCCACATTCAAATGACGTTTTTATGCAGTATCTCCAATCTGCTATTGATTTCCAAGGCAAAGCAGCCAGCCAAATCAGATGAGAGCAATTTGCCAGCTGTTGTTGAGCAATAAATATTAGTCCCCAAATGCCACGCTTCTTGGTATGCTTCCCTGGATGAAGCTGGCAGTATTTTCATCGCGAGACTACTTCTAAATCCCCTGCAATGGTTAGACTTTCCATGGGGTATTCAACACCTGTGAACTACAGTTAAGCAGCCCATCCAGAGAGTGTACCCAAAAAGGGTGAAGAGCTATATCAGCCGTTTCCTTTTAGGTGAGGAATTTGCTTGGCTTGTTAGCCTGTGTTACCACAGATGAGGGAAAATACTTCAGGTAGAAATGAGGAGGAAAACTCAATGCTAAAAGAGAATGAAGGCTTATTTATTTTTCCTGACATGAACCAGTGATTTAAATAGTACTCTGGGCATGAAACTTGAATTATGATGCTAGAGGTGTGACAGCAGATTTATAATTTTTTATCAATCATTTAAAAAATGCTGCACAGTGTCTGATGAAGGTCTTTGGAAAATTTGCTTTTAATTTATTGTAGTTCACAGTTTGATTCAGGAGAATGCTATAATGCATGGACACATTTTCTCTCATCATCTTTTTATTTTTTATTTTTTTTCCATCTGAATTCCACCTTACAAGGTTAAATAATCTGAGCAAACTGCCAGCATAAACTCTGTTTCTTGTATGCATGCTCTATCACTACCTGTCTTTATGTTTCTCACTTATAAGTTTATACCTACAAAAAGTGATTAGTTGCAACCCAGCTCTCTACCACGAGTCTACAATATCTTTACAGAACTCTGAGGAAGGAAGGAGATGGTGGCCACAGGAAACAGGACATGACTGAGGGCACATCAACCAATTATAGCCCTCCTATTAGTCCTGTCCTGGTGCTATGGAAAATGTAGGAACTTAAGCATACTTTTAAAACATCTTCTTTCTCAAGTCTCTGTCTTCCCGCAGTTGCCTCTCATAATAACCATAATGTTCACCGTCTTTTTTCACATTATTGAATTGTTAAGCATGTCAAGTAGCAAGTTTGGTTTATGGTTATTAGATACTTTGATATAATATACACAGCCTGTACAATACTTGCTGAAAAGATGAGAAGAATAAAAGAGGAACAGTGGAATATAACATCAAGTGAGCTGATGAGTTAGGAAGTTGTTCTCTCAGCTGTAACCTAATTAAAAACAACAGTTTACCACTTTCTACTTGTACACAAGAGAAAATCTCACTTAAATGCTACCACAGCATTTACGGTTTGCTAGAAAACTTCTGGAGCTTGAACAAAAAACAAGCACCTCTCAAAAGAACTCTTCAAAAGACAGCTGTCCCAGATTATCCTGACTAGGAGGAAAGCAGCAGCACAATAAGCAGGACATCTGTTTTAGAGATCATTTTGTTTGTCAACTCCTGTCATAGCAGGTTGTTAATCATGTAATGAAGAAAACAGGGATAATGTTTATTACCACAGAGAAGTCATGCTTCTCAAGGTACTTAAATGTCAGTAGCGTTTTCAGAAGTAGATTTTTATTTTGCACTGAAGCTAGAAGTGATGTATGGAAGAGCTTTTACAAATATTGCAACTATGGTCACCAAAATATTGTTTTGAAATATGATTATTGCTCTGTAAAAGTATCAAGAAACTGTCTTCCAGTGTAAAACACAATACTATTTGAATCAATATCTCATGTAAAGGAAATTGATTATCTTAAAGTCTACTTCCCGTGCCAGACTCAGGCCTGATACCAGGATATCTGAAAAATGCAATGACGCTAAGTTAGGGCTCATCACAAGAGCAAAATAGATTTTGCTGTCATATGAGCAGTGAGACAGGTCAGAGCATTACTTAGTCTGTCTTCTACTGCTATTGTGTTTCCTATGGTTTGAGAGTTTTTCTCATAGGTATCAGGTCTGAGATGATGTACGAGTCCCAGCAGGTGTCATATGTTACCAACTTCCATATATTTGTAGGATTTCAGCTTTGCCTTGTCTTCTTCAGAATGTGTATATAATGCTACCAGGAAAGTATTTGGGTAGCAATCTAGATCTTCTGTGGCTGTGGTCAGAATACAGCAAGTTTGATGGGCCAGAGACAATTTTCTGCTGCCCAGTTCAAGGTATGACCACCTGGATCTATTGGCAATCTCTGTGAAAGTCCATTATGACAGAACCCAGATCTCTGTCATCCAAGTGTCTGACTAGATAAAATCAGCAGGTGGCTTTGAAACAACTGGTTAAACCTAAATGCATCCAAAGGGCTGCTAGAGACAGGAAGGAAGGCAATATCTTAATGATGTTGCCATATTTGTATGTACCAACAGTCTCCATTCCTACAAGTCAACCTGGATCACAGCCTGAGAGTGTATCTGGATTCCCTTCATTCTTGATTTATATTTCAAAGCCAGAAAGATATTTTTCTATCCATGACTGGGAAAGGTGTTGCATTGCCTCCTATGCTACTAACCCTAACCAGATCAGGACCAAATAACTGCACGTACACACCAATATGATGAACAGCAAAATGGCGTTTACTGCACATGAGCCCTAGCTTATATACCTTCTGTGCTTCGTCTGTGCCCCTAAAGCATGTGCCACACATCAATCATAGAGCTGGGAGAGGGCCTGTCGCGTCACATCCCGTGGGGGGGGTCCCACATTCGCCTACAACAGAAAGGGACCCCATAATAATGAAAATTACCATAAAAATGACCCTCTCTGGCCATTTTGTACATGAGTCAGAATATTCCAACTTGTCCGGAATGAACTACACCTCTCCTGGAACTTTATCACTCAAAGTAATTATATTTGCTAAGCACTTTGTGTATAACATTGGCTCTACATGCATTTTAAGACAATAGATCCTTGTCTTGGCATGGTAATGAAACTACGTAGAAGACCAGTTTTCCAATCTGTACTTATGTTTTAAATGGGAATTACTGGGTCAAATTCTGTGACAAATATTATTGCAGGGAATTTGATCAGTAATCATGATTGTCTTTTCTGGACAGAATGTGCAATTCAGTAGTTTTTTGTTTTCAATTTTGCATACTTCTTATGTTTCATAATACTATTTTGTACTGTATAGTACTATTATGTCATTTAAAATACATAAATGTATTGTAATGTATACGCTGAAATAAACAATAGGAAGGTAGTATGCTTTCTGTCTCTTGCCCAGTCAAACATATTACTATTTCTAATAAGCTATTCTAGAGTCCCTTTAACAGAAGAGCTATTTCTGTTTTATTTCTGATTTGCCTATGCTCATGTTTTTATTTGACTGAAACTGCCATGAATATGGAGGAATATGTTGCAGAGAATTTCATGCTGAAACATTATTGCAAGATTAGAAAAGGTCTATCAGTCTCTAAATCTAATATGTGCAGCCAGACTGAATTCTGTAGAATAATCTTTTTCTCATTAAATGTGCTATTTTAATGAATTAGATTTATAAGGGGCATTGACTTGGACTTTACTGGCAGTAAATTGCTTAAAAGAGTCAGACCTTTGAGCTATAGAAATCACATACTGTTGTTAATTAAGGCACATTAGTAGGATTTTTATTAAATCAGAAATGATAGTATCACCCTTGCAGCATCTTGCTGAATATTTATATATTAGTGTTTCAACTAGTAATGAATCAACCTTCCAAATAAATATAACCTAAGATAAAATGGATGAATGTTAATGTCTACTTCTTTCTTTTAACAATCTGCCTCTTCAGAAATGTAGTATAAAGAAAAATGAAAACAAATCTTAAAATATGTGACCCAAAGTAGCTCCACGTAAGTAACTTCATGGAGCTGGGACTAGAATGTTTTAAGAAGTTCATCTATAGACAGGTGAGCCCAAAGATCAATAAACACAAAGAACAGTGTCATTAGCCTGATATGAGAAAGGCCTTCTCTAAAATGGTTGCTTTATTGTGTTCAGAAAATGGATTCTTCAGTAGGCAAGTACTGGAATAAGATAACAAGATAATTTCACTTTTACTGGGAATTGAAATGGCCTGTATTTTGAGTGGACCCTTTGGATCTATTTCTACCTCTACCTACAGCTGTTTTGCTGTAATTGTTAGTATTGTGTGATAATGATTTTTAAAAAGAAAATGTTTACAGATACAAAGCGTATTATCCTCTGATACTATATCAAGAATACTTGGACAGGATAGCTGCTCCCTGAGAATGAAAGAATGTTGAACTTCACAATTAAAGAAGATTTTCTCATAAAGGTTTATAAGATTTTAATGAGTTTTTTTTATATACAGATTCATTTTATAATAGTTTGTCTCATTTTTTAATTCCATTTTAGCACTATTTTATTTAACTGCTTTTCACCATTTCAGTCTCTGCCTGAACTCCTGTTTTAAAAGGCAACAAAGGATTGATAAAAATGAATACAGGCTTCTTCTTGCTTTCCTTCTTTCCTGCAGCCCTTTCCTATTGGCTCTAGTACAGACATTTGAGCACAAAAAGAGACAGGTTGCTAAAAGAAAATGCTGAGCAAAACAAATCAAGGATAAATTTGCAGTAAACTCATCACTCAATTGGAACATACAATCAGAAGTGAATTTTTACAAGAAGACCTAGTGTTTTTTATGCAGATTGTCTTAACTTTTACTGTTTTAGACTCTGCAATGTCTGTAGGTGATAGATAAAAAATATTCATAGGCCACTCTGTTTTCCTATCAGTTTCTGTCTGTCAATATTCTGAGCATTTTCAATTTAGAAAAGTTACAGGTTAAGAACGCAGAGTATTCATATCTTGTAAAAATCCAGGCCTATGTTGCACACTAGCTGTATGCAAACCTGAAGTTTCCTAGAAAGACAACAGTAACTGACTTAAAACATCAGGGACACCATTCAAGAGACAAAAAAGAGAAACTTTGAAAAACAGTTTTCACTGTTGTACAATTGAGATGCAATGTCATATTCCAGGTCACCTTTCAAGAAAAACTTCAAATATATTCAGATCATCTGGTATTGTTCTTTTTGGATCTTACAGCTTCTCCCTGTGCTTTCAGTATGTGTACCCTCTTCATTAAAGACCAAAGAAGCTCAGGTACAAAGAAATATTTGACTTCTCGAAGAACTTTTCCATAAGGCAGTTTTATAAGTGAAGTTTGCCATATTTTTTTCTCAAGTTCTTTCAGTGCATAGCTTTTTGAGTCATTAAAGGTTTCTTCTTCCTTCTTGTTACTTCAAAAATAACCTATAAGTTTTTAAAGAACAGATATAAGCTTTGTCTGAGGTACTGTCATTGTTTCTTTAAAGGGTCACACAGAAGCATTCTTTGTGGTTCAATACAACATACAGAAGAAGGTTAGTAACCCTCAGAAGACCAACTTCAAGTCCCATTACAGTCAACAGGGCATTCGAAGTTTGATATCAACAGGACTGAGCCACAAATGCATTACTGCCTGTTTATGTATTCCACTCTAGTGCAGTAATCACACTATATAAAAAAAAATAAGCACATACATGTTTATCAAATCTAGTTTTAAGTATCTCTAGAAAATACATTAACAGAATCACACTAGTTGTTCCAGTGCCCAGATATGCTTTTATTATCTTGCTCTACTTTGGCCACCCAGATCAGAAATTATTTTCTATTTTCAAAGATAACTGTAAAAGGCAATCAAAATAAAAATAAAAGCAAAAAAAAAAAAAACAAAACCAAAAAAACAAAACCAACAAATTACTCTGGCCAATATTTGTGACCCCTCTAGTTTCACTTCGTTGCAAAAAGGTAGACTTTGGTTGTTTGATATTAGTCTTCCTTATTATCAAGTTTCAATAGCACTTATAGTCCTTTTAGTCTTTTTTTTTTTTTTTTTTTTGGCACTTACCATGAAGTTTTACTAAAAATCTTTTTCTTTTTCCCCTTTCCCCCCCTTTTTTTTTCCTGTCCTTATTCCTATTTTATGTGACCTGCATACTGCCAGATCTGGGATCAGCAATATTTAGCTTTTTTTCTTAAGAGTACTGCTTGCTTCGAGAAACACATAATATAAAACAAATTGACAAACCAATATCTCCTTTGAGATTCTATTGTTACTCTATTTTTTTTTAATATTTACAACTTTTTTTGTGTAATTACCCTGAGTTATTGTTCCTGGTGCTGAACATCTGATCATTAACAGTAAAGTATGGGAAAGGTTGTACAGAAGTTTGTTCACTTCGGCTCCAAGCTCTGATACTGAGGCCAGAAGAAGGAAAAACAGACATCTCCAAAATATGCAGTGGCACGTTTTCTTTTCTGAAGTATACCTTCTTTGGACTGATATATCCATTATCATGAATCCTTATTCTCAAACAACATACATGTTAGAAAACTACAGACTCCTGCTTTTAACTTTTCATGACAATGCTCCTGGGTAGAAAAGAAATGTTTCATAAAATATTTAGTTCGATCAAAGGCCTTGTCACCCTGTTGTATGAGCACTGTAGCATTTTCACTTCTGTCAGTTTTGCCCAGGAGGAACACATGTACAGCTGGGGCAAGGATCCTGGCAAGACCCAATTCATTAAATGACAAGGATAATTTCAGTGTTTAAAAATTCTTTTTGAAAGATTGAACATCATAACATATAGGAAATGAACACATACATTAAGGTGTCATTCTTAAATGTACTGTTTTTCACCAGTTCAACCATTTGACTAATATTGACTCACAAATCAGAAATTTATATTATGAACTATGCCACTGATCGTATGAGTCATGATATAGGGTTTTCACTTTATGTTTGGCTGACTATACCTCATTTCAGATGTAAACGATTGCAGAAAGTACATTTGAAAATTGTTGCAAGCATTTAGATATGCAGGGTAATAAATACATTTTGCTTGAAATATTAATTTCAGAGAAGCACAATCATAGAAGTGCTTATGGGAAATGATTAAAGAACACAAGTAAAGTGAGTCGATATAAATAGATAGGCACTATACTGAAAATTAGGATTCTCTGAAGATTTGCTCTGTTACCTTTTAAAATGTTTGTGCCCCTTAGTTTCTGTCAGAAAAATCTCTGAAAAAAGGCTTGCTGTGAATAAAGTGAGTAAAAGGCTTAGGTTTCCTCTATTTATTTTCATTGACTTCACTAATCTCCTTAGCTTTATAAGTTATTTCATCTTTCCTTGTCTGACACAACTGTTTATTGCACTGGAATAGATTCAGCTAGGGATGTCTGACTGTCATGCCTTTCCTTGGGTCCTTTTCCTGCCCTTGGTCCCCCTGTCTAAAAAAGAAATTAATCTCCTAGCCAGAGAGCATTTCTTGAGCTATGGAAGGGCCTAATTTCATAAGCCTTCAGCCAGGGAATGGAAAACTTTAGACACCTAGCTATGGCTAAAATGGCAGGTAGGTTACCTAACCTAAAATTTACTTTTGCTTCTAGATACTCATTGAGATCTCCTTTGTTGTCCTGTCAAAAAATTCAAGGAGAAAAGCATTTCCTAACATCATTCAGTTTGCTGGTGAGAATAGTGAGGCAAAATAAAATTAATACTGCTCTGATGTGCACCTGATTGGTAAGCCACCTACAATCCACTGATGAAAGGGTAAATATTACTACATGGAAATTCCCCTGTGTAAATCTGCATTCAGGTGCCTTTTTTTAGCAATTACAATATGACCCTTCCCCCATTAACTGTTTTTTCTGATACCTCCATCATTGCTCTTAGCTTCCATGAGATACTGTTGTGTGGAAAGGTTCACTGGAAAATATGGGAGTTAATGTTCTGTCACCTCCCATATTTGCCAATTGTTTTACTATAGAGAATAAAGCATTACAATGCATCATGCTATTATATTGTCATGTTTCCATTGGTGCTATCATTGCACACTTCATAAATTCGTGCAATGAAGAAAGACTACTTAACCATCTATACCGACAATGTTAAATTCAATGTGTTGCCTTCCATTTCATATCAATTAGTAGCAGCTAAATGGTTGGAACTCATTCTGCATCTTCATTTGCACTGCCTGTCTAATAGCCTAATTAAATCAGTAACACCAGCACAGAATTTTAGTTAATTGGGATTTCAGTAGCTAAACTGCATTTCATTGTCCTAGCAAAACAAACACATGTTTATGAGATTTTAAGTAAAACTTTAAAAGCTTCAGATGATGCTTAGTTTTTCAGGCAGTAAAGCTGTTTCTATTACAATTCAGCATACATAACGTATGCAACACCAGTGTATTCTTTGGGTATGGGATACCTATAGCTACAGAAAAAGTGTAAACACTGCATAGGAACTCACCTGATAATGGCTTCATAATAAATCTGTTCATTTGACAGTTCTGTACTGTGGAAGTGGAAACTTTTTTCCTTGTGAGCAGAATTAATTCCAAAGAAACTGTGTTGTTTTATTGCAAAGTCTTAGATGCACTGTGAAATTCACATCTTTTTATTCTCTACTTAAGTCCTGCTGACATCCAGAGGGACTTAACAATAGCTTCCTAGCTATATGATAGTGTTTGTTTTATTACTACACTATTGCCTAAGGGCTTATGCTATGATGGAGCCTTGTTTTTTCTGTCATTCAGTATTGTCATTTCCAAGCATTCTGGAATGGTGAGTCAAACCCTTTAAAGTTATGAGACTGTCATAAAAATCATGAATTTTAAAACCATAATAGTAATGTGCCTTAGGGCTTTATTATTTTAGCTTTTTTTCTTTTTTTTTTTTTTTTTTTTTTTTTTTTTTTTTTTTTTAGATTGGAATGGATTGGGATTCAAGTTCTGCCATTAAAAGCAAACAAACAGTCAAAAAAGCAACACCAAGGTTACATTATCAACTTACATCTTACATGTGTGATATGTTCCCTTGAATATGGGAGTGGGGGGGGGTTAGAAAAATAATATTATGTGAGGTCTTGAGGTCTTTTTGTTAGTGTAAGATGGTATATGCATATACTTGTTCATAACCTGGTGATTGAGAAGTCAAGATATGATGTGCCATTGAACAAAGCAAACAGAAAGGATGAAGAGAGAGGACAGCATCTCAAAGTGGACCAAAGCCTCAGAGTAAATGAGCAACTCTGGAGGCAACAGAGCAAGAGTAGTCTGCAGGCGCTGAACCTGGTCTGAATTCCTGGCATGTAAGATGCAACATACAGCCTTGCATAGCCTTTAGCTGCTGTTTGAATCCAGACACAAATCTTGAACATACATCACAAAGCTCAGTCCCAGCCTAGGGCAGTGGAGCAGCTCAGTAGGTCTTTGCCACTTCTAGTTTCTACTATTACAAGAGACCTGGACAGGAGATATACAGAAGAGAAATCTGCATATGTGAAGGACCTCTAAGAAATTTTGAAGGTGTTTTTATGTATTTTTAACAAGCTGAAAGAGTGAATAAGGAGAAGAGAAATATGTAAAGATGGAGAGGCACTGAAAAACATTTCTGCAGCAATTTAAAAAAAAAAAAAAAAAAAAAAAGCTAAGAGCTACAGAGAACATTAATGAAAATTCGGAAGACAAGTCAAGAATCTCATTTTACCTTTGTAGAGGTTGTTTTCACTTCCCAGGAGTGACAGAATTCCTGAAAAGTAATGACAATGTTGCAAGTTGATGACAACTTCAGTGGAAGTCAAAGAAAGCAGATAGAATGTTGCATGAGCAAACAATTAAAAACTCAACAATGGTGAAACATTTTGGTGTCAGAACTAAACAACATGCTGAATTTTCTCTGATTCTCAAAGGAGCACTTCCATAGGCGCTAATGAAAAATGAGTAGTTGAAATCCAGTGCAGTTCTTTCAGAACTGCACATGTCAGTGGTAGGTCAAGGAATAATGATCCTGAAAATTTGATCCATAATGTTTTCAGTTCACAACAATATATGTCTAATTAGATTTGTTAAACGTTCACTACTTTCTTTTGCTTACAAAAGAAATTTATTGAACATAAAATTGGGAGGAATTCTCTCAAGCTTTTCGCCTTCAAAATGATGCTAATGTTGATGATTGTTGGACTTGTAACTTGTACAAAAAACTTTGAGTGACTTATAGAGTACATCCAGGATTGCACCCATTTGTCCACCATACTGTGCGTTGCATTCATAATAATAATTGCATTCCTATATGCTTTGTGAAAAATTGTGGGTGAGGAGAGGAGTGAGAACCCAAATTATCTCCCACAAAGTGGAAGACCCTAGTAGAAGCTTAGTGGTTGACTTTTTTTGTTGTTGTTGTTTGGCTTAATTCTGGCAAAATATTGGACACAAAGCTTGGAAGTTCATTTTTGAGCATGTGTCCTCACCCTGCTAGAGGACAGCAAGCACAGGGATGAGATTGAATGTGGAGAGGTTCTTAGGCTTTGTATTGGAATAAAGGAAATTAAGAATGTGGGGAGGGAAACAAGATCTGCAAATTTATAACATTTGAATAAAGAGTTGGACTAATTACAGGCAGGAGCAGAGGAATAAAGAGCATACCATTTATGATGGTTATTATCTCCTTAGTTCTTCTGCCTATGGAAAAATGTAATTTACTTTCCTCAGTTAAAAATCCTTGACAATTTCCATTAAATTTTATTCAAATGCAACTATGCTCTGATATCCTTTTCTACCTGATAAACTTTCTTTGTGTACTAGCAGGCTACATTTAATTATTTTTTTTTCATCAGACTAATGGCAATCAGAATATTCCTGAGAAACATTAATAAGGAAATAGTTTTTCTTCTGAGTCCATTCATAATCACTCCATGCCTCCCTGAAACAAAGAAATTCCCCGTGGTAGTATCTTGTGCATCTATTCTCCACTGGAAAGTCTCCAGATCCTCTGATGGAGTGTAGTTTCTCCAGCTGAACTGCTGCAACATTTCACTGTAGACTCATGACTGTAGTGACTATGGGAAAAGTAGTCACAATCTTGCCACCTAGGCTTAAAAATTTATTGTGTTTTTTTTTTTTATATATATTTAGAAGCAAGGGAATGTTATATAAATGAATGTTATATAAATGAAATCTGGAGTCTGAGTACAAATTATGAGGACACTTTCCCAAGAATAATCTATATTTCTAGGGAAAAAATGTGGAAAAATAGAATCACAAACAATAGGACTGACACAAAAAGTGTATAAGTTGTTCTGAAATAATGCCTTCTATTTATTTCCCTGTTAGCTACAGCAGATATAAAGAGCACATTAACACTATTTGTGAGAAAGCAAATTCTCAGCTACAAAAGATTACTTTTCAAGATAGTCACCACCATTAGGTGTGCGTTTTCACAAGCAATGTGTAAGAGCCTGCATGCCGCATTCATAATAATCTACACCAATGAATGTGACCTACTGTTGCTGTTGCCACTACTGAAATGCACTACCCACCACCTCACTGTGCTTACATCCACTGTTTGGTCTCCATAAACGCTCAGCAAGCATCGATAAATGTCAGTGGGTGCAATTCTTTTTTCTGCATGGTGGTATTCATTGACACACCTTTGCTTTATACGCACTTCCATGTCAGACACCATTCTGCCAGACTGCCCCTTTGCTGCCATCTGTCACACAGCAACAGCATGTAATGGGATATGTGGGAAAGTTCACCTTCTACTGCTGTACCACCAACATCCGTCTCTGATCTGGTAATGATAAAATTAGAGGCGTTGTGCTTGGAGCAGTCCTCATAAAACAAAAGAGAGGATGCTAAATTCACGAGAGTAATATGTAAAAACACTAATGGCTGCTATATGTTTTCTAGAAGTGTGAATCAGTAGTAATATCACCAGTATTACAGAAGTGCCAGTTTGCGGATGTGGAATGGGTGCAGAAATAGGCTCTGTAATTATTTTAATTGGTTATACTTAAATACACCTTAAGGTGGTAAGCTTCCCTGATAATCTTTTTTCGGCACTGTCACCAGTGAGTAGAAAGCCAACAAAATCTCAAATAATTAAAATACCAATGACTACAGTTGCTATATTCATCGACAGGTATGTAGCTTCAATCTCTTGTCACTTATCTGGATGATGGTCATGTACTGATTAAACTCTGTACAAAGTACAGAAGTAGAGTACTAGAGCAGTGTATTCTTCACCTTGTACTTGCTTGCTTTAAAAATACATATTTTACTACTGGTTTTTGATTATTCTGGCCTTTGGTTGATTTTGGCAGCATTTCCCTGAACTCTTGATGGGGAAACTGAGGAGTTCTAGCTTAAATGTTTTTCCCCAGACATCATTTCATTCTGATTTAACAGCTCCACATCTCTGTACTATTCTCTCTGATGTTTCTATTAAGAAAAATATTAAGTCAGAGAAAGCAGCACATCACTTGAGAAACTGCCACCCCTGGCAAATAGCTGTCTGCCTGCATTGAAATCACTGAAATTAGTAATGGAGATGTGATGAATTCATTTGTCTTGTCCATCCTGTCACAGGAAACACTCACCACTTGTACTGATATAAATGTTCTGATGGATGCAATTTGAAGTGTTTGGCACACTGCTTTGCTTAAAAGGTGGAGCTCAGAACAGAATGGGAAAATATTGTCATAAATAAGTCCATTCAAGAATAAAACAACTTTAAGTTAGCTGAGGACAGATGTTTTTTCTGTCTTTTTTTGCATAAACATAAGCACATGCGATATACATGCATTCAAAAGGAAACTTAGTGGCATGTAAATAGAGATGATGGCCTGGCAAGGCCTAGCCACTTGAAAAAGGCTGCCTCTGCTATCCTGGGTTTGCAGTGAGAAGTGGGAAAGTAGTGTACCCCTTGTTCTTCACAGACAAGATGAAAGAAGTTAGAAATCTGTACTGTGGGCTCTTACTGTTTTCCCAAGAATAGAAAATTCTGAGGGAAATGCTACTCCCATTCAGTTACAGACACAAAACAGACTCACAGTATATAGAAATATGGCAGAAGCAGTTTTGCAATAGGTATTAACATTTTTTTCCCTTTTATTTGGGGAAGGGCTGGGGCCATAATGGGGGAGAAGGGTTTTGTATGTCAGAAGACGAAGCTAAAATGTGCTCACACAAGTGGTATGACTGCTAGTTCCTTTATTTATGCATTCCATACCCTACATCATGGCATGCAGGCTGCAGACCATGATTCTGTCATTTTCTATTCAGGTCGGGGAATAATTGGGTCCTGAAATGCTGTGCTGTAAGGCACGGCATATATAACACTCTTTTCAAGCTGGCTGCTGTTAGAGCTCCTTGCTTTCTGTAGAAATCTGCTTTCAGGCATGAAAGCAATTTAAAATGTTGTGATATAATATACACGCTTATGTTATTGATGTTTTCTTTTTGTTTGGGTTCTCATCTCTTCCCACGTTTCTGGGGGATGATGGGATAAGCAGCAGGGACTGTGTTACAATTGCCACCAAGGAGTGACTATCCAAGGTCAGAGCAAGAAGCTGATGTCTCTAAGGAGTTCTGAGACTTACTGCAAAAGAAAAGCATAGTTTGTAAAATTGGATTTGAGATGCAAGACCATAATGTTATGATTAAAGAGTACTGGAACTGTTTACTCTTTTCCATGGCAAGAAAATGTACTGGTATCTGGCTGTTCCAGCTTCTTTCTTTGGCCATCCGAACATAAAGAAGCCATGGTGACAATGATGCAGAGTTAAGATTGTAGCACCTTTTTGATAGATTAATGGATTTAAAACTGAAAAGATCACATTGACAGTCTCTGCCTAGAGTAATGGGCAGACAAGCTTGCTATATTTCTATAATCTATTTCTCAGGAATCGTTTTATGGCAGATACATTTCTGCTCTGAGCTTTGAATGGCCTTCTGTTCAAAGCGCAATTTTTTTTTGCCTCTGACCTCTTTTAGATGTCTTGAAACAGAAGTCTATAGTCAGGAAAGTAGTCTTCTGTTCACAAAATCCACTGACATCGCTTTCCCTGCTGTTTGATCTGCTACTAGTATTGTCAGAGTGGAGGTGAAAAGACGCTGTTGGTCATCACCACCGTTTAGGTTCAGCTAGAAACGTTCCACTTCTCTGCCTCTGTGTTGAATGTTTGCTGTGGCTTAAGACTGAGTTGCTTTGGAGATTACAAATTTACTCTAGTATGGCTGAGGATTTGTCAGCAGGACAGAAGAAACAAGAGTCCTGGGAGGTTGTTCACTGAAGCCAGACTCAGATTAGTCGTCACAGATGGAAAGAGCCTTAAATTAAATCCCCATCAGAATACTGATACTGACTGGAATATTATATTCTGGTAATATTTGTTCCTCTTATTTCTTATTGATAAAATCTAAGGAAGCAGATGATGCAGAAAACAGATGAACCCTGCCCTGAGCACATTCCCCTTTCAGAGAGACAAAGAAAAGACAGAATGCAAGAGGGAATGGTTAAGCATGTATGCTTCCATTAATCAATATTAGAATTGCAACAGGCAAGAAAGGGAAAACACTATAGGGCATCTGACTTATGAACCTAGAGAGAGAGCTCCTCTCTTGAGCTGCTCCAGTGCAAAAATGATAAGGTTGAAATAATTACAGGGTACTGTTTGTGAAGGAGCTTTTACACACTTCTCTGAGGCATTTGAAAAACACTGACAAGCTGCATTTTCTAATGCCTTTAAACATTATTTCAGCTATGCTGTCTGGAGGAAAAAAATCCAGTAGAACACTGTGTAAGTCAAAGAATTACAGAGGTACCTCATTTCCAGGTCATACTGTCTTCTACTACTGCAGATGACTCACAGCAGCAAAATATTCACTTACAGGGAGATTTCAGCTAACACAGGCTACTAGCAAGCTATCATCTGTCAGGAGGCCATTTCAGTGCCAAATTAGGCTTGGGTGGGGAGGGAGGGATAAATGCCTGTCCTCCATCTACTTCCTCCACATTTCCAAACACTGATGCCAGTTCTACACTACCAGTAGATGGACTAAATTTATTCTTTTTTTTTTTTTTCCTAAATAAAATCAGAATCTAATATTTCCCAGTTATTCTAGCTGGCAATGAAATGGGATACAGATATTAGATTTTCCTTAGAAGGCAATGGAGACATTCTAGATAATCTTGTTCTGAAGAATCATTTTGAGCTGAGTGCTCACATATAAATTGAAGCTGAAATTGAATAGAAGGATACAACAGAGCACTTAGCACTTGCTAATGTTTATCCTGTCATCTCTGACTTGTTGAGGAAAATGGTTTCTGAGTTAATGAAACTGTTGCAGAAGAAACTTACCATCTGGCAAGAAGCACTTTAACCTCTGCTTGTTACTGAGTCCACTTTGAAATCAAATTTTGGAAATTTTATGCAATTCATAAAGGAACTACTCCAAAAGTAATGTCTCTTGTTTTATTATATTGATCCCCAACACCAGAGTTGGTGGTATGGCAGTAGAAGGTGAGCCTTCCACAAACATTGCATTTCATGTTGCTGCTGTGTGACAGATGGCAGCAGAGGGCCAGTCTGACAAAGTGGAAAAAAATGACGCCCATTGACGTTCATCAACACTTGTTGAACATTTATGGAGACTAAATAGTGGATGTAAGCACAGTGAAGTGGTGGGTGATGCATTTCAGCAGTAGTGATGGCAAAAGGGGGTCACAGATGTTTACAAGTATGAAGTCTCTTGTTCATTGCTGGTGAAAATGTAGGTAATGTTCACTATGTTAGAAAATAGCACTTTGTAGACGAAAATTGCCTCTAGCAAGTAGTATTTTTTTGGTCTTTGTATCTGTTTTAACTTCTTTGGAAATATATAGGAGGCGTTACTTTTGTAGTGACCTATGTATATGCTCATTTATGCAAATTATAGCTTCAAATGTATACTTTTAACTACCTAGTTATCATTCTTCAGCTATTACACAAACCCTTATTCACATATAAAAAGAGAAATATGTTTATTTGTGTCTGTTTATGATTGTTTTGTTTTGTTTTTTAATTGACTGTTATCTGTTTTCACCTTTGGAATCTTCCAGGATTTGAAATACTTCTCAATTGTCATTATGATTTTTGCTTTTGCATATATATATATATTTTTAATTGGATTTAGATTACAGGTTTACAGGCCATTTAAATGTGTTTTCACTGTATGAAACAGAGCTTCCAAATGTCAATACATTCCTGGGTTGTATTTAATTCAGTGCATGTCTAGTGAATGAACTGCAGGCTTTCACTACCTAAAGGCACCTGTTGCTATTACCTTGACCTCCATTTTCACTTATATCCTGTATATTGTTAATTAAGAGAAATAAGAAAGAAACAAAATATATTAACCTGGACATTCAAATACATTGCAGTGATAAGAGTAAATTCAGATGCACTGTCTGCCAACACAGGATTGACTTTTAGCTTATTTTTCCTGTTTTATTTTCCTGAGAACATAGTGAAGTGTTCTATGATGAACAAAATAATCCACTAGTTATAAAAAGAAATGCTGCTTCTAAATAAAAATTTTGCTTAGTGTGTCTATTTTGCTTCTCCAAGTAAGTGTGCAGTTTTCTACTTTTCCAAGACTAGCAGTTAGTATACTTCAAGTTGGCTGAACAGTAGTTTACAAAGAAAGTTATCAAAGATATAGACTGACTCTCATGGGAAAAACTCTCTTTCTAGTGCCATAATCATTTGTATTAGTGTGTCTTTTGGAGATAAATGACTATGATTTGCAAAACAATCCATCAACATTAGGGTTATCAAAGCTGTCATAGGAATTAAGGGTTTTAGAAGTAGGATGTTCATTTTTATGAAGAATAAAATTACCATTGATCAAAAATAAAATAATTATATCACTTTTGATTGTAGACCTGTCATTAATGGCAGGTTCCTATTGTGAATGAAAATCAGCACACACAAAAATGATTTATTTATTGATGTAGCAATACCCATGGAAATTATCTTTGCCCAGAGTTAATGCCAGCTACGACACAATCCCTATATCAATCTCCATACCTAGCATAAGAGGCAAATACTGGTAATATGAATACCAGATGGAGATTGAAGCATTCTGAATGCAGCAAAAGGCTTTCCTTTTGAAGAGCTTTTGGACCTCTATGCTTTTGACTTTTCTCTCTCAGTTAAAGGATAGCACATGGTGTGCTACCACATGCTTGCAGCTAGTTGCAAGCAGCAACCTAGTATGTTAGGCATTATTTAAATACACAGCCCAGGACAAAACTTACTCCAGACACTGTGTTACTTAAACAAAAGAATTAATAAAAACTGTAAAGTGAAAACTTTACCTACCCATGTGTTTACATTGTGTTTATTTTGAGGAAGGACAACACCTTCGTGGGACTTCCTTATCACATAACCACCCATTTCTTGCATTCTTAGTTATTTTAACACTGCAAAGCATTAAATTCCTTCATGTGAAGTTTCTGCTTAAAGATTTGTCTTTTTTTTTTTTTTTTGAGTGAGTGAGAAGGGTTTCACATTTGAAACACATGCTATATCTGAAGTTTTGGTCACTAGAACTCTGAGACATTTAAACATATGTGGAGCTAACACTGTGATCTTCAGAAGACAAGTATTCAATTTTTGGCACTATCACTGTATTTAAAATTAAGAAAATGCCTATATGTGAAACAAGAATGAATCTTTAAAAATTCCTTGTCAGTGAAACTAGGAAAATATGTGGCAGTGATAAATTTTTCTATATTACCAGTATAAACTTCTTAACTTCTTAACTTAACCTGTAGTACAGAATATAGCTATACATGTTGACAAAGTGTATTTACACTTCTTGATAGCTCCAGGAAGACTATAATATATTACATTCAAATGTCATCTCTATTTACCCAAATCTGTAGATGAAATTTTACAGGTAAATCTGTTAGAGGATGTTCTACTTGGAGACACCATCATCATTTAGCAACTTAAGAAGTTAAAAGCATTGGGAGTTTCTGACTGAGAACCCTGATTGATATTGTAATCTATGGCAGCTGAGTAATCCTGATGGCAGCACAGTGACCAGGAAGCTGATTAGCTAGAAAAAGGAAATAACGTCTTCAATTGTTGATTACTATCCCATTATGTAAGGAAGCAATCATGGAATGGAATTATACATACAAGTCTGGAGGATAGAAAAGGCCTAAAATAAGTTTATGAACATAAATTGGTCCAGATACAGAGCATAATGACAAATAAGAGGCTGAGTACTAGCACTGAAGGGCATGTTAAACTCATGAATAATCAGCTTGTTTGAAGACAGCACCCACTGATGAGAGAGCAATAATTTCTTTAGTAAACTGGTGAGCTACCTGCAATGAGGAATGCTGCAAGAAAAGTGAGTGGATAAATTACAGTCTCTAAGGTCAGCAACATAATGTATTTTTTTTTCCCCTAGTGTTTAATAATAGTAGATGGAGCAAGTAGTATTGTGAATTTTTTTCTGGCTACTATGAAAAGAAATGTGAAATATCTCTTCTTCCATCTCTCTACCTCTCTTTTTTCTTTATTATTTTTCCCCCTCCTTTTTTATTTATTTATACAAACCTTTAGCTAGAGTAAAATGTTCTTCCTTATCATAGAATCATAGGAATGCTTGGATCATTGCGTACCAGCTCCCCTGCCATAGGCAGGGTTGCCAACTTCTAGATCAAGCTCTAGATCAGGTTGCCCAGGGCACCGTCCAACGTGGCCTTGAATGCCTCTGGGGACAGAGCATCCACAGTCTCTCTGAGGAATCTGATCCAGCACCAAACTGCACTCTGAATGAAAAAAGCATAAATAACCTATGGAGCTGCTTCATGTTATGTCAGCTGATAGTGTATTCTACTGATGTCAAGAGAGGCCTGATCTACATTAGTGTGCTGCAATACCAATTCTTGCATGAATTCATGTATTTTGACGACTCTATCTGGAACTAGTCTTCTATTTCATTCTGAAATTCCCCTTCAGTTACATGTTATACGTAGTTCAGAAATGAACAAATAGCATCTAAAGTAAACTGACTTTTTGTAACGCTCCTTAAGAGAATATTTAATGATATAACATTCTATGAAGTATTACATGCATCTAAATCTTGGTCTTTAGCTCTTGGAGAAATTAATATCAATTCTGTGAAAATATTCTGCAAATGTTACCTAAAACTTATTTAATCCAGCAAACTCAGATACTGAAATTAACAGTGATAATAAATTAAATACATAAATAGGTGAAAGAGATCTGTTTACTTTTTTTGAAACCAGTATTTAAGTTACATTCTCTGGATTTGTATTTAGTGAAGCTTATTGTTTAGGTCTATATTCTTACTCTCTCATTCTAACCCGTTCATATTTTCTTGTTAAGTGCCATTAATATTTACTTCAATACAGATTTTACTGCTTTTGATGGTGCTGAATAGTACTTTCTTTCTTGAACAGAAAATAAGAATTCTCATGCAGAGAATTACTATTTAGTGAGAGTGAGACATACTGATAGCCTGGGAAGAGCACTTGCCATTTAAAAGAATACTATGAGGTATATGTTACATGTTTTAACAGTGGTCCTTTATCTGAAGTTGCATGCAACATTGCTTTTCAGAAAAGTGTATGAGGACAGTGTTCTAGCAAGAGAATATTGGTGATTTCAGGGGAGTATCACCTGCCAATGGAAACTAACAATTTCAAACACTTTGTGAAACTGTTAAACAAAACAGGTTAATCAAATGATAAAGCCCAAGCTATCAGAGTTGGTAGAAGCTATATTCCCAAACAAATTGTCTGCCATGTGGAAATCCCACTTAATCTGTATCAGACTTTCATTCGAGAACATAGCAATAACCTCATAGCTTTGGACATGCCTAGGCTGAACTCCTGGAACACGATGTGTGATGAAGTACAAGAACGCATTCTGTCTCAGTATGAGAGCTCTCTGCTGATAAATCTCCTCTGCTAACCAAGAAATCATAATGGAGTGGATAAGATTTAAGGTGTTCAGGCCTAAGAGTAGCTATACTAATAAATGAACTGTACCAAGTCATTTAAAACTCTGTTCAGCTCAGTACACTGTTCTTCATGGTGTCTAGTAGACATAGAATAGATAAAATTATATGAACAAAACACTATAAAATGATACTTTCTCCCACTCTTATTCCCAGATTCTGGAAATTGTTGGTACAGGGATTTCCTGAGACAAGTAGAATAACTTCATCTTTGAGCTTAATAACCCTTGAAGAATTTTCTTGCTTGAATAAATCTATTTATGTTTTAACCATTTATACTTTGACCCTTATAATGTCCTGAAGCAATGAGATGTGAAAAGTGTATTTCCTTCAGTTTAGAATTTTTGCTTAGTCATTTGTATTGGTTTCCTTCTAGATCTTGTACTATGTGGAGTGCCAAATTGTTTCCTATTCATTTTCTCCATGCCAACCATCATTTTGCTGCTGGCTTTCCTGTGTCTATTTTCCAGTATTAAGGTCCTGACTCTTCCAATTTGTCCTCAATCTGAAATCTGCTCCGTAACTTTCATTAGCCTCATTTAATTGCTTCTCGTTATAACAGTATGGTGTTACACTTCTTTCTCTTCCCTCCCCTGCAGTATTTGTTTCCAAACTTTTTCTAAGGACATATCACACTACTTGGATTTTGTTGAACTGACACTTCCAATGAATTCCAGGATCATGTTTTTAAGAAATGTTAACTTACAGACCAGAATCGTGTGTATCAATACTATTTAGCATTGAGCACTCTGCAACTCTTAGTTGTAAGTTTTAATTTTCACTACCCCGAATAACTTTGCTCTACATCTTATTTGAATACCTGGAAAGTGTTGTGCTTAGGTGTTTTTTTTTTTTAATCTTTCCATCATAAAATTAACCATTTATATCTACTACTTCTTTCCTGTCTTCTATAGCCTTTGGTTGGATGAACAACTCAGTTAGAATCAGCAAGTGGAAAACTTCATGTGCTCTTTGTGTTTTCAGGAATATGAGAATCTGCATTAGTAGCCTTGAATGCTGTCAGAAGCAAAAACAACTGAGATATTCAGTAGTGACACTATAGACTGTAAATGGAAAACAGATATGTTTATGTTGTTTACTGTTTTGTGAAGTCCATTCAGAGGTACCAGAAAGTAAAACACAAGTGATTTTCAAGTAGGGATCTTAAGAAAAAAATACAATATTGTTCTCATGAATAGAATAAAAAAACCTGTACCTGCTTTTGTGATACTTGCCTTGCATTTCGGAGAAAGTCAAGTAAGAACAGTACTAGTTGTAGTGCTCATGTGATGCGCAGTTGATGGCTGTGATTGTCTACTCTTGGCAGCTAGCAAAGGTTAAGAAGTGACTTGGAAAGACAGTTTTGATTTTCAGAATGAAATGAGGAAAATAATTCATACCTCCTGCTTGCAGCTGCAACTTTTCTTAGTTGTTTTTGGGATTAGATCAAGGAGTAGACAATGAAATGCAAGAATTGGCTATGCCTGGGAACTCTTTACTTCTTGGGCTACTCAGTCCTTCTTATATTTTATGATCACAGAGTCACTTTATGCAGAAAAAGGTGTTTTGGGGGGAGGTAGTCTCTTGCCTTCAGAAAAGCCCAGACTGCTTTATAAACTGCTATTTGTTCCAACAGACCTCTGAAAGACAATCTAGAAGCAAGCTACAGCCTGACTTAACTGTCATATGAGGCTACAGATGGCTTGTGGGCTGAAATCCCTTGTAATGGATGATAACATGGAGCATTGCTTCATTATTAAGTGCTTAATTTGTTCACAGGATAATTTTAGCATGATAGTTTGAACAGATCACTTTAAATGTTTTCATTTTTCTTTTACCAAAGTAAATTTTTCAGCATTTGGATTTTTTTTTCTTCAAGGTCAATGATGAGTGAATGACCTGTGAGGGGAAAATTCATATCTTCAGGTCACTAGCTTACAGATGAAGCCATCTGCTTCAAATTGGTGGAAAAAAATGGCAGTCTCCTGCTGAAAATTAATAAATTGATTCAGACATGCTCCGGAAATTGTACTGTACAGCAGGGAATAATTTATTTATGACCTCATCTGGAGATCACCTTCTGCCTCAAGTCACAAAGGCTATAGAAAGATACTGGCAAAAGACACTAGAGAATAGTATCCATAGAAAAACCTGCCATTGGATGGACCAAGTGACCTATGAAGTGATCTATTTTAGCTCTAATTTTTTAGTCTCTGTGATTTATAGCCATTATAATCTCTTTCTATCCAGTGTCATTGTGGATGCACAACTTATTCCGGTGTGTGTCTTATCTTCCTTTTAAATTTCTGAAATCTCTTTGCTTTAATCTTGTGAAATAAGTCAATGAAAGGATGGGTCAGGGTTTTCCTTCAATTTACCAGTCTCTTAGGTGCTTTCGTGTCCCCTATTACACTTGTACTTGAGTCTCAAACCATCTGTAGAGTACATTGTTGCTTTCAGCATTTCATCTGTGAGGATGAAAGGTCATGCTGGATGCTCGTGACACTGTACAAAGCTCAGCTTGTGATTCATGAGCTCCAACATAAACCTTTGGCCATATGCCCCTCTTGTTATTTGCAGATCTAATAAGGCTAGTAGAAAAGTTCAAGACAGAGAAAGGAAACTGATTTTGTTTATACATTTGAAACTCTTGCAGAAAAGGAACTACTACATATACATATTCTTTTCAGTGTGTCTGTGCACGCCTTGGGTTGTCATCTCTTGCGGAAGGGAAATAGATATAACATAGCTAAGTTATCCATTGCATCTGTGGAAATGTGTGTATGGCTACTGATAATTAGTAGAATATATATGTGGTAAATCCTCTTTTGCTTTCTGTTGGTTGAGATGGAATGGTGAGTAAGCATGGTGCTTTAAATCAGAGCTATGCTTTGGCCGGAGTTGTGCCAGTCCTACTGTCACGTTTTTTTCAAAACAGTCCAGAATAAAGAGATAAAATATTAGTGAATATTTGCATTTTAGCACTGACGTAATGCTTCGCCTACTACATCTGATGCAGTATTTAAAGACAGGAGAAAGCAGTCCTTAGGCCAAATAGTTTAATTTAAGTAGACAAGACGAACACAGAGTATATGATCAATTCAATCTGTCAAGGCGGGTTGACAAGAACACAGCCTGCAGAAGAAATGACTGCAGTTGTGCCCTGTTCAACACCAGCCACTAGATGAAAAGCAGAGGCTTGTATATAGGTCAGCTGCACTAGGTCCTTTCTCATCCTGATCCTTTTCCACCTAGATATTCCTCTCAATTATTTTGCAGTGGAATTAGTTTCTCCAGCATCGAGCAGATTTTGTCAGTAATGGAAATAAACCCCAGAAATTAAAATACATCCAGAAAAAGAAAGGCACTGTGTGCAGAAGTAAGTGACAGCAGAATCATCCAGGCTTGAATTACAACTTTGCTTGGCAGCAAAAATAAGGGAGTGGAGCATCAATCAAGATACAAAGAGCCGTGCCCCTTGGATGTGAGACTCCTGGCAAGACTAGAGCCAGACAAAGATAGGCAGACAGCCTTTCTCCCGCTAATGCATTTTTGTTGAATAAAGCCTGTATCTGTGGGCTAATGGCTTGAAATTGCTTAGAGATTTAATAAAAGCTCTAAGGAAAAAGAGAAAATAATAGTCATTTAGATAAATGATAGGACTCTAGCGAGTACAAAGGCATTTAATACAAATGTATTGCCATCACTGGTGGCATGTATACTCTGCCGTAATTAGACATTTTCTACTAAGGCATCACAAAGTCAGCTGTTTGGTCCCCTGTGTGTGCCTCTGTTCTTCAAGTCTTTGTTGCCTGTGTTTGTCAAAAGGCACAAAAGGTTGATTTTAATATAAAAATATGAAAATATGTAAACATACACACAAGAAAATGGTGTGTGTGTATGGGGGGAGGGGCAAGGGGAGCAGATTGGCAATGAGCTGATTATAGACTGCTAATAATGAAAGCATAATTGTTAAATTACTGCCAAATGCACCAGATACAGCTACTCATGAGACACCTGTTTTACTGTGGTGTGAAGCAGCTTCATCCAGACAAAATACAATTGAAGTGTGGACAGATCCCAATAGTAGTATTGGGAGAACACAAATTATGGAGATTTGGTATACTAGACAAATATGGAATGAGCCATGTCTTCTTTACCAACAGTGTAGTTGCAGATGTTCATTGCAGGCTCGAGATTTCCTGCTGTGCTTCCCAATTCCACTAGTTAACCCTGAGTTCACATGGAAACAATGCCCTCTTTTAGAGAGGGAGGTTTTGAAATTGCAGTGACTCATACAGAGATTTGGAGGCTTGATGCATATAGCATTTAGTACATTTTGGCCTGGATGTAAAACTAATCAGATTTATACTATGTGAGTATTTATCTCTGTTTAACTCTGAGTAACAATATTGATATGAGCAATGTCTTAATGCATAAACATTAAATATGCTCTTAAATACTTAAAGGTTATACAGGTAGATAGCAGCTACTAGTCACTGCATATGGAGGGCTGTAAATAATATGGCTGAGTTTTAATATATAACAGAGTAACTGGAGAGTAAAACACTGAGTTCCTGAGTATGCCATGCTCATCCTTTGAAGCCATTGATCTCATATCAATCTTAGAATAAACAGAAGAGCGAAAGACTTGGTGAAGGAATGTCAGACAAAGGCAGAAATAGTTTCAGAAAATTCCTTTTATAAGAAATGTGGGTTTTTTTGTTGTTGTTGTTTGTTTTGTTGTTTTGGGGTTTTTTTTTTGTCTCAAAATATATGCACAGCATTATTCTCTCTTCTGTGCCCCGAAATATGTCAGTATTTTCATATATATATTCATATGTCAATATATTCATTGATTTTACAGTGGAAACCTTCCAGTCTTCAGGAGAACATTATTCTCCTGATTATCTCATGTATAAGAGAAAAGGGTCAGGTTTGATGACTTACAGGCAATGGCTTAGTTGTCATGCTAACTTATCTTACTATCGGTGGGATTTTAAAGCACACAGGCAAATCTTTATGTTGGATCTCTGATTCTGCTATATTGCATTTCTTCTTGAGTGAGAGGGGAAAAGATAAAAAATATTATGCAGAACTGAGACGTAGAGACATGAAAGTGAAATTGTTCACCTTTGCATAGTTTGCAGTTAGTAATTTTATTGCTTTTGTATCATAATTTTATAATGCTCACTACAGCAGTAGAAATTCTTATTTTAGCATTATTTTAAGCCCTCCTCAACTGGAAAAAACATTATAAATGAAAAACAAACAAACAAAATCCTTCCTCACATTAGAAGGAAGAATAAGCTCCTAATTGAAATAGCTGCTAATATCTAAACATGTCTGTTGGTTCCTTGTCATCTAGCCCTGAAATCTCCAGGTGCCTATAATTTCTGTAATTTCCACTATGCACACAACTCTTCAGGCCTTTATGCCCATGCTTATGGTTTCATAACATGCTTGGGCATCCTTGGCCTACCATAGTTTCTGGGACTGACTTTGTGAATGTGCTTTGAGCATGCTGAAGAAATCAACATGTGACATTCAGGTAAATATACCTCTTCAGACAATTTCATCCCTAACAGGGATTTTAATGCAGAGGTCCAGAAACTTGTTGTATAGGATATTCTCAGTTTCAGTGCTCCCAGTCTTTCCTCTTCACAGTTTCTTCTCTTCCTGTAAAGCAGGAAATATTTGGGAAATATTGCCACAGGCATGATAATAACATTAACATCTCTAATTGTCCCTCCTTGTGGCACTAGCTCAGATTGCCCGTCTGGTAGATTGAATGGATGGGTCTGTAGGGGTTCACTTTCCTGTAGACAAGATCTAACTCGGCTCTGAAAATGGGAAGTATTTGTAAGTTAGATCCCCTCCCTAAACATAGTTTAAGAACCTTTTGTAATCAGCAAGGAAAGCAGGAAAGGATGCAGACACCTCCTCTTTGCAGGAGCCTAGGGACAGGTAGAACAAATCAAAGAAATGATGCTTGTAACAAAATTTCTTCACACTGGGTTTTAGGAGGATATTTAATGTGTAGAAAATCCCTAGTCTGTGTTTGAAAAGTTATGTTCTGATGTTTGTTTAATAACTTTTGCCTGTGGCTTTAGATTCCTTAGGTAAAAAATAGGTTTGTTTTTCGAAGATTTTAAAAGATAACTGCTGGCTGCCTCAGGTGAGAATTAACCCACACTATACTCTTACCAAGGGTACTGCAAAATCAAAGAAACATGAGAAACAAACTCTTTCACTTCATTTATAGACTAGGATCATAGGATCATCCGTGACAAAAAGAAATATGACTGTTTACTGTGGACAATAAAAAGCTTCAGGGGAAAGCTTGCATAGAGATCCTTTAGGATACAACTTTATCCATATATTTATTCAGTGCGTTCTCCCAAAGAACCATGTCCCTGTTTCCAAATCTCTCCTTTTTTGCTGTTTTATGCCATGTTTCTGCTCATAGCAGTATCTACAGAAAATGGTAGGGAATGAGAACTTGCAGTTTTCCTTTTAACAACCTCATAGATGTATTATCAATGCTGAAGTTCTTTTTGGTTTAACAACAACAAAAAAAAGATAACTGATTTTAATTTCTATGAAACTGTCTCAACTCATCCTTCTTTTGTGTAGCAGCTATGTGGATGAGGAGAGACAAGGGTTGGGATTCTGTTCAGTCTCAACGCAGACATGTAAGAAGCAATTCCAGGCTTTCTTACTTTGTACCTGGAGCTGGGTGCTTCCTGGCGGGGTCAGAATCCAGCCCCTGCTTTTTAAAGCTGTTCAAATGTGAAAAAATTTGTGGAGATGGCAAAATAACAAACAGTGAAACAGATAGCTGGTATCTGTACGTGTTATTTGTTACTCAGTAAGGGGAAAAAAGCATGAGAAGGCTCTGCTTTTCTGCTCATTAATTTCTCCGCTGCCACTTTGTGTCATGGATTTCAAATGGCAAAACCTTTCATCAGAGAGCTTTGGGTTGTGTTCCCCACTGACTGCTGATCTAATTGCCTTCCAGCCCTGGCCACAGGAGAAGCAGCTTAGTATGAAGACCCAAGTGCTGAAACAGCAAGAAGTTAACAATGACAGACATGCTGCTGAAAACTGGAACTATCTAAGAGCCCTGAGTTCAGTTTGACTCTGCTTCCCAGGTACAGCCTTCCTCCCAGACAACACGTTTGTCTTTATCTGGACAAAGAATCTTTTCCCCTTATGACAAAAATGACATGCACCTCAACATATCTTATTAAGGACATCTTCAAGTCCAAGAAGGCTTGCCTTTGTTAAGAGAGGTTGCTGTGGTGCTGCATTAAGTGTCTGGAAATCAGAATTGGTGAAGATATATTGTAGCTAAAAGAGATGAGATCTCACGTGGTTCATCATTACTTCTTGTCAGCCAGTCAGCTTGGGGCTGCAGAATGAAGGAGAAGCTTCAGCCTTAGAAACTGAGAGCTGCTAATGATAAATTGCAATCTGCCATGTGCTTCTTGTACAAGATAGACAGCTGTAGGAACAAAAGGCAAATTAAAAGCTAGAAAAACTGCAGCAGATGTTTGTGCCGTGCACTGGGGTGGGCATAGAAGGAGTCATGACAACACACGCTACTGCTTAAGCATATCACAACAGTGTCTTCTACAGTAGAACTGGGATTTGTTGAGGTACAGCCAGTGCAGGCAGCAAAAGGAACAAAGCAGTGGGGTCACATGCGAGCCTGGTCCATTTCTACCAGAAATATCTGGAGTGCATAGCAGAGAACCCCTCTAACCTGAAAGAGAAGCAGGGACAACGGAATACCTCCAGACAATGAAAAATGTAGGTCTGGGCCCGAATGTTTTTAAAAATGGATGCCTTGTGCAGCAGAATTTATGGGGTGAGTCTCAAAACAGCAGTCTTTTATTATAATGAAACAATTTGGTTAGTCTTAGTCAGCATCTATATTTTTAATCTTGCAGTTCATGTTTTTACAATTGGTGGTGGGGCAATGTTGGTCAACAGCGAGAACCAAATTTCTTATTTTTCACATTCTTAAGTGTTCTGGAAAATTCCTGCTGAAGATTTATGAGGCTTTAACTGAAGTTCCAATTTTTAGTTTGTTTTTATACAAATTCTGATTGTCACCAAAAATAATAGTGAATTTTTTAGAGCTGAAAAATTAACTGTGAAAGTAGACAAAGGTGCTGGGTGGGTATTGAATACAGAGATGAGATCTGAAGAACATGAAAATGATTTTGAACAAATGAAGGAAAATGCTGTGGCAGAAAACAGAGATGTAGTCCTACAGCTGTCAGATCTTCAAGGGAGAGGAGAAAAATACAGTGACAGAAATGTAGCGAAGAATTGCCATCTTAGTTAAAACAAAAACCATAGTTTTTAAGTAGTCTGTAATGATAATATTCTTATGATGCTAAGAGCAGCTGAACAGTGGATGACAAAACAGTTTTAAATTGAATTAAATGGGAGTCTTCCAAATTTGTTGTCACAAGTCTTGTATGAGAACTCCTCTAGATGCAATTCAAAATTCATTGTGAGAACTTCAATTTTGTCACAGTTTTATTTCTTGGTAAGAAAAGCAATGAAACAGCTCCTTGACTGCTTGCCTACAATTTTCTTGATCCACATTTTTAACAGGACCTAAGTACATTCATCTTCCTTTCCTGCAAGTAAGTGATGAAGGATGTACGGAGATATGTAAAGAACCAGACAGTGGCGGAAATAAGGAACTGAGGTACTGGAATAGAAGCCTAATAATTTCCTCCTACTTTTACTTTCTTCCTGAAAAACAAGTAAAAAAATAATTTTTCTCTGTCTAATTTTATAAAATCCTAACCTTTGAAAAACATGTACTTGTTTGTTAGCTTTCCATCTTCATTTATGAAGCTTCCCACCCTCTCAAAAGCACTCTCTGAATCTACTCACCTTTAATTATAGATTGCCTTGGTCAAATGATTGATAATGACAGGATGTGAGAGGTGGATGCTATTGCTTTGGCTGCCTTGCATTTAAGAAGTCTGATGCCATTAAGTGTTTAAATAAGTACCAGTAGTGTTCAAAGCTGTTTCTAGATGCTCTTTTTGTATCAATTTTGTACCAGATTAGAGTCTGAGAAAGGAGAAATAAGAACAGTAGAAATATTAATTGATAGAACAGCCTAAAGAAAAGTTATTTACTTTTCTTATGGAAATTTTTAAACCTGGAGAAACCATAGACCCATTTTCCAGTCCATTAACCAGAAGAGAGGTAAATGAGAGAATCGAAGGTTGGAGCTCCATGAAAATGTGCAAAAGTTGAACACTCGCTGCTCAAATATCATATAGTAGTAACTACTTGATGTCTTGTGGATTTGTTACTTATCTCAGACATCCCCAGGATTCATTCAGATAGCAGTTTGCAATATGCCAGAATGTTATAGGCTAAGATGATTAGAAAATATGATTGTGTTTTCTCTTCTTGTCAAATTTACTGAGGATAAATTGTTCTTCTTTTAAGAGGAGAACAAAAATTCATGATGATCCGAAGTAATACTGTGATACTTTATGAGTTACATAGTTTTTGTTGTTGCAATAACTGTGACCGCTATGCTTAATAGTTCTCAAATCTGAACTTCAACAAAACAACAAGATCAGAGTCTTGGCTCTGTATTCAGTGAAGGACTGATAATAGTTCAACAATTATAATAAATTCTAATGCCTTCTGAATGATGACTTTTCTCCATGGGGAAAATTCTTCAGAAAATTTTGCATTGACTTTATGTAAAATAATTATAAATACTGATGATAACAATGTGGAATATAGCTAGCCAGAATAAAAGGGGAATATCTGTGAAGTTGAGAAGGTAAGAGGAATATCTTAGTCCAGGCCTCAAGCCTTCAGTCTTCGTGAACTCTAATGCACATTCAAAAAAGCATACGGATGATGGAGTTCAATTGTTTAGTTGTTCCTTTTATCATTAATATTTAATTAGTAAAACATGACAATGGAAAGGAGGCAAATAAAGAAACAATTGTGTGATTATATAGAAAGATTAGTATTCAGAGCATCTGGCTTCTTGTCCAGGTTTGCAGTGAATGTGCAGTTTAAATACAGGCAAATCATTTCTCCCAGAACTAATAGGTCAAGAAGAGTTCAGAGAGTTGCTCTGAGTTTTAAGAAATTACTTTTTATAAAGAATATCAGTGCCATGAATGAGAGTTTATATCAGAAAGATATGATAACTGTTATTAGAGCTAGAACAGTATTTTTTTATATTGATAATCAGACTTACTGTACAGATAGAAGCAATATTAAGAAATGCTGAGTATTAGTCACAGCACATTCTTCTGAATTCTCCACAAATTCCAGGATTGAAAGTAACAGTGAAGAAAACGGAGAAAAACTGCCACAAAAAACTGCCCTTATGTGTGGGGAGAGCAGACTTCAGGCTGCTTGAGAAGCTCAGATAACTATGTAGCTCAGTAAACTACTTCTGAAGGCAGTGGGATCCATCAGTGCTGGCCACTTCTTCAGAGCCATCTCTAGCATGCAGGAATGAATAGTTGGAAGTCAATAATGCAGGGCAAAAGTTCAGCTTGGTTGAGAAGGGATCGTCTAAAGTTTATGGAAAAAAAAGCGTATGGCCTTGGGAGGGAGGTTAGGTAAGATGGGAGGGCTATAGAGATGCTGTTTGCCATTGTAAGGAGAAAATTTGTGCAGCTAAAGCCCAACATTGAAGCTGGTTGGTACTGTGAGGGATAAGAGAAAGGCAAAAGTAGAATCAGAGGTATCATTTCTTCATTTTTTTTGTTGAGGTTGGTCACCTCCTGAATAGAGGTGTAAATAAAGCAAAGATGTTTCATGATGCCTTTGTCTCTTTCTTTAATATCAGTGATGAGCTGCAGGACACCTGGGGCTCTGAATTGTAGGATTATGACTATAGGAACAGTAACTTCACAGCTGACTCTGAACCCATTCAATATTTTCTGCTCCAACAAAAAGCTCATAATTCTATGTGGTCCAATGGGAGTCATCCGAGAGAACTCAAAGATCTGGCTGGTGTTATGAGATTTCTCTGAATTATTTTTAACAGACTTGGTTTACTGGCAACAGACCAACTAGTTTAAGGTTCCTATGCTTCTTAAACTCACACTGAAGGGCCTTTGGGTCCTGCAAATAAAGAGAACTCTTAAATTGTTTCATTTTAAATTTTTAAATGTTTAAATTTCTTGAAGTATTGAAATATTAGCAATGAAGCAATAGATAAGTCAGCACAGCCCTGTTCTTCATGCAGAAAACAACAAATTATACACAATTTTTTTTCCAGATAGATCATCATAAAATCATCATAGAATGGCCTGGTTTGAAAAGAACCACAATGATCATTTAGTTTCAACCCCCCTGTGGCCAGGGTTGCCAACCACTAGACCAGGCTGCCCAGAGCGACATCCAGTCTGGCCTTGAATTCCTCCAAGGATAGGGCATCCACAGCCTCTCTGGTCAACCTGTTCCAGTGCATCACCACCCTCTGAGTGATGATATATTCTAATTAAATATTTCCTCTCCTGAGCCTTTGCTCTTTCTCATAGCAGAGAAGGGCAATTAATACTGTAAATATTATTGGAACTCATGACAAGTTTATTTAGTCACCTGGCAAACTAAGATTTTTATTTATTTTCTTTTTAAATGAATATTTGTCTAAAGCTTAACAGATAAAACATTTTCTCAGTGCTCTGCTGCGTGTTTTGCCTTTCTTACAACTGACAGTTACTAGTTAAAATGACATATTTTGTTCTGAGTATTCTGTCTTTTGAATTTAGGTTTGCGATTTTATTTAGGCTTCTGAAGGTGTCTTAAGCAAGTTTCATAACACCTCATCTTTAATTTCCTGTCTGAGAGTGAGGCTGAACAAATGATTTTTTTGTGTTTTTTTTTCTTTTAACATTTTCCCTTAGAGATAGAAAAACAATAAGAGTAGGAGGAAGAAAAGTTTTCATTAAATATATTTTGTAGAAAATCTTGACCCTTCGTTATATAATCAGAAATATAAATTTCAGAAGCTATTCAAAGGAATTTCACTAAGCCCTGCAATTTTTAACTAGAAAGTTTGAGATTAAAATTGGCTGATTGTTTCAATCCTTACTATTTATCAAAAGTTGTTGATTTTCATTCATGTTTTGAATTAATCAACTATCTGAACTCAGTATGTCATGATGCAACAATCTTTATTGATACCACAGTGATCTTTAGATATAAAACTTATTGAACATCTTCTGTGGGTGGAGAGTCTGTTTCATGGAAGAATATAGAATCTGAAGTAAAACATAAGTCATTCATTTTCAGTTCTAATTTTCTTAGCTTTTGAATGCTGTAGAATTTGGAGCTGAAAAAAAAACAAAAGCGGGGCTTTCAGCTTTCTACTTCAATTTCCATTTTAATAAACTCTGGATCTCTAGGCTCTTTGTCTGCTTGCCGTGTAAAAAAGAACTACAAGTACACAGTAACTGATCTCTGAGAAGGAGTATCAGGAATGATGTATTTTGTCAGAAAGACCAGACTACGCTGTACAAAATGTGCCTTGATTTTATGCAGTTAGTTCACTTCCTGGTTCATCCCAAGGCCCTACTTTCCCAGATCTCTGTTTCATTCATGTTAGTTTGAGCCTGGGAAATGAAGCTAAGCCTGAGTTGAGGGACAGATGTGTTCCCTGGTATTTTCCATTTTCTCTCAGCTGTCTTTTTTGAGAGACAAGTTGGAGCAAGATATAGTTCTTTTTTCAATCTAAACAATTGCATTTCTTTTAGGGTGGATTTGTACACTTGTCTTGTTTTGACCTGAGGTATGTGGTGACATCTGCTTAGATACAAGGCTTCCATGAAAACATACCACCTCCATTCAACACATCCCTTCCTCCTCCCACCCCCCTTCCACATTCCACTTCTTCACACCATGTTTTATTGCTGAACATCATCATATAGTATGGAATATCCCTTTGGCCATTTTGGGTCAGCTGGCCTGGATGTGTCTCCTCCTAGTTTCTAGTGCATCTACAGCCACTAAATGAAAAGCAGTAGGAGAAATACAAAAGTCCTCAACTCTGCAAGAAGACATAAAGAGACTTTCTCCCACATTTGTTATTTATCTGTCTTCATGTTAATAACGTGTTCACAACTAAAATTTAACTATCAATAACATTTAACAACTAAAATACTAAAGAATTGAATGTGTATTGTATCTCCCTATCTCCTTTTCTCAGTATGTTTTTTCACCTATTTCTTAAAATTATTTTTCTTAATATAATTTAGCTTAATACTGAAATTCACTTTTACCCTGCTTTTCCTAAGAAAATAGCCATTTCAACAGCTTCTAGTGGGACTGAATATTTTGAAATATACTCCCTAAAAATTACACTTCTAATACTTTCTGGAATTTTGCCATCAGCTGCAGTCATTGAGAATATCTGAGAATGTTAAAGTAATTATCTCTTGCTAATATAAAAAGATTAATTTAATCACATTCAGTTATAGCTGGCTTTAAGCATACAGACGTGTATCTCTTTTAAGGAGAGAGACAGAAATCAGCGGCTTTATTAAAAATTTTTCTCAGGATGTCAAAATTTTCTTTTGAAAACTAAAAGTGATAAATAAGCATTTTGCCTATCTTCTATTCATTTTAATGTTTCTACATTTTTCATCTTTTTTTTTATTTTTATAATAACAAATTATAACAAGTAATAACAAATCAAACATATTTATGGTGATGCAGAGGTCTTTAGTCACAATACAATCTTTCTCAGAACCTTTGAACTAAATAACCCTAACTCAGGAAAGGTACACCAGACTATTAAATGGTTACAGTTGTGGGAGATCAAACTCAGGAGGTACTTAGAAACTTTTTTTATCAGAAAAATAAGCAGATTCCTGGAATTGTTTGCTTTTTTTGTACCAAATTTAGACAGAACTATATAACGTGGCCCTTGACTGACAATGGCAGTATATCACCTCTTGGAAAGCATTTGTTTCTTAAGACAAGATCTGCACTCGTACACTTAGGTGTGTTTGCTTTTCTTTTTTGCCTTAGCGAACTTCCACGTCCAAAGTTTAGTGGGGCTAATCAGAGTTTATCAAGAACAAGTGATGTCAGATTGCTTGAGAAACTGTATCTTCCATCTGGATCTGTACATTTTAATGTAAAAACATGCTAAAATAATAAGATTAAAGCCTTAAACTTCAATCTCAAAAAGAAATAAACTTCAGATCCGTTTTAGAGAGAAAAGCTGTGGCTGAATTTCTGCAGCAGCAGTAGTTCACTTATAAATCTCATTCTAACATGTCACAGAGAGTGTTATTCTGCAGTTTTAGTTGAGCACCAGATCTCGTGGAACATGGCCACTTACCAATTCAAATCACTCCTCCCTACTTCTTACAGCATCTTTTCTTTTTTTCAGAGATCTCACAACCCTTCAAAATGAAATCTAAGGAGAGAACAGCTGGGAGTTGTGCTCCAGCATGATAGTGAATAAAGCCATCCTTCACCTAATATTGAATACAAAATTGGCAAGTTCTTAATATTCATCCAGGAAAATGTTCCCGCAGTCAGCCCCTATTATATCCAGGAAGCCCTTAGCGTTTTGCTGCCATTGACATGGTGTGTACGGTGCAACAAATGAGATCGGATTTACAGACAGCTGGAGTTGGGGGCCAGGTGGGTTGTATTCAAGGATAACAAACCACTTCAGTGTAATGGAACCAGTGTAGATGGCAGCAAAGAAGAGCTACTTGCTTTCCATAGTCTTGAGTACCCATTGACAGTATATGTGATGCCTTCTCCAATTGTCCTTCTGACTCATGAACAAAAATTCTGGCAGAAGTGTAGCTAAGCTTTATGTCACTGTTCCAAAAAATACAGCTTTGGTTTCAAAGTAAAATGTGGGCTTTGATATAGTTTGCCACCACTGATAAACTAATGCTGCATTGGAGGCTTCCAATTGTAACTCTGTAATGGAATCATTTGCACTATAGTTGTTTATTAACTATTTAACACTATAGTTCTTCCAAATCCTGAAATTTTATGATGGTTATCTCGGTATTAGAAGTTCACTTTAAAGCTGCAGACTTACATGAATAGGGAAAAAGATCTGTCAAAATGGAGGTTGAGAAGCAGAAAGAAGGCCCAGTTGTCATGGAAATTGAATGTATCTGAAGATTGTCAGGATGGTTCGAAATCTAGAGAGAAATAAACTGTTCTTTGTAAACCGTGCACACAGCTAATTATTCTATGAGGAGCGCGAAGTGTTAAACAAATTGTTTCTGATTGAGCGCTCAATGCTATGGAAAAGAGAGAAAACAGGAGAATCCAGTTCCAAAGATTTTACAGTCTGAAATCTGAACTTGGAAAATCTCAAGAACAAAGAAAGATAGGAATTAAATTCCTTCTGTGGGAAGATAGTTTATTGTGTTTTTATATCTTGTTCTGAGTAACTTTTATTTCACAAGAAAAAAATGCTGAAGGTTTTCTGATTTAAAGTACGAGTTACAGTGACTATTATCTGGAAGACTGTCTTGACACAAAAAAAATGAAAACTCCTATCCAATTAAGATATAAATTTTTGTCACTTTTTAAACATACTGCAAAGATAATAGAAAAAAAAATCTTTTAGTTCCACAGCTAAATTTTTGGAAAGACAAGGGTTATGATGTGAATAAGCAAACAAAGTTCAGAAATCTCTGTAATTCCTTTGATGTTGATAATCAGCTGCAGATATTTCCTGAGATATCTTCTCTCTCCAGATGTTAGCACAGCTGGAAATGCTCTAAGACCAGTTTTCTTTGTAGCAGTTTTACAGATGGAGCCACAGAATTTAGAGACAAAAAGAAAATTAAAGGAAAGATCTTTGGGAACACAATCAAAGGTTCAGTCCACAATGTTTGACAGGTAAAACTTACTTTGTCAGCGTTGCCTCTTGTGCCTGCACACTCTCTTATTAAATTCTATCGATAATACCCTTAATTTCTTCTAGCCAATTTCAAACATCTTTGTAATGGATGCTATATCAACACCTTTCAGTAATGCAGTCTGTGAGTTGACACTATGCAATTATTGCTTTTGTTCCTTCCCTGCTCCCAAAAAAAGAGAGAAACTGATCAGAATTTTGAATTCTATAATCCTAAATTCTAAGGATCGGAATACTTCTCCCGTTCTAGAGTATGAAATATTCATATGTTTTTGGAAATTCCTCTTGATGGCTCACAGTTCCCATACAGAATCATGGCTACAGCTAAAATTTGCTGAAAAAATTTTCAAGCAATACTACACAGGCTTGTGTACCTTAAGGATAGTTTGAATTTCTGGGTTAGGGGACAGGACATGTAACATGATTAACAAGGTTGAATAATTTGCCAAGAAAAGGAGAAGGTACTATAACAATCTTCCCAAGAAGGGAAGGAAGCTGAAACATACGGTATGGATTCCAGTAAAAATAATGTACTTTGGTTTATTTCACATCTATATGAATAAAATTTAGGAATATGATTATAAGTTATTTCTAAGCCACTTGGCCATGTCATGAGTTAGTCTTACCAAGAAGAAGAGGATTAAATGTCTTCTATGAAGATTATCATCTAGTGTAAAATTTTACACATGATTTTGCCTATCCCATGTATGATATGATGGATATCAGAGTAACAACAAAAGGCCTGACTAGTTATTTTTCCTGTTTTGTTTTGCTTTTGTATTTATATTTTATTTCACTTAGAATGAACTATGAAACAGATTACTTTCAGGTTTTTTTGTTTGTTTGTTTGTTTGTTTTTTTATAGTAGGCTTTCCTTCCTGATAAATTCTCCAAATGCAATAATGCTGTTTTCTGTGAAAGAAGAATGTTGCTCTTTAAAAAGTAAATGGCTTCCAGATAAGTTTTGTGACACATTTCATCATAGCATTTCCATTGATTTTAAATGTTGCAATAGCTCTTTCAGCTTTTAGAAACTTGGCAACACTGCATTAGAGTAACTTGAGAATATTGCCAATTCAGAAAGGGAGCACAGAATGATGCTTTCATGAATTTGTGGTGCCTGAATCTGTGAAACTCTGAAGTGTGTCTTTTTTTCTCCTCCTCCCTCCGGTCCCTTTGTGTTGTGGAGCCTCTTAGGAAGTTCAGTCTTGTTTTTTCTCATTGTAGATTTTATAATTCCTTTTTTACTTAACATCTATATTAAAAATCCCTTAAAATTCTTTGTAATCTCTATCTATATCTTTACAGCTATATACATGCATTACATATATTTATTTAAACTACTTTGTAGACTTCACAGTATTATCAAAAAAATATGAGTTGGGAAAGTTGGGAAAGCTGAACTTATTTTTTATGGATGGTAACACATCACAAACTGTTCTTTTAAGAATGAAGAGAGAAACCACTGCCTCATCTTGACTCTGGTAATCTTTTGGAAACCAACTGTGATCTCTTTGCCTTCCATGTTTTTCTTTGATTGTTTCTGATGGAGATTATGAAATTTTTCCTGAATCAGTGAGGGTAATCTAATGCCGCAAACCTTATGACCTTATGTCATATCATTTTCCACACGTGGCTACTCCATACTTCAGTTTGTTACTGGGGAACATAGCAGTGAAGTTCTGTTAAGTTAAACTACTTATTTGACATTGGTGAAAGAAATAAGACTTTTTGCAAGGTAAATTCTATTCTGAAAACAATTTTCATGGACTCAAATAATTTTCTTCTCTATCTTCAACCCGCATGTTGCCAGAGTGATGTTCAACAGGCTTGGCTGTAAAGATTATAGAAATCCCTTAGCTCTAAAAACTGTAGAAACCCCTTACAGTTCAAATTCTTTTTGTCATCTGAGAGTAGTTTTCTGAGATATGATATAACCACCCCTAGGGAATGGAAATTGTCCTCAGCAAAAACAAAAACAAAAATAATTACACAAATTGTTTCAATTTTCAGAATAGGGTTTGACTGTGGTTTCAGTAAATAATATCTTTTACACATCTGGTGCGCCAAATGTCCATGTCTTTTTCAACAGAATGACATTTTCCTGAGCTTTAAGATCTTATACTGCTCTTTCCTATGAAGAAAAATACTTTTGGTGACCCTTTTAATGGTAGAGGACTAGCTACTCTGTTCCTATGTTATGTAGATACATATTTTTCTTTCTGACTTTTATAGTAGAATAGAGTATAACATTATTGTTACTATCCATAACAAGTCTGAAAGTGTGATAGGCAACCAAGAAAAGCGTGGAAAATGACAGATTTTTGGAGAGAGCAAAAGGTCTGATTGAATGACAGATCAGCCACAACCTTCACCAAAATTCAGCAAGCACCTCCTGCTGTTTGTTCTTTCATGTTTGACTCTGATTCCATCTAATAATTGTTTGACATTTGTCTGGCTGTACAAACATTGCCTTTTTTGGCAATTCAAGATAGAGTTATAAATTAGGAGAAGCAGTGTGTGAGGAGTCAAGTATGAAGATTTAAGAATTTTCATGGATATCTTTTCTACATGGAAGATGTATGTGGCCCTCTAAGAAAAGCCTTTTGTGTCAGTAGTGCATTTGTTCAAAATTAATCAAATACAATAGTATAGTATTCATTATATCCTGTCATAGTTATTATATCTAGGTGTTTAAATTAGCACTAATTTGCCTGTGAGAGGGGATAATAGTTCTGATTTAGCTGCTTTAGTAATAGTTTAAAGAATCTCATTGGCTTCAGTAATGGCAGATAACCCTAAATTGGCTGAGTAGCTTAGTACATTGTTGTGAACATTTGAATATTCTTTCTGATAGGCACACTGGGTAGTATTTTGAGCATCTAGACCTGAACTGATTTCCCTAAGTTGCTTCCCTTATGATGATGGCTCCACTTTTGAACTTGGTCATTTCACTTTATGGACTAGAAGTAATTTAGGGCAGCGTGAAAGTTTAGGTGCCCAAATTTCAGGCACAAGTATTAAAGTACATGAATGCAGAACTAGTCTGATCAGGGGCAAACAACGTAATGTAGAATTTAGTTTAGTTTGTAGAACAAAAGGCGGACAAGAGTTAAGTCTTAAACACTTTAAACAGTTTAGTTTTTAACACCACTGGTTTTCCCTGTCTTCCCTTAAACACATTTATTCAACATTGCTCATCTAAAATTGCTGTTAAGAGGCTGTAGATGTGTAAGTATAATGGCTACAGAAATTATTTGGAATTTTTGTAAGTATAATCTGTGACATCTTTGGAGCATGGAATTTGAGAAAAACATGCATGCCAATTACATTGCCTTGCCTTTGCCAGTATCTTATTCCTCAGGATTTCAGGTAGTAGGATGTAGCACCAATGTTGTTACGTGTAAAATACTCCTTTCCCTGCACTCATCTATAGCAGAAGGTCTACATATGCTGTATAAATTCTTCCAGTGGAAGTTTTCCGTGAAAGTTTTTAATAACACATCTGTCTCATCTTAAGAGATTTTTTTCTGATTTTCTTTAGAATTATTTTTTAATTCACATAGAAATCTCTAATTAATTTGATGGATTTGTATCCCAAGAGATAAATTCCTCAAGAATCAATGACAGTAAGGCAATAGGATCTGTCAGTCCAGTACCTGAGTGATATTAATCTCTACTTTACTCCACAAAAGAAGTGAAAGTGGAGACACTTTCTTTAAATCAACAGAACCATCTTTATTCCTTTGTAAAAGCTCTGTTTGAAAATTTGGCTTGTGAGGATCTAGTTCCATTGCTGTATCTTGATTTTTCAGTTCTCGGATAAATTTCAGTGAAAGACTGAAATAAAGGAAATTTAGAATGATGCAGAATCTCAATTCTACTCCATAATCACTACTGGGCAATTTTAACAAGTGTTTAAGATGTTGTAGGTGCATTTTCATCTATTATTCATGTTGATTGTATGACTTTAAAAGTGGATGAGATGTGCTATTTCCAGTACTTATTTAAGTGGTTCCCAATTTCTCTATCTATTGCTAGTGAGAAATCCTGAAATGCTGAGATTCATATCCTATTCCTACTAGTGATGACAGGAGGTCAGATAGGAATGAAGAGTGGTTTGAAAATTTGCAGAAAGACACAAATCTGTTTTGCCATGTTTGGAAAGCATTGATTGAAAGAAATCCAAATATGGAAAGAAAGATTTATTTATTTATTTATCTATTTATTCTGAAGTTGATATACAGTTTTCCAGTGCTTGCAAATGTAAGAAACTCTTCTTGCTCTTCTTTCTGAGTCAGCTGTGAGGGCAGACTCCAGAGAGATGGAAGAGGTCAGAAACTGACATATTATGGATTTTTTATATGACTTAACTCAGCTAATAGTTAGTAATTGAAATATCTTGGGGATTTTCTTTCGTAACATTTACCTGGCCATATTTTATAGCTGCATTCTCTGTTCTACAATTGTCTGTACACATTAGAAGGAATTCATTGCATTGTTTAAATAATAATTTTGTTATTACCCATGTCAAAAATACTATTTTCAGCAACAGGGAGTATGATTTATGTTAGTGGAATCATTTGAGATCCTTTTGTGAATCTTTGGAATTGTAATAAGAAAAAAATCATATGAAAATGTTAAGTCTAAGTTTCTTTCTCAATAATTCTTGTAATTTGTGTTGGTCATGTAATCTTTTAGATAGACTACCACTAATATATCATCTTGTCACTTTTAGGAATCAGGCAAGCAGGATCATGGGCTGCAGACACATTGAGGAGCAGCTGAGGTGAGATCTCATGTGGAAGCATGGCTTAGTTTGAGTCACCTGGGTAGTGAGTGAGCACATGCAGGATGGCTTTTGTTCACAGAAGACAGATTAGATATTGAGATTAATCACAAATGACTGAAAAATGGTGTTCGCTGTCATTTCTGAAGGCTTCCCATACCCTGCTTTGACCGCAGCTGCTAGTGAGCCAAGCTCACTCAGGCCCACATCCTGACCTGACGTGGGTTTGTCTTGATTCCAGAGAGGTACCTGGAGCTGGGGCTGTCCTTGTGTTCCCCGTCAGCCTGGGCAACCCCTGAGATCCTGGCACCTCTGGTCCTGGGGAGATGCCAGCCTGCACAGTGCCATGACAGATCAACAGCAAAGAGACTGCTCAGAATTGTACATGGGGTGACAAAAAACACAGTGGAATAAGGTAAGAAAACCACATCGAAATGCACTGCTCTATAAACAATGTTTATAAAATAGAATGTTTCTGAAACAGTTTTATGTGTCTGACCCTGTAAAGATATTCACAAAATAGTGCTTTGGGCTTGCTGTCATTTTGAGATCTGCTTTGTTCCCTCTATAATATCAGTTCTCTTACTTTCAGAATGTACAACCTTTTAATGAGCAATGCTAACTCTAACTGCAGGATTGCAATAGAAACTTTTTCACAGGCAGTTCGTTAGATTACCATTTCAACTGTACAGTATTTGCTCACACAGACACGGGAATATCTGCGAAGCTTTGTTTGCATTATAGAATTATTGATGAAGAATGAATTTTGTTCTTTGTCAAGGCACAGTAATCACACTGAGAAAAAATGGTTTTTTTGTTTGTTTGTTTGATTGATTGATTTTAATAGTTTGGCCAATATTTTTTTGCCAAAAAAGTGTTATTTTAGTTGCAAAAGGCTAGAAAAGCTTCACAAAGTGATCACAGAAGTAGATATGACAAAACCTGTTTTCAGCCTGTGTGACAGCATCTGGCTTTGCATGTTGATCAGGTGTTGACAAAGAGCAGTCCCAGGCCTGTCCAAGCAGGAAATGTGTGCCCTAACTGCAGCGTCCTACATTGCCTTGGCACATTATGCTGTTTGGGCTGTCCAGCCAGGAAGAGGAAATAATGTGGCTTCTTGATGAGCTGCAAATCCTATCAGCGAATATCTGATGAACTGCTGAGAGTTTTCTGTAATGAGTCAATATGAAGCATTTTTTGCCAGTTGAGATCTGCCTGCATAATTTAATAGCCATTTGTCTAAGTACTGGCTAGCACAAAGATCGGGCCCAGATGACATGACAGTAAAGTTAAATACATATATAATCCCTTAAAATTGTAATAAACATATCCATGAAATTGTTTGTTCACAGACTTCAGGCTGCAAAATCAATAAGATAGGAAGAAAAAAAGGAAAAGGGTCAATTAATTAATCTTATAAATAGCTTGACCAACGCTATTTCTAATGACCACTCCTGATTTAATTGATATTACAGAAAGACAATGTGATAAGATTGTCATATGAAACATGAAAGATGGACATTGTAGATCCACTTATCTGGCTTTTTAACCAGTGTGAAAAGCTGCAAGTAAACCAAAAATAGTGTTACAATATGAATGGTAGGGATTATTGTTTTGAATGGTAACTATTGGCGTGGTTACCTTCCCTTAAGAGGAGAAACAAAGATACCTGAATGCTCTGAGTCAGAAAAGTGTATGTACTGTATGTGACACATCTAAAGGGTTAGATAGACTCACCTTGCTTTGTCTTTATAAAGCATAGCTGAGCATCAGTAATAAATTCATACACAATTTTGAAACAGGTTTTTATTGAAATGCCATGGACAATTTGAACAATTTTCTCTTCAAATGTTCAAATCAAAAACATTAATTAATTAATCCTCTCTATGTGACATGTTTGAAGTAAGGGACTCAGGAATGCTTTTCCACTCAGGTCAAAGTGTTGGTCCTGGCAGCATCTGGTTCCAGCACTCTGTGTGTGAAAGAATCACAGAAGAGGCAGTTCTTTAAAAGGTCTCTCTATTTTCTGCTTTTATTTTTGGTGTCAGCTGTAGTAGAATTACTTTGCAATGAAGAACTGCAATGATGTCAGTGTTAGAATAAGACATCTTGAAAAGCTGGTGCAATAAACATAGTAATAGTGATAGTACATATTGCCATTGAATCAAAATTGGTAATAAGCTCGTGACAGGTAATAAGGAAGTTGAGTTCATGAGAGGGTGAGTGGATCGTACTAAATCTGAGGAACAGAATCAAAGTACAACTGGTCGTAAAACTTCAGGAGTAGCAGCTATCAGTTTCACTAGGAGTGTTTGTCCAAATAATTCAACAAAGATTTCCCTTTAAAACCAACTTAATTAATGTACCAAAATTTTAGGAAGAATTTCCCTTTTGAAAAAGCCTTTCGTCCTCTCTATGTGGCTGAAAAAGTCTGTGAGAAGCACTGAGGATGGGAAATCTCTGGTGCAAATGAAGTAGCACACTGTTAAACATGGCTATTAAGATATTTTCTTGGGAGTTGTTTTTGATTCATGGGGAATAGATTAAAAGTCTGTTTCAAATCCCACAAGATTTCCCATGGAGTATAATTATACATGAAACAGAATAAGGAATGCAGTCCAACAATTACTTTAATTAGATGGTGGTTACTGAAGCTGTCAGTGTGCCTAGTCTCACAAAAAACTAAGAACGGAGAGTTAGGTAATGGAATTGTTGATAAATGTTTGAACTGCAGAGGAATTAATTATCTGTGTAAATAAATACTGGACTAGAAACACTGTAATCAGCTGACGGGGTCTTGCCCTTCATCATCACTGGTGATATAATACCTATCTTAAAGACCAATTTGCTATCTTATAAAGCAACCCTCAAGGGTCAGCCTTGCTCCCTCTGAGTAATTCAGCCCTCTGCACTTTTTCTCGGACCTGAAACTCAAAGTAATAAAACTTGGCATGAGCAGCAATGTAGGAGTGGCATCAGTAGCACCTGAGATCCTCTTTTCTTATACTTTCATTTTGTCAATGAGATTAATGTGAATGCTTCTGAAAGCAAAAGAAGGGGGGAAGATATTAATTCTCCTCAATCAGGTAATGTAAAACTGCAGAGTCTCTCTTCTTACTCTGTAGATTCTGGCACCATCTTCTGCCAGAAAAGATTATGTGGGAGGGACCAGCATTTTGTTTTGGACTGGAAATTTTTATGTTTCCATGTACATGACTATACCTGTGTTTTTGCAGTGGTAGACAGAGAAGATGATAAAATATAAGATCAGAGTTTTGTATCTGGGGTCTTTTGCAAACACTAGCTCTTTAGAACAGAGCATCTTGAGTAATTTGTGTATCCAGGTTCTGTTTTGAACCATTCCAAGTCAGAAAGGATAGAAATTCTTCTGGCTTATGATGTAGTTGGATCTGTCCTGCCCATATGCTTCGTTAGTGCCTTAGCAGCACTTTAATAAATAGTCCTGTCTCAAAGGAATGGTCAAAACCTTACTGAACCATGAAGCTCTTCCTCATTATTTCCATATTCCTCAAGGTATTGCCCTTCCATAATTATAAATGAATTACACTGAAGGCAGAGGATGAGAGTAGTGCTGCTGTCTCTGTGCCTATAGATCTGTACATAAATTGTTTTGTGAATTCCTTTCCTTACTGTGGGAGATAAGATGTAAGAAGGAGACAGAAATCTAAAGTAACCAAGCTATTGATATTCATCTCCAGGAAAGGCAGATGCAGCTATGCTCATGCATTCACTTTCTAGATTGTTAGATGGTATCAGTTTGCCACAGTCCTAAAAATACCCTAGTGCAACAATAAGCTTCAGTCTCACATTCTGCTGATCCAGCTATTTACACTACTCTGTTCAGTCAAAGAACAATCAATGAGCAGTGTATTGTAATCTTTAGGAGGGAGTTGCCAGGAGACCTACTTCAACATGACTATATTTCAATGGGCTTTTGAGAAGCCCATAGAGAAGAACACTGTAGAGAAAGTTTTCCTTGTAGAATGTATCTGATTTTCAGTTGTAAGCCATTTAGAGAGTTATGTAATTCAAGACGTGTTCCCAACACTGACAATAATGCAATTCCCACTTCCATGAACAAATACCCAGGACAGGGATTCAGTTCCATAGGCTGCAGAATCTTTCTGTTTGCCTCTCAATTTAACTGATTTAATTATGATTCAAGGTTTCAGTGAATGTGAAGAGGAACACTGGAATAAAATAAAAAATCTACTTCTTGCTTAATAGCATATTAAATCTTCATAGACAAGAAAATCTGAACCTCTTTAGGGAGGTTTTAAGACTTTTAAATGTCTATGGTTAAAAGGAAAGAAATGTGCTGGCCCCTTGAGCAAATTAAGAACAAGTGAGTATCACAATTTCTTTCCTATCTAGCTTTTTCCTCCTCGTATCCCATCCTAAGCTGGGACTTGATTTAAGCAATAATTGCATACATATAATTTGCTTTTTGTTTTCAGAGTTTCAGTTTGCAGCACTAACAGTTTTCTCTTCTATGGTGACATAATGAGAATCTCAGTAATGGAATTTTAATGATATTTAGGCTCCTGATTTAGGTTATAGATTCTTAAAGATATTCTGAAGCGTAAGTTAAATCAGATGTGATATTAAAGCTTCACTGATGGACCTGATGGATCTGGCGCGCAATGAGGGCATGTTCTCAAAAGGCTATTCTCCTGGAAGACACATGACTACAAGTCAAGTTCTGCAGATTGCTGGGCTGTTCTGAAGTTCTGCTCTGAACGTTTAGCCATAATGTCACCTAATGTCTGTTCTTGCCTTTAAACCACATGTTCACTTCTAAGCTGTAGCTTATAACTCCCACCTTACCAGGACTGTGTCTGTTTCTCAACACTTTCCTTCTGTGGAAAGTGAGTCTTAGTGACCAGCAGTAAGCCTGGATAATTAGGACCTTCCTTCTCTGTAATACAGGTGGGATTTTTCTGATCATCAAGTGGAGTTCGAGGGAAGACAGTGGTTATTCTAATAACTTGGAAGCCACAGGTTGCCTGCAGATATTTTATTTGTTCTGAAGATATTTATTTATTTATTTATTTTCACTTGTGTTCTGCTGGGCAAAATCCAAATAAGTTTTGGTGATTAGTAGAGATGTTTGAATAGATGAAGCACTGACTTTCATGGATTATTCAATAGATAAGTTCAGCAAGAGTTCTGAATCCTGCTTTTTTTTTTTTTTTTCATTTGTAACTAGTGCCTTTTAAAGATGAAAAGGTAAGAAATGATTCCTTTTCTTTATTCAACTCTTTAATCATTTTTTTAATTCTTTTTTATGCAACCTCTGCTTTTCGTTTCCACTTCTTAGAATGAGAGAATCAGAATCATTAAGGTTGGAAAAGTCCTCCAAGATGCCAATTCATCGCCACCATGCCCACTAACCCATTTACCTCAGTGACACAACTGTATGTTTCTTGAGCACCTCCAGGGTGTTCATTCCATCACTTTCCCGGGCAGACTGTTCCAGTGCCTCTCAACCCTTTCTGTGAAGAAATTTTTCCTAATGGTCAAACTGAATCTAATCTGGTTCAGCAACGAGGCCATTACCTCTCATCCTATCACTAGTTATTTGGAAGAGGAGACGAACTCCTACTTTGCTAGAGCCTACTTTCAGGGAATTGTAGAAAGTGATAAGGTCTCCCCTAAACCTCCCCTTTTCCAGGCTAAATAATCCCTGATCCCTCAGCCACTCCCCATAAGACTTGTGCTCCAGACTCTTCACAGCTTTGTTGCCCTTCTCTGGATATGTTCCAGGGCCTTAATGTCTTCCTTGTTGCGAAGGGTCCTAAACTGAAAGCAGTACTCAAGGTGCAGCTTCACCACTGCAGAGTACAGGCTGACTATTACCTCCCTGCTCCTGCTGACTACAGTATTTCTGATAATTGTCAGGATGCCTTTGGCCTTTTAGGTTACCTGAGCTCATGCTCAGTTGTCTGTCAACTAACACTCCCAAATCCTTTTTTGCTATGCATCTTTCCAGCCAATCTGCCACAAACTTGTAACATTGCATGGGGTTGTTGCGACTAAAGTGCCAATCCGGCACTTGGTCTTGTTGAATTTCATCTCATTGGCCTCAGCCCAGTGATCCAGTCTATCCAGATCCATCTTAGGGCTTTCCTACCCCCAAGCTGATCAGCGTTTCCTCCCAGTTTAGTGTAATCTGTGAAGTTACGGAGAGTGTGATCAATCCTCTTGACCAGATCATAGAATCATAGGCTTGGGTTGGAAGGGACCTCAAAATTAATCTAGTTCCAACACCGCTGCTGTGGGCATGGCTGTCAACTGCTAGATAAAGCACTGGATCAAGCTGCCAAGATTATCAGTAAAGATATTAAACAGGTTTGGGCCCAGTACCTATCCCTAAGGAATACTTGTCCCTAAGGAATGGTTGCCAGCTGGACTTAATTCCTTACAGCACCACTCTCTCAGCCTGACCAGACAGACATTATTTTATCCAGCAGAGTGTGAACCTGTCTTAACTATGAGTTGTTAGCTTCTCTGGGAGAATACTGTGGGAGATAGAATACTATGGGAGATAGGGTCAAAACATTTACTAAAGTGTAGGTAGATTACTTCTACAGCCTTTCCCTCATCCAGTAGGCAGGTCACCCAGTCATTGGAGGAGATGACATTGGTCATGTGGGACCTGTCTTTCATGAACACATGCTATCTGGACTTTATGCCCTGCTTGTCCTGTGTATGCTGTGTGATCACACTCAAGACAATCTTCTCTATGACTTTCCTCATACTGAGGTCAGGCTGACAGATCTGCAGTTTCCCAGATCCTCCTTCTGACCTTTCAGGTAGATGGATGTCACACTGGCAAGTCTCCATTTGTCTGAGACCTCTCTAGCTAACCAGCATTGCTAATAAATGATGGAAAGTGGCTTGGAGAGCACTTCTTCCAGTTCCCTCAGAACCTTCGGGTGGATCCCATCTTATACCATGGACATGTGACAGTCCAGGTGGAGTAGCATGTTGTTAATTTTCCTTCTGAGCTGTGGGGGTTATATTTTGCTCCCTGTCCCCTTCTTCCAGCTCAGGGGGCTGACTACCCTGAAGCTAACTGTTCTGACTTATATGCTATTTCACAGCATTCATTTAGTAGGTTGCAATATGGTTCTGCAGAGTGGTCAGCTTCCATGGCTGGGCTATTGGAAAACAGCAAAAGCATGCTGCTTAGAGGAGGCTACCAAGGGAAAAGGTGCTTCACTTAGCACAGCCAGCAGTGAGGAAGTTCATGTGACAAGATGAAGTCTAAATAGGCAGTGAAATATGCATGACAGAATGAGAAAGATTCTCAGTCTCACCAGTGACAAAAGCTGGTAGAGGAATGGGAGGAATTGTGGAATTTAGAGAATAAGCAGATGGTATCAAAGGAGTAAGGGTCATAAGCACTAAAAAACTTTATGCCTTTGAGAGACATATCACCTGTTGAAGACCTAGAGCAGGGTTCTCCATCTTCTGGGGATTTTATATCATAAGATCTATTAACGTGTTTAAATAGAAACAGAATTGAATGTGTAACGGATTTCAGGCTGTTTCAGTGGTGAAAGGAAACTACATTGTTGTTTTTTTCTCATGGGAGTGGAATACCTGAAATTATGGCCAGATATCTTGCAATAACCAGAATGATACTTTGCTTTCAAGCATGTGAGAGTGGTGTTGAAAGTGGCTGTGTTTATTGCTTGGCTACACTGGAAACAATCTCTCAGTATTTGGGGCTGGGGGTAGTAGGGGAACTGCATGGAAATAGGAAACATCTTGTCCAAGAGAGCACTTGAATTATTAGCTCCTTGAAGGTCATCCCAACTTCAGTAAAATGGGAATTTTTGCCATAATAGGAATGCAGCTTTACAAGCACCCTTGAAAGCCTCTAATCAATAGGTTCTCAGGATGCAGAAATCCTCTAAGAGATCCTTCTACAATTAAGTTGTCCTTTTATCTCCTTCTGTACATGCTTTTCTGAAATAGGCTTAATAGCAGCATGTATAAACCGAAGTTTTTGGAAAAGTGCCTTAATTTAGTCAAAAGTTGTTCCCTCCATAGGTCGTCTCAGAATGTAGCATTTTTGAAAAACAGTTAAAGCACAGGTTTCCATGCCAACATTCTAAATAAGCTGTGCCTATCTGTTTTTTCCCAAGGATGTCCAAATAGCAGTGAGGACAAGTGCCGTGTTTGCTATGCAGCAGCCTCTTGATGACAGGCACTGAGTGGAGATGTTCTACTTTGCTGGGTACTTTTGGAAAGCGAGACCTGGTATATAGATCATCTCCTTATCTAGTATCTGTGGTTTCATATGATCCTAAAAATAACTTTCATGTTCCCTCTATTAGTAATCAGTCAGTTCCAGCTTGAATTTTATGTGATTACTGATTTCTAGAGAATAAGACAGAGCAGGGCCTGATAAAATCAATTGATCATTCCTCTAAGCTCAAAGCTGTACCAGATGTATATTTGGAGACTGTATTTGCATAGGCAATATGGGTCAGTTGCTTGAATAACTAGGGCTTGTTATAGTATTTGAAGAAAGCACTACCTCACCTCCCTTTCTGGATAACCTCAGATGCATCAGCTCTCCTTTTTCTCACCTAGTTGGAAACCAGCACCTAGGAGTTAACAGAGTACCTGTTAGAGAAGAGGTGAAGAGTTAAAAAAAAAATCATTGAGATGTAACATTTCTTGTGGTTTTTCTGAGTTTTTTTCTTTTTGTATTTATGTCTTAACTTGCCTGTGAAGCTCTACCCATTCTATGGAGACCAGTTTGTGCATTTCCAAGCAGAAATGAAAGCAAATGAAAGGAAGCCATGACATTGCGCACTTACATCACTATTAAATGTTAGGCAAGCACACAACAGATTGAGTGTTTTGTAGGCAGCTGCATTCCCTTGAACTCCATCTTCATGTCACAACAACTATCACAGCTTTCTGATATGGAAATGTGAGAAAAACATTTAAAAGGGGTCTTTAAAGACGCAGTGGTGTGATTTAGATGTTGATGGAGGTAGAACTGTTTTTATGTTTATGTGAGGTCTGCAGAGTAAACAGAGATATGACTCAATTCTACCATATTGCTTGCATGAATAGCATTTGTCTCTTTGTTAATAAGCCCGACATTAAATTGTATGTACTCGCTCTCTCTCTGGTTCTCTCTATTCCTTGGAATTAATAACACAGCTCCTAGAAGTTCATTAATGCTGGCATGTCTCTTTGCTTCACTTCTGTAATGCACGAGAACACAGGCCTTAAATAAAATCTTTGTGAAGCACTTGCACTTGTCTGAAGATAAAAAGCATGTTCCTACATTTGCATTACAAAGAAATCCATATCAGCATCTTCTTTCTCTGGCACCCTCCTTCCTTTAGGCTTGTATCTGATGGAAAATGCAATTTCCAGTTAATCATTGTAAAAGCCTGTCATTTGAGTCTGTAATGAGAGGGAAGAGTTTTACTGTTGATTTTCACTGGTCATTAGGCAGTGGGATTTGTGGCGAACCTATGAGAAAATGCAATATGTAGAAGCACTACTGGGATCTCCGAAGTCCCTGTGCTCTTTCTGCTCCACCGGGTGACACTGAGTAGTCTGAGAAGAAAACACTGCAGGGTGAGGATTTTACATAACCTCTTCCTAACGCTTGTTTCTAGTCTTGTTAGTGTAAATCTTGCATCCTCCTACTGATGACAGATCAGTGACTTGAGATCACCCAAGGGTAACAGAGAGCCAAGAACAACCCCCCAGCCTGCCAGACTTGTGCTGAATGCCCTAATGATGCCAGGTATAATTGACTGGTGTGAGAGTAGAGAGGGATGGTCACTGTAAGATTTTTTAAGTTCAAAACTAGGCAGACTGGCATGCAAAAGGGAAGAAGGCAAGTAATCAAACTGTGTACAAATGTCTGTATGTGTATAAACATCTTGTGCAAATACCTGAAGGGGGGTGCACCCTCAGAAGTTTTCTTGTCAATATTATTTTGGCACGAAATCTCTGAGAACAACCTCCATTAATGTGAAGAGTTTATAGCTCTGAGAATAATGAAGGCAGGTATTGTCACTTCAGTCCTTCAGAAAAGATCTGTAATATTCAAGAAGATGGTAGACTTGACTGTCAGCCTTTGGAAAAGGATTGGTGAGAAAGACTCTATACATTTATAGTGGGAGAAGTGAGAAAGGCATGCTGCACCATGCATTGCTACTTTTCTCTCTAGCACAGCATAATGTGCACTCTGGTACACACCGATGGCATCCATCCGGCGTGTCCTAAGTCTGATGTACTCCTCACAACTCTGAAGCTGCACTTTTGTGCATATACCCTTAAACAGACTGCCAAAAAGATCAGCTGTACTTTGAGATATGTGATTTTTCAGGATTAGGAGAGATTTTTCGTTTCCACAGTTTAGCTGGGAGCAGGGCTGTCAAGATCACAGCATTTTCCAGGAAGGCAGCACAATATGTCTATGTTTTAGATCATTCAATTTACCCGAACAGCAGTCCATTCATTTAGCCCTCCTCGCTGCAGAGTCCCTGCAGTGCTTGGAGGCTGCAGCCAGCAGTAATAAAACTCTCTGAATGCACATTTCAAGGTGTGTTTGACACAATGCCAGCCAGTCCTTGCAAGGTGCCCACGTGCAGAGATTTGTGGTATTGTTCACACTCTTCATATTTAATCATTTCATTACTAATTAATGTGGTCATTACCACATTGCAAAAGGAAAAGATGATTATTAAAGGTTAATGTCATTGCTACTCATAACGTGCCTTGAATTGTTACAATTTTTTCCTAGGTATTTAATTAAACCAATAAGCAACAATGCAATTACTTTTAATAATGTATGTGCAACCATATTTATTTGTCCCTCTGTGAGGCCAGTGACTTCCTGCAATGAGAGAGAGAAATGTCATCCATAGTGTTTTGTTTTCCTTCTCATTTTGCATGTTCTGCTTTCTGCTTCTCTTATGCTGGGTTTGGACAGAGGTGAAGCTCCAAAGACAGATGGTCATGATGAAAAGCCTGTGATATATTTATGGGTCAAAAATATTTCTTGCAAAAAGGCAGCACTCCTCTCTCTCTGGTTTCAGACTGCTCACCATGTCTGCATGGTCATTCCTGCATCAGAGCTTGCCTTAGATCACATCGGCTTTATTGACTTCTAACCCATTCCTAGGCAGAGCTGAGGTCTAGATGAGAGACTAACTGTGCTACTTGTTGTTACTTGTAAATTCAAGTGCTCCTAGTACTGCAGCTAGGTTGCAGATAGCTAAACATTAAAAGCTGGTCATCACCATCTCACTCCTGAGGTCTTAAAGCAGTGTCTTGAGATCACTGCTGGAAGCACAAACCAATCCCAGACGCTTTTTTTGGAAGGCTGTTACCATGTATAACTTCTGACACGTGGATGCATGTCTAGGATGTATATTTCTGAATATGGATTCAGGACTACATGGGGATGTGTCATCTGCTTTGTATTGCTTCCAGTATGAGCAGTGCTTGAAGTTAAATGACTGGAAATAATCTTTTTTCTTTTTGTACACGTAATGACAAGCAGTACATTAGAATTGCCCACAGAACAGTTAACAAGATTTTGATGGAAAATTTATTTGGTTTATTAGAGGAAATGCATTTGTAATTCATCTCAGTTAACACCACAGTAGAGATCACAGATTGCAAATTTCTTTGGTTTTGTGCATTGAAGTGTTCAGATTCACTTCTATAATTACTATCATTTTCAAATTCTCTACAGTATATGATGTAAGGGATTAAGGTATATAGGAGACCTGAGCAGAATACATAGGAGTTCATTGAAAGATCTTAATGATTTCCACAGAGCTGTGAATCAGGTGTGTTCTACTGCAGGAGGATGGTTTCCATGTTGAAAGCTATACTTCTCAGGTCATTTTAGTACTGGAAGAAGCTTCGGAGAGCCAGGGTTGTGTACCTATAGTAGTCTCCAAAAATACACTTCTGAATTTTTTTGGAGTGACTTCAAGTTCAACAAGATTAGAAATGGTTAAAAATAAACCCTATTTTAAAAAGGGAATGCTAGAGAGATGTAAAGTTTCATGCTAGAGAAATATTGGAACACAAATCTGTTCACAAACATTTAGAAGATGACAAATAATGAGCAACTCTGTCTCATGAATAAATGCCATGGTTTAGGACTTTTACTTCTCTAATTCCCTCCCCCATCCGACTTGGGGAGAATGAGTGAGTGGCTGTGTGATACTTGGCTGCCTCCTGGGAATAAACCACAACAGGTCATGTAAGACTACATTCTGTGGGAAGATAACAGGCCTTCTAGAAGTAGATACTGTATATCTTCACGTCAGTGTGAAACCTGAACATCAAGCTGGAACGCTGTCCTTTGGTGGCTGTTGTCATCAGAGTACAATATTCTTCCTACTAACCACAGCAGTAGTCTGAGATTCAGGAGTCCAGAAATCATAATTTGTTCTCTGTGAACTTAAGCAAGGCTTTTGACAGTGGTATAGCTCAGTTCCTCCTCAATCCCATATTAAAAAGAATTAAAATGGATCCAGAGGCAGAAAGCCATTAATTAAAAAGCCTGACTGCTTTATCCTACACCAAAGAAAGTTTCTCATCTTCCATTGCAGAGTCTGCTGCAGGCAATGCAGCACAAGTTGATTTTAATTGTTCCTCTTGTCTGTCATTAAACACACAATGCCATTTTTCTAGATGAGTAGTGGAAGCAGAAGCATGATTGATTAAGAGATAAGCCAGGTTAATTGGCTTTATTTCAATAAACACCAATTAATTAAATTAAACACCAGAGGGAGGGCATCTGTTCACTGTAGTTCAGTCTGGAGTTCCTCTTTTTCTCTCTCTGCTGATCATGAAAAGCTACAGGACTCCTTGGAATATCTCCAGGAGGGGAAACCTAATAACAAAATCAGTCCCTATTTTGCAGTTGTCACATGGTCTGTGTTGTTAACCTTTCTGCAAGTCAGTCAGCTGAAAGAGGCAGTCAGAGTGGTTAGTTCTTCATGACCCCGCAGCTTGCTCTGCAGGAATACAAAAAGTAAAATCTGCTGGCAAAGAAATTGTTAGCAATCAGTCTCCTGTAGTTTGGCTTGCAGGTTTTTTGTTAATCTTCTTTTTAATTATGAAACTAAAGTCACGGAAGACATTTATTGTTAAGGTTCATTCCTACCTCTACTTGCCAATACGAGGCAAAATTTGGATTTTTTTTTATGAAACCTTATTTGACATTACAACATGCCAGTTATTCAAAATTGAAATGTGATTTTTGTTCATTTGTGTTTGCATAAGCTTACTAATGAAAAGCTTTACCAGAACAAAAAGGAAGCAATATCCTTTCTTCCTTCTCTTCTATTCTATTCTTCTCTATTCTAAAGGACTTAGTTTTGCTCTCATAAAAGTAAGATAGGTAACTGAGAAAGCAAAATAGATAGAATTGTCATTGCTGAATTTTTGCCATAGTATGAAGACTATTCTAATGGTCGCAAAAGATACATACATACATGTATGGGTGGATTTATCCAATTCTGTAAATTTAATATACACTTCAATCTATCATGAATTTAAAGTCAAAGAAAATGTAGAAGAGACTCAAGAAGTTATCTACTTCACAAAACATCTCAAATCAGAGCCAAAATGCAAGTGCCATCCCAGACAAACCCTGACCTACTCAGTTCATAATTCAATTCTTACAGCCTTTTCTCCATGATCATGACTATTAGATCATTACTAACTCCTTTCTAGTTTTTCTCCTGTATCTTTCTTAAAGCATCACACACAAAGGTGAACACACTGTAATCTAGCCTAAAATGGAGCATATTGTGAGAGTTACTCTGAATCTTTTGTGCCTGACATTCATGATTATATGTTCTTGTATCGAATTTTCTAGTTTTACCTCACTGAATCATGCTGGATTATTTTGTTTGCTGTTCCACTTACAGCAGTCCAGTTGCAGTAATTCCCGTTCATTTTTCCTTAGCTAGTAATTCTTACTGAATAACATTACTTCATTCTTGACCTTATTATGTTGTACTCTATTTATTTCAACTAATTAATCCAAATGATCAGGATTTTTCAAGCTTTCACTGTCTCTTCTCTAGACTAGTACTGTTTACTTCATTCTTACTGGTAATACCATATCTAAGAAAATCAAGGAGGATCCCACTGACATATCTTTCCCATTTGCTTATGACCCATGTATTGTTCCTCCTACCTGTGTACCTCAATTGCAGTTATTCTTGCTAGCCATGATTTCCTGGCTTGGTTTTATGACTTGTTCATAACCATGAACTAAATACTGGAATGACAAGCAGGTGCTGCTGAAAGCATTTCCATATCCCTCTCTTCACAACCTATCACCAAACTGTTGCTTTCAAGTAGTCATTGCTGCACTGAGATATCCTTGCCTCTCTTGAATGCACCATTCAGCAAAATTTGAGATTATTTGCAACAGGAAACACAGTCGTGTTTTATTATTATTGTCACTGTTGTTGTTGTTATTATTAGTGATAATACAACCCTTTCATTTTGGGTCATCAAGATAGACCTGGATTAGTCATGCAGTTTGCATGGTTGGGTTTTTTTTCCACTCTGACTGGATACCTTAAACTTTTTTAAGAGAGAGAGTATATTAACAAGAAAAAAAAATGAACAAATAACTTCTGTCTGATGCTGCAATTTTAGATGATTTAGGATTGTTTTTCATTGTGTTACCAGTATTCATTCATATGCTAATTCTCTATGAAATAATGAAACAGGTGTTTTTTAAGTGAATGATTTTTTTAAAAAATCTGCCATTGCTATGGATGTGTTTAGGAGTAGTCAACAACTTATATTATTTTCATAAAACATTCATTGTATGTAGATTAAAACCATAAATCAATTACCACCTTTTGCAACAACTTACTGCTAGCATAACAAATATATCAATGAAAAGAAAACTTATCTTCTCAGTTTCCTATGAAAAATTGTTGAGGGCATTAAAATATTGCTATGATTTTCTGCAGTTTTTCATATTAGTTATAGAAGCTTTGTGTTAAAAAGGATACTTTAAAATGGTCTTTTAGATGCATTTGCAGATTGGCATTCATTGTTAAAGTTTTGTTAAAAGAAGAGTATTATAGGAATAAAAATTGTAAATCTGAATAGCACAGATTCTATGGAAGATTAATATTCTATTACTTGTAAAGTAAATTGAGTACACTGACCTCTTCTGAAAGAGCTAATTTCACTCTCTGTTTGCTAGCTTCTTTGAGTAAAGGGAACTGAAAATGAGAAGTCAAAAGTGAGTTCCATTGGAGAAAAGCATTAAGTGTATCTTTTTACTTTTTTGTATCTGAACAAAATCCAAGAAGGTGTGCAAGTTATCAGAATCTTTTGCACAGAAACACAAACCTTGAGACAGTATCAGTAGATGATGAGAGAACCAGGTTGCTGTAGGAAATTCTCATTTGGTTCACACAGAGATGTAGGGGAATCTGCCAGGGAGAAAAAAATATTGATCTGGGACTCAGGTTCCATACTCAGATCTACTGAGACACAGCCGATGAATGTGGTAGAAAGGAAGATATCTATATGTTATGGCCTCATTTCCCAATCCCAGGCTGTGGAGCTAGCCTTGGAGGTTGTTCCACAGTGTCAGCAGGCTGTTATGGTTCATTTGGGCTCATGCGGCAGAGATTTCCAGATAAATATTTCTCCATTGCTGTTCTGTGATGCTGTTACCACACAGTTTTCCTCGTGGTAGTGCACTCCAGATGGTGGATTCTCATGGGAAGGGACACAGTTGCCAACAGAACTGGGAATTGCCACTCCTACTCCTTTCCTACACCTCGTCCTGTGGCTTTTTGTTTATGTTAGAGAAATCCAAAACTTACAACAGAGCAATGTAAACAATCATCTAGATGCCTGATCAGGATTACCTAGTGAAATACATGCACAAAAGTCAGTCAGTGTGCCTTTGTCCAAGTGACCATGCTCCACTCAGTAAGAAGTGCATTTTAAGTGAGGAAAACTCACTGGACTTGGAGCAGATCCCAGCAGAAAATACGAAGTGCTGTGGAACAGGAATGGCAATGGTTTGTCATTGTTTCACTTTCCTTGTGCCGAAAACACCACCCAGGGGGGACTGTCAACTGGGGCCCCATCACAGCTTTTCCCAGCAGACCACAGGGAAAAGCTTGTGTGTCTTAGTTTTATTATTGTTGTTTTACTTGCTCCTTTCCCTCTTTCTTCTCCATCAGCTGCTGACCTCAGTAACAGAGCTTTCTACATTTAAGTCTGTCTCTACCCTCATTAACAAAAGCTGTTAAGAGATACAGTCCACTATTAAATACATTTTATCCTAATTTACCTAATTTTATCTTTTCTGTTAATGAAGAACTAGCACAGAGAAACTGCTCACAAATGAAAGTCACTAGTATGTCGTGCTATTCAGCTTAACCTGTTGAGTGACAGGGATGAAAGACTCAGAACTGCCTTCCTCCTGGATGATTTACACAAGAGCACTTTCCACTACGAGCAAAGAACCAGGGCTGGTTAAAATTAAAGGTAGGATGCTATATACAGATCAAAAGAACAATTCAAATCAAAAGTCAGGCACTGTATTCCCATCTAGTAGCAACCACTAGGTAAAAAGGTTTTTTAATCAATTGAGATCCTGAAAGAGAAAAGATAAAACTGTGATTGATTTTGTTTTGCTGATAATTTATTCTTTTTATGTTACAGTCTAAATGTCAATGACAAACTCAAGTATTCTATTAAATAATGGTTAATATTGGTAGCATTGTAATGGACTCATCAAAGCTGCTGGATGAATATGTTAGCTCGAGTTACTGAGATTATTTATTCATGTCCTGCTGATAAATCTTCCTGAACATGAGGAACGTTGTATTTCCCTCAGTTGTTAAAATTTAGCTGTGTTTCAACATTTGAATGCTATCATAACTTTCATAAAATGCACAGAAGGTTCTTCAGGTATTTCACTGGGAGCTCCTGGGAGAATGTGATGATATCTTTATAATCAAAAAGATAAAAATCGAAGGAACGTGTACAGTCATACAGCACAGAGAACATTTCGTGACTGCACCTTGTTTTTGAAATACTTCATATAAGGAAAGAAAGTTATACAGAGCCACAAATTTACCCTGAAGAGATTTGAAATGTATACTGCATAAAAAGTGATTTCACAAATGCTAGAAATTGCAGCACAAGATTAAGAGTGCACGGTACTATGAAATGATTATATACTTCATGGAAGAGGGAAGTGAGCACAGTTGATAGACAGAACTGCAGAAGGCAGGAGCCAAAATATCAAATAAATTATTTATCCCATCCTCCATTCTGACATAACTGTAAGATTATCCTCTGCATGGAGGTGTTTTATCTAAACTCTGCTTGGTGATGATGGGGCTTCAACATCCATCATTAGTAAATCACTCTATTTTTCCACTAGCAAAACATGGAAATTGCACTCTTCTTAGTATCACCTTCAGAATTTTTTTTTCCTATTGGCAGTTATTTTCTCTCTCTCTCTCTTGCTCTTTCTCAAATATATCTTGTACTCCTTTTTTTAAAATCAAGTATTACCTGTTAAAAATGCTGCTTTGGCTGCTTACTTTTGAATATTGGCTTGATGATAGATAGTAGTCCTGTTGGAGTCAATATTAAAGTTTCAGCTGACTTTGAAAGTGGAACTGAGGCTTATATATGAGGACTAATCAGACTGATTTATAGGAGAGTTTTCAGAAGAGTTCAGGGCCCCTAGCTGAGCCATATTTTCGTGAAAAGCACAGTACTGTACTTTCTGAGATCTTGGTATTGTTACATTACAAATGGTTGGATCCTGTACATATCCATACCTGAAGCACACTTAATTATTCTGATTTATTCTAAAAGAATGTCTGCAAGTGTTTTATAGGAAAGTCTGTCCACTGAGCATATAAGTATGTAAATTGTGCCAAGATTTGGTTTTGTGTTCTTGGTGCATTGAAAATGGGATTAAGAGAAAATTTCTCAGGAAATAGCTATTAATATGTCAATATGTCAGTGTGGAGGAATTGTCAGAGTGCAAAAAGACATGCATGTTTTGAGCACTGACAGCATATAAGATATGATATAGAAAAAAACACCAGAATTTTATGCTTTGATAGCTCAGTTAAGATCTAGGCTTCTTCATTTTTTCTGATTTTCTTCCTAACTTGATTTTTCTTGCTTTGGCATGTCTCTGTGTTTTCATGTCCAAAGTAAGTCAAAAGAAAGTGATCCTCAAGGAGCTACTTGTCTTTTTTTATGTTCAACATTTTTCTTTTGTTATCATTGAAACAACATATCAAATGATCATCTTTCAAAATCCTCAATGTTCTTGAAGGGACAAGTTTCTACTAACCACTAGCTGATTTCTCATGGAGGTCTTTAGAAGCAGGTACCTGTCAGGATACTTACAGATTTAGTATTGAAGTAATCAGAGCGTAGCAGGACAGTGAACTCACAGCAAGAAGGGAGAGATGCTCTTGCTTCCACATCATCTTATCTGTCAGAGTTGCATACGAGGCTGATGTTGTCTTACTCAACAATTTACATTTCTTGTCTACGTGTGAATAGTCTTCGGTGTTATCCCCTTAAGAGAAGCTTGTGTAGATTTCTAGCAGAAAGTCTTCACAATATAGGCATTTGGGATCACCAAATCTGGCCACAAATTATCACTGCTAACTTCATTGTTTACCCTATCCATAATGCATCAGAGTTCATTCTTAAAATTGTTTTCCTATTATTCCTATGGAAATTATGTTTTACAATCTCATTGGAAACATTTGCGCTTTAATATAGAAAGTTTTCTTCTTGTTTTGACAGGAATATTTTCTCTCCTTCGTGTGTATTTAGTTCACACATTTGTAACTTTTCTCATGCTTACAAAAAAGAAAACAAGGCTAGAAGAAACCACGGCAGGTGATTCAATTCTCACTCCTTTTAAGTGAGGCTAAATGAGCTAAGCTTATCTCATGTTCCATAAATTGTCCTAGTAGCTCTTTTCAGACCTGTCCTTGTTTTCAGGTTCTTTGAATGTATTTCCACATTTTATGTGGAACCAATGTCCACACTTTAATGCTATGTTGTAGCCATATTGTGACTAAGGCACCCACTTCTAGCTCTTGCTTTTTTTCCACACCAGCATCTTGCTCACAGCAGAGACTTTGTTACTCTGAGCATGGCATGCACTGAGGACTGATTCATCTTCTAGGCTAAACTTCACTTAATTATACTTCTTCTGCGATGACAAATGCCTTCCAAATGTAATGCACTGAGATTGTCTAGAATTAGCAGTTAGGGACAAAAACTTCACAGATCTTGGTTCAGTTTTACTATTGCTTCATTGGATGTTTGAAAGCAAACAGGATGCAGACTATTGTAAATCACAGTCATTTGCTATTCTCTGTAAAGTGTTTCAGATTATCTGGCATGGTCCTCTTAACTGTAAAATGTTATTATCAAACAGGATCACCTGTTAATTTCCTTCTCCTTGAAAGATGAAATTCAACTAGATATAGTAATGACTGAAATTATTTGCAGTAATTCTGTCACAAGAGGATGGATATTTTCAATGTGCTTAATAAAATCTTGTTAAACATCAATTATTAAACAAATACAAGAACTCCAGACTTTGTCATAGAGATGTTTACAGATTGCCACTACAAAGACAGACTTCTTGATCTTGAACTGCATCTTTAACTACAAATTGAGAATCTGCTTTGAGGAGCTACTAGACATTTCATGCTTCTGAAGTCAGTAAGTAAGACATCCTCCTTAGAATCAATATACTTGTGCAAAACTATAATTGTTTTTGTTATCCATAAAATTACTGGTTCCTGCATAATTCAGCAATAATTTACCTGATGACCTCCAACAGCCAAGGTAGCTCTGGCGTACCTATTCTACCAATTTATCAAAAGATGCTCTGATTTCATCCACATCTTTCTGTTCTACTATTTAATATCATCTTTCCTTTAGCACCATTAAGTAACTAACCTTTCATCTAAAAAATTTAAGGAGAAGACTGCTGCTTCCAGCTAAATGTACAAGTCCACTTTGCCCAGGAATTTTTTATATCTCATATCGCTTTATAAAAATATACTATGAGTTAAGTCAAGAAATAATACAATTAATTTCATTGAATATGTGAAATAAGTTGAGATGTTGTGACTCAACAGAGTCAGTCTGGGCACCTGTAGACATTTAATGACATCAGAAACACCAGTTCTAGTGCCAAATGTAGAAGTTATGGGTAATGGATTTAAGTAAAGAGCTTACAAAGAAGTACTTAGTTTAAAATAAAGCAAAACAATTGTGAGTAAATTAAACACTGATAATGAAAAGACGCTAATTAAGATGTACTAATAATATAAAACTTAATTTTCTTGCAATTTATGCATAATTACTCCTCAACAAATACTTAATTAAATTCCTTTTAACAACTTGAAATAATCTTTCCTTCTTTCTTGCCCTCTGTCTCTCTTTATTTCTAGTTGTTAGGTAGGAATATGTGAGTCGTTAATTAGCACAGAGTAAGAATGACACCTATTAAGGGAATTTGATGCACTTATATTTTTAGTTTTTGAAAGCTAGAAGGAGAAATGTTTTCCACTTGGGTGACTTGAGGATTATGTAGTGTTCTCAAAGACTAATTGTTTTAATTAATTGAGTTAATTAGTAGATATTTTCAAAGAGCTTTTAAGATATAAATTGCAATGTAAGCACTGTGTTGGTGCTATTATTGTTAGTGAATGCTGCAGATACTAAGCTGGCAAAAGATTCAGCAGAAGTTATAATAATTCAAGAATGTCCCAGACAGAAAATAGATTCTTACTTCGGCTCCTGTTTCTAAATTAAAATGAATGCAAATTGTCTGTGTGTGTGTGTGTGTGTGTGTACCTACCAGAAACAAACCTGCTGCAGATTGCAGATTCATATAACCCATGCCCAAGCAGGAATTAATTGAGTGTGAATTCCCAGAAGGCATGTATACAACACATACATAAACAGCCAGACACACTTGTCAGCACAGACAGGTACACTCAGCACTCACAAACATAAGCAGCCCCATGGGTTTCATCCTAGTCCTCTGACTGGCTAATCAGGAGGAAGGTCCATGACCGTGAAGCATCTATGTGAATACTTGCTAACATACATACAGTGTAAATCCTTCCAGCAGCTGGGCTCAGATAAGACCATGGAGCTGTTTTTCCAGGAGCAGCCCTGGTGTAGGGGCCTGGAAAGGGTGGAACTTCCTCAGAGTGTATAATTTGGGTTGTCTAGCCAAACCCACACGGCACTTTCTTCTCTTCCCTTCCCCTTTCCTTTACAAGAGTGTTGCAGAGTCCCAGATTAGGAAGTTTATGAAGCTTTGGGATGAGTCTGAGAATTCTTTGCTGGAAGGAAGTATCTGAAAGGCATCCAAATTAGTAGTCCATATGCAACGTGCCTGAACTTAGCTGAACATTTCTCATTTTGTATCCAAGTGATACTTTTTTCATGCTTTTTTATGCATCAGTATTAGTGCATAAAGAATCTAAATGATGCTCTTGGCTTAGAAACCTTTTTTACTTCCAAGGATAGCAGATCATTTGGATTGTTCAGAAGTATCTACTGCATCTTACCCTGAGATCACTAATTACCAAAGTATGCTGTCCTCTAAAAATATTTGTACCACTGCTTTGGTGTGTACACTTACTGGGCATTTAGCTATCACATATGTGAAAAATTCAGAGTAAAATTATAGAAATGACCTTCAGGAGAAGACTAAAATCAGTCATTATGGTAGAGGTATTCAGGTTGACCTTTAGGAACGAAGATGTGCATGCACAGCATGTACTGGATCCCACTGCACAAAAGTGAATTGCAGTTTGGGAGAATGATGATATTTATTTAACGTTCTATACAGAGAGGGTAACAATTCATGTTTTTTTCTTAATAGAAAAAAGTGTTTTTCATTAGTAATAGTTTAAAAAAATGCCAGATACATTGAAGAATATTTGTATATCTACATTACATATAGGTATATGTATATATGAAAAAATATTTATTGTTCAAAAGAGAGAGAGGGAGGAAGGCTTATGTTTTTTCCAAGAGCAAGTGAACAAGCTTTGGTCTATAAATGTATATGGGAACGGTTGTGTCGTAGCCTGAACCACTGATTGAGCACCTGGGGAAAGGACTTGGTCAGCCCTGGGAGCACAGGTGAAGGCAATTCAGCTGCGTTACTCGAAGGGGTGGAGCCCTGCCTGCACCTCTCTTAGACCTCATTTAATGGCTGACTTCCACTAGGAAAGGATCTTTTTCTGGGGATCCCTTCTTGGTGAAGCTTTTCTCTGCAAACCTACAATCTTCTGATATGGGTGAGCAATCTTCTCCTTCCTTTATAGCACCACTCTATTGTGTCAGTCCTTTTGCTCTTGCACCTCTGTTGTAATGCCTTTTCCATTGTATTGATCTATCCAATTGCTACAAGATTGGAAAAAAGAAAAGGGGGAAAAATTTCCTTCCTACGTGGGAGAGAACTTTGTTTGCATGTAAAAAAGATAATTGGAAAGAGCAGAAGAAGCAGCAGACTCTAGGAGTCTGTTCTTCATAGCAGGGAGTTCAAACAAGTGGTGTATGATCTTGAAAACCAAGATTAATTTTTTTCTCCCTCCAAGGCAGTGTTTTGCATTGTAATATATTTTTTTCCTATGCAGACCCAAGCTTTGCCTATTTACCCCTAGAGCAGTAACTATACAGTATGGTCCTATAATTTTAACATTCCACCTCTCCTGAAGGAGACTAGAGGAGGCAACTTAATATTATTCAAAAGAATTAATTCAACAGTACAAACACCCCACAGGAGAAAAAAAAAAAAAGAAAAAAAATCAATGAAATTTTGAAAGGCCTACGAAAGGCCTACATGTCCTGTAGATAGCTTTGAAAATCTCAGTCCTAAGGCCTCATGTGCTGGGCAGAAAATTTTCCTTATGACAAACACTGTTTTGGGGAGTAGGAAGCTTGAATCAAGTGAGAATTAAATTATGTAATTTTGATATTATTTTAGAAATTTTGCAAAGCAGTTACATCTGAGAAAGTAAAACATTGCCCCAAATGATAGTGAAATATTTAATCTGAGTGTTTGTGTCTCAGCTTCTCAATTCAGTGCATCTAGCAAGGGAGAAGCAATAGCTAGCTTGTTTCATCTCCTGTTGAGGAGTGTGTTAAATTGGCAAAACTTTTCAGTCATTGGTAGATTAGTAGTCTGCCAGAAAGATGTGGGGTCTTTCTCTGTGAAAAGGTTGCTCATGAAAATGTATGATTGACTTTTGTTCCAGGAGATGCACAAACCCTAGAGAATATAGTATCTGCACAAGGTATAAGAGTACAGGGCAGATAGCTGGAGAAGAAGCCTTTTAGAAGTTAATCAATAATGAAGGGCAAAGAGAGGGTTGGAAATGAAGTGGAGTAGGAATAGAATCAAGGTAGTATTTTTCAGTCAGACCCTAGGGTGGGGATAGGATTAATTTGGACAAATGTTAACGTCAGCAGCGTAAGCATCTGTAGCTGTGCTAGTTGCTGTAGTCAGTTTCCTCTGTCGCTTGTGCCCAAGGACTGTCACTGGAGCAGAGGATGACTGGCTTCAGTGCAGCTATCTGTATTGCAGATGCTGCATATTAAATGAGTTGACTACTCCTCTTGGTGACTACTTTGAGTCTCTCTGTGAAACCCAGACAGCTAGTGTTGGGGTACAGATATGACATACAGAATTTACAGATAAGAAAGCATGTTATGTGAAGCACACAGTAAAAAGTACAGGATATTTGTAGAGGTGTAAAAGGACCATGCATTGAGACTGATGAAATATGTTGCTTAATGAAAATTAAGGACACTTGCTTTAATTCTACTTGTAGCTTCGTTTCTTTCCTGAAGTGTATTCACTTATGCTTCTTGAGTCTCACTAAATGCAGAGCTTTATTAGACTTCTTTGCGACGGCAGCTAAGAAACAAATTGACTGAAAAGACTTCAGAAGTAATTTCCATCTATTTTCAGTCAATTTTCAAAAAACCCTGCATCTAAATCTGCTTGCAGTAATGTTCCTCTCTGTCTTGAAGGTGACAAAGAGCCATAAGAAAAGATTATGGGCTTTCTGTCAGCTATTCTAAAAAACATTCAGTATTATCAACAAACTGTGACTTTCCAGGTTGTTTTGTTTCATCTTTTATTTTGGAAAGAGGAGAGAATGAAGCTGTGGGACTAGAAAGGCTTGTCTGTAAAATAAATAAATTTTAGCTACTAGTTTTGATGATGCATTTTGAGAATAGAAAGTGTGGCAAAGCAAGCTTCGTCGTTTTGCAAAACAAAATCTTTGTAAGAGAAGCATTAGGAGGTTTGGAACAATTATTTTGATTCTTTCCTAATCTTGAAAGTTCGCATATTTTTCTCTTCACACACAGCTCTCTTAAAGCACTTTTTAAAGTTTTTGCTTTGAAGTAGAAATATTTAAATAATGAGACTTTGAAAGATGTTTTCTTGGTAGCAAGATATTTGTTTTTCTTCATATTGTAAGCAGCTGATGAAACACAAGGTGAATTTTAGTTTTAAAATACCTGGAATCTGAAGGGATTACTTGTTCTCATGAAAACAGATCCTTTTGCAAAATGCAATTGCTTAGGTTATGTTGTTTTATGTGGTGTTAACATGAAATTGCTTCAGGTTCAGGAAGATGGAAAAATATCACTGAATATGCCTGTAGTTCTTCATCGACTTATTTCCATCAGCCCTAAAAATTCCAATTATAACTTGCTTTCTGAGCAAAATCCTGTAACTATATACTGTTTTATTCCTTCTACAAGCCAAAAGGAGCTTTAGAGCATGGAAGCCACTAAAGTGTTGTCACATTGAGATATGTGTTGCAGCTAGCACTGAAGTCGTCTGGCTTTGGAGATTGATAAGAATCAGCAAAATCCTGGGTAAAAATAAGATGGAGTGAATTGAGGAAATCCTTCAGGGGTAGGGCTGGGGCCGATGTAGAGCCATGAAGAAATGTAACTGTAGCAGGGTAAGTCTGATCCTGTTTAGCTACAAGATACTACTGAGGGTCGAAATGTATATGAATAGTTGATGTATTTATATGGAATGCTGACTTTACCAGTGAAAGATCTTTGGAGAAAGTTCGTACTACGTGGCATTAAAATGAAGCCAGCTTTGTGTGGAGCACGGCATTAGTGCCGTACAAGTTGTGAGAGGCAACATCTCTGTGCTGAAGAAGGAGTATCAGCAAATCACACCTGTGGCTTTTGAAACATTGGCAGTAATATTTTCTATTGTGTTATTTAGTTTTAGTCACTGTTCACAGAACACATTTCATAAGAAGGAGTTTTCAACTACAGTCTGCCAAAACTCATTTCTTACTAAGCTCAAAATCCAAGAAGGAAGCCCCCAAATAATATCACTTTTTTTTTTTTCAGAATGCAGTGTACTCAGTGGCATCAGTAAGTTTTGCAGGAAGAATGTTACTCTTTAATGATTATATCCAAGCAGGCGAGGCAATTATAGTTAATAATGAGAAACTGCTGGCCCTTTTCCACTAAAACCCTTAGTGAAGGTAGGGTTCATCTTCTTTATGTATGCTAGAATGGCTTTTCAAATAGAAATTCATATGGTTTTTTTAACTGCTTTTGCACTTACTCCAAAGATTAAATAGTTTGCTCACTGTGCATTCTGCATATGTGATGTCTCTGTAGCTGGTCACTCATGGTGGGTGGGTTTTGAGACATGGCATTTTCCTTGTGTGACACTGTGGAAGTAAGACTGTTCTGATAGCACGGCTTTCCATGAGTTTTCTTCATAAAACAGAGTTCACTGCATAAGCGTCTCTGAACACTGGCACCCAGAAAAGCATTTGGCACTGCCCTCTGCCTACTGTGCATAGGCAGCTTCACCCCTCATAGTCTTAATTTCGTCTAGGACCTCTCACAGGCATTAATTAAAGGAAGTTCTCACCCGAATAATTTAAGATGGAAAGGAATGGTAGATGCAAGAAGTAGAAAGTCAGGCTTCTCCGCTTAAGTCTTTCATTACCTATGGCAAATCATATAATAGAATCAGAATGACTTGGGTTGGAAGAGACCTCAAGCATCATCTGGTTCCAAACCCCTTGCCATGAGCAGGGCTGCCCCCCACCAGCTCAGGCTGCCCAGGACCCCATCCAACCTGGCCTTGAATGCTTCCAGGAGTGGGACACAAACAGCTTCTCTGGGCAGCCTATGCCAGTCCTTAATTGCTCTCTGAGTAAAAGATTTGTTCCTAACAATTAATCTAAATCACCATTAATATGTTTTATTTATCTTGACTCATTTGGGGCAGTTTTCTTTTCTATTCAGAGCTTTACATAGCATATCCATACATTTATCTGCTTAATCAGGTAGCTGAAACATATCATCTTTCTTAAAAGAATCTCTGGAAGTAAGATGTTGTTTTAGCTCAGATTTCTCACAGTTCAGTTAATTTCAGACAGGTTATGGAAATACTCTGTTGTAAAGAGTACTTTGCACAAAATGAAATGATTACTGCAATGAGAAGTAAATAAGATAGTATGGAAGTGCACTCATAAAGCTGTTGTTCCTTGTGTGCCATCAGTGCAAACTGTCATGTAGCTAGACCCAGTATGACCTTGGCTGGAACAAGGTCGGCCAGGTGAGTGCTTTAATGGGCCCCTGTGCCTGGCTCCCCTGGGGCTTTATGGGAAGTCTCCCAGTGACCATGGATCTGGTATACCTGGCAATGGGCAGCTGAAGAGGCAGCTCTTCATTTAGGAATTGCAGGGGAAATGACAAAGTGTGTGCACAGACGCTAGGCAGACCAGCTGATACTCTTCAGTGGGATCAGCATGGCACTGATTATTCTAATAAAGACAAAATGGGCAATGTGGCAATTATCTTTGGAAATGAAGATTCCCTAGTCTTACAGGATCACATTGTCCATGCATAGATGCTTCAAAGTATCTGATGCTTCATAGTAGCTTACTATGATGCTTCATAGTAGCTTCAAAAGGAAAAGAAAAACACATTCTGGGCAATGTCTGGATAGCATCGCAGCAGCAATGTCTGCGTCAGCCATGTTACTAGTAAAGAGTGGGGATAACTGCTCTGGTACTTAATTTGTTGGTGGATGGAGAAGATCAGGGAAATGGTCAGAATTTTTTTTTTTTTTTTTAAAAGTGGAACACCCCAGTGATTAATTTCCTGGAGGCCAAGCAATTTGTTTTAACGCAGCTGCAGTAGGCTTATTTTCTATCACTTTGTCCACTAAATTTGAATACAGATGGAGAAGGACTGAGACTGTTTTGTTCAGAATGTGTTAGTGCTTTGAGAAGTAAATTTCACAGACATTTTCAAAGAGAAACTACAGAAATCAAGGTATTCTCAGCACTGTTCCCTGACCAACTCCTTTGTTATTCTTAAATATAAAAACGCAGGTAAAACAAGCTGAAAACAAATTAGGACTACACTAGAAGCATGCCTAACAGTCAAATAGTAGATTTCTGGTATACCAGAGTTTGTCGTCTTAGTTACAAGAAAGGATGGGTTCATCCCATCTGAAGAGCTGAAGCTCTTCTTTGACAAAGACAACTTGTGAAAATTGCCACATGGTTGTGAACTGTCTGCACCTCTGTGATAAATTCTCCAGCTACTCTTCTGCAAAAAGATTTGTGCTGCTGAGATCTTTCATGTCACAGACATCTGATGGTGGTTTGATCTGGGCCATCTGTCGTGTCTGTATTTCATGATTTTTATAATCACTGGTAATAGATTTCTGTATCCAGATAAGGTTTTTGGAGTTGGGCCATAGTAAGTTCTGACTGCTACCACTCTCAGGTTATATAGTATGAGCTTATGCCTGGAAGACCTTAAGGTTTCTAGAAGCCAGTGGTCCTGTGGATGTAATGCCACTGACAAAGAAGAACAAGGTGAGGTATTCTACAATGCTTTCTTAGTTGTGACTACTCTTTTTCTTTTACAATCCCACCTCCTCTGTTTGACAACTAGAAATTAATTTCACGCATTAATGCTCACTTAGTTCTGTACTTTGTGTCTATTTGTGTAAGGAAAAGAAATAATCAAATAAGGAAAAAGCACTCTTTAACTCCTCCTGAGAGGGCCTACCTCCTCCCACTGTGATCTTCAGAGTCAATAAAAGAATAACACCAGAGACCAACAGAGGGTAATATGAGCTTAGGGCAATGTATATGCACAGTGCCAACAAAGTAGATTCTAAAAGTTGGTCTTATCTAAATAACAAAACAGATTTGAATTGATTTTGGTCTTGCTATTTACCATGCCACCTCCACGCTTTTCTGCATAAACTGTGATTATTTTTTTTCTCTTTGCTCTTTAGTGAGCTGACTGAGGATAGCGAAGATTACAGGACAGCATGTTTAATTATTGTTTTTTCTTTTGTATGTGTATTTTTTTTTTTTTTTTTTTTTTTTTTTTTTTTTTTTTTTTTTTAGTGATTTGCATTTGAAATGCCAGTGGCCAAAAAGATTTCTTATCCTAATCCAGTGGAGGAAAAACAGCAGAACACAGCTTGCAAATGCCAGGCTTTGGAACACACAATGAAAAATTCCTGTTAGTTTTAGGGCTACAAACCCTTAAAGCAGCCCAAGATATGATGTCAAACAACACATAAATTCAGCCATAAAAGAATGCAACAGCTGTCTAACAGCAGAAATAGAGAACAGAAATATTACATCTGACACTTTCAAAGTTGGTTGGGACAAGAATGATTCCTAAACATCATAGGTTAGGAAATACAACTGGTAAGGATCAGACCTGTATTTTCTTTGTCATTCACATCTTCAGCAGATGAAACATATGAGAATAGTTTCAGTATGGCTTACTTCTTCCTGCAATAGTATCTTCCGAAGTGCCAACAAACTTGAACTTGCTAAATTGAAGATTATACCTTGACCATGATTGTTGATAGTATCCAAAAGACTTGCTTTGATAAATTTGTCTCCTTGACTTCTGAACCTTTCTTTGTCCTCTACAATGTTGTACAGTACTATGTTCTGCAAGTTGATTTAATTGATTCTGAGGTATGTGGAAATGTTATTTTTTTAAATTATTTTATTTATTTATTATTTTTATTATTCTATAGGGTGGGCTCTATTTCTTTTACTACATGAATTACCAAATAATAAATCTTAACTGTTTTTATTATTGTTATGGACTTACTATAGAAGGCATTTGCGGATACAGAATCATAGAATTGCTCAGGTTGGTAAAAGACATTAAAGGTCGAGTCCAACTACAACCTACCCATGCTACCCTAACTGTAACTACACTCTGCTAAATAATGTTCCTGAGATGACAAAACTCAATTCTACTCTGAAAGGTGACAAAACTGTTTGTCTGAGTGGTTCCTGTGCACCTCACTGAACAATGAGGGAAGTATGCATTACACACACAGAGACTGGGCTTGGAAAGACTTAATGTTAGGCATTTAGAGAAGATCACCATAACTCATTTCCTCAGAATCAACTCCATGGCTTTGCTTCTGAATACCAACTCTTTCTGCAATGCCTAAAGTTGCTCCAATTAGGTTGGCTTTGCTAAGGCAGTCATTGAAAAATGCTTATGAAAGTGTTGAAAATCTGATGATGACCAAACATCTGAAGTGTGGAGTCAGTACTGGTGCACAGATGTCAACTGACAATGGAAATCACACAAACAATAAGTTTTCACTTACAAACTAGTAGCAGGTGTCTCATTTATATTCCTTTCCCCTTACCATCATAACTTCAGGACAGATTTGTTGCCATTTACCTTGATTCCTGATTTAAAATAAAAATATATTCCTCAAAATCATTCAAAACTTTGAGATATACAGATTCGAAAAGGAACCTGAAATTCTCCATTTCGTGGATCCAGATGCCAGATAGAGTCAGAGCTGAACAGATTTGTTTGAAATGCCTCATAGCTCAGGAAAGCTTCTCCCACTTAACAGCAAGAAACGAGTAGATGGTAGAAATGTAGTGCCCTGCTTGGGTGTCAATTGATGTTGTGCCACTTCAGGATATTATATGTGCCGTTTTCTGTCTGACTGTAAATGGAGTGCAAGATCACTCTCTTTGCATGCTTTCTTCTATACTGTTTAGATAAAGCTCATTTCTACTCTGTGAATATTGATAGGAAAAAAAAAAGAGTTGCTACCATAAGGAAGATCTCTTCTTCTGTTGAATCGTGGAATCATCTAGCTTGGTGAAGACCTTTGAAGTCTACCCAGAGATCAATGTGATCTTTGGAGTCCCATCACTATGTCCCTTAGTGCCAGGTCCAGAGAGATCTCATGTACCTCCAGGGTTTGGGACTCTAGCACTTTTTCTGAGCAGCTTGACTACTTTTTTATGAAGAAATTCTTCTTGATGTCTAATATAAACCTATCCTGGTACAACCTGAGGCTGTTTCCTTGTGTTCTGTAACCCGTTACCTGAGAAAAGATATACACTCTTCTTGCTGCATCCTCAGTTCAGGTAGCTGTAGAGAGCAATGAGGTTTACCCCCAACATCCTCTTTGGTCCAAGCAGGTCAGTGACAGGGAAGAAGTTGTAACAAAAGTGGATACTGTTTCTTCCGCTGTCCCTGCAGAAAAGGTGTACCTAATGAAATTGTTGGGCAGATGTTCGCATAATTATCGTCTCTGTGCCTTGCCAGTGCCCTTATTTCTAGATACTGTCTGTGTTACCTGCTAGATAATAGTTCCTAGGGAAGACAAACCTCTTATTCTGCTTACTTATAAATTGCTCCTTCCATTGGTGCCCAAGAAGAATTGGGCTCAGAGCCCCTGCTGTAGCAGACATTCCATTACGTGCCTGGAGGGCACCATAGTTGTTCTGCAAAACATATGTATCCATGAAGCAATGAGGGAGAGTAAGAATAGGCAGGATAAGCACTATGTAGCTTTGCATGCTTACAGTGAACACCACTGTATGAACAATCATTTCTATAGAGCCAGTAACACATTTCCTAGGGGAAACCAGCAAGGTTTGAAGACTTCCCTCTCATCCTAGTATTGATGTGCTTGTATCGATCCTTCATCAGTGCTGCTGCTCTGAGCTACTTCACATGCAGCACAAAGCTGAATCGTTCTCTTCAGCAATATTTCTTAGACGAAGGAACCTGCTTCAGATTGGTTGTCTTAGACACTAATGCAAGCTGAACAAAAGTGAGATAATGATCTGCTTTTTTAAAGTTTTTTTTAATTTTTTTTTTAAATTTCCATAAGGTTAATCTATCATCCATAAGCTCTCTGTACTTAGGTCCTGATTTGATAGTGGCATTATTATGGGCTCAGAGCATTCCTGAAAGAGAGTAAACCTCTTCCGCAGAAGGGGTGTGATTGAAAATAGCTCTTCAGAAACCATTATTAGTAGCAAAATTTGTAACCATTAGCCTGTGAACTGTGAAAGCAGCTCTTCTCTCAGACTCGGGCAAAGTAAACCAGCATTATCTTCGTCTTTTAAATTAAGTCAATTCTGTGAGCTTATTTAGTATCAACAGTGGAGGAGACAAAACTGTTTCCCTATTTATGGGTTATAGGGGATTAATTCCCTATTAATTTTGTTAACAGTAAATGTGTACTCTCTCCTTTCGATTCAAAAACATTAGACTTCATTTTTCAGGTCCCATTTTATTAAGATTGGAAATCATAGAAAGTGAGCATTGGGAAGTTTTTAGTAATATCCATGCTCCTTCCTAGCACCACTTCTTCACTATGTGTAGCTTTCCATCTCTTCCTGCTTACGGGAGTTTCAAGCTTTGTCAGCTAATGTCCCCTCCTCTCCTCCCTGTGCCCCTTTTGGCTTAGACCTGGCAATTAAGCAGCACCCTGCTTAGGTTACAGAAACTGGCTTATGTAATCTTCAGCCTGCATCAGCAAGTGCTGGACCAGGAGAAGGAGGGCCAAGCAAACCTTTAATTTACTGTAATAACAAACTGTGTGGAAGTCCTCCAGAGAAGCCAACGCTGCAAGTGATTCATGGAGCAGCACTAATTGTACCGGCTACTCACTGATAAGTTGCACCCTTGCTGAGAGATTAGCCCATAAATCACTGTGGGAAGGTCATTTGTTTGATGTAATCAATTAGGCCTGTCTGTTTTGGCAGCATCCCACTTTCTTTTCTTTTATTCTTTTTTTAAATGAATTTCACTGAAGGGAAGAACCACAGTTGCACATCTTCTTTCATTCCCTCTTCCAACCTATGCATTGCTTTGTCTCTAGATCAGATCCCATTTTTTTCAGTTTCACATTTTCTCAAGTGAGAGCTAGCTTCCAGCAAGTAGGTATCTGTGCCCTTCAATAGCATATTTCACCCGTGGTTTTCAAAGTCTTTTACAGATATCCAGGAAATAATGCTCTAACATATTCTGCTTGCCTTGTTTGTCAAATAGAGAAGCTAGGACACACATGGCTCAGGAAACAATACAGGAACTCGGGACCCTGCACAGTATTTTACACCACAGTGTGTGATGTGCTGGTATGCTGTACAGAGTAGATTACTGTACAGCTACTTTAAATACTAATTATCACAGGGCTATAGCAGAATAAGTCTTATAGTTCATTATAATTTACCCTATAGTACTTTACCTACTCATTGCATTTGTTTATGTTGAGCTTGTTGGTTGGAGAGGTAAAACAGTGTAATGGGTGAGATTTCACAGTAGTGCATGAGAGAAAGCAAAATGCCTGATTTTAGAGCCTCTCTGAGGTGTTCTGCCTGGGCTCTTCATGCAGACTGGAAGCTGACACTGAGCAGAGAAATGGGCACTGCAGCCTCTTCTGTTAGCAGCCAGGTCAGCTGTATTTGAGGCCTCCATTGCCAGCCCTTACTGCTTCTCCTTTGAATGCTATGGGATTATGTACTGACCAGTGAGTGCGATGCTCTATTGGCTTTACTGCCACTTTCACCAAGCAGTCCATTCTTGCTGCTTTCCAGCAGTTCCTACTAAACACTGAATGGATGCCCTGTAGAATGGATCATTGTATATGTTGCTAGTTTGCCATTTTATACTTCACAGTCCACCTAAAGCCATCTACTGTGATGTAGTACTAACTTTCTGCTAAATCATCTCCACCATTTTCAAATAGCTCACCTTTTTTGGTGGAAAAAAAATATAAGCATTGACTCACAACAGAAAGTACGTGCATGAGATTTTTGCATCCAAAAGTCCTGTGTACTAAATGAGTATCTAGAGATACTTTATTACTTTTGCATATAAAAGTGTGTGTCTGTAGCTAAAAGTTCTTGAAGTCTTAATTTGTCTATTTAGTACTATACTTGTCGTTTCTTACATAATCCCTTTATGTTATTCTGGTTGTTGCATATGAAGACAGCACAGCTGTCTGTTTTTGCACACGTCTGTACCTCTTTATATATATATATGTACTTAAAAATAATGAAAGTGACTTCTGTTACAAAAAAATACTGAGGACATTAAAGTCATTAATTTCATTGATTAAAGCTAATAATTCTCCCCATTCAATAGCATGGCAGAACCAAAGACACTTAGTAGTCATACAATCAAAAGGCATTTACTTCCTGAGGAGCCAATGGAAGTTTTAAATACAGGCTAAGTAATGGCTAGAAGGCACATGACAAAAAAAAAAAAACCCACTCTCAGTGACCTCAGATTTGTATCCTCATTCCTGAAGCATGGTCCTGCCACTTTCCCTGCTGATGTTAGAAAAATAATGAGAATGAGCTCTTTTCTATTGACTGGCTGCTGTGAATGGGATTCTGTGCGTTGTCATGAAATGTTAGGAAAAAAAAACAGTAAGATGAAAACTTCTGCGTAGCTTAGTAATGGGCTTAGTGAAAAGATGCTGCAAAGCCAGTATGTCTTGATTGCATCAGATCCTGGTCCAAATGAATGCTGGCTGTACTGTGAGTTAGAGAATTGCTTTTCCTTAGACTTTTGCCTGCAAATTTTGACTGGGTATTCTTGAAACTTCTCCAGTGTGAAGCTGTATATTCTTGGAATCTTCTTGATCTGGAAGAACTTTTGAAACTCATTACTCTACTGCACTGGCAAAGGGTACCAGTAGGCCTCAATGTGCCAAAAACTTTGGGAGCACATCAACTTCATTTCTAGGAGAACTTTTAGCTTTGATTTGAAATGGTTCATTGTTTCCAATAAATCACATTGATTAAAAGTTATTGCAGCTGAGAGTGTACTGGATACTGGAGAGCAAGCTACAGGTTTTGTTTATTTTTACCATAAAATTTGTTAATAACAGTCCCAGAAAAAATGCGAGGAATTGATATTCCTTTCCTATCATATTGACTATCTGCTGTCTTGTGTGAAGAGAGTTTGTGGTCTTTGGTGTGTGATCTGCTCCCTTTTATAGGTAAATCTGGGAAAAGCATCCAGAGCAGACGAAAACCAAAGATGCAACCAAATTCATTTCATAGCTTTTTTCTTTGGGAAATTGAAGCACCGCTGTTTTCAACATTTAAAAGTTTAGAAGTTTAGCTATCGTACTAAAGGACATGGTTTACTGGAGAAATACTTGTGGTAAGTGGATGGTTGGACTGGGTGATCTTGGAGGTCTTTTCTCACCCTGGTGATTCTATGATTCTATGGTTGCTTTGAAGATAGCAGAACCTAAAATGCAAATCTGAACTTTCCCCAAGTCAAGGAATTCAAAATCTAGGAGTGTTTGCTTTTACCATAGAAATACACTTTGCCTTGTTAAGTGTTCTTGTAATATTTGTCCTCTTTTCCACGAGTATAATATAATATATTGGTTTAGCAAACAGTACTACAAATTGAAGGGTCTCTTCTCTGTTTTGTTTTTTAACAATTCAAAAAAGGATGTCATTATCTTCCCAAACCTGCACTGGAAATTGTGGTCACCATTGACATGCCTTGAAAAGCTTTCAGTGGGCAAAACTACCTTGTAAGTTGCCTTCTGATCTTATTGAAATAGCCTGATAGAAACTGCACCCTAATTGCTAAATTAGGATTCTGCTCTTTACTGAGCTAATTTCCTTGCTAAATGGGCACGTGGTGTGGCAGTTAAGGGCTCTTTATCAAGTTGTTACAATGAGGGATTATATGGTTTCATTGTAATTGAATTTTAACGAGAAGGACTCTTAAGCAAATACACCTCGGTAAATGATACAGCACTGATGCTCTTGCTGAGAAACAGAAGATGACAATTTGGTGGAGCCAGCTGGACCTACTAGAGTCTTTAAGACTTTAATTAAAAGCAGTGAGGAGTCTTTTTTTTGTTTTTCACCCCCATTATTCTTAGCTCTGTCTCCATTCCTGGCTCAGCCACAAAGTCCAGTGGAACTGCTTTTGATTCCAGTTATCTCAGAATTGTTGAATGGGACTCTGTTTTGAAAGCTCAGCCTAGTTGTCATTCAGTCTTTCTTATATATACTTAGTAATAAATGTAGCAATAAAAGCAATTTGCATCCAGTAGTCTTAATGGCCTACAGCAGATGAAGAAACACATGGAATATGTTGCTTCAGTTCTTGCCCATATGTAATGAGTTAGCTTTCTGCCAAATAGTCAAGCTGAATTCTAGTGATGGCTTTCAGGTGTTAAACCTTTTATTTTAAACTGCAGGAGCAGTTAAGTGCTCTTTTTGTGCACTGTAGTACAAGAGTTTTGGCTTCCCCCAGAGAAACAACAAATTGCTGTGTCTATAAGGCTACAAAACATAAAACAATCTTCCTCAAAGGATGTTCTGATTAAGAACAAAATAGACACTTTCAGCCATGGTGATTTCTGAAGAGGGGAAGGAAGATACCTATTATGTTACACAGTGTCTGTGAAGAGATGTCCTAAAAGCAAGGAAATCCCAAATGTATACCCATCAACCCCAGCAAAGTGAATACTAAAAGGATGGACTCAGGGCAGCACCACTTAGCCACTCAGCTTGTAGAGAAGACCGGTGTGGAGTAAAAAAAAAAACAAAAACTGGTATATGAGTCATCTCTTTCAAGAAGAAATGTCTGAAGCTCTGGGAAATAGATAATTTGATAGTGCAAATGCTACGACAGTTTGGGAAGTTAAAAAAAAGAAAAAAAAAGAAACAAGAAAAACACAACACGATGCAAAATAACACAGAAATATGTCTGATAAAAGCTACCATAAGAAGCATATTAGACACTGCTCATTGCATCCTTGAAAAGCAATCCAGGCCCAACTTTTAGTGGTCTACAGTGGATTCAGGAGCAGAATGCTGATACGGAAGGAAACCTGCTGATAACAGCTGTTTTTATCTGTACAAGTTCTATTACTAGCCGAAACACTTGCTGAAAGGATTACCCCTACCCTGACCCATCCATTACTAGCTTTGGTGGCTTCTGAAAGGATAGCTGTGGAGTACAATAGTACGAAAGCTTGTGGTCAGTATATAAGAATACAGTTAGAATTTTTTCTAGGGATCTGACTATTTTTCTATGACTTAAAACATTAAGACACTGTGATCCATTTCAGAAAAATGATAATTACTTTAAAGACGATTCCAAATGAGATGGCAGCACAACATATTGATGAGGACAGCAGGAAGCTTGGATATTTGCTGTGCTACTGATGGGTCATGCATCCTGTGGAAAGGCCTTCCATTTTTCACTACTCCTTTCCTTTCTACTCTCTGTTCCAGAATGTGCTGAGGTGCCTGAGCAGCCAAGATATAGGTTGGCACTATCTATGTTCAGGGGTAGAAAGGGAAGAGGGCTTTGTGTTCTTCCTGTGTGCTATTTCACATGCTACTTGATATGAAGGAAAAGTATTTCTAAATCTGCCCAGACAATCTGTCATTTTATATTCAGACAGTCAATCCTTTCTAGATTCTTAGGAGACTTCTTAGGTAAAATCCCCACTTCTTTTACTTCTTACAGCCTTTTGTTGTCCACCACCTTCCTTGGGTCCTTCTTGTAACTGTCAGTCTTTATCTTCTAATGCTTAATACAATTGGTATTTGAATGGGCTAAGCTCTTTCTAGATTTCTGGAAGCATTTTGTTCTATTTCTGGAAGTTTTTGTTCTATGGAGCTGTACTTGTGAAGAGTTTTATGAGGTGAGTGTGATGAGTCTGATCTGCCTTGAAACTGCTTCGGTTTAGGTTCCAGGTCTGTGATGACTGCTGCCTCCTAAAAAATGGACGTTGAACAAATATATAAGCAACAGCTAAAAAGAACAGAGCATACAGTTCTGAGCATTTATTTGCATGTGTTTTAAATCTAGATGATGCTTTTTTTTTTTTTTTTTTTTTTTTTGCAAACATCTTCAACATCTGAGAACTTTTTGTTGAAGTGAAGTGAAATAACATTCTCCGGTGTCTATAAGATGTTTTTAAAATCCTGCGATGTTTTTCTAGCAGGATTTGAGCCCAAGGCCTGAATTGTGAGTCACTGCTACCAACCATTCCCTTAGCACCATAGCCCTTCTATTTGCCCATTGTAGAGTGTTAGTTTTTAGTGATGCCGTGGCTAGAGGAGGGCACCACACTGCCATTAATCCAATATATCACCAACAGTTTCATCAGAGAAGCCTAAGGCTGAATATACATGGAGACTGAAATAAATCCTTAATCCTCAGAGCGCACTTTCTAAGAGGAGAACTTAAACATGTGGATGTTAGACATAGGCTGTATGGGAAAAGTTTGTATTTCACTTTATTGGCATATCAAACTGACACTCTAAAAACAGAGTAATATTTAACACAGGAAAGTCCTGCAGAGCTATTAAGCCTGCAGACTCATTCCCCCAATGCATACATACCTCTCACCTGTTCTATGCAAGTGCCATTGCATCAAACATTATGTCGCAGTGGAATAACACTGCTCTCTGTTTTGACAATTCGATTACACACACATTTACCCTGTGTTCCAGCTCAGCTGCTCAGTGAAATTGTCATGCTGCAGGAGGGAGGTGGGGGGAGCAGCTAAACCTTTCAGTTCTGTGCAGCCTGGTTCTACACAGTGAACTGAGTCTGTGGGGGCCCCACTCATGCTCATCACGTCTTGGGAGTGCTAATTAATAGCAGCACATTTGCTGGTTGGAGGAGCATTTACTGTATTTTGACCTTTCCCTGCCTAGCTAGGTAAAGCTAAACATATAGTTAATAAACTATTTAGTGTCAGTTTTTAGTTCATTGTTTGTGCCTGGGGACAGATACTGAGGGAATAAAGAAGCCAGGAATCCTTACTCACTACTCAGTCTCTTGTTATGTCAAATCCCACAGGTATTTGATGTTTGCCTCCTTGCAGCTGACATGGTGTTGGGTCAACACTGACCATCATAATTTCCTTTCTACATAGGCTAGATTCATCTGAGGGAGTTCTGTATTTTTTTGTATAATGTTTTTAAAATTATTTTTTATCTTCTGTTTATACCTCTTAGGAGGTATAAACGCCTTCACTTTGTTGTTTCACTAACTTCTTCAATTCAGATTCTTTGCCAGATGGGTGAAGTGCCTTGCTTACTGGGTATTCTGACCCAGTGTTTGTAGGGAAAGCGCCTTCAGTCTTTGTTCCAACAAGATTTCCTTTGAAAACAACACTGAAGCAAATGTGACTTTGTTGGGGTTTTTTTTGTTCTTTTTTTTTTTCTTTTTTCTTTTTTTCCTGTTTACTTTTTAGCATGCAGAAACCCTGCTCAGTTTCAAAGTGACTGACAGAAACACTTATTTCTTCCTGGAGAACCCTTCTCCAGTGCTAGACTTGTAGAGCTGTGCAGGACCCAAAGGCCAGGACTGAAATGAACTTTACAAGTCAAACTTGAGGAAAACAAATGCATTGCAGGGGAAAGCAATGCACAATGCCAGCTACCAGGTTAACATTTGTGGGCTTGCCCACAGAAAGAGGAATTTGTGTCTTTGGCTAAAGGGATGGGCTTCTTTTGTAAACTGAAAAGTTTGGACATGAGTGAGCATCGGTGAGCCAAACCAGAGTGCTGTTCACCCTCACACTGGGAACCCTCACAAATGCAGATCACAAGTTCAATGTCTCATACATCCAAACTTCGTATAGATCTTGTCAAGATCCTTCATCAAATAAAATACTGCTTTCTCTAGTAGGATGTGATAAAAGCAATAAATAAATCTGAGAACACGCTCCTTGTATCCCAACCCCTGATGCCAGGACTTGAAATGTAAAACATTGCCTGGAGGAGAAGAAACGTTCTTTGATGAGTTTAGAAATGCAAGGCATTAATTTTTTCATTGTATTCTTGAAACAAACCCTATATCTTTCTGATAGACTCTAGTCAGATTTCAAGTGTAAAGTGAATTTGCTATTAACTGTAGGAAATATGGAAATTTTTGTCATAAGCAAGGGCCAAATTGCAAGTTATCAGTTTCTGTGGTTCATTGTATTAAACTTGTTATTTTATGAAGTGTTGTCTTAACAAGGAAAGCACACACTATAAGATTTTCAAGATGCTCTTTGGACAAGGTTACACCATTGCTTGTTTGAAAAATACCAATCACATGTGAATGACTCCATTTCAGATGAATTTAAAGAAAATGAACATAAAAGCCTGAAGTTTTCAACAAGGATATTTGTTTCAAACTTTTCTAAAATGCTTGGGTTCAGGGATGTAAGAAGATCTGAGGTCAGATCTGCTTAAGGTCAGATCTGAAACCTCTTGATTAGTTCTAAATATTTCATTTAGATAACTTCTGAGGGGCTCTAGTATGCTAAACTGTCTGCATTTCAGCTAGCTAGTAAAGTAGTGCTGAAGCAAGTGTTTCAGGTGTCTAGGTATTTGGAGAATGGGACTGATAACTGTGAATATCACTAGAGACTGTCCATTTAACTTAAATCCTTAAGCTTTGGCACTTTGAAGATCACTGTCTTACCTGTGCGACCTACTGTAGGGAACCTGCTTTGGCAGGGGGGGTTGGACTCGATGATCTCTGGTGGTCCCTTCCAACCCCTACAATTCTGTGATTCTGTGATTCTGTCTTTAAGAAGACAAATGGGAGACTGCTAGATGGCCAATATGATGGCCAATATCCTTGAACATTTGGACTGCAGACTGAAGTTGTGTTCCTCAGTAAGGTGGCTGGATACCTCCTTGGTTTGGTAGAAGGAATGAGTCTCAAATAATTGAAAATTTGATTTTGGTTGATAAAGATAACTCAGATTGCCTTTTCAGCTTTTTATGGAGTGCTGGATACCGTGTTTTGAAAGACTTTTCTGTAGTCAGGCTATAGATCTTTGTATCTGTAATGCTCATCTGGGAACTGAAAGCAGATGTGGTCACTGCGATCAGTGGAGGAACTGTGGTCCCTACTTATTTTGTTTTCGTGTTTTCATGGAATCTTCCAGTGCATGCTCTACCAAGATGAAAAAAGATCTTCCTGAAAAGAGGAAGAAATAGAACCAAGTGATCCCTGCATTATAGTGACTTTGCAATATCTGGTTCAAGCATTTCAGGTGGGCAGCATTAGTCACAAGCCATTAGAACAGCTGGCTGGAAGTGTTCTGTGGCTGCAACTAAGCAGGAACAGAACACTCAAGGCAGAAACATGCAGTGTGAAGCACTGCACTTCTGACAAAAGTAAAATAAATCCCCAAGTCTCCCAGTAAATATTGCTTGTTTATGTAGTTCACCATGCCTGGCTACCAGGAGAAATAAAACATATGGAAAATGGTGCCTTTAGCTGAGAGTACACAGCTTGACTTAGATAATAAAGGGTGATGGTACAGGATCTGAAGCAATAAACACCGTACTTTAAGGAATATTTTTTTGAAAAACAGAATGCAGAGTCATTGTTATCTATTTCCATCAGCAATCCGTTGTGCTTGTGACAGTAACCTCTTCCTGGATTCGTTTACGCTATCTTTGCAGGAGCTTTTAGAGGGGTTGATATGGCTTGTAATTCAAATGCATCTGGAAAGTGCATGTTTGTTAGCAACTTTGCAACTGAAAGGTGAATAAGAAAAAATTATGAACTCAATATAAGGGAGAAGGGAGTCAACTCTCCAGTTTCTATTAGCCCTCTGAGTGTGGGAATGTGTTTAAGAAAGATATTAGCTTAGCTGAAGATCAAGAACATGAGGGTTCTTCAGAGACTGTTTTCTATGAACTTTTCCTTAGTCTTCAATTCTTGCCCAGCTGACAAAATGACAAAAATAAATAAATAAATAAATAGATGCCTACTTTAATTTGTTAAGTAGTTATTACTTTTTCTGTGGGTCACTTTAGAGATTTTAATTTTTTTTTTTTTTAATGCAAGGATAAATGCCCAGCTCCATGTGTGGGCAGAATACGAAGTTATGAAGTTAAGCCTACTTGCCAAATGGGAACTTTGTTATTTTACTTTCTTCTCAAGATTTACACAAGCTGGAATTCCCTGGGAGCAAGCATTAGAGGAAGGGTTGTCACCCAAAATCCGTGAAGAAAACTCTTTAACTCCAATGTGGTGTTAGAAAGCGACATTCCTTTATTCCTCACCATGTGCGCTGGATGTCTTGACAAGCAAGCACACCTTCTCAGAGTTCAGGTTCAACATTTGAACAGTTAAGACATACATATGCAGTACGTTAGTATACATATTCATTCCTTTTCAAGGACTCAGAAGCATGCGCTAATATCCCTTAGGGCATGCTCAGGGGTACCTAGGGTGTTCGAGCACCCGCCTTCTTCTTCCCATTTCTCACCACCAACTTAATCACTGAGGCTTTTGACTCACTTTCATCCACTTTGGAAAATTTCCATTGCTTATTAGGCCATAGTGAGCAACTTTTTAAAACAATAAGTGTGGAACCCAAGGAAAACGTCTTTGTATTTATTGAGGAAAAAGATAAAAGAATTCTATTATGACTGTAGTGTTTCTTGTGAGGCAAAATCATTGATGCAAAAGATAAAAGTATTATATTGTGTCCCCAGTACAAAATTATTGAGGAAAACACAACTATTCACACACTAAAGCTGAAATAGAAAGTTTTAGAACTATTGCTTATGGATTCCTTTTGCTAAACTAATATATTATTTCTTAAACTAATGTACTAATCCCTATTGCTAAATAAGCCAACCTATATCAAGGTAAGGGAAAAGCTTTTCATCTCTGTTCCTTGATGTCTGGGAAGGAGGATGTGCTTTTCTTTTCTCTTTTTTGAGCAATGAGGATGGGGACAAAAGAGGAGTAGAATTGGGTTTTTTTTGTTATTGAAGGGAAAACTATTCCACTTTTCAGATTTGATAGTTCTCAATCCACCCCAAGCCCAGAAATGATAATACAGACCTTTCACATGCAAATCTGTCAATTTATTTCTGCAGTAGCAAACCGCTGAGGGCTGCAAGGGAAACCATTCTAATGCTGACAGTTGAATCATTTCAGACCCACTCTGCTCCTCAAATTCAGGAGAGGAAGTTTAATCAAAGGCCATTCAAGTCTTTATCTTCTTGAAGCTTCTTATCTTTACCAAATCTTCCCCTCCCACTCCCCACCTTCTCCCCCCCCCAGCAAAATCACATGCTTACCTACTCAGCTCCATCTAACCATATTACATCAGTCTAGCTGGCAGAGCCGAGCGTATTTGTTCTGTGGTCTGAGAAATGCCTTCAACCCCCCATTCCCTCCACCTGCTCACTCTGTCTGGAGCAGTAATGTCTCAGGAGAAAAGCAAAGTAGTAGGCAGGGGTGTGCATTTGCCTACATGGCTTTTTTGTGTCTGTAGTCACAGGGGAGATGCTGTTTGAGAAGGCAGCCAAGCTCTGTATCTCAAGCTTACCAGAACTGATTGTTCCACTTTGAAATGCATTTTTTGCAAACCAAATAGAACATTTTCCCCTACTCATATGCAAATAAAAATGGATGAATGTACTAAAATGTTCTACATGGATAGACTATAATAAAATGTTTGAATCCTTTCCTGAAAAAATAATGTGCATCTTGAAAATGTAAGCTAGGAAACTAAAAGACCTGATTTATAACACTTAGTTTTGCCAAGCTGAGATGAAATTATAAGTTTTAATGACAGTAACAAAAAGCAGAGCAGTGGCAAGTCTTGCTTCAGCTTGGAAGCAGATTGGTACCCAAACTAGGTACTCCTGATTGTTCGTGTAGCAGTGTTTCTAGATCGGAGATGGCTTGAGTCAAGTCAGTGTGGAGAATCTGCACAACACATTTGTGTTGGATTCTAGTGGTGTGGATCAGGCCTGTGCCCCTCCTAGAGGGATACCCAAGGATGATGTGCTTGGAAAGGGGCAGAAATGTGGGAAACAAAGGAGCTTCTGGGAACTTTCCATTCATTGCTACAATACCAGTCTTAAATCTGTCAGTTCCTAATATTCTACTTGTGTTGCAAGAGTCTTTGTGTATATAGGGAAGCATCTTAACCACTGAAAAAAATAGGATACAAAGATACAAGATAGATACATACAAGAAAGATACACACAAGAAAGATACAAGAAAGGACACACTGTGATTCAGAAGTCAGATTAATTATCTGCTTAAATTATCTTAGGTAGTAATAAAAAAAAATACGATGTTAACCCTTGTTTCCAAAAATGTGGATAATCCCCTCTATTCAATAATCTTACAGTAATATTTGTGGATGTTTGTTTTGCCTTGGTTTAGACATATCTTTGAGAATGTGCCTCAAAGCTGAAGTTACCAGCATCTTCCCTCCAGAAGGTTTGCTTAATGTGTCCCAACAATTCTACAAGAACAACCTTGTGGATTTTAGCTCTTTGTCTTAATGGCTTTGTCTTAATACATTTTAAAAGTAAATACAAACCTTAGAAAGCCTGAAGTCTTCTGAGACATCTTTCTCAACAGCTGCAACAAACATGTGAGCAAACCTCTGTCAGACTGTAGGATCCCCCTGGGTGTATGCAATGAAGAATTGTGAGAAGGAGAAAAAGCAGTTTGGGGCTTTTTTCTCTCCTAGTTGTCTTTTCCAAAGTTCAAGTAGCCATAGAAACCAGGAAGCCATCTGGTTATGTCAGATCTTGACAAGTGGGAGTATGACTCATAGTTTATAGAGGCAGCTGATAAACATGGATGAATTGTAATAGTGGGGAAAATATCACTTTTATTGATACAAGAATAGTCTTGTTGTTAATGCTTGTGCTATTTCCTCCTACCTGTAAAGGTTTCTGTGAGAAAAAAATTGAAAGATCTGTTTTAGAAGGTGATTTCCTTGTGGCTAGTCCTATTAGTTTCTAATTATACATCTCATAATTGTGTTTTCCTTTATTACAAATATTTATAGGCAAATTTCTTTGTAGTAAAATTTGTGAGTTGAACAGCTTTTCTTTTAACGTAGTATCTAATATACAGATATAGGAAATATCTACTATGGTAAGCAGATTATAACTATTCTTGAGCAAATAAATCCTGTACCTGAACAGTCTTGAAGTCACAGACTTCTGATCTGAATGCTGGAAATATCCACATCTTGGCCTGGGATCTACAGAATATTGGTAAGTTCCTTGTTATTCTGTAATGTAAGCAGTAGTTGCTTGCTCATGTTACATTCAGTGGCAGGAAACTTACCTAAGCCCTTGACAGCATCCTATACTTCTGCAGGATTTCTTCTGCTGTAGTTCAAGTTGATTATGTACTTTCTATGAGCTCATCTCTTAATTAAAAAAATGGGTTGTTTCAAAAGAAATCGATTCAGTGCCAGTTAATTACTAGGAAATGGAGAAGCATGTGCTTCCTGCCACAACTAATTAGTCCACTGGCTGTTTCCTAGCTCACATCAGCTTGTATTCTAATTATATGGAGATGGTTTCTGCCATGAAGCATTAGCATCCAACTCTGAGGTGTATGTATGCTTACACAGATCTCAGCTGCTGTGTGAGCTGTCAAAAAAGAGATGATGAAGACCCATTAAGTTACCTTTGTCACAGCCTTCTGGTTGCCTTTGCTTTTCTAGCCTTTCAGTTCTCTGTCTGGTCTGCACTTAAATGATTAAGGAAGGGAAAGATAGCCTTTCACTGCCTCTGAGGGGAGAAATTTGTGGCCTAGCAACTATGCAATTCATGGGCAGCTAAGCCATACTGAAAACATTGTAATAATCCTAGAAGAAGGAAATATAATATAATATATACAGAACTTGGGAGGCAAAGCATTCCAAGCACATGAGGTAAAATGTGGCAGTAGGTATTTCATCCAGATATTTTGCTTTCATACTTGATGATAGATTTTTTATTCTTTTTGAACTAAATACAAGAGACCAAGAAAAAAGATATTTTGGTTTGTACCTGAGAACAATAACAAGTATAGCTATGGAGGATATTCCTGAAAGTCTGCTGTACTTCACTGTCTGTTTCTCTTTAACTCCCTTCTTGACCCACAGTCAGTTTCTACTGATTACTCTGCAGTTCAGTGTTTAAAGTATTCAGCATGTAGGAAGCCAAACCCCTTCCATTTGTCTATTAAATAACCACATACCTTAAACATCTTAGTTACACGTGCTGATTTTTTGAAGGTTGTTAAAAAATTTGTATCAATGCCTCCTTCTTCGAGGAGATCTCAAAACGGAACCTTCAAGAAGTAAGCCTTCCCACATTTCCTCAAAGAGACTGGAGAAAGCAGGTTCTAACCCTTTGGGTGAGTTTATGCTTGGGATGAGCAAGCAGGAAGCCTGGTGAAACAGGCAGCAAGCATCAGTGATGGCAGCAAGGTTTTGGAGCCCAAACTAGGTATGAAGAGCTTCCTTATTCCTTTGTGCTATAGCTTTGCCTTGACTCTTTAGTTTCAGAGGAGAAAAGGTGCACAGACAGATTTAAACAGGGTGTAACTTTGTGTTAGTTGGCTACATGTCATTCTGCCCCTTTGGCACAGTGGTAGTATGCTGCTATGAAAGATAGCAATGGACAGAAGAGTTGTGTGACGAGGTGTGACAGCAGGCTGTGACTACGTGAATCTGGTTAGCTCAAGGATTCCAAGTCAGTTTGGGCCCATTCATCATTTTCACAAGCAGGGACAGATGCTGTTTTTTGAGAAGCAGAGGGGAAACATCAAGGACAACTGCCCGAGGCAGCACTTTTCATTTCCAGAACATTATAAGCAAGGGTCTGACTGAGGCACAAAAAAATCCTTTTAGCTTCCATTAAAGTTATAGCTGTGCTATATACCTGAGATGATAATGAGAAGCTCAAATGTTGATATTCACCGTGTAACTTCTTTTAGGAAGTAATTACCAGGTGTAAGCTATGTTTGCTTGAATGGGATACAAAGTGAGCTGAGAACTTTTAATTCCTAGTGGAGGCGGACTTCTTTTGAGAGCAGTCTGTAACTCCAGGTGTGACCTCCTCCTCTGACATGCATCTTGCCAGGTCTGTAATTTTCATTCTCTAAGTAGATTTTTCACCAGATCACTCTAGTTAACATATTTGCTCTTGTTAGGGATCTTGTAAAACATATGACATGAGATTTTAATTATGTTCAATATAATTTCTGGAAAGGTGCTTAATTAGAAGATGAAGACTTTGGCCAAAGATGTAGTAAACAAAGCTTCTGAAAAGCCACAGGCTTTTAGGTCAGTTTTTGTTTTGTTTTGTTTTCTACCCATGTCATACCACTCACAGCACCAGTCAGCAAAGCATTTAATCATGCACAGAAATCTCATCTTGCTCAGCAAAGCAATTTTCTGAATGAGGGAACTCTGTGGCTGTAAAATTAGGATAGCAGAAATTTTCTTTCTCTGTTCTGTGAACTTACAGGGTATAGAGATGATCCTATGGGTGCATGTCACAAAGCTAACAAGAGTGGTTTTTATTATTCATTAAGCTGCAAAATAGGGATGGGGGGAACAGCAAAGTTTAGGCTCTAGAAGGGTACCATGTCTGTCACTTTTTACATTATTTCATATATTTCTCAGAGATATGGAAGCTGGAGGTATGTGATAAAATGTTATTTCCTACATTTCTAAATAAAATAAATGCTGCCCATGGCTATAGCAGAGGAAAATGTGAAAACAGGACTGGTATGTTGGCTAAAAGAGGAGAAAGCAAAAGCTGAAATCAAATATATTTTGATTTCTTTTTAAGATCTCTTTAAGTCAATATCGTGATTTCAAGAGAGAGAGGAGCCATGAGTATTAATGTCTGGTGGACTGATAATAAAACAAAATGAAATTGAATTTTAAATCCACAAAGTTAAAACAAACTGATAGTTTAAAAAGAATTAAATCTTGCATAATCCAATCTATTAATAAACAAGTTTTCTACCTCTCTTATTTTACCTGATTGATTAATTCTTAATGCTCAATCCTCGTTGCAGGACTTGGTAACTACCTCTAAACTGGAAAACACATTCTGTCCCACCTGACAAGCTGGAGAGTGTAGAGAGGAGAGAAAAGAATTAAAAACCAGCACGTTGTCTCATATCACTGTTGGTTTTGGATCTAATGAGGATTTGGGCAAAAGCCTCTGGGAAGTGCAGACTTCTCAGTTTTGGAGAATGCATGCAGTTCATCAAGGTTAAGAAAGCTTGTCTGCAGCTAACCAGCTGAGCCAATGCTTGCTTTTCAAATGTCACTTCCCATAACGGAAGTTTGTTATGTCTAATTTTGACAGTTGATACAGCATTTCAGAAAAGGAGATTGAAGAAGGTTAAAGTGTTGTCCATCACCTAGAATGAGTGACCATGTGTAAAATTTTATCTTAAAATGGATGTTTGGGAAGATCTCTTGTATCAGTTTTGCTGGTTTTCTTTCTACCAGTTCAGAGTGGACTGTGCTGTGGCTTAATGTTTGCCAAGTACTCTGGACATGTCAATTCCAAAGACAGGATGAAGTTGGTGCAATAAACAAAAGCATCCCACATGGATCATCTTATTCCTTTGTCTTTTTCTTTGCCAAGTGCTTGGTTATGTTGCATGTAATCTCTTGAATGTCTCCAGTGAGTCATTTACTTTGATAAAACTTGCTGCTCTATTTGTTCCAAATGTTAATGAAGGATAGAGTCTACCCTCAACAGATTTGACGATGATACAAAGCTGAAAAGAGTGGCTGACACACCAGAAGGCTGTGTTGCCCTTCAAAAAGACTTGGACAGACTGGAGAGTTGGGCAGGAAGGATTCTGATGAGATTCAACAAGAGCAAGAGTCCTACATTTGGGGAGGAATAACCACATGCATCAATACAGGTTAGAAGGTTACTTGCTGGAGAGGAGCTTTGCTGAGAAGGATCTGGATATCCTGGTGAACAACAGGTTGTCCATGAGCCAGCAGTGTGACCTTGTGGCCAACAAAGCCAATGGTATCTTAGGGTACATTAAAAAGAGAGTGGCCAGAAAGTTGAGGGAGGAGCCCTCTACTCTGCCCTAGTGAGGCCACATTTAGAATGCAGTGTCCAATTCTCCTTTCAGCTCAAAAGGGAGAGGGATCTACCAAAAGGAGTCCAGAGGAGGGCTACAAGGATCATAAAGAACATGGAGCATCTCCCATATAAGGAAAGGCTGAGTAATCTGGGTTTGCTCAGCCTGGGGAAGAGGGGATTGAGACTGTGGAGGGATTTGATTAACATTTATAAATATCTAAAGAGAGATGAGAGGCAAATGGATGAGGCCAGTCTTTTCTCAGTGGTGTGTAGTGATAGGACGAGAAGCAATGGCCTAAAACTTGAACATAGAAAGTTCCACACAGACATGTGGAAGAACTTCTTTATGATAAGGGTGATGGAGCAATATCTTTTGTATTGGTCACTACCATCCTTCAATTCTGGCTATTTCTTTTTGTCCTAACTAGCAATTAATTTTCCTCCATTTATTATACATATTTTTAAGATATTAAACTCTGATCTTGTGCCTTTTTTTTTCTTTCTTTCTTTTTTTTTTTTTTCTTCCCACTGAACTTTCTCTTTTTCCTTGTTTAGATTTTGCTCTTGTCCTTACATCCCTTTACGGTTGTCTTTGGTTATTATGCCTTTAAAGTCTCTGTCTTTTTACTAAATTTAGAAGAGAATATACAGGTCTTCAGTTCTGAAGGCTCAGTTGCATTGTGGCTGGGTAGATTGGCACTTTCACCTCCCTGCTTTTCTGGGTGTTCTTTTGCTTTGTGCATCTGAGAATAATCAAGGAGTATACAGCCGTTAGCCCAAATCTTCTGTCAGCTATGTTAAGAAAATGAAGATGAAGAGTGAATGAAAATAAAACTGCTTGAAGCCTCTGGGGTTGTCTTTTATTTTGAAGATTGTTAAAAGAGAAGAAAAGAAGCAGAGGTCTCAAGGGTAGATCAGAAAGGCTGCTTTAAATCAGAGAAGGAATACAGACTCAGAGTGATGTGATGCTCTGTTATAGGTCCCAGTTTTACTGGTGATTTACCAGTTTACAAACTGGTGGTTTCCTTGGGGAAAGTTGGTTGAATTTGACTAAGGTACCAATGGATTGATCAGTTTTATTTATAATATTTCTTAAGTATACTTAAGGAATTTATATATTTGGGCCATCAGCAATAATTCAACTAGAGGCAGAAGCCCTGAAATCAGGCAAATTTATTTAATATAACCAAGCTAAAATCTACTGAATATATATATGTATGTATATGTATATATTAATCACAGTGTAATACTGTGTGTTTAAACACATGACTGTCATTTAAGTTCTGACAGTGTTCTTGGGTCAAGTGGGTAGTGAGTGAGTGAGTGAATTTCTGTTCCTAAAAGGTGTTCCATCCATTAGAAGTGAAACAAAATAGCCTTTTTAGATGTGATTAGACAAGAAAAGCAGAGTCAAAACTCATTACTTTGTGAATGGAAAGGAAACAAAAGGTTGCTTTTATGTCAGAAGAATTATTTTGGATCAAAAGAGCATCTGAACTTTGTGGTAAAAAGCTGGTATGCAAGTATACTGTGGGATTCAAAGCAGAATACCATGGCAGGGATAATGGTGTTCTTCTGGCACAAGTTTGATTTCTGATGTTGAGTTGTAATGTAGACTCAACTTCAGCACGTCCACTTGTCTGACTTTAAGCAGGCAAGTAATCTTTGCAGATACATCAATTTAAGAGACAGTTTTCTCCTAAATACTCTAGGTTTTCTGTTTCTGCTTCGTTAGTTCTTCTAATGGGAGCTCTCCTCAACTTCTTCCATGCAAGGTCAGACAGGTTAAATTATGGATTTGCTCCAAAGGCATGATCAATATGAATTCAGTGTGACTACCTAGCTGTATGCGCAGTAATAAATCCAGAGTGCCTGGAAATGTTTACAAGCTCTACGTTCAATGGAAAGAAATTACTTTCCCCCATTTTAACATGTACTTTTAAATTCCATAGCAGCAGGGTAATGATACCAATCACAGAATCACAGGGGCTAGAAGGGAACTCTGGAGATAATCAAGTCCAACTGCACTGCTGAAGTAGGTTCTTTATGGTAGATAGCACAGGAAAGTATCAAGATGGATCTTGAATATCTCCATTGAAGGAGACTCCTGTGCTCTGTCACCTTCATAGTAAATAATTTCTTATTTGTTTTAATGTGAACATTTCTGTGTTCCAGTTTATGCAAGTTGATTCCTGAAATGCGGAAGGTTCATCCTGGACATCAGGATGCACTTTACTGTGCAGGTGATGAAGCACTGGCATAGGCTGTCCAGAGGAGTTGTGGAGTCTCCTTCTTAGGTTAATCAAAAGCTGTCTGGACATACTCTAGAAGGACCTTCTCTGGGTGGCCTTGCTCACACGTGGGGTTTGGATCAGATGCACCAACATCAGCCATTCTGTGATGATTCTGTGACTTAATACTCTATAAAATATGCACAAGACAATGGAATTAAATTAAGCAGGAACTCTTGGTGTAGTTATTGTCAAGTTTCTGCTCATTTGGAATCATTTTCCAAACAGGTTATTTGTCATTATTGTCTCATCATCTCTCATCTCTCCCTTCACCTCTTTTCCTTTCATCTTGTTTAGCACTTAAACTTTAGAATGGGCTGCTACTACTAATTAGAAGCACATCAGCTAGTAATTTACCTGCCATCCAGAGCTCTTTCATGCCCACTTGGAAGAGGCTCGCTGGCACTAGAATAGCTGCTGCCACAGCAAGGATGTGACATTAATCAGATGTTGCTATATGAAGGGGAAAATAGTTACTGCTGTATATAAAGCAACATTAAAATGAAAGTTTTTAGGTCAGTTTTCTGATTCTCAGCCACTTTATCTATATTGTTCTGCTGAATTCTTTTTCTAGATTTTTAGAGATGGAATTTAAATCACTGATGCTATCAGTAGAGGGTGGATAAAGATATATATATATATATATATATATTTTTTTTTTTTTTTTTCTTTCCCCTCTGGTATATTTAAATCTTGTCCAGTGTTATCTAAAGAGAGATGAAGTACAGTCATCTTTTACAATAATTAAAATAATTGCTGTGCATGAAAATATCAGCCACATGTTTATTTAGGTTGCTAGTGCCTTTAGATGGGGGAGCTTGTAATGACTAAATATCTATATATACATAAGTAAATAAATATAAAAGCTGTCCTTTCTGTCATACAGCTAATCAAGAGCTTGTTCAATCTGCAGCTTTCCTCCTGACATTAGAAATGCATGAGTCAGCTGATGACCATTTCAGCAGATTTCTGCAGAAAGGCTGTTTGCTGTTGGAGCTATCATGATTTTGGTGGGTTCATTTCAGTGTAATTTCCTGAACAAATGAGTGCTTGACTGTGGGTGTCAATAAGGAGACATGAAAGATGAAAAATCAACGGGTCGTAGAGATGGGAGAGCAGAAGGAAGAGAAGAAACAAAAGAGCTGAGTGAAAATCTTGTTTCAAGTTCAGAAGTTTTTCACAGATGAAACCTGTTTTTGCCTGTGGTTTTTATTCTACTCCATATTTAAAAATAATTTTGATGCTGTTTTCAAAGAAATCTAAAGGCCCTAGTCTCTAGGAATAGCCTCAGAATTTTGAAATGTTGCTTTAAATTATCCCTCCTTGAATTTGCCAAATAGATATTTGTAAACACCCAAACACTTGCACACCAACAACTGGAACCAAGATCTAGACTTCCTCACTTGAACTATTCAGGGGAAAGTCATTTTCAGAATACCAGTAGTGACTTGAATTCTGCTGTTACAATAATTTATTTTCTTACTTATCAATAAATCAGAAATACTGTTTCTTTATACTGTATATATATATAGTATATATATATATATTATATATTATTATTATACTGTGTATATATATATAGAAATACTGTAATCTTTCATTCACATGCAGTGCTCAAGCTTAGAATGAGGACTACTGCATGTACTGCAGGTCTGACATGATAAAAAGATTTCCTTGGATTGAAGGGTGAAACTGGTAGTATAGCATGCAGTCCTGTTAGTGAAAGAAAATAGCCTGTTGCTTCAAGGCTTTATACTTTATCACCATGGTTGGTACAGCTTGACGTTATAGCTCTTTTCCAGCTGAATTTTGCATTCTCTCACTAGGTACAACTAGAAGTACAACTGTCTTCCAACTTGTTGGTATCACCACTACAGATCTATAAGGAAAACATGCACTGCACTGCTACTACTTGTGTAGATATTGTATGTATCTACATATAATATTACACCTACTGATATTACTATGTTCTTAGTACTGTGCAACTTGGCTTGTTATTCAGATTTAATATCTCGATATTTTAAAGATATGGCAGCAACTATGTTTATGAAGAAAAAAAAATCAAGCCCTTGGATGCATGACTCCTCTCTACAAGTGTTGTAATCATTAGTTTTATTCTCTCTTTAAGAACTGTTATTAGTCACGTTAAAACTACAAAAACAAACAAACAAACAAAAAACTCCTGAGGCGTTAGCTAGCTCAGGAAGATGGTAATTCTGTATGGTAGTTTATTGCACAGGGTCAGCAGGTCAGGTCTACTTCAGCTCAATGTCTAAACATATTAAAGAAAGCGGAGTATATCCTCTCTGGCAGTTAACTCATAACATATGCATCCAGTTCACCATTGCTGCTAATTGTCTCTCTCTGTTGTCAAACTCAGTAGAAGGGCCAGTAGGTGAGGGAAACTATGAAAAATAAATTACTCTCCCTTCCTAATAGCAATCCCATTAGAGGATATTAGCAAGGAAGTAGGTGTACTTAAGAAAGTGAAAGTGTGCATCCTCATTGCCTTTACATCAACATACAACATACTTAAAAAAAAAAAAAAAAAAAAAAAAAAAAGGAAGAAAGAAAAAAAAGGGAGGGAAAAACTCTGTGTTGATGGATTTTTCTTGGCAGAATGTAGTTATCTTATACATGTATATATACATAACTACTTGTAGGCACACTTTTTTATTCTTGTGTACAGATCTAGATCATTGAAAGAACTGAAGTCACTAGTCCAATGAAAGAATCTAGTCCCTGAAAGAACTTCCTGCTTTTTGTAATATTCTTTTGCACTGGAAATTGTACATTATTCCTTGATTGAGTTTGCTTCAGGGAGTGGGGAAAAGAGGGAGAGGAAGGCCAAACTGAATGACTTTGCATCATTGCTCCAATGAGACTGTTGATGAGATGGAATATTGTTCAGGGTAGGCAGAGTCAAAAACCTATGATCCTAAACCAAAGAGTATGCTTTAAGAAACACACAGTTGTCTGGCTATAGCGAACAACTGCCATTTGTATTTTGAACTTGCTGAGATGTGCAAGTGCAGGAGAGAGAGCGAGTCTCTAGAGCCTAGCTGCATGCACAGAAATATGCAAAACAAACAAGTTTAAGATCAGAAATGATCTTTCAAATTAGTTAATTGTAATTGGATTGCTCCAGAGGCCCTTGTGTCAGCTTGCATGGCTGATGCCATTTGTATACTTACTCCTTGGCTCTAGTGCTGGGAAGGAAACCTAGCCAGGTAGCGGTATTTTCCTAGGTGAGCTTATCCCAGAAGAGTGATTCTGTGGTTCAGTCTCATATAAAGTGTTCCTGGGATGCAAAATGTCTCTGAACATAAGCTGAAGAGCATTTATGGATGGATAATTTCTTGTAGAATTGGAGAAGATTGCATAATCTGTACAAGAGATCCACTTTAATGGAAATTGAATGGTGTATCATGATGAAAACAGAGATGGTACACATCCGTTCATGAGAATAGGAAGTGTAGCAAGTCTCCAAGTTTAGTACTCAGTGTAAATGATGTGAAAACATCAGTGACAAACACTCAGATTGAGTGTGAGGTCTTGTCATTATGGCCAGCAACTCTTAAAATCAGTGTTCTCCTAATCACAGTGACTTCAGACCAGGACAAAACGGTTCATGCTTACAGCAAAATGAACTATTTGTGAAGAGTTCATGGCAAACTTGAGTAGAAAAACTTTGGTTGTGATTAGAACATAACTGAATGTTCATATTCATAAATTAATCTACTCCAGTACTCTGGTTTTAGCTGTAGAACGCAGGAATGAGCAAGAACAAAATGAACATATTTACTATTTCTTATCCTTGTTACTTTCAAAACCTCTGATTACTTTTAAACAGAACTCCTTGCATGAGATTTTTCTGTTTCCTGAACACTAATGATTTATTTTCTAAAAAGTTTCAGTTTCCTGTTTGGCACATAAGTGTCTAGCATCTGTTTTTTTGTTTTTTTTTTTTTCCACAAGGAATCCCACAGATCTGCTACATATTGCAGTGTTTGCTTTGAACTTGGTTCCATCCTTGCTTGCCTTTAATTCTTGTGGAGGAATAGTCAAGGAGGACTCAACCTTAATCCACTTTCCTCACTATCACTTGTGATTTCAATGTTTCATCCTTCCAATGCCATCTTTTAGAGAAGTTGTGATATGTCTTTAAGCAGAGCTTGGATCCTGTCTGTCTTCAGTCCTTATTCTTATGCAGCCTTTTTTCTTTGCTGCATCTTGTCTGTGCTCATCTGCCTCTCTGCAACTGCATCCTGTGAGAATAGATGACATGGATTGAAGCAAATATATTAGTTACACAACCTCAACTTTTGTATTAACACCAAGGGATCAAACTATCAAATATCTACTGAGCAGTCTTTCACTGAACACTTTACTCCCAGGGTGTATGGGTCAGCCCATTAATATGCCAGACGAGCTAGGATTTTTTGCTAATAGGACCTCTGCATACATTTCCATAATCAAACAGATGCAGGCGTTAGTTTGGAAATCAGAACCTTCAGATCCAGATGAGATTGCGAAGCAAAACTGAAGAGGTTTGTGTGGCTTGGCACTGAAGGAAACGAGAAGAATGTAAAAGATTTGGAGACGTTCAAGGCTCTTGCTTTGTTCATTATGAAACTGTCCAGCACAGCCATCTGTTTGGAAGAAGCTTTGCTGACAAGAATGACTTTTCTTTTGAATAGTGAAGGGAGCCTATACCTGGGGTTACTAATTTTTTTCTGCAATTTTTGTCATTACGTTGAGTAACTTCACATAGAGAGAACAAATGTGATTTGTCCCTTACTCTTTGCTGATGCATATTTATAAACATTCTGCAGAGCTTTTAAATTAGTTTAGTGATAGGCAAGCAGAAAATCAGAGATGCCAGATTATTAAGCAAAGTGAGAAAATTGATTTGGTAGGTGTAGAGCACTCATACTTGCTGCGTCCTATTCTTGATATTTGTGTCTGTTACGTAGGTTTGCTTTCCCTTTAGTGGGAAGAAAGAACATAAAAAATATCAGAGACCAGAAAAGATTCTGGCTGTGTCAGGACAGTATTAGTTGCTGGTTATCCCATCTTCAGAGGACTTCAGAGTCAAAGCCATATGGAGAGGAACAAGGATGGTTTAACTCAGCACAGTTTGCATCTGGATGCATGGCTTGTGTAGTAGGCAAGATTTTGCATTTCTTTCACTACAAAATGTCACTGATCTGAATACTATGGCTTTAATAAGTGTTCTAAATATGGCTAATCATGAAGATGAGCAACATTCTTCACCATGTTGTAAAAGACAAAATGAGTCTTTTTTCTAGAAGGCTAGTGTAGGTGCTAAACCCAGAAGGGGATTTGTGGTTATGCACTGTAGATTTGTACAGATATGAAACTGAGAGGCTGATGCTGAAACAGGGAAGAAAGGTATAAGATTGAAGAAATTTGCACCTACAACCTATACACACCAGCTGCAGAGCCTCCCATTCCATAGTGTCTATTCACAGTCTAAATTGAGGGTTTTTTTTAATTCAATGACCCAATTAACCACTTCTTTTATGAATTAGGGCCTATGTTACTTAAAATGATTTCATAAATAAATAAATGTCAGTTGTTTCAATTGAGAATGTAAAATCAATCTGTCTTATGCTCCAGCTCACTAATGACCTCATGATTTTTCTTCGTAAGAAAAAAAATAGGAAAAGGTAACAGGACACTGAGGCCTGTGAGAACTATATTTTATCAAAGCAAGAAATGAGTTGCAGGTGTTTTCTGTGAGGAGACTAATTGCTGCAATCTATTTTGAAATGGCTTTCTGAAGGGTGACTTAGTGAATAAAACTTACAGTGGTGTTCTGGGAGACTAGGGATATGGAAAGTTGTCAGGATGGAGGGCAAGCAAGGGATTTTCTCCCACATTGAGAGTTTTTAGATTTTACAAACAGACAGAACCTGGAGTGCAGGCTTCAGTGTGTCGCATCCCTGTCCTGACTTGGTGCAGGGGATCTTTCCTGTCTGGAAACACTCAGAAGTATTTTGATGGTGGTGCTGCTGATTTGTGTTTTAAATCACCATCACCTCCAACAACAACAACAACTAAACAAAACAATAAAAGAAAGAAAACAAAACTGATCTTTAATTCTCTACAGTTTATCAGAAGCCACTTAGTTCTCTGTCTTCAAATAAAAAGTTGAAGCAAAATATACTTTTAATTTAACTATGAAACAGAAAATCTGTTTGCTGAAGGAAGAAATAAGCTCTGGCACTACCGTTTGAATTCACAATTTCTCACCTTATATTATTTGGCTCACAGCCATTCATCGGGACCTTCTATGCTACAGTCTGTTGCTGTTCTAGCCAGAAAAAGGTGATATTCTCCATGCGTTCTTAGATGTGAATTGAAAAGCAGAACTTAAAAACACTTTGAAAGGCATTAGTCTTGGAGAGACATCTCTGATTCTTGCCAGACATCATCACTGAGGTGTGTGGAAACATCTCTTTATGACTTTTTTACTCGAGTGGAGGAAAAATGCTCTCTTCTTCCTTCCCAAAAAGGTTGCTGCTCTAAAATGAGCAGCACAGCTAGTGAAATTTAATGAGGTAGATGCACATTCTGCCAACTGGAAGCAGACCTGGTAGCAGACTTATTCAATTAGTGAAGCTTCTTCTGACTCATCTCTTCAGCTCTCCTCTACCCAGCACCTGTTGCCTCCAACTTTGCATGTTACAGCAGCCACAAGGCCAGCCTGGGATCATCTGCTGGACCAGACACGCTGCAAAGGAGCCCTGGCTTGCCACCAGAAAAATTACTCAATATCTCATATAAAAGACAGTGAAAAATTTAACTTTTCTTCTTGATTGGAAGTAGCAGTGTCATTTGACATTTCTCCAGTGTAGTTAAATGACTGGGCAAGTACTGAGTCCATTGCTATGAGTTCCACTGGGATAGAAGGAAAATTTTTATCATTTGAGGCAACAGCCAGCAGAAGCCCTTGTTATAGAAGAGATGGAGATGTCAGAGGAATGTTTAACTGCTATCTCTAGGTTTACCATTAAATCATAAGGCCATCGTGGATCAAGGCTATTATCAGCCTAGGACTGTGATGGTCTGAGATGACAATGATATAAAACCATCTACTCTACATAATTCTCAGTACTGTATGACTCACCAGAGTGTTGTCACAGACTTATGCCACTTCAGAAAGTAGATCCCACTTAATGGTGCTTTGAATTATGTCAGTTGGGGATTATGCTAAAAGTTTGAAGGCAAAAATTGAAACCAGTGGTTTGTGCATATTTACCATCTATACTTGTGCATCCTGATTGCATGGAAAAATGGGTTACCTTGTGCATTCAAAAGCTTGACAATTACATGCCATGTTGTAGTAACTGTGTTTGTAACGTTGATGGAACTTAAACACTAAAAATGCATTTAGCAGAGAAAGCCCATCCTCCAGGAAGCTATACATTATGGCTGTGCACTTCAATAGATCAGAACAAAAAATATTCTAATGATATTACTGTGAGATAAGGAATATTCCTAGAAATTACTAGTTTATTTTTTATCCAGTTTTGCTTCATTAGAGCCAAGTTTTTGTGAATTAAAAAAAATAGATATCCTTTTTTTTGGTCCCAAAACAATCATCTGTATTTTCTTTTACTTGGCTTACTAGACCAAATATCTATGTTGTTTGTGTCATTTTCACGACTGTTGCCTAAGCCTCAATTACCTTAGGTGGAAGTTAGGAAGTAAGGAGATAGTGTAAAAAAAATCTCTGAATGAAGCAGGGAGAATAAAATGAAAGGGCTCTCAAACCTTGTTTATATTTGGTATTATATGTTCATTATTCAAGTACTTCATAACATGCACAAACAGAGGAGCCAGAAGACATTGTCCAAGTTCAGTCCAACAAGGACTGAATAAGTCGTTATTTTTTGGATGTTGATGAATGCTTTGTTGATTCAAAATGGAAAAAAAAAAAAAAAAGTAATTTTAAATGGTGAGGACTTCTGATTCTCTCTCGAAAAACTGAAGGACCCACTAAGATTTCTTGATATAAGAGCCCTCTTTGCCATAAGTATTTAAATTCATGCTCAGTCTTTGTCCAGCCCTTTGGAAATAGAAAACATAATTAAACAATGTGGCTGAGAGCTATTGTGTGTTCAAGGCTTCAAGTTTTCAAGAGGTTCACATTTGTGTATGATTACATGTATAAGTTATTTTCTAAGAAGTTCCTGACCCCTTGAAAATGGAAGAATCTTACCATGGCTCATATCTTGCATTCAGGTCACATCCAGATATTTTGGTGTAGGAGGAACTAGAGCTGCCTCAGCAGCAAAACAGTCTTCTGATTTCTGAAGTTTTCTTATTAAGATCAATTGTGATTCATCCAGATCCACTATGGCCACAGATGGTTTTAGATTTCCTCTGCTTTCTTTTGCTTTTCATTTCCTTTGGGTGTCTTGTGGACTGACTGAGATCTAGTCTTTCCACATACCTTTGAGCTCACTGTGGAGCTGTATACAGTTTCATCTGAGTAAAAGATGTCATTAATGTAATAAAATATTTCTCTCTTCCAACCAAATATGTAGTTCAGGTACTTCTTTCATAATTCTTTTGTAACTCACACTTTAAGTAACCTGTAGGTGCTGAGCAATGCCTACTAACTATCACTACCAAACTGGAAGGAATATATTTATCTTTGCCTCTCATCTCTTATCAAAGCTGTAGGATTTAAAGGCCATCCTATTACTGTTTTCAAGGTCTAGTAGACATGTAGCAAGAATAAAGATCTGGTTTTAAAAAAACAATCGAATTCTCCACCTGATTGCTCTTCATGCTTGATTTGTGCACACAGCACAATGACATTATTAAGGGTAATCAGTACTGCCATAGTTACTCAGGCAAAGAGAAGCTCCCACATTACTGAACTGCTTTTCAGATTTGAATCATGTGAAATAATGTAGTTCATGGAGAACCCTTGCGGTGTTAAATACAATGGAGAAAAGCCCAGGCCAAAACTGTCCTAGGGTCTGAGAACACAAAAGTATTAATAATGAAGGATCATAGGATATAGCCATGGGCAGCTACACCTTCATGAGAAACACTGTGTCTGGGTCTAATTTTCAAATAACTGTTTCTGTGTGTGCCTGGCATATAGAGATATTGATTGAACATATAAAAATGAGATGAGATAGCAAAGTAAATCTCTTGGGGATAAAGGACTGTGTGGAAAGTCTATGTGTAAGGTAACACTTCTCCTATGGTACTTTCTATCTGCATTGAGAACATAGAACATGCCATGGAGAAAATGTGGAAACATAATACATTCAGAACAGGTAAAAAAAAAAAAAACCTCTCATTTTTAATTTGAAGTTTGTCTGTTTTTTTTTTTGTTTTTTTTTTTTTAATATTTTTTCAATTTGTTCTAGTATTCTTATATTTAATTTCAGAAATAAACCCAGAAAACTTTAGCAAGGGACAGAAGAGGAAAGATATTTGCCCAAATAGAGGCTTACGTGCTTTTTTGCTCATTAGAGTGTTTAATGATTTGATGGAAGCTGTGACAATCCAGTAAGCCTTATTTCTGGATAATGATGCCCAGCCTTTTCTGTTTACAGGTATTATCAAAGCAATAGAGATTAAGGGTAGTGTTCAGGCCTCTTCACTACTGTCTGATAATAAAGAAGACATTTTGCAATTGCTGAATTTGGTTGTAAAATTTATTGTAAGGAAAAAAAATTTACAAAGCTTTGAGAAGAGTTTAGAATTAATGCAAAATGCAAGATGTAATATATTGCTAGTGCATGTTCACCGAGTAAGTTAATGCAGTTCTCTATCTACTTTAAACTTGAGTTTGTCAGGCAGGTAGCCAACAGTCCACTTTCCCCATCAAATGCATCTACTTCAGGCAAACTTTTCTGATCATGGGTTTTGCAGTCTTTGACTGTTAGGGCAGCTGCTGACAGGTTCACTGTGTGATATCCCTTCTTGATGAGATATTCCATGAGTCTTTGCTTAAGGTACTTGCACTGAATGTGCTGTTAGTAAAGGTGGAGATTTCTACAGTAGCCATCTTTTTCATTTGAAAAGGAGAAGACACTCAGGTTCTTAATAGGATGCATGCTATGCCATGCTCTAACAGGGAATCACTGCTCTAAATGCCTCTCACGCAGAGTTCACTGAACTCAGTGGGGATATTTCTATTGCCTTCAGCGTGCCTAGGATGAGCACTCATCACTGCAGAGTACCTTGAACACATCATAATGAATCTGACTTCATGGCAGCCCTGAGAGATAGATATCACTACCTTTGTTACTGATAAGGAAATAGAAGTCTGGAAAGCTTATGTGAGTTGCCTATGATCATAAAATAAACCTGTGAAAATGCTAAGAAGCAAACATTTGCTTCCAGCCCCATTTTACCTATAAGGCCACTCCGGTCCATTAGTACCACACATACTGCTATCAGCTTGCTTCCCCAAGCTTCATAGAGTGAAATAACAGCCCCTACAGCTGCTACCTATGTATTCAGCTTTGCAATGACCTTGCCTTACTCACAGATCCCAAAGGTCTACCCGGTTAGCAGCCATACTGCTGAGAGCCTGGGGTCTTTCATCCTACCCTGGACTCCTGGCTGCTGTGGGATTGTGGCTCAGTGAAATGCTGGGTCAAGGTGCAGTTGTTTGGTCTTCTAATGTGGCAGTTCTCCTGTAGTGTGAGATCTGCACAGCAGAGGGCATTCACGTTGTTAGTACTATAGAGTTTGTCACTGTTAACTAAGGCACAAATACAAACCCTAGCACAGCATATTCATGAACGATATAATATTTGGTTGGTTGCTCATAAATAGAGTAACATCTTTTTATGGTAAATTGCATGATCAGACAAAAGTATCTCTCTCTCGGGAGGGACAGGCAAGCAGTTTGGGTCTATGTAAAATGGCATTTTTGTAGATAAACATGATCAGACTATGCATCTACTTCCAGAAAGATCTAGAAACTTTCTGAAGTGGCAGACTACACCAGACTATGTGGCCAGTATGTTTTCTATGTGACAGAAATCCTGTCTGATATTTTAACCATTTTACATGGGCTCTTCTTGTAAATATTCAAGCTGAGGAAAAAAAAAGCAGTTAATGCACTGGTCCCAGCACACAGTGTTAGGATGGACTTAAAAAAAAAAAAAAACGGCACAATGATTAAATGACTTAAAAATAGTACTCTTCCACTATGCTATTCCTAACAAGCTGTACTATCCTTGAAACAAAAATCAATATGCCCATCAGAGACACAAACTTTATAGTACTATTTAAAAAGGTGGTGTTAGAGGGTGGGGATCCTGAATTTCTTATATTTTGCAATTACTCAGTAAGACATTTAATCAGAGAAGTGTTTCTGCAAGCAGAATGGCTGCACAGTGTCATTTACAGTCTGTGCCAAGCTTGCTACTCAGCTGTGTCTGATAATTGAAGGCAGGGAAGTCAGCCGATCTCTCTGGATCCTGGTTTAGCCTCTCTGTCCACTACTGCTCATTTTCCAGGCTCAGAGGGAGCGGCTGCCCTGTGGCCCATCCTGAAGGCTTCTGCTGGGCTGCTTCCTTTGGAGTTAGGGACCAAGGACTTACTGCTTTGAGGGGCTTAAAATTTCCACTTCTAGGGGAAAGAACTGGCATTTGACTTCCTTTCCCTCTGGACTCTTCAGATGTGGCATTTCTCTGTAAACTTAATACCTGACCTGAGAGTCAGAACATCCAGGTGAATCCCAGATTTCTGGCAAGTCTGCAGGTTTGACTCCCTATTAAGTAGCGCAAGGGGTTTGAGTGTTCTGACCTTGCTGTCAGGAGGGATATTCATCAATTGTGTTTAATGGCTGCCATCTGGCTCCACTCTACCTGAGGCATGAGGTGAGTGTACGTATGTGTGTGTATTTTGAGAAAAAGGTTTACACCTGCACCAAGTACTAACCAAAACAAGGTCTCTGCAGTACTGCATACAATGTCAAGATGATAAGAAACATCTGAATACCCATCAGAATTAGAACAGTTCAGATGGAAGGGACCTGCAAAGATTATCTAGCCAACTGACCGACCTCTTCAGATTTAACAAAAATCAAAACTTGTCTTTTGAACACTGACAGGCATGGGTATCAACCACCTCTCTAGGAAGCCTATACCAGTGTTTGGCCACCTTTACTGTAAAAAACTTCTTCCTAATATTCAGTCTGTCTGCAGCTGTGTGCCATTCCCACCTGTTCTGACATGGGTAACCAGAGAGAAGAGGCTGGCACTTCTCTCTGCTTCTCCTCCTCAGAGAGATGCAGAGAGCAAGGAGGTTGCCTCTCAGCCTTCTCTTCCCCATACTGGAAAATCCAAGTGTCCCCTGCCCCTCCTCATAGACCTTCCATCTCTTTCACAAGCTTTTTTGCCCATATTTATTGTGCTATGGCATCAATTAATTAACTGTTGATTATTTGTGTCCAAAGTAAAGTGGCTGAGGGAGGGTGGGGCTGTGTAGGTTCATTAAATTTCAAAAAGAACAAGGTGAAGTATGAGTATAATTAGAAACTGTCATTTTAAAGAAAATGACAAGATAGTTTCTAGTAGACTGTAAAATGATGTGCCCAGTGGGGACAATTTGAACTTATTTGTTCAAGTTCAAACCATTCTGTCTGGACATCAGATGCCTCCCATCGTGAGAACGTTGACTGATTATCTTGTATAAATGTGCATAATTTGTCATTATTCATAATGTAGCTAATTTACTTCAGGCTAAAACTTTCAATCTATTCACATTAACACATTTTACAAAGAACAAGAGAAGGGCACTCAAATGATACATGCACACCTCTTCCATAACTGAGTTCCTTTGCTGCTGGGTAGCAGTTCAGAACTGACACACTGTGGAAACTGACACATGTGGAAATTTTTAACATCCACAGAAAGCGTCTGCTGTTGCTCTGGTTTTTCCAGGTATAGTTCTGCTACAGTATGCAGTGTCTTAAATACTGGGCTGTGTATGAATGCAGATGGGGATTTACCAAAAGAATTAACAGAGCTACAGTGCCTCTTATCCGTGTGTGAGCTACTTACCAAATGATAACTTCCCTTAAATCTCCTGATAACGTAACGTTTGAAAGCCAATATAACCAGAAGATTCCATCATTCCTTAACTTTTTTATTTTTTTCTGGTGGCTGGGTCTAATTTGTCTCAGAACAAAAAGGCTTCTATTAGTATTGCAAGTTAAACTTGACTGTGGATGGAGCTATCTTCATGTTTCATATTGAAGTCCATCTTCAAATGGAGATACAGTCTCTGAGCTGTTAGACCTCTTCAACTGCTGTTGCATCTGTTCTGAGCAGAGCATAGGCACTGTCCTGAGCATTCTAGCTGTGGTATCGTAGAGGGAGATGAAGATGAATGGAGGTGAAGGCTCCTTGAAAATACACTAGTCATTTCTCATAGCATTCATCATAAGAAATTGATACCTGTCACAAGAGATTGTGGTAACACTGAAGGAAACTGAAAATGGATTTTCTGAGTACAGTATGAGACTAATAGATTTTGTCTGGCTCTGATTTCTGGTGGTGGAAGACTTGGTAAAATCTCTAGCTTAAAATTATACAGTATTTAAATGATTCGGAAGATATGAATGAGACCTTTAATGCTAATTTCTCTACCGCTATGATAACTTTATGTATCCTGTTCTAATCATCTCACATGTCTGGTAAATATTTTAGATTTTTATTTCAAATTTAATATCTACACATACTTATTCATTAACAGTTGTACATTCTTATGAAAGCACGAGTGAGTAAAATGATATTTTTGTATTAATGATTATTGTATCTGTTAGCAAAAATAAGCAATCTCTTATAACACATTAATTAACAAGAGTAAAATAAATCAAGTAATCATGACGAACAGGGACAGATTTTTTTCTGTCTCCTAGACAAGGATGAACTGAGGCTTCTCCAGTAGGTGTTTTGTTTTGCTTTGTTCTATGTGGAGGGAGAGGAATGAGGTAGGAAAAGACAACAATAGCTGAAGAGGCATTCATTTGTGATTCAAGATTTGTGTGAGCATAAGAAATTCCAAACTCATGATTCTTGCTCTCCTTGGTGTTATTTCTTGGATGTCTTTAATTTGCTGATGGGTATCTATTTCTAAAGTTCAATACTGTACCACAGTAGGTGTGGGGATGTTGGGTTTTTTTCCCCAAAGTTGTTTATTTTGACTAATTATTTCTGAGGAGGGGAAAAAAAATGCTGGAAAATATTCAAACTTACTGCAGTTTAAACAGTTCAGCTCTTTCAACCAGTAGGTGGCTGATATTATTCTACAACATAAACTAGTTGGGGTTTTACTTGAAGTATTTCATATGCTCTTCTTGTTTCTGATTGATTTCTCATGATCCTTGTTTCCTGCAGCATAGGAAGTTCTGCACGAATGTGCGCAAGAACTTCTTTATGGTGAGGGGGACAGAGCACTGGAACAGGCTGCCCAGGGAGGTTGTGGAGTCTCCTTCTCTGGAGATGTTCAAGACCTGCCTGGACACCTACTTGTGTGACCTGGTGTAGGGAACCTGCTTTGGCAGGGGGGTTGGACTCGATGATCTCTGGAGGTCCCTTCCAACCCCTACAATTCTGTGACTCTGTTTTCTATTGGTGACATTAGAATGTGGTGTATTTTTAAATTAGGATAAAGAGGTGCTAAGGGTTGTATGTATAGTATAGTCTGGCAATATGTTCTCATAAATTAGGATGCTTGTAGTAATTAATTAGGTATCCATTTAAAGAAAGTGGGATCTAAGCAACCTATCTAGAGCCTCATTTTAAATCAGTCGCTGGAGTTCTGGCATTAGGACATGTCATCCACAAATCTACACTTAAGCCACCACATGGTATAGGACAGAAACCAGTTTTCATTATTAAGGAAATCTTATTAATTATGGTGAAGATATTGACAGATGCAATGACAGAAGTGAGAAGATATAACTTAAGTTTTCAGATTCATAAAAATTAATTGGGAAGCCAAATTACATTTGCTTTAAGCAATAACTGGGTAGAACAGAAAACTGTAGGTTTGCTTGAAAAGTGGGTTAGGGCATCAACAGGACTGGGAATGAAAATGGAGACAGGTAAACTGTGCCATCACAAATCTTTTCAGTCCCATAACACCATGTCTTTTTCACTGCATTCTGTAGATTGTTGGTCTACCAGGGATGGTTTTTAGGGTTGAATTTCAGAAAATACTGGTTGCATTTTCTGTATTTCTTTAAGCTTTCAATGTGACCTTTAACTTCTGATTTAGTATCTCCAGTTCCTGAATGCAGTAAAAATTAAATTTCTCTAGCTTAGCAGAATTTTATAAGAATAAAATACATCTAGTTGCTTTGAAATGCTCAGATATTTGAGTGGTGACAGATACATAAGTGGCTATCAGAGAGAAGCAAGCAAATCTAATCACCCCTCCTGAAAATAAATTTCACCAGTAATTAATCTGTCTGAATTTAGGAGTTTCATTACAGCACGATGCAATAAGGTGAGAGTGGATTGTGTGCACTCTTTTCTTCATAACTGTCATCTGTCTGATAAATTCATTGTAATTCATAATCAGTTTCAGTAACTGCTATAATAAGCCACCTTGTTTCCATCAATGCAAATAAAACAGATATCCCCACCTTTTTTTTACTGTATATTCCTGGGAGAAGGAGGGGAAATTTGCATTTTAATATCCTTTTCTTTCAAGTCTTTGATTTGTGATCAAGATCACTTGTTAGATATAACCCAGCTTGTACTACCAAATATCTCTGGTCTAGGATTCAATCCAACATAGTCACATAATAAAAGAAAAAAAACTAAATAATTTAAACTCATTATTCTACTAATCCTTCCATTCTCCCAGGCTCCCTGGAGGTGTATTAGGAGGTAATTGAAAACACTTTAATACACTGAAAAGACATTTGAGACTAATGTAGTCAGCCGTTGGTAACTCTGTATTTCTTCAGCTGTTTAATAATAAGGGAGAAGAGCTCACTTAAAAAAAAACAACAAAGACATTAAAACAAAACCACCTAGAGATAATAATGTGCATTTACTGTAAATAAGTACTAGAAAGATTTCATTGCATTCTCTTCAACGTAATGAGAATTTACCAAGCATTCCATAGAGCACACGTGGAGTGGGAGAGGAGGACATCTGATGGTTGTTGCAGAGCATTGGCACTGGAAGCACCAGGGATCAGTTTCCAGCTCTGTTGCCTGCCCTGTGCGCAGTTCCACGTGGTACCTTGGGGAATCTACATTATGGGAATCTACCTTGTGTGAAAGGTGCTGCTGTTGCTGCCTCTCTACCTCAGGGAGCTTAAATTAATTATTGCCTCTAAAATGTTCTGAGGTCCTTGGAAGGAAGTTGCTGCAAAAGTTGA